>NC_045631.1:41110449-42328513 GCF_009829155.1 Mustela erminea
CAAAAGCAGTAAAGCATGTACATCATTAAAAAGGATAATGGTTGTAGTCCTCTGTGTCCAGGTTGATGGTAAAATATGATAGAGAACTTGGAAATAGGGGATGGTAGGAAAACAGAGTCAAGGTAGATATAATTACCAAAATAGGAAGAAATGTCAACCAGTGGGCCTTCACTCATAAGATTTGACCAATAGACTATAGCTTCCTTAAGGCTGAGGTAATTATGCACCCAACAAATTTATTACTGTGGCACTGCCATAAACATTGGAAAAGATTCAAGAACAGTGAATCAGAGGCTGATGTCAGCCACTTAAATAGAAAATTATAACCTCCCATTCAGTTTCCTGACCTGAGTAAGTTCTCAAACCTATAAACCCTTCAAATAAGGGAGAGGTTTAGTCTCCTTGAGAAATATTCTGCAACGATGAATTGTGTGTGTGTGTGTAGCATATTTTCCACAGAGGATTTTCAATCATATGCCAGAGTAACTGTATACAGGGAAAGGTGAAAACCCAGGTATTTCTAAAGGTGTTGGATGTAGAGGTTGTGCTGACAGATAACAGGAGTCCTTCTATTAGAGTGTATGCTTATAGAGGCCAAGTAATACATGGAGTCCTGGTTCATGTCCCTCTCATGTGAGTCTAATTGTCATTAAGGTCTACTTTATACTCATTTCTGGCTACTTATGTAAATAGTGAGTGGTAGAGCCCTTCCATTGTGTGTCAGTTGGGTCTTCTGGGAATCAGACACTGAAACAGTATTAAGAATGTAAGAAGTTTATTGGGAAGTAATGCCAATGAAAGGCTTCAAAAAAGGGGAAAAGGAGAGGGGTATTCGGCAGCAAAAACTTACAGATTGTGATGTAGGTGTGACATCCCCCCCCAAAAAAAGTTTGAAACAAGCAGCATTAGGCAAGGAGGATATAAGCCTGCCATGAAGGTCTGACAAAACATTGGTCAACCCAATGGAGATATTCAGAGCAAAGATAGCCATTAATAAGTTCCCATGTTGGGAAGGAAATGCTAGGCCCTAGTACATTCATGGTGTGAAATTATGAGCCTGAGGTTTACATGAAGAACATGACCTTAGCTCTAAAGCTGATGCAGATCCTAAAGTTGCTAACAGTTGGCACTCTTTGCAGTTTAAGTGCATCTCAAGACATGTGAGGTGAGAGCTGTAATAGAAACAAAGGTCAAATCAGAGCCCCTAAAAATTCCTGTCTCCTGACCAATATATTAACCAGAAGCAATAGCCATCCATGGAGAACAGCAGAGTTTAGTGCTCCTTCAAAGACTGAAAGAATGTAGAGATGGTGGTTTCCAGCACAACTTTATTTGATTGCCAGGCTGGACTCTGCAAAAACCTAGTGGATCATGGTATATAATTATGAAATATCTTAAGCTTAAATCAATTGATAAATCTATTAGCAGCTATTTTTGCTACATTTTTGTACCTTCTGAGTTTAAAGGCTGTGGAAATTAGCAATACCCCCATTGAGCATAACCATGAGCCATTTTGTAGAAAAAGTGGCCTATTCTGTCCTAAAGCAAAGACTACACATTCTTTTCAAGAACACATGCAAAATTCTCCAAAATAGATCACATACTGGGCCACAAGTCAAGTCTCAATCAGTACCAAAAGATTGGGTTTATTCCCTGCATATTTTCAGACTACAATGTTTTGAAACTTGAACTCAATCACAGGAGGAAATTTGGAAGGAACTCAAATAATTGGAGGTTAAAGAGCATCCTACTAAAAAATGAATGGGTCAACCAGGAAATTAAAGAAGAACTTAAAAATTAATGGAAGCAAAAGAAAATGAAAACACAATAGTTCTGAACCTTTGGGATGCACCAATGGTAGTCCTAAAAGGGAAGTATGTAGCAATTCAGGACTTTCTCAAGAAATAAGACAAGTTCAAATACACAAGATAACCTTATACCTAAAGGAGCTGGGAAAAGAACAGGGGAAAAAAAGTGCCTAAGCCTTGCATAAGAAGATAAGTAAATAAGATTAGACAAGAAATGAATGAAATCGAAAATAAAAGAACAGTAGAACAGATCAACGAAAGTAGGAGCTGATTCTTTGAAAGAATTAATAAGATCAATAAACTCCTAGCCAGAATTATCAAAAATAAAAGGACCAAATTAATAAAATCACGAATGAAAGAGGAGAGATCACAACCAACACCCAAGAAATGCGATTATAAGAACATATTCTGAGCAACTATAGGCCGACAAATTAGACAATCTGGAAGAAACAGATGCATTCCTAAAGACATATAAATGACCAAAACTGAAACAGGAAGAAATAGAAAACTTGACCAGACCCATAATCAGCAAGAAAATTGAAGCAGTAATAAAAAAAATTCCCAACAGACAAGAGTGTAGAACCAGATGGCCTCCCAGGGGAGTTCTACCAAATACTTAAAGAAGAATTAATACCTATTCTTACGAAGCTGTTTCAAAAAAATAGAAATACAAGGAAAACTTGCAAACTCATTGTATGAGGTGAGCATTAACTTGAATCCAACCAGACAATTACAGACCAATATCCCTGATGAACATGGATGCCAAAATTCTCACCAAGATACTAGCTAATAGCATCCAACAGTACATTAAAAGGACTATTCACCAAACCAAGTGGGATTTATTCCTGGGTACAAGAGTGGTTCAACATATGCAAATCAATAAATATGATACACCACAATAATAAAAGAAAGGAGAAGAATCATATGATCCTCTCAACTGAATCAGAAAAACCATTTGACAAAACACAGCATCCTTTCTTGGTTAAAACTCTCCATAGGGTAGGGATGGAGGGAACATATGTCAATATCATAAAAGCCATATACAAAAAGCCCACAGTGAATATCATTCTCAATGGGGACAAACAGATCTTTTTCCTAAGGTCAGGAAGACAGCAGGGATGTCCACTCTCACCACTGGTCTTTAACATAGTACTAGAAGTCCTACCCTCAGCAATCAGACAACAAAAAGAAGTAAAAGGTATTCCAATTGACAAAGAAATGGTCACTCACTCACTCTTCCCAGATGACCTGATACTTTATGTGGAAAACCCAAATACTCCTCCCCAAAATTGTTAGAACTCATACAGGAATTCAGCAACATGGCAGGATATAAAATCAATGCACAGAAATCAGTTGCATCTCTATACACAACGAGACAGAAAAAAGAGAAATTAAAGAATAAATTCCATTTACAATTGCACCAAAAAACACAAGATACCTAGGAATAAACCTAACCAGAGAGGTAAAGGATCTATACTCTGAAAACTGTAGAACACTTATGAAAGAAATTGAGGAAGACACAAAGAAGTGGGGAAAATATTCCGTGCTCATATACTGGGAGAACAAATATAGTTAAAATGTTCATGATACCCTGAGCAATCTACACATTCATTGTAGTCCCTGTCAAAATACCATCACCATTTTCACAGGGCTAGAAAAAGTAATCCTAAAATTTGTACAGAACAAGAAAAGACCCAAATAGCCAAGGAATGTTGAAATAGAAAACCAAAGTTGGTGGGGTCACAATTCTAGACTTCAAGCTCTGTTACAAAGCTGTAATCATCAAGATCTAATCATCATGATATAATGTAATTGTCATGATCTAATGTTAAAACTTTAACCTGGTCATTTTGGATTTCTCATGTCAGTAGACCAACAGATAGAGAAAAGGGTCTCTGCTTGGTGATGGATAGTTATCATGGAGACGTAGACTGCAAAGAGAAAGGTATCTGGAACTCAGGATATTTTACTGAAATATCTATATGGTTCTTTTTATCTCTGTATCAGTAATCAGACATCTAGACCCATTAGACAGGATTATCTGGGTTACTCCATTGGGATATTATCCAAAACAATAGAAGCATTGGCTAAGGTAAACCAAATATAGGACTGGTAGAATAAGATGGAGAATATGACTACTAGTTGCACACTAGTACAGTGGCAGTATCTGCAGCTTGTTCGATTAGACTTCTTGTTATACATCCCCTTATTTTCCTCCTTCCCTTTCTCCCTGTCTTATTTCCTTCCTTCCATCCATCCATCCATCCATCCTATGATTTCTTCCCCCCCCCTCCTCCTCCTCCTCCTCCTCCTCCTCCTCCTCCTCCTCCTCCTTCTTCTTCTTCTTCTCTGTCGTTCTCTTCTTTTTCTCCTTCCTCTTCCTTCTTTTCCTTATTTACCTTTTTCTAGAAATGTGGATTTTCCATCACCCTGAGGAAACAAAGATTGGTGTGAGAGGAACAAAGGGTAGATTATAGATGATGTATTCAATACCTCACTTCTATGGACTGAATATTTGTGTCCTTTCAAATTCATGTGCTGAAGTCTTAATCCCCAATCAGACGGCATTTAGAGGTGAGATCTTTGAGAAATATTTATTTTTGGATGAGGGTATGAGGATGATGCCCCCGTAATAGGATTGCTACTCTTGTAATAAGAGACAGAGACCAAAGCTCTCTCACTTTCTGCTATTTGAAGATACAGCCATAAAGCTGCCATCAGCAAACCGGAAGAAGGTCCAAGGAGATATTTAATCTGCCAGTCACCTTAATCTTTGACTTCCCAGCTTCTGTAACTGTGACATATAAATTTTGCTCTGTGAGCCACTCAGTCTATGGAAGTACATTATAACACCCCAAACTGACTGACACAACCATTCACATATCTTTGATCTCAGTGTGCTCAGGCCAACTTCCATGCCACATATACATCTCTGTGTCCAAGGGTTCTCTTCAGGCAACAGCAGAAAGTCATTTAGTCTGTGCATGCCATGCTGAGAAAAACACACAACCAAGGATTCTGGAGAGTTTTCTATAAAGATTTCAGTTTCATTTTGTCAAGTAGGTTAATTCTAAAGTGTATATTTTACACCATTCTCATCATTTTCTTTGAGGTTTAAGCTTCACTTGCAGACAGTAATACTAGATTCATATACACCCTTACCTGTTCCATTTCTTCAATTTTCTGCCTGTATGCTATGCACATCCTAAACAATGTCCACTTGACTCTTTCTCAGGATATTTTCTCTTAGGAAACAAACTGACTTTAATTGCCTCTTTTGGCCTTAATTTCTTCTTTTCTAAAATAGGAATTTTATACTTTCTTGAAAATTTCTTCAGAATTAAAGTTTATGTAGTGAAGCATTTGGTAAATACCTAGCAAGTAGGCAGCAACCCAGGCCATGACCATTCATCACCTTGGCATGCAAACACCCAGCCCTTAAGGACCAGCAGGAGGTATGTTTGGTCTTGGCAGTCTGTCCAGAGCTTCCCTAATAGCTCATCTTCCATGTTGGCATGAACCCCAGATAGAAGTCTTCCTAGGTCCTCGGAGGTCCCTCCACTGCTCCTGGGAGATGATTCAGGGCCTAAGTGTGCTTTTCCTCTCAGAGCCTGAATCCAGCCTCACATTCCTGAGTGACAAGGCAGCATCATTAACTAGTTTGGGACCAGAAGCACCATATCATCTATCATGACTCCTATGAATACTCATGTCCTTTTCTTTCTTCTTCCCTACATTCTTCTCGCTCCCTGAACATGCTCTTGATTTATCTCAAATCCTTTATAGTTTCCTCAGAAAATACAGGAGGTTGTTTAGTTTCTTGAATGGTTCATAGGCCATGTGTTACCCAAAGTCATACATGCCCATTGCACAGTCTCTGAGTCTTCAACTTTGATTGAACTTAAATTTCTTAATAGTATTTTGGTCAGGATGACAAATTTCCATAACTTGAGGGGAATACAATATATGGTCCAGTTTTTATTGCAGGGAACTATTTATTTTCTTACTATGTTGAGATAAATTTAATAGATGGAGGCTATTCAGAATTAGATTTGCACAATACAGAGATAGTTTAGATAAGAGTCTGTTTTGTGAGGACAAAGTGGATGCTAACAATATTTCATGGGGATGAATTTCATGTGTTGCTGAACAAGTGGAAACAGGAAAGGGTACCTGCTTTCTTGAGAGCTCCAAAATGCAGTCCCACCTGCCCTCACTTGTATCTGATCTGCTGCTTGCTGAGTTCTAAGAAACTGATTTTTTAATAGATGTTTTCTGCATGTATGAGGGATTATTTCTTCCATTTGTAAAGGATAAATACATTTGCACAGCTTACTAGTGCTCAGTACTAAATATTCTTACATTATTGGCATGTAAATGTAGTTGCTTTGAGCAAGAAGAAATGATCCAGTCCTAGATCCGAGTCTTCCACTATTAGCTACATGAAATTACACAGTGAAATATTCTCACATGAAAATGTGGAATATAATTCATGACAGGCTGTTGTGTACCTCACACTGGATGATGCATATGGTACTGAATATGTATATAAGTTCCTATATCAGGAATATCATACAATAAAAGACAATATGAGGCGAATTATGATATAGATTTTACTCAGGAGACAACTCAAATGATCATAAAAAGATGAAAGCAGGAGAAAGAGCCATAAGCATATTAAAAGACAAAATATGATTATAAAATATTAATCAGTTGCAGGAACCCATGAAAAGGTTTTAAAGACTTGTTTTCCTAAGTTACTAAGAGGGAAAAGATGATCCTGACTTCAGAAGCCAAGACCATAACTTGGTATCAAGAATTTATGAAACTGGCAGGAGGGCACATATTGTAATGAGCACTGGGTGTTATAAGCAAATAATGAATCATGGAACACTACATTAAAAACTGACGATGTACTACTATATGGTGACTAACATAATATAATAAAAAAAAAAGAAAGAAAATACCAGAGTAAAAAAGAAAAAGAATTTATGAAACTGGCACACGATCCACATACATAGGAGGAACAGAATTGGAGGAAGTCCTCTGCACAGCATAGGCTGATTCACAAGCTTATAAAAAGACATATGAGAAAAGTTTTAATGGTTGCGTGCTGACTTTCAGCAAAATCAAGCAAGGAAATTTGTCCTCCAAATGGCAAGTCGGTTAGCAGGAAGGTGTTTTGTGCAGATGGTGTTTCTTTGGTGAGGGGAGGAATAGCGGGAGGGCGAGCAGCAGCTGGATCCACAGCCCTTGGCTAGGCACCCAGGCAGGCAGCAACAGGTGGGGTGGCAGCAGGTCCTCCTGCAATACACAGGTACACAGCAAACTGACTAGCAGCAGGGTGTGCAACAACTGGGGCAGCAGCAAGGCTAGCAGCAATTGGACCCACAGCACATTTATCCAAAGCCACTGGACCCACAGCAGCTGGGCTGGCAGCAGCTGGACACACAGTATGTGGGCTGGCAACAAGTGGTCCTATAGCAGGTGGTTTGATAGCAAGTTGGGTGGCAGCAAGGCTGGCAGCAGCTGGACCCACAGCAGCTGGACCCACCGTAGCTGGACCCAGGCAGGTCCGCCCGCAGCTGCTAGACCCATAGCAGCTGGGCTGGCTGTAGCTGGACCCACACCAGCTGGACTGCCAGCAGGTGGCCCTGCAGTAGATAGTCTGGTAACAAGGGGAGCAGTACAAGTTGGTGATGGTGTCAGGTGTCTGGGGTGGGCCCCTGTTCAGAGGTAAGTTTCTCAGATTCTGATGTGTCTTTCTGTTCTGGATCTTTTATGCACTAAACTCCCCAAAGTTTGGACTAATGGGCAGGACCTTCTTGGTTTTGTTGATGCATTTTTAATTTTTTTTTTTTTGGTAGTAACTAAAGAATCATCAATGAGGAAGTTGTTCCCTTAGTATTTTGAGGCTTCTTTAATGTACTGTTTGATCACTTTTAAAATTGAGAATACTAATTAAGAACTTTTTCCAGAAATGGGAAAGTCAGGAATCATCACCAGCTACATTTCTGGTTATTTGACATCATCTAATTGTGTGATGTTTTCTGCTGGCTTGGCAAAGGTCAGAACAATTGCCCCTGGTCTGCTATTTCTCTGAGCATAATTAGTTAGGGAAGTGCCTTTATTTCTCTTCCGATCTTTGTTATTTCCTTCCTTATTATAACTTTGGGCTTTTCTTGTTCATTTTTCAAGTTCCTTGAGGTGAAAAATTAGCTGTTTATTTAAGAATTTTCTTGTTTCCTGAGGTAGACATTTATCACTATTAAGTTCCCTCTAACACTGCTTTTGCTGTATCATATAACTTTTGGTATGTCCTATTTCCATTTCAACTTGTCTCAATGTATTTTTTCCCCTTTGGAATCCTTTTTTGGTTGTTCATTACATGTTGTTTAATTTCCACATATCTGTGAATTTTTGCAGTTTTTTTTTCCCTAATTGATTTATAGTTTCATACTATTATGGTCACAAAAGATGCTTGATATGACTTTAAACTTGTGAATTTATTGAGACTTGTTTTGTGGCCTAACCTATGATCTATCCTGGGAAGTGTAACATGTGCCTAGGAGAAGAATGTGTATTCTGTTGCTTTTGAATGGAATGCTTGGTATATGTCTCTATTGTAACATATTATTTAAAGCTCATATTTCTGTACTGATTTTCTCTCTGGATGATTTATCCATTGGTGACAGTAGAGTTTTGAAGATCCTTACTATTATTTTACTGTTATATATTGCTCCCTTTAGGTATTTATTAATCACATTATATATTTAGGTGCTCCTATAACACATTCTCACAGAGAAATAACGTGAACAGTCTACCTTATGATGTTTCCTAAATAAATAAATAAATAATATTTATCAAAAGACTTGTACAAGAGAAGAGGAAAAGATAGAGAAGCAGGGGACCCTATTTCAACCGGTCCCCTGAACTGAGCTGGATACCCATCAGACAACTCTGAAAACCCACAAATCAGTCTGAAATGTAAGAAGACATATTCAGATCTCTACAAACAGAATATCTCTGGCCTTTGGTTTTGAAGTATGAAGTGGGAATTTGTAAATCTGTGGGCAGATATTGGAAGATAAATGGAAGAGGAAGGGATCCTTTGGAATCCTGAGCTGACAGAGAGCAAAGCCTCCTGCACTGGGGACCAGGCTCAGACTTGCAGACTGGTATTAGTGGGGTAAGGAATTGAGGGCAGCCCACTGTATGAACTGGGGGCAGTTGATTGTTTTTTTTTTTTTTACCTTTTTAAAATATTTTATGTATTTATTTGATAGAGCGAGTGAGAGAGAGCATGAGACAGTAGAAGTTCAGAGGGAGAAGCAGACTCCCTGCAGACCTGGAAACCCGATGCTGGCCTTGATCCTGGGACTCCAGGATCATGACCTGAGCTGAAGGCAGTTGCTTAACTGACTGAGCCTCCTAGGCACCTTTTTTATTTTTTAAACAGATTTGCAGCTGACAGTTTTAAAAGCACAAAGTTCAGAGTCATGCCTGGACCTGGAAGTGAGGGCTGGGAGTGCCACTGTGGGTTGCACAACCCAGGATGCTGCAGTTATTAGCAGCACAATCAAAAACAGAGACTAGTGTGGCCTATTCTGAGACAGAGATTGGATATGGCCACTTCTGCTCTCTCAGAAGAGATATGGAAAGATGCCAGGGAAAGCCACCAGAGAACACCACCCCCCCACACACGCCACCAAAAAAAAAAAAAAGCCAATCCACTGAGCCAATCCCCACCCCCCCAACAGGGAGTAGGGCAACTCTGCCCAAATGAGGTTGCCTGAATAACCGTGCAGCAGGCTCCTCCCCCAGAAGACAGGCTGGAAGGACATGAGGCTGACAATCCTAAGGTGCTTTTAAATTTGGTGCATCCTCCCAAAACCATAAGATACCTAGGAATAAACCTAACCAAAGAGGCACAGAATCTATACTCAGAAAACTATAAAGTACTCATGAAAGAAATTGAGGAAGACACAAAAAAAATGGAAAAATGTTCCATGCTCCTGGATTGGAAGAACAAATATTGTGAAAATGTTTATGCTACCTAAAGCAATCTACACATTTAATGCAATTCCTATCAAAATACCATCTATTTTTTTCAAAGAAATGGAACAAATAATCCTAAAATTTATATGGAACCAGAAAAGACCTCGAATAGCCAAAGGAATATTGAAAAAAAAAGCCAAAGTTGGTGGCATCACAATTCTGAACTTCAAGCTCTATTACAAAGCTGTCATCATCAAGACAGCATGGTACTAGCACAAAAAGAGACTCATAGATCAATGGAACAGAATAGAGAGCCCAGAAATAGACCTTCAACTCTATGGTCAACTACACTTTTACAAAGCAGGAAAGAATGCCCAATGGAAAAAAGACAGTCTTTTCAACAAATGGTGTTGGGAAAATTGGACAGCCACATGCAGAAAAATGAAAGTGGACCATTTCCTTACACCACACATGAAAATAGACTCAAAATGGATGAAGGACGCCAATGTGAGAAAGGAATCCATCAAAATCCTTGAGGAGAACACAGGCAGCAACCTCTTCAACCTCAGCCGCAGCAACATCTTCCTAGGAACATCACCAAAGGCAATGGAAGCAAGGGCAAAAATGAACTATTGGGATTTCATCAAGATCAAAAGTTTTGCACAGCAAAGGAAACAGTTAACAAAACCAAAAGACAACTGACAGAATGGGAGAAGATATTTGCAAACGACATATCAGATAAAGGGCTAGTGTCCAAAATCTATAAAGAACTTTGCAAACTCAACACCCAAAGAACAAATAATCCAATCAAGAAACGGGCAGAAGACATGAACAGACATTTCTGCAGAGAAGACACCCAAATGGCCAACAGACACATGAAAAAGTGCTCCACATCGCTGGGCATCAGGGAAATTCAAATCAAAACCACAATGAGATACCACTTCACACCAGTCAGAACGGCTAAAATTAACAAGTCAGGAAATGACAGATGCTGGCGAGGATGCGGAGAAAAGGGAACCCTCCTACATTGTTGGTGGGAATGCAAGCTCGTGCAGCCACTCTGGAAAACAGCATGGAGGTTCCTCAAAAAGCTGAAAATAGAGCTACCCTATGACCCAGCAATTACACTACTGGGTATTTACCCTAAAGATACAAGCGCAGTGATCCATGTGCACCTGACTGTTTATAGCAGCAATATACACAATAGCCAAACTATGGAAAGTACCTAGATATCCATCAACAGATGAATGGATAAAGAAGAGATGGTATATATACACAATGGAATACTATGCAGCCATCAAAAGAAGTGAAATCTTGCCATTTGCGACAACATGGATGGAACTAGAGCATATCATGCTTAGCGGAATAAGTCAAGCAGAGAAAGACAACTATCATATGATCTCCCTGATATGAAGAAGTGGTGATGCAACATGGGGGCTTAAGTGGGTAGAAGAAGAATCAATGAACAAGATGGAATTGGGGGGGAGACAAACCATAAGTGACTCTTAATCTTACAAAACAAACTGAGGGTTGCTGAGGGGAGGGGGTTTGGGAGAAGGGGGTGGGATTATGGACATTGGGGAGGGTATGTGCTTTGGTGAGTGCTGTGAAGTGTGTAAACCTGGTGATTCACAGACCTGTACCCCTGGGGATAAAAATATATGTTTATAAAAAATAAAAAATTTTTAAAAAATTGGTGCATCCTGTTTCAGTTGTGGTTAATAATTTGGACTCTCTACATTCTGTCAACCAACCCTCAACAGAATGACTAAGAAGGAGAACCATTAAAATAGGAAAGATTCAGAGACTATGACCTATGCCACAGAACTAATGAATATGGATATAAGTAAGATGGTGGAAATAAGCATCATGGTAACAGTAATGAAGACAATAGCTAGGGTGGAGAAAACCATTAATTGCAACATAGATTCTCTAAGAGAAGAAATCAAAACTGATCTGGAAGAACTTAAAAATGTTATCAGTGAGAATGAATCTAATCTAGATATTCTAACAGCTAGGTTAAATAGGGCAGAGGCACAAATTAGTGATCTAGAAGACAAACTGATAGAAAAGAAGGAACAGAAGGAGGCCTGTAAGAAACAGCTTAAAATCCATGAAAACAGAATGGGAGAAATAAATGATGCCATGAAACACTCCAATGTCAAAATGATTGGGATCCCCGAGGGAGGAGGAAATAGAAGATATGTTTGAGCAAATTATACTGAGAACTTCCCTAATCTGGAGAATGAAACGAACATTCGTGTCCAAGAAGGAGCGAGGACCCCCTCCCAAGATCTAAGAGAACAGACCAATGCCCAGACCATGTAACAATAAAACTCACAAATCTTAGAACCAAGGAAACCATCTTAAGGTCAGTTGGGGCAAGAGATTCCTTACATATAGATGGAAGAACATTGGAATAAAGTCTGCCCTCTCCACAGAGACCTGGAAAGACAGAAAGGGCTGGCAAGACATATTCAGGGTACTAAATGAGAAGAACATGCAGCCAAGAATACTTTATCTGGCAAGGCTGTCATTTAGAATGGATGGAGAAATAAAGCACTTCCAAACCAGCAAAAACTGAAAGAATATGTGACCACTAATCTGGCCCTGCAAGAAATATTAAAGCAGGGGGTTGCAGGGTTCTATAAAAGGAGAAAGACCTCAGGAGTGATACAGAACAGAAATTTATAGACACAATCTATAGATACAAGGACTTCACACGCAACATGATGACAATAAAATCATACCTTTCAATAATGAGTCTCAATGTGATTGGCCTAAATGCTTCAATAAAATGGCACAGGGCTGCAGATTGCATAAAAAGACAGGATCCATCCATATGCTGTCTATAAGAGACTCATTTTGAACCTAAAGATACATCCAGACTGAAAGTTAAGGGATATAGAACAATATCTTATGCCAATGGGCCTCAAAAGAAAGCTAGGGTAGCAATTTTCATACCAGACATACTAGATTTTTTTTAATTTATTTATTATTTTTTAATACACATATAATGTATTTTTATCCCCAGGGTACAGGTCTGTGAATCACCATACTTCACAGCACTCACCATAGCACATACCTTCCCCATGGTCCATAACGCCACCCCCTTCTCTAGACCACCCTCCCCTCCCCTCAGCAACCCTCAATTTGTTTTGTGGGATTAAGAGTCACTTATGGTTTGTCTCCCTCCTGATCCCATCTTGTTTCATTTATTCTTCTCCTATCCCCCTAACCCCCCATATTGCATCTCCACTTCCTCATATCAGGGAGATCATATGAGAGTTGTCTTTCTCCGATTAACTTATTTCACTAAGCATGATACCCTTTAGTTCCATCCACATCATTGCAAATGGCAAGATTTCATTTCGATTGATGGCTGCATAGTATTCCATTGTGTATATATACCACCTCTTCTTTATCCATTCATCTGTTATTCTAGGACATCTAGGTTCTTTCCATAGTTTGGCTATTGTGGACATTGCTGCTATAAACATTTGGGTGCACATGCCCCTTCAGATCACTATATTTGTATCTTTAGGGTAAATACCCTGTAGTGCAATTGCTGGGTCATAAGGAAGCTCTATTTTCAACTTTTTGAGGAACCTCCATGCTGTTTTCCAGAGAGGTTGCACCAGCTTGCATTCCCACCAACAGTGTAGGAAGGTTCCCCTTTCTCCGCATCCTCGCCAGCATCTGTCATTTCCTGACTTGTTAATTTTAGCCATTCTGACTGGTGTGAGGTGGTTATCTCATTGTGGTTTTAATTTGTATTTCCCTGATGCCGAGTGATGTGGAGAACTTTTTCATGTGTCTGTTGGCCATCTGGATGTCCTTTTTTTTTTTAATTTTTTTAATTTATTTTTTATTTTCAGCATAACAGTATTCATTATTTTTGCACCACACCCAGTGCTCCATGCAATCCGTGCCCTCTGTAATACCCACCACATGGTACCCTGACCTCCCACCCCCCTCCCTTTCAAAACCTTCAGATTGTTTTTCAGAGTCCATAGTCTCTCATGGTTCACCTCCCCTTCCAATTTCCCCCAACTCCCCTTCCAATTTCCCCCAAATCCCTTCTCCTCTCTATCTTCCCATGTCCTCCATGCTATTTGTTATGCTCCACAAATAAGTGAAACCATATGATAATTGACTCTCTCTGCTTGACTTACTTCACTCAGCATAATCTCTTCCAGTCCCGTCCATGTTGCTACAAAAGTTGGGTATTCCTCCTTTCTGAAGGAGGCATAATACTCCATAGTGTATATGTACCACATCTTCCTTATCCATTCGTCCGTTGAAGGGCACCTTGGTTCTTTCCATAGTTTGGCGACCGTGGCCATTGCTGCTAAAGGATGTGTACTCAAGGAACTACAGAACACTCATGAAAGAAATTGAAGAAGACACAAAAAGATGGAAGACCATTCCATGCTCTTGGATTGGAAGAATAAACATTGTTAAAATGTCTATACTGCCAGAGCAATCTATACTTTTAATGCCATTCCAATCAAAATTCCACCGGTATTCTTCAAAGAGCTGGAGTAAATAATCCAAAAATTTGTATGGAATCAGAAGAGACCCCAAATCGCTAAGGAAATATTGAAAAACAAAAATAAAATGGGGGGCATCACGTTACCTGATTTGAAGCTTTACTACAAAGCTGTGATCACCAAGATGGCATGGTACTGGCATAAAAACAGACACATAGACCAGTGGAACAGAGTAGAGAGCCCAGATATGGACCCTCAACTCTATGATCAAATAATCTTTGACAAAACAGGAAAAAACATACAGTGGAAAAAAAGACAGTCTCTTCAGTAAATGGTGCTGGGAAAATTGGACAGCTATATGTAGAAGAATGAAAATTGACTATTCTCTTACACCGTACACAAAGATAAACTCAAAATGGATAAAAGACCTCAATGTGAGACAGGAATCCATCAGAATCCTAGAGGGGAACATAGGCATTAATCTCTTCGATATCAGCCACAGCAACTTCTTTCAAGATATATCTCCAAAGGCAAAGGAAACAAAGCGAAAATGAACTTTTGGGACTTCATCAAAATCAAAAGCTTCTGCACAGCAAAGGAAACAGTCAACAAAACAAAGAGGCAACCCACGGAATGGGAGAAGATATTTGCAAATGACAGTACAGACAAAAGGTTGATATCCAGGATCTATAATGAACTCCTCAAACTCAACACACACAAAACAAACAATCATATCAAAAAAATGGGCAGAAGATATGGACAGACACTTCTCCAATGAAGACATACAAATGGCTATCAGACACATGAAAAAATGTTCATCATCACTAGCCCTCAGTGAGATTCAAATTAAAACCACATTGAGATATCACCTTACACCAGTTAGAATGGCCAAAATTAGCAAGACAGGAAACAACATGTGTTGGAGGGGATATGGAGAAAGGGGAACCCTCTTCCACTGTTGGTGGGAATGCAAGTTGGTGCAGCCTCTTTGGAGAACAGTGTGGAGATTCCTCAAGAAATTAAAACTAGAACTTCCCTATGACCCTGCCATTGCACTACTGTGTATTTACCCCAAAGATGGATGTCTTCTTTGCAGAAATGTCTGTTCATGTCCTCTGCCCATTTCTTGATTGGATTATGTGTTCTTTGAGTGTTGAGTTTCCTAAGTTTTTTATAGATTTTGGACACTAGCCCTTTATCTGATATGTCATTTGCAAATATCTTCTCTCATTCTGTCAGTTGTCTTTTGGTTTTGTTAACTGCTTCCTTTGCTGCGCAAAAGCTTTTAATCTTTATGAAGTCCCAATAGTTCATTTTTGCCCTTGCTTCCGTTGCCTTTGGCAATGTTCCTAGGAAGAAGTTGCTGCGGCTGAGGTCAAAGAGGTTGCTGCCTGTGTTCTCCTCAAGGATTTTGATGGATTCCTTTCTCACATTGGCGTCCTTCATCCATTTTGAGTCTATTTTCATGTGTGGTGTAAGGAAATGGTCAACTTTCATTGTTCTGCATGTGGCTGTCCAATTTTCCCAGCACCATTTATTGGAGAGGCTGTCTTTTTTCCATTGGACATTCCTTCCTGCTTTGTCATAAATTAGTTGACCATAGAGTTGAGGGTCTATTTCTGGGCTCTCTATTCTGTTCCATTGATCTATGTGTCTCTTTTTTTGTGCCAGTACCATGCTGTCTTGATGATGACAGCTTTGTAATAGAGCTTGAAGTCCGTAATTGTGATGCCACCAACTTTGGCTTTCTTTTTCAATATTCCTTTGGCTATTCGAGGTCTTTTCTGGTTCCATATAAATTTTAGGATTATTTGTTACATTTCTTTGAAAAAAATGGGTGGGATTTTGATAGGGATTGCATTAAATGTGTAGATTACCTTAGATAGCATAGACATTTTCACTATATTTGTTCTTCCAATCCAGGAGCATGGAACATTTTTCCATTTCTTTGTGTCTTTCTCAATTTCTTTCATGAGTACTTTATAGTTTTCTGAGTATAGATTCTTTGCCTCTCTGGTTAGGTTTATTCCCAGGTATCTTATAGTTTGGGGTGCAATTGTAAATGGGATTGACTCCTTAATTTCTCTTTCTTCTGTCTTGTTGTTGATATAGAGAAATGCAACTGATTTCTGTGCATTGATTTTATATCCTGACACTTTACTGAATTCCTGTACAAGTTCTAGCAGTTTTGGAGTGGAGTCTTTTGGGTTTTCCACATATAGTATCATATCATCTGCAAAGAATGATAGTTTGACTTCTTCTTTGCCAATTTGGATGCCTTTAATTTCATTTTGTTGTCTGATTGCTGAGGCTAGGACTTCTAGTACTATGTTGAACAGCAGTGGTGATAATGGACATCCCTGCCATGTTCTTGACCTTAGCTGAAAAGCTTTCAGTTTTTCACCATTGAGAATGATATTTGCAATGGGTTTTTCCTAGATGGCTTTGATAATATTGAGGTATGTGCCCTCTATCCCTACACTTTGAAGAGTTTTGATCAGGAAGGGATGCTGTACTTTGTCAAATGCTTTTTCAGCATCTATTGAGAGTATTATATGGTTCTTGTTCCTCTTTTATTAATGTATTGTATCACATTGATTGATTTGTGGATGTTGAACCAACCTTGCAGCCCTGGAATAAATCCCACTTGGTCCTGGTGAATAATCCTTTTAATGTACTATTGAATCCTATTGGCTAGTATTTTGGTGAGAATTTTCGCATCTGTGTTCATCAAGGATATCGGTCTATAGCTCTCTTTTTTGATGGGATCCTTGTCTGGTTTTGGGATCAAGGTGATGCTGGCCTCATAAAATGAGTTTGGAAGTTTTCCTTCCATTTCTATTTTTTGGAACAGTTTCAGGAGAATAGGAATTAGTTCTTCTTTAAATGTTTGGTAGAATTTCCCTGGAAGCCATCTGGCCCTGGGCTTTTGTTTGGTTGGAGATTTTTGATGACTGTTTCAATCTCCTTACTGGTTATGGGTCTGTTCAGGTTTTCTATGTCTTCCTGGTTCAGTTGTGGTAGTTTATATGTCTCTACAAATGCATCCATTTCTTCCAGATTGCCAAATTTATTGGCATAGAGTTGCTCATAGTATGTTCTTATAATTGTTTGTATTTCTTTGGTGTTGGTTGTGATCTCTCCTCTTTCATGATTTTATTTATTTGGGTCCTTTCTCTTTTCTTTTTAATAAGTCTGGCCAGGGATTTATCAATCTTATTAATTCATTCAAAGAACCAGCTCCTATTTTTGTTGATTTGTTCTATTGTTTTTTGGTTTCTATTTCATTGATTTCTGCTCTGATCTTTATTAGTTCTCTTCTCCTTCTGGGTTTAGACTTTCTTTGTTGTTCTTTCTCCAGCTCCTTTAGTTGTAGGGTTATGTTGTGTATTTGAGACCTTTCTTGTTTCTTGAGAAAGGCTTGTACAGCTATATATTTTCCTCTCAGGACTGCCTTTGCTGTGTCCCTCAGATTTTGAACCGTTGTGTTTTAATTATCATTTGTTTCCATGAATTTTTTCAATTCTTCTTTAATTTCCTGTTTGTCCCATTCATTCTTTAGAAGGATGTTGTTTAGTCTCCATGTATTTGGTTTCTTTCCAAATTTCCTCTTGTGATTGAGTTCTAGCTTCAGAGCATTGTGGTCTGAAAATATTCAGGGAATGATCCCAATCTTTTGATACTGGTTGAGACCTGATTTACGACCCAGGATGTGATCTATTCTGGAGAATGTTCCATGTGCACTAGAGAAGAATGTGTATTCTTTTGCTTTGGGATGAAATGTTTTGAATATATCTGTGATGTCCATCTGGTCCAGTGTGTCATTTAAGGCCTTTATTTTCTTGTTGATCTTTTGCTTGGATGATCTATCCATTTCAGTGAGGGGAGTGTTAAAGTCCCCTACTCTTATTGTATGATTGTTGATGTGTTTCTTTGATTTTGTTATTAATTGGTTTATATAGTTGGCTGCTCCCACATTAGGGGCATTTGTTAGATCTTCTTGTTGGACAGAACCTTTGAGTATGATATAGTGTCCTTCCTCATCTCTTATTATAGTCTTTGGCTTAAAATCTAATTGATCTGATATAAAGATTGCCACCCCAGCTTTCTTCTGATGTCCATTAGCATGGTACATTGTTTTCTACCCCCTCACTTTAAATCTGGAGGAGTCTTTGTGTCTAAAATGAGTTTCTTGTAGGCAACATATTGATGGGTTTTGTTTTTTTATCCATTTTGATACCCTGTGTCTTTTGATTGTGGCATTTAGCCCATTAACATTCAGGGTAACTATTGAGAGATATGAACTTAGTGCCATTATATTGCCTGTAAGGTGACTGTTACTGTATATTGTCTTCATTCCTTTCTGATCTACTACTTTTAGTCTCTCTCTTTGTTTAGAGGACCCCTTTTAATATTTCCTGTACAGCTGGTTTGGTGTTTGCAAATTCTTTCAGTTTTTGTTTGTCCTGGAAGCTTTTTATCTCTCCTTCTATTTTCAATGATAGCCTAGCTAGATATAGTGTTTTTGGCTGCCTGTTTTTCTCATTTAATGCTCTGAATATATCATTCCACTTCTTTCTGGCCTGCCAGGTCTCTGTGGATAAGTCTGCTGCCAATCTAATATTTTTGCCACTATATGTTACAGACTTCTTTTCCTGGGCTACTTTCAGGATTTTCTCTTTGTCACTAAGACTTGCAAATGTTACTATTAGGTGACGGGATGTGGACCTCTTCTTGTTGATTTTGAGGGGGGTTCACCACACTCCTGGATTTTTATGCTTGTTCTCTTTGCCATATTAGGGAAATTCTCTCCAATAATTCTCTCCAATATACCTTCTGCTCCCCTCTCTCTTTCTTCTTCTTCTTGAATCCCAATTATTCTAATGTTGTTTTGTCTTATGGTGTCACTTATCTCTCGAATTCTCCCCTCATGGTCCAGTAGCTGTATGTCCCTCTTTTGCTCAGCTTCTTTATTCTCTGTCATTTAGTCTTCTATATCACTAATTCTTTCTTCTGCCTCATTTATCCAAGCAGAAGAGCCTCCATTTTTTATTGCACCTCATTAATAGCTTTTTTGATTTCAACTTAGATTTTAATTCTTTAATTTCTCCAGAAAGGGCTTTTATCTCTCCAGAGAGTGTTTCTCTAATATCTTCCATGCCTTTTCGAGCATAGCTAGCACCTTGAGAATCGTCATTCTGAACCCTAGATCTGACATATTACCAATGTCTGTATTGATTAGGTCCCTAGCCTTCGGTACTGCCTCTTGTTTTGTTTTATTTATTTATTTATTTTTTTGTGGTGAGTTTTTCCACCTTGTCATTTTGTCCAGATAAGAGTATATGAAGCAGCAAATAAAATACTAAAAGGGTGGCAAAGACCCACTTTAGGGGGTCTTTAACCAAATCAGAAGAGACCCCAAATCATGGGGGGGCGGGGGAGAAAGGGGATAAAAAGAAGTTCGGAAAAAAAATTAAAAAAGAAAACAAATAAAGAAAAAATATAAAAAATAAAAAAGAAATATATATATATATATATATATATATGAGATAAACTAGTTAAAAAACGTTTAAAAAGAAAAGGGTAAAAGTTAAAAAAAAATTAGCAGATGAAAAACATAAAATTAAAAAAAATTAAATTAACCACAAGACTAAAGAATCATGGGGAGAAAGCCATGAGTTCCGTGTTTTGCTTTCTCTTCCTTTGGAATTCTGCTGCTCTCCTTGGTAGGTGAACTTGGTCTTGGCTGGATTTCTTGTTGATCTTCTGGGTGAGGGGTTTGTTGTAGTGATTCTCAAGTGTCTATGCCCGAGGTGGAATTGTACTGCCCTTACCAGGGACTGGGCTAAGTAATCTGCTCGGGTTCGCTTTCAGGAGCTTTTGTCATCTGAATGCCTTCTGTAGAATTCCAGAGGACGGGAATGAAAATGGCAGCCTCCCAGTCTCCAGCCTGGAGGAGCCAAGAGCTTGGGGCCCCACTCCTCAGCCCACCCTCAGAGAAAAGAGCCCAATCACCCCCATATCCCTGGCCTCAGGCCGTGCTCTGAGTTCACCCAGCCTGCAACTGGTTCAAGGTAACCCCGAGTTGAGAGCTCACTCCTCAGCTCTGTCTCTGTAGCTGGCTTCCCCGGTCTAATACCTGCGAGCTCTCTGACACTCAGACACCTCTGATCCTTCCATGACCCTGCGGGACCTGGGGCCATGCTGACCCCACGTGGGCTTCACCCCGGTTTAACCTGGAGCGATGTCCCTGAGTGGAACAGACTTTTAAAAGTACTGATTTAGTGCTGTTGCTCTGCCGCTTGCTGGGAGCCACCCCCCACACACACCCATCAACCTTTCCGTTGCTTTGGATTCACTTCTCTGCCAGTCCTACCTTTCAGGAAGTGGTCAATTTTCTGTTTCTAGAATTGCTTTTCTTCTCTTCGATTTCCCATTGGATTTGTAGCTGTTTGCAATGCTTTGATAAGCTATCTAGCTGATCTCCTGCTACCTGATGTAGTCTAAGCCTGCTACTTCTCCACCATCTTGACTCCTCCCCCGACATTCTAGATTTTAAGCTAAAGACTGCAGTTAGAGATACAGATGGACACTATGTCATTCTTAACAAAAAGACCTAACAATTGTAAATATATATGCTCCCAATATGGGAGCAACCAACTACATAACCCAACTGTTAACCAAATTAAAGAAACATATTGCTAATAATATGTTAATAGTAGGAGACCTCAACACTCCACACTCAGCAATAGACAGCTCTTCTAAGCAGAAAATCAATAAAGAAACAAGAGCTTTGAATAACACACTGGACCACATGAACCTCATATACAGAACATTCCACCCTAAAAGAACAGAATACTATTCTTCTCGAGTACAAATGGAAATTTCTCCAGAATAAACCACATACTGGGTCACAAATCAGGTCTCAACCAATACCAAAAGATTGAGATTATTCCCTGCATATTCTAAGACCACAGTGCTTTGAAACTGGAACTCAATCACAAGAAAAAGTTTGGAAGAATTCAAACACTTGGAAGGTAAAGACCATCCTGCTCAAGTATGTTTGTATTAACCAGGAAATCAAGGAACTTAACCAATTATTGGAAACCAATGGAAATGAAAAGACATCAGTCCAAAACCTGTGGGATACAACAATGGGGGTCCTAAGGGGGAAATACATAGCCATTCAAGCCTTACTCAAAAAACAACTGAAAAATCCTGAATACTCCAGCTCTTTTTACACCTTAAAGAACTGGAAAATCAACAACAAATTAAACCTAATCCACACACAAGAAGGGAAATAATTATGATTAGAGCACAGATCAATGAATTAGAAACCAGAAATGCAGTAGATCAATAGAAGTAGATCAATAAAAGTAGAAGCTATTTCTTTGAGAGAATTGATAAGCTTGATAAACCACTGGACAGACTTATCTAAAAGAAAAGAGAAAGGGCCCAAATTAATAAAATTTTGAATGAAAGGAGAGATATTTTGACTTAACACCAAGGAAATAGAAACCATCATCAGAAATTATTATCAACAGCTATTTACAAATAAATTAAGCAACCTAGAAGAAATGGATGCATTCCTGGAAACTTATAAACTGCCAAGACTGAAACAGGAAGAAATTGACAACCTAAATAGACCAATAACCAGTAATGAGATTGAGGCAGTGATCAAAAACCTCCCAAAAAATGAGTCCAGGACCTGATGGATCCCCTGGGGGAATTCTACCAAACATTCAAAGAAGAAATAATACCTATTTCCTGAAGCTGTTTCAGAAATAGAAACAGAAGGAAAACTTTCAGAATGTTTTATGAGGCAACCATTACCTTGATCCCAAAGCAAGGCAAAACCCCCATTAAAAACAAGAATTTCAGACCTGTATCTCTGAAGAATATGGGTGCCAAAATTCTCAACAAGATCATAGATAATAAGTTCCAACAGTAAAACAAGAGCCCAGGACCTGACAGATACCCTGGGGAATTCTACCAAACTTTCAAAGAAGAAATAACACCTCTTCTCCTGAAGCTGTTTCAAAAAATTGAAGCAGAAGGAAAAGTTCCAGACTCTTTCTATGAAGCCAGCATTACCCTGATCCCCAAACCAGGCAATGACCCTACCAAAAAGGAGAATTTCAGACCAATATCACTGATGAATATGGATGCTAAGATTCTCAACAAGATCCTAGCCAACAGGACCCAACAGCATATTAAAAAGATTATCCACCATGACCAGGTGGGTTTCATCCCTAGGCTACAAGGATGGTTCAGCATTTGCAAATCAATCAATGTGTTAGAACAAATTAATAAGAGAAGAGAGAAGAACCACATGGTCCTCTCAATTGATGCAGAAAAAGCCTTTGACAAAATCCAGCATCCGTTCCTGATTAAAACGCTTCAAAGTATAGGGATGGAGGGAACATTCCTGAACCTTATCAAATCTGTCTATGAAAGACCCACAGCAAATATCATCCTCAATGGGAAAAAGCTTGCGTCCTTCCTGTTGAGATCAGGAACACGACAAGGATACCCACTCTCACCACTCTTGTTCAACATAGTATTAGAAGTCCTAGCAACAGCAATCAGACAACAAAGAGAAATAAAAGGTATCCAAATTGGCAATGAAGAAGTCAATCTCTCTCTATTCGCAGATGACATGATTCTTTATATGGAAAACCCAAAATACTCCACCCCCAAACTACTAGAACTCATACAGCAATTCAGCAATGTGGCAGGATACAAAGTCAATGTACGGAAATCAGCAGCTTTCTTATACACTAACAATGAAAATACTGAAAGGGAAATTAGAGAATCGATTCCATTTGCTATAGCACCAAGAACCATAAGATACCTGGGAATAAACCTAACCAAAGAGGTAAAGGATCTGTACTTGAGGAACTACAGAACACTCATGAAAGAAATTGAAGAAGACACAAAAAGATGGAAGACCATTCCATGCTCTTGGATCAGAAGAATAAACATTGTTAAAATGTCTATACGGCCTAGAGAAATCTATACTTTTAATGCCATTCCAATCAAAATTCCACCAGTATTTTTCAAAGACCTGGAGGAAATAATTCTAAGATTTGTATGGAATCAGAAGAGACCCCAAATCTCTAAAGAAATGTTGAAAAACAAAAATCAAACTGGGGGCATCACGTTACCTGATTTCAAGCTTTACTACAAAGCTGTGATCACCAAGACATCATGGTACTTGCATAAAAACAGACACATAGACAAGTGGAATAGAGTAGAGAGCCCAGATATGGACCCTCAACTCTATGATCAAATAATCTTCGACGAAACAGGAAAAAATATACAGTGGAAAAAAGACAGTCTCTTCAATAAATGGTGCTGGGAAAACTGGACAGCTATATGTAGAAGAATGAAACTTGACGATTCTCTTACACCGTACACAAAGATAAATCAAAATGGATAAAAGACCTCAATGTGAGACAGGAATCCCTCAGAATTCTAGAGGAGAGCATAGGCAGTAACCTCTTCAATATCAGCCGCAGCAACTTCTTTCAAGATATGTCTCCAAAGGCAAAGGAAACAAAAGCGAAAATAAACTTTTGGGACTTCATCAAAATCAAAAGCTTCTGCACAACAAAGGAAACAGTCAACAAAACAAAGAGGCAACCCACGGAATGGGAGAAGATATTTGCAAATGATACAGACAAAAGGTTGATATCCAGGATCTATAATGAACTCCTCAAACTCAACACACACAAAACAAACAATCATATCAAAAAATGGGCAGAAGATATGAACAGACACTTCTCCAATCAAGACATACAAATGGCTATCAGACACATGAAAAAATGTTCGTCTTCACTAGCTCTCAGTGAGATTCAAATTAAAACCACATTGAGATATCACCTTACACCAGTTAGAATGGCCAAAATTAGCAAGACAGGAAACAACATGTGTTCGAGGGGATGTGGAGAAAGGGGAACCCTCTTCCACTGTTGGTGGGAATGCAAGTTGGTGCAGCCTCTTTGGAGAATAGTGTGGAGATTCCTCAAGAAATTAAAAATAGAACTTCCCTATGACCCTGCCATTGCACTCTTGGGTATTTACCCCAAAGATACAGATGTCGTGAAAAGAAGGCCATCTGAACCCCAATGTTTATAGCAGCAATGGCCACGGTCACCAAACTATGGAAAGAACCAAGATGTCCTTCAACAGACAAATGGATAAGGAAAATGTGGTCCATATACACTATGGAGTATTATGCCTCCATCAGAAAGGATGAATACCCAACTTTTATAGCAACATGGACGGGACTGGAAGAGATTATGCTGAGTGAAATAAGTCAAGCAGAGAGAGTCAATTATCATATGGTTTCACATATTTGTGGAGCATAACAAATAGCATGGAGGACAAGGGGTGTTAGAGAAGAGAAGGGAGTTGGGGTAAATTGGAAGGGGGGGTGAATCATGAGAGACTATGGACTCTGAAAAACAATCTGAGGGGTTTGAAGTGGCAGGAGGTGGGAGGTTGGGGTACCAGGTGGTGGGTATTATAGAGGGCACGGATTGCATGGAGCACTGGGTGTGGTGAAAAATTAATGAATACTGTTATGCTGAAAATAAATAAATTAATTTTAAAAAAAGGGGGAAACCAATTAGCAGATCAAACAGCAAAGCAAGCAGCCAGGAAAATGACTCAAAAACTGGTTACACTCCCAACTCTAGCCATACCAGAAAAACCAGATTATTCAGAGGGAGATTTAAAATATTTACAAAAATGGACTAAATTAGACTATAAAGGGGACTGGGCTAAGACCAGGACAAAAAAGTTCATTCTTCCTCAACGACTTAAAAAAAAAAACTAGTAAGCCAAATACATCAGGAAACACATTTAGGGACACACAAACTTAAAGAACTCATGGGCAAGGAATTTCAGGTATCTAAATTAGGGCGTATGGCTCAGGATATAGTTGATAAATGTGCTCAATGTCCGGCAGTAGAAGCAGGAAAATTATGATGGAAAAAAAGAGAGAAAGAGGTTAAAAAATAAAACAAACGAACAAAAAACCAGGAGTTTATTGGGAAGTGGATTTTTACAAAAATAAAATTTAAAAAATGTGTTACTTTTTGTAGATACCTTTTCAGACTGAGTAAAAACCTTTTTCTGCCAAACATAAAATGGCAGGAATAGTAGCCAAAAGCTACTAAACAATAATTCCTGGGTTTGGGTTGCCTCTCATGATTGGGTCAAACAACGGCCCTGCATTTGTGAGTTTAGTCTCATAGGCATCGGCCAAGTCTGCAGGGACTAAGTGGAAACTACATTGTGCCTACCGGCCGCAGAGTTCCAGGCAAGTAGAATGAACTGGACTCTTAAAGAGACCTTGACAAAGCTAAATCTGGAGACTGGTGGTGGATGGGTGGATCTCCTTCCTTTCACCCTCCTCAGGGCGTAATGTACATCCTACTTAAACAAGGTTACCCCATTTAAAATAATGTTCAGGAGACCCCTCCACTCTGCCCATGGCTACAGTTACCCTAACAAAAATGACTGATCCGTCTGTATTCCAATCACTACAGGCAGGACAGTCTGTCTTAAAAAGAGCCCATGCAGGGATCCAAACTGCCTACACTGAGATGGAAACGGAGGTAAAACCACATCCTTACCAACCCAAAGACTTGGTTTGAATATGCCGCCACCGAGTGAAAAAATCTTGAAGTCTCATTGGAAGGAACTGTTACTGTCATATATAGAGGACCCAAAGGATTCCAACATCTTACTGCAGAAATAAAACAGACAAAACCTGTGGTTCCTGTCCTAATTCCAGCACTAACTGATTCTTTAAAAAGTCAAAGAATTGACTAATCTCAAAAGAAAAGGGGGGGATGTTGAGGTCAATTCCACATTAAAACATGTTAACCCCCTAGGGCCTGCCTGGGCCTACTTAGCCATAGTGACTCCATGTTGCCTAGGTAGACATTTTGTTGTTTCGTAAATGCCCCAACACTTACTGATATCAATTCCACGTAACAGTTACTGAAACCGACACCTAAAACAAGGCCATTTTGTTTATATCAGTTCCAGGTAACTATTACTAAAACACATACCTAAAACAAGGCCACTTTGTTTTTCAATAAACACCTCAACAGTTACTAGTATCGGTTCCAGGTAACCGTTACTAAATCACACAGGTAGGAGACATCCAATCACCCAAAGCCACATATGTGGATATCTGCAGTGTGCCCTATAAAAGCTAGCCTGTAAGACCTAGGGGTGTCACTCTCTTCGGAGGCGGGCCTGGCCAGTCGTTCTGACTTCTAATGCTTGGCATAGAATAAAGTTTTACAAAAATTTTACTCTGTCTCAGCCTCGTTTCCCTGACCGGTCAGTCTAACTTCTAATGCTTGACATAGAATAAGGCTTTCTGTAGCTTTGTCTCAGTCTCCTCCTTCCTTTGATAATGAACCCAACAGTGGAGCTTCTCCAGCAAACCTAGGAGTGCAATCACAAGGTACAGGTCTCTCTCTGAATGACTTCTCTTGCTCTAATTGATCATCTTCGGCTCCTTCCATGTCAAGGCCAATGGCAAGATGCCTTTCTCTGGTGCGGCTGGATCCTTTTCTGTCGCGGATCAAGACCCCATCTTCTTCCTCCATTCATCTGTCACTCACAGCTTGGACAGCTTCTGTGTGTGGGCTGGTGTCAGCCATGCTGCTCGTAAAAAAAGGGTGAGTGTGTCCCTTTGAATTTGTGTTCTGGAATCGAGGGACAGTGGGGAAGACCAAACAGTGCCATTCCCCAATCGTAGCTTCGTTCTATCTCAACCTCGTTGGTGAGGAAACACCATAGCCTTTTTGGCAGGGGAGGCGGCCCACAGCGGTTGCCTTGCCACAAACAGCAGGGGAGGCTTCCCCTTTCTCCACTGCCTCCCCAACACCTCTTGTTTCTTCTCTTGGGGATGGGAGCAATGCTGACGGGGGTGAGGTCTTAGCTCCTTAGAACCCAGCATGGCGCTCGTCTGACGATGAGTGATCTGGAGCTTTGGTGCGCGCATAGGTGAGCCATCTATCATTCTTCTTGGGAGAAATGTCTGTTCCTGTCTTCTACCCATGACGGCTTGGGGTTTTGGGTTCTGGGGGAGTTGAGGTGGTTGTGGGAGTGTATGTTCTTGACCGAATTGGGGATCCTAAGCCTGGCCGCCCATGCCATTGGCACAGATCATCTCCCTAGGTGTCGGTGGCCTTGGAGCCTTGTTCCTTGTTTCCTTGGCTGTGCTGAAGCCTTTCCCTGGGACGCCATCCCAGTAGGTTGAGCTGGCTTCCTTTCCCTTGCTTCAGGAGACCTATGTGGAGAGGGCTTTGCTCAGGCCGGCGTCAGGGACATGGCTGCCTGCGCCGTCTCCTAGGACCTTTCTGGATTCAGGGGTCCCATTTCGCCCTTGGAAACACTTGGAAGGTTTGGGGTGTGCCTCCGGACGAAGGAAGGGGTCTGGGTTCATTCTGCCATCTGGAGCTGTCCGGTTCTCCCAGCAGCAATTGTGGAACAGGCTCCGTGTTTTGTCCAAAACTGCGTTTTCTGGCCTCCAGCCATGGTCGACATCTGACTGACGAGCACACCACTGTCGGGTTCTTCCTGGGCTTTCTGTCCTGTGCGGCCGGTCCAAGGGTCGAGTTTGGCACGCATCCCATCCTGTTTCGACGACGACAGCGTCCTCGGGATTGGGGACACCCCCAGCGCTGCTTTGCCCCTTCCAGAGAACCCTGTGTCTTCGGGATCTCTTGTGGCCCCATCCACACGGTCCGCCGCGTCACTCTCGTTCTGTCCAAGAGGAAGAAACCTGCCCTTGGTGTTCTGGTAGGGGACAGCAGGACACCGGTCGTCTCCGGATGTCTTGAACCCTTTTTCCACGTAACGATTGAGGTTCCCGTCGCAGGGATGAGGAACTCGAGACGTGGACGGGGTAAAGTCACGTCGGAGTGTGGGTTCTCCAGGAAGCTACTGTGAAGAAGAGCGTCCAGGCACGTCGTTCCTTTGGGGAGGGCCGATCCCCCCGTTTGGAGGGTGGGGACGTGACCCAGGGAAGAGGCCCTCAGAGGCCCGTGTGCCAGCTTGCGAGGGGAGCTGTACCCCGAGGAAGGGATCAGCAGGGAAGGGACACACATGTCGGGATGCCCCGAATTCTGCAACGAGATTTCTGCACTCTGGACATACACCAGCTCCCTAGGAGCACTGGTTGAGCGTTTCGGTCCGTGTGGCACGCACAGGCTGGGGGACGTTCTGCTGTGGCCTGAGAAGAGCCCTCAGGCATGGAGATGCAGATCTGCTGGGTAGCTACTGCCCCCTCCACGCTGCGATCCGAGGCGTGGCACTGACGTGGGCGAGACCTCGTGGCCAGTGTCTGCTTCCCGCCGGTCCTTCCCCTACAGGGTTGAGCAGATGGGGCGACGGCCCCACGGGCAGGTGGGAAGCTCAGACGGAGGACAAAGGAGATGACGAGGAGCAAGAGGAGCTGCCAGGCAGGCAGGGCGCCCAGGCGAGAAGGAAGGAGGAAGGATGGAAGGGAGGAAGCAAAGAAGGAAGGCGGGAGGCAGGACGGCACGAAGGCAGGAAGGAGGAGGCAGGAATCCAGAGGTACAGAAAGCCCAAGAGACCAAGAGACAGAGAGACAGACATGGAGCCCCGAGGGAAAGGAAACAGGAAGGAAAGAAGGAAGGGACAGAAAGAGGGAGGGAGGCAGGGAAGGAGGGCGGGCGTGGGCTGGGGGCGCAGGGGCGTGCGGGGCTTGGAGATGGGAAGGCAGTGCAGGCGGAAGGAAGGAAACCAAAGAAGCCAGGATTCCTTCCACAGGATCCAGCGCAATCGAGGTGGAGGCAGCCGCAGCAAATCACGGACCAGGCTGGTTTCCAAGTGAGGACGGGAGCCACCAAATCCTCCTGCGGTGCCCATCGCTGGCGCACGTCGGTCACGGAACGTCCCAGGTGCTGGGCAAGGGCTGAAGCCTAGATCAGTCGAGAGTGCTGGTCGACCAGGACGCACCTGGCCTGAGACTGAGGCTTGCCTTGGCCCAGGGCACTGGTGCCGCCTCGGCCCACCTGCCCTTTGGTTCCGCCTCGCCCTTTGGAAGACAGGAGGCCATGCGGCCTCTCCCCAAGGTCCTCGGTTGAACTGGGATCCACAGGAGGGCTAGGGTGCTGGGAGAGTCAGATGGCTGTGGTGGCCCGGAAACAGGCTGTGTGGCAAAGCCGACGTGGGCTCGGGCATGGATTCTGGCGGTCCCCGGGAACCTCCGCATGTCCTTCTCCGGCCCCATCCACCCCAGCCATCCCCGCCCCGCCCCGGGGATACTCCCCATCGACATACACGCTAGGCAGCCAGGCTGGGGAAAGAACGCTGCTCGGTCGCCTGGCCCTCAGCCCAACAGGAAGGAAGTCTCTCCCGCGATCCGAGGATCAGTGAGGCAAGTCGGACGCTGCTGATGGGACCACCTTGCTTTCCTGGGTAAACGTTTCCAGGAGTGATTCTCCATTAGGAAACACGTGAAGCACTCCTTGTCTACGGATGGCTAACTTGGAGGGAGCTTCCTCCTCTACCAGCGCCCAGAGACTATGGGAAACGATGTAAACCACAACAAGGAAAGTCTTGCCTATTGGTCCCAGTTGGGGGTGGGGAGTGGGGGGTGTGTGGGTTCCAGTGTATAAAAGGCCCAGAAGAGAAGTGGGCCACAGTCCGAATCTGAGACCCTCCGCTCTGAACAGAAGCTCCCGCTCCATCCGTGACACCATGTGCGGCTCGTGCTGCTCCCCTTGCTGCCAGCCTACGTGCTGCAGGACCACCTGCTGCAGGACCATCTGCTGCCGGCCCAGCTGCTGCGGGTGCGACGGCGGCTGTGGACAAGGCGGCTGCGGGTCCAGCTGCGGGGGGTCCTGCTGCTGCCAGCCCTGCTGCTGCTGCCGCCCAACATGCTGTCAGACCACCTGCTGCAGGACCCTGTGCTGCCGGCCCAGCTGCTGCGGCTGCGGACAAGGCGGCTGCGGGTCCAGCTCCTGCGGGTCCTGTTGCTGCCGCCCAACTTGCTGTCACACCACCTGCTGCAGGACCACGTGCTGCCGGCCCAGCTGCTGCGGCTGTGGCGGCGGCTGTGGACAAGGCGGCTGCGGCTACGGCGGCTGCGGGTCCTGCTGCTGCCAGCCTTGCTGCTGCTGTTGCTGCCCAACTTGCTGTCACACCACCTGCTGTAGAACAACCTGCTGCCAGCCCAGCTGCCTCGGGTGCGGCAGCGGCTGTGGACAAGGCGGCTGCGGGTCCGGCTGCTGCGGGTTCAGCTGCTGACAGCCTTGCTGCTGCTGCGTCTACGGCTGCTGCCCCACTGGCTACCGCACCACCCACTCGACGACCACCTCCTGCCGCCCCTGCTGCGTGTCCAGCTGATGCCAGCCTTCCCGCTGCTCACTGCCTCCCCCAGAACCACCAGGTGCACATGGCAATCGTTGGCCATTTGGGAAACCAAGTCACTGCCAAGCGTGGCTGAAAGCCGGCACGCCACCGCCCGCTGCCTTCTTCCAGGATTGGGCACCGGCCCAATGTAGCCTTCTGCCACACAGCGGCCTCCCCACAGGCTTAGGCACTGGCCCCATGCAGCCTGGACCATTTCTCCCCGAGTCTCTGCTTCCTCCGTCTTCTGTGTCCTGTGCCCGCGTCCCGCATCCTGTCGTAGACTCCTCATCTCTGCCTTCACTCCTCCACTGTCCACATCTTCATCCTCTCCCTCTCAGCAACTTCGAGGAACCAACACTCATGCATCGGGCACAGGTGTCTGCCACGACCCAAAGTCCGGGCATGCTGGCTTTTCTTTGGTCTGTGCCCTCACGGTCCTTGCCTCCTGTTTCCTCCCTTGCATGATCCCGGTGAAGGTTTCTCGGAGGGTGGGGCTGGGGGGCGAGGGGAGGTCGCCTCTCCTCTCTTTCCTAATAAACCCTGTAGCATTCTGCATCCTGTATGGTGTCCTTGTCCTTAGGCGGCATTCACGATGTCACGGCGTCGATCCACAGCTCGCATACCACACGCCTTGTCCATCTAGAGCCTCCTACACTCCTCCACCAACTCACGTCTCCATTTGCAGATGAGGAACTCATGGGACGTCTTGTCCTAGAGCTGACGGGGACGCACTAGGACGCCCAGCTGCTTGTCCTGCCCTTGCTGAAGGGCACACCCGTTCTCCTCTGCAGGCGAGTCAGGCAACACCCTGGGCCTAGGCACCGGCGAGAGGTTGGTTGGAGTGTCCTCCTGGACCGCGCAAGTCCTCCTCTCCTGTCCATGCGGGTGGTATCTGGGACAAAGTGGTGGCCAGCCAAGTCCCAGCACTCAGGGGCCTGGAGGCCTCTGGAAGGGCAGCGGCCTTGCACTTCAGAGCTCTTGGGAAGACGGGGACCCTTTCGTGGCCGCGGGAACACTTTTGTGGCCGCGGGCGCCCTCTCGCCCATTGTGCACTCCTCCACAGACAGGGGATCCTGCGGTGGCCTCACGCCCAAGGGCCGCCTCTACACACGCACATCTTCTGGGGACACGCGATTCCCCCTCTACTTGGACCTCCTGGTCCTCAGGGCCTCGCAGCAGATAACGGAGGTCTCAGGCGGTTGGGTACCGGTCACATGGTGCTGCCCAACGGGCCTGCAATAGGGCGTCGGCATCCACAGGGCACCAAGAAAAGCTAGGACGGGCAAGTCCCAGACCGAGAGCTCGTGCGGTGGGCGGGAAGGACGACATGGAGTCATCTGTGACCTCCAGATCATGGAAGGGAACCAAACAAGCTCCTGGGCTTTGGGGAAGGAAGCTTAAAGTGTCGGTGGGGGAAATCAACGGGCCTCTATGGGAGCGGGCTGTCGGCTCGGGTGGGCTGGAGGGCGGGGGCGGGGTGGCACTACGCCAGGAAGAAGAAAGAGAAAGGAGCACGGGCATTCCCAAGAGTCCCGACAGCCGCACGGCTGGCGCTTCTGGTCCGCAACGGAGGCACGCTGCTGCCTTGGCACTCGGGGTCGTGAGGCTGCCTTCAGGCTCTGAACGAAGAGCACGCTTAGGCCCCGAGTTCCCTCCTGGGAGCAGCGGAAGGCCCTCTGAGGCCCTAGGACGGCTCCCGTCCAGGGCACACGCCAACACAGAAGACGTGCGGTCCGGGAGGCTCTGGACACACTGCCGAGACCGAGCGTGCCTCCTCCTGGTCCTTAGGAGCTTGCGGGGTTGCATGATGAGGGGAAGAACAGACACGACCTGGGTGGCTACGTAGGGACGCAGTGCTTCCTGTCTGCTGCTCTTCATTCTTTTCTTTCCGGAAGATGTTCTTAGAGTGCCAGCAGAATTCATCTATGGGGTCACCAGCCTCTAGGGCTCCCATGGAGCGATTCCGCAGTCCCAGAGGTCACGCCGTGCTCATCCCCGCAAGGGCCGTCCTTAACCCCCATCCATGGGGGCACCCATCCCCCAATCCCCATCCCCTCTGGGAACCATTGGTTTCTCCTCTGTAGTTCAAGAATGTGCTGCTTGGTAGCACCCCTTGTTGGTCTCTCGGTCTCTCTCCTGCTGCCTCCCTCTCTCCCCACCCCTTTCTCTGTCTCTCTGCCAATCTCCATCCCTGCCCACCTGCATCTATTTCCCTTTGTTGTTTGGTGGTGCGTCTCCAGCGGCCCCTACGAGTGCCATCCCAAGGTACGGGTCTCTCTCTGACTGACTTCTCTTGCTCCGATGGATCGTCTTCGGCTCCTTCCATGGCACGGCCAAGGGCAAGATGTCTTTCTCTGGTGCGGCTGGATCCTTTTCTGTCGCGGATCAAGACCCCATCTTCTTTCTCCAATCATCAGCCGCTCGGTGCTCGGGCTGCTTCCGTGAGCGGGCTGGTGTCAGCCACGCTGCTCTGAACAAAGGGGTGCGTGTGTCCCTTCGGCTTTGTGTTCTAGAATCGGGGGACGGTGGGGAAGACCAAGCAGTGCCATTCCCCGATCGTGGCTTCGTTCTGCCTCTACCTCGTTGGTGAGGAAACGCCATAGCCTTTTCGGCAGGGGAGGCAGCCCCCAGTGGTTGCCTTGCCACGCACAGCATGGGAGGCTTCCCCTTTCTCCACCGCCTCCCCAACACCTCTTGTTTCCTCTCTTGGGGATGGGGGCCACGCTGGCGGGGTTGAGATCTTAGCTCCTCAGAACCCAGCATGGCACTCGGCAGTCGATGTGTGATGTGGAGCATGGGTGCGCGCATCGGTGGGTTATCTATCGTTCTTCTTGGGAGAAATGTCTGTTCCTGTCTTCTACCCATGACGGCTTGGGGTTTTGGGTTCTGGGGGAGTTGAGGTGGTTGTGGGAGTGTATGTTCTTGACCGGATTTGGGATCCTAAGCCTTGCCGCCCATGCCGTTGGCACAGATCATCTCCCTAGGCATCAGAGACCTTGGAGCCTCATTCCTTGTTTCCTTGGCTGTGCTGATGCCTTTCCCTGGGATGTCATTCCAGTAGGTTGAGCTGGCTTCCTTTCCCTTGCTTCAGGAGACCTATGTGGAGAGGGCTTTGCTCAGGCCGGCGTCAGGGACATGGCTGCCTGCGCCATCTCCTAGGACCTTTCTGGATTCAGGGGTCCCATTTTGCCCTTGGAAACACTTGGAAGGTTTGGGGTGTGCCTCCGGACGAAGGAAGGGGTCTGGGTTCATTCTGCCATCTGGAGCTGTCCGGTTCTCCCAGCAGCAATTGTGGAACAGGCTCCATGTTTGGCCACCACTGCGTTTTCTGGCCTCCAGCCATGGTCGACATCTGACTGATGAGCACGCCACTGTCGGGTTCTTCCTGGGCTTTCTGTCCTGTGTGGCAGGTCCGAGGGTCGAGTTTGGCGTGCGTCCCATCCTCTTTCCAGGACGACAGCGTCCTCGGGATTGGGGACACCCCCAGTGCTGCTTTGCCCCTTCCAGAGAATGCTTGTCTTCGGGATCTTTGGTTCAAAATCTGTGGGACACAGCAAAGGCAGTCCTGAGAGGAAAATATATAGCGGTACAAGACTTTCTCAAGAAACAAGAAAGGTCTCAAGTACACAACCTAACCCTACACCTAAAGGAGTTGCAGAAAGAACAAGAAAGAAACCCTAAACCCAGGAGGAGAAGAGAAATAATAAAGATCAGAGCAGAAATCAATGAAATAGAAGCAAAAAAAAAAAAAAAATAGAGCAAATCAACAAAACCAGGAGCTGGATCTTTGAAAGAATTAATAAAATTGATAAACCCCTGGCCCGACTTATCAAAAGGAAAAGAGAAAGGACCCAAATAAATAAAATCATGAATGAAAGAGGAGAGATCACAACTAACACCAAAGAAATGAAACAATTATAAGAACATACTATGAGCAACCCTACGCAAACAAATTTGACAATCTGGAAGAAATGGATGCATTCGTAGAGACATATAAACTACCACAACTGAACCAAGAAGAAATAGAAAACCTGAACAGGCCCATAACCAGTAAGGAGATTGAAACAGTCATCAGAAATCTCCAAACAAACAAAAGCCCAGGACCAGATGGCTTCCCAGGGAAATTCTGCCAAACATTTAAAGAAGAACTAATTCCTATTCTCCTGAAACTGTTCCAAAAAATAGAAATGGAAGGAAAACTTCCAAACTCATTTTATGAGGTCAGCATCACCTTGATCCCAAAACCAGACAAGGATCCCATCAAAAAAGAGAATTACAGACCAATATCCTTGATGAACACAGATGTGAAAATTCTCACCAAAATACTAGCCAATAGGATTCAACAGTACATTAAAAGGATTATTCACCAGGACCAAGTGGGATTTATTCCAGGGCTGCAAGGTTGGTTCAACATCCACAAATCAATGTGATACAATACATTAATAAAAGAAAGAACAAAAACCATATGATACTCTCAATAGATGCTGAAAAAGCATTTGACAAAGTACAGCATCCCTTCCTGATCAAAACTCTTCAAAGTGTAGGGATAAAGGGCATATACCTCAATATTATCAAAGCCATCTAGGAAAAACCCACCGCAAATATCATTCTCAATGGAGAAAAACTGAAAGCTTTTCTGCTAAGGTCAGGAACACGGCAGGGATGTCCATTATCACCACTGCTATTCAACATATTACTAGAAGTCCTAGCCTCAGCAATCAGACAACAAAATGAAATTAAAGGCATCCAAATTGGCAAAGAAGAAGTCAAACTATCACTCTTCACGGATGATATGATACTATATGTGGAAAACCCAAAAGACTCCACTCCAAAACTGCTAGAACTTATACAGGAATTCAGTAAAGTGTCAGGATATAAAATCAATGCACAGAAATCAGTTGCATTTCTCTATATCAACAACAAGACAGAAGAAAGAGAAATTAAGGAGTCAATCCCATTTGCAATTGCACCCCAAACTATAAGATACCTGGGAATAAACCCAACCAGAGAGGCACAGAATCTATACTCAGAAAAGTATAAAGTACTCATGAAAGAAATTGAGAAAGACACAAAAAAATGGAAAAATGTTCCATGCTCCTGGATTGGAAGAACAAATATTGTGAAAATGTTTATGCTACCTAAAGCAATCTACACATTTAATGTAATTCCTATCAAAATCCCACCCATTTTTTTCTAAGAAATGGAACAAATAATCCTAAAATTTATATGGAACCAGAAAAGACCTCAAATAGCCAAAGGAATATTGAAAAAGAAAGCCAAAGTTGCTGGCATCACAATTCTGAACTTCAAGCTCTATTACAAAGCTGTCATCATCAAGACAGCATGGTACTAGCACAAAAAGAGACTCATAGATCAATGGAACAGAATAGAGAGCCCAGAAATAGACCCTCAACTCTATGGTCAACTACACTTTGACAAAGCAGGAAAGAATGCCCAATGGAAAAAAGACAGTCTTTTCAACAAATGGTGTTGGGAAAATTGGACAGCCACATGCAGAAAAATTAAATTGGACCATTTCCTTACACCACACATGAAAATAGACTCAAAATGGATGAAGGACGCCAATGTGAGAAAGGAATCCATCAAAATCCTTGAGGAGAACACAGGCAGCAACCTCTTCGACCTCAGCCGCAGCAACATCTTCCTAGGAACATCACCAAAGGCAATGGAAGCAAGGGCAAAAATGAACTATTGGGATTTCATCAAGATCAAAAGCTTTTGCACAGCAAAGGAAACAGTTAACAAAACCAAAAGACAACTGACAGAATGGGAGAAGATATTTGCAAACGACATATCAGATAAAGGGCTAGTGTCCAAAATCTATAAAGAACTTAGCAAACTCAACACCCAAAGAACAAATAATCCAATCAAGAAATGGGCAGAGGACATGAACAGACATTTCTGCAAAGAAGACATCCAGATGGCCAACAGACACATGAAAAAGTGCTCCATATCACTCGGCATCAGGGAAATACAAATCAAAACCACAATGAGATATCACCTCACACCAGTCAGAATGGCTAAAATCAACAAGTCAGGAAATGACAGATGCTGGCGAGGTTGCGGAGAAAGGGAAACCCTCCTACACTGTTGGTGGGAATGCAAGCTGGTGCAGCCACTCTGGAAAACAGCATGGAGGTTCCTCAAAATGTTGAAAATAGAACTGCCCTATGACCCAGCAATTGCACTACTGGGTATTTACCCTAAAGATACAAACGTAGTGATCCAAAGGGGCACGTGCACCTGAATGTTTATAGCAGCAATGTCCACAATAGCCAAACTATGGAAAGAACCTAGATGTCCATCAACAGATGAATGGATCAAGAAGATGTGGTATATATACACAATGGAATACTACGCAGCCATCAAAAGAAATGACATCTTGCCATTTGCGACAACATGGATGGAACTAGAGCGTATCATGCTTAGCGAAATAAGTCAAGCAGAGAAAGACAACTATCATATGATCTCCCTGATATGAGGAAGTGGTGATGCAACATGGGGGCTTAAGTGGGTAGGAGAAGAATAAATGAAAGAAGATGGGATTGGGAGGGAGACAAACCATAAGTGACTCTTAATCTCACAAAACAAACTGAGGGTTGCTGGGGGGAGGGGGTTTGGGAGAAGGGGGTGGGATTATGGACATTGGGGAGGGTATGTGCTTTGGTGAGTGCTGTGAAGTGTATAAACCTGGTGATTCACAGACCTGTACCCCTGGGGATAAAAATATATGTTTATAAAAAATAAAAAATTAAAAAAAAAAAGAAAAAAGAAATGGGCAGAAGACATGAACAGACATTTCTGCAGAGAAGACACCCAAATGGCCAACAGACACATGAAAAAGTGCTCCACATCGCTGGGCATCAGGGAAATTCAAATCAAAACCACAATGAGATACCACTTCACACCAGTCAGAACGGCTAAAATTAACAAGTCAGGAAATGACAGATGCTGGCGAGGATGCGGAGAAAAGGGAACCCTCCTACATTGTTGGTGGGAATGCAAGCTCGTGCAGCCACTCTGGAAAACAGCATGGAGGTTCCTCAAAAAGCTGAAAATAGAGCTACCCTATGACCCAGCAATTACACTACTGGGTATTTACCCTAAAGATACAAGCGCAGTGATCCATGTGCACCTGACTGTTTATAGCAGCAATATACACAATAGCCAAACTATGGAAAGTACCTAGATATCCATCAACAGATGAATGGATAAAGAAGAGATGGTATATATATACAATGGAATACTATGCAGCCATCCAAAGAAATGAAATCTTGCCATTTGTGATGATGTGGATGGAACTGGAGGGTATTATGCTTAGCAAAATAAGTCAACTGGAGAAAGACAACTATCATATGATCTCCCTGATATGAGGAAGTGGAGATGCAATGGAGGGGGCGGTTAAGGGGGTAGGAAAAGAATAAATGAAACAAGATGGGATCGGGAGGGATCAAACCAAAAGAGACTCTTACTGTCACAAAACAAACTGAGGGTGGCTGGGGGGAGGGGTGTAGGGAGAGGGTGGTGGGGTTATGGACATTGGAGAGGATATATGCTATGGTGAGTGCTGTGAAGTGTGTAAACCTGGCGATTCATAGACCTGTACCCCTGAGGCTAATAATACTTTATATGTTTATAAAAAAAAAAATAAAAATTCATGGCAACCCACGGAATGGGAGAAGATATTTGCAAATGACAATACAGACAAAAGGTTGATATCCAGGATTTATAATGAACTCCTCAAACTCAACACACATGAAACAGGCAAACATATCAAAAAATGGGCAGAAGATATGAACAGACACTTCTCCAATCAAGACATACAAATGGCTATCCGACACATGAAAAAATGTTCATCATCATTAGCCCTCAGGGAGACTCAAATTAAAACCACATTGAGATATCACCTTACACCAGTTAGAATGGGCAAAATTAACAAAACAGGAAACAACATGTGTTGGAGAGGATGTGGAGAAAGAGGAACCCTCTTACACTGTTGGTGGGAATGCAAGTTGGTGCAGCCTCTTTGGAGAATAGTGTGGAGATTCCTCAAGAAATTAAAAATAGAACTTCCCTATGACCCTGAAATTGCACTCCTGGGTGTTTACCCCAAAGATCCAGATGTCGTGAAAAGAAGGGCCATCTGTACCCACAATGTTTATAGCAGCAATGGCCACGGTCACCAACCAAACTATGGAAAGAACCAAGATGCCCTTCAACGGACGAATGGAAAAGGAAGATGTGGTCCATATACACTATGGAATATTATGCCTCCATCAGAAAGGATGAATACCCAACTTTTGTAGCAACATGGATGGGACTGGAAGAGATTATGTTGAGTGAAATCAGTCAAGCAGAGAGAGTCAATTATCATATGGTTTCACTTATTTGTGGAGCATAACAAATATCATGGAGGACAAGGGGTGTTAGAGAGGAGAAGGGAGTTGGGGGAAATTGGAAGGGGAGGTGAATCATGAGAGACTATGGACTCTGAAAAACAATCTGAGGGGTTTGATGTGGCGGGGGTGGTGGGAGGTTGGGGTACCAGGTGGTGGGTATTATAGAGAGCACAGATTGCATGGAGCACTGGGTGTGGTGAAAAAATAATGAATACTGTTTTTCTGAAAATAAATAAATTAATTTAATAAAAAAAATTTCATGAAAATGGAAACACAACAGTTCAAACCTGTGGGATGCAGCAAACACAGTCCTAAGGGGGAAATATATAAAAATATAAATCTTTCTCAAGAAACAAGAAAAGTCTCAAATATACAACCTAACCTTACACCTAAAAGAAATAACAGCAAATAAAACCTAAATCTAGCAGAAGAAAAGAAATACGAAAAATTAGAGCAGAAATCAATGAAATAGAAACCAAAGGAATAGTAGAACAGATCAACAAAACTAACAGATGGCTCTCTGAAAATAATTAATAAGATCAGTAAACCCCTACCAGACTTATCAAAAAGAAAAAAGAAAGGACCCAAATAAATAAAATCATAAATGAAAGAGATCACAACTAACACTGAGGAAATATAAACAATTATAAGAACATTATGAGAAATATAAACAATTATAAGAACATATGAGTAACTACATGCCAACAAATTAGACAAATGGGAAAAACTGAATGCATTTCTAGAAACATACAAACTATCAAAACTGAAACAGGAAGAAATAGAAAACCTGAACAGATCCATAACCAGCTAGGAAATTTAAGCAATAATCAAAAATCTTCCAACAAACAAGAATCCAATACCAGATGGCCTCCCAGTGCAGTTTTATCAAATATTTATTATTTTTTTCAGTGCTTAATTACCCAGATCAACCTACCCAGAAAGGTGATTTTTATTTTTTTAATTTTTTTATTACTCTGTTCAGTTAGTCAACAAATATTACATCATTAGTTTTTGATGAAGTATTCAATGATTCATTAGTTGCATATAACAATAGCTGAACTGTGGAAGAAGCCAAGGAGTCCTTCAACAGATGAATGGATAAAGAAGATGTTGTTCATGTATACAGTGAAATATTACTCAGCCAACTGTGGAACATTTAAAGAATAATTAATACCTATTCTTCTGAAGCTGTTTCAAACAACAGAAGTTGAAGGAAAACTTCCGAACTCATTTTATGAGGCCAGTGTTATCTTGATCCCCAAACCAGACAAAGACCCCATCAAAAAGAAGAATTACAGACCGAACATGGATGCAAAAATTCTCACCAAAATACTAGCCAATAGGATCCAACAGTAATTAAAAGGATTATTCACCATGACCAGGTGGGATTATTCCTGTGCTGAAAGGGTGGGTCAACATATGCAAATCAATCAATGTGATACACCATATGATCATCTCAATAGATGCAGAAAAAACATTTGACAAAATGCAGCATTCTTTTCTTATTTAAACTCTCCACAGTGTAGGGATAGAGGGAACATAACTCAAGATCATAAAAGCCAGAAATGAAAAGCCCACAATAAATATCATTTTCAGTGGGGAAAAGGTGAGAGCTTTCCACCTGAGCTCAGGAGCACAACAGGGAGGTCCACTCTCACCACTGTTGTTCAACATAGTACTAGAAGTCCTGGCCTCAGCAATCAGACAACATAAATAAATAAATAAATAAATAAATAAATAAATAAATAAATGGCATATAAATTGGCAAAGAAAAAGTCAAACTTTCACTTTTCAGCGATGACATGATATTCACTAGGTTGAAAATCCAAAAGACACCATCCAAAAATTGTTAGAACTCATACAGGAATTCAGCAAAGAAGCAGGATATAAAACCAATGCACATTCAGTTGCACTTTTATACACTAACAATGATAGAGAAGAAAGAGAAATGAAGGAATTGATCCCATTTACAACTGCACCAAAACCCATAAGATACCTAGGAATCAATTCAACCAAAGAGGTAAAGGATCTGTATTCTGAAAAGTATAGAACCTTTTATGAAAGAAATTGAGGAAGACAAAAAGAAATGGTAAAATATTTTTATGCTCATAGATTGGAAGAACAAATATTGTTAAAATGTCTATGCTACCCAGAGCAATTTACACATTCAATACAAACCCTATCAAAATACAATTAACATTCTTCACAAAGCTGGAATAAATGATTCTAAAATTTGTTTGGAACCAGAAAAGACCCCAAATATCCAAAGTTATGTTGAAAAAGAAAACCAAAGCTGGAGGCAATGATGTATTACAAAGTTGTAATTATCAAGACAATATGGTACTGCTGCAAAAACAGACACATAGATCAATGGAACAGAATAGAGAACACAGAAATGGACAGTCAACTCTATGGTCAACTAATCTTTAATAAAGCAGGAAAGAATATCCAATGGGAAAAAGTCTCTTTAACAAATCATGTGGGGAAATTCAACAGCCTCATGCAGAAGAATGAAACTGGACCATTTTCTTACATCATATACAAAATAAACACAAAATGGATAAAAGACCTAAATGTGAGGAAGGAGCCCAACAAAATCCTAAAGGAGAACACAGGCAACAATGTCTTTAACCTTGGCCACAACTTCTTACTAGATATGTCCTCAAAATCAAGGGAAACAAAAGCAAAAATGAACTAATGGGACTTCCTCAAAATAAGAAGTTTTGCACAGTAAAAGGAACGGTTGACAAAACCCAAAGACAACCTACTGAATGGGAAAATATATTTGCAAATTTCTTATCAGATAAAGGGCTAATATCCAAAATCTACAAAGAACTTATCAAACTCCCCAAAACAAACAATCAACACCCAAAGAACAAATAATCCAGTTAAGAAATGGGCAGAAGATGCGCATGAACAGACATTTTTCCAAAGAAGACATACAAATGGCCAACAGACATATGAAGAAATGCTCAACATCACTCACCATCAGGGAAATACAAATCAAAACCATAAAGAGATACCACCTCACACGGTCAGAATGTCTAAAATAAGTTGGGAAATGACAGATGTTGGCTAGGATATGGAGAAATGGGAACCCTCTTAATATTGTTTGTGAAAATGCAAGCTGGTATAGCCACTCTTGAAAGCAGCATGGAGGTTCCTCAAAAAGTCAGAAATAGAGCTACCCTATGACCCATAAATTGCACTACTAGGTATTTATCCAAAGGATACAAACATAGTCATCCAAAGGGGCACCAGCACCCCAATGTTTATGGCAGCAATGTCCACAATAGACAAATAGACTAAATGTGGAAAGAACCCAGATGTCCATTGACAGATGAATGGATAACAAAGATGTGATAGATAGATAGATAGATATAGATAGATGTAGACAGAAATATATAAATATCTATCTTTATCTCTATCTATATCTATCTAAATGTAACTATATAGATATATACAGATCTCTCTATATATATGTATGTATATATACATATATATATGTATACACACACACACACACACACACACACACACAATGGAATATTACTCAGCCATCAAAAAAATGAAATCTTGCCATTTGCAATGATGTGGTTGGAACTAGAAGGTATTATGCTAAGTGAAATAAGTCAATCAGAGGAAGAAAATTATATGATTTCACTCAATGTGGAATTTAAGAAACAAAATACAGGATCTTCAGAGAAGGGGGAGAAAAATAAAATAAAATGAAATCAGACAGGGAGAGAAACCATAAGAGACTCTTAACTATAGGAAGCAAACTGAAGGTTACTAGAGGGGAAATGGGTGGGGGATCGGGTAACTAGATGATGGGCATTAAGGATGGCACTTGATATAATAAACGCGGGTATTATAAGCAACTGATGAATCAGTAAACTTTACCTCTGAAATTAATAATACATTATATACATATATATCTTAATTAATTATTAATTAATACACTACATATCTTAATTAATTGAATTTAAATTTTAAAAAATAAAAAATTAAAGGATAAGCAATAGAAATGCACCCAAACTACATAGAAGAAAATAAATACTTTTTTAAAAGAATGGAAATTAATAAAACAGAAGAGAAAGGAAAATAGTGAAGTTCAATAAAACCAAAAAAAGGTGAACAAAATAGATAAAAGTCTGGGAAGACTGATAAGCTAATAATTTCTTTAAAAGATAAAAATAATATGTAAGGAAAAGTTAGGCATAAAATATAGATGAAATGGATTTTTTAAATAATAACAAAATAAAATTATTTTTGATTATCTGTTGCTGTATTACAAACTACTACTGAAGAACAAAAATTGTTTATTATTTCTCATGATCCCTGGGCTGACTGAGCTCAGTTCTTTTGTCCCATAGGGTATTGACTGGAAGAAGATAACATAATACACACAAGGGGCAAAGGGTGTCAAGAACCTATATATAACTCCCATAAACTGGTAAACATAAACAATGCAATAGAACATTGTACTACTAGGCATTTACCCCAAAGATACAGATGTAGTGAAAAGAAGGGCCATAAGCACCCCATAGTAGCAATGTCAACAATAGCCCAGCTGTGGAAGGAGCTGAGATGTTCTTCAACAGATGAATGGACAAAGAAGATGTGGGTCATATATACAATGAAATATTACTCAGCCATCAGAAGGATGAATACCCAACTTTTGTAGCAACATGGACAGGACTGGAAGAGATTATGCTGAGTGAAATAAGTCAAACAGAGAGAGTCAATTATCATATGGCTTCACTTATTTGTGGAACATAACAAATATCATGGAGGACAAGGGGTGTTAGAGAGGATAAGGGAGTTGGGGGAAATTGGAAGGGGAGGTGAACCATGAGAGACTATGGACTCTAAAAAACAATCTGAGAGGTCTGAAGTGGTGGGGGGTGAGAGGTTGGGGGAACCAGGTGGTGGGTATTGGAGAGGGCACGGATTGCATGGAGCACTGGGTGTGGTGCAAAAACAATGAATACTGTTACACTGAAAATAAATTTTAAAAAAAATTTTTAAATTACATTTATATAAAAAAATAAAATAAAACAATAAAATAAAATGGAGTCAGGAGCACCTGAAAAGATGCTCAACATCACTCATCATCAAGTAAATTCAAATCAAAACCACAATGAGCTATCACTGCATACCTGTCAAAATAGCTGAAATCAACAACACAAGAAACAACATGCGTTGGTGAGGATGTGGAGAAAGAGGAACAAACCCTTCTGCCCTATTGGTGGAAATAAAATCTGGTGCATCCACTGAGGTGCCTCAAAAAGTTAAAAACAGAACTATCCTATGGTGCAGTAATTGCACTACTGAGACCCCAAAAATACAAAAATACTAATTCAAAGAGATAGATGCATTCCTACGTTTATAGCAGCATTAATTATAATAGCCAAGAAATGGAAGCAGCCCGTGTCCATTGATAGATGAATAGATTGAAAGTATATATATGCATAAGATATAAATATATTGTAAATATATATAAATAATGTATGTAAAATAAATAATATATGTAAATAAATGTAAATATATATAGTAAATATAAATATATTGAGTCCATATGTGTATGTATATGTATATATAGTGACTATTATGCAGCCACAAAAAAGAATGAAATTTTGCCATTTGCAACAACATGGCTAGAGCTACAGAGTATAATGCTAAGCAAAATAAGTCAATCAGAGAAAGACAAATATCATACGATTTCACTCATATGTGGAATTTAAGGAACAAACAAAGAAAAAATGAACAAAGATATCTTGGAATAAACCTAACCAAAGAGGTAAAGATCTATACTCTAGAAACTACAGAACACTTATGAAAGAAATTGAAGACACAAAGAGATGGAAAAACATTCCATGCTCATGGATTGGAAGAATAAACATTGTTAAAACGTCTACAACTGCCTAGAGCAATCTATACTTTCAATGCCATCCTGATCAAAATTCCAAGATCTATAAAGAACTTCTCAAACTCAATACCCATAAACCAAATTCTCAAGTCAGAAAATGGGTAGAAGACATTAACAGACACTTCTCCAAAGAAGACACAAAAATGGCTAACAGACACATGAAAAAATGTTCATCGTCATTAGCCATCAGGGAAATTCATATCAAAAATCACACTGAGATACCACCTTACACCAGAATTAATGGCAAAAATTGACAAAGCAAGAAACAACAAATGTTGGAGAGGCTGTGTGGAGAAAGGGGAACCCTCTTACACTGTCAGTGGTAATGCAAATTGATACAGCCACTTTGGAAAACAGTGTGGAAATTCCTCAAAAAATTAAAAATAGAGCTACATTATGACCCAAAAATTGTACTACTGAATATTTACCCCAAAGATACAGATGTAGTGAAAAGAAGGACCATATGCACCACAGTGTTCATAGCAGCAATGTTCACAATAACCAAACTGTGGAAAGAGCCTAGATGCCCTTTAACAGACGAATAGATAAAGAAGATGTGGTCCATATATACAATGGAATATTACTCAGCCATCAGAAAGGATGAATACCCAACTTTTGCATCAACATGGATGGAACTGGAGGAGATTATGCTAAGTGAAATAAGTCAAATAAAGAAAGTAAATTATCATATGGTTTCACTTATTTGTGGAACAAGAGGAATAGCATGGAGGACATTAGGAGAAGAAAGGGAAAATTGAAGGTGGGGTAGGGAATCAGAAGGGGAGACAAACCATGAGAGACTACAGACTCTGAGAAAAAAAAGAGGGGACTGGGGTGAGTGGATGGGTTAGCCCAATGATGGGTATTAAGGAGGGCACATATTGCTTAGAGCATGGGGTGTTATACACAACAATGAATCATGGAATACTACATCAAAAATGAATGATAGCATGGAGGACAAGGGGAGATGGAGAGGAGAAGGGAGTTGAGGGAAACTGGAAGGGGAGGTGAACCATGCGAGACTATGAACTCTGAAAAACAATCTGAGGGTTTTGAAGGGGCAGGGGTGGGAGGTTGGGGGAACCAGGTGGTGGCTATTGGAGAAGGCATGGATTGCATGCAGCACTGGGTGTGGTGCAAAAGCAATGAATACTGTTTCGCTGAAAATAAATTTTAAAAAATGAATTATGTATTGTATGGTGACTAATATAAATTTTTTAAATGAGCAAAGAAAAAAGAGACACACCAAAAAATAAATTCTTTTTTTTATGTTCAGTTAGCCACTATATAGTACATAATTCGTTTTTGATGTAGTGTTAAATGATTCATTAGTTAAGTATAACACCCAGTGCTCCTCAAGAAATAGACTCTTAACTACAGAGCACAAACTGATGCTTACCTGAGAGGAGGTGGGTGGGGATGGACGAAAGTAGGATTAAAGAGAGCACTTGTTGTGAAGAGCAACAGGTGATGTACAGAATTGTTGAATCACTATATTGTACACCTGAAACTATTATAACACTGTATATTAACTATACTGAAATTTAAAATTAAGTTAAATTAAATTACAATGGAGTAAGGAGGCCAGAGGTGGGAAATTCTCATGCCCTACCACTCTTCATCACTTGCAAACCCCGTCAGGAAGAGCCACATTTTGCAAGTATCTTGCAAGTCCAAACTTCAGCTATTTTACTATCCCAGCAGGAGGAACAAAAGTTTTTGGGTTTTTTCCTCTCCCCCAGCAATAGTCCAGTCAATGAGAAACCATCACAGCTGATGAGGAATGAAAAATTACTGTACTTCAAACTCCCAGTTTGCTCCAATGGCCTTTTTGTTTACAAGAGTTCTCCCAACTTCCACCTTTCCTCTTAGGACTTGCCAATGGTTTTGCCCTAGCTTCCTTAACCCAAGTTACAATTTTCTGCTACACCAGAATAGACTTATTTATACTAGTAAGATATCTGATGGTTTTATTTTTTTTTATATTTTTTATTTGTTTATTTTGAGAGAGAGAGAGAGAGAGCATGAGAGGGGAGGTCAGAGGGAGAAGCAGACTCCCCATGGAGCTGGGAGGCTGATGTGGGACTCGACCCCAGGGCTCTGGGACCATGACCTGAGCTGAAGGCAGTTGCTTAACCAACTGAGCCACCCAGGCGCCCGCTGATGGTTTTATTTTTAAGGTTAACATGCCACAGTCACTTTGCGCCTCTACTCCCTTGCCAACAGGCTAGGGAGAGAATACGGCCTATGTAGCCTTGAACATGAAGGCAAATTACTTAGTACTTTCACATATTTTCATGTCTCTTCCTGTCTATAGTTAGGACTTGCTTGGGGGAGGAGAAAAAGAACTGAGAGTTACATCTGCATATTACAAGGGTCCCTTATTTCAATAAGAGTTACTGAGTACTTACTGTGTATTAAGTACTGTGTCAGGTGCTGGAACTACAGAAGTGAACAAGACATTCCAGATCCCCTGCCTTATTGTGCTTCTAGTGAAATACAAACAGGAGATGAAATTTATATGCAAGAAGTAGGGTTGATGAGCCTTTATCACTAAGGATATAGGAAGAGTGGGATGAGAGATCTGTATCTATGCAAAATTTGTATCTGACCAACCCAGTCAGGGAGGGACAGAGGTAAATTCCATATGGAACTCATGAATCAACTTATAATGTAGAACAGAAAGAGTGATATTGAAAGAAGAATTGGGGTATAGAAGCTCACCCAACAGTGTATATGCAAAAAGCAATGAAAGATGGTTGGAATATATCAAGTAACTTTCCCAAAAGCCTGTAGCTGGTCCGTAGCAGAACACGAATAATGTGAATACTCATTTATCTGATTTCAATCCCCACGGCCCAGCCTCTCCTGTTTACTTCTGAAGTGGAGAAGATACAGATGAACATAGAAGGAGAGATGCATAGATGAGCTCTCATTATGTGAGCATGTTATAGAGCCTTCCTGGCCAGACACAAAAAATTGATTATACACTGAAAATGCAGATTACAAAATGGCATATATGCAAGAGAAAGGGATGAAGGTACACCCAAATCTCTAGATACTCTAACGCAGGATCTCAGTGTAACTAAAACAGAGTAGAAAATTCTTAAGCATCCAAATAGACCCCTCTGAACTTGACTTTTAACAGAGAGGAAGATCTGGTGAGCAAAGTTAATAATGATAAACTTGTTACAGAAGGACTATCTTAAAATATGTGATAACCAAGTAGGGAAATGTGTGCTTAACTGAAACTGCATTACAGCAAGGCAGAATTACTGCAGAGCAGAAAGATAATTGCCATGTTTAGAGGAAAAGGAATGAGATTTCCTGGCCCAGGACACTGAAATAGAGAGCAAAGCTAATAAGGGTAAGGAAGTGCTCAGAAATGCTATTCTGATTATACAGTCACAGATGCTTCCAATGGAGGAAAAGTCCGGAGAGCCAAAGTAAAAGTAATGTAAAATGTGGAGACACTCTTTAAAATAATTTCCCGGATGGACCACCCCAGGTGTATGAATGTTTTATTACTAGACACTCTGCGTTGGAACTGACAACTGCTTGGCAGGAAGTTTATCCAGATTCCTTCCATGCCTAAGATTCTTTGAGGTCCCTAAACACTCTCTGCCTTGCCCTATCATTATTTGATTGCTTGCTTACTAACATGTTTTCATTTTCTGAAGTCCACAATGCTTTAAAGAAAACACACACTGTCATGAGAACAGGCATTCCCTTGGAGGCTGTTTTCCAAAAGGCATTCAGGACAGAATTCATAGCCTTGACAGAGTTAGATATCACACTGAGGCTTCCAGTCTCTAAGACCTGACTTTGTTTACATATGAAGGGTGGAGCCACCTCTTGGAGCAGACTCCTGTTAGCCAAGCCCATAAAGCAAGGACGCCTATTTATGTACTTAAAGAGATTTAACTATAACAGGAACTTCTCAACTGCCTCCTGAGCAAGGAATCAGTAGATAAGTTAAAGAAACTAAATGTCAGATGGCATTAGATGCCATCAAATTTTAACAAAATGTTTACAATTTTACAAAATTTACAGTTCCTGTGACTAGCTCTGTCTCCCTTTGAGCAGTCCTTGGCTAGGCACTGCCAACATTTGCTTCAGTGCTTGGCCTAACTCTGAGTTTCCATGATTCACAAACACCCTCAGTTAAGCTTCATATTTCTTGTATCTTCAATCAGATCTGAATGAATTGCTCAGACTTTGAAGATACCTTTCTTTTTAAGGTGACTTCACATAATTTAGGTTGGGTCCTTCTTTTTTTTTTTATTTTATTTATTTGTCAGAGAGAGAGAGTACACACAAGCAGGCAGAGAGGCAGGCAGAGAGAGAGGCCAATGTGGACTCGATCCCAGGACCACAGGATTGTGACCTGAGCCAAAGGCAGCAGCTTAACCAACTGAGCCACCCAGGTGTCCCAGCTTGTGTCCTTCTTAATGTAGATTCTGAGGCTTAGTGGTAAGGCTCTATAGTCCTATCCTGTCATACATTTTCATTCACACTACTGCATTGTGAACATACATGATGGCATCTATGTTTTCATTTATTTCTACCATAATATCTGTTGGCTACTTAATGACATTTCTAATTATATTTCTGGATGACTTTGTATTTATTTGCCTTTCTCTCTACCGAAGGAAAAAAAAAAAAGAATTCTCAGTGATGTAGAGTTATCCTTAGAATGTTGCACTGACTCTTATCTTTTTGTGTCTTTGTTCACTGGGCTATAATCTAACATCACCAGCTTGTTATGAATGACACACCTATCATATTTCTTCCTTCCCTCCCATGAGTTGTACTAAAGCTACCAAACCTAGGGGTTGACTTTCATGCTTTCTCCAAATCATAAGTAAAGTAAATTAACTACAACGTGAGCACTAGTGTAATACTTAAAAGTCAATCCCTAGGTTAGGAGCTCTAGTGCAATATAATATTTATGGGGAAAGAACAAGAGTTTATTTCAGAAAACCAGTCTCAGTTTTTGTTTGCTCCATTGAGAATAGCTCTTTCATCACTGAAAACCTTCTCCTTGGGATCTCTCCTATAGTACACAGTTAAGAAATTTTACCTTAGGATTTTTTGTGTGTATTATGTACTCAAAACAACAACAAAAAAAATATTATATCTGAAGCCCAAACCCAAGATAAATTTAAGAAGAACAAGATAACTTTTAGAAATGATAACACAAGAAGTGATTTCAAAGCCACATTAGTCACAAAAGAAATAGGAATCTTACAGTCTCAGAGATAACTTATATAGAAAATACAGGATTATAAATGAGAAATCAAATTATAATGATTTCATCTTCAACAAACAAATACAGACATTATTCTAGGAAAATAAAGGGTATTCTGCAAAGGGAAAAATTAGATTACTAAGAATCATTAGTTGAAATTGACCAGAGAGATGTTCACAACATTTCAGACTCTACGTAGCCCCAGCTCAAGTGGTTAGAAACCTTTGCAAATGACGACGAGTTACCATCCAATGAGATTCCCACCTCAGTCTTTTCATATTTCTCTAAAAGCTATATCCTCAGCCAACTGTGGAAAGAGCCCAGATGTCCATCAACAGACGGTGGACACACACACAATGGAATATTACTCAGCTGTAAGAAAAATGAAATCTTGCCATTTGCAAAAACATGGATAGAACTCTATAGAGAGCATTATGCTAAGCGAAATAAGTCAGAGAAAGACTATTTTATGATTTTACTCATATGTGTAATTTAGGAAACGAAACAGATGAACATAGGAAAAGGGAAGGAAAAATAAGAAAATAAGATAAAAACAGAGAGGGAGGCAAACTATAAGAGACTCTTAACTATAAGAAAAAACTGAGGATTACTGGAGAGGAGGGGGATGGGGTAACTAGGTGGTGGGCAATAAGGAGGGCACTTGATGCAATTAATGAGCACTGGGTGTTGTATAAAACTGATGAATCACCAAATTCTACCCCTGAAACAATAATACACCATATGTTAACTCAATTAAACTGAATTATTTTTAAATTTTAAGGTTTAATTTATAAATCTGACATAGTTACAAACATAAAGAACATTGCAGTTCAAACAGAAGGCTTTGTCTTTGATTTTCACATCCCTTGACATAGTGTTTGTGCCATCAGTCTCCTCCTCTCCATTTCCCAGTCCTTTAGGGGACTATCCCAGGGCTATCCCTAGACTATCCCTAGGCTATACCACAGAGGCTCCACTGATCTTAGCTTCTGCCAGAGCCATGAATCAAACCCATGATTTTAGGTCACCCTCATATTTTTTCCTTCAGTCACCCTATCGCTAAGAACTTATGAGAAGACCTAAAAGGGTGTCCTAAAAATGTGCCTGTTTACCAATGTTAATGGAAATTGAGTGTACAGCACAGCTGTGCTTAATCTGAAAACAGACACAACTCTCTCTTCCCAATCTCACCCCCTCCTGGCAACATGAAAACCTCTTGATTAGAGGCCATTTCTAGGAGGTGTAGAATCCAGTGTTAGTTGGAATAAAGACAGTCAAGGACAAGGCTCCCCTACCCAAGGGAAACCACCCTTAAAATGATTTTACACCACCCTGGAAGGAGCTCTCCACCCTTTTCCGGGTAACTACCTGATTGGCAGACGAGCGCGTGAACAAAAACCTGATGTGACAGGCACATAGAGGATTACCCAGATTACGATAGCCCACAAACAAACCCATAAAAACCCCTAGACTTAAAAATTCTGGTGGTAACCCTCTTGGGTCCCCTCCCTCTTTGGGAGCTTTAAAAAATTTCAATAAATTTTGCTTTATATCACTTTGTTTTGCTGCCCACCACTCTTCATCTGGTCTATGTCTTCATTCTTTGAAGCGACCTGACCCAGAACAATGAACACTAAAGGAAAAGTAATCTTGCACCATTAGCTCTCCCCAGGCCTTCTCTTTTGAGGATCCTTGATTTACACACCAGAAGGGTCCATTATCAGACTCTTCCTCCATGCCCAAAATATAAATCCAAAGAACCTAAACTGTATAGTGGGAACTCAGTAAGGGAAGCATGCATGCTTCACTCATCCTTTATTACCTCTGTGTTTGCAGGTGTTGTAACCAGTCTCTGGTCAGAAAGCTTTGGGCCCTCTTTCTAAAACAAAAGCTTTACTTTTGGGCCTACTGAAAACTGAACTTTTCAACTTCATTCAGATTCTTGTTTAGAACAAAGATTGAGAAGAAAAGGGACAAGTGTCAAAAGCTCCTATACCTCTTGAAGTTGATTCTTAGCAAAGTCAATCCAGTTCTTCTGAAGTACTTCATTGTAATTGCCCAATGGTGAGAAATATAGCAAAGCATAAATATACTTAATATGTAAAATGACCAATGGAGACTAAAACAAAACAAAACAAAAAAAGAACAGTATTTCCCCCCACAAAAATAGGTGACCATAAGACTGAATGCTGCTCACCTGAGTGGACGGAGTGCTTGCCTTCCTGTAGCTTCAGCCCAACCCAGCTGTAGTTTTGCCCACACTTGAATAACTAACCTCAGAGATGCCCCACAAGCCAAGCTGCACCAGCTTCTCTCAGAAGATCCAAGACAAGAATAGCAGCAATTCTATGAACAAAAAAGCGATGACTTACTGGAAGGTAGGATGTACAAAGTAGTGAATCTGAGGCAACATACAGGAAGATAGATAGATGGTGGGGGGAGGGGCTGGCTCCTGGCAAGCCATAGAGAACAAGAGCACAAAATCGGGACTTTTAGGCTGCTCCTCTGAGGGACATTCTCCAGAGGCTAAGTTGGGGGTGGAGCCCTCACGGGACAGTGGTCTCAGGACCCTTGGGGGTCACAGAAAGACCAGGGGTGTTTGAGTGCAGCAGAGCTCCCAGGTATCACAGTGGGGAAGCCCACTGAAGAGACAGAGCTGAGAAGGGGCTCTCAGCTCGGGGTTACCTTAAACTGTGATCTGGCACAGTCAGGCCACTGCTCTTCAGGTGGAGACCACACAAGTGGCAGATCCAGGGAGACCCCCACCTTTTTCCTCTGGGAGGAGTGGCGTGGCAGCACACCACAGGAATCTGCTGGGTTTGGAGACTCCAAATGGGCCATGCACCAGAGATAGAAATGCTCGGTCACAGGCTGGGTGAGCTCTGAGTGTATCTGGAGACCAGGGAGACAGGAGGGATTGACAGCTTTTCTCTGAAGGTGCACTGAAGAGCAGGGCCCAAGCTCTCAGCTCCTCCAGGGCAGCTCCTCCGGGGAGACCACCATCTTCATTCTCCTCCTCCAAAGGCCTACGGCAAGCATTCAGGGAAGAAAAGCTCCCAAGAGCGAATCCGAGCAGATTACTTAGCCTGGCCCCAGCAAGGGTGGTAAATTCTGCCTCAGACAAAGACCTTTGACAATCACTGCAAGAGGCCCCTCCCCCTGATCAGCAAGATCAGCAAGAACATCCAGCCAAGACCAAATTTACTAATCAATGAGAACTGTATAATACCAGTGCTAGGGAAATAAAACACATAGAATTCGTGGCTTTTCCCCCATGATTCTTTAGTCTTTCAAAGTTAATTTTTTTTAATTTTCATTTTTTCATTTTCTGTTTTTTTAATTTTTCCTCTTTCCTATTTTAACCTATATTAACTATTTTATCTTATCAATACCCTTTTAAAAAATCTTTTTTAATTTTTATTTTTATAGTCATATTCTATCCCTTCATTGTATATCCCTTATTTTTTGTATACATATAAGTTTTTCCTTTCTTTAAAATTTTGAGATACAGTTTCTTCTAACAGACCAAAATACACGCTAAATCTAGCATATGGCTTTGTTCTAGTCTCCAGCCTGATCACATTCTCTCCTATTTTTCTCCTTTTTCAACCAACTGCTTATCTTATCAATTTGTTTTTTAAAATCTTTTTTAGTTTTCTTCTTTACCGTCATATTCCATCCCTTCATAATGTTTACCCATATGTATGTGTGTATATGTGTGTGTGTGTGTGTGTGTGTGTGTGTGCGCGCGCGCGCGTGTGTGTTTCTTTAAAATTTCAGAGGACAGTTTCTTCTAACCAAAATACACCCCAAATCAAGTGTATGGCTTTGTTGTATTCACCAGCCTAATCATGTTTTCTTTTCTCCTTTCTTCTCCTCTGACCTGTTTCAGGTCTCTCCTGATTTGGTTAGTGTATACTTTTCTGGGGTCATTGTTACCCTTTTATCATTTTGTTCTCTCATTCATCTATTCCTCTCTGGACAAAATGACAAGGTGGAAAACCTCACCTCGAAAAAAAATAAATAAATAAAAAGAACAAGAGGCAGTACTGGCTGCTAGGGACCTAATCAATATGGACATTAGTAAGATGTCAGAACTAGAGTTCAGAATGACAATTATAAAGATGCTAGCTGGACCTGAAAAAAGCAAAGAAGATACTAGATAATCTTTCTCTGGAGAAGTAAAATCCTTTTCTGGAGAAATAAAAGAACTAAAATCTAACAAAGCTGAAATCAAAAAAGTTATTAATGAGGGTTGAGCCTCCATTTTTTAGTGCACCTCATTAACAGCTTTTTTTATTTTTTTAAGATTTTATTTATCTATTTGATAGACAGAGATCACAAGTAGGCAGAGAGGCAGGCAGAGAGAGAGGAGGAAGCAGGCCCCCCACAGAGCAGAGGGGCCAATGCAGGGCTTGATCCCAGGACCCTAGGATCATGACCTGAGCTGAAGGCAGAGGTTTCAACCCACTGAGCCACCCAGGTGCCCCTAATAGCTTTTTTTTGTTTCAACTTAGTTAGATGGCAGAAGACATGAACAGACACTTCTCCAAAGAAGACATACAAATGGCTAGCAGACACATGAAAAAATGTTCATCATCATTAACGATCAGGGAAATTCAAATCAAAACCACACTGATATACCATCTTACACCAGTTAGAATGGCCAGCATTATTGGGACAGGAAACAATGTTGAAGAGGATGTGGAGAAAGGGAAACATTTTTACACTGTTGGTGCAGCCACTTTGGAAAGCACTGTGGAGATACCTCAAAAAATTAAAAATAGAACTACCCCATGACCCTGCAATTATACTACTGGGTATTTACCCCAGAGATACAGATGTAGTGAAAAGAAGGGTCATATGTACCCCCAATGTTCATAGCAGCAATGGCCACAATCACAAAACTGTGGAAAGAGCCAAGATCCCCTTCAACAGATGAATGGATAAAGAAAATATGGTTAATATATACAATGGAATACTACGCCTCCATCAGAAAGGATGAATACCCAACTTTTGTACACAGAGACGGGACTGGCGGAGATTATGCTGAGTGAAATAAGTCAAGCAGAGAATGTCAATTATCATGGTTTCGCTTACTTGTGGAGCGTGAGGAATAACATGGAGGACATTAGAAGAAAGAAAAGAAAGATGAATTGGGGTAAACCAGAGGGGAGACAAAGGATGAGAGATTGTGGACTCTGAGAAAAAAGCTGAGAGTTTTGGAGGGGGGAGGGGTGGAGGGTGGGTGAGCCTGCTAATGGGCATTAAGGAGGGCACATATTGCATGGAGCACTAAGTGTGGTGCATGAACATTGAGAAAATAAAAGAAAAAAGAAAAAAATGGAGGCTCTTACTGCTATGATAAATGATACAGAAGAGAGAATTAGTGATATAGAAGACCAAATGATGGAGAATAAAGAAGCTAAGAAAAAGAGATAAACAACTACTGGATCATGAGGGAAGAATGTGAGAGATGAGAGATAACATAAGATGAAACAATATTAGAATAATTGGGATCCCAGAAGAAGAAGGAGAAGCACAAGGTATATTGCAGCAAATTATAGCAGGGAATATCCCTAATTTGGGGAAGGGAACAAACATCACAATTCAGGAGGCACAGAGATCCCCCCTTCAAAATCAATTAAAATAGATCAAAACCCAATCATTTAATAGTAAAACTTACAAGTCTCAAAGACAAAGAGAAAATACTGAAATCAGCATGGAACAAGAGGTCTGTAATCTACAATGGTAGAAATATTAGATTGGCAGCAGACCTATCCACAGAGTCCTGGCAGGCCAGAAAGGACTGGCATGATATATTCAGAGCACTAAATGAGGAAAATATGCCACCAAGAACACTATATCCAGTTAGACTGTCACTGAAAATAGAAGGAGAAATTAAAAGCTTCCAGAACAAACAAAAACTAAAAGAATTTGCAAACACCAAACCAGCATTACAGGAAATATTGAAAGGGGACCTCTAAGCAAAGAGAGAACCTAAAAGTAGTAGACCAGAAAGGAATAGAGACAATATACAGTAACAGTCACCTTAGAGACAATACAATGACACTAAATTCATACCTTTCAATAGTTACCCTGAATATAAATGGGCTAAATGCCCCAATCAAAAGACACAGGGTATCAGAATGGATAAAAAACAATACCCATAAATATGCTGTCTACAAGAAACTCATTTTAGATCCAAAGACACCTCCAGATTTAAAGTGAGAGGGTAAAAAAGAGTTCACCATGCTAATGGACATCAAAAGAAAGCTGGGGTGGCAATCCTTATATCAGTTAAATAAGATCTTTAAGCCAAAGAGTATAATAAGAGAAGAGAAAGGACACTATGTCATATCTAAAGGGTCTGTCCAAAAAGGAGATCTAACAATTCTAAATATCGATGCCCCTAACATGGGAGCAGCCAACTATATAAACCAATTAATAACAAAATCAAAGAAACACATCAACATTCATACAATAATAGTAGGGGACTTTAACACCCCCCTCACTGAAATGGACAGATCATCTAAGCAAAAGATAAGAAGGAAATAAAGGCTTTAAATGACACAATGGACCAGATGGACATCACAGATATATTCAGAACATTCCATCCCAAAGCAATAGAATACACATTCTTCTCTAGTGCACATAGAACATTTTCCAGAATAGATCACATCCTGGGTCACAAATCAGGTCTCAACTGATACCAAAATATTGGGATCATTCCCTGCATATTTTTGGACCACAATGCTTTGAAACTAGAACTCACAAGAGGAAAGCTGGAAAGAACTCAAATGCATGGAGGTTAAAGAGCATCCTACTAAAGAATGAATTGGTCAACCAGAAAATTAAAGAAGAATTAAAAATTAAAGAGTTAAAAATATTCATGGAAACAAATGAAAATGAAAACACAACTGCTCAAAATCTTTGGGATGCAGCAAAGGAGGTCCTGAGAGAAAAGTATATAACAATACAATCCTTTCTCAAGAAACAAGAAAGGTCTCAAATACATAACCTAACACTACACCTAAAGGCGCTGGAGAAATAACAACAAATAAAGCCTAAATCCAGTAGGAGAAGAGAAATAATAAAGATTAGAGCAGAAATGAATGAAATAGAAACCAAAAAACCAGTAGAACAGATCAACAAAACTAGGAGCTGGTTTTTTAAAAGAATTAATAAGATTGATAAACCCCTGACCAGAATTATCAAAAAGAAAAGAGAAAGGACCCAAATTAACAAAATCATGAATGAAAAAGGAGACATTACACCCAACACCAAAGAAATACAAACAATTATAAGAACATAAAATGCCAACCCTATGTCAATGAATGAGACAGTCTTGAAGAAATGGATGCATTCCCAGAAACATAGTGTAAGAGCCTGGTTAGCCAGAGGAACTTACTTGCAAACCCCAGATACAGGGGTGAGCCAGGCCAGATGGAGACAGCCAATCAGTGGGGCACACATATATTTACTGTGGTAAATTGAAATTCAGTTGGTCACCTGTATTGCCAACCAAGCATGACTATGCAGTTTTCCCTGTGTATTGCAATCTCATTGGCCACCTGTGCATAGCCAGGCTCAACTCCACCTCTATAAAAGTTAGTCTGTGAATCTGGGAAGGATAGTCATTGGGAGCATCCTGTTGGGACCGTCGTGGTCGTCGTGGTCATCAGGAGCATCGTGTCGGGAGCGTTGTCGTCGGCAGCATCGTGTTGGGAGCATCCTGGTCATAGTAGTCGTCGGGAGCAGCGTCGTCAGGGTCATCGTTCTCGTCGTCATCACCTCTTCGTAAGAGACGGCCTTGATGGGTCAGTTTGATTTTCAATGCTTGGCGCAAAATAAAGTTTTGCTTGACTTTCGCTTTGTGTCAGTCTCATTCCTTTGATCATGGACCCTAACATTAGAAACAACCAAAACTGAACCAGGAAGAAAAGGAAATCTGAAGGGACCCCTAATCAGCAAGGAAATTGAAGCAGTCGTCAAAAATTCCCCATGAAACAAGAGCCCAGGGCCAGACGGTTCCGTAGGGGAATTCTACCAAAGACTTTAAAAGAATTAATTAATACCTATTCTTCTGAAACTTCTCCCAAAAAATAGAACTGGAAGGAAAACTTCCAAACCCTTTTGATGAGGCCAGCATTACCTTGATCCCAAAACCAGACAAACACCCTACCCAATAGAATTACAGACCAATATCGCTGATGAATATGGATACAAAAATTCTCATCAACATACTAGCCAATAGGATCCAACAGTACTTTAAAAGGATGATTCACCACAACAAAGTTGGATTTAAGGGTGGTTCAACATCCACAAATCAATCACTGTGATACACTACATTAATAAGAAAGAACAAGAAACATAGGATCCTCTCAATTGATGCAGAAAAAGTGTTTGACAAATTACAGCATCCTTTCTTGATCAAAACTCTTCACAGTGTAGGGACAGAGGGCATATACCTCAATATCATAAAAGTCATCTATGAAAAACCCACAGCAAATATCATTCTCAATGAAGAAAAACTGAGAGCTTTGCCCCTAAGGTCAGGAACACAGCAGGGATGTCCATTGTCACCACTGCTATTCAACATACTACTAGAAGTCTTAGCCTCAGCAATCAGACAACAAAAAGAAATAAAAGGCATCTGAATCAGCAAAGAAGTCAAGCACTCACTCTTTGCAGACGATACGATACTTTATGTGGAAAACCCAAAAGATTCCACTCCAAAAGTGCTAGAACTCATAATGAAATTCAGTAAAGTGTCAGGATTAAAAAAAAATCAATGCACAGAAATAAGTTGCATTTCTATACACAAACAAGACAGAAGAAAGAGAAATTAAGGCATAGATTCCACTTACAATTGCACCCAAAACCATAAGATACATAGGTATAAAGCTAACCAAAGAGGCAAAAAGTTCTGTACTCAGAAAACTATAGAGTACTCATGAAAGAAACTGAGGAGACAAAATTGTGTCTTTGAAAGAAAAAAATCAAGGAGACACAATTGTATCTTTGTGAAGATACAAAGAAATGTGAAAATGTTTCATGCTCATGGATTGGAAGAACAAATATTTTGAAAATGTCTATGCTACCTAAAGCAATCTACACATTTAATGCAATGCCTATCAAAATACTATCAATCTTTTTCAAATAAATGGAACAAATAATCCTAAAATTTATATGGAACCAGAAAAGACCTTGAATAGCCAGAGGAATGTTGAAAAAGAAATCCAAAGTTGGTGGCATCACAATTCCAGTCTTCAAGCTCTATTACAAAGCTGTTTTCATCAAGAAAGTATGGTACTGGCACAAAAACAGACATATAGATCAATGGAACAGAATAGAGAGCCCAAAAATAGACCCTCAACTCTATGGTCAACTAATCTTTGACAAATCAGGAGAGAATGTCCAATGGAAAAAAGACAGTCTTTTCAGCAAATGGTGTTGGGAAAATTGGACAGCCACACACAGAAGAATGAAACTGGACCACTTCCTTACACCACACACAAAAAATAAACTCAAAATGGATGAAAGACTTCAATGTATGTGAGACAGGAATCCATCAAAATCCTTGAGGAGAACACAGGCAGCAATCTCTTCAACCTCAGCCACAGCAATTTCTTCCCAGAGATAGCACCAAAAGCAAGAGAAGCAAGGGCAAAAATGAACTATTGGGACTTCATCAAGATCAAAATCTTTTGCACAGCAAAGGAAACAGCCAACAAAACCAAAAACAGCTGACAGAATGAGAGAAGATATTTGCAAATGGCATATCAGATAAAGGACTAGTATCCAAGGACTAGTATCCAAAATCTATAAAGAATTTATCAAACTCAACAAATAACAAATAATCTAATCAAAAAATGGGCAGAATCTTTGGGGTAAATACCCAGGAGTGCAATGGCAGGGTCATAGGGAAGTTCTATTTTTAATTTCTTGAAGAAACTCCACACTGTTCTCCAAAGAGGCTGCACCAACCTGCATTCCCACCAACAGTGTAAGAGGGTTCCCCTTTCTCCAACACATGTTGTTTCCTGTTTTGTTAATTTTGGCCATTCTAACTGGTGTAAGGTGATCTCTCACTGTGGTTTTAATTTGAATCTCCCTGAGGGCTAGTGGTGATGAACATTTTTTCATGTGTCTGATAGCCATTTGTATGTCTTCACTGGAGAAGTGTCTGTTCATATCTTCTGCCCATTTTTTTATATGATTGCCTGTTTTGTGTGTGTTGAGTTTGAGGAGTTCATTACGGATCCTGGATATCAACCTTTTGTCTGTATTGTCATTTGCAAATATCTTCTCCCATTTCGTGGGTTGCCTCTTTGTTCTTTTTTTGTTTTTTTTTTTCTTTTTTTTTCTTTTTTTTTTATTTATTTTTATTTCCAGCATAACAGTATTCATTATTTTTGCACCACACCCCGTGCTCCATGCAATCCGTGCCCTCTATAATACCCACCACCTGGTACCCCAACCTCCCACCCCCCGTCCCTTCAAAACCCTCAGATTGTTTTTCAGAGTCCATAGTCTCTCATGGTTCACCTCCCCTTCCAATTTCCCCCAACTCCCTTCTCCACTCTAAGTCCCCATGTCCTCCATGCTATTTGTTATGCTCCACAAATAAGTGAAACCATATGATAGTTGACTCTCTCTGCTTGACTTATTTCACTCAGCATAATCTCTTCCAGTCCCGTCCATGTTGCTACAAAAGTTGGGTATTCATCCTTTCTGATGGAGGCATAATACTCTATCCCCAGGGGTACAGGTCTGTGAATCACCAGGTTTACACACTTCACAGCACTCACCAAAGCACATACCCTCCCCAATGTCCATAATCCCACCCCCTTCTCCCAAACCCCCTCCCCCCAGCAACCCTCAGTTTGTTTTGTGAGATTAAAAGTCACTTATGGTTTGTCTCCCTCCCAATCCCATCTTGTTTCATTGATTCTTCTCCTACCCACTTAAGCCCCCATGTTGCATCACCACTTCCTCATATCAGGGAGATCATATGATAGTTGTCTTTCTCTGCTTGACTTATTTCGCTAAGCATGATACGCTCTAGTTCCATCCATGTTGTCGCAAATGGCAAGATTTCATTTCTTTTGATGGCTGCATAGTATTCCATTGTGTATATATACCACATCTTCTTGATCCATTCATATGCAGAAAAATGAAATTGGACCATTTCCTTACACCACACACAAAAATAGACTCAAAATGGATGAAGGACCTCAATGTGCGAAAGGAATCCATCAAAATCCTTGAGGAGAACACGGGCAGCAACCTCTTTGACCTCAACCGCAGCAACATCTTCCTAGGAACAACGCAAAAGGCAAGGGAAGCAAGGGCAAAAATGAACTATTGGGATTTCATCAAGATCAAAAGCTTTTGCACAGCAAAGGAAACAGTTAACAAAATCAAAAGACAACTGACAGAATGGGAGAAGATATTTGCAAACGACATATCAGATAAAGGACTAGTGTCCAGAATCTATAAAGAACTTAGCAAACTCAACACCCAAAGAACAAATAATCCAATCAAGAAATGGGCAGAGGACATGAACAGACATTTCTGCAAAGAAGACATCCAGAAGGCCAACAAACACATGAAAAAGTGCTCCATATCACTCGGCATCAGGGAAATACAAATCAAAACCACAATGAGATATCACCTCACACCAGTCAGAATGGCTAAAATCAACAAGTCAGGAAATGACAGATGCTGGCGAGGATGCGGAGAAAGGGGAACCCTCCTCCACTGTTGGTGGGAATGCAAGCTGGTGCAGCCACTCTGGAAAACAGCATGGAGGTTCCTCAAAATGTTGAAAATAGAACTGCCCTATGACCCAGCAATTGCACTATTGGGTATTTACCCTAAGGATACAAACGTAGTGATCCAAAGGGGCACATGCACCCGAATGTTTATAGCAGCAATGTCCACAATAGCCAAACTATGGAAAGAACCTAGATGTCCGCCTCTTTGTTTTTTTTACTGTTTCCTTTGCTGTGCAGAAGCTTTTGATTTTGATGAAGTCCCAAAAGTTTATTTTCGCTTTTGTTTCCTTTGCTGTGGCTGATATTGAAGAGATTACTGCCTATGTTCTCCTCTAGGATTCTGATGGATTCCTGTCTCACGTTGAGGTGGTCTTTTATCCATTTTGAGTTTATCTTTGTGTACGGTGTAAGAGAATGGTCGAGTTTCATTCTTCTACATATAGCTGCCCAGTTTTCCCAGCACCATTTATTGAAGAGACTGTCTTTTTTCCACTGTATATTTTTTCCTGTTTTGTCAAAGATTAATTGCCCATAGAGTTGAGGGTCCATATCTGGGCTCTCTACTCTGTTCCACTGGTCTATGTGTCTGTTTTTATGCCAGTACCATGCTGTCTTGGTGACCACAGCTTTGTAATAAAGCTTGAAATCAGGTAATGTGATGCCCCCAGTTTTATTTTTGTTTTTCAACATTTCCTTAGTGATTCGGGGTCTCTTCTGGTTCCATACAAATATCTGGATTATTTGGTCCAGCTCTTTGAAGAATACTGGTGGAACTTTGATCGGAATGGCATTAAAAGTATAGATTGCTCTAGGCAGTACAGACATTTTAACAATGTTTATTCTTCCAATCCAAGAGCATGGAATGGTCTTCCATCTTTTTGTGTCTTCTTCAATTTCCTTCATGAGTGTTCTGTAGTTCCTCAAGTACAGATCCTTTACCTCTTTGGTTAGGTTTATTTCCAGGTATCTTATGGTTCTTGGTGCTATAGTAAATGGAATCGATTCTCTAATTTCCCTTTCTGTATTTTCATTGTTAGTGTATAAGAAAGCCACTGATTTCTGCACATTGACTTTGTATCCTGCCACGTTGCTGAATTGCAGTATGAGTTTTAGTAGTTCGGGGGGTGGAGTCTTTTGGGTTTTCCATATGACCCTGCCATTGCACTCCTGGGTATTTACCGCAAAGATCCAGATGTAGTGAAAAGAAGGGCCATCTGTACCCCAATGTTTATAGCAGCAATGGCCACAGTCGCCAAACTATGGAAAGAACCAAGATGCCCTTCAACGGATGAATGGGTAAGGAAAATGTGGTCCATATACACTATGGAGTATTATGCCTCCATCAGAAATTTTTGTAGCAACATGGATGGGACTGGAAGAGATTATGCTGAGTGAAATAAGTCAAGAAGACAGAGTCAATTATCATATGGTTTCACTTATTTGTGGAGCATAACAAATAGCATGGAGGACATGGGGAGTTAGAGAGTAGAAGGGAGTTGGGGTAAATTGGAAGGGGAGGTGAATCATGAGAGAGTATGGACTCTGAAAAACAATCTGAGGGGTTTGAAGTGGCAGGGAGGATGGGAGGGTGGGATACCAGGCGGTGGGTATTATAGAGGGCACGGATTTCATGGAGCACTGGGTGTGGTGAAAAAATAATGAATACTGTTATGCTGAAAATAAATTTAATTAAAAAAAAATATGGGCAGAAGACATGAACAGACATTTCTGTAAAGAAGACATCCAAATGGCCAACAGACACATGAAAAAGTGCCCAACATCACTCGGCATCTGGGAAATACAAATAGAAACCATAGTGATATACCACCTCACACCAGTCAGAATGGCTAAAATTAACCAGTCAGGAAATGAAAGGTGTTGGCTAGGACATGTAGAAAGGGGAACCCTCTTACATTGTTGGTGGGAATGCAAGCTGGTACAGCCACTCTGGAAAAAAGTATGGAGGTTCCTCTTTTTTTCCTTTCTTTTTTTCTTTCTTTCTTTATTTCCTTTCAGTGTTCCAGAATTCATTGAAAAGTTGAGTATAAATCTACCCTACAACCCAGCAATGTGATCCAAAGGGGCACGTTCACCCAAATGTTTATAGCAGCAATCTCCACAATAGCCAAACTATGGAAAGAGCCTAGACATCCATCAACAGATGAATGGATAAAGAAGATGTGAGATAGATAGAGATAGTTAGAGATAGAGATAGAGAGAGAGAGAGAGAGAATGGAATACTATGTAGCCATTAAAAAAACTCAAAATCTTGCCATTTATAATGACGTGGATGGAACTAGAGGATATTATGCTAAGCAAAATAAGTCAATCAGAGAAACAAAATTATCATATGATCTCACTGATATGAGGAATTTGAGAAACAAGACAGAAGATCATAAGGGAAGGGAGGGAACAATGAAACAAGATGAAGCCAGAGAGGGAGACAAACCATAAAATACTCTTAATCTCAGGAAACAAACTGAGGGTTGCTGGAGTGAAGGCAAGTGGGAGGGATGGAGTGGCTGGGTGATGGACCTTGGGGAAGTATGTGCTATGGGGATACTGTGAATTGTGTAAGACTGACGAATCACAGACCTTTAGCCATAAAACCAATAATACATTATATGTTAATTTTTAAAAATTAAAAAAGAAGACATAAGACTTCATTTAGGATCTACTTGTAAAATTATAATTATGCATAAGTAAAGAAGTCCTCTCAATATTATGTATGCAAAAAAAACACATTTGAAAGGTACTGTGCAGAAAGAATATTGCAAAGAGGGATTGGTGGCCCCATATGGATGTAAACAGTATGGAGAAAATTAGTTTCTCCAAATGAGTTCTAGTTTCTTAACCTTAGACAAATTACCTCTCAAAATACTTCCAAGTATTTGTAATTATCTCTCAAAATACTTCCAAGAGACACCTTCTAAGTGAGAACCTGAAACTTTATTGGTAATATTTGAAAATTTGAAAAATCATGGGAAATCTAAGACCTAAAGAGACTAGATGGGTATAAGCATCAGAGATAATTTTCATACAGTCTGAGTTGATGGAAATAAGAAATAGTATCTCTGGGTTTGAAGTGAGCATCCCAGCATTTGAAATATATGTACCAGGATTTGAATTTAAGAGCTGTTTTAGCTTGATGATCCTTAAAATAACTTATAATGTCCTTGAAGACTTTAAACAATCTATATCTCTGCAATTGCACAATTAGCTATTATATAGCAGAGGATTTATTATTAGTTGTTGTTGCTGTTTGTAATATCATTTATAAGGCTTTATGTATTTCAAATTACTGAGTCATCCTGTTTAGTGCCTGAATTGTTGCTTCCTCCTCCTCTTTAAACCAATAAATATTAACTTCATTTATACAAATCTATTCTAAGAAAGGTACGCCTGGTGCATCCATGACAGCTAGACTTCCTTGCATTGAGTGACTTGCTTTTCCTTCCCCCTCTTTACTGGTAGTTTGTGGAGTTGACTCCTTTTCTGATGGTTTGAAATACTGTAAAACAGGCTACTTATGTTTATTCCTCTGGTGAAATATGTTATGAGGGAAATAATGGGATTTGATTTAAGAAAACACATCCTTGGGGAGCCAGGATGACTCAGTTGGTTAAGCATCCAACTCTTGATTTCAGCTCATGTCATGATCTAAACGTCATGAGATTGAGTCCTACATCAGTCTCCACACTCAGCGAGAAATCTGCTTGAGGAGACTCTCTCTCCTTCTCCCTCCCCCTGACTCTAAAATAAATAAATAAATCTTTAAAAAAAAAAAAGGGAAAGAAGAAAAGAGAACACATCCTAGTCTTTATTTCCCTTCCAAAGAAGTTAGGCTTTATGGCCACTAGTGATAGTTTGGGTTTAGCTAATGAGTATCACTAGAAATTGTTTATGCATAAAATTCTCCATCCCCATCCTCCATTCCTGCCAACTGTTCTAATAATTGTTTACTTTCCACCTCTAAAATTTTCCACCTTTCACATTTCTTTGTTGTGTTTATAATTTGTTTTCTACTTATTATGGACATTTGAGTTGTCTTCTTTGCAAGTAAGGCATTTCCAATTTATCACCTAAAACTTGACTCATTTCACATATCCTTTTGTGATCTAGATTTATGTGTAGAGTGTCCTTCATAAGCTCTCATATTTTGAGGGCACTTTACATTTTACAAAATTCTTTCACATCTATCCCCACACTGCTCAGGCAAGAGGCCACATTTTAAGACACTGGATATGGACCCCATCCAGCGCTGCCCTAGAGTGTTATTAAGTGGCCTTCTAAAGAGTAACACTCTGACTTTTTTGCAATAACTCTGGACTGTCGTAAAATCACAATCATCAAATATTTCTTCAGCTCCATCTAGATTCAGGGCGTTGCCTGTAAGTTCCTGAGAAAGTAGGTTATCAGAGGAAACCCACTTCCTGGAGTCAATGGGACTATTATTGTAAGACAAACCCCTTTATTTGGGCAAACTGTGAGGTCAACAAAAATGCTTCTTTTATTTTTCTTCCACCTTTCAAACTGGGAAAACAACCAACCCTTGTAAAGGGAAAGGGAACTCCAAGATTAGGGCATAATAATCAGAAATCAGTAGTTTGTTCCAGGGGAACAGAATTTGGGTGGGATGGGATACTGGGAAACAAGTGCTTTTCATTTTTTTGTTCACATATTGTTTCCCTCCCACACGGGAGATTTTTTTTTAAGATTTTATTTATTTATTTGACAGGGAGAGACACGGCAAGAGAGGGAACTCAAGCAGGGGGAGTGGGAGCGGGAGAAGCAGGCCTCCCGTGGAGCAGGGAACCTGAGGTGGGGCTCGATCCCAGGACTCTGGGATCATGACCTGAGCTGAAGGCAGACACTTAATGACTGAGCCACCCAGGTGCCCCAGCATGAGATATTTTTATCATAAAAGGAAAATGAAGATTGTAGTGTTTCCTTCTGAACCAAATGGGGAAAACCTGCAACAATAAGAGAGCAAGAGATTTTAATTTCTTTTAATCTGAATTAAGAGACAACAACTACCAAAAGGAGTTTGATATGAAGTAAATTCCTCACTATGACACTGCCTTTTTTTTTTTTTACATGATGCATTCATATGCACCACTCACCCAACTAGTGAGCTCTCAACATGTTCTTATCTAGCAAAGAAAATCCAGGTTTATGAAAAGGGTCTATTTTCCTTAGTTGATGCCAAGACCCAGGAATGAAATAAGATCTGAATTCTGCCTCTGCAGTGTAGCACAAGGAATGTGAGGTTATGCTAGAAAGTCCCTTATTTGGTATCTGTCTTTTCAGGCAAGGCAGAATAATCAAATTGGAAAAAGTGACTAAACTTTTATAAGGACAACTAGATTTTACAAGCACCTATATTCTCTAGATACGTTCATGTCACTGTGTGCTATGCACATTATAGCCCAGAGCACCAAAAGACTGCAAGTAAAACACACGTTGATATTTGAGGAAATCTTGCAGAACAAGCAATGCTAAATGTATTGAGACAAGCAAATGTCCTTCTGTTTTCAATTTTCTGTAGACCATGCAGCTTTAAGTTTGATCTTGTCTTAAAAAAAAATAATAAAAAAAAACCTTTGTGAACTCCTAGAGAAAGATAGAACATAGGGCCACTTAAACCAAGTCATGTCAAAGAATTTAACTTGTTATTTTTGCTTGATTAGTTGATCAAAGAAATTCAGTAGAACATGAATCTGGATTTCAGCAGGTTAATTGAAAAGGATTCTCAATTTAGGAGGAAAGTGCAGAAGCATGGTCTGAATGGCAAATGCCAAAATACTCTCATTTCCAATGAGAGCATCTCACTTCACACAATAATAATGAGCACTTGACCCCAAATTCAAGCTTAGATTCTGGATAAGAGATATACTAGGAGGGCAGTTAAGCAGACAACTTGAGGACGATCCACTGGGTAGTATTTTTTTGCAGATACTCAAAGCATGTGAAGGTTTCTAAGGAAAAGACTCTATGGTTAACTCAGAGTTAAAGAGCCATATATCTGAAGTTGATATTAGACATGAACCTGAAGAACTCTCTCTTCCATGCAATGGAAGTAAGGACATCAGTATTACTGGATAGAAATATGAACTTAGCAACAGGCATGCCAAGGCAGGAGCAGGAGACATCAATAAAGGGACCAAGAAACCACTTGAGGATTGACAGAAGTGGCCCCTAGGGAAGGACAGATGTACCCTTACCTCACTTACTCACTCAAATCCCTTAAAATTTCCTGGTGGGGGGTGAGATATCTAACTCAGAGAATAGTATTTAATTACATCATCAGACAGACATGATCTAGAGAGAAAATGAACTATACTCAAAAGAGTAAAATGATTTCTACATATACTGGGCTAATTAGAAAATAACTGGATCTTGACTTAGGTTCTGATCATGACCTTTTTAAAGGAATACTGAATAATTGAAAAATGTCTTGAGGAAAGCAACTATCCTGGGAATGGAACTGGAATTCAAATCACATCATGAAGAATGGAGGTATCTGTGGGACGCCTGGGTGGCTCAGTCAGTAAAGTATCTGCCTTTGGCTCAGGTCATGATCTCAGGGTCCTGGGATCAAGCCCCACATTGGGCTCTCTGCTCAGTGGGAAGCCTGCTTCTCCCTCTCCCTCAGCTTGTTTCTCTCCCTGCTTGTGTTCTCTCTCTCTCTTTCTCTAGCAAATAAATAAATAAAATCTTAAACAAACAAAAAAAGAATGGAGGTATCTGGGTATAATTATCCCAGAGAAAAGATCTTTAGGAGAAGAGTGCCCCAGTGTATCTGAATATGGAAATATCTGTCTGCCAAAGACTTAGATTCTGTTGGCCTTATGGAATCAAATAACAAGACCAATCATGGGGACTATGAATATTAATTTAGACTAAAATAAGATAAAACTCACTCTTGGAGCTGCCCAGCAATGCAGTGTTTCCTTGGGAAGTGACACATCCCATTCTCTGAAGATGGTCAAACATAGACTAAAATAAAAGTTAAGAAGGATGTCACAGAATGATTGTGTAAACAAATGGATAATTTGGCTAATTGACTGGCAAGATTCTTTAAGCTGTTAAGATTTGATGAATTCAATGATCACTTAGGCATCACTGTCTTGAATTTTGACCAAGGCACTAGTTGGAGTAGAAAACCTACTTCTCACATTGGCTTTGCCACTAACAATGTCATTTTTCTCTTTCCTTCTTCAAAAACTTTAGTTGCTTTGACGTTCACACTGTCAAATGCATTGCCATTATCCTTCCTTTTGGATAGTTTATCCCGTTCATTTCGCAAGTCTGTAGATCTAGAAGAAGTGTACTTTGGAGCTATACTTAAGGAGTCACACCCAAGGAGATTCATCCATACTTGGGCCTGATTTCAGCAATGAGATTCTGGACTTTAAGCTTATTGTGTAATTAGATGATATCTGGGAGGACTTCAATAGTGAGTGAGTATATTTAATATGTGGACCACTGGGATGATAAAAAGCAGAGTGTAGTAGGCAATCTTTAAGATGACTACCAATTATCCCACCTTCTAGTATTCATGCCTTTGTGCAATACCTTTTACCTGAGTGTGGGCTGGATTTACTGAGTTGTCTCTAATGAAGAGAGTACAATGAATGTTGTGGGATCTCATTTCCAAGATTAGTCTGTAAAGGACCTGGGACATTCATATCAGGTATTCATTCTCTCCCTCTATGACCATTTGCTTTGGGAGAATCCAGCTGCTAGGCCGTGAGGACTATCAGCCAGTGTATGGAGAAGCCCATTTGGCAAGGAAATGATATATCTGGCCAACAGCTGGTGAGAACCTATAGTGTGTCAACAGCCACATGAGTGAGCTTGGAAGTGAATCCTTCCCTAACCAAGTTATGAAATCAATGCAGCCCCAGCCAACACCTCCACAACTACCTCATAAGAGAAGCTGAGTTAGACGTACCTAGCTAAGCCACAGATTTCTAAACCACAGAAACAGTGAGATAATAAATGTTTGTTGTTCTCAGCCACAAACTTTTGGGGTCATTTTTTATATAGCAATAACTACTATAATGAAACAGATCATGTATCAAAATGGAATAAAATACATATATTTTTAATTCTTAATAAAGAACTATAGTAATGATTAATATAAATATTAATTCTTGATTTAAAAAATGTCATTCTTAAAAGCAGTAGTGAAGGAAAAAATAAGATTATATAATTTTACATTGTATATGTGAATTCTTATATTTTCAAACCCTACTGTTATATATCAGCTACTTTATAAATATTAGTCACTGTTTATACTTTTATATAAACAGGAATTGGAAGGTTACACAAGGTTGTATCTGAGAAGGAAAGAAGGTAAATGTTGTGGAGCTGGAGACCTATCCATACAAAAGGGACTTCAACTTTATCAATAATGTTTACTTAAATTATGCTTTTTAAAGATCTAAAATAGATATAAGAAAATGTCCATTCTGAGTGGTGGGAATTTCTAATATTTTTCTCAAAACTGCCCTGTATTTTGCTCCCCTATTTGGGATGTAAGTGTAAATAAAGATTTACTTATAAGCATGTTCAGGCATGGCAGAACATTGTCTCTGATAGGAGGTTCAGACGTGTTATGGACAAGTACTAGCAAACCTGAAAGGAGCTAATAAATGCTTCACTATTTAAACTATTGCCAAGTATGGAAGAAGTGCATGGCTTCCCAGTACACTGTTTACACTTGCCATGTTTAAAATGTGGGCTTTGTATGTTGGCAGGTAGCCAGTGTAAAACACTTAACAATACAACAGAGAAATCCACAACTGGAAAGGTTAAAAAAAAAAAAAAAACAAAAAAAACGAAAAAAATTAACATACATAGAGATGGGTCAAAAACTATTGCAAAATGAACTTTGAAATTCTAGCTATGCCAAGAATTCTGGTATTAGAAAGCAAATTATTTGAAGAGATATAATTCCTTAAATTTATAATGTAAGGAAGTGTTGACAGTTCAGTCCAGAACTGAGGTGAGATTCCTCACACCTTCCAGAGCCTCATTCTTCCTCTGGCATGACTGAAATCTCCATGGAAGATGTGGAGAGAGAATTTAAATGGGGTATCCATCAAAATGTCATTTCTAGAAGACATTCTATCTATGGTCATTCTTTTGCGGTATCAAGGTTCCTCTCTTCTTCCTGTTTTTTATTTTCTTTTTGGACTTCAGTTGTAAATAATTGAGTTAATTATATTCCTTGTGGCATATTGCCATTTTTTGTCCTCGCAAGATCTCTGTCTTATTTTTTTCTTTATGTACTTACATACCAATTAATTTAATTCCTGTTCTCCTTATGCCCCATTATCTTCCTATAGGCAGCTATTTTATTTTCTTTAAAGTATATCCTCCAGCAGACAGCCTTCAGACTTTATCTTCACTGTCAGCTTTCCTTGATATCTAGCCTGCTGGCCCACACTACAGATTTGGACATACCAGCCTCCAAAATCATATGAGAAAATTCCTCTTATTACATCTCTTTATATATATCCTATTGGCTCTCTCTGGAGAACCAGACCAAGAGAGTACCTCATGGAAAGAATGACCTCTTGCTGCCTACCCACCGTCCTAGTGGTGGACACAGATTTCCTTTAAAATCTGTATTATCACAGAAATGTGATCATCCTCAACTATGCCCCCTTATATATCCATGTAAGAATGTCCTGAGTTTCAGACCTAAATCATTTCACAGACCCAGAGCCTTTGGTTAAAGAGGAGCCAGATGCCCTTGAGGAAGGACTCTGCATAATTGCTACAGGTACACTCTGCAAACCTCCCTCTAATCTTTCCCAAAAGAAAACCAGTACAGGGTGCCTGGGTGGCTCAGTAGGTTAAAGCCTCTGCCTTCAGTTCAGGTCGTGATTCCAGGGTCCTGGGATCAAGTCCTGCATCAGGCTCTCTGCTCAGCAGGGATCCTGCTTCCCCACGCCTCTCTCTCTCTGCCTGCCTCTCTGGCTACTAGTGATCTCTGCAAATAAATAAATAAAGTATTTAAAGAAAAGAAGAGAAAGGAAAGGAAAAGAAAAGAAAACCAGTCCAGCCATTTCTTAAATGTTTAGTTTTGATAATTACATAATACGACTATTTGGTCAGGTATTTCCTTAGACTAATCATTTTTAAAACTGCCTCTTAAAATGTCAAAAACTTGAGCAAACAAACAACAGCCATAAATTTCAAATTTTACATTTTATTTAAATTGTCCATTAGGTGAACTGATCATTAAAACCAGTGTCAAGGGGTGCCTGGGTGGTGCAGTTGTTTTGGTATCCAACTCTTGGCTTCGGCTCTGATTGTTATCTCAGGGTTGTAGGATCCAGCTCTGCACTCAGCATAGTCTGCTTAGGACTCCCTCTTCCTCTGCCCCTGGTCTTGCTTGCTCTCTCTCTCTCTCTGGAATAAATAAATAAATCTTTAAAAAAAAAAAAAAACAGTATTAAGTTAATCAACCCTTAGCTATTCTCAATGGCCAAAATGCTTACTTTATTTTAGTCTATGGCTTCCCTAGACCATTTCAGTCTTTGGCTTCCCAAGCCTGTTCACTGTGGAGAAATGGAGTCTACTCAACTCAAAAGAGCTTTTGGTGATATAAAGATTGGAAGCCAGGGGATTGTTTGTCCTTCCTCCCTTCCAACTTGAGCATCTGTAATTGCAGACACCGACCACCCTTTCAGACTAAAGCAAATCCACTAATTTAGAGGGCCCGCGGTCATGTGTCCAAATGTGACCTGAAGGAAATCTATGTAGGGGTATATTGAAGGGAATGAAAACATTCTGAGAGTTTTGTTCAATCACTCACATTTTTATTAACAGTTGGCATCAAAGGAGTCTTTTTAAAGACTGGACAACACCAAAAAAAAAAAAAAAAGAAGAAGAAAGAAAGAGAGAGAGAGAGAGAGAGAAAGGAAGGAAGAAAGAAAGGAAGGAAGAAAGGAGAATAGAAGAGAAGAGAAAAGAAAAGAAAGACAAACACACAATGCTGATGTGATGAACTGACAACATGATGAAATGCAAGTTGTAGTGTGGACCAGGCTTACAGAAATGTCCTCCTTGATGAAGAAAGATTTCTTAGTGGCTGGACAAATTTCCTCATCAGCACCTGGTGAGAATGTGGGGCTGGACTCAGAATGAAGTTACCACACAGATAGAATTTGCCCTCAGCCAGAAGAGAGCACCATGGGGTGGCAATGCACTTGCAGATAGTGGCAGACCTCAGAGTAGATGGGAAGGGTCCTGCATCAGTGAAGCCTTGCCTTACGGAAGCTGGATTCGTGACTGGTGGTCAGGAAGTTGGAGAGCAGGTGTTGGTTTTGCAGAGACTTGGGGCAGTTGGCTGAAAGCAATTGCAGCCACCGCTGGATGATTTGCCTAAACCTGTCACACAGCAAGCTGGTTGGCAGGAAGGAGATTTGCAGCCACCTTGGTTGCAAGAAGTGGATCCATCACAAGGTGGTTGGCTGGAAAGCACAGTGCCACAGGAAACTCGTTTACAAGGGTTGTTTACAGAACATGGGAGCTGGCAGTTAGCCACTGGCTGACAGATGAAGGATATAGAAGACATTGGTTGGCAGTGAAGTGGCTGGCAAGGTGAGGACACACAGCATGTAGGACTGCAAGAACTTAACATACAAGTTGATGGCTGGCAGGGAACAGGCATGCAAGGAACCAACTGGCAAGTCTTGAGAATGTAGCAGATGGGTTGGTAATAAGTTGATTTGCAGAGCTGATCTTCGCCATTAATGGGTTGACAAGAACCTGCCTGGCAGCAAGTTGGCTGGCATGGACAAGCTGCACAGATGGTTGGTGGGCAAGAATTTTCAATACAGGAAGTTACCTCAGAGCAGGATGGCTGGCCGGACACAGTGTCACAGCAGACCGATTGGCCACAAGCTGACTGACATGATCTGGACACAAAGACAGGTTCTTGGCAGGAGCTTTGCTGGTCAAGGCTGGCTTCATTGCAATTTGCCTGACAACTGGTAGATTCCGTGCAGGAGGGTTGGCATGAGCTAACCAGGCAAGGAGACTGACCAGTTCCAGATTCATAGCCGGCTGTGCAGGAGCAAATGGGTTGGCAGACAAAACCAACGCAAGAAGTTGCTGGAAGGCAGGTAGGTTGGCAAGAAGCAGGTTCACAGACACTTGGGGTACTGCTGGATGGCTGACAATTTTCTTGGCATGTGACCAGTTGCCACGTTCTGCTCCGGCAGGAACTAGGCAAGCAAATACCATTTCGGAAGCCACCACCATTTGAGCACATGAAAGTGGGCACAGCTGGAATGGCCATGGTGGTGCCGGGACAACAGCTGTCCCCCATGGCACTGGTGTTAACCTTGCTAGGAAGTTGCAAACTCAGTATACCTGAGTGCGAAAGACATCTAATACATGGGGGCTTATATAGTCCTTCACTAGGGGTGTTGGTACAACTTAGAGCATCTTTCCTTGTTATTGTTTCTACTCATTTGCCTACAAACATCTGATTAGCAGGCTTCATGAGCCTGGATAGATATTGTCCCCACTTTAAAAACTTGTCAGTTGAGTTGAGAGTTCTCTTTGCTGAGTTTGGATTCCTTGATGGTTCCTGCTCTGGGATGAGCTGTCTCTTTTACAGGTTGTTCTCCAGCTGCCCTGAAGCAGGCCTTTCTCTGAACTAACCTCTCATCAGGAGGCCTCAGCCCAGCCAAAGCAGCCTGTTCTTCCTCCAGGAATGCAGTTCTGCACCATTTAGATGATCAGGAAATGAAGCCTTGACCCAGTTGAAAGAGGGTGATGTACGAGATGGTGAATAGAAAACCAGGCAGTGCAACCCAAGGGCACTTCAATATCTCCACCTCTAAGAACCTTCTTCCCATTTGGTTTTCCTGAAACTCAGTTTTATTAGTACCACTAAAAATAACAGCAACAGTAGTAGTAGGAAATGTTTCCCTTCCATTTATAGCATACTTACTATATACCAAGTCATTGACTTCATTTTTCATTGAATCTTGCAATGACCTTAAGTAGAAGGTATGATTCTCACTACTATGTTAGAGGTATAGCAAAACCAACTCAAAGAGTTTAAATCCTGTTCCCAAAATTTTGCAAGCAATAAAATGTTGAAATAAGGTCCAAACCTAGTTTGGGCTGACCCCAAAACCTCTGGTCTTAATCACCTGTTAGACCTCCTAACTTTGGAGTGGAAGAAAAAGACTATAACCCAGTGATTGAAGATTGACATTTGTATAGCAGTATGCTGACTCTTGGGCAGGTGGCCCAGGCCCTATGCTAGAGGCCATTCATCCAGTCCAGTGACTAGATTAAACCAGTATGAGTTCTTACCTCTACTTATCCATACACCCAAAGACAATCTTTTAATCTGGAAATTTTAATAACTACAAAATATTTTACCAAGGATTAAATCATATTATGGAGTTCACAACATATAAATTCTATAAATATAAAACTACAACAACCAATAGCTATATTAGGACATCACTGCAAAATAATTTTAGTGTTAAATCACCCCCTTCCAAGAGGGACTTATGAGGCATTGGTTGTCCTAACTCTTCCCCTCTTTCTCTAGGCTCACCCTGGCTCTGTGTCACCAGTCATCTTCAGCATCCCACACTGGTCCATGTCTGATCCAGTTCACACCAGAGATTCACAACAGAATAGAAAGATCATGGCCTTGGGATCCCAATAGGGCTAGTGCCATTTCCTGGCTACTAATTCACTCTGTGGGATGTGTTAGTTCATTACCCAAGTATTCAAAGTACTGAGAGTTTATCAATTAATCACATTGCTGTTGCTCAGGTTATTTTTATTTTTATTAACTGCCTCACAATTACTAAAAATGTTGGAAATTCTGGAAGGTACTTTTCAAAGTACCAGCTAAAGAGTACCTTCTCCTTGGCACCCTCTTCCTTACCCTCATTCTAAAAGGAAGAAAAACTTTTCTGATCAGAATGATGCCTGGGAAATCTTCACTCTTGCCATTCAAATGCCTTTTTTTTTTTTCTACCATTGCTTTTTGTGTTACAGCGCCGACCATTTCTTTTGCCGTCCAACTCATCACTAGTCATTTTGGCACCTTGCAAACTTCAGGGATCACAAGTGGTACAAACTTGCACTCCGTTTTATTCCTATCTACATCCCAAAGCTCTCAACTTTCAGAAGAAATATTTTGGTCTCACCAAATAGGTTAGTCATAATGGGAACATGAATATATTTGAGAAACAATGTCAACCCCAACCTGGAAAACTATCAATCCCCATGCTCATACCTACCACTTTTATTGTTTTTAAAACAGCCCGTTTTTTTATTAATATATCATATATTATTTGCCCCAGGGGTACACGTCTGTGAATCATCAGGCTTACACACTTCACAGCACTCCCCATAGCACATACCCACCCCAATGCCCATAACCTAACCACCTGCTCCCTATCCCCCTCCTCCCAGCAACCCTCAGTTGGTTTTGTGAGATTAAGAGTCTTTTATGATTTGTCTCCTTCCCAATCCCATCTTAAAGCAACCCATTTTTACACCCATTTTTCTCTGATTCTGTCCTTGCCTTTCTTCCTTCTAAAGGAACTTCTCAAGTGGTTGGTAAATGGTATGCTGAGTCAAGCAGAAAGAGTCAATTATCATATGGTTTCACTTATTTGTGGAGCGTAAGGAATAACATGGAGGACATGGGGAGCTGGAGAAGAGAAGGGAGTTGGGGGAAATTGGAGGGGGAGATGAACTATGAGAGACTGTGGACTCTGGGAAACAATCTGAGAGTTTTGGAGGGGAGGGGGGTGGGAGGTTGGGTGAGCCTGGTGGTGGGTATTATGGAGGGCACGTATTGCGTGGAGCACTGGGTGTGGTATATAAACAATGAATTCTGGAACAGTGAAAAGAAATTTAAAAAATAATAAATAAAATATTTTTTAAAAATCACCTAGAAACAAAAAAAAAAGTGGTACAAACTTTCAGCTATAAGATGAGTATAGTATGGGGATCTTATATATAACATAGTCACTCTAGCTAATAACACTGTAGTGCATAACTGAAATTTACTAAGAGAACTTAAATGTTCTCACATGCTTCCCTCCCAAAAATATGATTTGATGAATGTGTTAATTAGATGGGAGGAATCTTTTCATGATATATTATGTATATGAAATCCTCATCGTGGACACTTCAAGTACCTTACAGTTTTGTCAATGACGCCTCAATAAAGATGAAAAAAAGAAGGACATCTTTCATTTTACTGTGTCTCAAGGCACTAAAGACATCTGGTATACCACCAAGGACTGTTGTGATCACATCAAGAATCATGATGCATAAAAAACACAAACTTTGGACAGAACCCTATGTTCTGCATGTTATATATATTTAACCGGTATGTTACTTTTGTACGTTTCTCACTCCCTGTGGCTATCCTGAATTCTGTGTTTAACATTCCCTTGTGTATATGTTAGGTATACATTTGTATGTGTGTGTGCATATGTGTACATGTGTGTATACTCATACATATGTATATGCATGTATGTATGAGTGTTGTTTTTGAGGTTTAAACATATATGTGGTCTTGAGGCTTGTTTGTATCACTTCTATTCTGGTCAGGTTCACCCTTGTTTTGCATATGGCTATTGTCCAGTTGTAGGGGTTTATTTGGCGGGGGGGTGTTGGTTTTTTTAAGATTTTATTTATTTGTCAGAAGTAGAGAGCACAAGCAGGGGGAGCAGCAGGCAGTGGAAGAAGCTGGCTTCCTGCTGAGCAAGGAGCCCAATGCAGGACTCGATGCCAGAACCCTGAGATCATGATCTGAGCCAAAGGCAGATGCTTAACCGACTGCACAACCCAGGCATCCCTGTCCAGTTGTTTTCACTGCAGTATTGTATTTATTGTGTGACTATACCACAATTTTCTTGTCTCTGTTTTTGGGCCCTTGGATTGTTGCTCATATTCATCTTATAAAACAGAGGGAAAGAAATCTTACTTCACAGAATTGCTATGATTCACATGAATCACTAGGACTGTGCTTGGGACAGAGATTTTTTTTTAAGATTTTATTTATTTATTTGACACACAGAGAGAGAAATTACAAGTAGGCAGAGAGGCAAGCAGAGAGTGAGAGGGAAGCAGGCTCCCCATTGAGCAGAGAGCCCGATGCAGGACTTGATCCCAGGACCCTGAGATCATGACCTGAGCCGAAGGCAGAGACTTAACCCACTGAGCCACCCAGGAGCCAGGACAGAGATTTAAAACCCTGGCCAACTCCCCTGGACTCTGTAAGGAGATAGAGACAAATCGCAATGGCCTGATGAGACAGTAATCCTGACACCAATGTACTGGTTAAGCTCCACCTTTGAGTTTCTCCCTCTGCCACTGTATAACCCAGTGGTTCTCAAACAAGGTCAAGTTTGCTCCTTATCCCCAGGGATGTTTGTTAATGTCTGGAGACACTGTTGATCATCACACTCCGGGGATTCTCCCAGCATTTAGTTGGTAAAGGTCAGGGATTCTGCTTAATACCCTACAATGTGAAAGTGATGGTCTCCATGACAAAGAACTATTCAGCCCAAAATGTCAATAACACTGAAGCTGAGAAGCCCTGGTCTACCCTCACTGCACTTTGAGGTCTAGGGATAGCCCTTTATGCCATCACTAAGCGACTACTTTGAAGAGACTCAGTCCTTAGGATTGGAAGGGAGTGTGAATGGAGTTTACACAAGGAGCGTGCCCTGCAGAGACTAGGAAAACATAAAGTCCAAGGCATTTTGCCCAGGCTGGGTATGTAGAAAGTCTGGGTGCAAGTTGGTTGGCAGAAGGCAGATGCAGAAGACCCTAGGTGGCAGCAGAGAGGTTGGCAGGAGGTAGATGGGTAGGAAATGGGCTCACAGCACAAGAAATCCAGGTTATCTGCCTTATTGTAAGGGTGCCCTCCCACTTGTTTTTATCCCACTGTGAACCCCAAAGCCATTGGCTTGCTCCCATTCTCCTTACGTCCAAGTCCATGTTCCTTCACTCAGTTCTCTAGACCAAGGACAGAGGGACATACCCAAACCAGGTGCTCTTCATGTCACTGCCCAGCATATGGCCCTGAAATGCCTTCATGTCAGCCCTGCACCAAACTAAAATGAGGGGTTCGAAGTGATGGGGGAGGGTGGGAGGTTGGGGTATTATAGAGGGCACGGATTGCATGGAGCACTGGGTGTGGTGAAAAAATAATGAATACTGTTTTTTCTGAAAATAAATTAATTTTAAAAAAAACAATAAAGGTATTTTGATTAGGAAAAAATAATAATAAAAATAAAAATAAAATGTCTCTGTCTAACTTACAAGGCCTGACAAGGCAGGTCACTGTCTACTTAGCTGACCTCAGAGCTCACCTGCCTCTAAGCACACCTCTGCCCAAGCCTCCCTAATGAATGGTGTGCTCACAGCCCCATTCATTTCTATGTTTCCCCTGCCTGGAAAACAGCCACCTTTCTGGTTTTGAACTGGTTAATTCTTATTTGTGCTGAAAGACTCAGCTTCAGTATCACACTCCCCAAACTCTTCCCTATATCTCCCCCTGCCTGCTGGGTTCAAACTGCCCTATGTTTGCCTCTCTCCAAGTACTTAGCACAAGGCAATGAAGTAACTGTCTGTCTGCCTATCTGTCTCCCCCACCCCCATCCTGATAGTGAGCTCCCTGAGAACAAGGACTGAGACATACGTCCTTTCGTTCCTACAGCCTAACACAGTCCCTGGCTAATGGCTGTCTAATAAATCTTGTTGGATAGACCAATGAATGATGTTGCTTTCAAAGGCAAACCAAGTTAGCTGATGAGAATATGATGTTAACAGGGCAATGAGAAAAGCGTGTCACTTCAACTTAGCCACTTTATTGGACAGTTAAATATCTTTTTCTCATGGAAGAAGTCCCCAAGGAACGTGAGCACACCCAGCAAGGAAGCACATGCATGAGGACAAAAGACTTAGTGCTGGGAAAGAGACTCAGGATGATGTGGTGAAGCAGCTCTTCTCAGTTTGATAGCAGCAGCAGGCAGGAACCCCGAATGACCCCCTCACCGGGTGCCCAGGTCACCTTCATTTGGACCATTAGGAGACTGCCATTTCTGATGAGATCTTCGAAGTGTAAGAAGATGGTGAGTGGTGGTACAGAAAGCTTTTAAGTCATTGTGAGCTTTGGGGAGAGTAGTTAAGGTTTCTTTCTAGCTGGAGGTTTGCTTTGCAGGAATCGGTGGGGTGAGGCCAGATCAGTGATCAGCAGGCTTGGCGGCAGGTGGCGAGCTGGCTACAGCCTCACGGGTGGTTGGGCTGGTGGGTTTGGCCTCACTGGGTTGGCAGGGACTGGCATTTGAGACCTCGGCCTTGCAGGACGTTGAGTCAGTGCAATCTGGTTGGCTAGAAGTAGATTTTTTGCAATCCCGTTTACAGGAGTCAGCACAAGGCAGACGGGAGGAGATTGGACGGTAAGAGAGAGAAGTGACACAGGCCGGACGGCGCAGGATGGAGTAGCATGGACGGTAGCAGGCAGGGCGATAGGAGATGGATGTCACATACGGCTGCCTGTAAGTGATGGGTCCAGAGCAGATTGGGCGACAGAATGGGCGATAAGAAACCGGAGGGGTGCAAGGCGGTTTGCAGGAGCTGGGTATGTAGAAAGTCCGAGAGCAAGTTGGTTGGCAGATGGCAGATGCAGAAGACCCCGGGCGGCAGCAAAGAGGTTGGCAGGAGGTAGATGGGCAGGAAATAGGCTCAGGGCAGGTGGACCGGCAGCGCTTAACTATGTAGCAGTTAGGTTGACATGGACTGGGCACACAGATACTTGCTGAACAAGGACTGGGCTCAGAGCAGATGGATTGGCAGATGCTGGAGATGCAACAAGAGGGCTCTTGGCAAGTGCTGGAGACACAAGGTGGCTCACAAGGGCTTGGAACACAGCAGATAGGGCGAAGACAGACAGGCTCACAGACCAGAGCCACACAGGGAGCTGGCTGGCAGTTGCTGGGCTCTGAGCAAGATGGCTCACAAGGACTGGGGTCACAGCAGACAGCCTGGCAGCTATTAGCCACAGAGCAGACAGACGGACAGCAGCTAGGTGTGGGGCAGACTGGCTGACAGCAAGTGGGCTCACAGACCATTGGTTGGCAGGAGCTAGGCGCAGTGCAGACAGCTGAACAGCAGCTGGGCTCACAGATGACTGGCTGGCAGCAGCTGGGTTTGCATATCATGGACTGGCAGGGAGCAGGTACACAGAGAACTGGCTGGCAGGAAGGGGCCTCAGAGCACACAGGTTGGCAGCAACTGCTCACTGAGCAAGAAGGCTCACAAATGGTAGCTTCACAGCACACAGGCTGGGCACAGCTGCTCACAGCACAGGCGGGCTCACAGATGGTGGCTTCACAACACACAGGTTGGGCACAGCTGCTCACAGCACAGGCGGGCTCACAGATGGTAGCTTCACAACACACAGGTTGGGCACAGCTGCTCACGGCACAGGCAGGCTCACAGATGGTAGCTTCACAACACACCGGTTGGGCACAGCTGCTTACGGCACAGGCGGGCTCACAGATGGTAGCTTCACAACACACAGGTTGGGCACAGCCGCTTACAGCACAGGCGGGCTCACAGATGGTGGCTTCACAGCACACTGGTTGGGCACAGCTGCTCACAGAACAAGAGGGCTGGCAGCACTGTGGGCCACAGCTAGATGATCCACAGCTATCTTCACAAGTCACCAGTTGCCATGTCTGGCTCCGGCAGGAACTGGGCAAGCAGACAGGCCCTCCACAGCTCACCTCAGTGGAGCAGAGAGAGATGCCTGGCACGGACGGGCATTTCCTAGAACAGCAGTTTCCAGACATGGTGGAGGTGCCTCTGCTCCCTTGTGAGTGCTGAGAGAGGTACTGCCTGACTGGAACAGCTCTCTGAGGCCCTCACTTTTATACACCCCTCACTGACATGTGCTGTTTGGAACCTCTGCATCTTTTCCTCATTGCTGTTTGAGCAGTTTTCAGAGGAACATCTTATTATATCAAGGTTTGTTGATCTGGAAGTTGTTTATCTACCCATCAAGAAGCGTTTGTTTATTGACTTGCTAAATTTGGAATCCTTGGAGCAACAGGTCATCTTCGAATAAGCATCATTGCCTTCAAACTGGATTATCTGTGTTTCTGAGCATCATGAGCAGAAAGGAACTTATAATTTATCCATCTTCTAGTCTTCTGCACCAGGTTCTCTAGGGGACACAGATGTGCCTACATGAAAAGGACCCACTCACCCATTCCCACAGGTCTCAGTCTCTGGTGGGCAGACATGCATTCAGGTAAACCCATTGCAATGCTATGGTAAAGTCAACAATAGACATAAAGGGCTTCATAGAGGAGAGCAGTGGTGAGCTCTGTGGGAGAGGGGCTGTCTGGGCTGGATTTTAAATGACTGCACTTCACAGTAATAGTCTTTTTTTTTAAGATTTTATTTATTTATTTGACAGAGAGATCACAAGCAGGCAGAGAGGCAGACAAGAGAGAGGGGGAAGCAGGCTCCCGCTGAGCAGAGAGCCCAATGCGGGGCTCAATCCCAGGAATCTGAGATCATGACCTGAGCCGAAGGCAGAGGCTTAACCCACTGAGCCACCCAGGTGCCCCTACAGCAATAGTCTTATTTAAAACCATCAGCAATCCTCTGAAATAGGAATTCATCTCCCCCCTCCCCATTATAGGTCAAGAAGAGGAAAGAAAAGGTCGGAATCAGAAAGTTTAAGTCACTTGCTAACAACCCCACACAACTTGCCCCCTAATCTAGGCTGCCCTCCTTCCTCCTCACCATTCTGTCTAGTCTGACTTTCTTATCAAGGACTTTATCAAAAAAAGACTTTATCAAAGCCACATGTCACAGGCTCAGCCCACTGTGTTGTCCTCCATCCTAGTCTATGAACAACCCTGCCCCAGACCACTGGTTCTACCTGTCCCCAGAAAGCACTTGACCCAGACTCTCAGCTTCTCCTCCTTATTTTCCTTCCATCCACCCACACCTCAAGCATTCAGTGGCCCTCAAGAATCCCTCTTGATTTTGGTGATTTTAATAGCTTTTAAAACAAAGACACCTCCAAGACCCAAAGGATAAAGAAGAAAGACAAGAGATTTTTTGCAAAAACTTTGTGATCAAAAGCAAAGAACACAAATGCTTTCTCAAAGCATGTCAATGCTACAGACATGAGATGAAAAATGTACCCTCGGTTTCTGAACATCAAGGCCTGACATCCTTGCTCAGTCAAGGGCTGCAAATGCAGTTCTCTAGAAAAGCTGAACCTTTGTGCCACTATTCATCATCTCTGCCTTCATTCATTAATTTATGCAATCACTCACTCAATTTCTCTTTCAATCATTCATTCAATTCAACCATCATTTGGTTCTGTGCAAGGGTTACAAAAAGAATGAGCTACAATTCCTGTCTCAAGGAGTCCAAGTTTAGGAGAGAAATAGACTCATCCATAGGCAATTAAGGTACAGTATATGTACAAGTGCTATGACAGATGGATGCCTGGGGTCCTATGGACGGACCCAGGGGAAACACCAACATGGTTTTTAGGAAATTAAGAAAGTCTTCTCAAAAGCGTGATACAATTGGGGAGCAGTAAATGGTTCCATAGCCAGGATGAAAGATACAAGGGACAGGAAGGAATAGCAATGGGACTTGAAGGATATTGGGTACTCAATCATGAAAGACCTTGTGGACCATGGTAAGTAGTTAGATTTTACACTGACACAGGGGGGTGACTTGGCCATGTTTGCCCTTTGGAAAGACCTCCCTGGCTACGGTGCAGAGATGGGAGAAGGAGGGCAAGTCTGGAACCAGGGGGACCATTAGGTGTCTGGGGCAATGACTCAAAATCTTCATAGTGACAACCTGAACTGGGCAGTGCCTTGGGCCTGGAGCAATAGGAGAGGTTGTAAAGAGCCAGAATCAATAGAGCTAGTGGTTGAAAGTGGAAGATTAGGAACAAGAAGTGAAATCCTTGAGGTGTAGCTCTCAAGACAGTTGGAAAAGAAGACTTTTAGACAACTTTGCAGAGGGCAAAGCAGAGAAGGAGCCCCCAAGATCCTGATCCCCACCTTTCCAGTTCTTCGTCATGCACTTTTTCTTCTGCAGCTAAGCCAGCAATGAAATTCACATGGAGAGGGCCTTCCTCCCACTGGTCCCTTATAAACTCTGTCAGCTGAGAAATTCAACATGGCATCATCTGTTATGCTGGAATGTCATCTCAAAGAATCTTTCCCTGCTACATGGAATAAACATATGTCCACTCAAAAATTTATACATGAACGTTTATAGTAGCTTTCTTCATAATAGCCAAATACTGGAGACGACCCAAATTTCCATTAGTAGATGAATATTTTTTCATGAACTTTATTCATACAATGTAATATTATTTAACAAAAAGGGATGAACTGTTGATATCTGACACAAGGATGAATATAAATAATGTTATCCTAAGTGGAAAAGAGACTGCACTGAATGATTTCATTTACATGAGATTCTAGAAATGGTGAAATATAGTGATATAAAGATCAATGGTTGTCTGAGGCTGGGATCAGAGGTGGGGAGGATTGCCTGCAAATGGGGCACTGGAAAATTTGAGGGATGATGGCAAGTTCTATATCTTGAGTGCTGTGGTGGTTACTTAAGTATATACAATTGTCAAATCTCATCAAACTGTCCCTTACAATTGTGTGTACTTTATTATATACAAAGTATACCTCAATAAAGTTGGCTTATGAAAAACAAATATTTCAAAGGCAAAAACAAAAAAATAGCATCATACCAGTTTTATTTGTAAGTATGCTTAGAAAGGAGTGTGGAAATACCTATGTCAGTTACAGATGCTGAAGCTGACGTTGAGAATCCAGGTGGCTGTTATTCCTTCTTCATATTTTTCTGTATTTTTCCCTCTTTTTATTTATGTATTTATTTGCATATCTTTTTAAAATTTTTTTAATTTATTTTCAGCATAACAGTATTCATTTTTTTATTTATTTTTTATTTTCAGTGCAACAGTATTCATTATTTTTGCACCACACCCAGTGATCCATGCAATCCGTGCCCTCTATAATACCCACCACCTGGTACCCTGACCTCCCACCCCCCGCCCCTTCAAACCCCTCAGATTGTTTTTCAGAGTCCATAGTCTCTCGTGGTTCAACTCCCCTTCCAATTTTTCTTTATTTTTTCCATGTTTTTAGAGATTATTGCCATGCTTATAATAAAAAATACACTTTTGGGGCACCTGGGCAGCTCAGTGGGTTAAGCCTCTGCCTTCGGCTCAGGTCATGGTCTCAGAGTCCTGGGATCAAGCCCCGCATCAGGCTTTCTGCTCGGTGGGGAGCCTGCTTCCCCCCTCTCTCTGCCTGCCTCTCTGCCTACTTGTGATCTCTGTCAAATAAATAAATTTTTAAAAAAATACATTTGGGGGGGCACCTGGATGGCTCAGTGGGCTAAAGCCTCTGCCTTTGGCTCAGGTCAGGATCTCAGGGTCCTGGGATCGAGCCCCACATCAGACTTTCTGCTCAGCAGAGAGCCTGTCTCCCCTTCCCCCTCTGCCTGTCTCTCTGCCTGCTTGTGATCTCTCTCTCTGTGTCAAATAAATAAATAAAATCTTTTAAAAAAATACATTTTTGCTTGTTTGTTGAATGAAACATTGCTTTGCAGGAATGAAAAATAAATATTGTTCTCCCAAGGCAAGAGCAAAATAAATTTTATTCCACATGTTGCTTAAGATCATGTTCAGCCAGGGGTGCCTGGGTGGCTCAGTGGGCTAAAGACTCTGCCTTCAGCTCAGGTCATGGTCTCAGACTCCTGGGACCAAGCCCTGCATTGGGCTCTCTGCTCAGCGGGGAGCCTGCTTCCCTCTCACTCTCTGCCTACCTCTCTGCCTACTTGTGATCTCTGTCAAATAAATAAATAAACTCTTTTTTAAAAAATCATGTTCAGCCAGAAGTTGAATCAACTATCCTGAATTTTCACCTTCCAGCCGGACTCACACCTGGTTTAGGCCCCACCTGGCAGATGAACACTCACCTCTCTCAGCCCTGGGACCCAAAGAGAAGAAATACAGCTGGTTTCAGGACAAGAATACCTAACCCAGAAGAAGGAGACTTTGCCAAAGCATTTGGCTAGAAGAAAAAACTAGAATTCCCATAACATCCATAAGCACTGTGTTCACCAAGTTCTGCCAGAGGAACCTCTTCCATTTCAAATCAAGCTTGTTTTACAACAGCCTCTTCCCAACTTGGCCAGAAAGTTCTGACCAAACCTGGAGCCCTCCTGCAGAACCATTTTAGGAGAGCTATACTGCTGAAGAAAGCCATGCCCCTTACTCAAGATTAAATCTTGGGGAGCCTGGGTGGCTCAGTGGGTTAAGCCACTGCCTTTGGCTCAGGTCATGATCTCAGGGTCCTGGGATCCAATCCCGCATCAGGCTCTCTGCTCAGCGGGGAGCCTGCTTCCTCCTCTCTCTCTGCCTGCCTCTCTGCCTACTTGTGATCTCTCTCTCTCTCTCTCTCTGTCAAATAAATAAATAAATAAATGATTAAATCTTGGCCAGCCTCGGCATTTTCCCATTTACTTCATTTTAAAAATACAGGTTCCCAAGGCAGCCATGCTGGAGCTAATGGATAAGATCTCTAGGGTTGCCTGGGTGGCTGAGTGGGTTAAGCCTCTGCTTTCCGCTCAGGTCATGATCCCAGGGTTTTGGGATCGAGCCCCACATCGGGATCTCTGCTCAGCAGGGAGCCTGCTTACCCCACCCCCTGCCTGCCTCTCTGCCTACATGTGATCTCTGTCAAATAAGTAAATAAAATCTTTTTTTAAAAAAAAATCTCTAATGGTGAAGCCTAAGAATCTGTATTTTTAAAACCTCCCCAAGTGAATCTCATACAAACCATGGAAGCTTTAGTCTACATCTAGGCTTCTTATTTAAAACAAAATTGTCAAGCTACAGCCCTGAGGGTGGGCTTCAGAATCTCCCTTTTAACTTGCCCCCAGGTGATTCAGATGCAAGGGGACTCTGGTCCACAAAGCACATTTCAAAAACCCAATTGTGGATGCCAGAGTAAATTTTCCTGGCCCAGTGCCCAGGAGGGAGCCAAGGAAGAGGCGGGAGAACTAATTTGGTTATGCCAGCAAGCTCGAATTTATTAAGAAGTTAACAAAGAGAAATTTTTGCACTCAAAAGCAGCAGAAAGCTGAGGAGAAGGGTCAGTCCCAAAGCCACCTTGAGTAAGAGGATGCCTTCCAGTGACAAGACATTTAAGTCCATGAAAATAAAGCCATGGGGAGTCACCCTGCGAGCTTCGGGGATCACTTTGGATGGGACCCAGTTTCCATTTTCTCACCAGCATATGGCTCTTACTCTCAGGACCTTGAAACACCAGGGCAGGCATTGGAGAACAAGCCCTCGTCTACAAATAACACGGAGGCAGGACGCTGTCTTGGGGGCCAGGAATGTCCTGGAGACAAGGAGTCTCTCCACCTGCCGCAGGTGGAGGCTTTGCTAGGGCAGCTCCGCGGAGGGGGCAGAGGGCTTCACTTCGTCTCGCAAACAGGCGTAGGCTGGCAGCAGACAGGACCACAGCACCCCGACGAGCCGCAGCAGCCGGACCCACAGCAGCCGCTCCCACAGCCCCCGCAGCCGGAGCCGCAGCCGGAGCCACAGCAGCCACTCCCGCAGCAGCCACTCCCGCAGCCTCCGCAGCCAGAGCCTCCGCAGCCAGAGCCCCCGCAGCCGCAGCAGGGACCACAGCAGCCGCAGCAGGAACCACAGCAGCCGCAGCAGGCGGGCTGGCAGCAGCACACTTCACAGCAGTCTTGGTCTTGAGGGCAGCAGGTGAAGCAGTCCCCTGGGCAGCACCCCATGGTCCCGACGGGTCAGGTGGCAGGTCAGGAGCGCGGCCGGAGTTCCCCACGTCTGACGGTGGCCGGTGGCCAGCAGCTTTTATAGCCCCTCACCCGAGGGTGTTGGCACGGGGGACAGGATGTTTCCTTTGTTATTATTTATGCCAGTTTCCATAAGAACGTTTCATTAGCTGCCTGTTTATTTTCCAGCTCTGAGTACCTCAACTCATAAAAAAGCCCCACTCGTCCCAACTGCTATTTGTCCAGAGGGTAAAAATACATCTTCGGAAAGACCTGTCATCACGGCCAAACGCCAGCCAGCCATCATTAGCCTAGGTTGGAGAGAGCCATGGACTCTGGCTCTGGAATGGGTGCTTCCCTTCCTCATCTCCTCTGGTGGCAAGTGGGCAGCCCAGCCCATGATCATCATGAATGATCATTCTGGAAAATCAGAATAGTAAAAGCTGGATGTCCTGTGCCTCCTGTAGCAGGCAGAGACTGCAATACAAGGTCTGGTCCCGTGGCTCCTCCCAGGCGGCAATGGCATCCTCGTGCTAGCCCATGTGAGCAAGGCAAACATTTGTGACTGTGTGTGGTATGTGGAGTGTGCCACACAATTGTTTGGGCTTGGTCAGTGAGCATCAGTCATGATTAATAACTGCCTTGTGAAAAGGAAAGAGACTCATCATAAAACTGCAAGAGGTGGGAGCCACGTTCTCCCTGGACCTCCTGGTGAACTGAACACTCACACTCCTCTCTAAGTGGGCGGGAAGAGCAGTGGTCAGAACCCTTTCTTTGATGGAAAGAGATGGAGGGGGGGTGTGGGGGGGAATGAGGGGAAGGAAGGGGAAAGAAAAAAGGAAGAACGACCGTTGACTATTCAAAGCAACACATGAAAACGGGAATGTTGTGTCCTTTTTTTTAAGAGCTCCAACTTTACAGACCATCTGGCACAATGAGGGACTAGGAGACAACCAGAGTACCATCCCAGGGGAAAAAAATACTTTTGGAAAGAGGCGAGAATCCACAGAGGATTCAGGTCCATGTGTAAATTCTGAGATGGGTCAAAATTCCTATCCCTCTGTCAGGTTTGGTACCTTGTCATACCCTTGGAATGGTCATGGCAATCCTGGAGACGAAGGCTCGGGCTTTGGAAGGAAGCACCCGGAGAAGGGGGTGCAGTGGGAGGTGGGGATGTGGAGGGGGCAGTGGGAGTGGAGATCTGGATCAGAAGACACCGCCCTTCTGTTTTAATTTGCGTTTTCTTGTTGGATGGGCCCGGAGGTACGGATGGCCTCTAAAAGACCGGCTGGACGGACTGAGAAGGGTGGGGACAGATGATGGATTGCTTGGATCCGATAGGATGCTCAGTACTTCACGGGACGGGAAGAATTTTCACATTGAAGAAAATTTCACAATGAGGGAAATTTTTCACATTGAAGAAATATAGAACCGGGAGGAAGAGATCATGCGGTCCAGGGTCTCTACACCTGATTTTTACATCGGAATTGCCTGAGGCAGGGGCTTTTGAAACATCCAGAACCTCCCAATCTGTACCCCAGTCCTGTTAAATCAGAATATGTGTTCGTGAGAGCCTGAGAAACTATATATTTTAAAGTTTCCCAGATGACTCAAATTCTCAGATAGGTTAGGAAACACTGATATAATTTAAAGCTACCATGACCATCACCCCCAAGCCTTTTTTTTTCTGCAGAAGTTGATATCAAGGCCCAGAGAGGACTAATGATAGAGTAGATTCATAGCCCAGATGTTGCTTCCGTCACTCCACATCCCCTGATGGACACCTTTGGGTAAGTATAATACAGTGGTGTCCATGACAGACACATGCTTTTCATTCTTTTTTTTTTTTTTAAAGATTCAGCCATTCATGGTGAAAAAATAAGGAATACTGTTTTTCTGAAAATAAATAAATAAATTTAATTAAAAAAAGATTCAGCTACTCAGTTTAGAGAAAAAGAAAGAGTGCAGAGGGAGAGGGAGAGAATCTCAAGTAGACTCCCTCCCCCCACTGAGCATGGAGCCCAACACAAGGCTCAATTTCAGGACCCTGAGTTCATGACCTGAGCTAAAATCAAGAGTTGGTTGCTTAATCTACTGAGCCCCCCCAGATGCCCCTCTTTCTTTGTAGTGACAGGTGATGAGAAAGGCATCTAAAAGTGTGCAGTGTAAAGTTTTTCCTATTTCTGTGTCCACCAGTCAGTTCTTTCACCCACCTCCCCTCTGCTCCCAGTCTCACTTCACCCCTCTGCACCTAGATTTCCACATCTGTGGAAATTATGATCATAATAACATCAATCTCATAGACTGTTCTCAAGATTAAGTGAGTTATATAAAGCACTTAGAACACTTTATTGGCCACATTATTTGATAAACATTTGAGATTATTTATATACAAGAAAAACATAGAGATATAGATATATTTTTGTTCACTACATATGATAGCAGGTGTAATAGTAGCATAATGAACACATTGGTTTTAACTTTTTTTCCCTCTTTACAAGGTATCTCAGAGCTCATTCCCTATCGGTACCTTAAAAAGTTCTTCATACTGATGTATTGTATTGATAATTTAATTAACCAGTCCTCTGTTGAAAGATATTTATTTCTAATATATCCAATGTCTTGGTGTTATGAAATTTAATTTTAAACATTTTGCTATTATGTAACTTTGCACTTACACATAGCTTGCTACATCCCTCCCATAAACTATTGGAAAAGAAACTGCAGGGTCATTGAGTTTTTTCCTTTGTAATTTGAATGGATATTGCCAAGTCACCCTTTACGTAGGTTGTAAGAATTACACTTCCATCCACAATATGTGAGAGGACCTGTCTCCTCAAACCACAGCAACAAAATGTATAATCAAAGTTTGTGATCTTGCCAATCTGATAGAAGAAAGATAGGATCTGACAATCATCTTAAATAGCATTTCTATTATTGTGAATGAGATTAAGCAATGTTTCATATGCTTAAATTCTATTTATGTTCCCTCTTCTCTAAATTTCTTTTTATAACCATTGTCCATTTTTCTGTTGGGTTGTTGGTCTTTTCACTTTGAGAAGAATGCTCTGTGAAATAGAAAATGAATGCTTGGTCTGTATGATGATTTATAAATATATTTTATAGACTGTCATTAGCCTTTGATGATTTAATTAAGTAATAATAATAATAAAATAATGTTTACATTATGAATTTCATACCTGCTTATTGTGGAATTTCTGGAAAATACAAAAAATTAAAAACAAGAAAATTAAAATCATCTATAACCCCACAATAAAGATATCCTGCTAATATTCCCCTTTCCCTTTTTAGTGCTTTTTCTGAAGATTTGCATATAAATATTGATATGACTGCAGGCAGCTATATATACACAAATATACATATAAATATATATATAGATATAGATATAGATAAAGATATAGATATCAGGTACAAATTTCTAAGTCTATGTTCCAAGGCATGTTAAAAATACTTAACTATTTTTTTTCTAAGACTGTTTACGCCTATTTCCAAACTTCCTTCCATCTTATGGGGGAAGAAAAGTCAGTTCTGTATAAATTCAGAAATCATTCAGAATTCCTCCCTCCCCATCCTTGATCTGGAAACGTCATCTGAGTTTTCTGGGACTTGGACAATATCGCAGCATTAAAGAAAGTGACAGTTGGTTCCTAGTGGGCATCCACTGAAAAGCACATGGTTTTCTCTTATTCTCCGCCACCAACCTTTTTCTGCTGGCACTAGCTGAGATATTTTTCTCCCCATTCTCCATAAATTCTACATCCTTCTATCCTCTCTCCAGGAGGCCCAAGGGCCCCTCTCTCTGACCACCCATTGTCCTCTGGCATAGAAGTCTATTTTGAATTGCATATACTAAGCATTGTCTTAGCTCATTCTCTCTACTTTTCCACAGTAATAACCTTACCCTGGCAGCAATGACTAGAGAAACATCCACCGATGCCCAAGTCGTGAGAAAAGAATAGCCGTGAAAGAAACTTCAGAATAAAGATAAGACCACTGGATACTCTAGAGTTTCATCCTGAAACCTCTATTTTTGCAAAATTGAAATCATACTGTGTAAGTTGATTTGTACATCAAATATTGTGCTTCACCTAAGAAAATGCTCAGAAAGATATTGATTATTAAATATAATGAAAATCTGAGAAAAGATTATATTTCCAAGTTATTATAAGCCTTCCACATTACTGGATATCTAAGTGTTTCCAATTTTCCAATAAAAAGCAATTTTATTCTTCCAATCCAAGAGCATGGAATGGTCTTCCATCTTTTTGTGTCTTCAATTTCTTTCATGAGTGTTCTGTAGTTCCTCAAGTACAGATCCTTTACCTCTTTGGTTAGGTTTATTCCCAGGTATCTTATGGTTCTTGGTGCTATAGTAAATGGAATCGATTCTCTAATTTCCCTTTCTGTACTTTCATTGTTAGTGTATAAGAAAGCCACTGATTTCTGCACATTGACTTTGTATCCTGCCACGTTGCTGAATTGCTGTATGAGTTCTAGTAGTTTGGGGGTGGAGTCTTTTGGGTTTTCCATATAAAGAATCATGGCATCTGTGAATAGAGAGAGTTTGACTTCTTCATTGCCAATTTGGATACCTTTTATTTCTCTTTGTTGTCTGATTGCTGTTGCTAGGACTTCTAATACTATGTTGAACAAGAGTGGTAAAAGTGGGCATCCTTGTCTTGTTCCTGATCTCAACGGGAAGACTGCAAGCTTTTTTCCTTTGAGGATGATATTTGCTGTGGGTCTTTCATAGATAGATTTGATGAGGTTCAGGAATGTTCCCTCCATCCTTATACTTTGAAGTCATTTTAAGCCCGAAGACACCTCCAGATTTAAAGTGAGGGGGTGGAAAAGAATTTACCATGCTAATGGACATCAGAAGAAAGCAGGAGTGGCAATCCTTATATCAGATCAATTAGATTTTAAGCCAAAGACTATAATAAGAGATGAGGAAGGACACTATATCATACTCAAAGGGTCTGTCCAACAAGAAGATTTAACAATTTTAAATATCTATGCCCCCAACTTGGGAGCAGCCAACTATATAAACCAATTAATAACAAAATCAAAGAAACACATCAACAATAATACAATAATAGTAGGGGACTTTAACACTCCCCTCACTGAAATGGACAGATCATCCAAGCAAAAGATCAGCAAGGAAATAAAGGCCTTAAATGACACACTGGACCAGATGGACATCACAGATATATTCAGAACATTTCATCCCAAAGCAACAGAATATACATTCTTCTCTAGTGCACATGGAACATTCTCCAGAATAGATCACATCCTCGGTCCTAAATCAGGACTCAACCGGTATCAAAAGATTGGGATCATTCCCTGCATATTTTCAGACCACAATGCTCTAAAGCTAGAACTCAACTACATTAGGAAGTTTGGAAAGAACCCAAATACATGGAGACTAAACAGCATCCTTCTAAAGAATGAATGGGTCAACCGGGAAATTAAAGAAGAATTGAAAAAAATCATGGAAACAAATGATAATGAAAATACAACGGTTCAAAATCTGTGGGACACAACAAAGGCAGTCGTGAGAGGAAAATATATAGCGGTACAAGCCTTTCTCAAGAAACAAGAAAGGTCTCAGGTACACAACCTAACCCTACAGCTAAAGGAGCTGGAGAAAGAACAAGAAAGAAACCCTAAACCCAGCAGGAGAAGAGAAATCATAAAGATCAGAGCAGAAATCAATGAAATAGAAACCAAAAAAACAATAGAACAAATCAACGAAACTAGGAGCTGGTTCTTTGAAAGAATTAATAAAATTGATAAACCCCTGGCCCGACTTATCAAAAAGAAAAGAGAAAGGACCCAAATAAATAAAATCATGAATGAAAGAGGAGAGATCACAACTAACACCAAAGAAATACAAACTATTATAAGAACATACTATGAGCAACTCTACGCCAATAAATTTGACAATCTGGAAGAAATGGATGCATTCCTAGAAACATATAAACTACCACAACTGAACCAGGAAGAAATAGAAAGCCTGAACAGACCCATAACCAGTAAGGAGATTGAAACAGTCATTAAAAATCTCCAAACAAACAAAAGCCCAGGGCCAGACGGCTTCCCGGGGGAATTCTACCAAACATTTAAAGAAGAACTAATTCCTATTCTCCTGAAACTGTTCCAAAAAATAGAAATGGAAGGAAAACTTCCAAACTCATTTTATGAGGCCTGCATCACCTTGATCCCAAAACCAGACAAGGATCCCATCAAAAAAGAGAGCTATAGACCAATATCCTTGATGAACACAGATGCGAAAATACTCAACAAAATACTAGCCAATAGGATTCAACAGTACATTAAAAAGATTATTCACCACGACCAAGTGGGATTTATTCCAGGGCTGCAAGGTTGGTTCAACATACGCAAATCAGTCAATGTGATACAACACATCAATAAAAGAAAGAACAAGAACCATATGATACTCTCAGTAGATGCTGAAAAAGCATTTGACAAAGTACAGCATCCCCTCCTGATCAAAACTCTTCAAAGTGTAGGGATAGAGGGCACATACCTCAATATCATCAAAGCCATCTATGAAAAACCCACCGCAAATATCATTCTCAATGGAGAAAAACTGAAAGCTTTTCCGCTAAGGTCAGGAACACGGCAGGGATGTCCATTATCACCACTGCTATTCAACATAGTACTAGAGGTCCTAGCCTCAGCAATCAGACAACAAAAGGAAATTAAAGGCATCCAAATCGGCAAAGAAGAAGTCAAATTATCACTCTTCGCAGATGATATGATACTATATGTGGAAAACCCAAAAGACTCCACTCCAAAACTGCTAGAACTTATACAGGAATTCAGTAAAGTGTCAGGATATAAAATCAATGCACAGAAATCAGTTGCATTTCTCTACACCAACAGCAAGACAGAAGAAAGAGAAATTAAGGAGTCAATCCCATTTACAATTGCACCCAAAACCATAAGATACCTAGGAATAAACCTAACCAAAGAGACACAGAATCTATACTCAGAAAACTATAAAGTACTCATGAAGTGTTTTAATCAGGAACGGATGCTGGATTTTGTCAAATGCTTTTTCTGCATCAATTGAGAGGACCATGTGGTTCTTCTCTCTTCTCATATTAATCTGTAGTATCACATTGATTGATTTGCAAATGTTGAACCATTCTTGTAGCCCAGGAATGAATCTCACCTGATCATGGTGGATAATCTCTTTAATGTGCTGTTGGGTCCTGTTGGCTAGGATCTTGTTGAGAATCTTAGCATCCATATTCATCAGTGATATTGGTCTGAAATTCTCCTTTTTGGTAGGGTCTTTGCCTGGTTTGGGGATCAGGGTAATGCTGGCTTCATAGAAAGAGTCTGGAAGTTTTCCTTCTGCTTCAATTTTTTGAAACAGCTTCAGGAGAATAGGTGTTATTTCTTCTTTGAAAGTTTGATAGAATTCCCCATGGAATCCGTCAGGTCCTGGGCTCTTGTTTTTTGGGAGGTTTTTGATCACTGCTTCAATCTCAGATCGGAAGAATAAACATTGTTAAATTGTCTATACTGCCTAGAGCAATCTATACTTTTAATGCCATTCCGATCAAAATTCCATCGGTATTCTTCAAAGAGCTGGAGCAAATAATCCAAAAATTTGTATGGAATCAGAAGAGACCCCGAATTGCTAAGGAAATGTTGAAAAACAAAAATAAAGCTGAGGGCATCACGTTACCTGATTTCAAGCTTTATTACGAAGCTGTGATCACCAAGACAGCATGGTACTGGCATAAAAACAGACACATAGACCAGTGGAACCGAGTAGAGAGCCCAGATATGGACCCTCAACTCTATGGGCAATTAATCTTCGACAAAATAGGAAAAAATATGCAGTGGAAAAAAGACAGTCTCTTCAATAAATGGTGCTGGGAAAACTGGACAGCTATATGTAGAAGAATGAAACTTGACCATTCTCTTACACCATACACAAAGATAAACTCAAAATGGATAAAAGACCTCAACGTGAGACAGGAATCCATCAGAATTCTAGAGGAGAACATAGGCAGTAATCTCTTCGATATCAGCCACAGCAACTTCTTTCAAGATATGTCTCCAAAGGCAAAGGAAACAAAAGCAAAAATAAACTTTTGGGACTTCATCAAAATCAAAAGCTTCTGCACAGCAAAGGAAACAGTCAACAAAACAAAGAGGCAACCCACGGAATGGAAGAAGATATATGCAAATGACAATACAGACAAAAGGTTGATATCCGGGATCTATAATGAACTCCTCAAACTCAACACACACGAAACAGGCAAACATATCAAAAAAATGGGCAGAAGATATGAACAGACACTTCTCCAATCAAGACATACAAATGGCTATCAGACACATGAAAAAATGTTCATCATCACTAGCCCTCAGGGAGATTCAAATTAAAACCACATTGAGATATCACCTTACACCAGTTAGAATGGCCAAAATTAACAAAACAGGAAACAACATGTGTTGGAGAGGATGTGGAGAAAGGGGAACCCTCTTCCACTGTTGGTGGGAATGCAAGTTGGTGCAGCCTCAACTTGGAGAACAGTGTGGAGATTCCTCAAGAAATTAAAAATAGAACTTCCCTATGACCCTGCCATTGCACTCCTGGGTATTTACCCCAAAGATACAGATGTCGTGAAAAGAAGGGCCATCTGTACCCCAACGTTTATAGCAGCAATGGCCACGGTGGCCAAACTATGGAAAGAAGCAAGATGCCCTTCAACGGACGAATGGATAAGGAAGATGAGGGCCATATACACTATGGAGTATTATGCTTCCATCAGAAAGGATGAATACCCAACTTTTGTAGCAACATGGACTGGACTGAAAGAGATTATGCTGAGTGAAATAAGTCAAGCAGAGAGAGTCAACTATCATATGGTTTCATTTATTTGTGGAGCATAACAAATATCATGGAGGACAAGGGGTCTTAGAGAGGAGAAGGGAGTTGGGGTAAATTGGAAGGGAAGGTGAATCATGAGAGACTATGGACTGAAAAACAACTGAGGGCTTTGAAGTGGCGGGAGGGTGGGAGGTTGGGGTACCAGGTGGTGGGTATTATAGAGGGCACAGATTGCATGGAGCACTGGGTGTGGTAAAAAAAATAATGAATACTGTTTTTCTGAAAATAAATTAATTAATTTTTAAAAAAGCAATTTTAATTTTCCAATTAAAAGCAAAACACTGAGCCAAGGTTCTTTGATGTGAATCTTTATGTATCTTTCTAATTAACTCTCTAAAGTAAATCCCTAGAAATAAAATTACTGGATCTTCAGAATGTTAATAATTTTAAAGCTATAAATTAATATCAAAAAATCATCTTCCAAAAGAGGAACTCTCTTACACTGTTGGTGAGAATGCAAGTTGGTGCAGCCACTTTGGAAAACAGTGTGGAGATTCCTTAAGAAATTAAAAATAGAGCTTCCCTATGACCCTGCAATTGCACTCCTGGGTATTTACCCCAAAGATACAGATATAATGAAAAGAAGGACCATATGTTCATAGCAACAATGGCCACAGTCGCCAAACTATGGAAAGGACCAGGATGCCCTTCAATGGACGAATGGATAAGAAAGATGTGGTCCATATACACTATAGAGTATTATGCCTCCATCAGAAAGGACGAATACCCAACTTTTGTAGCAACATGGACAAGACTGGAAGAGATTATGCTGAGTGAAATAAGTCAAGCAGAGAGAATCAATTATCATATGGTTTCACTTATTTGTGGAGCATAAGAAATAACACGGAGGACATGGGGAGATGGAGAGGAGAAGGGAGTTGAGGGAAATTGGAGGGGGAGATGAGCCATGAGAGACTATAGACTCTGAAAAACAATCTGAGGGTTTTGAAGGGGCGGAGGGTGGGAGGTTGGGTGAGCCTTGTGGTGGATATAATGGAGGGCATGTATTGCATGGAGCACTGGCTGTGGTGCATAATCAATGAATTCTGGTACACTGAAAAGAAATTTTAAAAAATTAAAAATTAAAAAAAAATCATCCTCAAAAATATTGTTCCCATTTGCACCCATTTCACAGGTGCCTTCAACAATACCAGTTAGTGTTCTTTTTAAAATCTCTTTGTCAAGAAATGTGGTGTGAAAAAAGAAAAGAAAAGAAAAAAGGAAATATGGTATGATACGTAGTCCAGTCATGCAAACTCACTGGAGTATTTGTGTGTATTGACTTCATTATTAGCACATTTATTCTGCAGGCCTTTTTTTCTTCTTTGGGGGATTATATATCATGCCAGTTTTTTAAATGAAGCTATCATCTTTTCTAGCTTATTTATAAGAGTTTATTTTATACTAAGTATATTAATGTTCCTTTCTCACACTTGTTGCAAAATTTATTCCAGGGGATCATCTCTTTTTGATTGCCTCTATGGCTTTTTTATGTACATAATTTTCTTCTTATATAGGCTATAGGCACATCTACGTGCATTTTCCTTTCTGCTGCTTTTGTGCTTTGAAATGTCTTCCCACTACTAAGTGAGACACCTATTAACTTTTTTTTTTTTTTTTTTTAGTTTTTATAGGTGCATTTTTTTTTTTTTACACTTACTGCTGTTGTCCATCGGGAATTTATTTTGGTGTGTGGCAGATGTTGCTGACAAAAACGACCTGATTTTCCTAATTGGGGCCCGTGAGTGCCTATTAAATATGTGCTAAGTGTGCAAGAAAGAACAGGACCAGGTAGAGCAGGCAGGAGTCATAGTAACTTTCTGTTATTTCTGCTTTCTGTTTTGGCGGCCTCTAGTGTTCATTGGGTGACATTACACATGCAGCTTCTGGTGTTTCTTTTGGAGTCAAGACAAGCAGGTTCTGGCTTCACCAGAAGCAACTCAACAAAAACTTGATTTTATATGAGAAGCTTATTATATTTATACAACATTGATTTTAAATCATGTGTTAGGTTAACCATCTCTTGGCAAAGGAAGTACAGTAGCAGCCTCTCCAATTGTACCAGACACTGCACTAGGTACCTTATATGTATTTTCTTGGTTAATGTTCAAGATAATTATATACAAAAAACATCATGATCCTTTCATTTTTGTGCATGAGAAAACTGAGACTAATGGAGATAAATTGCTTTAACTAGAAGGTGCAGAGCTTGGATTTAAACCCAGAGCTTGGATTTAAACGCAAATCTGTTGGCTTCTGGAGCCCATAGCTCTTCCGCTGTTAGGCTTTCTGGAAGGAACCACAGAGAATTGCTTCTTCATTTTAAGGTAAGCCTTAGAGTAAGAATATATTCTGTAATTGTATTTTCCACAACCACAAAGATCATAACTGATTTATTCAACAGTTTACATTTCATTAAATGCTGTAAGGTAGGCACTCAATAAATATTTATTGAATAAATGAATTAATAAAATCATAAATGAGAAATGACACCCTGTAACTCAGTCCAGTGAAAAGTGTCAGCTAGAAAAGACTGGGGTCTCTGCTGCCATTCCTTATTCATCTTTCATTGTTATCAATCACTGTTTCACTCAATCTCAGGTCTGTAAGCAGCACTACCCAATAGAACTTTCTATAAGAATAGAAATGTTCTATATCTGCTCTGTGCAATATGGAATTCACTACATGTATATGGCCATGAAGCACATGAAATGTGAAGGTGATGGAGAAACCAATTTTTAACCTTTATTTAAGGTTAATACCTTTGTATTGAAAGAGCCAACATGTGGCCAGTGGCTTCTGCATTGGACAGGATAGCTCCAGATGTTCTTTTTCAGACAGGATGGTAGACTAGGTTATTTGGACTAACCTGCATTATGAAAACAGCTAAATGTGCTGTATTATTTTCTAAGTTTGAATCTTCTTAAGAATATCACAGAGCTGACACGATAGTACAAATGACCCAATAATTATCAAAGAACTAAGAAAAATAGGTACTCAAAGAAGTGAACTGAGTACTGACATTGCTTCTCCCTCAAGAGCTTTTGCTGAATTTGACAACCTTGAATTGTAGTTTTCATGGCCTTTTTGGGAGATAGAAACAGAAAATGAAGTCCAGGACCTACCCAAAGTAGAGATTCCCCTGGGAGACACTCCCCTTCCTTAAGCTGGGACCTTCAAGGACCACAGTTTGGTGTAATAGTGACTCAGACATCAACTCAGCCCACCCACTCCTACCATCAGGGCTCTGTAAGGAAAGTTGTCATTCACAACTGACTTGTGTGCCATAGTGCCCTAGTGCACTGACGGGAACAAATGCAAATCCTTTCTGGAGGACACACCACCACCTTAACTCAACAAAAACCCACAGATAATATCCTGGGGAACATAAGGGTGGCAGTCATTTGTCATCACCAAATATTTCTGTCTCTCTCCCTTCCAGAAACATAACAGGAATGCACTTGTCCATCCTGTGTGAAGCTAGGCATGACCAAGAGACTTGTTTTGGCTAACAACTCATGAATGGAAGTGATGCATATCACACATCATTTCCAGACCAAGGCTATATTAGCTGACGCACAATTTGCCACTTGGGCTTCACCTTCCCAAATGGATTTCTGGAAGTCTATATGGAGTTGGAGCACCTGTCAGCCGGGATCCTTAAGCAAGTATGATGACTAGGCTATGTGAGACACAAGAGCACAAGCAAGAAATAAACTCTTGTTGTGATAAGATTTGGGAAATTTGGGAGTTGTTTGTTTCTGCAGTAACTGTAACTTAGCCTACCTTAACTGGCACAGTGAACAATTCGCAGTCATACATAACTAAGCATACAAGGAAACAAGGCACAGTGAGTGAGAACCAGCAGAAACAAGAGAGCATAAACAAACCACAATTCAGATACTGGAATTTATTGAATGCAGTTTGTAATAAAGTACATTGCTATCTTTAAAGGAATAAAAGACAAGCTGAAAAATATCTATAGGAGTGATCTTTGGAAATATAGCTGACAAAAGAAGATCTGTTTAAAGCCCCTTAGAATTTCTTGGATATTGGAAAGTCAAGGTGCAACCATTTGATGCTTTCTTTTGGTTCCCACTTCCAATGAAGACAAACCAGAGAAAGTCTTTGTTTCAGTTGCTATTGCTGCATAACAGACAACCCAAATACAGTGATATAAAACATTTTATATGTGATTAAAGCATTTTATTATGCTCATGGTTTCTGTGGGCCAGGAATTCTGAAAAAGAACAGTAGGATCGCTTGTTTCTGCTCTGTGATGTCTAGAGCATCATCTGGAAAGACTCTAAGCCTGCTTGGCCTTCCTCAGGGCAGCCCAGGAGAATGAGGTTGAAGCTGCATTGCCTTTTATGATCTATCCTCAGAAGTCACATAGTGTCACTTCCTCTGTAGTTACAAACTCACCCAGGTTCAAGGAGAGGGTCTATGTCAATGGAAGGACTAGCACAGTCATGTTCTAAAGAGCATGGGAATAAGATATTATTGCATAGTCTTATTTTCATGAAGACTTCCTCTTATTCCCAGTAATCCTTTCCCAGCATGTGGGATCCTCATGGCCTACAGTCATTGTCCTCAGCCTTTTTCCTCCCCTTTCTTCCCAACAACAAAACTAAGAGGTATCTGGCATCAGCCATTTCCTCAGGTTTGCTAATAACCCTTTAACTGAACAACATTTTGCATAGTCAGTGTATTTCTTGCCCCACCCCTCATTACGCATTAGCAAGAACCTAGGGGAATTATTTGAAGGAAGGAGGATAAGCCCTTTCAGCTGACCATGAAGGCAAATTTAAAGCAATACCTCTGGCTTCACTGAAGTCAGGGAAGTGTGAAGACCAGAAAAGATGGTCTATATTGAATGCACACTTATCTCCTATTTCCAGGAAAACATTCTCATGCCTATATTTTATGTCTGGAGCATACACACCACCACAAACTCCATTACCTTCCATCTTGGAACTCTCCCTCTATGTATAATCAGGGTTCTCCAGAGAAACAGAAACAATAAGATATATGTAGATAAATATAGATGTAGTATAGACTATAAGAAGAGATTTATTATAGAAATTGGCTCACGTGAGTATGGAGGCTGGGAAGTCCCACCATCTGCCATCTGCAAGCCAGAGAAAGCAGAAAAGCTGATATTGTGATCCAGTCTGAGTCAAAAGGTCTGAGAACCATGAGCACCTATATCCAAGGGCAGGAGAGGTCAGATGTCCCAGCTCAAATAAAAAGAGCAAGTTCACCCTTCCTCTGCCTTTTTGTTCTCATCAGACCCTCAGCTGATTGGATCATGCCTACTCACCCTGGTGAGGGTAATTCTTACCCATTCTACTGATCCAAATGCTAATCTTTTCCAGAAACAACCTCACAGACACACCCAAAAATAATTTTACCCAATATCTGGGCATCCTGCAGCCTAGTCAAGTTGACACATACAATGAACCATCATACTTCACAACTCCTCTTTTTCTTTCTACTTTTATTATAAAATTTCTGACAAAGGATGTCACTGGATGATATTAATTAAATTTAAGGATTTGCATTTGAAAAAGAAAACTCCATTCTAGGCAGGAAAGTTTCCTAAGACAATGAATTCATGAAATCAGATACCTCAGAGAAATCTGCATAACCACAGACAGTCCCTCTTGGTAACCATATTCTTGTTGATGCTTTTCTGGTTGAGAGCATTTCCATATTTATGTTTGGATATGGTGCTTCCCAGTCCTTCACAGAGAGGGGAAATGCTCATTATGTATAAATCTCATGCAGTGCTTCCAGGGAAACCCCCATGGGGAAGAGTATCCATTCAATATGCACCATCTTTTCTGGTCTTCACACTTTCCTGACTTCAGTTAACCCTGAGGTATTGAATTAAACAACTCAGATATTGCAGGCAAAGCTAATGCAGTTAGATCTTTTATAAAAAGCCTTTGACTCATGTGTCCCTCTGTCTCCTTATTATAGGAAGTATGAAAATCACAAATACCTTTACACACTACCTTACTGCAAGGAGCTGGACAAATGTCATCCCATCATTTTGTGGCTGTGGGTGATTAGAACCAAACTCAAGGATAAATATCCTCCTGGTTACTCAGCCTATCCTTAGCACCAGACGTTTCCATCAGGTAAGCGACACTACCAGCAAGACTCCAAGGTCTAAAACCCAGAATTACCACAGCCACCGTTCGCTGAAATGAAGAGATTAGCTCACTTTTCCACCCAGCTCTTTTGTGTTCTGCTTTATATTTTGATAGCAACAAAATCCTTAAAAAAAAAAAAAAAAAATGAGCATTTAAAAAAAGAAAGAAAGAAAGAAAGACCACAACAGAGAAACTTTATTATAAAACCCAGGCTTCTCTACTCAGGATGAGTAGCAGTTAAATTTTTTTTCATGTTTTCTCTGTGTTTAAAAATCAAGTAAATATGAGGGCACCTGGGTGGCTCTGTCTGTTAACAAAGAAGGCTCTGCCTTCAACTCAGGTCATGATGTCAGCGTCCTGGGATAGAGCCCCATCCTGGGCTCCCTGCTAGACGAGGAGTCTGCTTTTCCTATGACCCTCCCCGACTCATTCTCTCTCTCTCTTTCTCTCTCTTACTCTCTCAAATAAATAAAATATTTTTTAAAAGCAAGTAAATGTAACATGAAAGGTTACATAAAGAACTTTGACTTTCCTAGCCATGCATGTTCCAATCCCTTCTTCCCAAACACAGTCATGAATTTCATAAGTACATCCTATTAGTGCTTTATGCTTTTATAAATGTCTGTACAAGCCCAGGATTTTTTTAAGTATAGGAGTAAACATTAACTAGTATTTTTTAATCCTCTTATTTAATTGGATACGTGACTGGTATGAGTTTGAAAGAACTGGTTGCTTCAACCAAGAGATTCGCTTTTTCACCAGGTCTTCATTTATTATTAGTCACAGCTTGATGAGAAAAGAAAGAAAAAAAGGATTCTTTAAACACACCCTGATTCTCAATTAATATCCCGAACTTTCTAGAACGTATACCTCATTTTGTCACCTTTGACTAGTTTTATGTCTAAGCAAGCGATACCCAGCCCCTCTGTAGAGAGAAGAGCCACAGAGGCAAGACCAAAGCTCTCAAATCTTGGCTTGGTTTACTGGGAAGTCCTGTGACATGGGCATGATGGTCACCTTTAGAGTCTCCACTTAAGCACTTCCAAAACAGAGCTGGTCAACGCCTGGTCACCTTTATGTGGCTGAACCACTTTAGCTCTTAATCGTTGTTTCACGCTGGGTGTATTTCTTTTTAAATATTATTTATTTATTTGACACAGATTGAGAGAGAGAGAGAGATCACAAGTAGGCAGAGAAGCGGGCGGGGGGGCGGCGGGAAGCAAGCTCCCTGCTGAGCAGAGAGCCCGATGTGGGGTTTGATCCCAGGACCCTAAGATCAGGACCTGAGCCGAAGGAGGCTTAACCCCTGAGCTACTCAGGTGCCCCCATGCTGGGTGTAATTCAAAAGTTGCACTCCATGTCCCTGTTCTTGTCACCAATGCTCTTTCACAGCGAACGTCATGTCCAGTCCTGTGAGTGTCACGGTTGTTAATGTAGGAGTGACACACTACCTTGGCAAGGGGCACAGATGCTGCTCTTTATCTTCTATGGGACTCTACCCCTGGTGTTCTTTTGCCTGCTCAGAGCCAGCCCTCAGGCTCCATCTGGGTCACTGTCCTTCCTCAAATGTCCTCAAGTCAGATAGTTTAAATAAGAGTTTTCACATTTCTTAACATCTCCATGTGCCTTTTATGGAAGACACTTAGGAAGCTGTGCTTTATCAAAGCATGGCATGCTAGGGTTAAGAGAACGTTGAATTATTCCCTTCTCATTAGAAACTGCCAATCGTGTGCCTACATGCTTCCTGTTCCTCTCGTAGTCACCCAAAGGCTTCTCCTCCCCATGAGTTAAAAGCATTTTTTGCTGTGTGACGTTCCTCAAGCAACCTCTCTGCACTTCATTCCTTCATCTGCCCTAAATGGGTTATTAATTTCAGGCAGGCAAGTTCTGGTTTGTTGCATGTTATAACTCCCTATCTCTTCCAGCCTCTGCATAAACTCCTTTTAGATGGTAGCTTTATGTGGGTGGTGATGAGGAGACAAGGAGTGCTGAATCACTCACAGAAGAAGTTATCAAGAGGCCCAAGAAGCATCTGGAGAACACCCAGGAGGACATAATAGATCACATGCTGTGGAGCCCCTGTCCTGATCAGTAGGAAAAGCAGTCAGAGCACATAGTTACGATTCCTCCGGGTCCTTAAGGTTGTGAACAGAAATGACTTCTACAGAGCATTTAGTAAGTATTGACCATTGAGTCTAGCACCTTTTCCAACATAATCTCATCCCACCCTTATATGAAAGCTACAAAGTGATCATCATTCTCCCCACTTTACAGATTAAGAAACTGGATGAGGGCTAAGATTCAAGCAGAGGTGACGATTCAGATGGAAAACTAGGGCCGTCCTTTTCAAACCCAAGATTTTTCTGGGGCTTGCTTTATAGTCTTTCTCATTTCATCTTTCAGCTGTTTTTAGAATCCTAAACACTATGGTGACTAACATAACATAATAAAAATAAATAAATAAAAATACAAAAATAAAATCAAATTTTAAACACACACACTCCAGCTTATCCTCGTATGTGAAAGAATGAAAAAGAAAGAGAACATTAGCTCGCACACCTGTTGTGGGCTCAGATAAGAGGCTGGCCAGGCCACAGCCAACCAACCCATGTAAAGGTGTCAGCACAAGTTTTGCAATAACAAGAAACAGGCCATATCATGATCCTATCTTCCTACAGTTGTAGCAATTCTTGAAACTCTTGGCCTTTCTTGCCCAATGTTCCTGTTTGGATCAGGAATGGGAGTAGTTGTTAAATATCAGCAATACTTCTTTGAAGCAAAACAGTACAGAACAAAGCGTTTGACCTTAACTGTCACCCACGAGCCCCAGCTTTAAATGTAATTTCTCACTCAGCCACCAAAGTGCTGCCGGGTGTTTTCCAGATGCTTCTTGGGCCTCTTGATAACTTCTTCTGTGAGTGATTCAGCACTCCTTTGTCTCCTCAGCAGCACCCACATAAAGCTACCGTCTAAAAGGAGTTTATTGTGCAGGGGCTGGAAGAGATGAAGGCTGTAATGTGCATCCAGGAGGAGAAGTGGCCAGAATGACCATGCAGGCCCATGTCTCTTTTCCCTGCACTCCTGTCATTGTTCCCCGCCAAGGCCTCCTTTCACACTCCATTCCCTGTGGTGCCTCTTCTCATGTCAAAGCCATGCTGCACTAGGGGCTGGAATTCCATGGGTGAGTGAGGAAGAGGGGGGCCCAGAATAATGGAAGAGATTAATCCCCTTTCCAGAACAGAAAGCTGGTCCTATACTACCCAACAGAGTTTAGGTGGAGCTCTCCAAGCTGGGAAAACAGGAGCCTGAGTAACATCCATCAAAAAGGATGTTCCCCTAGGAACAGACAATCTCAAGATTAGACTCTGGTTGCTCAGGAATCAGTATTCAAGGTCAAAAGGTCAATGACAATAATACTGAAGCTTACATGTGGTTTTCAGAAAGTGCTTCCAGACACAGAGACCATCACAACCCCATGAGGCCGGCAGCCCAGGCATTCTCTCAGACGAAGAGTCTGAAGTTGGAGAAGGTGAAAACTTGTCAAAAAGAATGAGGCAAACATTCTGCCTCCAAAACCACCCATAATTCTTCTCCTGTAACTGTCGTGCAGTGGGTCACAGTGTCATTAGCAGGTGAGGCTCAGAGCCCAACCCCATCATTGCTTACTTCACACACAGGGCAGAGCAGGGGTAGGTGGCAGTCCATGGATTCTGATGCCCTTTCTTCTTTGCTATGGAAGCACTGTTTTCTGGGAAGACCTGGCTCTGGAACCATTGACTTCAGCAATGGTGGACTAGAGCCCAGTGGAAGAAGAAATTGACCCTAAACCTGGGAGAGCCCAGAGATGACTAGAATTCTTAGAGCTCCTCCTCTTTTCTTACCCTGCCTCTGTGTTGCTGCTGAAAGACAATTTAAGAAAAAACAACTATTAAAAAAAGGGGTTTTTTCCAGACTCATTTATTTCTCATCTTATTCTAAGCAAGCAGCACTCGTTGTTAATGAGATTACTTTCCTTTAATTGAGATCTGAATTGTAACCATGTTAGTTGTTTTTTATTAATTTTTTATTTATTTTCAGCATAACAGTATTCATTATTTTTTCACCACACCCAGTGCTCCATGCAATCCATGCCCTCTATAATACCCACCACCTGGTACCCCAACCTCCCAACCCCCTGCCACTTCAAACCCCTCAGACTGTTTTTCAGAGTCCATCGTCTCTCATGGTTCACCTCCCCTTCCAATTTACCCCAACTCCCTTCTCCTCTCTATCTCCCCATGTCCTCCATGCTATTTGTTATGCTCCACAAATAAGTGAAACCATATGATAATTGACTCTCTCTGCTTGACTTATTTCACTCAGCATAACCTCTTCCAGTCCCGTCCATGTTGCTACAAAAGTTGGGTATTTGTCCTTTCTGATGGAGACATAATACTCCATACTGTATATGGACCACATCTTCCTTATCCATTCGTCCATTGAAGGGCATCTTGGTTCTTTCCACAGTTTGGCGACTGTGACCATTGCTGCTATAAATGTTGGGGTACAGATGGCCCTTCTTTTCACGACATCTGTATCTTTGGGGTAAATACCCAGGAGTACAATGGCAGGGTCATAGGGAAGTTCTATTTTTAATTTCTTGAGGAATCTCCACACTGTTCTCCAAAGAGGCTGCACCAACCTGCATTCCCACCAACAGTGTAAGAAGGTTCCCCTTTCTCCACATCCCCTCCAACACATGTTGTTTCCTGTCTTGCTAATTTTGGCCATTCTAACTAGTGTAAGGTGGTATCTCAATGTGGTTTTAATTTGAATCTCCCTGATGGCTAGTGATGATGAACATTTTTTCATGTGTCTGATAGCCATTCGTATGTCTTCATTGGAGAAGTGTCTGTTCATATATTCTGCCCATTTTTTGATATGATTGTCTGTTTTGTGTGTGTTGAGTTTGAGGAGTTCATTATAGATCCTGGATATCAACCTTTTGTCTGTACTCTCATTTGCAAATATCTTCTCCCATTCCGTGGGTTGCCTCTTTGTTTTGTTGACTGTTTCCTTTGCTGTGTAAAACTCAAAATGGATAAAAGACCTCAACGTGAAACAGGAATCCATCAGAATCCTAGAGGAGAACATAGGCAGTAATCTCTTCGATATCGGCCACAGCAACTTCTTTCAAGATATGTCTCCAAAGGCAAAGGAAACAAAAGCGAAAATAAACTTTAACCATGTTAATTGTTTTTAAAGTTAATAAAACTATTGTCTACTGACTCTTCTCTGGTAATGTCTGATCAAGAATGGGGTCCTCTACTGAAAAGGGACACAGACTCTCAGATCTGCAAGAATGTCTATCCTTTGTTCTGTAAGAGTCTGCCCCGGTTATGAGGATCCCATGACCAGACCCTTTCAGAGACCTGGATCTGCTCTGCACATCAGCTCTAATACAGGGGAGAGGCTGGCCTGGACGCGCCTGGGGTGGAAAGGAGGCTGAGCAAGGGTTGAAGGTGAATTCAAGGCACCCACCCCCATCTAGCCTAGCAGACCTGGCCACTTCTCATGGCCACTAAGTCCTCCAGCCTCCCCTGTGCTTTCCGGCTTTCTACCTCCATATTGTGTGTGTGTCTAAATATATAATAGATTAATTGATATGTTATTTGTTATGTATTTAATTATATTAAATATGTATATGAATATAGAATTGAATAATATATAATATGTATGTATACATATATGTATATAGTGTATTTATGTCTGTACATATAGTATGTATGTGGTGTGTGTATATATGTACATAAGATAGATTTATATTACCTTAGTGAAATTTTCTCTTCAATTTTACCCCAGATATTAGTTGGACTTCTATTTCTTCCCAGAGATACAGGCTTGGACCCCACCACTTCCTTAGCTTTTGAAGATCTGAAGACCTCCCAAGAATTTTTTCTTTTTTTTTTTTCTTCTAAGAATTTCTCTAATACCCAGGCACACTTTTTAAAAAACATGTGCCTTGGAATCATAACACACATACAAAAAATGCAAGTGTCTTCAGCATCTGACACAATGAATCTCCATCTGCTACATCTCCAAACAGTGCACAAACAGTTTCTGCTTAGGTCAGAAACATCTCTCATGCTCCCTTCCAACATTGCCCAAGTCTTCCTCTCTCCGGTGCACCCAGAGGGTAGCCACTCTGTGACTCCTAACAGCCCTATTACTTCTGCTAGGCACAGTCTTGTGTGCTTCTGTGTATTTACTCAATTCACCCTCCCAGTCACCCTGTGAAAACATATTATTACTGTCATCCTACTAAAGATGAGGAAATGGGAGAGCATGGTGTTTATGTTATTTGCAAGGACACAGCTCTTAAAGAGTGAAGCTGGAATCCAACCCACAGACTCTGGTTCCAGAGTCACTTTCTTCAACAGAATATCATGGCCCCTGATCAACAGTCCAACCAATGGAGTTGGATGTGTCAAAAAAATAACCATTTGCCTCTACATAGCACTTTGCAGGTGGTTTTGCACTTGCTCTAAGAGTTTGCATTTTCTGGCTATCAGACACATGAATGGCTATCAGACACATGCAAAAATGTTCATCATCATTAGCCCTCAGAGAGATTCAAATTAAAACCACACTGATATCACCTTACACCAGTTAGAATGGCCAAAATTAACAAAACAGGAAACATGTGTTGGAGGGGATGTGGAGAAAGGGGAACTCTCTTCCACTGTTGGTGGGAATGCAAGTTGGTGCAGCCTCTTTGGAGAACAGTGTGGAGATTCCTCAAGAAATTAAAAATAGAACTTCCCTATGACTCTGCAATTGCACTCCTGGGTATTTACCCCAAAGATACAGATGTCGTGAAAAGAAGGGCTATCTGTACCCCAATGTTTATAGCAGCAATGGCCACGGTCGCCAAACTGTGGAAAGAAGCAAGATGCCCTTCAACGGACGAATGGATAAGGAAGATGTGGGCCATATACACTATGGAGTATTATGCTTCCATCAGAAAGGATGAATACCCAACTTTTGTAGCAACATGGACTGGACTGGAAGAGATTATGCTGAGTGAAATAAGTCAAGCAGAGAGAGTCAATTATCATATGGTTTCACTTACTTGTGGAGCATAACAAATATCATGGAGGACAAGGGGTGTTAGAGAGGAGAAGGGAGTTGGGGTAAATTGGAAGGGGAGGTAAACTGAAAAACAGTCTGAGGGGTTTGAAGTGGTGGGGGTGTGGGAGGTTGGGGTACCAGGTGGTGAGTATTATAGAGGGCACGGATTGCATGAAGCACTGGGTGTGGTGAAAAAATAATGAATACTGTTTTTCTGAAAATAAATAAACTGAAAAAATTAAAAAAAAATTAAAAAGTTTGCATTTTCCAAATGTCTGTGAGCCCTGTGAGGAGGCGTGAAGTTTGGAGAAGGGGAAGGACTTGCCCAAGGGCCAAATCTGGTAAGGAGCAGAGTCAGATTTGAGTACTGCATAGACTAGGAACCATTACTGATTTCTCCTTGTCACAAAGGACAGGAGAAACCTACGGCCAGGAGGGTCACATGAGCAGCAGTCTGTCCCTCCAAGCAAGTGGTGCTAAGCTTAAGGGAAGTCCCAGCCGTTCCATGTCTCTCAGACTCCTTGCACTCTTACTGAGGACAAGACATTCACTGGGGACCCAGGCAGCATCTGTAGGGAGAGGAGACAATTAGGGGGAAGAATGAGGCCCAGGTGAATAGGACAGAGGCTCTCTGTGAATCCAGGACTCTAGTGGGGTGACTTGTAGGCACTTGCTCTGCCCTGACAGCCCAGAACAACCTTGGGAGAAGGGACCATGGTATCCACTCAGTGCTTCGGACACCCAATTTCACACAGTATAAATATCTCAGGGGAATTTGTATGTCAAAAAAAATGTACATGTGTAAATATGTTGTTCCCTCACTGTGAAAAGGAAGGGTCTTTTTGATGGAAACAAAATGGTCTTGTTTCCAATTCTTTATTTACACATGAAGCATTCTAAAGAATGTCCACCCACAACCTTACATCAGCTTGAAATTACATATCTCAGTCTGTGCAGAGTGTAAGAAGTTTGGGAGATTCAGGCTCCCTAGTTGGCTGGGTTTCGGAATATTTCATCTTCTACTTCTATCAGAAGAAATGTTGAGCACACACCTGCAATGTGTTTACTTATCAATGTGCATTTTATAACATGTATATATACCACAACTATAAAATATTATGTGTGTTATAAAACATATACTCTGTGCTACTAATAAACATTTTTAAAGGAATAAGTAGTCTATGATAAAACTTTTTCAATTATATTTGCTGTTATTATTAAATGGGCATAAACACATGTCCTCCCAAAAATATTGTAATTGAATGATATGACAGTTAATAGCAACATGAATAACACTTTGGTGAGAAGAATGTGATTGAAAATAAGCCTTTTTTGACATTGTGGTTTGATCATTTATAATACATAACTTGATAGTCTAGACCTGAGATCAATGTATTTCCGCATATTTTAATAGTTGTGAAATTTTAGGCACAAATATCATCATTACTCAGATGGGATGGTGATGAAAAAAACCTCTCCAATATACAAAGATAGAAGTAGAAGAAGACAGTTTTTGGCTGTTTTTTCCAGTTCTTGCTAGGATACAGTGTTTTTGTGTGGCCGAGAGGTATGGCCTTAGTCTCAACATTCACTTGCTCCTGATGAGGTCCCATTTCTGTGGTTCTCTCACCTTTTCCAACTTCTCCCCACACAAAAAATTTATCAACAGGTGGGTGAGGTCTGGTGGACTTTCCCTTTGAAGGAAGTCACATGACCCCTTCATCTGATGAAAGAACACCACTTATTTTTTATTGATACAAGACACCCAGTCTGGGAATTAATGAAGAAGGACAATGATCATGTTTGTGCCAGAATAAGAGTTTATTAGGAAGTTAACAAGGGACTCTGACTGCATCTCCAAAGACCAAAAGAGTGACAAGGAAGATGTTTTTTCTCACTATGTTCAGTTTTATGACCTGCCTAATCAGCTCACACTTTCATGTAATTATTTTGAAATCACATTTAGGTAAGTATTTGTTCAAACATAACATGTTACCCAAGTGCATCGTTGTGATAATAGATACTGCACAATCCTGCTGTAGATTTCTCTATACACTCAGAAGACAGAACGAGCTGCTGAGGAGACTTTGCCATCCGAAGGATCAAGCCAGGGGATTCCATGAAAGGCAGAGTGGACACTCAGAACCTGGTGCTGGTAGAAATTCTTCCTTTGTCCAATGTGTGGTCCCCAGAGGAGATCCCTTGTATGAAGTAGGGTTGAGATGTGACTCTGGAACTTTTGTACTCCTGGCACCAGCCTTTTAGCGCACAAAGGTGTTGCAAGGTCCGCACCGAGCACGTTGGGTGCAAGGATTAGAGACACAAGGCCCAATGGGCTTGTCACAGGCATTGGTTGTGGCACATGGGTTGCAGGGGAGCCTGCAGACAGAAGACCATGAGGGCCAGTTAGGGGGAGATGAGCTGAAGAGATAGGAAAATACTAAATGCACTTCATATGAGAATATAGCACTTCCTTAGACTGTCCCCTCCCAAAAGCTTGAAATTATCTATTTGTTTCCACCAGGATTTTTCATTCCCACAGGAACTTCATGCAACCCCCAAGGGAAATAATACTAGCTTCCCACTCACTTGCAGTCCTCGCTCTCCAGCAGGCCCCGGTACGTGTTGATCTCGCACTCCAGCCGGGCCTTGACGTCCAGCAGCACCTGGTACTCCTGGTTCTGCCGCTCCAGGTCACACCTGATCTCAGCCAGCTGGGACTCCACGTTGGTGATCATGCATTGCAGCTGGGACAGCTGGGAGCTGTAGCGGGCCTCGGTCTCCGTCAGCGTGTTCTCCAGAGAGTCCCTCTGTATGGGGAAGATAAGGCAGGTCACAGAGCCACTCCTCAGGGAGCTTCTCCATGGGATTCCAGAGAAGCCCCAGGCTTCACAAGGTCAGGAGAGTGTGGACAGTACCCTGAACAACACCCACCAGGTTGTGCTGGGCCTGCAGCTCGATCTCCAGGGCGTTGACTGTGCGTCTCAGCTCAATGATCTCCGCCTGGCAGGACTGCAGCTGCTCCGAACTGGACACCACCTGCTTGTTCAGCTCCTCGGTCTGAAACAGCATAGGGGAGAAGACAGGGTCAGACCCTGCCTCAAGAGCCCCAAGGGGCCAAGGGTTCTGAGTGGCCATGTGCTGAGATGCCCACCTGGGTGGTGAACCATTCCTCCACGTCCCTGCGGTTGGTCTCCACCAGAGCCTCATACTGACTCCTGGTCTCGTTGAGCACGCGGTTCAGGTCCACAGTGGGGGCTGCGTCTACCTCCACATTGAGGCGGTCTCCAATCTGGCAGCGCAGGGTGTTGACTTCCTGAGGGAGGATTGGGAAGATGGAAAGTATCACAGAGGGTTCAAATGCTTTCCTCTAGGGAATCACAGATCAGCTTGTGAGCGTTCTTAAGCTTTAAGCCCCTCTGTTCCATCGATCCTCTCATAACTGGGTTCTACGATCAGCGACTAAACTGTGTATTCCGCTTTGCAAAGTGCTTTCACGCCCATGACCTATTTCTGCCCCCCATTCGGGGTGCTACCCATCGTCTAGATCTGCGATTTGGCCTCTACACTGAGATGTGATAGTCCATAATGTAAACTGTGGGCCCCAAGCACCCAGTTCATTGTTTTTGCTCATACACCACAGAGCCTCTTAGGTCTGATTCTTCGCCATGACTAATAAAAAGGTAGAGTCTGGCTAAAGAGGAAATAAAGAGTGCTTACTTCAAAATCTGCCATCTGGGATGGAATAGATCTAAAAGGTTATTTGTCATTTCTATCAACCTAGCTTTTTCTGAAGAAATTAAATATCTGTTCATTTCTGGGCTATTCTCCTCACACAGCCAGCATAGCTTGGTACTTGGGCTTAGGAAGATATCAGACTTGAATAGAGGGCCATCCCTACCACTTAAGTCTATGGCTTCTAGAAGCTTCTAGAAACCTCAGGCAGGTTCTTCATCAGTAAGCTGAGTACTACTTCTGGAGTTCTAAAGCACTTAGCACAATGTTTGGCATACAATAAGCTCTTGATTAATATTAACTATCACCATTTACATTGTTCTGGTATTTCAGGTTTGCACAAAATGTCCATCTTCTTTATCAACTGACCAAGCAGTGACAGTGAGCATTTTGCTCAACATTTCCTCCGAATCACACTGAACAGCAGAGAAAACTCTGGAGGAGAAGGGGGAGAGTTGGTTTTGTTTCCTGTGGAGCCCTCTCTGCTGGGGAGCCGTCTTGGCCTCTCAGTTGCTAAATGGGGAATTGGGATACAAGATCTCTGCAGCGAGGTGTTCTCTGGCCCGAGAGTGGAAGAGGCTGTGGGTGCCGCCTGGCTGCTGGTCTTTCCTCATTCCTGGGCTTGCCAACTTCCTTGACTCTCATTCCTATCTCTGGCTGAAACCTCCTAATCTCATAACACAAGCTTTCAATTGCTCATTCTCTACAAATCCCTTTTTGTATGGAGGACAGACCCCTCGGGCTAGTTGAGTCTCTCCCATATCCCCTGGCAGTTGGAAACAGGCCTCAGCAAGTTGGAGCCAGTTGCTCTTTGGAGAACCTCACCTGCTCATGGTTCTGCTTGAGGCACAGCAGCTCCTCCTTCAGGGACTCCACCTGGGCCTCCAGGTCGGACTTGCACAGGGTCAGCTCGTCCAGGATCCGGCGCAGGCCATTGATGTCTGACTCTACCAGCTGCCGCAAGCCCACCTCCGTCTCGTACCTGTGGTACAGGGGCGTCAGGGACCCATCAGACGGGAATGGACCTGGCCCTGACTCTGGTGTGGATTGGTTTGTCACACACCTGGAAATTAGGGTTTGTGATTTCTACAGCCTTCTGTTTCATTTAGGTGTTTAACATTGAGCATAGCTCCTAGAGGAAAATGCACTGGTAATCATATATATATATATATATATATATATATATATATATGGAGCCAGTGGATTTAGGGAACAAAAGTTCTTAAACTGTGAGATTTCCAAAATTAATACACTTCTCACATTCACCTGATTGCATTCTGTGCCTAGTAGAGCATCAGGGTGTGGTGGGGAGGAGGGCAGCTATGACTTCTACACTAGATTGGAGGATGTCACCTTACAGAGAAGCAAGAGAGGGAGGGTCTGAATCTAGAGAAGAGATCTCTGTACTCTGCAGAGCAGTGGTTCTATGGATCCTGGGGAAAACATCTAGAGAAAAGCTTTGTCTGTGTTTGTCAATGTTGAGGAGAGGTTAAAGGGAAAGAGAGAAGAGAGAGGATACCCTACTTGCCCACTCACTTGGTCCTGAAGTCATCTGAGGCCAGCTTGGCATTGTCGATCTGCACCACCAGCCTGGCGTTCTCTGCCTTGCTGCACAAGATCTAGAAGACCCCCAAATAATCTAGAATGAGCTTGGTTATTTTAACCAACAGCAATTCCTACCAATTCACTTACATGGAAGGAATGGAATGAGAAATCACAGTGGATCTTATGTAAGACTATTACATGCTATCCATGTGCCATAGGTGCTCAATAAATATTTGAAAAATCAAATCTGAAATGTGTGAGCAAAAGGGGCTGATAATAATAACTAACAATTATTTTTAAAAACCTACCATAGGTCCTTACTGAGCATGGAGCCTGCTTAAGATTCTCTCCCTCCCATTCCCTCTGCTTCCCTCTACCCTGGCTCATATGTGCTCATTTTCTCTTGCTAAAAACAAAACAAAACTACCATAAATGTGGTATGGTTCTAGGAGCTGAAGATATAAAAATGAGTAAACTCTAGATCCTGCCCTCAAGAAATTTCCAGTCCAGTGGGGAAGATAAATATGTAATTGGCCATTAGAGAGGCTGCATCAGGGAAGCAGCCATGCCCCTCCAGCCATCCTAGGTGGCTTAGCACTACTACCTGCAAGGTGGTTTCCACTCCTTCTGATTTTATGCCCTTGCTAGACACTGAACACCAGGAGGAGAAATTCAGAGGCATTCAGGTCAGGAATACAATCAGGATAATTAGGTACCCAGAAGAAGACAGCAACAAGAAGTCATGGTAGGCAAAAGTCCGGATGAAGTAGAGAGAAAATAGTCCAATTCGTACAAAATGTTCTGCTTCCTCAGCTTCCTTCTTGGGCTCAGGCCTTTTCTCTTACCTCAGGGTAATAAATCTGGATCTTGGCAATGCATGGAAGCATTTGGAAGCGGCTTTTAATTACAGCTTATTTATGCAAAGTGCTGCTCCTGCACATAGACTAGCACTATGCAAATATTCAGGCCTAACAGTCCTGGGCCTCACACAAAATGGGTACTCAAGAAAAAAATGGAAAAGCCAGACTTTAGCTGAGAATTCACACTGTTTCTTAATCAAATTATAGATTTCCTCCCTATAACTTCCTGCAGGAGACAGTGTGGCAGCCATCCCCTCACCTTCTGCTGGAGCTCCTCGATGGTCCGGAAGTAGGACTGGTAGCTGGGACACACGAAGGGCACCTGCTGCTGGCACCACTCCCGGATGCGGCTCTCCAGCTCCGCATTCTCCCGCTCCAGCTGGCGCACCTTCTCCAGGTAGCTGGCCAGACGGTCGTTCAGGAACTGCATGGTCTCCTTCTCGCTGCCATTGAAGGAGCCCTCACAGAACCAGCCGCAGTTGCCCACATTGGCGGGGATGTTGCAGGCTCCGGGCAGGGTGCAGGTGTGACAGCTGGGGGGCACGCAGGGCCGGGAGCAGCAGGTGGAGCGGCAGCTCACGTTGGGCAGGCAGCAGTTGTAAGGCATGGTGCTGGAGGGAGCAAGGCACCTGGCTGAACACAGAGTCCAAGTTCTCCAAGCCACAGAGCTGTGGGTCTCCTTCCCCTGGGGAGCATTTATACCCCTTCCGCAGAGGGTGTGGACATGGAAGGCAGCCCCTTTTTTATTACTCATTTGGTGATTGTCAAAAGCCCTTCCCCCTTGGTTTGTTATGTTTCCTCAGATGAGTCCCTCACCTCATAAAAGACTTTACTTGGGCTTCTCGCTAAGTCAGGACTCCTCTTCCATGCTGTGCATCAATGAAGTAAGAGCTTCATGGAGTGACTTCAAAGAGCTGGACTCATGAACCCCCTGGCCTTCATTAGTAGGTGTGGCAGATCCATGGACACTGTTGCTGCTTTGCCTCCTGGCCTGCTGGCCCTGACTCCTTAGCAATCCCCTGGCTCTTCTTGCTAAGAAGAGAAAACACAGCTCCTGTCTGTGTATCTTTCACTAGTTCAAATTGCCAAATGCTAAATACCAAATTTATGGTTCTCAGAAAGAGGAGTAGATCCCTTCCAGAATAGTTAAAACAGCTTGGTTCCCTGTGCCCTGTTTCTTGATGTAGCAGACATCACATCCATGATATTATAAATCAACCAAATAACTGATATGCACCAGGATAAAAGTATGTACAGGGCACTGTATAGAAGGTAGGACCAGAACTGTGTTCAGAAGGAGCTCATCCTTATTGTGCATTCACAGGCTCCTCTTGGTACTTGATACTTTGCACAAACATGATCTTATTCACACCTCACTATGACCCTTCAAAGTACATGGTATTATTCCCATTTTACAGATGGGCAAATGGAGGCATTTGCTCATCTGTAAAATGGTAGGTGGGGAGAAATATATTGTAAAGCCAGGATTCCAACACATATCTCTGTTCTTTCCATCACCCCACGCCGCTTCAATATAAATGAACCATCTCCTACCCTAACTTCTTCAACAGATCATTTCTTCCTCCTCTGTGAGCTTTTATCTCACCTTGCACAGTGCCCAGCTTCTGTGTTCATCTATCTCTGTGTCTGAGTTCCCTAAAGGCAGGAAAAGGGTATAGTTCTCTGAATCTTCAGCTCTAGGTGCATGGTACTGAGTAGACCATCAATGGTGTATGTTGAGTGGGTGAAGGAATGAATATAGAATAATAATCTAAAGCAGGAGATAGTAAGTGACAAGTGTAAGGTTCAAGGTAATGGGGCAAGAGGGCACTGCCAGGATGGGAATTTTACAGGGTCTAGATATGTGCTGGGGCACAAGGCTTCTGAGACACAAAGGGGGAACATGGGCCCTGTGGAAGAATGGTGTGCACACACAGTGGGCAGGAGAGTCCAAGGTCTGGTCAGTGAGACTAGTGGCTGGGAGGAGAGAGGCATGAAGGGAGGTAGTAGAAAAGAAAGCTGTATGGTGAGTCAATGCCATATGGTAGAAGTTCTCTACGGCAAAACTAAGGAACTTGGACTTTCCTAGAGGAGAAGTTTTAGGAAATGTTTAGTAAACATTGATCTGTTTTAGTAAAAAACAAAACAAAACAAAACAAAAACGTAAGGCTGAAGGCACAGGGACCAGCAAGAAGGAGATCACAGTAGTCCAGGCCAACAGTGAGGAAGGACAAAGTTTAGTTGTTTGCAGAGGATGAATAAGAGAAGAAATGGTGTAAGAATCATTTTCAAAGAAGCAATTTGTTTTTGTTTCCCTACCTAACATTATTTTTTTATTTTTTTAGTGTGTTCAATTAACCAACTTATAGCACATCATTAGTTTTTGAGGAAATAGTGTTCATAGTGTTTGAGGAAATAGTGTTCAAGGATTCATTAGTTGCATATAACACCCAGTGCTCATCACATCATGTCCCAAGAAGCAATTTATTTTTTTTTAAAGATTTTATTTATTTATTTGACAGAGAGAGAGCACAAGTAAACAGAGAGGCAGGCAGAGAGAGAGAGGGAAGCAGGCTCCCTGCTAAGCAGAGAGCCCGATGCGGGACTCGATCCCAGGACCCCGAGATCATGACCCGAGCCGAAGACAGCGGCCCAACCCACTGAGCCACCCAGGCGCCCCCAAGAAGCAATTTAAAAAGAAACAACAACAACAATCATTTAGAAAGGTGAGATGTGGGAGAGAATCAGGAATGAAACCAGAATTTGGCAATCAAAATATTTAAGAGAAAAACTTTACCATTCACAGAAGCACAGACTATTTTGTTCACCAAGGATGAACTAGCCCACTTCCTTTAACATACATTTTATTGAGCCCTTCCCATGTGTCTGGAAAAGAACCATGTGCGGGAGATGTAGAGGTGAGCAAGAGAAACAAACCTACAACTTAATGAAGAATGCACACCAACCAGGTATAGAATACATCTGTGATGGAGCTAGCCCCAGCTGCTATAGGAACATGTACCAGGGGACTTAACCAGATTGAATGGAAATCTCGAGGAAGTACACATTACATTCAGGCATGCTTCCTATTTTTCACACAAAAACTTAGGTAAGAAATGACAATACTTTATGGCTTATGGGGGCAAAGTGACAGGGCTGCCTTGGCCAAACACTCCAAGGACTCAGAGCACCAGTACTGTGGACCCCCTCTAAAAGATTCACCACAGTAAGATTGGAAAGTCCAGTGATAGAGGAACCAAGAGAAGTTCGGTAAGCACTGTGTAAGCCAGAGAGTGACAGACAAGTGTGGAGGAGAAACAAACCCTTTCTGTCATCTCATGCCGTTTAGATATAAATGACCTAGCTCCTTCCCTAACTTCTGACAGATCATTTCTTCCTCCTCTGTGAGTTCTCATCTCACCTTGAGCATGGTATCGTCATGAGTTCTCTCTCTCTCTCTCTTTCTTTCTACTTGCATTCCCTTGAAAGCATGGAAGGACTTTTACGTGAAGGACTTTGTAAACCTCCTTGAGGAGCTTGGACTTTGAAGGTCAATGGGGAGCCATTGAAGGTTCTAAGGAGAAGAGTGATCTAGTTTCATTCTTGATCAGATACCTGTGAAAGAATGGTGGAATCTATACAGGTAAATGTTCATCAGGTCCTTGGAGTAGCAAGTCTAGAAGTCTTGACAGTGGTACTAAGGAAAGGTGTGATCCTACTGCAGATGTGAGAATTGGAGAAATGAGCCAAGGGAGAATATACATGGAGAAGAGAAAAAAAAAAGTCTAAGGACCAAACTTTGGGGAATTCCCCCAACCAGAGAGTAGGAGAAGGAAAAAAAGAGAAATAGAGAAATGGTGAGAGAAAATGAAGAGAGCCAGCTTATAGCATCAGAGAAGGCAAGGGAGGAGAGCTTCAAAGGGGCGGTAAAGATCAAAAGTGTCAAGAGTGGCAAAGGGACCCTGTAAGATCAGAACCATGGAGAGGTTCTTGGATACATGACCGACAAATTGCCAGGACCTTTCCAGGGTCACATAGATCTGCTTACTCTATACAGTACCTGTACTCTTCAAGTAACTTCCACTGAACATTAAGCCATTGACACTTTAAACACCCAGAATTGAGATTCCATTGTTTAAAGAAGTCCTGCCATAATCAGTTTGTACACCTGATTATAAAGCTTGTGAGCTTTGGTCTTACCAATACAGAATTTCTACAATAATTAGAGTGCTTTAAGTAGTTTAAAGATGTCAAGCTTGTTTTGATTTGATGATTCATAATCGTTTGTGATTTAGGAACATCTATCCAAGAGGCATAAGCAATTAGAAATGTCCATGCATATAACTCAACTTCTGTTTTGGTGCAAGGTGTAAGATTTATTTAATATCCTAAAGAGAAACTATAGGGGAAGAATTCAGTTGTGTGCCTAGATGCATTGTCTGGGGAGGGGGGTGTTCCTTATTGTTGTTCTAGCAGAGAACAGAGAAGAACTCACAGAAGCATGTTCACAGCAGGAGTCCAAGAGTCAGCTGTAGTTGTAGATCCAAAACCAGACTGCCATGCATTCAGCTCTTCCTTTCCTCTTTCCAGTTCCTAATGTAGATCCCAAATGCCAAAATTGTCAGAGAAAGGGAAAATCTTGGAACAAGAGTGATATCCAATCTTTCATTCTACAGATAAAGAAACCGAGGCTCAGAATGGAGAAATGGCTTACTTAGGATCATATAATTAGAAGCCAAATCTGCTAATCCCCACTGTATTTCCAGTTCCCATCACCATAGCACAGAAATATTGAACAATTTCACAACCAATATGAACTGTCAACAACCTAGGGGCAAAATTGGAGACAATAAGAAAAAGGAAAAAACACTCACTTGTTACCCATAAAAACCCACTTGCTACCCATAGATATGTCATGTTAAAAGAAGAATAAAGGGTGAATATGGAAATGTTAGAATTCAATGATACCAAGGTTCCTCATTGCTATCCTGATTTCGATCACTTATTTTTCAATCACTATTTCTAAACTGATGATATAATTATGTTCCAATAGTTCGGAACAACTTAAATACAATTGTATCCCATCAGTAGAAGTGACTTAGAACATAAACAATAGTGTAATTACTCAAGAATGATATATTTACCCAAAATATAGCACACATAGGCATAACAAAATTTAAAATTATATGATTTTAACAATGAGAACAATTGAGAGAGAAAAAGAATCACACTGTAATGACGACACTGGATGCTCTTTTTTTTTTAAGATTTTATTTATATTTATTTATTTTGGAGCTAGAGCAAAAGCAGGGGGAGGAACAGAGGGTGAGGGAGTGGGAGGGGGAAAGAATCCCAGACAGAATCCACACTGAGTGTGGAGCCCTATGCAGGGCTTGATCTCATGACCCTGAGCTGAAACCAAGAGTCGGACTCTCAACTGACTGAGTCACCCAGGTGCCTTTACATAGGATGCTTTTAAATGACAGAGTTTTGAATGTTTCCCCCCTTCTCTGTAGCTTTCTGTTCTCTCCAAATTTTTTGAAAACTGATATTCCTTGTACACAGCAAAAGAAATAAAATTTAAGTTAAAAAACAATCTGAGGGGTTTGAAGTGGAAGGGGGGTGGGAGGTTGGGGTACCAGGTGGTGGGTATTATAGAGGGCACAGATTGCATGGAGCACTGGGTGTGGTGAAAAATAATGAATACTGTTATGTTGAAAATAAATAAATTAATTTTTAAAAATAATTAAAAAAATAAAATAAAATAAAATAATCCAAAAGGAAATTCTTATGAGTCTTCTAAAAAAATAGAGTCATAAAAGGACCCAAGTAAGGCTCCTGTTCCGATATAATCACTAAATTATGCTTGAGCTTATTATTCTAGAAGTAAAGACTTTGTCATGATTGTCATTCACACCCTTGTGATAACTGCTGTCTTTGCCAGTTTTGAAGCAGAGCTATTAGGAAGTGACGAAGGGACACCAAGCTTCCTATGTGATCAAACAACCTGTAGTTCATAAAGTGAGTTGTGGGTATGAGCTTCAGGCAAAGATGATGCCAAGAGGAGAAACACTTGGAAAAGTGTTCTGCCAATTGACTGCCAGCCTCTAGTCCAAGGTCATGTATTAGGATCACCTCACAGTGAGCCGTGTCCTAAGAATGGACTTCCCACAGAAACAAAGGATGATAAAAATTTCTCTTCTGGAAATAGTGTCTGAGTCAAATGCAGCTAGAGTCTTAGAACGTTGGAGCCACCAAGGGCTCAAAGGGTCATCTCACCCAAATATGTTGCAAATGGGAAAATGTTGACCCAAAAGAGGAAGCAACTTGCTTCAGGTACAGAGAGAGTTAGTGAAGAGTCTAGGTTGGAAAACAGTAAATTAGAAATGAGGGTCAGGGGACAAGGCCTTCAGTCCATATGACAGAGCTGGAACTCAGACTACTGGAAAACCTTATCTCTTAAAAGTTAACGAAAAGGTGTACTAGAAAAAGAAAAAAGCATGCTCATTGTCACAGCAAGATTTTTTTTAAAGGCTAAACTGTTTCTTGTTGTGCTCTAAATGTAAAACATTATGCTATATAAAAGAAGCCAGTCAAAAAATACCACAGATTTTATGTTTGCATTCATATGCAAAGCCCAAGATAGGTAAACCTACAGACATCATCATGATTCCTAGGTCTGAGGTAGAGGTTCCAGGGGCAACTACTGGATAATCAGTACAAGATGTCTATTTGAGGTGATGAAATGTTCTAAAATTGAGGTAATGGTTATGCAACTTTATGGATACATTAAAAGCCATTGAATTGTAAACTTCATATGGGAGAATTTTGTGGTATATGAATCCTATCTATGTTAAATGAATTATACTTCAATAAAGTTATTTTTTAAAGAAATTCAGAAATGGAAAGGAATTCAGAAATGGAAAGGAATTCAGAAGTGGAAAATAGAATAGGGCATAATTAATATTCAAAAAATACAATGGCTGAGAATTTTCCACTGGTATTAAAAGGCATGAATCAATTCAAGAAGAACATCAATTCTAATTAGGAAAACAAAACCACCCCTACACATAATATAGTGAAGCCACATAACACTTAAAGACAAAGAGACAATCTTAGAAACAAAGAGAGAAAAAAAAAGACTTACCAAAATGGAACCACACTTAGATTGGCAATATGCTTTTCAGTGTTGACAACAAAACGCAAAAGACAATGGTATAATAGCTTCAAAATGCTGAAGAAAAATAACTATTGGAATTCCACACCAAACTGAATCATCGTCCAGGAGGAACCACTAAGGAGACATGTTTTCACACAGTAACTGAAAGAAGTTATCACTTACAGGTTCCATAAGAACTGCGAAAGAATGTATGTCAGAAAATAAGAAATTAAAACCAGAGAGGAGCAAGAAAGTATGAGAAACATTGTAAGCAAACAAACTGGTAAACATGCAGGAAAGTCTAAAAATAACAGTAACAATTACCAAATTTTGGAGTGTAAAAACAAGGTAGAACTTAAAATACAAACCAGATAAATCAAAACTTCTTTACACCTTGTTTTATATGAAGGAAGAGAGATGAGTTGTAATTAGATAGTGTTAAATCTGCACATTTAAAAGTTAAGAATAAAATCAACAAAGAAAAGAAGATCTTTCCAATAGTTGTCAGGAAAGGAGAAGCAATAAGCAAAGAAAAAAATATCATGATTACTAGAAAGCACAAAATAAGATTTTTAAAACAAATCCAAAAGCATCAGTAGTAAAATTAAATAGAAATAGATAAACTCTACCTTTCGTCATCAAACATTCAGTGCCTTGACCAATCTATGAAAGGCTTCATCCCGCATCCTCTCTGTTTGGTTGCCCAGTGCCTCAGTCCCTTCCAGCTGCTGTAGCAAAACACTATAGACTGGGTGGTTATAAACAATAGAAATCTATTTGCCATAGTCCAGAGGCTGGAAGTCCAATATCAAAGCTCTTGCACATTCAGTGTTTGGTTAGGGCCCATGTCCTGGTTTGTAGGTAGCAGTATTCTCACTGTGTCTTCTCATGGCAAAAGAGGTGAGGGAGCTCTCTGGGATCTCTGTTTATAATGCTTCTAACCCCTATTGATGAAGGCTCCACCTCAGAACTAATCAGCTCCCAAAGGCTCATTTCCCAATACCATCAGAGCCAGGGCTAGGATTTCAACATGAGAATTTGAGAGACACAGTTGGTAGCACCTGGCTTTATGCTTCCTCTTAGCACCTACCACTTGACACAGTCATGTTTGTCTGACCCTTCTGACTGCCTGTCTCCCCACCTGAAAGTAAGCTTTTTGAGAGCAGGTCTTCATTTTCACTACCCTGGCCTGACCCCTAGGACGGTTTTAGGACATTGTAGGCATGCCACGATTCTTGAACTGAATTTACAGAAAAGAAACCTGAATGACCAATAAAAACTTTTTTTTTTTAAATGCTTAGTTTCACTAGGAACAAGAAAACTGCAAACTAAAACAAGATGCCATTACACCCACGTGTTTTGGTTGTATTTGCTAAGTCTAATGGTTCCTCTCAAATTTGAAAGTGAAAGAGATCTCTGGGGGTAAAACTTGATGCTTTTATATGCGTATGCATACATTGTGGAAGGATCACCATAACCAAGCTAAATGACTTATCCATCACCTCTTGGTCACCTTTGGGTGTGTGTGGGCATGCGTGCTGAGATTTAAGATTTATCTTCTTAGAAATTTTCCAAAAAATGCAAGGCAGGATTATTAACTGTCATTATCCCATTATACATTATATCTCCAAAACGCATTCATCCTCTAGAACTGTAACTTCACCTTTGACCAACATCGCTCCATCTTCTTCACTCCACCAGTCCCTCTCTGCTTTTTTTTTTAAAAGAATTTATTTATTTATTTGACAGAGATAGAGAGATCACAAGTAGGCAGAGAGGCAGACGGCGGGGGCGGGGCGCAGAACAGAACCCTGGGATCACGACCTGAGCAGAAGGCAGAGGCTTAACCCACTGAGCCACCCAGGCGCCCCCCCACCCTGCTTTTTGAGTTCAACTTTTTTTAGATTTCACACGTAAGAGATCATGCAGAAACTATGCAACATTATGTGTCAACTATACTCAAAAGATTGCTTTTTTGTTAAAAAAAATGTCTAAAACGTAGATCAAGCAATATTTGTCTTTCTGTGTCTGGCTTATTTCACTTAGCATAATGTGCTCCCAGTTTGTCCACATTATCACAAATGACAAGATCACTGTCGTTTTTGATGAAATCTTATCGTTTACAGCTAGGTGGATGGAACTGGCGGATATTATGCTGAACGAGATAAGTCCCTCAGGAAAGGACAATTATCACCTGGTTTCACTCATTTGTGGAATTTAAGAAACAAAGCAAAGGATCATAGGGGAAGGGAGGGAAAAATAAAATAAAATGACATCAGAGAGGGAGAAAAACCATAAGAGACTCTTAATCTTTGGAAACAAACTGAGTGCTGATGGAAGGGAGGGGGATGGGGGATGGGGTAATGGGTGATGAAATTAAGGAGAGCACGTGATGTATGAGCACTGGGTATCATATGCAACTGAGGAATTACTGAACTCTACATTTAAAACTAATGATAAATTAAATGTTAACTAATTGAATTCAAATAAAATAAGTTTAAAAAAAAAAAAGGTCACCTATTTGTGGAGCATAACAAATAGCATGGAGGACAAGGGGAGATGGAGAGGAGAAGGGAGTTGGGGGAAATTGGAAGGGGAGGTGAACCATGAGAGACTATGGACTCTGAAAAACAATCTGAGGGTTTTGAAGGGGTGGAGGGTGAGAGGCTGGGGGAACCAGGTGGTGGGTATTAGAGAGGGCACGGATTGCACGGAGCACTGGGTGTGGTGCAAAAATAATGAACACTGTTACGCTGAAAAGAAATTTAAAAAAAAAAGATCACCTTTTTTTTGACCCTCTATTATATATTTTTTTCTTTATTCAGTTATACATATCTAGAGACATCTCTTTCCAAATCATGGCTATTGTGAATAATGCTGTACTGAACATGGCAGTGCAGATCTCTCTTTGAGGCAGTGGCTTCATTTCCTTCGGATACATACGCAGAACTTTTTTATAATGTTGTAAAACAAAACAAAACAAAAACAGATTCGCTGGGCCCCACCTGCAGAGTTTTAGAATTAGTAAGTCCGGGGTAGGACTGGATAATTTGCATTTTTAACAGTTTCCCAGGTTCCCAGGACACACTTTGAGAACCATTGCTTTAGAGACTCACTCAGACAGGTACATGGAGAGACATTGGGAAGGATGTTCTGGCAACCCTGTTTATAATGAGGAAAGGAAGGAAAGGAGAGAGGATGGGAGGGAGCGAGGAAGAAGGAAAACGGAAGGAAGATAGAAAGAAGGAAAAAGGAAAAAGGAAGGAAGGAAGAAAAAGAAAGAAAGAAAGAGAGGGGGAGAGAGGGAGGGAGGAAGGAAGGAAGAAGGGAAAAGGAAGGAAGAAAGAAAGAAGGAAAAAGGAAAGAAAGAAGGAAGGAGGAAAGGCAGGCAGGCAAAGCCTGGTGGGTCGGTCTGTTAAGCCGCTGCCTTCAGCTCAGGTCATGATCCCAGGGTCCCGGGACTGAGCCCCGCGCGGGGCTCCCTGCTCAGCGGAGAGCCTGCTTCTCCCTCTCCCTCTGCTTGCTGCTCTGTCTATGTGTGCTCTCTCTGTATCGCTCTGTTAAATAAATAAATAAACAATCTTAAAAAAGAAAGAAAGACCCTAACTGTCCCTCCACAGTGGAGTAAGTAAATAAAAACATGATCTGTTTTCCTTATGAAATACTACAAAGAAGTTAAGATAAATGACAGGAATAACGTGTATTAACACAGATAAATCTCAGAAACACACTGTGGAATGGAGTAAATTAATGGTAACATCTATACCACTTATATTTTCTAGCTTAAACGGCTCAAGTGAAACACACACACACACTGTATATGGAGATAACCATGTATAATTTCTAGAAATTTTTTTTAATTTTAAATTTTTTTATTTTTTATAAACATATAAAATATATTTTTATTTTAAAATAAATAAATAGGGCGCCTGGGTGGCTCAGTGGGTTAAGCCGCTGCCTTCGGCTCAGGTCATGATCTCAAGGTCCTGGGATCGAGTCCCACGTCGGGCTCTCTGCTCAGCGGGGAGCCTGCTTCCTCCTCTCTCTCTCTCTCTCTCTCTGCCTGCCTCTCTGCCTACTCGTGATCTCTCTGTCAAATAAATAAATAAAATCTTTAAAAAAATAATAATAAATAAATAAAATAAAATAAAATAAATAAATAAAATAAATATATTTTATCCCCAGGGGTACAGGTCTGTGAATCGCCAGGTCCACACACCCCACAGCACACACCCCCCACAATGTCCATAACCCCACCCCCCTTCTCCCAAGCCCCCTAGAAATGTTTTAATTGGATAATGATACACCATCAAGTTCCGAATAGCAATTACCTCTAGGGCAGAGTAGGGAGAGGAGGATGGATGAAGGTGGAGTTTTAGGTCAACCCGTAACCAACCCGAAACCCAACCATCCATCCAAACAAAGAAACAAAAAAAACCCACAGTAATGGCACAAACACAGCACAAGGTTAAATCTCTTCAATCTGGGTTGTGGATTTATAGGTGTCTTATTATTTTTTTTACTTTCAGGTGTTTGAAATATTTCATAATAAGCAATTTAAAATAAGAAATAGTGGCAGTGCCTTGTTATGCCATTGCAAATCATAGGTCCTTGGCAGTGGACTTCAGCACCATGTGTCTTGCCCCATATGTGAGGTCAGTAGTAACACTGAACTCCACCCAGACATCTCAGAAATCAGTCTGGCTGTGTTCTGGGACAAAGTGATCTCCCCAACACTCCTTTCTCTGCTTCATCAAAGAAAGCAAGCACCGTGGCGAAGACCAAGCCTCAGGACCTCCTCCCCCAAGACCCACATGTCCCACTGACAAAGCCTTGTCTAACATGGATGCAAAATTTTGTTTGATGCTGTGCACATTGAACAATAAGAAAAGGTGTATTTCCTTTGCTGACCAATTGGAGCTCTCGCAAGGCAGAGAACTGGGCATTTGGGAGGCACATCTGGATAAGGGAGCTCTAGCAGCGCCCAAAATATGAACAACAGCAGAGTGGACACTAAGAGAACCAGAGTATGTTAAGACAAGGATTTATGACCAAGGTTGGAGCAGCCATCATCACAGCAGGGGGACAGAGCACCAGCTTCATCTCAAGGATAGAAGACCTAACTGGCAGTTTAGCCCAAGACAGGACAGTGGCCTTGCACGGGCCACAGTGTGCACAGCAGTGGGAGCCATCAGGCATGGCCAGACATCAGTAGACACCAGCAGGGGCAGGGCACCAGCCTAAATGTCACTTTAATACTGGCAGAGACCAGAGACTTAATATCCTAGTTGGGGTATGGAAAGCAGCTGGTCCCAAAATCCAATTTTAGTCCTTGTGGTTACAAAAGTCAAACAGGAAGAGAAACACTTTAAAAAATCTGTCAGATATTACTCAGATATAAGAGATGCCCTTTTTACTGTTCCAAATTCTATTTCCTGAAGGAGAGTTTCTGGGGTGCTGAGAGCATCATCTCTCCCCCATTGTGACAGTGTTGAAGAGTAGCTAAGACCCCAGTGCTTCTTACGGGTGTGTTTCATTCCCTCACAGTTATATCATACTGACCATGGACTCTAAGCTCCTTATTATATGAATTAGAAAGAAAATGAGTCATACAGCTCCTTATACTTGGTTGGTGTTCAGTAAATGTAAATTCTGTCCCTCTTCTGGCAGGCCCTTGGAAAGAAAAAGTGGAACTTTCTAGAAATGTTAACCATGGTGCCATATTGAGTCAGCTCTCATAGTGAATATTCATGATATTTGGATGAGGCTTCTTGCCTTAGTGGCCCCACTGGTTCCTGGCCGGCCCAAGTGGACGCCAGGCTCACTGCACCTAATGAATGTTAATTAATGGTGATGAAGCCCTTTGGGGAGAGGATTAATGACACAGTCCTCCTATGCTTTCAAGTGGCTTTATAAGAAGCACATACAGAGTGAACACTTTGGAAAGAATGAATACAAATGAGCCCCATCACTGCTTTGCAAGAGGAAAGTTTATTAGGTCTACAGAGGGATTTAGGGACCTGTGAGGAAGGCCAAAGCAACAGAGAGAACCACAACACACCTGGTAGGGCACCTTCGCAGCCCAGTCCTATCAGACCATCAGGTCACAGAATAGAATGAAAGGGATCGGGTGGGCTCAGCTCAGAGTCAGGTCACACCTGGGCATTTTCTCTCCTTCCACACCGTGATTTATGAGGCTGTCTGGGGCTGCTTCTGTGGTTGGTGCTTGTTAGAGAAGCAGGGCTGGTCCATCGATGGTCCTTCTGTCTTCATGCAATCCTCTTGCTGGCCCCGGGGTATCTAGCATCCAAATGTGTTGCAGGGCCCACAGCGGGAGCGTGGGCCACATGGGGTGCAGGGATTGGTGACACAGGGTCCGATGGGCCTGTCACACGCGTTGGTCGTGGCACAAGGGTTGCAGGGCAGCCTAGGACACAGAATTAATAGTTGGTCACCATGAGAGGGATAATTTTTAAAAGGAGAGAGCTCAACCCAAGGAGACAGAAAACGTAGAAACCATTCTCTGACATCTTAGGAAGCCAAAGCCTTATTTCCGTTGCCCCTTTACAGAGCTCTGAGACAGTGGCAGAAAAGAGCAAAGAAGGCCGAAGGTGGCATTCCAGCCCTCATTCTATTACTCTGGAGTCATACGGAAGTGACTTTACCCCTCAAAGCCTCGGCCTCCACGCCTTTAAGACGGGATTGGTAATACCTACCACACAGACTGTGTTTATGAAAATACTGTCAGGTGCTGAGTGCTGTACTCTGTGAGCTAATGAATTGTCTTCTTGTTCAGTATTCAAATGCTCATCTACAATGGTTATACTGTCCCCATTCTGCCTGTCTCAAATGATTGCAACAAGGATCAGAGAGACAGGGAAAGTGTGGGTTAAATCCAAAAGACTATTCAAATATATTTGATGGTCATTGCATTTTGTTTTTCCTTTTGTTGTATCAGGCCAACTGTGAAGGTACAAAACTTAATTTACGCATCAGCCTCCAAAAGCTCACCAGTTGGAGAAAACAATCAAGTCTCACAAGCACCTTTTGGAACAGAAAATACCTTTTGGCCATATAATGACAGCAAAAAATACCCTACTGCAAAGAAAACTCTGGTCGTTACAGACATATTGGCTTCTGAAATTTCACCTGAAAACTCTCTGTTTTGTCCTTGAGTAAAACCGTGTGTGTGCATTGCAAGGGTATGGCCTGCTGGCTACTCACTTGCATAAAACCGTGTGTGTGCATTGCAAGGGTATGGCCTGCTGGCTACTCACTTGCATAAAACCGTGTGTGTGCATTGCAAGGGTATGGCCTGCTGGCTACTCACTTGCAGTCCTCGCTCTCCAGCAGGCCCCGGTACGTGTTGATCTCGCACTCCAGCCGGGCCTTGACGTCCAACAGCACCTGGTACTCCTGGTTCTGCCGCTCCAGGTCACACCTGATCTCAGCCAGCTGGGACTCCACGTTGGTGATCATGCATTGCAGCTGGGACAGCTGGGAGCTGTAGCGGGCCTCAGTCTCCGTCAGCGTGTTCTCCAGGGAGTCCCTCTGTGTGGGGAACATAAGGCAGGTCACAGAGCCACTCCTCAGGGAGCTTCTCCATGAGGTTCCAGAGAAGCCCCAGGCTTCACGAGGTCAGGAGAGTGTGGACAGTACCCTGAACAACACCCACCAGGTTGTGCTGGGCCTGCAGCTCGATCTCCAGGGCATTGACTGTGCGTCTCAGCTCAATGATCTCTGCCTGGCAGGACTGCAGCTGCTCCGAACTGGACACCACCTGCTTGTTCAGCTCCTCGGTCTGAAACAGCACAGGGGAGAAGACAGGGTCAGACCCTGCCTCAAGAGCCCCAAGGGGCCAAGGGGCCTGAGCAGCCAAGTGCTGAGATGCCCACCTGGGTGGTGAACCATTCCTCCACGTCCCTGCGGTTGGTCTCCACCAGAGCCTCATACTGACTCCTGGTCTCGTTGAGCACGCGGTTCAGGTCCACAGTGGGGGCTGCGTCTACCTCCACATTGAGGCGGTCTCCGATCTGGCAGCGCAGGGTATTGACTTCCTGAAGGAGGAAAGGAAAGAATGAACCCACTGGGAAAAAAGTCTATAACTAAACTCTCTTTGATTGAGTCCAATGTGGTGGGGAGAAGATTGCAGTGGAATTAGGAAATATGAGTTCAAGCCCAGTTGACATAAAACAGCTAAGTTACCTCTGTGAGTCAGGCCTCCTGTCTTAGTGTCTCCTCATCAGCATGATGAGGCAGCTTGAATAAATGATTGCTAATGTTCCTTTCCAACCCAAAGATTCTCTCATTTCTTTCTGGTTTTCCCTTTGCTCAGTGACAAATCTGGCATGGTATCTAGTTTATAATTATTGCTCCTTAAGCATAGAGAAACCAGGGATAACTCCCCCATCTATTTCATGGTCTTCTACTTTTATATACTATCTACTTGGCATAGTCTCCTTTTCCTCAAAACATCTAATCTTCAATATAGGCATCTGACATCCTACTATTATTACATTCAACCATGAAGTCTGAGTCAACCATTATTTAAATTCCTTCATCTCTCTCATTTTTCCCATCTACCCATCCATCCACCCATCCATCCACCCATCCATCCATTGGGTTCTAGTATCTAGGTGACATATGATATGAGGAAGTTTGCTGTCCCCTTCTAGCCTTGGTCCTTAATTTGGCACCTTCAGAAGATAAAAGATTTTGTCAAGCAGTAGGAAGTACTTTAAAGATCTTTGTGTGGACTATTGGCCATATATCTGTCAGCTGACCACACTCTTTAAGGTAAAAGAGGTAAGCTTATGACTCATTCCACCAAAATCCCCCAAATGTGTTTTGAGCAAGTAGCTCTAGGTTAGCTCTAGGGTGCTTAGCAAAGACCAACCTTATCCTGCTCAGGAAAGGTATGGAACTCTCCATATGGGATGATGGGAGCTGGGACTCCCTCACCTGCTCGTGGTTCTGCTTGAGGCTCAGCAGCTCCTCCTTCAGGGACTCCACCTGGGCCTCCAGGTCAGACTTGCACAAGGTCAGCTCATCGAGGATCCTGCGCAGGGCATTGATGTCCGACTCTACAAGCTGCCGCAAGCCCAGCTCTGTCTCATACCTGCACACATGGCAGAAGTTGTAGGAGAGTCAAAAAAGAAGACTTTTTCCAGGACTTTACATGGCTGACCTAGTCAAATTCATTACATTTTGAAAGTTTTTGAATTTTTCTCAAAATTCCCTTTTTGGAAGGGGAAAAATATACCACCGTGCTGCGTAAAAAGACCTATTTCCTCCCTGAGATCCACAGAGAAGGTATTGGTGGGGGGACCTCTGTAGTTTTAATCTGATATTAACTGCATTTGTTTTAAGCATTTGCTATGGATTAAGCCCTGTCTTTCTTCTTTAAGTGAGTTAGTGAACTTCATAAGCCTGTTATACAGATCGTCTCACTATCCTTTCCAACCACCTTGAAAGCAACCTGATCTTGTGATAAAAGCACAGAAGTTGAAATCAGTTAGGTTCAGCCTGATAGTCATGACCATGGATAAATTCCTTCATGTCTCTGAGGCTTGATTTCTTCATCTATAAAATGGAAACCAAACTAACACTTCACACGGTTGGTCTGAAGATGAAGAAATGACATAGTAATTACAAATACGTTGCAAGCTATAAAGTCCCACAGAAAAATGCAAAGGATTCTTATGATTGTAATGATCACACCTAAAAAAAGATTACATTCTGAAATGGATTATGCCTCCTATTTTTGTGATGTAATAGCTTTTTTCTGATGGGCTGATAGTGATGACCCTATACTAAGAAGCAGGTGTGAAATTTACTTTTATACGTGGTTCACGTAGTAAGTTGAAAAAGAGAAAGAATGGGTGATTTCTTTCACTCCTTAAAAATAAGGTGAAAACACAGCATTCTTTCATTCAGAGAGGAAACTGCTATTTAACCTAACTAACCCAATGCAAGGATCCTCTTAATGCCATCCCCAAAATTTCTGTTTACGCACACCCAGGACAGAGTTCATCATGTTGCAAGTCAGCCTGTCCATTACTAGATTGCTCTGATCATTAGAAAAATCTTACTTCGTTCTGAAGTCATCTGCAGCCAGTTTGGCATTGTCGATCTGCACCACCAGCCTGGCGTTCTCAGACTTGCTGCACAGTATCTGGGGGCACAATTCATTATGAAAGGGGTTATACTAAGAAGGAATGCATTGTACCTTAAAGTGAAAAGGTGTTTTGTTTTGTTTTTTTCAAATACACATTCCTGCCAAATAGCTTTGAGTCTTCTCAGAGATAAAAGGATAAAGGGAGGATTAATTAATAGCACTGTTCATTTCAAAACATGGAGAAATGTGTTCTTTGGCATGAATTCTTCTCTCCTTGGTCTGCCTCTGGCTTCCTGAAGGAATTGAGCTTACTGGATATTGAGCCTTCCTTAGAGTGACCTACGTCCCAGTTTGCTTATTTCTAAGCAAACTTCTAAGCTTAGAAATAAGCAAACTGGGATGCTAAACCCAGAAAAATTCTAGCCCAACCAGAACAGGCTGGTTTTTCTACCCTCACATTCGTTATTCCTGTCCTGCTGACCTCTTTCCACTCTCCGACATATTGCCCTGTCCATGCTTTTGCACAGAGCTTCTCCCTCTGTCTGGAATGCTCAGGGATGTCCTCATCCACCTAGCAAGACCCCTTGCATGACCCACGTTCTCCTCCACCCCTCAGCTGCTGCAGGGGTCACCTCCTCCATGCACCCCCCAACAGTACTGCAATTAGCCAGTTACGCTTCTCCCCTTCAACACAGCCATATCTGTCTCCCCTATTAGACTGTGAGCTCCTGAAGGAAACAGACTGTCTCACACTGTCCTTTATCCCTCACTCAAGTACTGTATCTTGTATTCAGTAAATATGGGCAAATGAAAGCATGGTCTTCAAATTGCATGGCCCCTTCCTGGCATTCACTTTGCTAGCACTGCTGAGCAGTGGACAGTTAATCTTCTTGGAGAATTAAAGGCTTGCACCATTGAGTAAAAACTCCTACTCATCCATCTAACCCTGCTCAGATATTCCTCTTCTGGGAAGCCCTCCCTGACCTATACCATACATTAAGTCCCACCTCCATGCTCGCTCTTTACTTAGCCCCACTTCTACTCCTGCATTTCTGGCCCTGAAATTCTCACCTGCATGCTTGCTTTAGTGAATGGTACAGAGTCTGAGTATATTAGTGAAGCTTATGGGGCCAACAGTTCTTTTGCTTTACTATGGACATAGTCTCTTGCAACAGACTTGGAAGGCTTTGAGCATTTGAGGATCCACTTAGGAAATGACTAGTTTTAAGAAATAATTCAGATGCATATTTATTAATGCTATAGACCTAAAAATAAGACCAAGATATCATAATAGAACTAAAAAATCAGGCACTCTGGTTTTAGTAAGAAGCAACATGAGCTTGCTATGACTGATCATAGTCCAATGTCTTACCCCATCCCAGTCCATATTCTTACCTGTGGGGCTTCCCAAATAGATTTTCTAAGATGATTTGATACGTCCTACCTCAACCTGCAGTCAATATCTCTATCATCACAGCTTTGAATGGTCTTAGATCCATTTCAGAAGTTGGTATGTTTAAATAGTTAACTAAATCGGCAGTGTGGTGGCCACCCCCTCACCTTCTGCTGGAGCTCCTCGATGGTCCGGAAGTAGGACTGGTAGCTGGGACACACGAAGGGCACCTGCTGCTGGCACCACTCCCGGATGCGGCTCTCCAGCTCCGCATTCTCCCGCTCCAGCTGGCGCACCTTCTCCAGGTAGCTGGCCAGACGGTCGTTCAGGAACTGCATGGTCTCCTTCTCGCTGCCATTGAAGGAGCCCTCACAGAACCAGCCGCAGTTGCCCACATTGGCGGGGATGTTGCAGGCTCCGGGCAGGGTGCAGGTGTGACAGCTGGGGGGCACGCAGGGCCGGGAGCAGCAGGTGGAGCGGCAGCTCACGTTGGGCAGGCAGCAGTTGTAAGGCATGGTGCTGGAGGGAGTGGAGCTCTGAAGGTCAGTTTCAAAGGCTGGTTCCTCTCTCTGGTGTAAGCCCTGGTCCTTTCCAGGACTTTATATTCTGTCAGCCATGGGTGTGGTGACCACATGCACCATTACCCTCTTTTACCCCATTTACCCATTTTTCCATTTGTTATTTAGCCACCTCACTCGAGTCCTTTACCTCATAAAATGCTTTGCCCTGGCTTCCTGCTAAGTCAGGACTCCTCACCAATTATGCTGGTTGGTTAAGTAAGACCTTCAAAGTGACCAACCCATTACCTTGCCAACAACAGCACTTGTTCACAGGGTGTTGATTTGCGGTGAGAGCTGTACCCCAGAGAGGGACATATCTATGCCTCTTTCTCCTAAAGGAGGAAACATTTGTGCTCATCCAGCTCCTGTTCAGTGAGGACTCTGAGAAAAGCCATTTAAGGAAGCCCACCTGGAGACTAGACTGTTCAGTAGAAAATTCTGGAAGCTGAGATCAGAGCAGACCTATGAGGCCATCCTGTTCAACAACCCTTTCCCCTTCCATCCAGGCAAGATGGAGGCAATTCTTCCCTCTCCTTAGGGGACTGTAGGAAATCCCCCTAGGCTCCATTTCTACTGTTACTCAATGTTCATAGAACATTAAGAAACAACTTGGGAGCACCTACACTTACACACAACAGGAGTGTCATCACAATGGTTCCTGCTTTTTGAGCACCCACTATTCAAAGCACTGCATCATCTCCTTCAGGCCTCACAAAGTCCTGTGGGGTTTGTAAATGAGGACCCAAGCTCTGAGAGGTTTCCTATGGTCCCAAAGCTCCTACATGGTGGCCAACATTCAAACACAAACCTCTCTGACTCCAACAGCCATGCTCTCTCCATCACACCAACTGTCTCTCTTCTGACCTCCTCACTGATGCACAAATGAATTGAGTTCCATGAAGCTCAACCACTACTAGACAGTATCCTCTCCTAAATTAGAATGATCCAGGAAACCTAAGCCTGTTCTCTGTCAAAGAACCAAAGGTCATTTCTATTCTAATGGAAGGAAGTCTAGTAAGTGAGTAAGTAATTCCTGCTAAAATCTTGAAAAAAGGAAACCCTTGGTTGATTTGATGAAGAAACGTCTGAGCCCAGTTCTCCAAAGGATGTGATCCTGAAAAACCACCACATCATGACATGCTTAATAGCATCTTGTGACCTTCAATACATTTTGGCAAACAGATGTTCTGCCTGTGTGCTATTCCAGATGGGGATACAAATTAAGAGGTTTTTATGTTTAATCTATCATTTCTCAAAACAGGACAGATACTCCTTAAAATAGTTCCTTTTGAAAGCTATGTACTACCTCCTTCTGAGGAGCTACCACTCAGATCATCACTTCTACAAAGTTGACCTCACAGTCTGGGACACTTTCTTTTGGTTATCCTCATTGAAGACAAATCTTCATCTTCTGAGGGTGTTTTTATTTTTGAAACCAGTCAGATATCATTTGGAACCAACCCTAGTGAGTGGAACAAACAACCAAACTTAGTAGCATCTTTAATGGGTCAGAAGCACATTGTGACTGTAAAACAATAATGTACATTTTCTTGGGTGACTCTGAAAGTCTTTTCCAATGTGGAGCTCTGAATATGCTTCCATGAAGGACAGCAGACTTGAAGTAAATGTGTGGTCTACCAGAGCATAATGCTTTGAGGACAATGCCATCCTTAACCACATTCACAATCCACAACTCTCTGCCTTCCTGCCTGAATCTCTACCTTTAGAGAGATACGAGATGGATGTGCTTGTTTTTTTTTTTTATTTCTTTTCAGCATAACAGTATTCATTGTTTTTGCACCACAACCAGTGCTCCATGCAATCCGTGCCCTCTCCAATACCCACCACCTGGTTCCCCCAACCTCCCACCCCCCGCCCCTTCAAAACCCTCAGATTGTTATTCAGAGTCCATAGTCTTTCATGGTTCACCTTCCCTTCCAATTTCCCTCAACTCCCTTCTCCTCTCCTTCTCTTAAAATCAGTACCAAATTGATTGAAGCCCTATTGGATCAGATCAAATAACATAAAGCAAATAGCAGGATTTGTTAGCTATTTTGTTTCCCTCCTTCTTCTATGCCCCAGGCTTCAAAAGAGAAAAATCTAGACAATGGCAATTTTTTTAAAGAATAGGAAAGGAATGCTGTTTAAATTGCCAAAAATGTCTCTGGAGATCCCTAAACCATTACAGCATTTTGAACCTCAGAGCAAAATGAGCCAGAGGTAAGTATCTCTGTATCTTCAAATGTGGAGAGCAGAGTTTAGAAAACAGGACCACTCCCAACTCTTGAGTAGAAATAACCATGATTGCCGCTTGGCTGCATGATCATTACATTATAATAGCTGAGAGGTTTGGGGCTTATTGAGAAAAGAGCCAAGTTTCAAGTCATTCCCCAGGAATTCTGGAAAGCAGTTGCTTTTTATTTATTCCACTTACTGCATGCTGTGTATCTTTACCTTTACACAAGCAATGCCATCGTCTCTGGTCAATGACCCTTCAATAAACCTGATGAGCAAATCAAATCCTAACAAACAAAAAGGTTTAAACCTGCCCATATAATTGTGGCAGACGCCATGGTAAGGCTTCTGGTCACCAGATGTGAGAAAATTGCAGTTGAGGTTTAAAGATACTATCTATTATGGAAGCCAAGGATATTTCTGTAGGAGAGATCACATGCAAACTCATGAGCAGCACTTAACCACAGAGTGGAATCAGGGCAGATCTGCTAAGACCATTCTCCCCAAGGCAGAACTTTAAAGGTATTAGGAAGGCTCCCCACTCCTTCCCAAAACCATCTTCCCTGATGCAGCACTTAAAATTCTCATCATGAGAAATGTAAACTACATTCTTTAGGAAATGCAAAGTAACATATTGGGTCCCTTACAGATTTACTCTATCTTAATGTAGATGAATAGCAAGGAGAGGACAGGAGTGGTATCACTGGACATACACAAGCCAAGATACTGACATTTGCCTAAAAGAGTTGGAGAGTTGACCATTGGAGAATTAGAAACGCAGAAACACTCTTTGATACCAACATCAGCCCACCCTGCTGAGCCAGCCCCAGTTAGAGCTGCTTATGAGAACAAGATACAGGGCTTCCATGGACTGTTCCATAAAGGTGTCTGTTGCCAATTTATCAATCACCCAGACTTACCACATTGAGGGGAGAAATTATGGTGGTGATCCAGGAAATAAACCAATGGGTTTGGCTTTGGGAAGATGTTCAAACAACATTTCTAATGAAGGACAAGCAGGAGAGGACATGGAGAATGAGCCAGGTCAAAAATAATATGGGCTGAGCAAAGAGAGGTACAAGCACCCCAAAATAAGACTCAGTGCTCATTACTCAAATCCTCTCTAGAGCTGCCATTGTTTCTTATGCTCAGGCTTCAACTGTCAATGGGAATAGAGTTTGGAGGTCTTCAGGAACCAAGCCAAATCAGAAAAATGCAAAGTTCATCAGTATGTCTTTAACTCTACCCAGTCTAGAATAGAGGAGTCAAGAAGAACATGAAACAATCCAAGACAATATAACTTAATAGTCCTAGTCATCTGGGAAAGCTAGATCTGGGAACCACTCAGAGAAGGGATAAAAACCTGTTTATGTGACTGCTCTACAGATCAAAGGGAAGAACAGATGCCAAAACATTTTAAGAGTTACACAGAGGATAAAGCAAAGTAAGCTTCATGTTTAGTATGAATAAGTTTTGTTGAACATTTGCATTAAGTTTACTATCAAGATGGTGATCTGAAACAGATGTGAAAGAGCCACTGAAATATGCCTTCTTCCCCCTGCATCCCATAGACCCTGCTCTCTCTGTGGTGACCAGCAATCTCCCTATTGCTATGTACACTGACTTGTCTGAATCCTCAATATTCCTGACCCTTCAAGAGAGATAGTATCTTCACCTAATTAAAGCCTAGTATAAATCATAGACTACTGTAAGTGGAATAAATAAGGAACAGTAACACTAATGAGGATTCATGAGAAAGATGTCATTGACCATCCCCTCATCAAAACCTCGACTTCTTTTGACTTCTGTGTTGCTTCAGCTGCTTCCCACTGCAACTGTTTATAACCAGATGTCACCTCCATCCTTGGGGACTGGACCAAACCAAGGAGGAACCTCATGTCAGAGACTTTGGAGAGACTGAGGGCCCTCTATCCTTTCGCCAAGTGCTTCCCAAGGTTATCGCTAGTCTAACATCATCCCCGTTGACAGTCTTAACAACTCCTACAGCTCTTACTGATCATTTCTATTTAGGTAACTCTCTGACATCTCTCCCAAATCCAGTCATTCTCTTCCAGCTCTCTTCACTGGAACCCCACTGGTGTTTCATTTTCTCAGGCTCAAAAACATCCCTCATGTTGACCCAAAGTAGGTATTTAATCAGTACTAGTTTCCTTCCTTCTCCTTCCATTGTTCTACCTCTAATCAGCTTCCACCTCCTGGACTGTGCCTCTAAAATCCACCCCTCCCTCAGCCTTCCACTCTCCTCCCATCTCAGCCCTATTGTCTCTCAGCAGCCTCCCAACTGTTCTTCCTTTTCTCCCACCCAAGCCCTCTTTCTGGGACCCATCATGACCCAACCCATACATAGCAGCATGACAGAACATATGCTAAACTTCCTTACAAACAAATCTCACAGATAACAATGAAAAGCACCCCCAGATATGGTCATCTGTGACTACTTTGCAGTTTCATTTTCCACCACCATATTTATGGTTTGCTCCAGATAGAAATTGTTCTGTCGAGCTCTAGATATACTTCCTGCTTCCCCACCTCCTCACTAGGCAAAGCTCATGGTCATGAAAACTTTCCCTCTTGTCATACCTGCACACACTCATCTGTTTAAACAGAGCCCATCAAAATTTATTTCAGAATTATGCTAATATCATATAGTGCTCATTGATTGAAGTCAGAACAAGGGAAGTATTTAAAGTTTTAATAACCTTCTCATGAATACTTATTAGTGTTACTATTCCTTTATTTCTCTTACAGTATTCTATGGTTAACAGTAGGCTTTAATTGGGTGAAGATACAGTTTCTTGTAGGACAGGCAGACAATATTTTTATGGACAGAATTATTGAGTTTTCACAGCCCTGATTGAGCACTATCTCTTTTTGGAGCCTCTTTTTACTACTCTCTTACACTTCAAAGTATAGAAATGAAATATAGTCTTTCTCTCACACAGCAGAAATTCATCATTCTTCATTTATACCTTTCTAGAGCCACATTGATGTTTGTCTGTAGCACAGTTATCTCTTTGTCTTTTCTACTCTAGACTATGAACATGCTGTGGGCTAGGACTGGGTCTCATAGTGTTCTCAGTGCTCTATACCATAGTGAAACACAGAGGAGATGGTTAATTGCAGTTCTGTAGGTTAAATGAAGAATTAAATTGAATTAAATGAAGAATTGAGATGGTGGCCAAAAGAATTGAGAGCTTTAATAATTCAGATATGAGTCAAGTGGGGGTAGTATTAATATCTGTAGGGGGAGACTATTTCTTAAAATTGTAGGAAATAAAGTAATACAGAAGTTAGTGGAGAACATTATAGACCTATTTATAAAGATCTAGAGGAATGAGTAAACTTAAAAAGAGGCAGGTAAGGAGATACACTTGCCCGCATTTAAAGGGTCTTTAGATTACAAAGTGTTGGGTATAACAAGTGGGTAACAAAAGGAACCAGTCTAGCAAAGATAAGTTGGAGTCTAATTAAATGTGAAATGGCAACATAACACCAAGTCAAACTATCCCATGGGCAAGACCCAGGACTTGAGCTAGAGAGCTTTGGGAGTCATCAGTGTAGAGATCCTAGTTCTCACTGAACAGGGAAGGAGAAAAAGAAACACAGCAGAGGATCTAGGTATTTCCTCCAGTTGCAACAGAAAGGAGAAGTCAGGCTAATCCGGGGCTGGAGAATAAGTAGTAGGAGATATAACAAGAGTGCCCAGAGTGTGTGGGTTTATGGAAATCACTGAAGGTACATTTTGAGGGAAAAACAGGTATCCATATTGGTGATGCAGGTACAGCTGACAAGCTGAAAGGAAAGAAGTTGGACTGCTTCTCTTTGAGCAGTTTCTACAGAAGCTGGTCTTTAAGTACTTTAGGAGGAAGGGGAGCAGAGAATTGACCCCTGAGTAATGAAGGTGACAATGGGAGAGCGATGAGGTTTGAGGAAGACTCTCAGTATTACCTAGGACCCTGCAGCCAAGGCAAGATGGTCATGAGTGCTGGAGGTCAGGGTTTCTGCATGGTCTCTCCTTGGTGATAGCCTCCCAGGAGGATAGATCCCTTTCCCCATCAGTATTTACCATTGGAATATAATAGTTGGGGTCAGTCTTTTAACCTATTTCTTCCTAACAAAGACGTATTTTTATGAAACAGCAACACAAGTTCTTTACAGTACATAAATATGAATGAGAAACACATTTACTATGCCAGAGAAATAAAGTTTATTGGGAAGTAAATGAAGTAGCTTCCTTGCATTCCAGAGAATACCAAAGAAGCAAGAAAAGCAGGAAACACAATACATACAGGAAATGCCCTAAAAGTAATACCTGGAGCTCAGATTACAGGGAGCTGATCATCTTCAGAAACAAAGATACTCGATCTTCAATAGGAAGGGATTTTCCAGATATTGGAAGTTAATGATGTGTGTCTTTGCTTGTTGAATCTGGAAAGCATTTCTATGTCTAGAAATATCACATTTGGTGTGGGTAGGCTTCTAACTGGCAGCTGAGCTCCAACAAAGGCAAAACCTAAGGACATTTCCTGTGCTTGATCTGAATGGCTTCATTGTCGTCTTCAAAAAGGATGCAAGTTCTTAAATTAAGAGCAACGCGTTTGACAGTTGCCACAGGACCCACAGGAATTGCCGCAAGCGTTGGTGGTGGCACATGGGTTGCAGGGGAGCCTGGGAAGACAGAGGTTTAAAATGGATTGGGGATGATTGTGGAAAGAGCCCTAGGTGCTTAATGAAACAACTCATGAAGTCTCAGTGGTTGGAGATAGTTGGAATCAAATTTGATTGTTATCAAATCTTTATCCCCATCTGAGAAGGCTTTGTGCTGAGGCACAAAATTGTTCTTGTGCTCTTGAGCTTTCATGGAACTAACACAATACGCCTTACCCAACAGTTATTGTTGTAACAATCTCTCCACCCCCACTTCTCCATTATTAGCTCCCTGAGGCAGGGGATGTATGCCCTTCACCTTTGACCTTCAATTTCTACGTAACTGTCACATAGTAAATTCTCTATAAATGCATGTTCTGTGAGTTGAAAATGTGACCCACATGTGTATGCCCACAATGTCTTGTAGTCCTACCACATGGGACTACATGCCTCCTTTGCCTCCTACTCACTTGCAGTCTTCACTCTCCAGCAGGCCCCGGTATGTGTTGATCTCGCACTCCAGCCGGGCCTTGACGTCCAACAGCACCTGGTACTCCTGGTTCTGCCGCTCCAGGTCACACCTGATCTCAGCCAGCTGGGACTCCACGTTGGTGATCATGCACTGCACCTGGGACAGCTGGGAGCTGTAGCGGGCCTCCGTCTCTGTCAGCGTGTTCTCCAGAGAGTCCCTCTGTATGGGGAAGATAAGGCAGGTCACAGAGCCGCTCCTCAGGGAGCTTCTCAATGAGGTTCCAGAGAAGCCCCAGGCTTCACAAGGCTTTCGCTGACTAGGGTTCCCCAACCTTACACTGGTGACCAGGAGGACTGAATAATACCCACCAGGTTGTGCTGGGCCTGCAGCTCGATCTCCAGGGCGTTGACCGTGCGTCTCAGCTCAATGATCTCTGCCTGGCAGGACTGCAGCTGCTCTGAGCTAGACACCACCTGCTTGTTCAGCTCCTCGGTCTGAAACAGCACAGGGGAGAAGACAGGGTCAGACCTGCCTCAAGAGCCCCAAGGGGCCAAGGGGTTCTGAGCGGCCAAGTGCTGAGATGCCCACCTGGGTGGTGAACCATTCCTCCACATCCCTGCGGTTGGTCTCCACCAGAGCCTCATACTGACTCCTGGTCTCGTTAAGCACACGGTTCAGGTCCACAGTGGGGGCTGCATCCACCTCCACATTGAGACGGTCTCCAATCTGGCAGCGCAGGGTGTTGACTTCCTGATGGAAGAAGAAGAATGAATGAGCCACCTAAATGGATCTACTGTCTACCTTCCTACTGTAGGAAAGTACGTACAACAAAAATGCACTGAAGGGAATATCCTGATCATTCCCCAGAACTGACGCAAATATGATGTGGGAATAAACCCAAGTAGGGATCACATCAATTTCTTTCCCAAAAACCTTAAAGAAGCTCACATATCCAATAAGATTAAATCCAAACCCCCTGATATATGCAGGTCCTACCTCATTTCACCTCACATCCCTATATGCCCAGCCATATCAGTCCATGGGCCAAACTCAATATATATGCTCTAGCACCTCTGTGTCTCTGCTCAGCCTCTTCCCCCAGATGGAAACATCCCAGTGTGAATTCCTCCTCTTTCCCAAGACGTGCCTCTAAGAAGAGTTCCTTATCTCTTTCCAGTTAGACTGGATTACTCCTTGAATATGCTGCTTGTCCTCCCCCTGCCTTGTATGGTTGTCTTTACATGGACATCTCCCCAGACTAGACTGGGAGCTCATTGAAGAGAGGGGCATGTCTTATTTCTCTTTTTTCCTCCATCTCTCTAACTAATTCAGAAACTAACAGTGACAAGGAGAGAGCAGGGCTCAATAAATGGCTGCCCTTCCTCAGCATCTCCAACACTGCCCAACCCTCATCCAGATGCTTGAGAATAAGCAACCCACCTCACTCCATGCTATGGTATAGCATCATGATTCACTCACTGGCTGACCTTGACCTCTTCAGAGAAGGGTCCCAACCCAAGAAGCCTGATGTCAGTTGTCTCTTGGTTGACAATGCTAACAGCATGGCTCTGAAGCCTCCTTTTTCTCCTTTTCCTCTTACCTCTTCATGGGTACTCTTGAGGCTCAGCAGCTCCTCCCTCAGGGACTCCACCTGGGCCTCCAGGTCAGACTTGCACAGGGTCAGCTCGTCCAGGATCCTACGGAGGCCGTTGATGTCCGACTCCACAAGCTGCCTCAAGCCCAGCTCCGTGTGGTACCTGCACACGCAGATCAGAGTGGGAGGATGAGGTAGGAAAGAATCCCATCCCACTGTGTGTCTTATAGATGGGCTGGTCTCAATCTCTTTGAGCTAATGCAGTTTTCTTCCTCTTTTCTCCCATGTTTCCCTCAAGCTCTGCACAGAGAGACTGGAGACGACCCTCCCTGACTCACCCTAACACTAGAAGGTTCCCACAGGGATTCATTAAATGGAGTCTCTAATTCTTCTCTCAATTTTTTTGGTTAATTTACCACTATCCCCCAAGAACCAATCCATTCTCCAAGAATAGTTCATGTCGTCCAAATTTGGGAGTTTGAGAAAATCTTCCAGAAAGACTATTATAAACTGAAGAGCATGCAGTGTATAGATTTCTGTTAGAAAATGGTTTTATACAAATCCAGGCTTGAGAAGAGAAATGAAAAGGGTGAAATGGCTGCCTCTTCCCTTCCAGGAAATGTTAGTCTCACAGGACCATGAGAGAGCCATAGGGGTCTTAGAGGTCACATAGCCTGAAATTCTCAACATACTTGGTTCTGAAGTCATCAGAGGCCAACTTGGCATTGTCGATCTGCACCACCAGCCTGGCGTTCTCAGACTTGGCACACAGAATCTGAAAGCAAGATTCTACTGTGAGGGCCACTTGAACTTGAGAAGGTCTTATTGCTCAAAGACAGTCAGATGCTGTTGCACCCCTACAGAAGACCCCCTCACCTTCTGCTGGAGCTCCTCGATGGTCCGGAAGTAGGACTGGTAGCTGGGACACACGAAGGGCACCTGCTGCTGGCACCACTCCCGGATGCGGCTCTCCAGCTCCGCATTCTCCCTCTCCAGCTGGCGCACCTTCTCCAGGTAGCTGGCCAGACGGTCATTCAGGAACTGCATGGTCTCCTTCTCGCTGCCATTGAAGGAGCCCTCACAGAACCAGCCGCAGTTGCCCACATTGGCGGGGATGTTGCAGGCTCCGGGCAGGGTGCAGGTGTGGCAGCTGGGGGGCACACAGGGCCGGGAGCAGCAGGTGGAGCGGCAGCTCACGTTGGGCAGGCAGCAGTTGTAAGGCATGGTGCAGGGAGAGGTGATGGAGAGCAGGTAAGCTAACACAGGTGGATGTGGTGAAGTTTGAGTCTCTCCTTCGTCCATGGTCCTTTTATACCCTGATTGATGGGTGGGTGTTGGCATACAACATAGTTTCCCTTCCTAATGCTTCAGCTAATTTTTTCTCCAAAATATGCTAGTTAGATGCCTCCAAAGAGTCCCCTCAACCCATAAAATTATTCCATTTGGCTTGTGTCACACCAGTTCTTCCTGGGTGCTAGTGGTTGGTGAAATCAGAGTTTCATCAGATGGCTTCAAAGGAGACAGAATAATCACAAACCCAAATGGTCTCCCCATTACTCAGAGGGGAGGAGATCCAGGGACATGGGGTGGAGTTGTTTGGGACTCCTCACCCCTGAGGTTCCGCCACTAGTTCCCTGGAAAGAGTCTGGAGAGAACGGTCTTCCAGGTGGCCCTTTTTCCCCAGGCCTACCCATTCCTCAGTGTTTGGTTCAACTTGACTTCGTAGCAGAAACTTGTCCTGTATTAGCCACTCATGAGAGTATTAACTGGGACTTAAGGAATTTATCAATACATGGAGATTGAAAATAATGGATTGTTCATGGCTGAGAAGTGAAACTGGCTAAAATGGGTAGAATAACACTGAAGCAGAGATCAGCAACCTAGGGCCCACCATCCTGCCACCATCCTGCCATCAGCGTGCTCCCTTTCTTTTCTAAATAAATGAACATAGCATACACCTACGTTCATTAGGTATTATCTGTGGCTGCTTTTGGCCTACAATGGCGGAGTTGAATAGTGTAACAGAAACCATACAGCTTGCAAAGCCTAAAATATTTATGATCTGGCCCTTTAGAGAAGAAGTTTACCAATCTGTACTGAAACAACCATCTCCCTAAAGATGAGAAAGAGAATAAATATCTAGAAATAAAATTATGCCTGGAATAGTCCACAGAGAGTTCAAGTGGCAATGTTGAAGCATAAACATAAAGCATAATACTTCAGGCTCAACAAAATGGAAAACCAGAATCAGGAGCTCAGAGTTATCTTTGTGTCTATGGTGACCTTATCTCAAAGTCTCTGGAAATTTCTCTCACCTTATCCCTAGTGCTAATCCTCTTTCTGAGAGCATTGTATATCCCTAGGGGTGTAACTTTACCCACATGAGATGTTCCCAGAACAAGTCACAACCCATGAGAATGCACCTTCACTCTGTCGTCCCTAAGAAGTGGGCACCATCTCTGATGAGCATGCACCTCTATATTACCTCTGGGATCAGAGACCCTTGGACACCTCCAAACTCTTGGGAGTCTCCCTATTGCCCGGTAAAGGATCTTAATGAAGTAGCCTTCCTCATCTCACCTTCTATTCTTTGTCATTTTTTCTGTCCTTTCTTCTACACAGAAACAAAATCTTGGGCTCAGACAGAAGTCCCCAAAAAATTATTTGTGCAACAGATATAAGCAGTTTATGAACATTGTGTCCAGATTTCAAAGGAAGTATGAAGGTAACAGAAAATCACACATTTGAAGCTAACCTACCTGAGTTCACATTCTTACTGCTCATGTGAGTTCAGAGTAGTGAGTTCCCCTTTTCGACTCATTCTCTTCATTTCTTAAGTTTAAGTAGTAATATGCTCCCCACCTCATAGTTTTGTTGTAAAATGTAAGTAATATATTGTGTGTGGGGACACCTGGGTGGTTCAGTCGGTTAAGTGTCTGCCTTCGGCTTGAGTCACTATCCTAGGGTCCTGGGATCAAGTCCTGCATCAGGCTCCCTGCTCACTGGGGAACCTACTTCTCCCTCTACCTATTGTTCCCCTGTCATTGCCCCCCCTTCCTAATAAGTAATTAAAATCATATGTGTGTGTGTGTGTGTGTGTGTGTGTGTGTAATATTGTGTGTGAATATAGATGGGGGTGGGAGTGATGATCATTTCCATAATCTTTCTCCTTACTGTTGGCCCAGATGGCTCAGATGTAGAATTTTCTGAAAATCCAATTCTGTTAAGCAGACACCTGGACAAACAGCCCATGCCATTCCAATGGTGATAAAACTTCACTCACTTACCTTGCAAACACTAGGGGCACAGAACTATATTCATGAATTAGTCAACAAAAATGCAAATTTTAACATTAACTTGGTGGCCGGAGTAGGAAGTTAACAGAGGGCCCATTGTCCCTACATTCCCTGAAAAGTTACTGATCTTGTGAATTCGGTTATCTTATTTGGGGTGGTTCTTGAGGAGGACATGTTCTCTACACAGGGTTGTATTGCCATGAAAGCCCCCTTTCTTGTACTGGCCTTGAAATGGATTCCACTGAATCTACTGGGGACTCCCCCAGTGTGTTTCTGTGCTAACATCCATAATAATAATGGTGGTGGTTTTGGTGATGCTGACCATGTTACTTACCACTTCATGAATACTTATTCTATGCCAAACAAGGCACTAAGTGCTGTAGTACATTTCTCATTTGACCCTCCCAACAAGCCTGTAAGATTGGCCTATAAAATTATTCCCATTTTACTGATAAATTAAGAGATTGGGAAAGGCTCAGGATTTTCCCAAGAGACAGCCAATAAGTGGCAGAGCTGGGATTTGAACAATTCATTGTCTGAATACCTAAACATGGTGCAAACATTTGGCACAGAAGTTTCTCTGATTTTGTGAGGGGAAAGAAATCTTAGATTCCTTTCAGCCCCTTGCCCCTCTCTTTATAGTTTTTGTTTCTGTCCTACAAGGGCCCTGTTCCCACCCAACCCCCCAAGTTCATCAGTCTTCCAAAGTCCTCTCTGCCCAAAGGCCTCTCTCACCCAGCTACACTCTCTGGTACCCTCTTGAACCAAAACCAAATTATACTTATTTCCTTTTATTCACAGGCAAAAGGCTGTCCTTTTGCATGATTGGTTGCTATGTCCAGATTGGAAATTAGATTCCCTTTTCCTAGCATCTAAAAAAATCAAAATGCACAATGGCATGACCTAAGGTGATTTAGAATGCCAGAGAAAACCTACTTGCCTCACCCTGAACTTTTAGCACGATAAAACTCATCTCAGAAGTAGGATATATTTCCTAAGAATCAAAGAACTCTAGAGCTAGAAAGACCTGAATTTATGGAGAAGAAAACTGAGGACGAGATGGTGAGGCAGGAAAGAAATGAGTAGCAATATGTCACTTCCTCATCAGGTAGTCTACTAGGACCTTTCACATATAAAATTCCGTCTTCACACCAAACTCTGGATGTTTCAATGCCATTATTGTCACCATGTATCAGATATCAAGAATCTGAGAAGAAAGTAAAGTCTAAAAGGACAAAAGTAAGTAGACTCAAGTCTGCTGGGCCCATTGCACCTCATTGTGAAGTAGAGAGCTAGGACACTGGTGTAGGCCAGGATGTGGCAAAACATGAGAACTGGAAGAAAACAGAGGTAGCTCATGAATTCCAATGCCAGCTCTGAGCACGAACAGGAAGACACACCTAGGCTTCCTGCATGTTGCTTTGCTCCTCAGTAAACTGGAGATTAAAAAGTGACAAATCCCACAAGCTTGTGATGAGGCGTGCCTCCTGGAAGTAATGAGATGGGCTTTTACAGAGAGAAATGCTGTACATTCCTTGACAGTCCTGCTCTTCCTAGAGATCCTGACAGCAACCTCAGGCCTCAAAGCACTCAAACAATGACTCTGACCACAGATACAAGGATGCAAAAAAAAAAAAAAAAAAAAAAAAAGCCCTAGCTATACCCATAACAAATAAAGTTTCAGGAAAAAAATCAACCAAAATTTTCAGGACATAAGCTTGGGGATGGGTCAAGTATCTGAGAATGATAATCCTGGTGGGCTAGGAGTTCAGACCAGGACAGCCAAGAGCCAATTAAATAGATCACAAAAGAGCACTGGAAATGCAAATGAGATGGGTCTGGAGCCCTATCAGAAGATGGGGGTAGAGCCAAAAAGTATCAAATAATATTATATAGAATATATACTCCAAAGCTAGGTAGGGGACTTAAAGAAAGAAACTGATGTAAAAGACAACAAGATGGTATACAAATTCTACTGTTGGGCATGAACCAACAAAAATGACCATGCTTTTCTATTTTTAAGAAGCTTATCTATATGTTAAGTCATCAATAATCAAAATTATAATCCTAATAAGAATATCTGGCTTGCAAAGTTTTTCCATAAACACAGTCTTCCACAATCCTCTTGGCAAATGTATAATACAGGCAGAGAAGATATTGTTACCTCCACTTTGGGGAAACTGAGGCTCAGAGACGTTACATGTCTTGTCCAAGGACACAGAACTAATGAGAAGGTAAGTGAGAACTAGAACCCTACTTCTGGCAAGTGGGTCACAACTGGCTCATTAAAGTAGAGTAGAGCCAGTAGAGATTTTTAAACTCCCACTGCACCCCAGTGTTCATAGCAGCAATGTCCACAATAGCCAAACTACAGAAGCAACCAAGATGTCCTTCAACAGTGGACAAAGAAGATTTGGTTTGTATATACAACAGAATACTACTCAGCTATCAGAAAGGATAAATACTTATCATTTACATCGACATGGATGGAACTGGAGGGTATTATGATGAGTCAAATAAATGAATTGGAGAAAGACAATTATCATATGATTTCACTCATATGTGGAATATAAGAAACAGTGCATAGAATTATAAGGGAAGAGAGGGGGAAATTGAATGGGAAGAGAGCAGAGAGGGAGACAAACCATGACAAACTCTTTTTTTTAATTTCTTTTTTTTAATTTTTTTTAACTAATTTCTTTTCAGCGTAACAGAATTTATTGTTTATGCACCACACTCAGTGCTCCATGCAATACATGCCCTCCATAACACCCACCACCTGGCTTCCCCAAACTCCCACCCCCCGCCCCTTCAAAACCCTCAGATTGTTTTTCAGAGTCCATAGTCTCTCATGGCTCATCTCCCCTTCCAATTTCCCTCATCTCCCTTCTCCTCTCCATCTCCCTATGTCCTCCATGTTATTTGTTATGCTCCACAAATAAGTGAAACCATAATTGACTCTCTCTGCTTGACTTATTTCACTCAGCATAATCTCTTCCAGTTTCGTTCATGTTGCTACAAAAGTTGGGTATTTGTCCTTTCTGATGGAGGCATAATACTCCATAGTGTATATGGACCACATCTTCCTTATCCATTCGTCCGTTGAATGGCATCTTGCTTCTTTCCACAGTTTGGCCACCGTGGCCATTGCTGCTATAAACATTGGGGTACAGATGGCCCTTCTTTTCACTACATCTGTATCTTTGGGGCAAATACCCAGGAGTGCAATTGCAGGGTCATAGGGAAGCTCTATTTTTAATTTCTTGAGGAATCTCCACACTGTTCTCCAAAGAGGCTGCACCAACCTGCATTCCCACCAACAGTGTAAGAGGGTTCCCCTTTCTCCACATCCTCTCCAACACACATTGTTTCCTGTCTTGCTAATTTTGGCCATTCTAACTGGTGTAAGGTGGTATCTCAATGTGGTTTTAATTTAAATCTCCCTGATGGCTAGTGATGATGAACATCTTTTCATGTGTCTGATAGCCATTTGTATGTCTTCATTGGAGAAGTGTCTGTTCATATCTTCTGCCCATTTTTATATATGATTATCTGTTTTGTGTGTGTTGAGTTTGAGAACTCTTAACTCCAGGAAACAAACAGGGTTGCTGGAGGGGAGGTGGGTGCAGGGATAGGGCTAACTGTATGATGAGCATTAAGGAGGTCACATGATGTGAAGAGCACTGGGAGTTATATGCAACTGATAGATTATTGACCCCTACATCTGAAACTAATGATGTACTTATATGTTGGCTCATTGAATTTAAATTTAAAAAATAAAATAAAAATAAAAATAACAAAATAAGAAAACTCACAACGGCCAGCCTACATCCCAGACCAATTAAATCAGATTCTCTAAGGGCAAACTCAGGCTTTAGCTTTTTTTTTAAAGTTCCCAGGTGATTCCAGAGTACCACCAAGGTGGAGAAAAACTGTCATCATGTATGATGATGATGACAGAATACCAGGAAACAATTTAAAAGCCACATGGAAGTATTTAAGGGAATGTAGAATACATTTACTTACAAAATTACAGTTCAGCTACAGGGATTGAGTTTTCTGTTTTGAAAAAAAAAAAAAAGGCATATCTGGGCTCTCTACTCTGTTCCACTGGTCTATGTGTCTGTTTTTTGCCAGTACCATGCTGTCTTGGTGATCACAACTTTGTAGTAAAGCTTGAAATCAGGTAACGTGATGCCCCCAGTTTTATTTTTGTTTTTCAACATTCCCTTAGTGATTCGGGGCTCTTCTGATTCCATACAAATGTTTGGATTATTTCCTCCAGCTCTTTGAAAAATGCCGGTGGAATTTTGATCGGAATGGCATTAAAAGTATAGATTGTTCTAGGCAGTATAGACATTTTTAACAATGTTTATTCTTCTGATCCAAGAGCATGACAGAGTAGAGAGCCCAGATATGGACCCTCAACTCTATGGTCAAATAATCTTCGACAAAACAGGAAAAAATATACAGTGGAAAAAACACAGTCTCTTCAATAAATGGTGCTGGGGAAACTGGGCAGCTATATGTAGAAGAATGAAACTCGACCATCTCTTATGCCATACACAAAGATAAACTCAAAATGGATAAAAGACCTCAATGTGAGACAGGAATCCACCAGAATCCTAGAGGAGAACATAGGCAGTAATCCCTTCGATATCAGCCACAGCAACTCCTTTCAAGATATGTCTCCAAAGGCAAAGGAAACAAAAGCAAAGATGAACTTTTGGGACTTCATCAAAATCAAAAGCTTCTGCACAGCAAAGGAAACAGTCAAGAAAACAACCCACGGAATGGGAGAAGATATTTGCAAATAACAGTACAGACAGTACAGACAAAAGGTTGATATCCAGGATCTATAAAGAACTCCTCAAACTCAACACACACAAAACAGACAATCATATCAAAAAATGGGCAGAATATATGAACAGACACTTCTCCAATGAAGACATACGAATGGCTATCAGACACATGAAAAAATGTTCATCATCACTAGCCCTCAGAGAGATTCAAATTAAAATCACAGTGAGATATCACCTTACACCAGTTAGAATGGCCAAAATTAGCAAGACAAGAAACAATGTGTGTTGGAGAGGATGTGGAGAAAGGGGAACCCTCTTACACTATTGGTTGGAATGCAAGTTGGTGCAGCCTCTTTGGAGAACAGTGTGGAGATTCCTCAAGAAATTAAAAATAGAACTTCCCTATGACCCTGCCATTGCACTCCTGGGTTATTTGCCCCAAAGATACAGATGCAGTGAAAAGAAGGGCCATCTGTACCCCAATGTTTATAGCAGCAATGGCCACGGTGGCCAAACTGTGGAAAGAAGCAAGATGCCATTCAACGGACGAATGGATAAGGAAGATGTGGTCCATATACACTATGGAGTATTATGCTTCCATCAGAAAGGACAAATACCCAACTTTTGTAGCAACATGGATGGGACTGGAAGAGATTATGCTGAGTGAAGTAAGTCAAGCAGAGAGAGTCAATTATCATATGGTTTCACTTATTTGTGGAGCATAACAAAAAGCATGGAGGACATGGGGAGTTAGAGAGAAGGGGGTTGGGGTAAATTGGAAGGGGAGGTGAATCATGAGAGACTATGGACTCTGAAAAACAATCTGAGGGGTTTGAAGTGGAAGGGGGGTGGGAGGTCGGGGTACCAGGTGGTGGGTATTATAGAGGGCACGGATTGCATGGAGCACTGGGTGTGGTGAAAAAATAATGACACTGTTATGCTGAAAATAAATAAATGAAAAAAAAATAGATAGATAGATAGATAAATACTTAAAAATAAATAAATAAATAAATGACAGAATTTACAGATCCAAAATCTTTGCTCTTGGCCAGAATCTCCTTTGTTCTAGTGATAGCCTCTATTCAAAACATGTTTGGAGTTTTGTGTTTTGGAAATGTCTGTATCTTTTTTTTTTTTCAGCATAACAAAGAAGGAAGTTTACAATAACATCCAAAAGAATAAAATACTTAGGAATAAAAGCAACCAAGGAGGAAAAGACTTGTACACTGAAAACTGCAAAACTTTACCAAAAGAAATTAAAGAAGATACAAGTAAATGGGGAAACCTCCTGTGTTTGTGGAAGATTTAGGATGTTTAAGATGGCAGTATTGCCCAAAGAAATCCCTATCAAAGAGATTCAATGTGATCCCTATCAAAATCCCAATGATGTCTTTCTAAGAAATAGAAAACCTCATCCCTAAAATTTACATGAGATTTCAAGGTACCCCAAATAGTGAAAACACTCTTTATTTTTTTTTATTTTTTCAGTGTTCCAAGATTCATTGTTTGTGCACCACACCCAGTGCTCCATGCAATATGTGCCCTCCTTAATACCCACCACCAGGCTCACCTTTAAAAAAGAAGAATGAAATTAGAAAATTCACACTTCCTTATTTCAAGACTTACTACAAAGCTATAATATTCAAAACAGTGTGACACTGGAGTAAGGACAGACATATAGACCAATGAAATAGAATAGGGAATCCAAAAATCATTCCTTCACATATATGATCAAATGATTTTCAAAAAGGATGCCATTCAGTGAAAGAAAGACAGTCTTTTCAATGAAGGGTGCTGGAAAAAACTGCATACTTACGTGCAAAGAATTAAGTTAGACCCTTACCTCACAACATATACAAAACACGAGCCCAAAATGGATCATGGACCTAAATGTAAGAGCTAAAACTGTTAAACTTTTGGAAGAAATCATAGAGAAAAACTTCATGGCATTGGGTGTTGCAATGATTTCCTGGCCATGGCACCAAAAGCATAGATAACAAAAGAGAAAAATAAGTAAAATGAACTCCAGAAGATGTAAAAACTTCTGTGCACCAAAGGACACTATTAAGAGAGTGAAAAGGCAGCCCACAGAATGGAAGAAAATATTTGCAAATTGTATTTCTAATAAGGGATTAATATCCAGAGTATATAAAGAACTCCTACAACTCAACAACAGCAAAACTGAAAGACTCCATTAAAAACATGGTCAGAAGACTTGAATAGATATTTCTCCAAAGGTAAACAAAAGGTCAACAAGCACATGAAAAGGTGCTTCAACATCACTAATCATCAGGGAAATGCACACTAAAACCACAATGAGCTACCACTTCACACCAACTAGGATGGCTATTAGCAAAAAACAAACAAATAATCCAGAATTTTTAAAGTTCTGGCATTGTAGGGATAGAGTAGCTGGGCGATGGACACTGGGGAGGATATGTACTATGGGGAGTGCTGCAAATTGTGTAAGCCTGATGATTCACAGACCTGTACCCCTGGGGCAAATAATACATTATATGTTAATTTAAAAAAAAAAGAAAATGAAAAGTGCTGGCATGGATACGAAGAAATTGGAACCCTTGTGCATGGCTGGTAGGTATGTTAAATGGCATGGCCTCAAACAATTAAACACAGTTACCAAAGGATCCAGTAACTCCACTTCTAGGTGCAGACACAAAAGAATTGAAAGCAGGGACTTGAACAGATATATGTATAGCAGTGTTCACAGCAACATTAGTCCCAATAGCCAAAATACCCATCCATGGACAAATGGACAAACAAAATGTGATATACACAATGTATATTGTGTTTTGGAAATGTCTGTATATACAATGTACAATTATCTAATCTTTAAAGGGAATAAAATTTTGATACCTGCTACATGAATAAGCCTTGAAAACATTATATCCAGTGAAATAAGCCAGACCACACACACACACACACACACACACACACACACAAAACAAATACTGTATGATTCCACTTATATGAGGTACCTAGAGTCTTCAAATTCATACGGACAGGAAGTGGAATGGCTGTTAGCAGAGGCTTGAGGCAGGGAGGGCATGGAGTTTAATAAGGACAGAGTTTTAGTTCAGATTGGTGAGAAAGTTCTGGAGATGGATGGTGCTGGTGGATGGAAATAATGTGAATGTACTTGATGCCCTTGAACTAAACACTTAAAAGGCAAAATTGTAAATTTTATGTTATATATACATATGTATTTTTCCACACACACACACACAAAAAAGAGAAAAACCAAGGTGTTGGCAGGGCTATGTTCCTTTCTGGAGGCTCTAACAGAGACTCCATTTCCTTCCCTTCTCCAGCATCTAGAAGCTACCTACTTTCTCGGTTTGTGGCCCCCCCTTCCTCCATCTTTAGGTCCTGCAACGAGGGCACCAGTCCTCATGCCACATTGCTCTGACCTGTGTCCTCGGTCTTATCTCCCTGTCCCTCTGGCTCTCCTCCGCCTCCCCTTCCATTTTGAAGGATCCCTGTGATTATATTGGCCTCATTGGATAATCCAGTTTAATCTCCCCCATTTTAAAGTCAGCTGGATGGCCGCTTCAATCCCCTTCTCACCTTTAATTTACCTTTGTGTACAACCTAACACATGCCTGGGTTCCAGAAAACTATATGCTCATCTTTGCAGAGAAGGGGGACAGTCATTCTGCTCACCACAGGAGCCATTAACATTACTTTTGCATTACTGTAAGATAATAGATGTAAGCAGAACGTGGAATAAAGGATCAAGCAAAATTATGGCTTCTGAACTGAGCTTGACCTCAGGTTTGGAAGAAATCACAGAAACAGTAGCAAACCACATCAGAGAAGGGATTCCAGGTCAGAGGCTGCTCACGAGCCAAGCAGGTGTGCATATCTGAATCCCTGGAAATTTGAGCTTTAAAAATAAGTGTCAGTGGTAACAATTATGGTGGAAACAATAAATAGTTGCTTTATCAAATATATATATAATTTCAATCCATTTGGTTATTTTAGTACACAAGATTGTGTTTCACCAAAGTGGGGTCTGATATCTGCCTCAGAAAGCCTGGTTTGATGGGACAGTTCATGGGAAAAGGAAGAAACCTGAGTGCTTTCTGATCGTTTCATGTCAAAATGGTCCTCTGGGGTTCTAGAAAGTCAATGCTTAACATTTCCTTGGCTCTTCTTTGAAGTTAAAGATTCAAGTTCAAGCCTTTCTTGATGAATGCTACTGTCATTTTCAGTACTTGGTGATTTGTTTGCAGCACGAGCCTGAGTGTTCAGTGTCGGGGACAATGCCTTATGATAGCATAACTTAGGGACTAGTTTTATTCCTCTACAAGTTGTAAAAAAAACTTGCAGCCAGGACTATGTCTTTCTTGACATGTGTCTCCCTTCCCCACTATCCAGGATGTGCATAGAGTAGGGAACAGGTAGTGGTTAGGATAGACTGAAAAAGGTAGGAATTATCAGATGAAGGTATCAGATCAGTTGGGAAAAGAAGTGAACCCCTGGAGCCCAGGGTGATAATGATTCACTGACACAGGAGGAAGGAGGAAGACCTGGGCATAGCAGGCAGGCCAGAGCACCCCTTTGCTGGGTGTTCCTGAGGCTGCCTGGAAAGCCGGGACCACCAGGAACCAGGAAATACAGCACTGGACCTGAGGCTTCCTGCTGAGAAAAGATGAACTTTCCAGAGCCTCTTTCTCATGCCCAGCTCATGCCTTCTCCTTTCGAATTTAGAGGCAGTCAGCTCTAGAAGATGTCCAGGTCAACAGGGGAGAGTGGGAAACATGCAGGAATGGTCAAGAAGAGATGAAGTCTACAGCACTAGGGCTGCTCTGCCCTCCCCTCTGACAGCCTGCCTCACCCCTGCACCCAGGGCGCCAGGCCAGCCATCTGCCCGCCAGGCAAAGAACGGCTCTTGTACCCAAGAGTCAGGCCATTATGCAGCCTGACTTTCAAGTGGCTTTTTATAGAGTGCTCAAGAGATGGGCGCGGCAAAACGAATGAATACCAATGAGAAAGGCATCTGCTTTGCCAGGGAAATCAAGTTTATTAGCAGGTTACAAGGGAACGCCCTGGCATTTCCGAGGGTTCCCTGGGCGAGTGAAAAAGGAACAGACCACAGTGAAGAGAAGGGTGGGCAAGGAACAGCCTGCGGGGGGTGGGGAAGGGTGAGTTTCATGGCTGCCTTATTGGGGCGGCTGGAGCCATGTTCTCTGCCCCTTTTTGTCCAGAAAGCCAGTGTCGGGTTGAAGCTCTGGAACCTTGTGCCCTGCCTCCTTGCTTCTCTGGCAGCCCCTGGGCTCTAGCGCACGAAGGAGTTGCAGGGCCCACAGCGCGGGCGGGGGACACAGGGCGTGCAGGGGGCACAGGAATTAGAGACACAGGACCCGGAGGATCCACATGCATTCGTTGTGGCACAAGGGTTGCAGGGCAGCCTGGAGAAAAAGAAAGACGTGGAAAAGGTGAATCGAGGGAGGCTTGTAGTATATAGAAGAGCAGAATGCCTGTGGGATTTGACCTGTAACAGAGAGAGCCACAGATTCACCTGCTGTAAAGCTCCCTATCAGATTGCTAATGTGTTCCTACCACATAGTGCCCAAAGTACTAGACAGAAGCTCTAGAACTCTGGCTTTGACTCCCAGCATTGTTCATTTGTAGCTAGTGAGACTAGGAAAGTCGCTTAGCCTCTCCAAGCCCCAGTTTCTTCACCTACAGAATGGAAACAGTACTGATCCAACCGGCTTGGCAGTAACTACAAGGTCAGATAAGGTAGCGTATGGAGATGCACCCTCAACACAATACAGTCTTGTAAAATGCAATAAACATCATTGATCTTATATCTATATGACCACAGTTGAATGCAAAGAAATAGCTGCACAATTGCAGTTTGTCCATCAAACAACTCTCTTTTTTCTGTATTTCTAATGATGGCTATATTGTGTTTTCTGAGTTCTGTTTGATCATGTCTGGTGTGGAGTCATAATTTCCTTTTGAAAGAATGCAATCTGTCTGGAGTCCAACGGAGAAGCACACTTATGTGAGCATGGTTTCATCAGATATCTCCAGCTAACTACTCACTTGCAGTCCTCGCTCTCTAGGAGGCCCCGGTACGTGTTGATCTCGCACTCCAGCCGGGCCCGCACGTCCAGCAGCACCTGGTACTCCTGGTTCTGCCGCTCCAGGTCACTCCTGATCTCAGCCAACTGGGACTCCACATTGGTGATCATGCATTGCAGCTGGGACAGCTGGGAGCTGTAGCGGGCCTCGGTCTCCGTCAGCGTGTTCTCCAGGGAGTCCCTCTATGTGGAGAAAATAAGGAAGGTCACAGAGTGCCTCCTCAGCGAGGTTCCCCATGGGGCTCCAGAGAAGTCCCAGGCTTCACAAGGCTTCCGCTGACTCTGGTTCCCCAACCTTACATTGGTCACCAGGAGGACTGAACAATACCCACCAGGTTGTGCTGGGCCTGCAGCTCGATCTCCAGGGCGTTGACTGTGCGTCTCAGCTCAATGATCTCCGCCTGGCAGGACTGCAGCTGCTCTGAGCTGGACACCACCTGCTTGTTCAGCTCCTCGGTCTGAAACAGCACAGGGAAGAAGACAGGGTCAGACCCTGCCTCAAGGGCCCTGAGGGGTTACGGGGTCCTTAGCGGCCAAGTGCTGAGATGCCCACCTGGGTGGTGAACCATTCCTCCACGTCCCTGCGGTTGGTCTCCACCAGAGCCTCATACTGACACCTGGTCTCATTGAGGACGCGGTTCAGGTCCACAGCAGGGGCTGCGTCCACCTCCACGTTGAGGCGGTCTCCGATCTGGCAGCGCAGGGTGTTGACTTCCTGTGGATGCAGAAAAGGCAGGAGTGACTCTCCTCAGTGAAGAATAAACTTGAGCCCCATTAGTCTATTTCCTTGGAAAAGAGACTTTGAGTGGAGCAGTCTGTGACAACTCAAGGCAAAATGCTCTGTGCTCCACGTGGCAGAGCTCCCTCCTCACACAACTGTGCCATGGCACTTGGGCTCAAATCCAAGGATTTGCTCGGATGCCACCAAAAGATGGACTAATTCCCAATGTTCCCAATTTGCAGACTGACTGCAGAAGACCTCATAATACAAAGAATTCACTGTACAATTTCAGATTGTATAGCAAACAATTCTTGCCATCAAATAAGATCATGGCATGGCCCCTCCAGGAGAAAGGAGGAGCCCCAGAACATTTTTCAATAAGACTTTGCAAGAGTGGAGATTTAGATCTACCAGGCTTGATTCTGTGACTTTTGGGGAGAGAGATGAGTTGGTACAGCATGAATACAGCAACGCTGAGGTTCATTCAACAGCTCAGTGATCAACCAGAAGCTGATGGAGAGACTCTAGGAAACTCACATGATGCACCAGTTTTGAGTGAAAGATACACCTTATCTGAGAACATGGATAGGTTTCATCTCTTGTTTTTTCATTCATCCTGAAGTTTTGGTGTTTTTAAAGGAAAATCATAACCTCATATTCCAGTTTCTGCCATCCCAAATCACTCAGTACCTGAGGCTGAGCTAGGGTACTTCATTTTTCATTTCTGGTCTCACCTCCTCATGGTTCCTCTTGAGGCACAGGAGCTCCTCCTTCAGGGACTCCACCTGGGCCTCCAGATCGGATTTGCACAGGGTCAGCTCATCCAGGATCCTGCGCAGACCATTGATGTCCGACTCCACCAGCTGCCTCAAGCCCAGCTCTGTCTCATACCTGCACAAGGACAAGGTCAAATCAGTGACCAGCAGACCTCCAAGACGTACAGAAATTACCTTTGATAGCCCCCATGCACTTAGCCTTTCCATTTTCTGCAATGAGTAGACCCAAGAGACAGAGGGTTCTGGAGTCTCAGTCCAGACCAAATATTGATCCAAAAATAAACGGATCGATTTGAGTCCTCATCTATTTTTGTGATTCCTTTACTTGGTTCTCCTCAATCCCTATCGGATTCTTCACGACCAATGGATGGAAGTGTGGTTCAGTAAAGCTATGGAAAATCCCTTTCACTTAACCAGAGATGAAACAAAAGGAATGACATCAGTGTGAAATCTGAACAACTCACTTGGTTCTGAAATCATCCGCAGCCAACTTGGCATTGTCGATCTGCACCACCAGCCTGGCGTTCTCAGACTTGGCACACAGAATCTGAAAGCAAGATTCTACTGTGAGGGCCACTTGAACTTGAGAAGGTCTTATTGTTCAAGGACAGTCAGTTGCTGTTGCACCCTCACAGAAGACCCCCCTCACCTTTTGCTGGAGCTCCTCAATGGTCCGGAAGTAGGACTGGTAGCTGGGACACACATAGGGCTCCTGCTGCTGGCACCGTTCCCGGATGCGGCTCTCCAGCTCCGCATTCTCCCGCTCCAGCTGGCGCACCTTCTCCAGGTAGCTGGCCAGACGGTCATTCAGGAACTGCATGGTCTCCTTCTCGCTGCCATTGAAGGAGCCCTCACAGAACCAGCCGCAGTTGCCCACATTGGCGGGGATGTTGCAGGCCCCGGGTAGAGTGCAGGTGTGGCAGCTGGGGGGCACGCAGGGCCGGGAGGAGCAGGTGGAGCGGCAGCTCACGTTGGGCAGGCAGCAGTTGTAAGGCATGGTGCTGGAGGGAGCAAGGCACCTGGCTGAACACAGAGTCCAAGTTCTCCAAGGAGCTTGTGGATTTCCTTCCTCTGACGAGGATTTATATTCCCTTCACAGAGGGTGTGGACATGGTATGTAATGTCTTTTTTCTCTCTGTGTCTTCTCTGGTTTTCAAATGCCCTTCCCTCAGTCTGTTATTTGCCTTCCTCAGAAGAGTCCCTTGTCCCATAAAATTCTTTACTTGGGCTTCTTGCTAAGTCAGGACTCCTCTTCAGGCAGTATACCCATAAAATCAGAGTTTTGTGGTAGATCTTAAAAGAGGCCACACAGTCTGGCCCAGGTATCTGCCCTTGTTAATTGGGAGTTGGTCCATCCAATGACATTCTTCTGTGTTATGTGATCCTGTAAACCCATACTCAGACTCATTTCCTGGCCCACCTGGCATTTCTAGGGAGGGACTGGGATTGAGTCAAAGAAGAAGTTTCATTGAACTCCCTTTCCATCTGCTTTAAGGGAAGAATCCTTCAATAGTGCACCATTCCAAGCCTTGTAAGCCTTGATGTGGATAAGGACTGAGTTGGGCCATGGCTGAGAAGGATGGAGAACTGTTTGTGGAATGCCTCCTATATTTTGTGTACATGGATTATAGAAGCATTTCAAAGGAAGAGGCTCTGATCATTGCTTTAAGAACAGGGAAGTTTCTGGAGGAAGAGATCATTTGGAAGGATTCCTGAAAGAATCATGTAAATGTATTTTAACTGTCCAGGAGAAGTATCTGGGACTGGCTTGGAAAGGAAAAAGGCACTGCTAGTCAAACCTTACCACTGGTCTAGCTTTAGACCAGGATGAGCAGATAATCGGGGAAATCGAGAGATTGCCCAAAGGAGCCTACTCAAGGAGGATGATCTTAAAACTTCATGTGAATTGACCTTATATTCCATCATATGCCCATGTTGGCTTTAATATTTTCAAAGAACAGTTTTACAATTTCCAGTTAAACTTTCTAAGATTTTGCCCAATCTTCTCAGTGAAATCAACACACCCAGAAGATGGGCCACATCCCGTCCTGGAATCCCATCCCCAGCCTCACTGAGTTACACACAATCTGGTTTAAGAACCAAATGTTAAAAGGCACCGAGGAGGGCTCTGTGGTGGTATAATTGAATCCAAGGACTAAGGCACCAGGATAGAAACTGCTGAGACAGAGCAGAAGCAAATTGGCAGAGCAAGCTTGAAGTCATACGGGGTTGACTTGGGAGGGGAGGGAAGGCACCAGAAGGTCTGTGGAAAGGGGTGGCCCAAGTTCTGAGTATATAAAGGTTGCATAATTATAGGCCCCACTGGGGTACCCCCTGCATCTTGGGTAGCAGCATCTCAATTTCCATTGTGGCTTTGGCTCCCAGCCAGAATGGTAGTTTTATTGACAACTTATTGGAGTCCTTCTCCCCAACAAGCTTTCATGATGGTATTCATGCAGCACTCCGCTTGGGTCCCAGATAAAAGGTCCTCCATCTACCCTCTCCAAAGTCATTATCTCACCACTTATTATAATGCCATTCAGACAGAAAGCCCCACCACACTACAAAGAAGCCCAGACTTATAATAAAACCAAAATTTCTTTGTTTTTCTCCCAGACAATTAAAGGGGCAGAAATAGGTGGGTCCTGAGGCAGGCACCACTGAGACTTTCCAGAGGAAGGATGCAAGGCCAGGCATAGGGAGCATCTGTCTCACTTGAGCTGGGCTTGGGACAGATGGAAAGGCCTGTCCATCAGACTGATGAGTGTTTGCTTAGAGGGAATAGCACTGGCATCCTGCTTCCTGCCTCTTGTCAGCCTGTTCCAGAGCACTGGCTTTCCAGCCCAGAGCAGTTCCTCACCCCTGCCTTCCTCCCTACCCAAGGACACTGGCCGCTGAGCACAGAACAATGGCCGCAGTTTTTCAAGTTCTCTGGCCAAGCCCACTGATTGGCCAGCACAGCCTCACAGGGGCCTTAGTCCAAGGAGAGTGTTTAGGTCTAAGAAAGAGAAGATTCAAGAATTGGGTCAACAAAAAAGCAGAACTAGAATTTGCATGCAAAGCCAAGAAACCAGAGAAATGGAAACCAGGAGCAGTGCATTGAATAAGAGATAACAACGGACCAGAGAAGCAAGGAAGGAATCCTCAGAACCGTTGCAGCCATGCTGCTCCGACAAAGTGAGCCCATCTTCAAATGAGTGGACCTGGAGAATGCAATGCTGAGAAGTAGCCAAGACGACCCAAATCCATGGGCAGAAGACTGATCCACCCTGCTGAGAGTCCCACATGATGTAAATCAAGATGATTCAGAAAAGATCTACAGACATGGGATCACAGCTTCTGAGGCCTCCAAAAGAAGTGACCTTTCCCGAGGTGCCCAGACCAGAGCATCACCTCCATGATCCTGTCTGAGATTTGTCTGTGGCTGAGAAATACAGGATTGTCTATACGCGGCAACATAAGGTCAGAAGGGGACAATGCCTCCTGTTCCTGAATGAGTAAGGTGTGAACAGGAGAAAGGAAGAAAGAAGCAGAGGAGGACAGAGCTGCACAGGCTTCAGATCATGGCCAACCAGAAACCACACCAAACACACAGGAATAAACAAGCTACAACCAGAGATTCTTTTTTCCCTGTTGGCCACCCCACAGATGCAATGGCACAAGGATTCAGGAGAGGGACAGGAGACGGAGTGACTGGTGAGTGAACACAATGCTGCCATCCCTTGTAAATCTTGCCTCTGCCTTGTAGTGTTTTTTAAAATTCCAGTAGGCTTGAGTGAATTTGCTTCTTGAATTAGTGGGGGGAAAGGGACTCCTGCACTGTAAGGTCTTCGAGAACTCACACGGGCTAGGAGTCAACTTTGTGTACTCTCTCGATTTCCTAATTGAAATATCTGCAAATTGTACTCACTCAAAGAGAAACTGAGTGGTCAAGAGACAATCAAGGTCACGTTCTTTCTTTAGATCAATTTTATTCAAAGCACATTTATGGTGCAGCTTCTCCATGCTGGGCACAGGGATACATTGGAACAGAAGAATCATCGTTCTGGTAGAGGATTATATTTTTATGAGCAATTCAGGCTCATATGGGTCCCCAAAATATCTGAGAAACAAAACGGTGAGATATTTAAGAGATGTGAGATGGACATGTCTGGAAATATGTTTGTATTTAATGTAATTAGGAAATTGCATATACAACATTAAGGGCAGAAGTCATTTATTGAATCTCTGGCAGGGCTGGGGACAGGGACAGGGAGACAGGGACACGGGGACAGTGGGGAGATGACATGCTGCAGTCCTCTGTGAGCTCTCAGTCCTGCTGAGCACACATATGGGCCCACAACAACCTCTAGTATAAGGTGATATCTTTGGACCCTACCCTCCCAAAAGTTTCTTCCTTATTCCTTCACTTCTTCCCACACATACTCCTGTCCCAGCCTCCAGTCAGATCATTTTAAACCAGTGTCTGATTCTCTGCCTGGAGATGGGGGATGAGACCATTTCAGATTATTTACCTGTATCCCGAAGGAGACTGAGTAGTAAACCCTATTCCCTAGGTGACTCGGGGGTAGGATTCAAAGAAGCAGTCTCCTCAGAGCCCTTAATCCCTTTAAGAATCCTGTCTTCCATGAGGTCTGGTCATTATTTTTTTGGTAGTTGGTTCTTTTTGCTTTGGACACCACAGTTGAGTGGTCTGGCTGCCCCGCGGGATCCCCAGAGGCATCATGGTACTAGGGTACGCTTCCAAGCACGTGGAAGAGTTCTCCAGGACACAGTATGGGGTAGCAGAAGAAGAAGCAGCAATATTAAATCAAGCAAGTGAAAGAGGAAGTGTCAAAGGGCCTGAGACTTATGTGGGAAAATGGGGGTGACGCGTGAGCCAGCTGGTGAGCAGGCACACGCCGGCCACCCTTGGGATGAGAGAGATCTACTACCAGGAGAGGCATCTTGGTGGAGGGCCTTGGGGCACGTGTTTAGCATGTCCGGCAACCCTGCAGGGAGAAAGGAGAGGCAAGGGAGGGAGCTTTAGACACAAAGTCCAGCGTAAAACGGGAGCCTCAGCTGAAGAAGGCTAGGGGACGGCCAAAGGACAGAAGCTCGGTCTGAAATGTGGTTGGGATGGGGAAGATCCGGCAAGCGGGGAGTAAACACAGGAAGATTCTCCTTGGGGAGATTCCCAGGCCCTATAAAATCCATCAGAGCCGCCTCACCGCAGGATCAGACAGTCGGTCTGAATGGGCAGTCTTAGGCAGATCTGCCTCCAGCCCTTAGCAGTTGCGTACAGGGACCGGGCAAAGGGCTTGAGAGACAGACCACAGGGAGACCTCGTGGGCTCATTTCCCTCCCAACCCTGAACTTCTCCCCCTGCAAAATGGGGACTGTGGAGCCTGCTCTGCCTCTCCCGGGCGTCTGGGGCATTTCAAACTGGATAGCCTGTGTGAAAGCACGTTGTAAGTGGTGAAGGGATGGATAGCTAAGTGATTCGGACGGTTTTTCTCTCCTCTTCCTCAGTAGACAGAGTGTTTTTAACAATGGTGGGGGGGGGGGGTGACCTTCTTTCATGATTTGCAGTCCTTAAAATTGCCAGGGTTCTCAGACTATTTTGAAATGAGGTACAACCTTTATTTCTTGTGCTGCCCTTTGTGGCAGAAATTCTCAGCAGTGGTTCTGCTAGCATAAACACTCTACCATTTCCTTCAAGGAAAAGGAACCAAAACAATGGGGTGATTATGGTTCTGTCATCCTGCCCACACAATCGGAGACTTGGGCTATGTGCAGCACAGTGGTTAGGAGTACAGTTGCTAGAGGTAGACAGCCTGGATCTGAATCCTGGCTTCACCACCTACTAGCTGTGTGACCTTGGGCATGTTCCTTAATCTCTCTGAGCCATGGTTTCTCACTCCAAAACGGGGATTATATGAGTTTATATACATAAATGTATCTGTAACTTAGATGAGTGCCATGGCTCGATGAATGTGAGCTTCAGTGTTGGTGACGATGATGGTGATGATGGTGGTGATAAGGGACTGGTCTCTGAGGAAGCTCTTCACACACACCCCAAGCAGAGTGATGCCTCCACCCAGCATTTCTTCCCAGGAAACCCAAACCACTTCACACATACATTACGCACCACACACAGACACACACACACACAATGTCTCATCAAATCTCCTCTTTTAAGTATAATCAAGGGGCTGGACATGAACTTAAGAAGCACAGGTCAATTACCCTGGGGCCCCACTGACTCATTTCATGTCACCAGAAGAATCCCTCAACCACTCAATGACTCATCTTCTCTCCCTCTCCTTAAAAGGGAAAAGCAATGCTTACCTACTGTCACGGTGCAAGAATAAGTGGGTTTGTTTTGTTAGACTGCTTTGAACTTGTTGGATGAAAGGAGCTTTTAAAGTACAAAGGAAAAGCAAAGGTATTTTGGCCAGGTGCTAAATTAAGACTTACCAAGATTGTTCTTTCTTATTGGGACCTACCCTTAGAGATGTATCACCTGAGACACCTGGGTGGCTCAGTGGATTAAGTGTCTGCCTTCGGCTCAGGTCATGGTGACCTGGATCCCAGGATCGAGCCCCATGTCAGGCTCCTTGCTCAGCAGGGAGTCAGCTTCTCCCTCTGCCTGCTCTGTCTGCCACTCCCCCTGCTTTGCATTATTTCTCCCTCTCTCTCTCTTACACACACACACACACACACACACACAATCTTTTTTTTAAAATCCTTAAAGGGGCACCTGGGTAGCTCAGTGGGTTAAAGCCTCTGCCTTTGGCTCAGGTCATGGTCTCAGGGTCCTGGGATCAAGCCCCGCATCAGGCTCTCTGCTTGCTGGGGAGCCTGCTTTCCCCTCTCTCTCTGCCTACCTGTGATCTCTCTCTCTCTGTCAAATAAATAAATAAAATCTTGGGAAAAAGTCCTTAAAAAGAGAGACAGAGAGATGTCACCTGTACCCAAATACCTATACAGCTTCGAAAAAAGAACAGAGGCAGAGTGGAGGAGAAGGGAGAGAAGGGTGTGACCGCCTCTGACCCTTCCAGATTCCCTGTGTTGGAAGTCCTGGTGCTTTCCAAGCAAATCAGTCTTGCCCACACAGATGGTGGCCAACAGGTAGGATTTTGGATTTGAGAACAGTCGGAGGCACAAAAACCAGGGCCTGGCTTAAGATCTCTCCACCCTTCAGGCTTGGGACTATGGTCACTCCTCACCAGGATGGGCTGGACTTTGTAAATTTCTCAGCAGGCTACTCTGATTTGGAGAGCTCACGGAGCAGAGAGGAGACAAGAACCAGCTTGTGGGGGCTGGTGTGTCAGCTCTCCTTTAACACTTGTAACCTCACCAATGAATAAGATCTAGACCTCAGGGGGTCATAGAATCTGGGAACTAAAACACCCTCTAAAACCATCTCATCCAGCCCCATCAGATGCCTGAGTATCCTCCTCAACAGCCCCACCAGGTGGTTATAAAGACCTGTTTGTTTGCCTCCAATGATGGGGAACTCACTGCTTCCCATCTCTGGGCAGCTCTGACGATGCTCTCTGGAGACATGCTGTTTTGGCCATGGCTGCCTAAACATGGAGCTTCTGGTTCATGTGTCTACTGTCTACAAGGTCCAAGCCAAGCAGCTGCCAGAAAGCTTGCTAGTGGAGCTCATGAGGAAGCTTGGGTGGGTCCATTTGGCCTTCTCTAGACTGATAGTCTAGACAGGCTCAACAACCATCATCCTTTAATACATTCAGCATTTCATAGCGTGCAGGGGAAAGGTGCTGCCTTGATCCGATGAGATACTGCTCACACACAGGATCTATAGGAGGCCACAGCCAACTCCTTCTACAACATATCTGGCCCGTGAGGGGTTCAGTCTCCAAAGAAATGCCCTAACCCAGTTATTCTCAAACTTGAGCCTGTATAGAATCACCTGGAAGGCTCAATAAATCAGACTGCTTATTCAGAAAGTCGGAGGTGGGGCCCAAGACTTTGCATTTCCTAAAAGTCCCCAAGTAAAGCTGGTTCTACTGGTTGGAACACTTTTAGAACCACTACCTCAAAACTTCTCATGTTTAATATTTTTCCCTACAGTGCCTCCAAAGTATGGGCTTTGGGCCTAACTCAGGGAGACCAGGATTCAAGTCTTGATTCAGCCACCAGATGCTCCCTCATTGCAGGCTTTGGCAGGCCTCTGTTGTCACAAGATCTCTGAATCCCCAGGACTGAGCCTTGCTTGCCATGGGCCCATGATCACAAAAGCTTACTTTAAGTAGAGCATTCTAGGGGTCCTGGCAGAAACTCTGACCTGAGCTTCTCCTTTGCACAAGGATGAAGGCTCTGCCCTGATAAGGGGAGATTTTAGCTGGTGCGAATATTTTAAAAGCTCTGTGAATCCAGCTCTAATAAGCTTTAGATACTTATGGATACCCAGTTACAGCTGGGTATCTGTCAACGGTGTCATTTTGCTGCAGGCCGATTTTCAACTGTGGTCCTGGCTGCCTTTGCCATCTCCCAGGACCCCTTCTGTGAGGGAGCCCCCAACCCCTGCTTCTGTGGGAACAGCTGTCTCAAGGGGTCCCTCGGCAACACTCTTGGCATAGGATGGAGACACTGACCACAGGCCCTGGACTCTTCGTGCTGCCGAAGTGAGGTTTATTAGCAAAATAAAAACAAGGCTACCTACCACTTCTCAGACTGTGAAGCAACAGGAGAAAGCAAAAGAAGTGTTCAGGACACCCTAAAGAGAGGAAGCCAGAGCTGAGCCGCTGGACTAGAAAGCCCATCAGCAGAGAAGCGTCGCCGGGCATCAGTCTCCTGCCCTATAGGCCAAGGGAGCAAGCCCTCGGGGGTCGGGCCTGCGGAATGGAGACAGCGGAGCTGCAGACGGTTCCCATCTCCTGAGTCCTCAGGGCTGAGGAGTGTGTCAGCATCGAGGTGTCGAGCTGGAGCCACAAGAGGCCCGAGGAGGCCCAGAAAGGCAGGGAGAGCAGGGGGTACAGGCTGCAGGGCTTGGGCGGGGGGTGCTGGAAGCTGGGGTCGCACATGGGTTGCAAGGGAGCCTGCGGAGAGAAAAACGTGTTTGAAACACTGACGTCAGAAGTGCATGAAAGACAAAAGTACACAGGCATTTCAAAATCGGAAAAGCAAAAGGGGACTGTAGACCTTGGAGTTCCAGCTGGGCCTAGAAAGTCCACAGTGGAGCTGGGACCAGAGCTCATGGTGCCCCTGTGCAAAACCAGCCCTTCCGGCTGCAGGTAAAGGAACACGGACAAGAAAGGCAGAAAGGCTGGCCAAGCAAAAGCAGCTCAGCTGCCCTCCTGATTGACACATAGCCCCCAGTCTTGTTCCTTATTGCTTAACGGGGTGTTCTATCCACCTTACCTCTTGCACAGCACAATGGGAGGACAAAATGAAAGAATGGTTGCAAATGCCCTTAGCAATGTTTTTTAACATTGAGCATCAAGAATCCCTGTTACTAGAATACTTCTTCCAGAGAGAATTTAACAAAACCTAAATACACTGAGCTTTCAGTATTTCAGCCCCCCTGTGGCAGTGATTAACATCTGGGAATATAACATGGTCAGCAGAATGGATGGCATGAGCTGAAAAGTTCCCTCACACCTTCCCTTATGTCCAAGCAGCTCACCAGGCTTACCAGGTAGCAGGTTTGTCCCCAGAGATGCAATCTGCCATGCCACCCCTCCTTTCAAATCATCCCCACAAAAGGGCTTTGTTTTTATACATGACATTGGCACAAACATTGGGGTACACACTTGCAGTCCTCGCTCTCCAGAAGTTTCCGGTACGTGTTGATTTCGCCCTCCAGCCGGGCCTTGACGTCCAGCAGCACCTGGTACTCCTGATTCTGCCGCTCCAGGTCACCCCGGATCTCGGACAGCTGCTCCTCCACATTGCTGATCAGCACCTGCATCTGGGCCAGCTCGGTGCCGAAGCGGGCATCAGCTTCACACAGGGAGTTCTGCAGACAGTCTTTCTGTAATGGCAAAGGGGGAGGCAGGTGGAAAATTGTGGACTGCAGCTCTCAGTCTCTCCAGTAAGACTGTGATACCCCGGGGTATTGCCAGACCTGGAGAGCAATCTAGCTCCTGTTAGAAGACCTCAGATAGAATAACCAACAATGTGCCATTGCTCTTCATTGCAGACACAGGATAAGTGTGCAGGACCTGCCCCATAGGGGTGAATGTTCATTCCCCAGCATCCACATCTATGAGAAGGTTCTTGCACAGGCAAGGAAGTTGAGGTTTGACCTGTGTCCTGGTCTGTATTTAAGGGGGGCCAGTACTGAGCCAGGAACTGCTCTTGGGAGTGGGAGCCAAGCAGAGGCCTCTAGGTGTACACAGGAACTCACCAGCGTGTGCTGAGCCTGAAGCTCCACCTCCAGGGCGTTCACCGTGCGTCTCAGCTCCAGGATCTCCGACTGGCAGCACCGCAGCTCCTCGGAGCACGACATGTCCTGCTTGCTGATGCTTTCAGACTGAAGCACAAGCCACAGAGACATGATCAGCAACCTTCCCATGGGAAAGCCGGGGTCCCTCCCAGCTCTGAGGCAGCACCCTCACCTGATCTTGGAACCACTCTTCCAGATCATTGTGGTTGGTCTGCACCACGGCCTCATAGTGGCACCGCATCTCCTGGAGCACACTGCTCAGGTCCACGGTGGGCTCAGCATCCAGCTTAATCTGGAGCTTGTCCCCCAGTTGGCTCCTCAGAATGTGGACTTCCTGTGGGCACAGGAGGGGGACATCCCAGTCATGGAGTCCCCACTGCCCTCCACCCCAAAGCCTCATCTCCCGCTATCTACCCTCCCCAGTGATTTCCCTGTGCTCCTCTGCAGATAAGGCACTAGCCTAGCATTAGCCTAGCAACTTCCAAAGGCTGTGGATGAAGAGCAATTTCCTACTGAAAGCTGGAGCTCACCTCCATAGCTTTTGAGGTTTAACCACAGGGCAAGGCCTGCAGATCTTCCATCCTGAGCAGGAAGAAGAGCTTCACTGCTCCCCCCAAACGAGCCCGAATTCATCCCCAGAAAGTCTGACACAAAGGGCCATGTACCTGCTCGTGGTTCTTCTTAAGGCAGAGCACCTCCTCCTTGAGGGATTCCAGCTGGGCCTCCAGGTCACATTTGGCGAGTGTGAGGTCATCCAGTGCCCTGCGCAGGCCACAGATGTCGGCCTCCCCCAGCTGGCAGAGCGAGTGTTCCGTCTGGTACCTTTAGCAGGAATGATATAGGAGTAGGGGGTAGAGAGCAAAGGGTCCCCAGGACACTGGCAGCCATTCTACCAGCATCCTTCTGCAGTCTAATTGTGAGCTGACATTTTGTAGGTGGCACACTCCCAGCCCAAAAAGCAATGGGGTATGTCCCATTCATTTGACACTAAGCACCACTAGGCAGAGCGGCCAGTACTGAGGGTGCTGGGGTAGACACATGGTCAGCACCTGCCCTCATGGGCTAGTGGCGAAAGACAGGGCAGTAGAGTAATCTGACAACTGCCATGCCAGGTGATCCCCACAGACCCTCCTCTTCCATGCCCCCTACTAAGGCAGACTCTGGGTCCTCTCTCAGATTAGAAGCCAAACGCTTCTAATGGGAGGTTGGAAATGGCTTTCTTTAGCCCCAGAGGAGTGAGGCTTCTACAGAGCTCTGAAGAAAGACAATAAAACACAATGCTCCTTCCTGTTCCTGGGTTGGACCTTCTCGGGTGGCATAAATCTTTTGACCTTCCCAAGCCTCCATCATAGACAGTGGAGCATGATATTTGTCGTGAGTTCCTAGTGCTAGTGCTCACAACTGGCTGGGCTGCAGCATGGAAACACCCTCATGGAGGCAGCAGAATTCGGTAGGAAATGGACTTTGGGGTAGGAAATGTGGTGCCGGTTCCAGTCCTACCACTCAGTAGCCACGTGGCTTCAGACAGGTCACTTCAGGGCCCTGAGCTTTGGTACTTTCACAAGGATGGAGCCATTACTGCCCTGCCTACCTCCCCAGGTCCTGGGAACAATAGCAGCAAATGTATGATGTATTCTCAAACATGCCATGAACCATAAAAGCTAAACAACCGAGGGGCAGAGGAGTGTTCTTTCAAGACCTTGGACATCATGCCCTCTCTTTTCTCCTGCTGTAACTATCAGTTTGGGATCTTGGTCAATTATATCTCTGATGCGAACTTCATCACAAGAAGCAAGAAGTTAGGCTAGGCACCTGCCTCCTCCCTCTGCCTGTTCTACCCCAACTCACTTGGTCCTGAAGTCATCTGCAGCCAGCTTCGCATTGTCTATTTGCACGACCAGCTTATTGTTCTCAGATTTGGTGCACAGGATCTGGGGAAAGAAAGTAGGTTTAGTAAGTCCCTATCCCCAGAGCCATCAATGGCCTCGGGTCAAAAGAAGTTACATTGGCTGAGATTCAAACGACAACATCCCTTTGAACAACACAAACTCCCAAACATGTAAGAAATGCTGCTGTGATACAGGGTTGGAGCTATGCTTGAGGATGCTTGGCAGAGACAAAAGGCATATAGCCAAAAGAACTGGGAGATGGAAAGGAATAGCAAACTGAACATATAAGAGAGACTTAATTTTATTTTGCCAGCCATGATACTTAGCCTGATATAAACAAGATCTGAAATCTAGGCCACAGAACAATGAGCTAGCTGGTTATGAAAGCTTTAAATGAAGGGGGACAGATTCTCAATCAGAAGTCCCTTATGCTGGTTGGCCAACTTCCCCAAAGGTCTTCTGTGAATCTATCCGGGTTTCTGTGGCCCCTATTTGACATGATTTGCCTTCCTATCTCCAAAGCAAAGGTGTAGTTTCTTAAGAAGCATTGGATTGATTATCAAAGGGGCCAGTAGCTATGCAGAAGAGACAAATACTACTGAATGGACATATATTGGTTCATAAAAGACACTAGAATACACTGCCTTGTACTGCGCCAGAACTTAGATTGCACTGTTTTTGCAACTACAATGTTAGAATTTTTTTTAAGATTTTATTTATTTATTTGACGAAGAGAGATCACAAGTAGGCAGAGAGGCAGGCAGAGAGAGAGAGGAGGATGCAGGCTCCCCGCCAAGCAAAGGACCCAATGTGGGGCTCAATTCCAGGACCCTGGGATCATGACCTGAGCTAAAGGCAGAGGCTTTAACCCTCTGAGCCACCCAGGAGCCCCAATGTTAGAATTTTAAGTACCGAGACTAAGTAAACATAGACTCAGAATCCTGGAGAGATTCAATTCCAACATCTCATCTTTTACATATTCCCATTCATCTGCACTCGAGAAATTATCTTCCCACAACCAAAAAAAAAATTTTTTTTCAACAGTGGCTGTTTCTACTTCCAATCCAGGCCCTGAAAATTTTGTGCAAGTGTCAGTAATCTTTTTCTATAAAGGGCCAGACAGTAAATATATAAGACTTTGAAGGCCATGCATCTCTATCACAACTATTCAGCTCTGCCATTAGAGCACAGAAGCAGCCATATGCAATACATTAATGAATGAGCATGGCCATGTACCAATAAAACTTTATTTATAAAATCAGTCAGTAGGCCAAGTGGGCCATAGTTTACCAACCCTTGATCTGAAGCACCACAAACCTCACCTTCTGCTGGAGCTCCTCAATGGTCTGGAAGTAGGACTGGTAGTCTGGACACATGGTGGACTCGTGACATTTGCTCGACTCTCGGATCATGGTCTCCAGCTCCTCATTGTCCCGCTCCAGCTGGCGCACTTTCTCCAGGTAGTTGGCCAGACGATCATTCAGGAACTGCATGGTCACCTTCTCATGGCCATTTGGGGCACCTTCCACATAGTTCTCACAGACTCCAATGTTGCCGGGAATGTTGCAGGTCCCTGGCAAGGGGCAAGCGGTGTGGCAGCTGAAAGGCATACAGAGGCTGGGTTTGCCCAGAGGGGTTGCCCCCACACGCGCTCGGTTAGCATGTGCCAGGATGGCTGACAGGCACTGAGAGGCAGCCTTGGTCTCTGGAACCTGTCCGCTCAGAAGAGAACTACAGCGATGAGAAGTCATGGTGCTGAAGACCAGACGTGTGCTTTGCCTACAGTTAGATTTGCTTGAAGTAGAAGCCTTCTTCCTCCAGACCTTATATAGGTCTGTAGTGGGTGTTGGTGCAAGAAAACAGGCATTTTCCTCATTAATATTTATGTTGATTCTCATACAATCACTCTATTAGTCAGTGATTTTTTGTCTCTTATAAAGAGTTAATGAGCTCATGAAAGAGGCCTTCACCCACACAGGATACTTCCCCTCACTGCAGGGTCCTAGAACACAGAGAAATGAGGTCTTTTTCAAGCCCACATTCTGTGGCTTATGTCTCTTTCCCCTCTGTCAGCTTATGTCTGTGAGGTAATTAAGAACCGGAGTCTCCTAAAATCCCCTCAAAATCTCTCCCACTCCAGTATTCTTTTCCTGCCTTCAAATCTTCCCGTCATGGCAAAGTCTAAAATGGTCATCAATCAGGCACATTGAGGAAAGCAAAACAAATCACAATTAGTTTCTTTCGGCAGGTGTGTATAGAGATCTCCACTGTGGGACACAGCTTAGCCTGCTTGGAGGGAGGGGCTTAGATTTTAGTAAAAGGAATAAGAAAGTAAATGACCTTTACTATAAATGCAATAAGAGAAGGGGTTTAAAAAGAAGCTGCATAGATTTTAAGAAGAGAGCACACTGTGTGACTAGAAAAAGACTTTATGGAACAGGGAGCATTTAAGATGTGTTTTGAATGATAGTTTCCAGGATACAGTGGGACAGAGACCATCACTCATAGAGACCAAAATGAACAGAACCAAACGCGTCTGGAAAATGGAAGATAGTATAACTGTGCTGGCATTTATAAGGAAGACACATATACCAGCCCTGGAAAGTTGCATTCAGTCCAGGTTGTGGGAAGCCTTGAATACCAGGACCACCCCATATATAGCCTTCAAGTAAACCCAAATCAAAGGTGGGAATCTGTCCCTGGAAGCTGACTCTCCCCAAATATGAGGAAAAATAAATATCCATGTTCCTTATGGAGGAAAGTAATAGAGAAGAGATGAAAATCTCCAGTATCATCATTAGAGGACAACATCAGACCAGAAACAACAAAAGAGAAACCTAACTTCCAGATTGATTTTGGTGTCTGAAAACTGAAGAGACACTTTTTAACTACCATGGGTCAAAGGGTAATGAGAAATTAAAGTATTTTAAACTGAATTAAAATGAAAATAACACCTATCAAACTGATTTGGGCAATTAAGACTTCCCTGTGCAAGCATGAGACAAATTAGCTTGGGAGGTGGGGGGAAAAAAATTCATGAATGAAACAGGGTAATCTGTGATTCTCAAGAAATAAAAAATTATGTTTTTGTGTATTAGAGTCTATAGGCTAATTAAGGCAGGCAGTGATTAGTATTTTATGGTGTCTGTTCTCAGGCACCTCCCCCTCCTTTCCGGCAGCTTTCCTTGTAAGACATTGGTCCTCTCACCCACTGACTCCCTCTTCACCTTGTTTAAGAAGATACGTACTCAAGAACTTTGATCTTCCATCTTTTGAAACTTGGTACATTTCTTTGAAATGCACCTACCTTGATGGTCCTTTACTTAGCAGACTGTAAAATAAAATTTAAATTTCCTTAATCTTCAGACACACTCAGCGCATCAGAAGCTTTATGGCCTCCTCTATTCCTAAACAAATAAGCCAGTGGCCAGTTGTTCAGTAAGCTCTGGAAAAGGGCAGCCAGCCAGCTTCTAGGCTATGCTAACGAAGACGCTGCTTTGACCCCATTCCTGAGATGAATGCATTCACCAGGAGGGCCCTTGAGGCAGTAGCTACGTGTTTTAGGTAGCTCTAAAACATGGAATATGAGCCAAAGGAGATCTCAAAGTCCTCTAGTCTAAAGCCCTTTGGCATTAAATGTCTTCTGATAACCTTCCAATTCATTGTCCAGTCCACCGCTCCCCAGAAGGCCCCTCCCGTCATTGGTCAACTGGGCCCCTGTGGCTCAGTTTCCCAGGCTTTGGGCAAGATGCTAGAGTCAAGAGATAATAACAGCTAGCTCTGTCTTCTGGAGTTATAATACAGGGGACAGTTAGAATGTCCTTTATGCAGAAAGACATATCTACCTCCGTGCTGTTTATGGCTCTTGCTTTTATTTGTTCCTGCATTCATTCAATAAACATTGAGTGAGGACCCATACTGTGCCAGGCAGGGTCTGATGTTGGATGCTGGTGGTATGCTAGCAAGTAAGTCAGAGAGTTTGCCTTTAGTTAATTTACTTTCTCGTTCTACCCATGGGGTCCCACAGAGGATAAATCAATCATTCGGCCACATGGCAGACCTTCAATTCTTTCTAATCCCCTTTCCATCCTGAATACATTCCTATGAATACATCCCATGGAGTCTCTGTTACTCTTTTTTTTTTTTAAGATTTTTATTTATTTATTTGACACAGAGAGAGAGAGATCACAAGTGGACAGAGAGGCAGACAGAGAGAGAGGGGGAAGCAGGCTCTCTGCTTAGCAGAAAGCCTGACGTAGGGCTCAATCCCAGGACCCTGAGTTCATGACCTGAGCCAAAGGGAGAAGTTTAACCCACTGAGCCACCCAGGCACCCCCTCTATTACTCTTAAGTGAGGACCCTAGAATGGAATTTCTGATGAGCTGGCATTAAGAGGCTGCCAACAAATGGCCCAGCAAACCTTCTTGGCCAGGACTCCTGTGTGCTCTATGCTGATCCCTCCAACTCTCATATACAATACGATGTCTCATATACAATCAGTGAGACCCATGGGAACACTTCCCCCTTAATTACTCTATGTATGGATATGGGCAATATTTACCAAGGCAGAGGCTTACCACCATCTGTGAATTTGTCCCAGTGAGCTACTCCAAGTGATTCAATATTCATATAACCTCCTCCAATGTTCAAAGCCCTTTCAAGTCACCATGAGGATTGCAATGATGAATCAGAGAAGTGCCCATCTCTGAAAGCAGGAAGAGCAGAAAGAGCAGAGGGGACTCAGAGCAGAAAGAGAAATAGTTCATGTCACTCAAAGGAAAGAAAAGTCACAGAGAGAGCTGCAGGCATGGGGTGGGGGGTTGGACATCAAGAGACTTTAGCTGGAGCTTGAAAGACAGGTAAGATCTGGACAGGCAGAGGAAAGAGGGAAAGAATTTCTAGAAAACAAAGATAACCACAGGCACACACTTGGAAGCAGAACCATAATGGTGGGCTCCAAAGAAGCAGGGGTGCAACCTCAGGAATGCGAGCATGCAGCCAACAGAGGCCTGCCCCAACAGAGATAACTTTGAATGACAGAAAAATGTAGACCCCCAAGAGTCAAATAGCATTTTTAAAGCCTATAGAAGTGGAATTTATACTAATTTATGCAAAAAAATCATCTCCTTATATTTTTATAACTTCCACACAGTTGATTCTCAAACTTTAGGCTGTATCAGAATCATCTGGAGGGCTTGCAGAAAGACAGATTGCCAGAGCCCCATACCAGGGTATCTGATTCAGTAGGTTTGGGGTCAGGCCCAAGAGTCTGCATTTCTAACAAATTCTCAGGTGATACCAACTCTGGGGTTTGGGGACCACACTTTGAGAACAGGACCTCTGTTCTACAGAAAGAGAAGAGCTTTCTGGTGGCCGTCATCCTATATAAATGAAGCCCAATGTAGCAAACTGGTATTTGAAGATTCAGGAGGGGCCAATGTTTGCGCACACTTGAAATGTGTTAGCATGGGTTGTCTTTAATATAATAAGCAATTCTGTTTGTTTTCATCTTCCTAGTTTACTCTTCTTCACAAAGGTTTGTTTTCTAAGAACATCTAAGACAGAAGGAGAAGGGAGGGACCAGAGGGGAAACCCATACAGTGTTTGTTAAACCTGTGGGTATGAAGTCTGTCCACAAGAAACAATGTCTGTAGCGGACAGATAAAGGTCAAGTGAAGTGGTACTGATTAATATCTACTAGGTGCTGGGAATCTGGCTTGGCAGTCACACAGAATTTCATGACTCTCTCTCTCTCTCTCTCTCTCTCTCACACACACACACACACACACACCACATATTCAGAGTTGAGACACACTATCACGTTTGACTACCTACTATGTGCTCCCCAGTATTGTACCTCAGGCTTTAATCCTTTCAATCACACTGCAAAATGGTTGCCAGTATCCCATTATAGAATAAGCAAAAAGCTCAGAGCAGTTAGGTTACTTGTCTGAGCTCACAAAACTAGAAAAGGAAGTCCGAGAAACATTAGCTCAGGTCGACCAAGACCCTCAAACCCAAGCCAAGGCTTCTTGCCAGCCACCACGGACACCCATTCCATCCACGTGCTCCACTCATTGAACCAGTGCCGCAGTCCCCTCTGGGCTGCACGCTCATCCAGAGAGCTAGGAGTATAGCGGGGAACAGGACAGAGTCCTCTGAAGGTTTTGACTAGACAAGAGAGATGACCAAAGGGTAGTTTAGGAAAAGCAGCGCCCAGAATGCACCCTGGGATGGAAACACTGAATCTCCATTCTGCACAATCTCCAGCACCTAGTGTAGTGCCTGGTACATAACACATACCCAGGAACTGTTAAATGAAATGGTGAAAGGCTGAAGTGTGTGCAGGATAAACTCAGTACAGAGGAGACGGGGCAGACGGAAGAGGAGAAAGTTCCTACAAGATCCCTAGCAGCATGTGGTAAAATCAGGAGTGCTGACAGAGAGGAAGAGAAGACAAGAGGACTCTACCAAAACACTACAGGGCTGAGTGATATGGGGGTGGTCAAAGGAGAGACAGCAAAAGTCTTTGAGGTCCCTGGGTTCCTGGGACAAGAATGGGGTGATAAGGGAAGCCGGGAAGTCAAGGCAAAGAGCTGGCTCGAGGGGTAAGATGCTGACTAAGTTCTGAGAACGTGAAATGTGGCCCAGTGGGACTACCCACCAGGAGGACAGAGGGAAAGGTCTGGAGCCACACGAGAGCAACCTGAGTGGCTTGGACTCACTGAGACACTCTCCAGAGTCTCTGAGATTTCTTACACCTGGCAGGCAGGTAGAGCCTGGGTTGAGCTAGCCCAGAGGCTCCTACCTGAACCAGGCAGTGATTCTCCAAGGGAAAGTCCCCTCTCCCTGCCAGAGGGGACATGGTGAGGAGGATATTTTGGTTAGAGGGAGTGTCATTTAAAAACAAACCGCCTGTGTTCTCAATGAGCTTTTAGCCATGACGGGGCTCGGTATTCATATTTTTGAGAGCTAAAACAACATTAAGTGAGAAGTGAGGGGTTTTTTTTTTAATATTTGTTAAAGAAAAGCCACAGATAAGGAAGAAAAAAAGGCTGAGAAACACTAAATTAGGTGACAAGAAAACAAAGAAATGATTCAATGAGACGAACTCGGGGACATTATTCTAAGTGGCCCACAGAAGGGGCAGATTTGATTTTGTTCTTAGTCAGGAAGACGAAGGGAGGATGAAGGAGTGGCGAGGCAAAGCGTTAGCGATCACACGTCATGGACCCCAACGCACAAAAATTAGTATCTAAATAAAAAATGTTCCTGTTCGGAAAAGTCCAGAATTCCACCTCAGTACTCTTGGCTTCCAGGAGTACACGGTGGTGGGAGCAGACATGTGGGCCCTTCCCCAAAGCTGGCTCAGTGACTGCCAGCCTCTGTCCCGGGGCCTGCAGCCAGCTACCCTCACTCCTTCCACTTTGCTGGTATTTGGGAGAAATGGCATTTGGAGTAAAAAACAGGCAATGAGTGGAGAGGCCTGCAGAGGCCTGCCTGGTGTTACTGTGTGAAGCCTGGAAAAAAACATTACAGATCAGCACATTGGTAGTGCAGAGGCAGTAATCTGAAAACTAGTGGGCTTGGAACTTAACTAGGTGGCTCAAAAGAGGATCTGGTTCCAAGCCAAGAGAGCAGTAGTCTCAGGGGGAAAAAAACAATCAACCTCATTGAAATCTAGACACAAAACTAGACACTGCATCCAGGGTTCCTATCAGTCCAATATGCGAGGACAGTGGAACCAAGGGAGGCGGGAGGGCCCAGGGTGGAATGTACAACGCGAGAACCGGTCTGTAAATGGAGAAATGCTTGGGTTTTGGCACCAGAGGGCGCCCTGAGCTGCCGGGCATCATTACGGATGATTGTAAAACCAGTGTCTAGGTGCCCTGGGCCAGGCAGGATAGCCACCTGCCAGCTAAATAGCCACCTGCCAGCTTCCCTAGACTGCAGTGCCCCCTGTGTCGGAATAGCCTTTCCTATCACATCCACTAACCGTGGGGGTCCCAAATTAGAGTGCATGCAGATTGTGACCTGGCCGGTCAAGGCAGGAACAGGCCAGATTTTCACGACCATGTTACATGAAAAAGTTATGGCCACTCCTTATAACATACGATTCTTGTGAGTTACTTATTAGAAGGAGGCCCACAAGAGCCCACTTGTCCTCTAACAGCCCAAAGAATGTCTTTTGTTTGTTTGATTGGTTGGTTGGTTGGTTTGGGTTAGGCCATTTGGAGAGAAACACTAAGCTCCAATAACAAGAGTGGTTGGTTTTCCTTATTGCTTAGAAGTGGACAGGAGGATGGTCAAACTTCCAGGCCACCGACTTGGAAATACATCATGGCCCCTGATCCTGCTAATGGGTTCTGCTATCAACTCTTCAGTCCCGCTTTCCTTCTAAGAGGAAAACGTCATCCCTGTTGGTTCCCAGGGAGCCCCATAGGCCAATATCCACTGAACACCCTCTCTATGCCAAGAGCATTGTATGAATTACCCCTCAACAACAGTGAAAGGGAAATAACATTTTTCTACTTTGACAACTGAAGAGTAGGTCTCAAAAGAGTGTAGTGGCCTGGCCACTGAACTGGGGTCACAGAGGGTGGGATCTGAGCCCAAACTGGCCCAACTCCAGAGCAAGTGCTCTTTCCACAATACTATGCTACCATGCAGAAGAACCGAATCCGCCTTGGTCTTTGGACCAGGGTACACAGGGGAGCCAAAATCTGAGAGTTTTATTCTTGGACACGCTCAGCCCATACCAGATGCTAAACTGACTTGGACAGCAAAGAAGGCACATAATCTCACAAGTGCTATGCTGCCATGCCTGGCTGTGACCCACCTAAGTCTGGGTCAGAGCCATGTCCAAGTGGCAGACAGGCATACGAAGCACTCACACCAACTGCATTCCTCAGTCAGCATCGGTGCTCCAAAGGCATCAGCAGTGGAGACCGGCACACATCTCTCTGGAAGAAAATATGTGCAGGACCCAGACAGCTGTCCCCAGAGCCCAATCTAAGACAGTATGTGGTAACACCATGCCTCCATAAAAGGAACAATCTGAATGAGAGAGAGAACTTGGCAACCCGATCAGGGCAGTTCTCAGCATGATCTCCCTTTGGCTAGCTTGGAAATCTAAGTTGTGTGATTTTGTTCTTGGACAAAATCAAAAGTCTGAAGATGCCAAAAGCATGATAGAGACATGTTAGTCCTGAGCTGTTCTAAAGGAATTCAAACCTGGCAGCCAGCATGGCTTGCTTTCACCAGTCCATAGGAATCAATGGGCAAGGTAAGTACACATCCCATGTCAGCAAAGGGCCTTCATCCAGAGGCTAAGACCCCAATGCCCCCAGAGAGATCCTGGCAGCAAAGAGACATGTTGGAGCCAGCGACCACCCAAGGTCTTGAGGGCCAGAGCTCTTTATCTCCCCATATACATTGCCAAACACCAGAAGTATAGAACTTAATGCAGGAAGGAGGTTTATTGACCATTTTGTACAGGAATCCAATTACATCTTAGGAGAGGCTGAAGCATTGGAGTAGAACCAAAATCCCAGAAGAGGTACTGGGAACAAACAATAGCTCAAGTGAAAGACAATTACAGCTTTGGGGGAGAAACACAGCCTAGGGACGCACAGGGAGTGACTGCTTAGAAGTTTCTGTTACACTTTGATTCAGTGAAAATGCCTCCAGTGAGTTTGGTCTTCCTGGGAGGAAGACTAAGCAGGTGAGGGCAGCCAGTCTTGACCTTCCATGCTGGCATTCAGACCTTCAGAATCGGGTCTCAGCGCTCGTGCCACCGGCTTAGAGAGGGCTGCAGGTGGCAGGGGCACAGCCTGGACAAAGGACACAGGAGGCAGCCATAGAGCAGGGATTCATGGGGAGTCTGCAGGGAGAGAGAGAAAGAGAGAGGAAGAGTTAGACACAAGAGGTGCAAAGGTGTCTCAGGGACGCACAGAAAGGGTGACGCCAAATAGGTAAAGGACGGGTCTACCACCAAGTCACAGGGCCGCATGAACTCCATATGACCAGTTCCTCGTCGACCCTCATCTATGTTTTTCCACATCCAGGAGCCCTCTGGGGGGACTTGACTTAGGAATCAGCTCTTCATATAACAACTGACCCACAGGGGAGTCTGCACACAGCAGAGAGCTGAGTGCGTCCCTTAGCCAGCATGCACAGGGAGCTTTGTTCTTTCCGATGACATCTCCTTCCACAACCCCATCAGTTATCTCTGAGGACCCGCCTGACCATCAGGTATGTATCTCGGGCAGAAAAAGACCCAATCACACATACTTGCAGTCCTCGCTCTCCAGAAGTTTCCGGTACGTGGCAATCTCGCACTCCAGTCGGGCCTTGACGTCCAGCAGCACCTGGTACTCCTGATTCTGCCGCTCCAGGTCACCCCGGATCTCAGACAGCTGCTCCTCCACGTTGCTGATCAACACCTGCATCTGGGCCAGCTCGGTGCCGAAGCGGGCATCAGCTTCACACAGGGAGTTCTGCAGACAGTCTTTCTGTAATGGCAAAGGGGGAGGCAGGTGGAAAATTGTGGACTGCAGCTCTCAGTCTCTCCAGTAAGACTGTGATACCCCGGGGTATTGCCAGACCTGGAGAACAATCTAGCTCCTGTTAGAAGACCTCAGCTAGCAGACCTCAGCTAGAAGAACTAACAATGTGCCATTGCTCTTCATTGCAGACGCAGGATAAGTGTGCAGGACCTGCCCCATATGCCCCAGCATCCACATCTATGAGAAGGTTCTTGCACAGGCAAGGAAGTCGAGGTTTGAACTGTGTCCTGGTCTGTATTTAAGGGGGGCCGGTACTGAACCAGGAATTGCTCTTGGGAGTGGGAGCCAAGCAGAGGCCTCTAGGCATGCAAAGAAACTCACCAGCGTGTGCTGGGCCTGAAGCTCCACCTCCAGGGCGTTCACCGTGCGTCTCAGCTCCAGGATCTCCGACTGGCAGCACCGCAGCTCCTCGGAGCAGGACATGTCCTGCTTGCTGATGCTTTCAGACTGAAGCACAAGGCCACAGAGACATGATCAGCAACCTTCCCACGGGAAAGCCAAGGTCCCTCCCTGCTCCAAGGCAGTGCCCTCACCTGATCTCGGAACCACTCTTCCAGATCATTGTGGTTGGTCTGCACCATGGCCTCATAGTGGCACCGCATCTCCTGAAGCACCCTGCTCATGTCCACAGTGGGCTCCACGTCCAGCTTAATCTGGAGCTTGTCCCCAAGCTGGCTCCTCAGAATGCTCACTTCCTGCAGGAACAGAAGCAACCACATCCTGAGTGAGGAAACGGCTTTTGACAGAGCAGATGGCACCTGAACCTCTCCTCAAGACTAATAGCTTGAGGGGTGCCCCCACTCGTGTGCTGATATGAAAGGGCTTGCCTATGGTCCACTGGGAAGAGCCCATTTGGACACCTTCCTAAACTGACAAGACAAACCTTTATAAACAAGAAACTCTCTTTCCACCACCTCCCACACAGTCAGCCTGACTCCCAGACGCAGATCAACTCTTCATCCCAATGCCAACTGAGCCCAGGTTTGAATCCTAGAGCCCCAAGCTGAGCAGTGTTCTCCTTCCTGCCCAGGACCCTCCCCCAAGGGGCTGCAGCCCCAGGCCCAGACCTGTTCGTGGTTCTTCTTGAGGCAGAGCAGCTCTTCCTTCAGGGACTCCTGCTGGGCCTCCAGGTCAGCCTTGGCCAAGCTCAGGTCATCCATGAGCTTGTGCATCCCACACATGTCTGCCTCTATCACTTGGCGCAGGGCGTGCTCACTCTCATGCCTTCCAGCACAGGAAATGCAAAGTCAGCGGGACACCAAGGACATGTCCTCTCAGCTGCCCCTGGTTCCCACCAGCGTGGATCCTCATTTCCTCAATTCATCAACATTCACCCTATTGGATCCTGTAGCTACAGAGCTCATGGTCAGGACAACTATCATTATGCCCACTGGATGGGATGAAATGGGAAACTGAGGCTCAGAAAGAATAAATGGATATTCCAGGATTGTCCACTTGGTCAATAATAAATACACAGATTCAACCAAAGTGTTCAAACGAGAATGCAGTGTCCATCTGGCTAAAAAAGATCATTCAGCTGGAAAAGAATGGCTTAAAAGTAAGCCTTCTGGACCTAAAGCTTTCTAGTTTATCCCATGGATTAATCATTTTGCAGGATTTTTACAACTTTCTCATTCATTCAATTGCAACTCTTGAAAACAAGGAACTACAGTGACAATTTCTCCCACCGATGAATTTGGCCAAGAGTCAGTGCATCTGTCAACAGCCAATGCATTGAAAGTTTATTCTTACAATGACTTGATTTTGTTTCTGGCTCTAATACCAAGTTCTCTTATCTTCTAGATGTGGGGAGAAAATGACATGGGACCTGACCAATCTAGATGATTCTTCCTCTTTTTGTTTCAATGCTTTTGTTCTTTTTCTCCTATATAAGGACAATTTCTAGTAATAGGTTAAATTATGGTTTGGAAAGGAAGAATGTGAACACTTAGGTATTGATCCATTAATGCTTCTATCCAGCAACTATTTTCAAACATCTACTTTGGGCAAGTACCATGATGGGCACCTAGAAATAGAACAAAAAAGAGGAGTCACTCTGAGCCCTCTTCTGGCCCTACTTACTTGATTCTGAAGTCATCAGCTGCCAGCTTGGCATTGTCAACTTGGATAATCATCCTGGTATTCTCAGCCTTGCTGCACAGGATCTGAGGAAAAGCAGGAAGACAGTTCACACACAAAACATCATACTCTGGGCCCCAGCTCTACAGGTAGCATCTACACTCATATTCGAGAGAATCCAAGAACCCAAAGCTCCTTGAGCCTTCAGGACCATGTCCTATGGGTGTGAAGCTAACAAATCTCTCACTGACTTGGTTCTGGGGCAAAGGTATGTTTAATGGAAGGGAGAAAAATGCCATGCCCTTCCACCTTCCTCAGACCCAACGCACCCCAGGCTACTCTAAACCTCACCTTCTGCTGGAGCTCCTTGATGGTCTGGAAGTAGGACTGGTAGTCTGGGCATATGGTAGACTCATGACATTTGCTTGACTCTCGGATCTTGATCTCCAGCTCCTCGTTGTCCCGCTCCAGCTGGCGCACCTTCTCCAGGTAGTTGGCCAGACGGTCATTCAAGAACTTCATGGTTACCTTCTCGTGGCCATTCGGGGCGCCTTCCGCATAGTTCTCACAGACTCCAATGTTGCCAGGAATGTTGCAGGTCCCTGGCAAGGGGCAGGCGGTGCAGCAACTGAAGGGCATACACAGGCTGGGTTTGCCCAGAGGGGTTGCCCCCACACGTGGTCGGTTGGCATGTGCCACGGTGGCTGACAGGCACAGGGAGGCAGCCCTGGCCTCTGCCCCAGGCTGGGTCACAAGGTCCATGGAGGGGCCATAGACACTTGTTGGGGCAGGCAACCTGGTGCTGCCCGGACACTGGGATGAGCTGATGTAGCAGGAAGTCATGGTGTTAGGCTGAGGTTGCAGAGAAGGTTGAGAGCAGCTGGAAAGGCCAAGCCACTGAGTCTGACAACCTCCTTCCCTCCTGGGCCTTTTATACCCCCATCCCAGGTGGGTGTTGGCTCCATGCTTTGACCTCAGTGCCTCGATTCCCTCCCTATTGTTGTACGGTCATCCTGTTACTCAGCTGTTTAGTTTACTATTAAGAGTTCCCTGCCTCATTATAGGAATGTTGATGAATTTGTGGTGCCCTTTGATTTTTATATCAGGTTATCTATTGACAAAAGGTCAGAGATTTCTATGTCTACCCAACAATCACCAGCAGTTAATTCAACTTCTAGACATCCTTTCTCTGGACTGGGCCAGTATCTCTATGGATGTGGACACACTCAAGGATAGACTCTTTCAACCAGTGATCTTTGTAGCAAAAGGGACAATGACTCCTGTGCTCAGGCTCACCCAGACTTTCCTTGGAAGAGAAACACTAGTTTATAAAACTGGTAAGTCTACAGATACTTGATCATTGAGAGGTCCGATTTTTTCTTTCTTCTATCCTTTACACTGCACACTCCCCTTAAGAAGCTTAAAAGCATTAATGCATCCAGAAACATTAGAACTGGCTAAGTTTTGGTTGACTAGTCACAATCAGTTTTCAGTCATTCACTTGTTCAGCATGTTTCCTGAACATTTCCTAGAACTTGGGCAGTGTGCTGGCTCTTGAACATGCAATGGCCCCTATTCTTCAGGAGAAAAGGGTACCCCAGAAACCTCACGATGTCTTCAACAAATTTGAATGAGAACCATTGATCAATGGGAATTGGTGTAAGAGAGGATCCATGGTCCTAACCAAGGATATTTCTAGTATCTAGAGCAAAGCTACTAACAAACAACAACAACAAAACAACAATAGCAACCACATAAAAAACCTTTTATTTGACCCAGAAAAGGGAACTGGGAGGGGGTATAGCTCAGTGGTAGAACATCTGACTGCAGAAAAGGGAACTGGGACCAGAGCTCAAAGGATATCTAAAGAAAAGTTCAAGAACTAACATTTATGAAGATGTAAGTTACAATAGCTATTCTGTGGTATTCTTTCTTATTTAATCCTTACCACCTATGAGGCAGCTAGTCATAGCCTCAGTGTGCAGGTGAAGAAACTAAAGTCCATCTTCCAATTGACAGAGAAATAAATTGTCAAGAGCTTGATTCTGTCTAAGGTCTATGGGGCCCATTCATTCTCTTCCTACCCTGCCATGACCCCCAGTGAGAACAACTTATGTACTGCCTATGTTGTTGCTTTGTTGCAGGACTTAGTTGTTGGGCAACTTAGTTGTTGGACTTAGTTGTCGCAGGCTTAGTTGTTGGGCTAGAGGCTAATGTGAAAAGAAATAAAATATCTGAGGATCCTTGTGTTCCAGCAAAAGAAGATACCTACACCCAGAGCAGAAAAGACAAAAAAATGCACACAGAAAGTCATATAAAAAGTCAAGAGTCTAAAGTGGGCCTCACATCCCAGAGATTTTTGTTAGAGACCAAAGCAACCATGGGCTGTGAGGTCAGAGGTCACCCCTCCAGAGTGCTAGAGGGAAAGTAGACAGACCAAAGAATGGAGGAAGAGTTAATCAGAGAACAGCCCAGGAGAATATAAACAGGTCTTTTCTCTAATTCCTAAAATTCAAGAAAAAGCATCTCTAAGAAAACCAAATGGGAGGCAGTGGGTATAAGTATTGCTGAGTCCTGGGCTCTTAGAATTCTCTCAAAAAGAAATAAAGAGATCTGGAATTCTTCCCAAAAGGAAAACCCATTGTGGGGTCAGTGCCAGTTACCCTGAGGTCACCAGTGAATAACCCCTTACAAACACTATAATTAGGAGACATCACCAGACTTGGCCTTCCCATCCTTCAGAGGCTTCTAGGTCCAATCTGCATAAGTTCCATCTTCAAACACCTCTTTATTTCCCTCTTGCCTCATCCCAATGCATCACTTTAATCCAGAGAATTGGACCATTACAGTCATTTCCTTTGATTTGCTAAATAGGCTCCACGTTGTGGCCCTACTTCCTGGAAGGATTTATCCCATTGACTGAAATTATGGTTCCTTCCATCTCAGGACACACGCCACTTGTTACTTCTTGGGCTTCCCAGCTAGAGTGTTGATGCCCTCCCTGGCACCCCTCTCTAAAGTCCTGGCTTGGACTCAGCGTGGTCTGTTTTACATAATGACACTGATGCCACCTGTTGCTCTTAAAGAAGAGGGTTCTGCTGATTTTCTTTTGTCTCAAAAGAACTGGTAGTAAGTGGAAGGCATGAGACAGGTGTTTGAGATGGTGTGAGCTGGGGAGGAGCCCATCCTTGACATGCCAGTCTGCCTCCTTTCACTCCCTGTAAAGAGACCAACATATGGGCCAGGTTGTGTGGAGGGAAGTCCTGGCGATGAGTTGTGAAAAGAGAGGCAGTCTAGCAGCCCTCCTTCATTCACAGGGACCACCCTGTCGCTCTTTGGGAGTACAAGTTTTAGAGTTATAGTTTGTCTTCAGGGCTAGGTGAAGCCCTGGGTCGAGAACAGCATCATTCAATGCCGGCGCTGGGACCTACCGAGACAACTCTTTGTGAAAGAGAAAGCAGTGAAATTGGAGCAGCCCAGGGTTAGGATCTAGTCTGCAGCTACCTTATCTGTTGCCAAGGGGAGATTCTGAGGGTGTCTAAGGAAGCAGGTGCTGTCCACATGCAGCGTGCTCTGTGTGTGTTGCACCAGGAAGATGTCAAACCACAGCAGGTGATCCATCCTGACCCAGCTGTGTCCGTACACCCTCAGACATGTTGGATGCGGGGGTTCCAGGACGGACACCTTCAGGGACATTTGTGAGGAGGAGGTTCTAGGACGGACACCCAGAAGGCCACCTCAAGAGGCTTTGAAAAAGACCAAAAGCTGCCACTGTCTTCTCTATTAAGTGAGATTTTATGATATGATTACTTGGAAATCTTATCTGATTTAAGGATCTTTATTAATAGTTTCTGCTTTATTCTTATCCCAGGTTCTCTAGGGCATCAGAGACTAGCTGATAAAAACAATTATCTGTACTTCCTCTCTCCATCCCCTGATAACAGGTTTCCTTTGTAACACTCTAGGGCAGCACATTTGCCCTTATTTATCTCCTACCCAGGCCCATTATGAAGCCCTTTAATGCAGCATAGCAGTGTAGTTAAGGCCAAGAACTCTGGAACCAACCAGCCTGGATTCAGATTTTGGTTCTACCATTTACTAGCTGTGAAAACTTGGCCTGGTGGCTTGACCTCTCTGTGTTGAGATTTCTACATATGCAAAACAGAGGCAGTAATAGCACCTAGCTCATAGACTTGTTTTAACTATTAAAGAGTTTGATCTCTGTAAACCACTTAAAATAATGTCCGGCACATGGCAGAGTAAATACTAAAATAAGTGCTAGCTGGCTTTTTTCCAGTGGCTTTTAATCATCGGTTTAGATGCTCACATCATTTGAAATTTTAAAATGCTTATTAAATTACCATTTTTTAACTATGTAAATGAGCAAAGATCAAACAGGTTGATGTCACAATGTTGGCAATGAATAGAAAACTGGCATTGTCGAACACTGTTGGGTGGGCCAGTAAATCATGCAGCCTCTTCAAGGCAGTTCAGCAACATCTATGCAAATAGCAATTGCGCATCCCCCACGATCCAATAATTCCACTTCCAGGAATTACCCCAGATGCACTTACATAGACACGTGCATAAGAATAACAAGAATATTTATTGCAATATCTGGGGAATCATAGCAGACTAGAGAGAACTGAAACACCCACCGAAAGGAGCCTGGGTAAGTGAATTGTAGTATATGCATGTAGGGAAAAGCTTGCCACCATTGCAAATAATGAGGTAGATATATAGAGATACAGATATAGTAACATAGAAATAACACCTTCAATGTAAACTTCAGTGAAGAAAAGGTCAAATGCTCAACAAGATACCCAGTATGCTACTTTTTATATTTACCCAAAGGGGAATACATTTATGGTAAGAATGAATCTCAGACCATAAAGTCAGGTGTAGCTTTACTTTCTTGTGCTTGAACTAAATTGTAATTTTAATCTTCATCCTACATGACACCAAGTGGCAGAATCATCTTGAGGACCCCTTCCCGAGAGGTGACCCTGAGTTCCAGGGGCCTTTTCTCCAGGATGTTGGGAGACAGGAGGTGGGCAGGGATCAGCCCTTGGCATTGTCCTCCATCCACACTGTAAGAGAGACCCATGTGGGCCCTTCTGCCCAGTTCTCAGCTATCAGAACACCCCGGTGTTGCCATGGAATCCTCATCGTCACTCGCATGTATCCCAGCCTTGAGCTCTTGGGGCTCCCTTTGCTCCATTTGTGCTACTCTCTGATCCACAGAGTCATGTCTCAGCTTCAGTACCATCCTGGGCCTCAGGATTGTCTATATTTTCTCAGGCCCTCTGTCCAGACTCCCCATGAACTATTTCTCCCCTAGGGTCTTGGTGCCTCTCCAGGTTCTACCTGGGAAAGGGAGAACAGATGCCCTCTGGTCCTACCTTCCCCAACCTATTATCCTCCTGACCCTTGACTCTGTATCCCAGCCTGGGGAAAGGGGTGGGACAAACAGGGGATCTTCCAGCATCTACATTCTCTTCCCTTTCCCTCCTCTTTGTTCCTCAATCCCAGATGCCTTCCTCTGACTGGAGGGTGGGACATTTTCCCTTACTCATCTCATCCAAGGCCATTCTCTTGTCAACTCAGGGCTTGGACTCATGAGACTCAAAACCTCTTCCCTGTCTTCTGCTATGCCATCCTTCTCCCAAATCGCTGAGAGCTGCTTGGGCTACAGCTATTAGAAGGGCCCAGGGTACGAGGAAATATAGTGATGATCATCTGTTAGAACCTCAAAATTTGCTTCCTCTCCTCTGTATACATACGGAAACTAATTTGTGGAGGAGGACTATTTCCATGGTGTAGGCTTCACTTCTGTTTCAAGTTTTCACAAGATGTATGTTCTATGTGTATAATTTTTGTAAGCTAGTTTTTTTTTAAGAAGACTTTCTACAAACAAACAAGCAAACAAACAAACAAACAAATGCTTGGTGTTTTGTGAGAGTTTGCACATCCTTGGGGTCCATTTCCCCTTTCAGGAATCTGTGACTTTTGTGCTGAACTGGTTGGGTTCAGATGTTGTTCTGCCCAGCATTCAAAAGCCCCTTTGCCCTCCACAGTCTCATCTTTGAGTGGTGATTCTGGTTGATGAGGTCCTTGGGACATTAGGCTAGGAGCCATGTCCTCTATCATGTGCCCCCAAAGGCTTGTGGATTTCCCCCCAATGTTGGGAGTCCATTTCTCTGAGCTTCTCAGGATACCATGTCCTATGGATGTGAAGCTAACAAATCTCTCACTGACTTTGTTCTGGGGCAAAGGTATGTTTAATGGAAAGGAGAAAAATGCAATTGTAGAAACATGTAGAGTGGATGATTTTAGGAAGCTGGGAAAATATGAAATTCTGAATAACTCATTGTCAAACTATTTATTTGGTCCACTTCACAGTTTTTATGCAATATAAATAGGTAAATATTGGGGTGCCCAGGTGACTCAGTCAGGTGAACATCTGACTCTTGATTTCGGCTCAGGTCATGATCTCGGGGTTGTGAGATCAAGCCCTGCATCAGGCTCTGTTTTCTGTTTAGAATCTGTTTGCTCCTCTCTCCCTCTTGCTCTCCCTCTGCCCTCCCCCTGCTCACTCTCACTCTCTCTCTCTCTCAAAAAAATAAATAAACAAACCTTTAAAAATAGGTAAATATTGACAACTCTCCATTATTTTTCACACTGAAAACCTATTATTAAATACCCTAATTCTGAATCATTCTTAGGGTCAAGTGTATCTCTGGGGATTCATGTTTCTCAACTGAAAAGTTGCCTTCAAGAGAAAGCTTCGTCCAGGTTCCCAGAGCATTCAGTCAGTGTTCCTCTTCTCCACTCACACTGAATCCTCAGTTTACCTTAAACATATCCCTCTCCATAGATTTCTCTGTTGCCAGCATATGTGGAAGACCCTTGGAAGCAGGGATTTTGCCTTATTATTTTTGTCTTGTTCATCTCTGTAATTCCCAACACAAGAAATCAAAGGAAATGCCCAATCAATAAAAACATGAAAGAAAGAACTAAATGAACTCAGCTCAGAGCCAATCACACTCAGTTTATCCTCCACTGTGCCTGGTACATAGTGATGCTCAGCAATTATGTGATGAATGAATGAATGAATGAATGAATGAATGAAGTATGAACCAAATAGTAGCTTCTTGCCCCAAGGACAGAAAATCCTTGAATTCTAAACGCTGTCATCTTAAATCAAATCAAAATCAAGATAATGTTTGTTTTCATCTAGGAACATATTTCTATGAAAAGTCCTACAGAGCATTCAAAAGCAGATCATACTGAATTATGTATTTAGCCCATGTCCTTTTGGGAAAAGAATAGAATTATTTAATGACAGAATCAATCACTTTGATTGTACTGGGAACAGTCCTTCTCTGCTAATGACATAGTCCCCCCTTCAAAGTCATCCTCGACCCCTTCTCAGATAACTGATTTGACCCATGAAATGTTCAAAACAGACAAGGCATTTAGGAGGAACTAGGCAGCAGTGAGCGGGGGCAGATTAGCTCATTCAGGAACTGATAATACACTGTCCTGTAAGGTTTATACTAATAAATCAAATGGTTTATATGGTTTCAGTGACCATTCCCAAATTATACTACGTCAGTGATCCTGAGTATGAAAAGTGGGGCTATCCAAGGCTCACATTGCAGGGTCTCCCTATATTGTTTTCTGATTCAGTGTACTTTCAGATGTACAATACAGTGATTCAACAATTTTATACGTTATTCAGTGTTCATCATGATAAATGCATTCTTAATCTCTTCTATCTATTTCGACCCTCTCCTCATCTGTATCCCCTCTGGCAACCACTGGTTTATTCTCTGTATTTAAGGGTCTGGTTTTTTGTTTTTCTTTTTTTTTTTTTTCCTTTGTTCATTTGTTTTGTTTCTTAAATTCCACATATGAGAGACATCATGTGGTATTTGTCTTTCTCTGAATAACTTATTTCACTCAGCATTATACCCTCTAGAGCCATTCATGTTGTTGCAAATGGTAAGGTTTCATTCTTTTATACAGCTCAATAATATTCCATTGTGTATATATACCACCTCTTCTTTAACCATTTGTCTATCAGTGGACCCTTGGGTTGTTTCCATATCTTTGCTATTGTAAATAATGCTACAATAAACATAGAGATGCATATATCTTTTCAAATTAGTGTTTTCATTTTCTTTGGTTAAATACCCAGTAGTGGAATTACTGGATCATATGGTAATTCTATTTTTAAATTTTTGAGGAAAGGAGGTATCTTTTTATAGTACATCAGTAGTTTTTGATGTAGTGTTAAATGATGCATTGGTTGCATATAACACCCAGTGCTCATCACAAAACGTGCCCTCCTTAATACCCGTCACCCAGTTACCCCATCCCCCACCCCCTCCCTTCTGTAAACCTCAGTTTTTTTTCCAGAGTCCAGAGTCTCATATGGTTTTGTCTCCCTCTCTGATTTCTTCCCATTCAGTTTTCACTCCCTTCCCCTGTGGTCCTGCATACTATTCCTTATGTTCCACATGAGTGAAACCATATGATAATTGTCTCTTTCTGATTGATTTATTTCATTTAGTGATTTCCTCCAAGCCCATCCATGTTGATGCAAAAGTTTGGTATTCATCCTTTCTGATGACTGAGTAATATTCCATTGTGTATATTATCCACATCTTCTTTATCCATTCTTCTGCTGAAGGGCATCTCAGCTCTTTCCACAGTTTGGATATTGTGGTGCATATGAACACTGGAGTGCCTATGACCCTTCTTTTCTACATCTGTATCTTTAGGGTAAATACCCAGTAGTGCAATCGCTGGGTCATAGGGTAGCTCTATTTTTAATTTTTTGAGAAACCTCCACACTATTTTCCAAAATGTCTCTACCAACTTGCATTCCCACTAACAGTGTAAGAGGGTTCCCCTTTCTCCACAACCTCACTAACATTTGTTGCTTCCTATCTTGTTAATTTTTGCCATTCTAACTGGTGTGAAGTGGTATCTCATTGTGGTTTTGACTTGTATTTCCCTGATGGCTAGTGATGTTGAACATTTTTTCATGTGTCTGTTAGCCATTTGCATGTCTTCTTTGGAGAAGTGTCTCTTCATGTCTTCTGCCCATTTCTTTTCTGTTTTTTTATTTTTTTATTTTTTTATAAATATATAATGTATTATTAGCCCCAGGGGTACAGGTTTACACACTTCACAGCACTCACCATAGCACATACCTTCCCCAATGTCCATAACCCCACCACCCTCTCCCTCCCTCTCCCATAACCCTCAGTTTGTTTTGTGCGATTAAGAGTCTCTTATGTTTTGTCTCCCTCCCAATCCCATCTTGTTTCATTTATTCTTTTCCTACCCCCCAAACCCCCCACATTGCATCTCCACTTCCTCATATCAGGGAGATCATATGATAGTTGTCTTTCTCCAATTGACTTATTTTGCTAAGCATAATACCCTCTAGTTCCATCCACATTGTCACAAATGGCAAGATTTCATTTCTTTTGATGTCTGCATTATATATATATATATATATATATATATATATATATATATATATATATATATATATATATATCACCCCTTCTTTATCCATTCATCTGTTGATGGACATCCAGGTTCTTTCCATAATTTGGCTATTGTGGACATTGCTGCTATAAACATTCGGGTGCACGTGCCCCTTCAGATCACTACGTTTGTATCTTTAGGGTAAATACCCAGTAGTGCAATTGCTGGGTCATAGGGTAGCTCTATTTTCAACTTTTTGAGGAACCTCCATGCTGTTTTCCAGAGTGGTTGCACCAGTTGCATTCCCATCAACAGTGTAGGAGGGTTCCCCTTTCTCCACATCCTCACCAGCATCTGTCATTTCCTGACTTGTTAATTTTAGCCATTCTGACTGGTGTGAGGTGGTATCTCATTGTGGTTTTGATTTGTATTTCCCTGATGCCAAGTGATGTGGAGCACTTTTTCATGTGTCTGTTGGCCATCTGGATGTCTTCTTTTCCTGCCCATTTCTTAAAAGATGATTTATTTGGAGGGTATTGAGTTTGAGAAGTTCTTTATAGATCTTGAATACCAGCCCTTTATCTGTATTGACATTTTCAAATATCTTCTCCCATTCTGTGGGTTGCCTCTTAGTTTTCTTACATTTACTCTGCTGTGCAGAAGCTTTTTATCTTGAAGTCCCAAAAGTTCATTTTTGCTTTTGTATCCCTTGCCTTTAGAGACGTGTCTTAAAAAGAAGTCCCTGTGGCCAAAGTCAAAGATGTTATTGCCTATGTTCTCCTCTAGGATTTTGATGGATTCCTGTCTCTCATCTATTTTGAGTTTATCTTTGGGTATGGCCTAAAAAATTGGTCCAGTTTCATTCTTCTATATGTGGCTGTCCAATTCTCCCAGCACATTTATTGAAGAGACAATCTTTTTTCCATTGGCTATTCTTTCCTGATTTGTCAAAGATTAGTTGACCATAGAGATGAGGGTCAATTTCTGGGGTCTCTATTATGTTCCATTGATCTATGTGTCTGTTTTTGTGCCAATACCATACTGTCTTGATGATTACAGCTTGGTAATATAGTTTGAAGTTAACCATTGTGATGTCACCAGCTTTGGTTTTCTTTTTCAACATTCCTCTGGTGATTCAAGATCATTTCAGGTTCCATACAAATTTTAGGATTGTTTGTTCCAGCTCTGTGAAAAATATCAATGGTATTTTGAAAGGGATTGTTTTGAAAGCATGGATTGCTCTGTGCAGCATAGACATCTTAACAATGTTTATTCTTCCAATATATGAACATGGAATGTTTTTCCATCTTTTGTGCCTTCCTCAATTTCTTTTTTTTTGTTGGTTTTTTTTTGTTTTTTTTTTATTTTTTTTTATAAACATATAATATATTTTTATCCCCAGGGGTTCAGGTCTGTGAATCGCCATGTTTACACACTTCACAGCACTCACCAAAGCACATACCCTCCCCAGTGTCCATAACCCCACCCCCCTTCTCCCAACCCCCCTCCCCCCAGCAACCCTCAGTTTGTTTTGTGAGATTAAGAATCACTTATGGTTTGTCTCCCTCCCAATCCCATCTTGCTTCATGGGGTTTTTTTCATTTTTAATTTTTTATTTATTTCCAGCGTAACAGTAGTCATTATTTTTGCACCACACCCAGTGCTCCATGCAATCTGTGCCCTCTCCAATACCCACAACCTGATTACCCCAACCTCAATTTCTTTTATAAGTGTCTCTCTTTAAGAAGGCAGCTCACTCATTCAAAGGAACAGAGGATAAATGCGTTACGTGATAAAATGAGAGTTGCTTTACAGCCAGTGAAATTCAGATCTGAGTCCTATATCAGCCACTTGCCAAATTACATCTATAGTCAAGCTATTTAACTTCTGTGAGCGTCACTGCTTCGTATTTTAAAAGCAGTTATAACATCTGCCCTACAAGAATGCTGGAGAGTGGTATTCTGTTCTTGGGAAGAAGAGACAGCATTTAACATTGGGTGGGAGAAGACACAACTATATAAAACTCCATTTTACAACTGTGCCGTTAAAATAAACTGAGGGTTTTGGAGGGGTGGGGGTGGGGTTGGGTGAGCCTGGTAGTGGGTATTAAGGAGGACACCTATTGCATGGAGCACTGGGTGAGGTGCATAAACAATAAATTTTGGCACACACACACACACATTAAATTAATTTTTTTAAAAAGGAAAAAAAAATTTTTTAATTAAACTGTGCAGTTATATTCAAATATTTAACCATCAAAGAGGAGGAGAGCAAAGCAGGCTCTGTGCAACGTAGATGTTGCTTTTCACGAGAAGGAAAGAAATGCACCAGTTACAAAGTGAGGGGACTGAAGCTGGGCAAAAGTAGGAAACTGGATCGTTCCCGAAAGGCAGTGCTCCAGTGGTGGGCGCCAATACAGCAGTTCCCATCTCATTCATTTCACTTCTCAGAAAAAAAGCAAAAGTTGCAGAGGAAGCTTTCCATCTCATGGGGGAAAAAAACAAACCAGTTTCTGGAAAGACTCCTATTCCTGCCCCAACACAGGCCAGTCAATCCACTTCAGACAAAATGGTGAGTTGATATCATAAGAAGTTCTTCCTGAACATCACCCCTCAGCACCAGGACACACTCAGGACTGGTATCTATAGCCCAAAATGCCAACAAGCAGTTTGTCCCCATGGCTGCCTTGAGCCATCCCAGTCTTTACTCTGACATAGGTGGTCAACGTGACTTCATTTCTCCTTGTTGCTTTTTTCTTTTATAATGATGGCACAAGACCTGAGAAGCAGTGAGGCTAATAGGAGCTGTTCTTTTTTTTTTTTTTTTTTTCCTTCCTTTTTTTTTTTTTTTTTTAGCTATTCTTTTTTAGCTGTTAACCACATTTAGAAGACAGGGCTGCAAATGGTAATAATCTGTATTCCCCCCAAAACAAAGCCTCCAAAATGGAGTTCTACAAGAATCATAGTAGCCTTTAGAATTAGTGAGTGCCTCTGGGGACTAGAGTGTATTCTCCCATCACTTCAACAATGGTGGATCCAAAGGAAGAAAAAAGGAAGTAAGAGCACCCACAAAATTGGGCCCCCTGTTGTTGGATAGATTCAATAGAAAGGAGTTGCTAAGAAGGCTCTATCTACCCCTTGGAGCAAAGTTTTCTTTTTCCAGAGCAAAGTTTGCTCTGGAAAGCAAGTTATTAAGTGCGCCATTTTGTTTCTGATTGTATTTAGCTGCTGGAGGAAATTCATTTTAGCTGCCCAGAGGAAAAAACCTGAGGCCCTGGGTGAACTCTGAGCAGTTTGGCTCAGCACTCACATTCCTACTTATATGACATTGGCTCTGGATGAAATTAATATGGTGCTTTCTCCTTTTCAGACTTTTTAAATTTCTGTCATCTCACCCATAGAATCCATGACAGATCTAGGATGTAAGTAGGAAAGATGACATATCTTTCCCCAGCAGGGGGGAAACGCTGAATTACATGATGATTCTCAAGCCCCGTAACAAGTCAGAGATAAAGTCAGGAAGACACATTCGTTCTTTCAATAGATGTTTATTAAGCATCTACTCTTTACCAAGCAGTGAGCTAGGCTCTGGGGAAGCAGCAGTGGACAAATGCTAATCTCCAGGAAGCATTTTAATGAAAAAACAATGGAGAAGCGGGCAATTTTAGTTGTTGAGAGCTACCATGGTGACAGTAAGCCGGACAGAGGATGACAAGGCTGTGATCATTGTGGACCAATGGCCAAGCAGGCGCCCTCAGAAGAAGTGACATTTCTGCTGAGGCCTGAATAACAAGAAAGAGGGAGAAAGCATTCCAGGCAGGAAGAAGAACAGGCACCAGCCTCAGGCATGTCCAAGGAATGCACTGGTCAATGTGGTGGCATCATGATGAGGAAAGAGAGGGTGGGAAGACATGATGTGGGGGCATAGAAAGTAAGCAAGACTAAAAATTTTGAAACAATCGTAATGCTGTATTTTCCATTACCCTACATCATCAAGTCTGTCACATAAGGCAGTGTGACCTATTTAATCAATAGATTATTTCAGGAGAAAGTACTAGAAAAAATAAAGTCAGCATTCAAATTTTACTGTAAAATTAGATGAAGAGATAGGTATAACCAGATAATTGTTAGGAGAGTCAAGATTTCTGGAGAAGATTTTTTTTTTAATCTGAAAGTTCCCTTTATATAGCAAGAGGCAAGCCTGGTCCTTTGTCAGAGATGAAACTCTGAGTGAAGAGGCTCATATCTGATACAAGGGAAGCTCCCATTTAACCCGAGAGAAGAAATGGAGCCACTTCCAAGGCAGGGAGGCAGGAGGATAGGAGAAAGGAAGTAGAAGAGGAAGTAGTCAGATACGTAGTATCTAGTTCCATTGCCCCCTTGCAGGAACCATTACCCAAGGCTGGAGATGTGATAATTAGTACATTGGGAAGAATCCCAAACACAGAAGTTTGTTCCTCACTTTCCTGGTCACAAACTGAAAAGTTTTCAAACTAAAATTGGTATTTGAAATGCAAATGCAATCGCGGGTCCCACCCTATCCTCTCCTCCAAGATACTTCCTCAATCTGATCCTATACCAGAGTCTCTCCAATGTAGATATCCCCAAGCCACCACTGGTGGCTGGAATCCAGCCACTACGGTCATGGAACTGATCTGGGAAAATTCAGAGCTAAAAAGGAAGACTCTCAACTAAGATTCCACTTCTCCTGATATCTTGTGGCCTTTGAAAGGCCTCTGCATAGAGAAAGTCAGCAATAGTTAGAAACCATACTGCCTGGATGTATAATAAACATTTCTCCTTGGCATCCCCTCACTTTAATCGCCCCTGCTGGTGCATGGGCATTCAGAACCGGCTCCCAGTGCTGGTTCCACAGGCTGGCCCAGGCACACAAGTGTTGCAGGGTGTGCAGCTTGGACGAGGTGCGCAGGGGGTAGTCACACAGGAGGCAGAGGTGGAGCATGGATTGCAAGGGAGTCTGTGGAAAGATAGAAAAGGTGAACAAAGTTAGGGATGGGAAATGAGTGATATGTGATGGAGAACAAAGAAGAAGTCCCCACTCCAAAACTACAGGACAGGGACCCAACAGAAGCCCTGGCCATTGACCCCTACTGTGCATCCCTAGGACTAGACTGAGTAATCTTAAAATGCCTTCCAGAATGAGGTTTTCTATATGAGAATCAGGTTCTATCCTACAGGATAGAAAATACAAAGAAGGGTTGACAAGAGAGCAAAAGCAAGTCTTGCTGGGGACTATACTCAAATCCCCTGCTGGAAGTGTAGCCACATGTCTACATATCTGCTCTCCCCAGTCAGTGGCTAAGCCAAGCAGCCCCACTGAAGACCTGGCAATGGACAGTGGACAGTCACTCCCTTCACATTCTCTCAACAATGCACAATATAAGAAGAGGACAGAGCAATGGGTCACTCAGCAGAAGCATAGACTGCCTTCTTCTTTGTAGACAACACTGCCTGAGAACACTACCCTGAGAATCTCATTAGAATTGAGCAAATGATTTGTCCAGGTGCCTAGATCACACATACTTGCAATCCTCGCTCTCCAGAAGTTTCCGATACGTGGCAATCTCGCACTCCAGCCGGGCCTTGACGTCCAGCAGCACCTGGTACTCCTGATTCTGCCGCTCCAGGTCACCCCGGATCTCAGACAGCTGCTCCTCCACGTTACTGATCAGCACCTGCATCTGGGCCAGCTCGGTGCCAAAGCGGGCGTCAGCTTCACACAGGGAGTTCTGCAGACAGTCTTTCTGTAATGGGAAATAATGGGGTTAGAGACCAAGATGTCCCAAAATTCAGCAGTGAAAATCATGGCCAGTCTCACCATAGGGCACATTCCAAGAGGTGACAGGACATTCCCACAACTCTAGAGGAATCACCGCCAACGTCACCATGACTTTTCACAAAAAAATCTAGCTTGAGGAACAGTGTCCTGGTCATCCCTAGATTCCCATTACCTGACAAGTAGAAGCCCAGTGAAATCTTGTGGAATGAATGAGTGCCTGAACCTCCACATGTTATTCTAAAGAAAGTGGAGTTGACTTGTAAGAGGAACTGCTTTTCAGGATCAAACTAACCTTGACAGCAAGACACCTTCCCCAAGGATAGAGGGACCCAGACCCTGAGTTCTGCCTGTCAGTGGAACTGATGAGTGGGACTCCTGAGAGATGCCACTAGCAGGCCATGGTCTGCGGCACTAGCAGCGTGGTGCGGGTGTAGGACCTCACCAGGCTGTGCTGGGCCTGAAGCTCCACCTCCAGGGCGTTCACCGTGCGTCTCAGCTCCAGGATCTCTGACTGGCAGCACCGCAGCTCCTCGGAGCACGACATGTCCTGCTTGCTGATGCTTTCAGACTGAAGCACAAGGCCACAGAGACATGATCAGCAACCTTCCCATGGGAAAGCCAAGGTCCCTCCCTGCTCCAAGGCAGTGACCTCACCTGATCTTGGAACCACTCTTCCAGATCATTGTGGTTGGTCTGCACCATGGCCTCATAGTGGCACCGCATCTCCTGAAGCACCCTGCTCATGTCCACAGTGGGCTCCACGTCCAGCTTAATCTGGAGCTTGTCCCCAAGCTGGCTCCTCAGAATGCTCACTTCCTGCAGGAACAGAAGCAACCACATCCTGAGTGAAGAAAGGGCTTTTGACAGAGCAGATGGCACCTGAACCTCTCAGGTTCAGGGGTGCCCCCATTCGTGTGCTGATATGAAAGGTCTTGCCTATGGTCCACTGGGAAGAACCCATTTGGACGCCTTCCTAAACTGACAAGGCAAACCTTTACAGACAAGAAACTCTCCTTCCACCACCTCCCACACAGTCAGCCTGACTCCCAGACCCAGATCAACTCTTCATCCCGATGCCAGCTGAGCCCAGGTTCGAATCCTAGAGCCCCAAGGTGAGCAGTGCTCTCCTTCCTGCCCAGGGCCCTCCCCCAAGGGTCTGCAGTCCTGGGCCCAGACCTGTTCGTGGTTCTTCTTGAGGCAGAGGAGCTCTTCCTTCAGGGACTCCTGCTGGGCCTCCAGGTCAGCTTTGGCCAGGCTCAGGTCATCCATGAGCTTGTGCATCCCACACATGTCTGCCTCCACCATTTGGCGTAGGGAGAGCTCACTCTCATGCCTTCCAGCACAGGAAATGCAAGGTCAGCAGGACGCCAAGGACATCCCCTCTCAGCTGACCCTCGTTCCCATTTCCTTCACCAACCAGAATTTTCATTTGCTCACTGTGCTCATTTCTAGCCTCAGAGATGAATTAAACTCCACCCCTCTACTCATTCTGCTCATGGTCTAGCAAAGCACTCCTAGTGGGTATCATTTTGCCATCGGGCACTGAGGCAACTTTGATTCCAAAAGATTACCTGGCTTCCCTATGACAATGTATCTTAGGATCCAAGACCGGACTCACACCAGCTACTATCACTTCACCAGAATAAGCAACAACCAGGTGCCAAGTCAGCACTTTGCTCCCTTATTCCTTGTATTGGACTACTTCTCTATCTCTGATCTTTGTTTAGTAGAAATATCTGGTATTTGAGGCCCCATAGGTAAATCTGGACCCTGGCTCATCTGTAAGTTGATCCTCTAATTACATATGAAATTCAGTGACTGTCCTTGCTCAGTTTATTCTTCAAGTCACCTTATTCTGCCCCCAGTTAGTGAGCTCAGGAAGCCTTGTCTTCCATTTTAGGAAAATAAATGAAGAAAGGCTAACTCTAGGCTATACTATACATGCTAAACTTGGTGGTATTTTTTTCTCATCCAGCTTCTATTAGTTTTGTTTGTAATTAAAATTTTTGTTTGGTGAATTTAGAAAGGAAGAAATAAGACAATAATTCTGTTAATCAAGTGTTCGGCCATTGGGAGTTAGGGTGGAGGAAGGAGTCACTCTGAGCCCTCTTCTGGCCCTACTTACTTGATTCTGAAGTCATCAGCTGCCAGCTTGGCATTGTCAACTTGGATAATCAGCCTGGTATTCTCAGCCTTGCTGCACAGGATCTGAGGAAAAGCAGGAAGACAGTTCGCACACAAAACGTCATACTCTGGGCTCCAGCTCAGGTAGCTTCTACACTCATATACGAGAGAATCCAAGAACCCAAAGCTCCTTGAGCCTTCAGGAAATTTTTGCCTCCCAAGCCCTTACCTTCCTCAGACCCAGCACACCCCAGGCTACTCTAAACCTCACCTTCTGCTGGAGCTCCTCAATAGTCTGGAAATAGGACTGGTAGTCTGGACACATGGTAGACTCATGGCATTTGCTCGACTCTCGGATCTTGGTCTCCAGCTCCTCATTGTCCCGCTCCAGCTGGCGCACCTTCTCCAGGTAGTTGGCCAGACGGTCATTCAAGAACTGCATGGTTACCTTCTCGTGGCCATTCGGGGCGCCTTCCGCATAGTTCTCACAGACTCCAATGTTGCCAGGAATGTTGCAGGTCCCTGGCAAGGGGCAAGCAGTGCGGCAGCTGAAGGGCATACACAGGCTGGGTTTGCCCAGAGGGGTTGCCCCCACACGTGGTCGGTTGGCATGTGCCACGGTGGCTGACAGGCACAGGGAGGCAGCCCTGGCCTCTGCCCCAGGCTGGGTCACAAGGTCCATGGAGGGGCCATAGACACTTGTTGGGGCAGGCAACCTGGTGCTGCCCGGACACTGGGATGAGCTGATGTAGCAGGAAGTCATGGTGTTAGGCTGAGGTTGCACAGAAGGTTGAGAGCAGCTGGAAAGGCCAAGCCACTGAGTCTGACAATCTCCTTCCCTCCTGGGCCTTTTATACCCCCATCCCAGGTGGGTGTTGGCTCCATGCTTTGACCTCAGTGCCTTGATTCTCTCCCTATTGTTATAACATCAGCCTGTTACTCAGCTGTTGAGTTTACCATTAAGAGTTCACCGCCTCATTAAAGGAATGTTGATGAATTTGAGGTGCCTCCTGGCTCTTTGATATCAGCTTGTCTGTTGATGGAAAGTCAGAAGCTTTTCATCGTTTTTCAAAGAACAAAATCCTTTTGGCCATCAGAGGTTTATTCCTTGACTAGAGTTCACACTGAAGGCATGATTGCTCCTTTTGGTCACAGGAGTGACAAAAGAGATAAATCCCTATGCCCACAGTGGTGCTCACCTGGGCTAAGAGTAACCCAGCCTTCCCTATCCAGGGAAGAAACTGCTTCTTTGCTGGGTTTCGATTACCAAAAATTTCACATTACTTCTTTCTTCAGTTGTGTGTCTTTGAAAATTAGTTTGAGGAACAATAAAACTTTAATAAGTCCATTCATTGTACATGCATCTCCTGGCACATTCTATGTGACAGGCACTATGCCACACACCTGCCATACAGTTATTTAAGCCTGGATTATTTCCTGTCCATCAGGATGCAACTCAAACTTGGGTAGCCATTGATGTTTTCAATAGGTTGTTCTGAGAAGCTCATCAGTTTGAGGATGACCCTGAACTTTGCCTGATCTGGACCAGGAAAGATGAGTTCAATAAGCCAGAAACAAATTAAAATGAACAATAATCTTTTTTTAATCCCAAATAAGAACCTGGTCATGGAACTCAATGGGGCACTGAGTTATCGGAGTTATCGATTATGGGGGTGGTTTTCCTGCCTTACTTCCTTGATTCTGAAGTTCTTCATTGAGCACTTACCATATGTGTTGGGGGATTTATCAAAAATATTGTTTAATCCTTCCTACCATTCTATAAAGTGGATATTCTTATCTTAATTTTACAAAAGAAATAAATAAGGCATTAAAGTCCAGAGATGTGAAGTCATTTTTCCTAATCTCTACCCCCACTATGAAGTGGCAAAGCCTGTTCTCAGTTTCTTTTGACTCCTGTGTGCATTCTTTTTCTCTTCACCTTGACCACCACCACATCCCTCATCCCACCCCCCAAAAGGAGAACAACTGTGTCATTGCCAGAACTAAGAAAGATTATAAGGTCTAGAAACTGGGTTAGAAGTTAAAATTAAAAGACAAAATAAGAATCTGACATTCTATGTGATTCTTTGCATCTCAGAAAATACAAATGTTGGAGTACCAAAGCAGTAGGGCAGGGTTTCTTCAAGGGCCAAGCAGAAAAATGCCCAGGAGAAAGTTTCATCTCTATTATTGTACTACATCCCACACCCCACTAGCTCTTGGTACTGGGGGAACAAGGCAACTAATTGCTAAGGTCCAAAAACTTTTCTCTCAAAATTTGTGGCAGGAGATAGATGGTCCCCTAGGACTGAGAAAGACCTAATGTGGAATAAGACCCCCTCAAAGTGGTTATAAATATATCTTTGTGAAAATGAATATTTTCCAGTCCTCTGGGCATTGAGCAAAACCTCAACAAATATCTCTATAAGGGTGAGATATGTATCTGGGAAACATAAGCTATTGGAGTTCTAGCAAGAAGAAATACAGAATCTGAGACTTCTTTCCAGATTGGGTTTCCCAGGAAAGGTAACTGGTGGTCAGCTCTGTCCTAAGGGTTACTCAGAGCTCATCAATGAATAACTCTTTATAGACATGATAATTAGAAGACATCACCAGGTGAGGCAGTCTCACCCTTCAGAGGCCTCTGGGTGCAATCTGCATAGGTTACATCTTCAAACATCCCTTTGTTACTCTCCTCTGCCTCATCACATAGCAACAAGCTTCTCTATAAACCAAAGAACTAAACTTATAAAGTCTTTTTTTTTCTTTTTCTTTTTCTTTTTTTTTTTTTTTTTTTTTTTTTTACTCACTAAACAGAATTTATCTTTTGGCCTTATTCTCTGGCAGGATGCATTCCATTAACTAAAACTCATTATTTCTTCCATCTCAAGATACACAACACTTGTTACTTCATTAATGTCACTGCTGCAGGTGTCTACATCCGGGTGACGCTCCTCTCTACTGAGGCTTCCTCATGGTCCTGGCGTGCGCTTCTACTGAGTATGCTGTTTTGCATAATGACACTGATGTTGCATGTCTCTTTGTAAAGTTGCTTGGTTTCACTGATTTGCATTTTTCTCAAAGAAGGTCAGTGTGAGGTGAGGATCCCTGCCCTTATATCTAAGACCATCTTTCGTCCTGACCCTTTGGAAAGAGTCCCTCTGGCCCTTATTGACCAAATATGAGCCAGATTCAGTGACAAGAAGTGGTGAAGATGGAGTGTAAGAGACAGGAACTTTAACCCTGCTTCACTCATGGTGTGCACAAAGTTGTCTCACTGATTCTGACTTTAGAAATACCAGTCTCTAGAGGCAGGAAGCCTACTGCAGATGGAAAGCCCAAGTGATGTCTTGAGATGCTATTTTCAAACATGGCGTAGTTACAGATGGATGCATCTCAGCCAGTGGGAGGGAATGATGTGGACTTGTAGACTAGCACCCAGAAATTGTGCCTAGCCCACAGCCTACCTACCTTTCTATGTCATGGCTGCGGGAAGATGTGTGGAGCATCGAAGTGTTCATGCCCTGTGTAGGAACTTTACCCATCATATAACACAGTGGTTGCAAAGGTTGAAGCCAGCTCCTGTGTGTGGAGCCTCATACTGTCATGTCTCTTCAATGTTAGAAAATGGTACCAGAGAGAATTAAAGGTCAAGAAAATCATGAAGTCTCTCGAGAGAAGAGTAATAAATAGTAATAGTAAGTAATAAATAATCAATTTATTATTCTTGGTATGCAACTCTTCAGGCTTTGACAAATGGGAAAGATCATGCAGGTGGTGCCACACTCACTCTGAGGTCTGCAGACATGTCACCATCTTTTTTCCAATTATCCTGTTGATGGCCCAAGAGCAAAATCGACTTTTCTTTCACAACTGCCTATTCTGTACACCAAGCAATTCTCTGTCACACCAGCTGCATGTCCTATATATCAATTTAATTCTGATGTTATCTACATGGATTTAGCATCATCTCACAAGGTAAGGACTCAGGGCAACAAGACTCTCTCTACTTCAGACACCAATCCCAAGTCCCAGTTTGTCACCTGTCCTTCTGAATGACTGGCTATAAGTCAGGGTTCCCATGACCCCTTCCTTGAGTTGATAATTTGCTGCAATGGCTCACAGAACTCAGGGAAATATTTATGTTTATAGTTTATTATAAAGGACACAGATGAATGGCCTAAAGAAACGCATAGGGCAAGATATGTAGGAAGGGGTACAGAACTTTCAGACCCTCTCTGAACAAGCCATACTCCCTAACCACCACATGTTCGCCATCCTAAAACCTCTATAAGTCCTGTACTTTGGGGACTTTTATGGAGGCATTATTATGTAGGCGTGATCAATCACTGAGGTGAAAAATGCCAAGATTCTAACAGCTTGGTCTTTGTGATGACCAGCCCCCACCCAGAAGTCCCAAGAGTGGCTTCATTAGAACAAAAGACACTCCTCTCACCCACAAAATACCAAGGGATTTGGGAGTCTGTGTCAGGAATCAGGGTCAAAAATGAAATATTAGAACTAAAGATGCTCCTAATGTTCTTATCACTTAGGAAATTACAAGAGTTTTAGGAGTTCTGTGCCAGGAACTGGGACCAGGAGAACAATATACATTTTTTTTTTATAATTTTCACAGTAATGGGAATAGAAAATACCCAAACCTCAATTTCTGAGCTGCCTGACTTCAACCAAGTTACATGACCTTTAAATGTCTCTGTTTCCTCCTATGAACACTTACAATGATATTTATCCCAGGGCTACTGGTTAAGAGTTAAGGTACCATCTAGATAGAACTCCTAGCATAATGCCTAGCACAGAGTAAGCACTTAATAAATGTCAGTTCCCTTCCACTTCAGGGTCTCCAACTATCACCACTACCCCCCCCTTAAAAGGCCTAGTGTTCTCAGAAAAATAAAAATCAGGATGGCTTATAAATACATGAATGTATGCTAACTTTTTGATGTAGTTCCACTTGTTTTTATCTTGTTGCTCGCACGTTATGTGTCATATTCAAGAAATCGAGACCAAGACCTATTTTTTTCCACGTTTTCTCCCAGGATTTTAATGGGGCTGGGTCTTGCATTAAGTCTTTGATCCACTACGGGTTAATTTGGGTGAGTGGTATAAGATGGGGTGAACGGTCATGTTTTCCAGACCATTTATTGAAGAGACTGTCTTTTCTGTATTGAGTATTCTTGTCTCCCTTATCAAATATTAATTGGCTGTGTATATACATGGGTTTAGTTCTGGGCTCTTGATTCTGTTCCATTGGTCTATGTGTCTATGCTTATGTTAGTGCCATGCTGTTTTTATGTCTATAGTTTTATAATATAGCTTGAAATCAGGGAATATAATGCCTCTTGCATTGTTCTTCTTCAGACATCGGTATTTTTTTAAAGCTCCCCAAGTGGTTCCAGTGTGCAAGGCTAAGAAGCAGTGACTTAGAAGAACAAGGAAAGAGAGAATGGGAAAACCATTGTGTATTTGTGAAAAACATCACTTTGGAGCCACTCAGGTGTCATTCTGGCTCGACTAAGTTTTTTAAGCCACAGAGTTTTCATTTTCTCCAGTGGAAAGTGAAGGTTATAAAATCTGCCCTGGGAGTTACTTGGGAGGATTTACACACCCCAGAAAACAGATTTCAGTTGCTAATGAAACTATTTCTAATACAGCAGGATAAAACCATAAGAGCTTATGTGCAATTCCAAGATCCAAAACATTCTGAAAATTGAAGTTCGCTCCTAACTTTTTTGTCTTTGTCTAGTGTTTATTTATCCCACTTAGTAGAACTATCCATATACTTCACGGCAGAATCAGTAAGGAGTTCATTCACAAGGTCTTCCCCACAGTTATCTGAGGTCTGGGAGAAAGATCCCCCAGCCACTGGGGCTCTGTAAGGAATTCACTCTCTCATGCTTTTTGGGTATCTTTCCAGTGAATGCCAGGATTAATATGTTGAATCTGGTGTGGTTGAAGTCTGTGGGGGTAGAGCAACACCCCTGTGCTATGTGGGTACCCATTCAACATGTCCATCACTGGCATAGGAGGGGCAGTCACAGAAAGGAAAGAGACACTTCAAGGCTCAGCTCCTTCTTGGTCCAGCATCTGGGAAGGAGCTCCTGGGAGCCGAGGGGCTGGTTATGATGTCCAGAACACAGGGAAATAAGAGCTAGAAGGAGAGGATCTCAGACAAGATCACTTTCCTCACAAAACCATGCGATTAGGACAGCTCTATATGTCCCACAAGCAGACGGTGAGCCAGGTCATCTAAACTCATGACCCATAGATCCCTTTTGCTGTCATCAACATGGAGCTGAATCCTCTCTCAACCACCCATCTCCCACACAGCGGCAGGGAACCTGGGGTCCTTTATTCACTATTGACCAGTATCAGAGTGAGAGAAGGCTCCCAAGTCCTGGCTGTGGTGCTAGGGACAGTCCCTAAGGGCAGGTGACCCAGAAGGCAAGACCAAATTATTTGGCCCCTTCTCCATCCCAGAAGGGCCTCCTTCTAGCGCTGACAAGGCAGGATTAGGACTTTGTTTTCATTTAAGGATGGGGTATTTCTAGACAGTTTCTTCTCCCAGCTCTGCCTCTCACTAGCTAGGTGGCCCAAAGCAAGTCAGCCAGTTCTTCTGGTCCCCAGTCCCCCACTGAAAATGCAGACTCTAGAAGAGACCATGGGCTTGAACAGTTGAGCATAACCCAAGTAAGAATTACATTGCACATTTTGCAACCTAACACACACACACATTATTTTCTATTCTGTTCTCTCTCTCTCTCTCTCTGATCAAAATCCACTAAAATGACTTCACAGATCATCAATGGGTCGCAGCCATAGTTTCCAATACACCACACCCAGTAACGCTGTAACTCAGTGAAATAACCTGACAACAATAGACACACTCAGTAGGCAACTTCACATGTTCATGTATTCATTTAATTTATTGACCAGGATCCAGAAGAGAGAAGCAGCTCCCCAACTGCTCCAGAAGGAAAATGGCCCCACTAAGAAAAGTTGAAAGTCAAAACACATGTCAAAGTCATGAGAAGCTGCAGAGCCGCAAGGGCGCCACACCTCAGAGATGAGCCATTCAGGAGTGGGCGTCAGCCACAGGTGAGTCCCTGAATTCCTGCATCCCTCTCATGTGTGGTGACAGGAGGATCCCCACTGCCCCAGGTAGAGGATCCACTGCAACCCTGCCAGCCTCTCATGGACACGAAGACTGGGCTCAAGAAGGAGGTGTTCTGAGGCCGTGTAGGATGCAGGTCATGGGATGCCCTTGTGTGTTTCCTGAGGGAGTGACATGTGGACTGAAGACATTCTGCAGCCCAGACACTCAGCACCAGGGCCCCAGAGACACCAAACAGTAGAACAGAGAGGAGCAAAGGTGCTGGAACTAAAGAAAAATAAGAGTGACTTCAACCCCCTCCTGCTTCAGCCAGGGCTGTGAGCTCCTCAGGGGTACAGAGCTAGTCAGCCACAGGGTCCAGACGATGGCTCAGGGCTCCTGATTCCAGAACGTTCTCTTTCCCCTACATCAAACTTCTCCTATTAAAAAGCCAAATGGTGACTATTTTAGGCTTTGCAGGCCATACAGGCTGTGATTGTAGCATAGGACAAATGCAGATGGTACAGAAGCAGATGAGAGGGGTCGTATTCCAATAAAACTTTATTGACCGAAACAGGCAGCAACTGGATGTGACCTGTGAGCTGTCACTTGCCAACCCAGCTCTACGCAGCACAGTGAATGAGGCCTAAAACTTGGATCCCTCAGAGCACGTGGGGTTCATGTCAGCCTGCCCTGGAGCTGAGGGCTGGGGCAGGGGAAGAGCCTCACCCAGTGTACTCCAGAAGTGGACACTGGACCTCGGACACTGGGCCCTTCACTGCACTGAACCATTTAGACCAAGACCAGAAATCTATCCAGAAGCTCTTCAACCTCAGAAGAAGACAAAGCTGCTCAGACAGTGGTGGTTAGTGTGGTGGTGTCACTGTTCTTTCTGAATTTGGGGGTAAAATGGCTCTGAAAAGTGACTCAGCTGCCATAGTCCCTAGGGGATGTCACAAGAGGGACCTGTTGTCAATGCCAATTTTTAACTGACATAATTTGAGCGCTTAGGGTCTGCCAGACATCATAATGGACAGTTAAGAGGCATTCTGTCCCACTGACTCGTGGAGGAGATAGACTGCCATGCATGGAGTTAGGGGACCCATCACAGTGGCACAGCTAGTGGCGGCAGGACTGGGATCCCAGCACTGGATTTGTGAAGCCAAAGTTGCTGATAGTTTCCCTTGTGCCAAGAGGCACATTGGTGTATTTGGCTACTTATTTAGGGCTTAGGGAGAGGACTTTTCGGAAATGAATTTATCTTGACCAGCTGTTCCAAAAGATAAAATTCAAACGATTTTAGGAAATTTTTACTTAGCAAAATTGAGATCATTGCGTGATTGGTACTAAAATCTACGAAACACACAAAAAATTGTTTTCTTATTCATGATCTTCCCAATTTTCAACAGACATCTCCTTTTCTGGTTCTATTGCAGACATCCTTCCCAATATCATAGGGAGGGTACCATCCAGTGCAGTTCAGTCCACAGACTATCCTGCCGATTCTCTTAGTCAGTGTGTCCGAGAGCTGGGCCTTTCTGGAAGCTTCCCTGAACCCAGCTTTGCCCTGGTCAGCCCTCACTCCCACCCCGAGAAGGGGGCCTTGCTCTAGGGCAGTGAGACCCAAGGCTGTGCACCTGTCCCCTTGATGGCCTCAGGGAAAGTCTCATCTTTGAAACACATGTCCTTTCTTTTCCAGTCCCCACTCAGGGAGGATCCAGCGACCTGTGGGAGTTTCTCTCAAACATCAAATATGCCAGCGGTTTTACTACTTTACTCTAGTCCTGCCTAAGTTTTCCTATAAACTGGAGGTCATTAATTCCGAATGCTTTGAAATGAGGACAGAATTCCTCTGAGAATCCCCATATGTGTAGCCCTGGGTCCACTTTCCAGGAGATTCTGGTGCTGGTGAGTATAACGATTTCTCAAAGTTTACACCCCTGGTTTTTCCATCCATCAAAAAAGAGAGATGGGCTAGGCAGGAGGATAGCTCGCAAGCTCCCTCACTTGGAAGCACCATCCAAACACAGAAGATGGTGGCCACCCATGTCCAGCAGAGGGGGCCGCACTCCGGGCTTGGTATCATATAAAAAGCTTTAACAGGCATTTTGGTGGTCAGACAGGTCTTGTCAAGTTGGATGACACAAGGGTGGAAACAGAGACCTGGATGAATTGGACAGGACGCTCTGAGGGAAAAGAAACCTGCAGAAGTCCACAAAGGGTCCAAGGGCCTGGACTCCTGGCCTGCAAGCCCTGTGTGGTTGCTACGGCTCTGGCCGCAGCCTGGGGTCTGTGATGTTACTGAGCCACATGCTCCAACAATAAGGCAATTCTAAGTTTGGTGGTTTCCAGTTGTTGTTGTTTTTTTAAGGGGAACTATATCATCCCAGGATCGAATTTCAGCATCTCAGAGAAAATGCCTCTGCTCTTAAGGACATGAAAGGAGGAGAAAGAAAAAATATTTATTAGCCTGAAATAATAATAAACCTTGGTCCTAGGAGAAAACATGAAGGGCTCAGAGAGACTCACCAGACTTTGATTCTCATCTGTTGGTTGTATGTCTGTGAGCACATCTTTCCAACTCTCTGGGCCTTAGACTCCTCATCTGTGAATGGAAGAGGCTAGGCCAGATCATCTGGAAGTCTCCTTATGATTCTGACAGTTTAGGACAGTGCTGGTGAATAGAACATTCTGGAATAATGGAAATACTCTACATCTGCCCTATCCAGTATGGTACCCCATCACCGTGAGCACTTGAGGCACGGGTTGTACAATTGAGGAACAGAATTTTCCATTTTATTTAATTAAAAATTCAAAAGCCATCTGTAGTTTGTGGCTTCCATATTGGACAGAACAGGCCCAGGATTTTAGAACCAAAGATCTGGTTCTGTTCAGTCTATTGTGTTTATCAAGCTAAGCATATTCTAGGCAAATTTGCACAGGGATTGAAAACAAGAAGGGCCGCTGGTTGGTACTCAGTTACAAGATTATCCAGTTGGCCAGAAGCTCCTCTCCCTTGGCATTCCAGCTCGATGAAATGTTCCCCTCACCTCCACACTCACAAACCACAGCTGGCTAAGCAGTGTGTTTGTGTGTCCCGTAAGGCTCGAGGTCCTTCCTGCCAGGTCTGCATGCAGGATCATGTCCTAAGAGCCCCAGGCAGTGGCAGGAGCCAATCCGTCTCTCGTCATTTCTTGGCAAGGCCAGAAGGTATATCTTTAATAGAAACATCACCTCAGCTCATTAAGGAAGAACGGTGTGTTTGGAGGTTGAGGTTCAGAAAGGGGTGCAAGATTCCCATTTCTGGCGTTCTCCTCGTCATCTGCCATGGCCAGCCTTGCCAAGTGGGGTTCTTTACTGAGCCTCCCACATTGACCTTCCCACTGTCACAACCTGAGCTGAGGTCCCCTTAGCTTCTTCCACACACTCGTATGATTTCTCCCCCTGCCTCTCAGTCATCCTTTTGACACTCCTTGGTGAAACTTTCTAAAATATCACTCCAGCCATGCCATCCTGGGGCCCAGAACCTGCAGCAGCTCTCCCGCTGCCTTCGGGATGGAGTCCGGGCTCTTTTGGGTACACAAGGCACCTCCCCCATAGTCTGATACCCCCCTACCACATGAGCTTTATTCCCACCAGGCTTCCACAGGGACACCTGCTGCCCCAGCCACTCACGACTTCTGCTTCTATGCAGGCCCCACACGTGGCTACCTCTCGTTTGCTCTGTAGACATTCAGGCCCATCTCAAATGCCACGAGCTGCTTGAGGCCCTTCCTACTCTCCCCAGTCAAGTACTTTCTCCCAGTCGTTGCTAGTGTGTGCTCTTTCTCGGTGGGAAGGTAGCTGTCCAACAGAGTGTTTCAAATAAATTTTTCGGTGGAAACAGCAGGACCTGGGTTTGAATCTCTGTCCTTGCATGGAACTTTGGGCAACTGACTAACCCATCTTCCACTCCTTGGTTTCTCTTTTCTAAATGGATACGATGCCTCTCTTACATGGTGATTGTACGAGCTGCTGTAGGCTGATTTACGTAATGTGCTCAGCACAGTTCCTGGTGCATCGTAAGTGCTCCGGAAGGGGTAGTCATGATTATTACTATTGTCGTTATTGTCGTTGTTGTTATCTGGCCTTTGTTGAGGAAGAGTGGGGCCTTATACACACTGCCCTCAGCCCCCTCTCCAATCCTAGACATCTAGACAGTAGGGATCACTTTCAATTTTTGTAACCCCTGCATCCAGCTCTAGTTTGCAAATATGAGGACTCAGAATTATGAATTGCTTGAGTGTCCCTGGGGTCTAACAGCCTATACTGAGTCCTGGGTCCACTTCTTACTAGCTGTGTGACCTTGGGCAAGTTTCTTAACCTCTCTGGGTCTCAGTTTCCTCATATGCAAAGAGAAAATAATGGTACCTTTCTCACAGATTGTCGCAAGGAGCAAGCAAGGCATGAACAAATGTCTGGAGGGCTACCCAGGCACTGGCCGGCTCCTAACACCCAATCTGCACATAGGAGGCCATAGTAAAGGTTATTTGAATGAGTGAATGAATGATCGTATTGTACCAGCTGTAATGAGGTAGGAGGGGTGGGGTTATAACAGTATTCTCAATTACAGTAGTTTGGCCTAGGTTTCTGGCTTAATTATCTCCCTCTTCTCTTTATTCTTTTATTACTTGGCTCTGGACCGATGGCCTAGCTTTAAGTAGTATATGGCATGTGGGTCTTTCTAGCGAGTGCCTCCCAAGCCTGTGGAAGCAGACGGGACATAAAAATAAATACAGAGTTTGGCGACATTCCTCTTGAGCCCAGCTGAGTAGAACTGGCTGGTGGATACAGCAACAAAGCGACAAATAGAGAAAGATGTGTTTGCAGGGCCACTGGATGAGGCTTTATTTACCAGTTAAAAGAATATGCTCTTGAGGCCAAACAGACAACCATGAACATCAGCAAAGAGCAATGGGCAGGTGGAAAGGAGAGGCAGCGTCTAAGAAGTGGGAGCTAGGGCGCCCCCTGCAGGCCATAGCAGGTTGCACAAGCCCCCCTCCCAGCACCGCTGCTGGAGGGCTTCCTTGGGGCCTGGGACTGTGGTCAGACTCTGCCTGAGGAGGCTCCAGCCACCCAGCTCTGGTGTCTGCAGGATCCATCAATATGAGAGACTTCAGAAGCGGCTCTGAGGGCAGGGCACGCAAGGCACACAGACGGTGCGGGGCACACAGACGGTGCGGGGCATGCTGGGGGAAGGTGCACAAGGAGGACAGGAGGGAGTGGAGCATGGGTTACAGGGCAACCTGCAGAAGAAAGACATGTGGGGCAGGATTAGAAAAAAGTCCAACTCAGCAACACATGCCGTGGTTCTGCCCCCCGGAGGCCTCTCACCTTCTCCGCTCAGCTTCCCTAGTCCCACCTCCACCATCTTTGCCTGTATGACCCCAGCAGCCTCCTCATTGGTCTCCCAAGCTCCACTCTTGCCCCTCCTAACTACTGTCAACTTCGAGGGCAGAGCGATCTTCTACAAATACAGATAGAAGCGCGCCTCTCCCTGCTCCATGTGGGCCATGAGGAAGAACGGCTTCCTTCAACTCAACAGCCACATCCTTGAAGCCCTTCCTGATCTCTCTGTATCAAGTCCCCCAGAACTACCGTGTTCCTCCTCCCAGAATGATTCATGATTATCCTGTTACAGTCTGTGTCCCCTAAAACAGTGAGGTCAGCAGCCGTGTACGTACGCACACCCTGCCAACCTGGCCTGGAGCAGGCACGTCATGAGAATGTGTTGAATAAGAAGAGGTAAGTAGGGGCGCCTGGGTGGCTCAGTGGGTTAAAGCCTCTGCCTTCAGCTCGGGTCATGATCCCAGGGTCCTGGGATCGAGCCCCATATCGGGCTCTCTGCTCGGCGGGGAGCCTGCTTCCCCCCCCGCCCCCCGCCCCGCCACCTGCCTCTCTGCCTACTTGTATCTCTGTCAAATAAATAAATAAAATCTTAAAAAAAAAAAAAAAAGAAGAGGTAAGTAATGCATGCAGAAGGCATACATGGCAGAGAAAAAAGGGTGATCTCAGAGACTGGCAGATGTGGGCTCAAAACCAGAAACAACACACTAGACAATATATGGGAACCAGATAGCCCAGAAACTGGACAGGCACCCAGGGACCATATCCAGCCTGCAATATGTTTCATATGGTGCTGTATTTTTTTCTAATTTGTTGAAAATATGTAAAAATAAGAAGAATTTGATGTTTAAAAGACATCAGGATTCCCAGCTTCTCTTGAACAATCGAAAGACCTAACAATACTGGTTGTTAGAAATGGCCCCGAGGCGGGCAGTGCCCTCACTGGGTTAGGCACAGCTCTCTGGTCCTCCACAGCCCCACAGTGACCCATGTCACTCGTGCATAGTAACAGCCTGCTCCCTGAAGAGCATTTGACTTTGCAACTCTTGCCCCAGGGGGTGAGACTAAATGACAGAAAAGCAAGGCTGAATGCAGAATAAAAAAAGGTCTGCAACAGCGGTCAGCCCACCAGGTGTCCACAGTCCAAGGCATCCTGTGCCCAGGTGACCAGCAGGCCGTGCTGAGCCTCCTTGCAATGCCCAGCTTCTGACCCTCCCTACTGTTTGCCCAGACCATGGCCAGGGCCTCTAGAACACGCTCCTTGTGGGGACGCCCCCGCCCCGACTCTGTCCTTCCTGCAGCCATCTGTGCCATCTTCCTGAAGAGCAGCTTTGAGTTTTCACGGACTCAGTCAAGGAACATTTACTGAGCATTTACTATGTGCCAAGTGCAGGAGATAAAGAAAATTTATAATGTCTCTGAGTTATAGGTGTTTACCATATCACTGGGGAGATAGGCAGTTGAGAAAATTCTATCATTTCCTTTTCAAAAAAAAAAAAATTAAGGCCTTTCAATTGTCTATGAAATAAGGTCCTCCCTCCCCAGCATGGACTTCGTGGTTCTCCCGGAACGGGCCTCACCGGTCTTTCCTATTCCCCTTCCCACCATAGCTCAGTCATGTTAAGCTACCTTGTCCTCCCAAGTGCAGAAAACCTTTACCCCAAGTATGATCTCCAGTTGCTTGGCTGTCTCCCTAAACAGATGCAAACAACTTGAGAGCAGAGGGCTTGCCACCATCTATCCCCATGTCCCCCATGGTGCCCTGCCCCTGGAAAGCCCTTGGAAGGAGTGTGCCGACACAGAAAGGAACACAACGGTCTCCAGTGGGCCGGGTTTGGGACGGCAGCACCAACACCTGCCCGAGTTTCTTTGGATCGTACCGGCTTCCCAACTGTTTCTTAATCATGGCAGGGCTCCATCTCATGGGTAGGCCCAGTGGCTTCCCATAGCCTCCTCCAGCCCTCGCCTACAGCCATACAGCCTCAGCCAGGCCCACTCACTTGCAGTCCTCGCTCTCCAGCAGGCCCCGGTACGTGTTGATCTCGCACTCCAGCCGGGCCTTGACGTCCAATAGCACCTTATACTCCTGGTTCTGCCGCTCTAGGTCACACCTGATCTCGGCCAGCTGGGCCTCCACGTTGCTGATCAGGCACTGCATCTGGGCCAGCTGGGAGCCGTAGCGGGCCTCGGTCTCTGCCAGGGTGGATTCCAGAGAGTCCCTCTAAGGCAAAGGGAAAGACAAAATTGCCGAGGAATAGACCTATTTTCCTGGTTCAAAAAGAACCAAGAAGAGTCACCTCTCTCTCTTTGGGGCTGGGAATGACCCCTCCCCACCTAAGTCACCATGAAAACTAATCCCCAAAAGGCTGGGGTGATTTATTCAAACTTAAGCAGCTGGCAGGTAACAAGACTAGAATTTGGGGGCACCTGGGTGGCTCAGTGGGTTAAAGCCTCTGCCTTTGGCTCAGGTCATGATCCCAGGGTTGTGGGATCGAGCCCCGCATCGGGCTCTCTGCTCAGCAGGGAGCCTGCTTCCCCCACTTTCTCTCTCTGCCTGCCTCTCTGCCTACTTGTCATCTCTGTCAAATGAATAAATAAAATCTTTAAAAAAAAAAAAAAAAGACTAGAATTTGAACCCAGATCGTGTGATCATAAATCCCTTATTTCTTCTTCAGCCTCAGTCTGGCTTTACACTTTGGATTTGAGGTTCACCAGGCTCATCCCCTACGGCATTATTCAGATCTGTGGTCTTCAGCCCTGGCTGCACATTGAAGTCATGTGGGAGCTTTCAGAGAATCCTGGGGCCTACGCCCCAACTCCACAGACTCTGATTTCACTCATCCAGAGAGGAGCCTGAGCGTGGGAAGTGGTAAAACTCCGACAGGCAGCATGGGTTTGGAAGCACAGACCAAGCGGAGAATAAGCCTTCCTGGGGAGTTGTGTTCAACAGCGCCCACCTGCCCCATGTCGGACGGGAGACACGCCATGATGGCTGAATCTGGGCCTCCATCTGCCTCCTGAATGCCTGCCTCTAAGCACAATGCCACCCGGGGTTCCAGAGACCACCCAGTGGGCAGCACCCACCAGGCTGTGCTGAGCCTGCAGCTCGATCTCCAGCGTGTTGACCGTGCGTCTCAGGTCAATGATGTCCGACTGGTAGCTCTGTAGCTGCTCGGAGCTCGTGGCCACCTGCTGGTTAAGTTCCTCCATCTGCAATGGGGGGAGATAGAAGAAGGGCAGGTGTACCTTCCCGGGGATCCGAGGGAGGCCGGCCCACCGGCGAGAGGCCCACCTGTGTGTTGAACCATTCCTCCACGTCCCTGAGGTTGGCCTCCACCACAGTCTCGTACTGACACCGCATCTCCTCCAGCATCCTGTTCAGGTCCACGGGGGGCGCAGCGTCTACTTCAATGTTAAGGCGGTCCCCCAGCTGGCAGCGGAGGGCACTGACTTCCTGAAAAGGCACAAGGGTGAAGTCAAACGGTCGCCACCCCAGCGAGACACAAAATGATGGAACAGAAGATGCTAAGATGTCTAGGTTCGAGGGGCCCTTTGAGGACTGCAGTCCACTAATGAAACGTGCCCTGTGGTCTTCCAGCGCCGGCCGGGTGCTCCCATAACAGCAGAAGCAGTCCATCGCACTCCCTGTCACTTTGGCAGAAGCCGAGAGCAACGACGGGATTTGTTTGATCTCCTTGGGCTGAAAAGGGAAACCCATGCCCCTGTATCGCCAGCCCCCCTCCCAGCCTGTGTATATCTGGGACAGAGGGCAGCAGGAGCCTGGCTTCACTTGGTTCAAGGCCTGAATGTGAGCAGGCAACCCCCCGCCCCAGGCTTGGCTGCCAAGGAGAGAAAGTTGTCTCGGAGGCTGCCCGGAGTGTGTGATAATGCCTCATTAGTGGCCTCTTGGTGTGGTTCCCAGCTCTCTGACTTAAGCAGGATGAGTCAGTTACCTTAGGGCACTCAGTGAGTATGTGGTACCAATTGTTACTTTACATCTAAGCCTAAGGAGACCCAGCCAGGATTCCAAAACACTTGTTCTTTCAAATCCCAAGTCAAGAGGTTGAGAATCCATTCAGAGAAGGAGAGGGAAAACATCAGAGCTCCGGTGGGCTTTGCAGCACACCGGTGCCCAGGGTGGAGGAATTTTCCTTCGAGGACCTGCCGGTGACGAGGGGGGAACATCAGAAAATAAAGGGTTGACCTGCAGCTTTTGGATATGCAAACAGGAGAGCAGAAGAAGAACAGGGTGGGGACAGAAAAAGGAAATCCACCTCGGAAAGGTTCAGTAAACTGGGCAAGTCCCAGAAACTTTACACGGCAGTCCCTGGGAATTTCAACCCCAAAACCTCGCATTCTTCCCGCTCGGCTTCCCAGGGCCAAAGTCATCTTGACTTCAGGTCTCACCTGCTCGTGGTTCTTCTTGAGGCACAGCAGCTCCTCCTTCAGGGACTCCACCTGGGCCTCCAGGTCAGCCTTGCACAGAGTCAGCTCGTCCAGGATCCGGCGCAGGCCGTTGGTGTCGGCCTCCACCAGCTGCCGCATGGTCAGCTCCGTCTCGTACCTGGGCAAGGGCAGGGGCAGCAACTGAAGGCTAAAGCTGAAGACCGAACTCAGAAAAGGCCTGGAGCTGCTGGGGCTTCTCCAGCCCTCTCTGAAACTAATGGAGAGCTGCTCCCTGAAGACTTGCAGGGAGGGAATGGCCCGTGCGCCCCCGCCAAACTCACTTGGTCCTGAAGTCGTCCGCAGCCAGCTTGGCATTGTCAATGTGCACGACCATCCTGGCGTTCTCTGCCTTGGTGCACAGAACCTGGTGGGGGCCAAGGCACAAGAGGTGGTTAATCCAGGACAAGGAAAAGGAAAAAGATCCCAAATGAGAAGCCAGTAGCTGATGGGGTTCAGCAGCCTGGGACCCATCACTGCAGAAGCCCTGTTTTCCTGGAGCTCTAGAGAATATTAGATGAACCACTAATCATTGGAGAACATGTAATTTATTTATTTTTTTAAGATTTCATTTATTTATTTGAAAGACAGAGATCACAAGTAGACAGGCAGGCAGAGAGAGATGGGAGAAGCAGGCTCCCTGCTGAGCAGAGAGCCCGATGCGGGGCTCAATCCCTGAACCCTGAGATCATGACCTGAGCCGAAAGCAGAGGCTTAACCCATTGAGCTACCCAGACACCCCCAAAATTTATTTTTTAAGCACTAGGTCTTCATGAATCCAACTGCCCCTATTTTGGCTGCAATGAACATTGTGGAAGGAAAGAATCTCGTTAAGTCTGAAGTCATTCATGGGACAGACGGACCCTTAATAAGCACTAGCATTTACGGAAAACTCGCCGTTTACCAGAGGCTATGGTAAACACATTACCTGCCTCGATTCTTGGAATCTTCTTACCAGCCCCACCAGATGAAAGCTCTTTTCATCCCCATTTTACAGATGAAGAAACTGAGGTCTAGGGAAGAGAAGGGCCCTCCCAAAGTCATGCAGTCGTAGAGCCGAGACTAGATCCCAGTCCTCTTCTGCATTAAGGGCTCTAGCTGAACACTCAAATTATGAGATAACCCCATGCCCTAGGGAAGTGTCTTTCCCCTGAATGTGGCTTAATGAATTAACAAGATTCAAATCTGGAGCGCTAGCCCTTCTGGCTGCCTTCCCCGTGAGTCTGTTTGCTGCTTGCGCTCACCTTCTGCTGGAGTTCCTCAATGGTCCTGAAGTAGGACTGGTAGTCAGGACTCATGGTGGCCACTTGAGACTGGCAGGCCTCTTGGATCTTGCTCTCCAGCTCCGCATTCTCCCGCTCCAGCTGGCGCACCTTCTCCAGGTAGCAGGCCAGGCGGTCGTTCAGGGACTGCATGGTCTCCTTCTCGTTGCCATTGAAAGAGCCCTCGCAGAACCAGCTACAGGTGCCCATGGAGCTGGAGATGCCGCTAGTGGGCCGGCAGCTGCTGGGCCAGCAGGAGCTGGAGAGGTAGGTCTTGGAGAAGCAGCTGGAGGGACGGTAGGTGGTGGGCACGCTGACAGAAGGCACACAGCTCACAGGCTGGCAGACATAACCCAGGCACATCTCGGGCCGGCAGCTCATGCTGCTGGAACAGACAGAGGAGGGCCGTGGGCAGCTCTTGATGGAAGCTGAACAGTTGGAAGTCATGTCTGGGAAGGTCCCTTCTCCTCAGCGGCAGCCACCTGGATTGCTGGTGTCTACAGACCCTAACCTGCTTGGGCCTTTTTATACCCCTGGAATGAGGGGGTTCGCTCTAGAAAGTCATCATGGGGTGGTGTTGATGTGCATAGCCCCAGAAGAAGCTGCTAATTAATTTATAATTTGGTTTCCAATAAGGAGTTCCTTTTCTCATAAAAGAGGCTAAGCTAGTCATTTGGCTAAAGCAGGACACCGGGCTCCTGTCACTGATCACCAGGGGAGAGCTTTGGGACACATCTTCAAAGGATCAGCTCGGTGGCTGGGCCCTCATTACTAGGGCGGGGCTGCCAGGAGACCACAGCACCTGGCCCTGAGCCGCCAATGGCTTTGCCCACTGCACCCCCGCCTGCTCAGGCCCTGAGAAAGGCTGGAGTTCTGTGGGGCAGCTGCTGTTCCTTTTAATGAGAGCATTCCCCGTGGGGACAGGCCTGCCCCCTAAGGAGGAAGTGTGTGGGTGCTGGAAGCTGCATGGATAATGGCAGTGCTATGGTATAAATCCAAGGAGATAGGAAACAGAACCTCGGAGGCTTCTAGACCTGTATCATCTCTCCAACCCGGGGAGACAAACTCTGGACACAGACAGAAAGCTGAAGAATCGGGGGCATCTTTTTAGTCAGATGCTAGTAAGAAAGAGAGACAGGGGCAGACATTCTATCTGGACCGTCTCGGGGATCCTCCCTTCGTTTAGCCCTGCTCCACAGAGATGCTGAGAGTTTGAGGATTGTCTGTCGGAAGGACGGGGTCAGGCTGGAACAGGCTCTGTTTTCACTTCCTGCCACGCGGGCCTCACTTCGGGACCTCAGAGACAGGAAACAGAGTGAATCAGCTCCCTCGAGAAGCCACCCTCTGCAGCCCTGGAATGAACGGAGCTAGGGGACTGGAGCAGATGTCTCCAGCTATAGACGCCTTAGGCATTCCTCAAGAAAGCAACAGGCAAGGGGCACCTGGGCGGTTCAGGTGGTTAAGGACCCGACTCTTGATTTGGGCTCAGGTCATGATCTCAGGATCGTGAGATTGAGCCCTGAGTCGGGCTCCACACTGGGCATGGAGCCTGCTTGGGATTCTCTCTCTCCCTCTCCCTCTGCCTTCACTCCCTCTCAAAAAAAAAAAGGCACTAGGCAAGACCAGTGGTTTTCAGTCCTGTCTTTGATACCTGCGGGCTCACATATCAATTTTTCAGTATGTGGGGTTAGAGAGCCACTATTTTTTTTAAAGATTTTATTTATTTGACACATGGAGATCACAAGTAGGCAGAGAGGCAGACAGAGAGAGAGGAGGAAGCAGGCTCCCTGCTGAGCAGAGAGCCCGATGCAGGGCTCGATCCCAGGACCCTGGGACCATGACCCAAGCCGAAGGCAGAGGCTTTAACCCACTGAGCCACCCAGGTGCCCCAAGAGCCACTATTTATTCATTCAGCTTCTCAGTATAATATTAGGGTGTAAGTACTTGCCTTATTTTTTTTTTCATCTATTTCTAGAAATGTTGGCAGAGAGCCAGGGAAGGGGAAATGCCGTGTAGCCCAGTTCCCTGAAATTTGTTGCACCAACCATAACTTCCAGTTCTTTTGTCTGGATTAACTGTTCAGAGAAGACAGTAGCATCAGATAGAAGGCGGTTACGATGACGATACCAGGTAGCTGGAACGAAACTCATTGGACCAGCCTGCGAAATCGTAACCAGCATCTATTACATCTATACAAGCACCAGGCACCAAGCTTGGTGCCTAACATTAATTTGCCCACTTAATCCTCACCCCCCCAAAAAAAAGGTAAAATAATTATTATTGTAATAAGATGTAGCAATGGTTCTCCAAGTGTGGCCTCCAGACCAGCAGCATCATTTTGAGAATGTGTTAGAAATGCAAATTCCTCACGCCCACCCCAGGCCAGCTGAGTCAGAAACCCTGAGGGTGGGGCCCAGCCATCTGTGTTAGTTAGACAGGTGCCTTTCCCAACTCACTCTGTGTTAAGTGAGTTCTCCAGGTGGGCTTGAGAATCACTAAAGTGTAGGAGCATCTCTCAGTACCTGCCACCAGCTTTCCTCTTGCAGAAAGAACAATCCTTTTTTTTTTTTTTTTTTTTTTTTTTTTTAGATTTTATCTATTTATTTGCCAGAGAGAGAGCGCCCACAAGCTAGGGGAGCAGCAGGCAGAGGGAGAAGCAGACTCCCCGATGAGCAGGGAACCCGACGCAGGACTCGATCCCAGGACTGGGATTATGATCTGAGCTGAAGGCAGACACCTAACTGACTGAGCCACCCAGGTGTCCCAGAACTGTCTTTATTAGAAAAAAATACATAAAGTTCTTGGGGTAGAAGATAAGACTCCAAATACCTGGATATTGACTAGCAAGACGTTAGAGGGAGACAAGGGAGAGGAGTTGGAAGTTCCCAGGACAATCATGGAAGCAAAGGGTGTAGGGGGAAAGGATTGCAGGAGTGAGGAGGACGGACACCAGGAAGGAGCTGAGAGGCCGCGCTGTGAAGTGCAGTCCCACCCCGAGGCATCCACGGGAACTTCAGCAAGATGCACTAAATCGAAACTCTTGGCATGAGCTCCGGTTCCCATGACAGAAGAAGGACTGGGTCTCACGCCCGAGTGTGTGTGAAAAAGGAAAACAACGGTGTTCAAAGCCGAGATCGGGTGAAGGTTGGGGACAGGGACAGGTAGCGCAAGGGCAGGAGCAGGCGCAGCCGGTTCTCAAACACAGATCTGAGTCCAGAGCCTAGCCACTGTACACCAGCGCCTCTGAGGCCAAAGTCAACCACTGGGCAAAGAAGTATATTTGAAAAAGGGAGAGAAGGGAAAGTCGCTCAGAGAAGGGCAAGGAAGTGGGAGCAAAGGAGGAAAATGAGAGCTAGGAACTGACTATGTTCAGGGTGGAGGGCCCCTTTAAACAAGGGTAGGTGGGCGGTGCCTGGGTGACAGTCAAGCGTCTGCCTTCACCTCAGGTCATGATTTCAGGGTCCTGGGATGGAGCCCCTCAGCGGGGAGCCTGCTTCTCCCTCTCCCCCTGTTCTTACTTGTTCTATCTTGCTCTCTTTCTCATAAATAATTAAAACCTTTAAAAATAAACTTATAAACATAAAAATAAAGGTAGGTAGGATGCACATGGGGGCCTGGCCCCAGACTGTCTCGTTCTCACCGTTCTTTGAAAAACTGGATTGACCCCAGACAAAAGACCTATCAGAGCTGAATTTAGGTAGTTCTATCATCCAAAAAATCAGTTTGCCAACCTGCCTATAGCGTTGTGTCGACAAACATAAGCAGAAGGATCATCAGACATTTGAGAGAAGTTTCCAACATTGCAGACAGAGACACAACAAAACAAGCAAACACATGGAACAGTGAAGAGGAAACTGGAGGAAACGGAAACAATGCAGAAATCTAGAACAATCTACTAACATGGACACGTGTGTGTATTTTTTAATGACCTCAGAGTTAAGAACGGGAGTCATGAAACAAGAGCTGGATGTTATAAAAAGAGAAACAGAGAAGAAAAAATAACTCTCTGGAATTAAAAATATGATAACTGAAATTCAAAGTTCAGCACAGATGCTTGAGACTAAAGCAGAAAAACAAGCCAGAGCTGAGGGGTGGTCCAAAGCACCTGTCAGAGATCCACTGGGACTGAGGGCTCACAGCCTGAGACCCCCCAGCTGCCGTGCAGAAAGGCCCTCGCCCTAACAAAGAAGGCCCCAACCCTGGTTGTGCACTAGAGTCACCTGGTAAGCTTTTTAAAACCCCGACACTCAGCCATATCCCAGACCAACAAAGTCAGTATTGCTGGGGGTCAGACCAGTGACCCGTCTGCTTTCCACGTCATTCCAGTGTGTGGCTAAGGCTGAGAATCTGTGACTTGATGGAAGCAGCATTATGTTCAAAGAGCACAAGCAGATGGCATGAATAGTTAATGAGGCAAGGCTCTACAGGCTCTGGTTCGCTGCATCTTGGAGGGATACAGGATGACTTTGGAAGGGGTTTGGACCACAGAGGATGTCATTAAGGAGGAAGTGCAGCTGATGGGACTTGGAGTTCACTCAACCCTTGCATGGCTTGCTGACAGCGGGTCCCCCATGCCTGACTTTCCTCCGAGTCAGAAAAGATAGTAAGCCACAGAACGGCATCTCTCCTTTGGCTGCTTGGAATTGCTACCTGGAAGGAAAGCTCAGAAATGACACTCTGGGCAGGGAAAAGGCAGATGTCAGCCTCAGCACAACCCAGACCTCCAGTTAGAGTAGACGGTCAACAATACTGAGCCAGCTTCAAAGGCCCAGCATATGCTTGGGAAAGCAGTACGGACCTCACAGTACGCTCAGTGTCCTGGCCCCTGTTTTACTGATGAGGAAACTAAGACTCAACCAGGGGCCACCCCCTGCTAATCTCCCACAGGCAGGAAGTTCTGGGGATGGGATTTGAACCTGGATCAGTCTGACTCCATGTTCGGTGCCCATCTTCATCACACTAACTCCACGACCCCTTCAGCAGGCCTCCTCCTACCACTGAGGCAGGGAATGGGTACCCTTCCTTTCCCACCCCCAGGCCCCCTCTGACAAGGCTTAATCCAGATCCGGGCACCTGAAACCCTGTCTGGCCCAGGGAGGTGCCCAGTGAAGGTTTGTTGAATGAAGTGAATGATCAAGAGACCATCATCCTCTTCGGGGTGGGGGGCTGAACCTCAACAAAACCAGGCATGATGTTCCAAGAAGACCAAAGTCGAGGCAGTGGAGGAAATCAGGAGTGAGGGGGCTGAGAGAAACCAGAGCCCCAGGCTCTCCTTTATGGGGGCTTAGGAAGGGAATGACTCTAAAGTCGAATCAGGGTGAATGATATCAGGACCCCTTCAGGGGTGGGAGTCTCAGGCCCGCTGGGTCATCTGTCTTTCCATAATCCAATCTCCACCTTGCGTGCTGTTACAACTCTCTTAACATCACTCAACTTCCATAGTGGTGTTCTTGGCATCTTATGAGGAACACAGGATTATCTGGAGACAACCCACCTTCCTTTCTACCTGAGGAAGTTTTACCTTCGTTGCCATGTCCCATTAGAATCCATGGAGTTTGGCATTTTCCAGTTTGTTGGGGGAGGATTGTCTGGACATAAATGAGAACCTTTGGGCAAAAATGCTGGGAGCCCCTGCTTCCATTCGGAAATGCTCTGGTACCCAAAGGCACTGTATGCAGCATCAGATGCCACAGGCACACCGAGCACAATGAGTCTCTTACAGACAAGAATCTCTGAATTGTAGCTGGAGGTCACAATGGCCAGCTTACTCGTGCACCGGAAGGGGTGTAGGTCTTGGAGGGACCTGCTGAGCTGGAGAGCTATATGATAGTATCATGGTGGAAGGAGGGAAATGAAAATACCCTGGTGTGGGCTGTCTATGTTGCTGCTCTTTTGAGAACCACAGGCATGAAATGAAAACCAGCTTAACATGCTTCACCTTGGACTGCCCCCTGGCTTTATCCACCTTCCTCTGGGATCCCAGGGTGGCCATGTAGACCAAGGAGGGAAGTGGGGGAGGTCTGGTAATACGGATCACCATATAGGAATCTTGAAGAAGGGTCTTCATCAGGAGAGCTGAGCCACTGAACAAAAAAGCCCCCTGGGAGGCCCTTAGTCATCCCAAACAGGGCCACAGGATCTGTCGTCCCCCGGGTCATATGCGGTCAAACATCCCTATCCACCTGGCCAGGAGTCACCCCTCTTCACGCAGCAGAGACACACAACAGGGACACCGGAACGGTGCCATTAGGCATTGAGAGCCAAAGCCAATACACTTTATTATTCTACCCACAGAGGCCCTCTAGTATATTTCAGAACCCACAACAACAACACCCAGAAGGAAACCTGACCCAGGAGGCAGCCTCAGAACAGACAGCCCGGCTGGCACCCACTGAAATGATGAGGAATTGAGGCTTCCAGGGACAGCCAGCCTTAGCAACAGGCTTGGAGAGACTTGGAGGGATATATTTGCAATGAGCCCTCCTGGAGCCAGGCCCTGGTGCCCCGGGCTCTGCACAGAGAGAGGGGATTGGTCTTTAGGGTCAGGGTTGAGCAAAGGCCAAGTTCAGCCCCTGGAGACAATGACCTCAGCTTTCTAGGCCAGTTCGTCTCAGAACCGGCCCCCCGGGCAGGGCACACAGATGGTGCGGGGGCTGCAGGTGGAGCGGACCGCCCCAGGTCCGCAGGAGACAGCGGGAAGGCAGGGGAGGCACGACTTGGCAGGAGTGTGGTCAGGGGCACACGGGTTACAGGGCAGCCTAAGAGAAAGAGAAAGTTCACATTACTGTGATTTTTTGATTCAATAACTCAGAGCACCTTAAAAATCACCCAGTCCTGCCCGCCTTGTTTTACCAATGGGAAAAGAGAGGCCCACAAAGGACTGGCCGGGGTCACGTGATAAATTTATAGTAAAAGCAGAGCTCAAACTCCAAACGCTGGGCTCTCCCCAGGCACCAAGGCGTCTCCCCAGAACTTTGTAGACTGCATCGGGAAGATGCACTCACTTGCCCTCCTCGCTCTCCAGGAGGCCCCGGTACGTGTTGATCTCGCACTCCAGCCGGGCCCGTACGTCCAGCAGCACCTGGTACTCCTGGTTTTGCCGCTCCAGGTCACTCCTGATCTCGGCCAGCTGGGATTCCACGTTGCTGATCAGGCACTGCATCTGGGCCAGCTGGGAGCTGTAGCGGGCCTCGGTCTCTGCCAGGGTGGATTCCAGAGCATCTCTCTGTGAGGGCAAAAGGAGAAGGTGAGAGGTCAGAGAAGATGCACTTAATCATCGTGGGTCTCAGTGAGTCCTCAGAATCCAAGAACAGAGACTCAGAGAATCACTTTGAACCCGGAGGAACCATAATCAGACATCTCATCTGAGACTGCCAGTTAGCCCCTGGAGCCTCCCTGATCTAGAGAGCATCTCACCTAGTAATGAGATCTCTGAGGAAGTGATAATTACTCAGAATGAACCTATTTACACAAGGACAGGAGCTACTGTTGCTATAGGTCTCCCATCTTTTCCTCCCAGGACATTTGTGAATGGGGGCTGGGACCTCATTCCACCCTACACAGAAAATTCCTAAAGCACGAGAACTTGAATCCCCAGAGTCGGCCTGTGTGGTCAGAGCATGGAGGCCCAGAGGGCCCATGTGCTGCTGGGTTTGGTCCCCCAGCAGCCCTGCTCAAGCCTCGGGCTCACCATACTCTGCTGGGCCTGCAGCTCAATCTCCAGGGCGTTGACAGAGCGTCTCAGCTCGATGATCTCCGCCTGGCAGGACTGCAGCTGCTCCGAGCTGGACACCACCTGCTGGTTCAGCTCCTCAGTCTGAAACATACACACACAGGACTTAGTCAGGAACATCAGGACTTAGCTTCAGAGGTCCACGGAGACCGCGCAGAATCATGAGCCAAGAAGGACCTTCCAGAACACCCAGTCCAACCCACTCATTTCGTCCTTGAGGACGTTATTGCTAAGAGGACAGCAAGGTGCACAGCAAGGTCCAAAGAGAGCTGAGGCTCAAACCTGGTTTCATGATTCGGAGCCCCAAGGTCAGTTCTGTTTGATACCCCATGTCTCTGTTGCACTGACTCTTTCCAGGTACCTACCTGAGTATTGAACCATTCTTCAGCATCCCGGCGGTTATTCTCCACCAGGGTTTCATACTGGCACCTCATCTCATCCAGAACACGGTTAAGGTCAACAGGTGGGGCAGCGTCCACCTCAACGTTGAGCCGGTCACCAAGCTGGCAGCGCAGCGAGTTCACCTCCTGTGGCACAAATCAGGGTCAGCATCAATTGTCCCAGCCCGCTGCCTCACTCACCCTCCTCCCCTACTCCTACCTGCTCCCCATGCTCACCTGTTCCCCTGTGCTCACCTGTCCCCCTCATGCTCACCTGTTCCCCCATGCTCACCTGTTCTCCAATGCTCACCTGTTCCCCCATGCTCACTTGTTCTCTAATGCTCACCTGTTCCCCCATGCTCACCTATTCCCCCATGCTCATCTGTTCCCCCATGCTCACCTGTTCTCCAATGCTCACCTGTTCCCCCATGCTCACCTATTCCCCCATGCTCATCTGTTCCCCCATGCTCACCTGTTCTCCAATGCTCACCTGTTCTCCAGTGCTCACCTGTTCCCCCATGCTCACCTGTTCCCCCATGCTCACCTGTTCCCCCATGCTCACCTGTCCCCCCATGCTCACCTGTTCCCCAGGCTCACCTTCCCCCTATGTTCACCTTCTCCATCTCCACCTCCTTCCCCATATTCACCTCCTTCCCATGCTCACCTGCTCCCCTCCTCCCCTGTGCTCACCTCCTCGTGGTTCTTCTTGAGGCACAGCAGCTCCTCCTTCAGGGACTCTACCTGGGCCTCCAGGTCAGACTTGCACAGGGTCAGATCATCTAGGATCCGGCGCAGGCCGTTCATGTCTGACTCCACCAGCTGCCGCATGGACAGCTCCGTCTCGTACCTGCCACATACGTAACAGGATGCCTGAAGCTCCATTTCCTTTTTATGTCCAAGTCAGATCTGACCCCAGGCTGTCCTCATTCTGTGTGTCCCACCTTAATACCTCAGTGACTTAAGACAGCAAAAACCCTGCATCCTGGCATTGCCAATATCCAGGTCTACCAGCCCCCAACCAAGGAGCAAGCAGGACACTCACTTGGTTCTGAAGTCGTCTGCAGCCAGCTTGGCATTGTCGATCTGCACCACCAGCCTGGCGTTCTCTGCTTTGGTGCACAGGGTCTGGGAAAATAAAGAAGTGACATGTGAAAGGAAGGACAGTCTGCTAGCCAGAGCTCTCCAGAGCTCCCCAAAGCTGGCAAGAGCCACCTCCAGAGGGAAGGAATCAACCATCTCTGGATTCCTGGCTTCTGAGGCTCCGTGAAGTCTTAAGGGCACACAGTAGGGATCAGACAGGGAAGCCTCTACAGCCCCACCCAGTGTAGAGCCTCTGAGACCCATAACGCAGCATGGACTAGGGGAGATGAGGAAATGCTGCAGCCAAGACTGGCAGGGGGGCTAACTCTTGCCTTCCTAACTCCCAGGCCACTGGGGCCTCAGGGCAGGTCCTGAACAGCAGCTACTCTCTGATTCCTTGGTCACAAATGGTCCCTCCCAGGAGCCAGCAGGGACCCTCAGAGGATGTGGGCTGGGCAAAAAGGAAACTGCTGATGGGTTTTTCCTTCCCTGAGTTCTTTATAGAAAATCTGACCTGCTCCAAAGAAATGAAGTCCAATCCCCTCACCTTAAAAAAAAAAAAAAAAAGGAGGGGGGAAAGAATTAAAACTCATAGAGATAGACCATGCTAGCAAAGGTTATGCAGTCAGTGAGTTCACAGAGCCTGGCTCCACCAGCTGCCAGCCGGACCACCTAGAATAAGTCACTTAATCAGCCTGAGCTCTGGTGTTCCCATCTGTAAAATGGGTAATGATATCTTCCTCATCAGATGACGGGGAGGAGCAGATGAGGCCACAGATGTGCAGATGTGCACACGCTCCGTGACCTCTGAAGTGTCCCATAGGAGCAGGGCCAACAGCATGGGTGTCCTAGCTTCCAGTCCGGGGCTCATGGCTTCAGACTCCCGAGCAGCCAGAGACACTCTGAGCCCCTTACCTTCTTCTGGAGCTCCTCAATGGTCCGAAAGTAGGACTGGTAGTCAGGGCTCAGGTAGGGCACCTGCTGCTCACACCACTCGCGGATGCGGCCCTCCAGGCTGGCGTTCTCCCGCTCCAGCTGGCGCACCTTCTCCAGGTAGCTGGCCAGACGGTCGTTCAGGGACTGCATGGTCTCCTTCTCGCTGCCGGTGAGGACGCCATCCCCAAACCAGCCCCCACCCAAGTTGTAGCTGGTGGTAAAGCCTCCGGCCGGGAGGCAGAGAGCAGACAAGCAGCCAGCTGCCCTGCTGCTGCTCCTACCCAGCCCGACAGAGCATGCCGAGAAACTCCGGGCCCCGCGGGAGAGGCTGGGGAGCTTGCAAGAGCTGCTGGAGTACATCGCGGACACGCGAGCAGAGCCGCCGCCAGCTCCCCCCAGGCCCCTGAGAGATCCTGAAGAGAAGCTGGCCTTGAGGCACTTGGAAGCCATGGCCTCAGCCGCCCAGACGCAAGTGAGAGAGGTCTTCAAGGCCGGATGCCCCCCAGTGCAGAGAAGCCGCTCTTCACCCCAGGTTTATACCTCTGCTCCAGTGGGCGTTGGCCTTTACAAAGGGTTTTCTCCTCATTAAAGTTAATACCACTTTCTATAAGAACCCCTCATTACCCTGTTAGTTAGCTTCCCATGAACATTTCCCGGCCTCGTAAACTGGGAGTCCCGTTGAACTGACGGCCACGTCGAGACGTCTCCTCCGCCCCGTGTTGCCGAAAAGACCAAGTATCCTCAGTTCTTCAAAGGGGCCTGTCATCCAAGCCCAGACCTCAGCCTCAGCCTCAGCCTCAGGAGGTGTGGGAACCCACAGCCACAGTCTTGACTTTCTCTAGCTTCATCTCCTTTTATGGGCCCAGAGCGGGGGGAGGGGGGGGGGAGGTGTAGAGGAGGCTCCTGGGTTGGCCCCTGGGTGATGGAAGAGCAAGCCTAGTTATTGCAGGAAGCAGAGACCTCATGCCCAAGGAGACACAGAAGGCTCTAGAATGACCCTGGAAATAGGGCCATGGCGACCAGTTATCCCCGTTTCCCCAGGACTGTTCTGGTTTTAGTACCGAAAGTCCCCTAACCCTGGGAGCTTCTCAGTCCCATGCAAAATGGGAAAGTTGGTCACCCCAGACAGAGCAGAGCCCTGGGGGACAGATACACCCCCACTTCCTCCCTCCCTCCCTCACAAGGAAATCTGGCTGGTTGTATAGCCCCGACATCAGCCAAAAAATCTAGAGGTCAGCTAATTGAGCACCAGCCCATGGTGACACGTACCCTACATAGGAAGATATGTCTCCCCAGGCCCTGGATGAGAAGTGGGGCAGCCTTTCTTGCAGCTGCTTGGGGACTGAGACAGAATGCCGGGCATGATCACAGACCTCAGGAGACACAGTCCGAACTTCAGAGTTTCAGCTCTGCTACAGGAGTTGTCTGGGCAGATGTCCAGAAAGCTTGACAAGGGTGGGTTCTTTTTCCAGAAAACCCAATGTGCTAAGGGAGCGAGGCCTGGGAGAGGGGCCAAGAGCTGAGCCAGAGGGCAGGTGGAGCTTCAACGGATGGGGCCTCATCAGGAGGAGCCCCATGTAACTTGCCTTCCAGGCAGCCCTGAGGTTTGGGGTCCTGTTGGCTCTTCTAGGGATAGCTTTTACCTTCTTGTCAGGAGAACAGCAGCAAGCTGAGCTCCAGCAGCCTTCCTGGTGTGGGACTCACAGCTCTGCCATGCATGGTCTCACTTCCCCCTCATGTTGCCCTGTGAGCCCAGGCTTGTCACCCCCACCTCAGAGCCAAGGAAACATCTAGAACAGCACCTGCTCGTAGTGAGTGCTCAGGAACGGCAACCACTATGATTCCTGGTCCCCACATGGGTGGAGTCTTGCTGTAGTCAAGGTGACAAGGCTAAGAAGCTGTCACTGGGGAGTGTGGATGGGCTCTGAGCACCTGGGCCACCATCCCACAGGCCGGGTGCCTGTGTTTGGGGGCCTCAGATCTAGAACTCTCATGAGTCACCATGCCCTTCCCACACCCAAGAGCCTGGTGAGACCGGCACCCGCCCAACAAAATCCCAGGACCCATTGGCTGCCTCACCTGCTCCTCCCTGGAAATCCATGCCCCAGTGCAAAGGACGCAGCTGAGCTGAGAGCCCGGATGAGCCACCTTTGCCGTTCATGTTTCCCATCCATGTGCGTACAGGGCTCCACCCAAGCCCTGCTAAGTCACAGCCTCCCGTGCTCTGGGCTCAGTGAGGGTTACCCTGGATCCACAGGACCCAGAAAAGCCACAGCAGCCAAGGCCTGGGAAACCTCATGCTGTTTACACACCCCTGGGGGTCACATGGGTTCCTAGGCAGGGCTCCACACCTGGGCTGCCCAGAACAGGTTTGTCTCCCCGACACAGACCAATTAATGACAAGTCTAATGGTACCTGCCATCCGTCGCTAAGTGCTTAGGACTGCCAGGCCTCGTACTGAGCTGTCTCCAGGCATTGTCTCATTCACAGGTCACAACAATCTCATGAGACTAGCATCGCCAATAGCCCCATTTAGTAGATGAGTAAACTGAGGCTTGGAATGTTTCTGGAGCCTACCCCTGCTCCAGCCCCACTTTGCCCTCCTGGCTCTGAACATCCATGGCAGTGACCAGTGGTTAATCTGCTGACCCTCCCTTCACTGATGTGCTCAAATTGTCTGGTGTTGGAGCCCTATCTTCCCAGGGAGACTTGTACATTCTTGAGGGCAAGGACAGACCTCCTATTTCTCTTGAAATCTCTATTGTTCAAGCACAGTGCTGGCTTCCAGATGTCTCAGAAGGAAAGGGTAAATGAATGAATGTTTCGCCTGTGGTGAATTGTGCTAATTAAGAAAGCAAAGGAAAGATTTTGAGGGAAGGGGAATATAAGAAAAGGGGAGAGAAGGAATAAGGTAGGAAGGAGAAAAAAAAAGTGGGTAGGGAGCTGGAAGAGAAAGACACTTCCAAAGTCAGTCTTACTCTCTCTACTGCTATACATAGGGAAACTGAGGCTCAGAGATGGAAAGAGATTAATTTTATAAAACATAGAAGTAATATGTTTAGGGACGCCTGGGTGGCTCAATCAGTTGAGCTTCCAACTCTTGGTTTCAGCTCAGATCATGATCCCAAAGTCACAAGATCAAGACCCACATCTGGACTCGGGCTCAGCAGGGAGTCTGCGGGAGATTCTCTCTCCCCCTCCCCTCCTGCTCCTTCCCCCTGCTCGTGCTCACTTGTTGACTTGCTCTGTCTCTTAAATAAATCTTAAAAAAAAAAGTAATATTAATAATTAATAATATGAGATAACCTCTAAATCATTCTGGACTATTTCCATTCTTCCTTAGCACTCTTCTTATTAGAACAAAATAATTACCTGGAACCCCTTATTGGCAAGAACCAATCTTGCTTAGTAAGTCTCCGAATTACTTTCCCTCCAGGACCTGCGCCCTCTGCTGAGATGGGCTCTGCACTGTCTCCAGAACATAGCCATGCTCTAAAAACCCTTTGCCCTCCTCCTTCCTGCTCTGCCCATCCTTCAAGGCCCCCCCCAATTCCAAATCTCCAGTACACCCCCAGCCCTCCTTGATCTCTCCCCGTCCTGAGAACCCGAGAGCCTGCCCCACACGCACACTTGCCATGCCCAGTGCTGGGAGGGGCAGCACAGGCATCGTGTCCCCAGCTGGGCCATCAGGTTCTTGAGGACAAGGCCTGGGATCCCACACTGGGTCCAGCTGCCTCTCCAACGTCCCCACTTCTCCATAGATGTGCCCCTGCTTCAGCACTGGGTTTCCCACACGCTGAGTGTTCAGTACCTATCTGTTGACTGACTAATTGACCTGGGTGTGTGTCAATGAGCCAGGTGGAATCTTGGCATCAGTATCAACAAGATCAGAAATGCCTTGAAAAAAAGGTTTATGTTCACTCTGGGGAAATTCGATAAAATGTAATGTGTCCTATCATCTCTCTCTCTGCTATCGAGAAAAGAGCAATGACATGGGCATCAAAAGGTTTGAGAGGGCATCCTAAGCCTGCCCCTTGCTGCGCCGGTGTGGGCCCTGGCGGTGCTAAGATCTGGTCTGCCCAGTAGTGATGAATTTAAGCTAGAACTCAGTTAAGAGTAGGTTACGAGGTTGAGACTAGGACGGCTTCCTTACCCAGTGCAGATGCTCTGAAAATTTCATGAAAAGCTGGATAAAGCTACATAGAGAAAGCACCCACAATCCCACACGGTGGTGTGAGCGCCCGAGATGAGGCATCCCATACCCTGTGGAGTGAGCCCATTCAGACAATGCACGGTGCAGGGGTAGGAGTTGGCTGTGACTGCTGGTCCGGACACAGCCCTGTGTGGTCTGTCTGCCTGCAGCAGCAGGAGGGAGACAGCTCGAGCGGAAGTCAGAACAGACGTCCGTCCCTGCCCATCCCTGGTTGTCTCCGTGCACCAGCACGCAAGGGTGGGACACACTCTCCGCACCCCCAGCAGCCCACCTCTCCTGTCCAGAGCCTCAGGCCAGAACGGAGAAAGGCGGACCTCAGGGGTATGGAGCACAGGGAGGAGTGGGACAGGGCAGGGCTGCCCCGCTGACTTCGTCCAGCAGGTAATAATGACTCGGGTCATTGGGGAGGGGTGAGACAATACTAGGGGGAAGAGCGCCAGCATCCCAAGAGGAATGGCCGGACCATGCCTCTTCCTTGTCACTCACTGCTGTGTGGCCCGGAGCAAGCTGCTGTCTTCTCCGGCCCTGTGTTCTCCACAAAGAATAAATCAGAGGGACAAAGAATAAGCCATGGGGCTCTCAGACGTCTCACAGGTCATGCTTCTCTGCTCAGAGGGGTGTCCGGGGCCGGCACAGTTAGGCTGAGCTCCAAGAAGGGCACAGCTCAGCCAGGAGAATTCGGGGCGCTCTGCCCTCTGCCCCACAGTGAGCTTCCTTCCCCCTCCTCCTTGTCTGACCCCCCACACCCCCTTGTCCCTGCCACCCTTCATTTCAGCCCTGTATACAGCACTGGGAGTCAGCTGGCCCTCCTGCCTTTGTCCCCGAGCTCCCCTCCCTGAGGTGGTCAGTCCAGGGCTGGCTGCGGTCTGCCTCTCCCCACTCGGTCCTGGAAACTGCTCTCCTGAACTGTCACCAGGGTCAGGCCTGGGGATGAGCCAGCAGGGTGGTGGAAGCTAGACAAAGGAGGAGAAGCTGAAGGGGAGGAGAGGGGGCCCCCAGATCCAGACAGGGCAACTGAGGAAGGCTGGCTTGAGGAACTGAGGAAGACTGTCCCTTGTGGGGCCGCCCCAGGTGGGTACCCATGGGCAGGGCCGAGCCTGTGGGTAATGGCTACGCCCGTCTGTTCGCACAGGCCAGGGTCTGAGGTATCCCCATTTTTAAATATTTTAATCGTCCTGTCACTTCCTACCACTCAGACGCAGGAAGACAGACCTGAGACCCTTGATCAAACATCCGCACTAGCTAACCTCACAAGAACAGACAGAGTCAAGTTTGCAATGCCAAGAGAACACAGTTTATTGGGTATATTTCCAGAGGAAACTAGTTTTGCATAGCATAAAAGCAGTGAAGTCCAGAAACACAATATAAGAAGCATTTTGGTAGAAAAAAATCTGCTGAGCGGGGAGCCTCTCTAGGGAACGGGGGGGTCATTTAAAGCTGAGAGCCGTAGGCATGTCCTTCCCGGGGCTGGCTACAGCGGGCAGGGCTGCAGGTGCTCCCTGGAGGAGATGACTTTCCCATCTCTGATCTCCTCGGTGATGGTGCGGATCTGGGTGCTGACCTGGGGAGCCGGGCCGCAGGGCACAGCTGGAGCACAGGGCCCGGTCGAGACGTAAGGTCCCCTCATGGAAGGTTTGCATTCCGTAGCACAAGGGTGCGCAGGCAGCCTGAGGAAATGAAATCAATCAGAGGGCATTGGGCATGGGGCATGGGACTGAGATCCCCGTTAAATAGATTTAGGGGATAGAGTGACTATAGGTGGGTGACAACGACGAATGGCTTCAGGGCCTCTAAAAACCCCAAGCGCTGCAGGGATGAAGACAAGGAGCCCCCAGCCAACCACGACGGTTGGGGATGAGCTGTGGCAGCAGGAGGGGGCAGCTTGTCCCCACGGTGATGACCAAGCTGGGACGACAAGGGATCTCTAGAGAAAGGCTTTGAATAGATGCCCATCCTCTGCGCACTAACCTCTGCAGAGACTGACACCCTCTCCGAGGCCCCGAGGGGTGGTCCAGGGAGCCCTGTCCCGACACCTGGCTCTCCGGGACCCACAGCCACTCACTTGCAGTCCTCGCCCTCCAGCAGGCGGCGGTAGGTGGCGATCTCTGACTCCAGCCGGGCCTTGACGTCCAGCAGCACCTGGTACTCCTGGTTCTGCCGCTCCAGGTCACACCTGATCTCAGCCAACTGGGCCTCCACGTTGCTGATCAGGCACTGCATCTGGGCCAGCTGGGAGCCGTAGCGGGCCTCAGTCTCCGTCAGTGTGGATTCCAGGGAATTCCTCTGTAAGGGGAGAGAGGAAGGGCTGCTCACGGGAAGTAGTCCCACCCAGATCCCCGAAGCCCCGGGTATCTCCAAATCCTGCCCGGGTATCTCCATATCCTGCATGATCACACCCCAGGATAAGTCCTGTGCCAAGGCTGGTGGGTCAGGGCTTGCCAGGGGCTGCAGCTGGTCCCTCAGGCAGAGGCCACTCACCAGGCTGTGCTGGGCCTGTAGCTCAATCTCCAGGGCATTGACCGAACGTCTCAGCTCAATGATCTCCGTCTGACAGCACTGCAGCTGCTCCGAGCTGGACACCACCTGCTTGTTCAGCTCCTCGGTCTGAAACGCAAGAGGCCCCAGAGTGTGGTCAGACCAAGGGAAGCTCCTTTCAAGGAGAACCACTGCCCCAGGAGCCTATGGTCCCGGGCGGCCCCAGCCCCACCTGGGTGTTGAACCAGGCCTCCACATCTCTACGGTTGTTCTCCACCAGGGCCTCATACTGGCATCTCATATCATCCAGAATCTTGTTGAGATCCACTGGAGGGGCGGCATCTACCTCCACGTTGAGTCGGTCCCCAAGTTGGCAACGGAGCACGTTGACTTCCTGTGGAGGGGAGGCACGGTGGCACCAAGATTGTGGAAAGGATGCTGGATTGAGGGTACAGGAGGCTGGGTTCAAATCCTCCTCCCTCAGCGGCCGGCTGTGTGACCTCAGACTTGGATCTTAACTTCTCTGAGCCTAGGTCCCTCCATGGACATACACCTACCTCCTCTGGGGATACAGGAGAGTCAAAGATGATGCAAATGTCAGGCAAATAGAAGAAATGTTATCAGGCACTAACGTCCAGAGGAAGATTTAGTGTCATGGGCAGGAATATGGGATCTGTGTGACCTTAAGCAAGTGACTTAACTGCTCTGTGCCTCGTTTTTCTCATCTGTAAAATGGGACGATTGTGAGGATGAAATGAAGTGAGAACAAAATGCAAAGTATTTAGGGGTGCCTGGGTGGCTCAGGTGGTTAAGCCTCTGCCTTCAGCTCAGGTCATGATCCCAGGGTCCTGGGATGGAGCCCTGCATCGGGATCCCTGCTCAGCCGGGTCCTGCTTCTCCCTCTGCTGCCACCCTCCTCTGCTTGTGCTCTCTTTCTCTCTATCAAATAAATAAATAAAATCTTTTTTTTTAAATGCAAAAAGTTTCATATAGCTCCTGGCATACAGTACGCTCTCAACAGATGGCAGCTGGAGTTCCTGTGGGGGCCATGGTCACCGTCGTTGTGCGCAAGGGTCACCCAGGTTGGGAAACGCTGGAAGGTTGCACAGCACCAGCCTCACCTCCTCGTGGTTCTTCTTGAGGCACAGGAGCTCCTCCTTCAGGGACTCCACCTGGGCCTCCAGGTCGGCCTTGCACAGGGTCAGCTCGTCCAGGATCCGGCGCAGCCCGTTCATGTCCGACTCCACCAACTGCCGCATGGACAGCTCTGTCTCATACCTGCACACGCAGAGCCCTGCTGAGTCTGCAGGGAGGGAGCCGGGCACAGGCTGCCCTCCATCAGCTGAGAGGGCTGACTTGGGGTCAGCAGCACAGTGAGCCTTTCCTCAGACCCAGAAGGGATCCAGGGCCTGTGCTGTATTCCCACTTACGGTTCCCTCTAGCCTTCCTCCCGGCTCACCAGCTCCCAAGGCCGAGGAGAGAGGCGAGGGAAAGCACAGCAGACCTTCCCCACTGGGGCCCACTCACTTGGTGCGAAAGTCATCAGCAGCCAGCTTGGCGTTGTCAATCTGCAGGACCAGCCTGGCGTTCTCAGCCTTGGTCAGCAGGATCTGAGGAACAAGGGGCATCCCGTGAGCTAGGAAAGGCCCCGCAGGGTAGGGTGGGCGGGCGGGGATCGCCCAGCTCACAAAGGCCATGCTTCTAAGTCCCACCAGTACCCTCAGTAGCCCCAGCCCTGAGCCCATGTATGGAGGGATCACCAGTCCAGGAGGGCCACCCCCAGAAGTAGGCCCCAGAGTGGCACGGCAGGATGCCTCAGGGCGAGGTGGAAAGAACCAGGCCAGCCTGGATTCTGATTCTGCATCTAACACTCAGAGGCTGTGCAATCTTGGGCAAGTTACTGAACCGCCCTGATATTTAACTTCTGTATCTGTTAAATGGGTCCAGTAATAGCTATCTCTCCAAGATGAGGAATAAATAATCCAATGGATACCAAGCATCAGGCACGGCGCCTACATCCTGTAGTCGCTATTGCCCTTCCTAAGGCTGAGATGGTGAAGGGGGGAGAGGATGGCTGGCATAGTTATAAGCAAGCAGAGGACTCGCACAGACGTGTGGGTCTCCCAGGAAACCAGGACCCCAGACAGAAGAGCTTGCCCTGGACAGAGAATTCCCCAAGAGCTACCATCTCTGGGTAGTCTCTTGGGATGAGACAGGGACCCCCAGGGCTGGGGATGCTGGAGAGGGGCCAGGTCCCCGTTACCTTTTGCTGGAGCTCCTCAATGGTCTTGAAGTAGGACTGGTAGTCTGGGCAGATGTATGGAATCTGAGACTCGTACCACTCCCGGATGCGTTTCTCCAGCTCTGCGTTCTCCCGCTCTAGCTGGCGCACCTTCTCCAGGTAGCTGGCCAGGCGGTCGTTCAGAAACTGCATGGTCTCCTTCTCGCTGCCGTTGAAGGAGCCCTCGCAGAACCAGCCCCCGCTCCCAACAAAACCAGAGGGGTGGCACCCAGCAAACAGGTAGGAGCCAGGAAAGCAGCTCCCAAGGCTGGACAGGCCCATCCTGATGGAGGAGGCAGACCCCACAGCTCCAGCAAGACTGGGGACCCTGCAGGAGCCCACAGAGCGGACGGAGGACACCCGAGAGAGGCCGCCTGCTGGGCTGCATAGGCCCTTGGCAGACCCAGAGGAGAAGACCGGGGAGCAGACCTGGGTGGCCATGATCCTAGCAGAGGCAGGTTATAATTTAGCAAGGAGCTTGGGTTCTAGGCTCTCAAGGCCTCTCTGGAGTATTTATACACATTCTCTGTGGGGTGTTGGCATGTTAGTCTTGGGAAAGCCTTTTCCTCTTCCAGAAAGCTAATCTCATTAGAATGTGAATTTTGCCACCCATCCAGAATTTCTTACCTTATAAAAAAAAATTTTTTTTTTAATTTCGTTTGCTAAGTCAGGACTCTCATCTGTTGTCATTTCCTGGGAGAATATGAATTTTATTGCCTCTTCAAAGTCTTTGCACCAGATCCCATAAATTGGGAGCGGCCTCACAAATGACATTTGGTTCCTCCTCTCTGTCCTGTGCCTTCCCCTGAGCATCCTGGTCACCCCACTTGTCACCCGCACCCACTTTCCCTGCACTCACAGGTGCTCACGGATGCCCGGACCCCCGGGATGGTTAAAAGGGAACTACAATTCATGGAGCTCCTACGCACCAGGCCCTGGTCACTTCCTCTATACCTCACCACAGTCCTGGGAGGTGACCGATCTGTCTCCATTTCACCGACGTGGAAACAGACGCCAAATGGCCAAGAACAAGCTTGCTCAAGGGAAACAGGCAATGAGTGATGGAGCCTGGAACTGAGACCAGGGCTCTCTGATCCCAGATCCTACACTCTTGTCCCAACACTTCTCTCCTACAACCAAGGGCAACTGTAGGCACCCAGAATTTAGGGACCAGAAACCTAGGTCTGAATGGTGACTCTGTCATGTGAGCATATGTCCCTTTCTGGCATGCCTCAGTGTCCTCATCAGGACGGCGGAGGTCATCAGCCTACACTGCCTGCCTCACATGGATACGTGAGCATCAAACAGAACAGAAGTAAAAGCGTTTTTGAAAGCCACTGTGCCCTAAAGAAATACTGCTTACAAGGGACAGTCCTTGGTGATGGTTTATGGCTGTGGCCGGCCAAGGACCACAAGTGTGAGCCCTCTGAAGGGTTGCTTTGGAAGGCACTTTCCTTTGTGACCCACAGTTCTTTGAACCTAGAAGAGTAGAGACCTCGATCCTGGGGCAGTCTGCCCTGACCCCCTAGTCCCCAAGTCACGGGTCCGTACAGACTCTTTGGACAGGAGAGGAATAATAAGGACAAACAAAGAGCTGCCAGGGCGACCAGCGAGATGGGAGCGGCACCCGAGAAGTCACCGCCCCAAGGAAGTTCCTTCTTCCGCCTCACCAAGTGGGACTTCCCAAGGCTCCGGCAACCGGCTCGCTCTTCTCCCACACGGACTTGGTCTGCAAGGTTGGCGTTTATGGAAGCGTTTATGTGCTTCTGAAGCTGTAATTTAGCAACCTCTTAAAACGCTTTATAAGCTTCTCTCTGGAATTACTCAGGAGGGTTGGCTGTGGGGCACACGCCTCGCCCAGCACAGTGGGCACCTTGACGGGAGGCCTGAGAGCAGCCCCTCCTGGGAGTGAGAGCGAGGACCTCGGGCTCCTACAGCAGCTCCAGCATCCCTGCTGTCCCAGCACGGCCTCAGGGTTTCTCAGCCTCGGCCCTGTTGACATCGTAGACTGCTGAATTCTTCGCAGTGGGCGCTTAGTTGTGATTCCCCCACCTGATGCCAATAGCCACGTCCTCCCCCAGCTGTGACAACCCAGACAGTCTCCAGACATTGCCGGGTATCCCCTGGAGGCAAAACCACCCTTGTTTGAGAACCACTGGACCATCAGGACAGGAACGGGGGCTCTGACCAGACCTCCTACAAACACTGCCTTTTACTCCTAGGAAAACCGGTGCCGAGTCTGGCTGTCCCTGCGGGGCCCAGGCGGGCAAGTCCTTAAGGCTTCGATATATTTCATGGGCGACACGGCACTCACTCTCAGGGCAGCCCTCACCGAGCCCCGAAGCGGCTCTTCTCTGGGGAGTCTGGCTGTCAGGCATCTAAAAGGGATGTTTTCATTTTCTGGGGTTTTTAAGCCCCTCTGCTGTGCCATCTGTATCTGAAGGTGACGCCAGGTTTCCTTCAGGGCAGCTGCTGCTCTGGCTTTTCCCATCACTCTCAGCTGCTGTGCCAGGAGGACCACGGAGGGCCAGAGTCCAGGCAGGTGTCTTACAAGCTGTGAGGAAAGGCACATTCCCCTTCTGCAGAGAGGACCAGAGAAGGGCTTTTGGCCCCCCTAGGTCCCTTGCCTTTTCTCCATGTTGTAGGCCACAAGACCACCTCTCAGAGGAGAGTGTGGAGGGGAGCCAGGACCATCACGTGGAACAGATGTTCTACCTGTGTCAGGGACGAGAAGCCGGGCCTCACAGAGCTGCTTATCTCCCAGCACAGGCCCGGAGATCTGCCCATTCCGCTCCCCAACCTTGGAGAAAATCCACCTGTTTGGTGTGAAGTAAACCAGGAGTCCCACTCATCAGGTTTTATTTCAAAAGAGAGTCCCTATTCTGAGGCCATTCTTTCTGACGTTAATCTAAAATACACTGGGCTAAGGGTCAGGGCCTGGACTCCAGACCAAGCTCAGCCCCAAACTCCTTGAGTGAGCCCCGTCCACTCTGGACCCCAGAGTCCCAGTCTGAACAGGAAGGGCCTAGACAAGATAAGCTTGAGGCCCTTCCGTCTCAGACATTATAGGCCTTTCCTGTGCAGGGGCCCAAGCGTCACCAGATATGTCGGTGACTCTCACCATCCCTCACAACCACCATCCTTTTCTCTGCCGCTGACCTACAGCATAAAAGAATAAAGAATAAAAGAATAAAGTTATGGATCGTCAAGCTCATGACATAGAGTTTCATCTCTTATTGTTGTTCTGTTTCTGCACCCTCCCTTGGACCCCAGGTCACCCTTTGCCTCCAGCCTACACAGCTCAAGACTATGGCACAAGCTTCCCCCTGGCCTTCCCTCATAGGCAGAAGCCACACTGAGCCACCTCCCGGGGCTGTTTCCCAGGAGCCCCCATTCGGAGGGACAGCGTCACCGGGATGACGTGTGGGCAGCCCAGCATGTCCAAGATGGAATGACATCTCTGGCCACCTGAGCCAGGACAGACTTGCAAAAGAAGGGGCTCCAATAGTGTCAGGCTGGACAGCGGGGGGGCCCTGGGCCTGAATGCAGCCAGACCTCGGCTTGAGCCACTCAGCCACTCTGAGCCTCGGGTTTCCCCAAGAGGCACCACATTTACGGGATTGTGAGAAGTCAATAGAGGGGCGCCTGGATGGCTCAGTGGGTTAAAGCCTCTGCCTTCATCTCAGGTCATGATCCGGGGTCCTAGGATCGAGCCCTACATTGGGCTCTCTGCTCAGCAGGGAGCCTGCTTCCTCCTCTCTTTCTGCCTGCCTCTCTGCCTACTTGTGATCTCTCTCTCTCTGTCAAATAAATAAATAAAATCTTTAAAAAAAAAAAAAAGAAGAAGAAGTCAATAGAAACATGCATGACAAATAGGAACTGGAGTCATGGACTTAAGAGATCAAAACTGTTCTTAGGGGGAGCCTGGGTGGCTCAGTGGGTTAAAGCCTCTGCCTTCAGCTCAGGTCATGATCCCAGGGTCCTGGGATCGAGCCCTGCATCAGGCTCTCTCCTCAGCGGGGAACCTGCTTCCTCTTCTCTATCTCTTCCTGCCTCTCTGCCTACTTGTGATCTCTGTCAAATAAATAAATAAAATCTTTAAAAAAATTTTAAAAATAAATAAATAAATAAAATCTTTTTTAAAAATTATTAAAAAAAAAAAAAACCTGTGTCTAAATGTGGTCCATATACACTATGGAGTATTATGCCTCCATCAGAAAGGATGAACACCCAACTTTTGTAGCAACATGGATGGGACTGGAAGAGATTATGCTGAGTGAAATAAGTCAAGCAGAGAGAGTCAGTTATCATATGGTTTCACTTATTTGTGGAGCATAACAAATAGCATGGAGGACAAGGGGAGTTAGAGAGGAAAAGGGAGTTGGGGGAAATTGGAAGGGGAGGTAAACCATGAGACACTATGGACTCTGAAAAACAATCTGAGGGGTTTGAAGTGGCGGGGGGTGGGAGGTTGGGAGAACCAGGTGGTGGATATTATAGAGGGCACGGATTGCATGGAGCACTGGGTGTGGTGAAAAAATAATGAATACTGTTATGCTGAAAAGAAATAAATTTAATTTTTAAAAAAAAGGAAAAAATAAAATACTCTAAATCTTGAAAAAAAAAACAAACAACTGTTCTTAGAGCCCATCTAGTCTGAGTGTTATATCCATGCTATATCCAAGGGCACAAACCACTCACCCTGGCTTCATGGGATAGTGACCGAGCCCAGCTGTGCAAGGGAAGACTGTGGCTGGGACTGTGTCCAGAGCAGCAGGAACCCCTAGACTAGCCCTCTGACCCTTATCCTAGAAGCTTCCAAAGCCACCTCCACTTCCTGCTGGCACAAAGTGCTGGGTTTAGGGCTATGGAGCTGACAGGATGCTCTCTGCCCACCGTAGCCCCAGCTTCAGGGTCAAGAGGCAAAAAGGAGATGCTGCTGCGGGAGCATGAAACACCCTAGCTTTTCCCAAGCCCACCTTGGAAGGCCATCAAGTTCAAAATCAACCACTGGATTTGTGGGTCCTCCTTTGGTAAAAAGAAGTTTCCATTCCCAAATGAGCTCCCGTCTGAAAGCCAAGGTTCTCCGTGGGCAGCAACCCAAGAAATCAAGCCTGAGTCTCCCTCCCAGTGGATCAGTCCCTTCGACGTGGAAGGGACCAGGCACAACCTGTCAGTGTGCCTGAAGAAGAAATCAGCGTTCCTCTTTTCCTGCTTCTCAGGGCTGTGGTTAAAAGGTGCCAGTTGCCATCACCAAAGGCATCAGAGGAAGCAGACAATGGACCATGGGGCAAACAGGTCACCTACAAATGGGCACCCAAAGGAGTAAGATCATTGTAGAAGCACAATGTCTCTCTCTCTCTCTGATTCTCTCTCTCTCTCTCTCAGAGTGGACTGCTGGCTTATGCTTGAGCTTCCCAGCTTTCTCCTGGTACCTATTTGATCTCTGACACCCATACACACAGGTTCTGCAGAATTTCCCACTCTAAGAGGCATCTAAGAAATACTGATCCCAGGAGCACCTGGCTTGGCTCAGTCAGAAAAGCATGTGACCCTTGACCTTGGGGTCGTGAGTTCAAAGCCCACGTTGGGTATAGAGATTACTTAAAGAAACAAAAACTTCAGAAAATATTTTTTTAATAAAAATAATTTTTAAGGGGTACCTGGGTGGCTCAGTGGGTTAAAGCCTCTGCCTTTGGCTCAGGTCATGGTCCCAGAATCCTGGGATCAAGCCCCGCATCAGGCTCTCTGCTCAGCAGGGAGCCTGCTTCCTCCTCTCTCCTCTCTGCCTGCCTCTCTGCCTACTTGTGATCTCTGTCTGTCAAATAAATAAATAAAATCTTTTTTAAAATCTTAAAAAATAATAATAATAATTTTTTTAAAAGCAGAAATGCTGATCCCAATTCTTCAACACTTTAGACCCTACCCAGCCCCCTCCCACCCAGAGACGCGGAGACCCACACTGATCTTCATTTCTTTCCCCCACACAACTTGCTTCTCCATTTCTCCAAGCAACAAAGTGCCTGGGGTTCCTGGCTCCTCCCTGAAAAGCACAGTTACTATATATTCTGTTTCTAATAACCACATCAAAAGCTCGTGCCAGATCTGCTGCCAGCTGTAGGGTTCTAGTGTAGACATGCAGTAACAGGTACACAAAGTTGAAGGAAGCATTACGGGAGGGAAAAAAAAAAAAAAAACCTTCAATTAAGACATTCTGAACCACCAGTTTGATTTGTCCAAAGAATCAGAGAAAGGTCTTGCTTCTTTAGTCTTAATGATAGGAGACTCAGAGCTATTCCCAGACCTGCTAAGGATAGTGTTGCCAGATTCAGCAAATAAAAATGCATACAATATTGGGACATACTTGTACTACAAATTATTCTATTGTCTATCTGCAATTGTGAATTAACTGGGCAGGGCTGCCAACTTTGCCCTCACGGGCAACAGAGAGCTCGACTCAGATGTACCCCACTGGGTTGTCCTCTCTCTCGTCCTGGCCACCTCAGTGGCATTCCACCCTCGGAGCAGCTGCCTTGAGCAAGGTGACTCAGATCTTCTTAAGCAAGATTTGGCAAGTCCGTCTCTGCTCATTTTCACTCTCCCAGTCTGAGGCCCAGACCTCCACCTACCCCTTGCTGCTGCCTGCCCTCACCAGACTCAGGACAGTCGGGACACATGCTAAGTGGCTGGCGTGATCTGTCCCTACCTCCTCACTCCCCCTCTAAAGGGCTCAGAGCCCATGCTCAGGGACCTCAGGAGAGCTGAAGAGTAGACCACGACCCTGAGTAGTGGCCCCTTCGGGGACTCAAGAGCTCTACAAGGATTCTGGGGATGTGGCTTCCCAGCCTGCTGCTCCTTGCACAGTCCTGAATCAGTCGCCCACTGGGCCTGGACCTCACCCAGATTAGACCTTGAAACGCCCACTTCACCAGCCCTGGAACTCCCCCAGAACTCTCATTTCCCCCCAAAATACAAAGGTGCTTTCTGTCTCCCTGCGGTGTAATGTTGGCGATTGCCCAAGGCTTCAGGATCCAGCTCCAAACTTCTGTGGCCTTGGAGGAGGCCCAGAGAGCCACCCTGACCCCCATCTTCAGCCATACCTCTCCGGTTCTCTCTCGCTGGACTCCGCCTGTGGTGTCCCAGGGCCCACGTCCCTCACCGACAGCCAGCTTTTCCTGCACAGCTGTGTCGGCTGACAGTTCCCATCTGGAAGAGCCCAGGGCCTCCTGCTCGGATCCATTCAGCCCCTAACTCCCCCCACCCAGCTTTTATGGAAAATTCCAGAGCTGTCACTGCTCTCCCCAGTGTGTCTAGAGAACCTGTGGTTTGTGGGAGACGCGCAGCCAAGCCCACTGGGAGAAAGAAACAGAACCTCAGTGTCCCGCGTCCCCTTGATTCAGGTACCACTTAACTGAACTACAAAGCCAATTTCCCAAACAGCCTCTTTAATTGGATTCCCCCGTCCACATTTACAGGACCTGGTGTGCCCTTGGTCTCAGAATCTCCTCCTCACAACAGCATGTCTGCAAACCAGGTTGTGGGCACCAGGTTGTAATTAACTACGCTTTATACTGTAGATTCCACTTTCAAACTAGTCTGAGATCCCTGGATGAAAGAAGCCGCAGAGTCGTTATAGCAGTTCATAAAAATGGGCCAGAAGAGTGAATACCAGCTCTTTGCCAACTGCCCCCTCTCCCCACCCCCCGTGGGTACCTGTATGGGTCTCAGCACCCACCCACCAACCTGACCCCTCCCAGCCTCTGCAGAAGATGGAGTCTGATGCGTGCTCAGCTCCTGCAGAACCTCCCAGAGGAACGGCTCAAAGGGACACCACCCACATACCCTGCTCCACTCCAGCCACTAACAGCCCCAGGAACACCATCCACTAGGAGGCAGGTTCCCGGGCAGCCCTGAGATGTGCTGACCCAGGCAGAGAGACAAGACGCTCCAGCAGCTAACATGGGAAACATGGAACTGTGCAGAGTCACACATCCTTCACCACAGCCTTCCTGTGATACCCCTTCCTTTTCTTCCCTCAAGTTTCCCTTGGGAAGGACCTGAGATTCCCCTTCCCAGAAAGCCCAAGGGAAGGACCTGAGATTCCCCTTCCCAGAAAGCCCAAGGGAAGGACCTGAGATTCCCCTTCCCAGAAAGCCCAAGGCATGCTTCGTCTTACACTCTGGGTCTTTTGTGGACCCTCAAAGGTTGCCACCCAAAACAGAGAGAAAAGAGGCACCCAAGGCTTCTTGGGGCTACAGTTCTAGCCTCCACCATGCCCTGTTCTCCAGAGCTGCCCAACACGAGGCTAGGGACTGGCCAGGCCCTTGTGTCGAGACCAAGCCCAGATAGGATAGGGTCTGGGGCTCTGTCCCTCCAGCCTGGGTCCCAGCAGGTGGCCCAAGAGGAGCTGATCTGCTTCCTGGGGTGAGCCTGCCCCCTGCAGGGCCCAGGCAGGACCTACAGCCCCATCACTGAGCGCCGCAAGTTCACGGCCCCGCATCCGTGGGGTGGAGCCTGAGGGACAGGGAGGCTCCCTCTGCTGCTGGTGCAGGGCAAGGTGGCTGAAGCAGCCAGGAGCCAGAGGCAACACAGCAACTAGCCACCCTTGGGTGGCATCTACCGTATGGCAGCGCTTGCCTCCAGGGCCTGGCCAGCTCTGAGGCACTGGGACGCCACAGGAACATTCCGAGGTTGATGCCCTTGTCCCCTGAGCACTGGCCTTAGAAGGGAGCCTCACTTCTTTCCCTAGATTCCCAGGGATGATCACTTGACTCTGACAGAAGGCCAGCCACGGTCTTGGAAAGCGCCTTGGAACACGGATCCCCACTCTCACAATAGGCCACTTCACCAGTCTGGTCCTCAGTCTTCAGATGTGTGAAATGGGCACAATGGTGCCAGCTCATGGGCCTGTTATAAAGGTGAAATAAAGAATGAAAAAGAGTTTTGTAAAGAGTCAAGTGCTAGACACATTGTTCTTCTCCCCTTTATTTTTACCCCCTCTGGGTTGGCATCTCTTGCCTTCATGTGTGCTCCGTGGCAATCATGACGGAGTCTAGCCAGTCGCTCATAGCCGTAGCCCTGAGGAGCAGGGGTGTGAGTCCAGGGTGGGCAGGGGGCACCTAGACAACCGGGGAGGGAAATATGGACCCAGCAGCCCTGATGAAGCTGTCCCCCTTCCAATGGCCACCACCTGCAGATGATGGGGAGAAAACGGAGTCCCGGTTGGGGACTGAGTCCCCTCAGCAGCACTACTGAGGTAATCTCCTCTTCCCAGTTTGGGAAGCCTCCTGGGTTGGCGGGTACAGCCCCTCCTGGGCTTCCCTCCTGGCTTCCCTGGGACTCCCAATAGAGCCTCACCTTGTGGGGGAGTCCAGATCCTCAGGGTCCTCCCTGGGGTCTGGGTGAGGAAAGGGTCCCAGACCAGAGCTCCTACGGGGCCCAGAGTCCAGCTCACTTCACTGCTCCACATGGACCACTAACCTCAAACCCCACCAGGCTCCTCAAAACAAGCTCAAAAAAGTGGGGCTGCCCCCCTAAAGAGCTTTGGCCTACGTCTCGGGGAGAGGGGCTGCTCCTGGCCCAGCAAGCCTGGGATATGGACCCCCAGGGGCCTTGGATCAGCCATGGGGCTCAGCTCTGAGGAGCTCCTCCTGCCCAGGTCCCTCCCTCAGCCTGGGGGACACCCCTTCCCCGGGTGATCTCAGTGCAGTGCACCCCCTTACCTCTTTCATCCCCGGGGCTCGTCTTTAAGCACTCTGTCATGGACCTGCTCTTTCATCCTCCATCCAGCAGGTTTACTGAGCTCCTAGAACATTCTGGGTATGAGGAGGAGGATGACCACAAAGAACTGCCCTGCAAGAACTCACAGTTAGGGAGGAGAGGGGAAAAGCTCTCATTTACTGAGCACCAGCTGTGTGCTGGGGACTAAGCACTTGACTTTGAGCCTCCAAGGGCAATAGCTCTGGGGGGGGGGGGGGTGAGGAAAGTGAGCCCACAAGGTAAGTCTCTTGGCCAGGGTTAGGAACACAGCATGCAGCAGAGCTGGGACACACAGATGTTCTCCAGAACCTGTGGCCCTCATGCCCTCCTCTCCAATAACTGCTGCGATCATCATCAACACAGGGGGACAGATAGGGACCATGGGGAGGCTGTGGGGACAGATCGGAAATGCTGGGAGTGGTGGAGGGAGACCAGAGAAGATGAAGCATACACTGAGCTTTGAAGGTTTATTTTTGGGGGGGTGTCTACTCCCTTTGCCCCGTCAGTCAGTCCATGAGCTCCTTGAAGACAGACGCCACCTCTGCCCTTCTTTCCAGGTCCCCACACTTGGCCTGACACACAGCAGGCACTCAACAAATAGAAGCTGACAAAACTGAATCACGGAGAGGTACAAAGCTGTCAGGAGTGGAGGCCAGGTCCTGTTTCTCTTTGACACCCACCTCAGCTCGAGCACAGTTCTGGGCATGGGAGCTAGAACCCGGCCCTGCCTGTTCTGCTGGAGGTGGGATCTGAAACCGTCTGACTTAGTCAGCCGGGTGGGCCGTGTCTGAGGGACCCCTGCGGGACAAAGCCAGCCAGCTGAGCCCACAACAGTCTGGGGATTGGAGGAGGAGAAGAAGGGCATAGAATGAGGGGAGTAAACTGGGCAGGGGGCTGGAGAGGGAAGAGAGAGAAAATGAGGAGGGGGCAGGGAAAGGGGACAGCCGGCAGGGGCGGCAGAGCCCACCTATGTTCTGGCCTAAACCCCACAATGCAAACAGACACTGCCCAGTTCATTGTCTGTGCCTCTTGCTGGTTAGCGGGGCTGAACCCCGGCAGCAGACCAGCCCTGAGACAGAGAGACAGCCGGGCCCTCCGAGCCCAGGGTCAACACTGTACAAGCGCAGGCTTGCACACACCTGAACACACCCCACACTATCCGGGGGCCACAGAGGAGGGGCTGTTCATCTCAGGCAGAATGTTAAATAAAAACCTGGTCATCTCCAATAACACTAAGATGGGGATCCAGAGAGAAAGAGTGCAGGAAGGTCAGACTGAGGTCACTCACAGAACAAGGGCCCAAGGTTCCCAGCCACATGGCTGGGTCACCGAGAGCGGTTTGCCCTGGCAGGACGCAGGGAGTGGGGAGGCAATTATAGAATTCAGAGCTGGAGAGAGGCAGGAAGAGGCCCGGGGACCCTCTGCCAGGGAGGAGTTGGTGTTTACCTCCGTGGCGGGAGGGGGGGGGGCTAGCTACGGAAGCTTTGCTAGGCCAGGAGGAAGACTTTCCATTTCCAGCAATCGTCAGCACTGGAGTGTGGAGCAGAGATGCAGGAGAAGTTCAGACTGGAGACAGGGAGGCCAGGGAGGCTGTGAGGACATTACAGCTAACAGCAACCACAGGATGAACTTGGAAGGGAAGTAGGGATTGAAGAGGCCAAGGTGACTACTGGGCTCCTGGCTTGGGTTTCCAGGTCCTCTGGAATGGGGGACCAGGAAGGCACAGATCTGGGAGGATGAGGGGTGCTCCTTCCGACAAGTAGATCTGAGGAGGCAACGGCCAGTGTAGTGGGCCTGAGAGTCTGGCGCGGAGGAAAGGGGCCTCCCTGGCGTGTCATCAGAGTGTTTTGACAATTGTGACCAAGAACATGTTCCAGATGGGCCAAGGGAAGAGTGAAAAGGAGAAAGTCTGCCTGTTCCAGAACCCAGAGGATCAGATTCCATGTAAGGAGTGAGCCAAGCAAGAGGAGGTTGCAAGTCTGAGCTGGGCCAAGAGAGACAGGGGCACTGGGCTGCGGAGGGGAATTGGGGAGGAAGGTCAGTTCAGATGGAGGCTGCTCATTGAATCATGTGGCTGATGCATTGAGTGCTGGGGTAGGCCAGGAGCTAGGGGCAACTGAAGGTCTGGATGTCCCTCATCTTAAAAGAAAAAGGCTCTGGGGGAGCCTGGGTGGCTCAGTCAGTTGATCGTCTGTCTTCAGCTCAGGTCATGATCCCAGGGTCCTGGGATGGAGCCCTGCATGAGGGTCCTTGCTCAAGCAGGAGTCTGCCTCTCCCACTGCCCCTACCCCCACTCATGTGTGTGCATGCTCTCTCTCTCTCTCTCAAATAAATAATCTTAAAAAAAGAAAGAAAAGGAGGAAAGGCTCTGCAGAAAGCAAGGAGGCAGAATGTTGGGCCTGGGGTAATTGTCTTGGGTCTCCTGTCTCCTCCTTAATCAGCCCTGCACTGGCTCCTTGAAGTTTGCCACAGAGCCCTCTGTGCCTCTTTCCCACATCTCCCCATCACCTGACACTACTAGAACCCGTTGCTGACGTATGTTCTACAAGGTGTAGAACTGGATCACGTGTTCCCCCATGTCTCCAGTTCGCCCCATTTGTCTGTGTTTGCTGAGCACCATCATTGATGAGCCCCGATGGCTGGTCCGGGTGCCTTGTGTCCTTTCCAGCCAGGAGCTCCCTAGGCCAGACTTGTTGCGGGGGGGAGCACCCAGCCAACGGCACCCATTCACCCACCACCCCAGATCAGGACCTTGGCAGGTGCTACCCTCAGAGACCAGACCGGAATCAAAATACAGTTGCAAAAGAAAGCAAGAAACTTTATTGAATTATCTTTTCTTTTTAGTAGAGAAGCTGAGAAGCCTGAGGAACCAGGTAAGGGAGAAGAGGAAGCCCACGGGGAGAGAAGCAGGGAGCGCCTGCCCTCAGGAAAGTGCGGGGCCAGGGAGCATCCTGCGGTCTCCCCCTTTCTCCAGCAGGGACCCATCAGTTCTCTCCTCTGGATGCTGAAGACAGAGGGAGAAGATGCCGAGTGGATTTAAAGCCTACGGGCATCTGAAGTGCGGCGATTGGAAGAGGAGCTGGTGGTGGTGGTGACTGTGATGCTGGAGTTCCCTGAGACATGGAGGAGACAAGACATACTTAAGCTGGAGAAGACCCACCTCGGCAGGTCAGGGTCCCCCAGGAGAGCCCCAAGCCCCCTCATGGGTCAAGTTGAAGGTCAGTTGATAGGGATTCATGTTATTGTCCCCAAAGCTAGTTCCCTCCAAAATATGCCAGTGGGATATATCCCAGTGGGCAGACCTAGCTATTTTGCAAAGAAAAGAGACAAGCAAATGGCCACGTCCCGCAGAGCCCCCTCCCTCCCTCCCTACACTGGGGAGTCCAACACAGCCTATCTCCCAGCCCCCCAGGGCAGTGAACAGGAGCCCGACTCATCCCTCCCCACCCTCCCCTGGGGTTGTCTCCTTACCTCCTGAGGAGGTCAGGCCAGCCATCCTGGGAGAGAGAAGAGAGGTCATGTGAGCAGAAGGCACCAGAGGACAGTGGCTCACCTGTCCCCAGGGGAGCAACTCAGATCATCCTTCAGAGCCCCTGAGTTGGGCTTTTTTACCAACTCTGCCCTTAGCCAAAGGGGCAGCAGCTGGTACCTGCCAGGCCTGTCCACTGTCTGTCTCGGGCCCCAAATCCAGCACCTTTGTTGGAAGTTTTGTCCTCCTTCTGGTCCATTTGGTACCACTCCCTTCCCACAATCCCTCTCCCTGGGCCCACAAGGTTGGCCTGGTCCGTATAAACAGTCTGAAGGGAGTTAAATCACCATATTCATAGCTTTGTTCAGCTGACCTGAACCCAAGGTAATATTCTTCCAATATGAGATGTTCTGTCCGTGGTCCCTATTCCTGCCCATCTAATCCAAAGGCCCAAGCTACAGAGTTTAAAGGGACAGACCCTGCGGCCTGCTGAGGAAATGCCCCCATAGCCTGATTCCAGAAAACAGGGAGCTCTGGTCCTGGATCTGCATCCAGTCTAAGCTCAGAAGGTCCCCTTCTGGGAGGGCCATGAGGACCTGATCCCTAAGGCCCTGCCCGCTCGGCTGTCCAAGGGCCCTGTGGTCACATTCCCAAGAGGGAGACTTGAGAGGCCCCTACCTGGCATCCTGGCCCTCCAGCAGGCTGCGGTAGGTGGCAATCTCCTGCTCCAGGCGCGACTTGATGTCCAGCAGTGTCTTGTACTCCTGGTTCTGGCACTCCATCTCACTGCGGAGTTCACTCAGCTGGGCCTCCAGGCTGCCAATGAGCCCCTGGATCTGCTGCAGCTGCGTGGCGTAGCGGCACTCCGTATCTGCTACGGTGCCCTCCAGCCCGGCTTTCTGGGGGGGCGACAAAGAAGCAATGAGGGGAGCCCGGCCAGGCTAAGTTTGAGAGGCCACGGCTGCCGGACGGAGGGCCTCGGGTGTACCATGCTGAGCTGGGACTGCAGCTCGATCTCCAGGCCCTGGAGTGTGCGCCTCAGCTCCGTGATCTCTGTCTTGCTGGTCTGGATCATGGCAGTGCTAGAGGTCACCTCCTTGGTCAGCTCTGCACTCTGAAATTAGAGCGGGAAAAAGGTCATGGAGGAGCCGCGTGGAAGGCCCTGGCAGCCCCCGGCTCCGTGGGGTAAGAGGGCTGGGCACCTTGCTGTGGAACCATTCCTCGGCATCCCGCCGGTTCTTCTCCGCCATGGCCTCATACTGCTCCCTCATCTCGGCCAGCACGCGGGTCAGGTCAATGCCCGGGGTGGCGTCCATCTCCACGTTGACCTGGCCTACCACCTGACTGCTGAACTCCTTCATCTCCTATAGCGATAGAAGAGGAAGACACATGATGCTCCCCGCCCGTCCTCCTCCTCCTCAGCTCTGAGGGCTTCCAGCATGTTCCGGGAAGTGCTTCCGGGTCACCCAGCAGAAGGCTAAGTCTGGCTGTTCCCCTTTCTCACTAGAGGTGATTCAGCCATGGCAGCCTCTGCCGACCCTCACCTCCTCGTGGTTCTTCTTCAGGTAGGCCAGCTCCTCGTTCAGGCTCTCAATCTGCATTTCCAGGTCGGCCTTGGACAGGGTCAGCTCATCCAGCACCCGCCGCAGGCCATTGGTGTCGGCCTCCACGCTCTGGCGCAGGGCCAGCTCATTCTCGTACCTAAAGGATTTTTGTTGTTGTTGTTGTTGGAAAAGCAACACAGAAATGATATTAGACCCTCCCCTACTTCTGCACTGGAGTCTCCAAGACCTTCATGCCTGGGATGCTCCGATTTCAGTATTCAGATGAGCCTCCGTCTCAAATAAAAGACAGTTTGGAAAGACCAGTGGGGACGAGGAACTCACTTGAGCCTGAAGTCATCCGCCGCTAGCCGGGCATTGTCAATCTCCAGGATGACCCGGTTGTTGTCGATGGTGGCCGCCAGGATCTGCAAAATACAAAGGGTCATCACAGGAGGGTCCCAGAGCTGGAGGAGGAGGAAGAGAAAACACAGGCGGGGCTGTTGACCTCAGACATCTGGGTGCCTGATAAGGCACCGGGATAAGGCCCTGCTCTCTGAGCTCGATGAAGTGAGGGGCAGAGCAGGTCCCTCCTCTGAGTCTGTCACTCTGACTTTCTATCTATGCCTGCTCATGATGGGGAAGATCGGAATGTACATTTCAGGGGAATGACCCTGCCCAGGACTTCTTTGGTTAGTCATGTCTTGAAGGCCTCGGACTAGCGACCTCTCTAGCTCACCATTGGGACAGCCTTCTCCTTAAGGTCAGGAGAGGGTCAGCCTGGGTCCACACAGCTTATAGTAAGCTCACTGGAGCTGGCCTCCCGGCTGAGCAGAAGGAAGAGCCAATAAATACTCCCGTCCATTTGAATTCCTTGTCTAAACTCTCATATACCAAAGCAGTTAAAACCCACCCCACATAGCTGGGACCCAGCCCAGGCTGGTGAATTTCTGTTCCAACAAGCTGGGACCCCAGCGTGACAGACAGGCCTTGATGGAGCAATCTCAGCTCAGCTTAGCACGGCCTGGGCCTCTGCCTCCCCCTCCTGCTCCTCCTAGCCAGCTGAGAATAACAGTTTAAATGGGACCCCTATAAAATCAACTAGTATTCCCAGACCAGTATTCCTTTCTCTGCTGATTTGAGTCATTCTTCATGGTTTTTAAAACTGTCATGGTTTCCAAACATCTCCGTGGGTTGGAATTATAGGGATCAAGTCATTAACAATAACATAACTGTTTAGGAAGCAGTAAAAATGTTGACCTGAGTAATAACAGTAAAAGAACGCGTTTGCGGAGCAGTGGCCTAAGAAAGCTTATCAGGAGTAGAGACGCTTGGTAGTAAAAGACTAGAATTTTCCTCCAAAGGCGGGGTGAGGATTCCACCACACTCCATCTTCTGGTCCTTTGGGATGCCGTGTTCCCTGGCCTTTGCAGCTCTGCCCTGCAGGAAGAAAGCTCGCCAACACCCGAGGACTCACCTTGTCACGGAGCTCCTCAATGGTCTTGAAGTAGGGGCTGTAGTCCCGCTCCGGGCTGCTGGGGCTCTGCTTCTGGTGCCAGTCCCGGATCTTGACCTCCAGCTCTGTGTTGGCCTCCTCCAGGGCCCGCACCTTCTCCAGGTAGGAGGCCAGGCGGTCGTTGAGGTTCTGCATAGTGATCTTCTCGTTGCCAGAAAAGAGGCCTCCATCACCACCACCGTAGTCACCAAAGCCACCGCCAAAACCCCCACCAAAGCCACTGCCAAGGCCACCTCCAAAGCCACCTCCAAAACCACTACCAGCCCCTCCACCAAAGCCACAGCTCATGCCGCCCCCATAGCCCCCAGCTGAGCCCCCAGAGACAAAGCGGGTTGAGCAGGCAGAGACACTGCGGCCTCCTCCTAGCTGGCAAGAGCCACCCCCAAAACCACCGCCATAGCTGGCGGAAGAGCTCTGCAGGCGGCAGCTCATGGTGAGAGCAAAAGAAGCAGCAGGTGTGGACAGGAGCGGGGCTTGGCCTGGGCCGAAGACTGTGGCTCTTCCCCAGAGTGGGTGCCTTTTATACTGTCCTCCAGCAGGTTGAACAATTGCCCCATCTTCTCTCCTCCCTTCCCCACCCTCTGACTGCTGCCAGCTGCACTCTGTTTCCCACAAGCCCAGTTACCTCTGCTCTCCAAGGTGGGTTGTGCCTTTGGGGGTGGCTTTTTTTTTTTTTTAATCCTTAACAAAAGGGATGATTCAGAGGGCACAGTGTTCTGCCTGAGACTACCCTTTTGACAGCTGAATTCCACTTCAGCTCTGCACTTAGGGAGCTCACTCCACGGGCTCTCAGCTCCACCCTGTACTAGAATGGGGACAGAGGGTTTGCTCTTCTGGCCCCTCTACCAGTCCTCCACTCAGCCTGGGAAGCGGGGAGGTGACGAGGGACATCTCTCCTACACCGGGCAGCCCTCAGCCCCCTTCTTTCTATTTCTAAACCCTCAGACTAGGATGTTCTACATCCTTCTTAGCATTTCTCCTACTCCGGTGCTCCCAGCGAATCTGTGGACAAACTTGGCTTGGTCCTGTAGAATTGACCCCCTCGAAGCTGTTTAGGCTGATGGCGGGCAACCGGGGAGCGCCAAGACAATCCGATAAAGTCCCAGTGACAAGGGAACTTAGGGACCATCTAACACAGTGGGGGAAACTGAGGCACAGAATACAGAAGCAAGCAGCCCAGCACATCATAACATAACAGAGAACACACTCAGACCCCTCACCATAAGCAGGCACAGAGCTACATATACTCGCTGTGTCATTCAATCTTTGTAGCAACCTGGTGAGGCAGGTCCTACAAGTCACACCATTTTACACAGGGGGAAACCAAGGCTTAAGAGTAGTCAGGACTAAAACCCAAGTTGGGTTCACACTGACACAAAGACTCCTTTTCTAGGTATATAATTCATATGGTAAATTGTACGAACTATTAGTGTCCAACTCCATGCATGCTTACCTATGTAGGAAGCCTCAAACACGCGTACCCAGCACCCAGAACATTTGCAGCACTCCATAAAGCTCCCTGTACCCTTTCCCAGTCAATTACCTACACCCCCTGCCCCTAACGAGACCACGATTCCCACTTCTGCCCCCCTAGATTAATTCGAAGATCTCGGCTAAGAGCTCTTTTTCTCCCTAGAGAACGTTTGACAATGCCTGGAGACATTTCAGTTGCAACAACAGGGGGATCCTACAGGTATCTAGAGGACAGAGACCAGGGATACTACTAAATATCCTGTCATGCCCAGGACAGCCCCCACAACAAAGAATTCCCCAGCCCAGAAGGTCAATGGTATGGAGTTGAGAAGGGCTGGATCAGACTGCCCCCGGGGTTCAATCATACCCTCATATCAGCTGCCTTCGAGGCGTGGTTGAGCCCGGAAAGGAAGTCTTGGAATGCCTGACAGGGCTCCTTCTAGCCCCCCGGTCACAGGACATCTGTCCAGCTTGTGAGCGCTTGACCAAGAACCACATGGGAGGATATAGTCTCTGCCGAGGAGCCTCAGATGTAGCAAAAACTCAGGGACTGCTTAATCTCCCTGCCAGAGAAGGCTTCAGGCCCGAATAAAAGGGCCTAGAGGTGGCCTCTCAGAGCCCAAGTTAAATGGAAAAGTTTCCAGGGCTAAGAATAGAGAACTCGGGACTCCGGCTCCTACTCCCACTCACCAAGGCGGCCAAACTTACCATGAATGGCCCCTCAGGGGCAGCCTGCTAGCCCACAGCAGCCAGGGGGTCTGCACCAGGCTAAGGACTAGGGTAGGGTGACCCAGGCTAGAAGTGATCTCGAGAATCCCTTTGCTGATTCAGCAAGCCAGGAAACAAGGCTCAGAGTCAGGGCTTTCCTGCCCTTCGTCTTCTGCAGGGAGGGAAGGAGGCCTGTTTCATCCAGCAGCTGTCAGCACCAGGGAGGGGGCCACGGCATGCTTGGGGTCTCACAGGGAAGCCAGGGTTTCAGGCTGACCTCTGACCCTGCCCAGCCCTCCTGCCCCAAACTGACAGCTCAGCGCTCCCTCTCTCTGAAAAGCTGTGTGATTCAGCCCAAAGCAGGAGCTCTCAGGCTCTCCCTCTCTTCTCGCTCTCAGTAGAGGATCAAAACTGACAAAAAGGTGATTAATAAAACCTGCCAGGCCTGGAGTGACGATCCTCCCCCCCAGGGCTGACAGTGGGCTGAGACCAACGCCTCTTAGAGGAACAATGCCCCAGATCCTCCAAAGTCCCAGTAGTACAAACACAGGGGGGTGGCGACATGCCTCCCTTGCAGGGTCAGGGCACGGTCCCTCCCCTCCCCTCCCGTCCCCTCCCTGAGCAGGCACTTACAGTGCATAACACAGGAATGTCTTCCTCTGACCCACGGTGAACCCCAGGGCCCTTCTGGAGGAAGCTGTGCAAGGACCCATCCTGGGGCCCCAGTTTCACCGCTCCTGGCCCTACTCCTGATGGGGCAGGAAAAAAGTCCTGGGGTGGAGACCCCCTTCTTTGCTTTCTGACAAAATCACACCAACGTCGTAAGAGGAGGGGAAGCCACATGTGTGAGCAGCCCCACAAACAAGGCGGGCTTCACACACTGTCACTGGGTCCTCACGACAGTGGGCAAGGGGTGTTCTTGGCCCCATCTTACAGCTGAGGTTCGGGGAGGCTGAGTTACTTGCTCAAGATCACCATGAAGGCAAGGTTCAAAGCTCGTCTCTGGCTCTCTCTACCCCGACTAATGGTGCCTTGGAGCCTTGATGTGAACTCGGTAGATGATCTCTGAATGTTACATTCTGTATTTTTTAAAGATAATAAGATGACATTAGCTAATATTTCTTCAATGCTGTGTTAGACACTCTACCTGTGTAACCTCAAAAGAACCCTATGGCATTGGGCACAACCCCTTTTCACCTGAGGACGCTGAAACCCAGAAAAGTCTAAATTCCTTGGCCAAGATGCAAACCTCTGGCTCCAGGGTCTGCATCCTTCTTCACGCCTGCCTGCTAACCCCCCTTCAGGCCAGCCTCAGCGCCACCCCACCCAAGCAGGAGTGTCCTCTGTCACCCACCGTGCTCCCAGGTTTCCTGACACTGCAGGCCCAGCAGCTAGAGGGTCCTGTTTCCCACAGCAGCTGGGCCTGTGCAGCTGAAGGCCTGACGGAGCAGCCTGACTGCTATCTGTCCTACTGTGAGCTCCAAAGCTTGGGGGCTTACGAGGTACTCAGTGCAGAATGTCAAAGACAGAGTTGTCCCAGACCCAGAATGCCAAGGCCCAAGGCAGTAGGAAGCAAGGAGAAACATGCGGCTTTCCATCTCTACCACTAGCTCCCCGGGGGCTTTATGTTGAATGATTTCTAAGTCTCCCTGTGCAATGCCTTTCTGGGTCTCTGGTTCTCAAGGACTTGTCCAAAGTTGCCAGATTGTTCACCTGCACAGCTGAGGCTTCGATCCTGTCCCCCCAGCTCTGAATTCAGGGACTCTCGATTAGCTCTTGGATCAGGCTCCTCCCTCCCTCCTGTTTCCCTAGACCACATAGGGTCTAGAGCCCAGGATGGCTGACCCACCTCCCAAAATGTTTCGAGGCTCCCCCACGGAGAAAAGGAGCCACTCATGAAAAGCAGACCTTCCCCAGACAGTGAAGCTGGGCCGTCTGGTCAGCCACCCTCACCCTCAGAGACACCTGCTTCCCATAGCAGTACTCAGCAGCCTTCTCCTGCCAAGTGTCAAGGCCCCCAGTCCTCACATACCTATAATCCCCAGCTTTCTAAAATCCTTTACACCACCTGGGGTTCCCAGGAACCCAGGGAGGTCGCCAGAGGCTTTGAATTAGGTGGAACTGAGTTTCAACCCTGTATCTGCCATCGACTGGCTGTGTGACCCTGGGAAAGTTACTCAACCTTTCCGTGGTTTGGTGGCCACAGCTGAAAACCAGACATTAGATGAGTTAGCATTGGAGAAGCACCTGACTTGTGGGAAAACTTGTCAGGCAGAAGGTTGCTAGCCAGGCTCTTCCTTTTACAAAGGAGGAATTTCAAACTCATCCTAGGGTTGTGACCTGTCCTGGGCCTCCGTTCTGGGCCAGTTTGCTGTGCTTCCCTCTCTGGTCCCTTCAGCCAGCAAGGTGCCCACAAGGACCAGACAAGTGACAGTTGGTGGCATTCGTATCTTATTTCCCCAACTCAGCTTTACATTCCCTGAGGAAAAGGTCTTTGAGTAGCCCCTAATACTACTCCTGGCAGAGGGAAGCTATCAAACGCCTAAGAAGCAGGTTCAGGGAGACTTTGCTGGCTTTAGGGGAGAGGAGATGGGGACCCAGACAAGTATCCAGTGGGGTCATCCCCGCTGCAAATCTCATGGAAGAAGCTGCCAACCCCTGATTTCCCCCTAGGCTGTCAGCTGCCTATGCAGGGACAGGTGACCACCAGGCCCACACTCACCCAAATACAGGCCCACACTAGGGAATGTCCAGAGCCATGTCTAAGGCAGGAAAAAACAAAGGAGAAGCAAGGTCATGCATTAATTCAACGAATATTTATGAAGCTCCCACTCCGAGAGCTCAGAAGTGCAAGGAGGAGACACTGCCCCTGCTGTCACCGATCTCACAGGCCAGGTTCCCCTCGGAGGTCCCACGATACAGATGAACTCATAGAGAACCTTGAGTCTGGTCCAGCCAGCCTCCCCAGTTTAAAGCTGAGGACACTGAGACCTGGAGAGGGTCAGGGACCTGGCAAAGTTCCCAGGGAGCTGCGTAGTCATGTCCCTGTGTCTGCTCTGGGAAGACTAGCCTCGCCTGAGACTAGCCTACGTCCCTAATGCCTGGCCCCAAAGCTAGCCTCTCTCTCAGGGGGAAGGGAGGCCTGCTGCCTGCTTCCCAGATTGGTTGAAAACCAAGCCTGACCTCAGCCCAGGGGCAGGCAGAAGGCGGGCCATCTCTGCCCAAAGACTATTTAAAGGGCTCAGCCAGGAACAAGCTATCTTGGGGTGTGAGCGTCTCTCTCCAGGGTCAGGCAGGAAACAGGATACAGCAAGTCCAAGGACCTCTCTCGGACCCCAGGATCCCTGGAGAGCAGGAATGGGCCCTCCAAGGAAACAGAAGCAGCTTCCCCTCTCCAGCCCAGGGTCTGGCCTGAGAGAAAGCCCGCTGGATGAGGGGGGAAACCCCACCTTGCGTCTCTGCAGCTTTGCAGAGGTTATTTTGGCAAACTACGGGCTGAGAAAACCCTTGGTGGGTTGCTTTGAAGATCTGAGACTCCTCAAGAGAGGCCCGGAGGCCAGTGAAGCAGGAGCAGCAGTCAGGCCGTTGGGCCTGGGAGACCCAGGAAGGGGTCTGGCCGTTTTCAGGATGTCAGGGACATGACAGCTTCAGCAGGAGCTTAAGCCCCGTCTGCGAGAGACTGAGAATGATCTTTTTAGCAGTAATGGCTGGATGACATTTGAACAGGCTTCCCAAGAGGTGAAGAAAGGGGCTTCAGATTAACACACCCTCCTAAGAAAGATGTTGCCAGGGCCACCTGAGTGGCTCAGTGGGTTAAAGCCTCTGCCTTTGGCTCAGGTCATGATCCTGGGGTCTTGGGATCCAGCCCCACATTGGGGGGGGGGGGCCTCTGCTCAGCGGGGGGCCTGCTTCCCCCCTCTCTCTCTACCCTCCTCTCCACTTACTTGTGATCTCTGTCAAATAAATAAAATCTTTAAAGGAAGGAAGGAAGGAGGAAGGAAAGAAAGAAAGAAGGAAAAGAAAGAAAGATGTTGCCAGTTTCCATGACCTGCACGACATCCAGGAAAAAGCAAAGGTTTGAACGCAGAGAGACCAGTCCCAGGCCTAGCCTCACGGATTCCTGGCTCATGCCTTCAATACCACACTTTTACAAAACCTCTGGGGGAGCAAATCAGATGCTATCCATTGAATGCTCTGCCCAGAGCCCTGCATAGGGTAGATGTTTAATAAGTTCTGTTTCGTTCCTCCAGCCCCAGAGAAGTCTGGCCTCAGAGTGTGTACTCAGGAGATGTATTCTAGATTAAATCTTCCCCAGAAAAAAAAACAGGTGCCCTGCCCTCTCCAAACAGGATTGCTGGACAAGGAGTTTCACCCAGCAAGACTCATGGAGGCCCTCTCAGAAGGCCTGAATCTCCCCCCAAAAATGATCTGATTCTCAGGAGAAGAGAGGAACCTCCAACCTCCTCTTCCCAGCAGGACTAAGAAACCGGTTTTCCCTCTCCCCTCAGTCCTCACCAGAGCCCAGCCCAGCCACAGCACCGAGAATTCTCGGCTTCCTCATTCCTTGCCCTCTGTCTGGGGTTATGAATCCCTGAGGAACCAGTGTCAGACCTGAGGCAGCAAATTAAGTGTGTGTGAATGTGGCTGCTCCAGTGAGCCCAAGGTCAGAGATGCTGGGTATGGGGGATCAGGAGCAGGGTTTGGACTGAGGAGGACAATAGGGGTTGATGTTTCTTTGGACTTAAGCTTGGAAAAATCTTGGAGGGCTTCCTGGAGTTGGTGTCTTTCCCTCTGATTTCCCCTTAATTGCTTTATGGGAAGGAGATTGTGACTTCAGAGGGTGAGAGGGTGGATAAGGTCCCTCTTTGCAGAAGGCAGAGATGTTGGGTGGCTCAGTCACTCTGGAGGTCAGGTGTGCCTGGAGGGGAAAAAAAGGGAGGTTCTAGGAACACATGTGGGAGGGCCAGAAATAAGGAGGAAGGTCCTGGCAATGACCTGTGAAGGGCCAAGGCCTGGGCTCCCAGAACAAGCGGTGGACTTTGAGTCATGCAGATATGGGGCCAGTCCCAGCCCTGTTGTTCACTATAATCCATGAGGTCCCTGGCAAAGTCATTCACCTCTCTGACTTCCTCATCTCTCAGATGGGAATCATAAATCCTGACCACCCACAATCACATTAAACAAGACCCATGGGTGGGGTTGCCTAGCACAGTGCCAACCCACACAAGGGTGAACCAATACAATCTATACAGTCAATTGTTTGGTAAATAATTGTTCAAAGCGACAAGTACAGTGTTGGGTGCACCAAGATGTTCTGAGGACAACCCCAACTCCTGCTTCCATGATCACTGGTTGGAATAAGCCAGAACAGCAAGTCACCTGTGCAGCCTGAGTTGGTCCTAGGTGCCCTAGGCACCCCAAAGAGTGAATTAGGACCATACAGGGAAAAAGCCAAAGTAAAAAGAGATGTCAGCCTGTGAGTCCTAGACCCACAAGGCCCCCAACAAGAAAAACTGGACATACTACCAAAGATATTTGCAAAAGGAAAGGCAATTCTTTATTGCATGGACACATGGCACAAACAACCTTGATACACAATCCAGCGGCTTCCTGCCCGTCGCTGCTCAAAAGCAGATGGGGAGAGCTGGAGGGGAGTGGGAGGGGGAGCACTCAACAAAGAGAGCTTCACCCTTTGAAAGCAGGGACTAGGGTTTGCTCTTCTGGCCCCTCTAGCCAGTCCTCCACTCAGCCTGGGAAGCGGGGAGGTGACGAGGGACATCTCTGCTACACCGGGCACTCAGACCTCTCTCTTGTGAGAAGAAACCACCTTCCCGTCCACTGTCTCCTCGACATTGATGCGAACTTTGCCGCCGCCACTGCCTCCCAGGGATGCTGTAGGAAGAAGGAGCAAGCTTCAGAGTGGGGGACCCTCACTTTTCTCCCTCCCAAGGCAGCCAGGACCTTGGCTAAGCTCAGGGAGAACTGGACAGCACCCCGGAGAATGGCCACTGGCCAATCCTTCCAGAGTGGCCAGGAGGTCTGGTGTTGAGTCACTCATCATAGAGGCAGCTGGTAGCAAGTTATGCCCCGCAGTGAGCAAGAAAGCCAGGGATTTAACTGCAAGTGAACAGGAAGTGACTGGGGGCCTCTTAGCATTAAATGCAAGACATTTTTCCTTTGACAAAGCCTGCTCAAGCTGAAAGGTTCTCAAGAAATCTTTAACCCCCACTCTGCTGGGGCTGATAGAGGGTCCCTGTGGAAGAGATGTAGATGGGCGTGTCCCTGCCCAACTGGCATGTTTGGTGTCTTTCTCCTTCCAGCCCATTCCAGAGGGAACGGTGGCTTCAACAGCCCCCTTGCCACCCCACTCAGGAAGCGTGAAGCCTTCTTACCTTCTCTGGCGCCAATGCCAGCCATCCTGAAAGAGAGGGGAAGCTGATGTAAGAGAAGGGTGTGAGCCCGGGTCTCCGGAAGGGAGTCCCCGGTGGCTGGCCAAGCAATCCTCTCCAGCGGCCCCCACCACCAGCCGCACATGTGACTTCTCTAGAGGCTGGGACATCCTGAAAGCCTGTCCACACCTGCCACCCTCAAGCAGATAGATTCCGAATCACACTAACACCCCATCCGCTTCCTTTTCGCTGTCCCACTGCTGTCCGGGGAAGACCAGCCGGCCCCTCCCTCATCCCTCCCCCTGCACCCTCGCCCCCACCTGGCGTCCTGGCCCTCCAGCAGGCTGCGGTAGGTGGCGATCTCCTGCTCCAGCCGCGACTTGATGTCCAGCAGCGTCTTGTACTCCTGGTTCTGGCACTCCATCTCATTGCGGAGCTCGCTCAGCTGGGCCTCCAGGCTGCTGATGAGCCCCTGGATCTGCTGTAGTTGTGTGGCGTAGCGGCACTCCGTCTCGGCCAGTGAGCCCTCCAGCCCAGCTTTCTGGGGGTAGGCAGCAGATCGACAGACACCTTATCAGGCCAGGAAAGAAGCTGCCGCAGCATGTGAACCAGCATTGAATGGAGGACAGGGGAGCCCCTCAGCCGGGGCTTAGGAACCCAAGACTTAACCAGCCCTGGATGATGGGAAAGGCCAGGTGGCACTGGGGCAGGCTGGGGCAGGCTGCAGGTGAGCTGGGGGGCAGGTGGCCCTACCATGCTGAGCTGGGACTGCAGCTCAATCTCCAGCCCCTGCATCGTGCGCCTCAGGTCTGTGATCTCCGTCTTGCTGGTCTGGATCATCTCTGTGTTGGAGGCCACCTCCTTGTTCAGCTCCTCTGTCTGTGGGTCACACACAAGACCAGTGAAGCCCACAGGCATCCTAGGAGACCTGGGGAGCTGGGGCAGGGCTGCGAGGTCAGGCCCACCTTGCTGAAGAACCAGGCCTCGGCATCCCGTCGGTTCTTCTCCGCCATGGCCTCATACTGCTCCCTCATCTCGGCCAGCACGCGGGTCAAGTCCACGCCTGGTGCCGCGTCCATCTCCACGTTGACCTGGCCGGCCAGCTGGCTGCCGTACTCCTTCATTTCCTGCAGGGTGGACAGGGCCCATTTAGGGACAACGGGCTGACGGGAGAGCTGGAAGCCTAGACTCCCACAGGCCCATCCTGGCTTTGTCCCTAAGTCACTGCACACCCTTCGCATTCCTGTGTACCCACCCCAGCCTCTGTTTCCTGCTGAAGGTGAAGAGGTTCAATCACGTGGGCCCCTTGGCTCTGAGGGCCTCTCTTCCTTGCCAGATGCTACAGGAGGACCTCAAGACAGTGCAACCCCCCGTCTGAGCTCACAACACAAATCAAGACAGCAGGTCACACTGGCCCCCTGGCCCAGCTATGGATCTGAGAAGGAAAGGGGTCCTGGGTCCCCAAAGGATAATACCCCTTGTTCTCCATGGGGATCCCTGTTTTGGTGGAGGGGAGCATATCTGAACCACTAAGCCCTTCTGCTAACTAGAAGGAGGTACCGGGGCCCCACTCTGCCTCCCACCGCCAGCAGCCCTGCCAACCCTCACCTCCTCATGGTTCTTCTTCAGGTAGGCCAGCTCCTCGTTCAGGCCCTCGATCTGCATCTCCAGGTCGGTCTTGGCCAAGGTCAGCTCATCCAGCACCCGGCGCAGACCGTTGATGTCGGCCTCCACGCTCTGGCGCAGGGCCAGCTCGTTCTCGTACCTGGGAAGAGAGAGGGAGCCCAGAGGAAGGAAGGGGCTGTTGGAGCTGCAGGAAGGAAAGAAGGCCGAGAAAGGGGGCGGGGAGGCGGGGTATCCAGGAGGGGAAAGGAGGCAGGAGCGCACTTGAGCCTAAAGTCGTCCGCCGCCAGCCGGGCATTGTCGATCTCCAGGATGACCCGGTTGTTGTCAATGGTGGCCGCCAGGATCTGCAGGAGACAGGGAGTCGGCCCCTGGAGCAGTGTTCTGTCTTGCCTGGTGTCTCCCCACCCTGTGCCCCAGGTCAGACCCCTGGCCGACAGTCTCCCCACTGACACCAGACCCAGAAGCCTGTAGGCTCCCCAAGACAGAGTTCAGATGCCCCTCAAGTACCCACATGAGGTCTTCCTGCACGCCACCCTTCCTTGGCCGTGAAAGACCAAGGAATCCAGAGTGCCCAGACTCCCCCGTGGGAACTGCCTGGCCAGGAGGGGTTGTGGTGGGGTTCAGGGGGCTCTAACAATAGCCCTCTCAGGGATAGTCCACCAGCCTGCCCCAGTCACTGGACTCCAGCACACCTGGACACAGCCATGGACCCACAGAACATCCCCACAGCCAGGAGAACCCCAGAGGGCAGGTCAGAAAGGCATGCTGCAGCTGAGGAAACTGGTCCAAGTGGGCTGGAAGGGTGAGTAAGTGACTGGCAGAGCACATCATGAGTTCGAGGTATTCTAAGCCCGAATACTGCTTTGGGCACCAAAGATATCCTCAAAGGGTGAGGCAGGTGGTCCTGACCTTCAGGGCTCCTGAGGCAACACTTAACCATTCTTGCAAAAGAAGCAAAGAGGGACTGGATACGGAGCCCTGCTGTCGTGTGTCACTGCCCCCACCTCGGACCCCCTGGTCCTGACCCGTCTTGGGATCTTCCCACACCACCAGATGGAGCGGATGTGTGCCAGCATCCCACCGGGAAAGCGCTCCCTGCTCTCCAAGCTATACACCGACACTCACTGCCCGGGCAGGAAAGCGTTTCCTTGAGGCAACTGGAGCGCTGATGTTACAGACCTGGGCATGCACCAGCCATCTGCTCCCGTCTCCCTGACACCTGAGGACTCACCTTGTCACGGAGCTCCTCAATGGTCTTGAAGTAGGGGCTGTAGTCCCGCTCCGGGCTGCTGGGGCTCTGCTTCTGGTACCAGTCCCGGATCTTGACCTCCAGCTCTGTGTTGGCCTCCTCCAGGGCCCGCACCTTCTCCAGGTAGGAGGCCAGGCGGTCGTTGAGGTTCTGCATAGTGATCTTCTCGTTGCCAGAAAGGAGGCCTCCATCACCACCACCGTAGTCACCAAAGCCACCGCCAAAACCCCCACCAAAGCCACCTCCAAGGCCACCCCCAAAACCACTACAAGCCCCTCCACCGAAGCCGCAGCTCATGCCGCCCCCATAGCCCCCTCCTGACCCCGAGGAGACGAACCTAGCAGAAGAAGCCGAAATAGTGCGGCTTCCACCGCCCCCACAGAGACTCCCCCCACCAAAGCCGCCTCCCCCAACCCGGAGGGTGCCCCCCCGGGTAGAGCCACCCCCAAAGGTGGAGGAAGAGGTCTGCAGAAATGTGGTGCTCATGGCTGGGTGGCTGGGGAGTTCTCAGCAAGCACAGAGGCGCTGGAGAGGAGGAGGCTGGGCTGAGAGCGGAGCGCTGCCCTGTCACCCCCAGCCTGGGGCTCCTTATATACCCCTCCGAGGGGGTTGTGGGACCGCGTCTCCTCCCCCAAAGGGAGGCCAACTCCCTTGTTCAAACGGGACTGCCTGCACACCTCTTCAAGGCTGAAGTGGAGTCTCTCTTTCTTTTTTTTTCAATGCAACAAAAGAGATGATTCAGAATGAATGGTGTTTTGCCCCCAGGGCCATGGTTTTAACACTTGCGAGTAGTGGGGAGAGTAGCGGGGAGCAAAGCCGTGTCACCCTACAGCTCCCAGGGGTGGAGCAGCTCAGGCCCCATCTGTCCTCACCAGACTTCTCTGCTGCCCACCAGGCCAGGACCCTCCCCGCAAGGCGGCTAGCTCCCCTCTCTCAGTTTGGGGAGAGTGCTCTGTGTTGTCCCACTCTCAGACCCCAGGGAAAGCAGTGGCCTGGGGGTGGGGGGATGAGTGGGGGGAAGCTTTGCAGGGCTTCTGGGGACAGGCTGGGTGGGAGGTCATGGGTCAATTTCCAACTAAGGTGATCAGAGAGGCCTACACATGTCACTTCCCGGACAGGTCAGGACTCTCCTCCGCCAAGCCTCTTCCCCTTCCCCCCCACCCCCAGCCCCCAGCCCCCGTTGGCCTGGCACTCTCACAAAGGCCAGGAGGCTCAGGGCTGACAAGGCGCTGATTGATAATCCCGCCACCTGCCAACCCGCACATGTCCCTGAACCTTTGCTTGCTCCCGGGACGCGTCGGGGCAAACCTCTGCAGATAAGACTGGAGCACAGTCCAGAAAACCCCTGCCTTCTCCAGAGGGAGGCATGTTCCTGCAGAGCAGGGCCACATGAACTCCTTTTGTCCCATCAAGCGCTTTGGGGCTGGGGAGGGACCTGACTCCGAGGGCTCTATGTGCCTGAGTGTTGGGAGGGAGGATTCGGGGACGCCTGGCAGGTAGATTGGAAGACACCTCTTCTCAGAGAAGGACGCTGAGGCCAGAGAGGGAAGCTGAATGACCAGGGGCCTGTTTCAGGGATACATAATATACAAATCCTGGCCGGCCGGCACCGGCTCCAGGGCGCCAGGGGAGCGGGGGTGCTAGGGAGGGAAGCAAAGCTGATCTGAAGAATCAGAAGGATACTTGGTCCAGCCAGAGCTGACGTGCAGTGATGTACGTGGAGGTCTGGAGTCCCTCCGGCTCCGGTTCAAATCCTGGCTCCATCAGTTACTACCTGTGAAACCCGTGGCTTGTTCCGGTGGCGAGAGGCACTCTCAGCTTCCACCAGAGGCCTGAGAGCCCCCAGCCCGCCTCCTCCTGCCTCCCTATCTTCTAAAGAAGCAGACAGTGGGGCTCAGGACCTGGGGTTCCCCTGCGAGCTGGGGTGGTACAAGAAGGAGCTCGGGCCGAGGTGAGTGGGGGGGGATGAGCCGGCCTCTGAGCGCTGAGCGCAGACAGGGCGGTATTGTCTCGTGGGTGGGTGGGTATTGTCTTTTCCTCCGAAAGAAAAATAATCAAACTCAGATCAGCCTCAGCTCATTAAAGCCTCTGCAGACATCACGGCCCCAGCAATTAACAAGGGAACGATTACACGCCATCGCCCCAGGCTACACAAGGGATGGGCCCCAGCCAGCCCCTCTTCTGCACCCTGACTCCCCTCTAGCACCCCTTGAGAGATGGCTCTCACACGCTATCTGGCGTGGCAGCTGCCCCAGTCACAGATCCCTGTTTTCAATGCAAACAGCTCCTGTGAGCTCAAGGTCTTGGGCTCATTAGCCCCAGGTGGGGAGGCTGGGCAAGGGTGGGGACCCAGCTCTGTTTGGCTCCAGCCCAGGCTACAGCCCAGGGCCCTGCCCCAGGCAGCACGCCCAGGACGCTGTGCCAGTTTCTGTCCTTGGCCCACTGCAGACGTGCCGTCCCCGGGGCCTTCTCTCCTGGGGATGGCATGTGCAGCCCAGTGGAAAAGCCTGGGCTGGACTCCACCTCTGGGTGTGATTACCTCTCTGAGCCAGGTTCCCAACTTAATGTTGGGCCATCTTTCCACATATATGAGGAACTCAGGATAGTCCGAACGACAGAAGGAGTTAACTGTTTAACAGATTTAGAGTTTTGGTTTTACAAAATGGAAACCGTCCTGAGCACGCACGGCGATGCTGGTGGCACCATACGTGAACGGACTTCAGGCCACAGAACTGCCCGCTTAACCATGGCTGAGATGGTCAATTACAGTGTGTGTATTACCGGAATACACAAAAAGACAATGGAGCCATTAACACTCAGTTTTACTGGGGAGTGCCACTGAGCATCCAGTGACACACAGCAGCGGCTCAGTCCTCGACATCCAGCCTCACTCCCCACTCCCCGGGGCCTGGATAATTCCTCCTCTATTAGGTATGTGGTTTACTTAGTAATCCAGCTGCTGCTCTCAGCCTCAGTCTACCAATCTGGAAAATGGGAATAACCCCTGCCCTGTCTGCCCCGAAGGGGTAGAGCGATGCCTGTGACTGACAGGAAACGCTCCGCAAACTGAAGCGGTCACAAGGACCAGCAAGGAGGGAAAGACCTGCCCCCTGAAGCCTCTCCCCTCCTCTCTCCTTCCCTCCCTCTCCCTCTTCTCCATCCCAGCCTCTCTGTCAACAGGGCACCCCTGGTTTCAGCTCCGTAACTGAGACAGACAAGTGTCCCAGCCCTTGCCTCCCCCCACCTCCCTCCCTGCCCCCCCCACACACACACACAAAGGAAGGCTTCATTCCTGACACCCAGACCTGCTACCCGGTCACCTGTCCCACCTGTGTGGGGCCCAGAGCCCGCCCCACAGCCACATTCCAGGGGCCTCTGGGGTATAGGGAAGGGTTTCAGCTGTGACAACAGAGACTTTCATGAACAGGGGACAAGTATCTCTGGGCAGTCCCAGCCTGGGGGTGAGCCAGACCTCTAACATTAAGCAGGGGCGGGGTGTGGGTGTGGGTGCCGGAGGCCACAGCAGAATAGCTAGGGAGGAGCCGAAGGAGCTCCTGGCCCAAGGAGGGAAGGAAGAGCTGGGCTCTGGGGTCCCCAGTTCTGTGACCAGAAGCGAGTTAAGGAACGTCTCTAAGACCCATAGGAAACTGGCAACAAGAGTGCCTCCTTCAGGGTCCTCAGCACAGGGTACAACTGGATCTCAGCCTCCTTGGTAGAGTGCTGGGCACTCCCGGCGGCCACGTGTGCCCCTCCAAGAGACCTTCCGGGGGCACAGGGTGCAGTGTTCCCCCCCAGCCTCCTCCAGCACAGGATCAGACAGATCCATGGGGCCTAACAGACCCACTCAGCCTGAACCTCTCAGCCAAGGGGAAGTGGAACTACTTATTCACCTTTAATTGGCCTCAGTTCTTGGCAGCTGAACTGTAAACCACAGAGGCAAGACCATACCCACACAAGGGCAGAGTTAGACCGAGAAGCTGGGACTTAGGTTCCTTTGCTGGCCTGGGACCAACTTCAGGCAAGCCAGGTTGGGGGTCTGTACGGGAGGTCTGGGTCACAGCTGGGTCCCGTTCCGGGCTCTGGGCCCAGGTATGAGCTGGTGGTGGGCGTAAGGGGCTTCTGTGGGGCTGCCCAGGGATGGATGAATGTGTTAGTGCATGCACACACACACACACACACACACACACACACACACACACACCAACAGGTATACCCTCTTTGGCTTTCTAAGTGGGAAGCCTGCCCCCATCACTCAGGCTCTGACCCACAAAACCCCAGGGTCTCCTTCGGTTAGGTGGAGGAATGGAGCGATAGGACCTGGCCCAGGGGACTGCAGTCCCAGACCCTCACATGGAGCAAAACTGACAGGTACTAAGGACCTGGCATAAGGTGCATCAATCCCAGGAGACTGGGGTATAGGGTGGCACCATCAGGAAACTTTGTTTCTGGTCCTGGCTCTGCCATTAAGTCACTGTGTGACCTCTGACAAGTTACTTACCCTCTCTGAACCTGTTTCTTGCTCTATAAGATGTTACTCATCTGAACTGCCTTTTAGGGTTGTTTGATCAAATGGTTATATACTAGGTGCTCAATTAAGCATTACTTTCAGACACACAAATATATACCAACCCATGAGGAAGTGAAGTGGAGAGAAAACTGAATCTGAAGAGAAAAAAAAAAACCCAGTTTCAAATCCCACCTTTGCCATGTTAGAAGAGTCACATATATAACAAAACACTTAATCACTGACCCTTAGTTTACCCATCCATAAAAAGGGACCGATGTGGGGTACCTGGGTGGCTCAGCCTGTTGAGCTTCTGATTCTTGGTTTCGCCTCAGGTCATGATCTCCTGGGTCCTGGGACCTGGCCCTGCGCTGGGCTCCGTGCTCAGCAGGGAGTCTGCCTAGAGATTGGATTCTCTCCCTCTGCCACCCCCACCCCAGTCATGCACACTACACTTGTTCTCGCGCTCTCCCTCTTTCTCAAATAAATAAATCTTTCAAAAATGGGCGGGGGCCGGGGGAGCAATGCTTGTTTCACAAGCCTGTTTTAAAGAACAGGTTAGATAGACAAAGAGTTCCGCAAACAGGAATTACCCTACAGTAGCTGCTGGTGAGCACCCTCCCACCGTCCCCTGGGACAGGCAGGGTGCACTCTGATCTAAATAAAACCAAAACAGGCTCAAGAAGTTCTGGCCCATCTCTAACGGCCAAAAAAAAAAACCAAACCCAACAACCATCCTCAAACCATAAAACTTTATTGGCAGGTCAGGGGAAAGAGTCAGGGGTAAGGTCCCTCCCCTCCCATGGCCCTACCCAGGGGTCCCCTCTGCAGGAGAGCGGGAAGCCAGGAGGTGCTGGACTCAGAGTGCCTTGGGGGTGGGCAAGTTGTTGTATTGGGCGTCCTGGCCCTCCAGCAGGCTGCGGTAGGTGGCGATCTCCTGCTCCAGCCGAGACTTGACGTCCATGAGCTGCTGGTACTCCTGGTTCTGGCGCTCGGTGTCCGCACGCACCTCACTCAGCTGGGCCTCCAGGGTGCTGATCAGAGTCTGGATCTGGGCCAGCTGGACTCCAAAGCGGGCCTCTGTTTCCGCCAGCGTGCTTTCCAGAGCAGCTTTCTGAGGGCAGGGAGAGGGAAAGAGACTCAGGGGAGACTAGTTCCCGGAGAGGGCATGGGCACAGCCACAGCCCAGGCCATGCAAGGCTTCGTGGGCTCCATTATGCATCCCACTGGGCTGGGCATACGGACCATGCTTAGCTGAGACTGCAGCTCGATCTCCAGACCCTGGAGGGTGCGCCGCAGATCCGTGACCTCCGACTTGCTTATCTGCAGCTGCTCTGTGTTGCCAGCCACCTCCCGATTCAGCTCCTCTGTCTGCAAGAAGAGAAGAGGCAGAAGGAATGAGCACTGAGGCAGAACTCTGCCTGAGAGCATGAAGCTTTCTCTCCCTGCCACCTCCCCCAAGGACACCTGCTACCCACTGCGTACCCGGCTGATAAACCAGGCTTCAGCATCTTTTCGGTTCTTCTCAGCCATGACCTCATACTGGCTTCTCATGTCACCCAGGATCTTGGCAAGGTCGATGCCTGGAGCGGAATCCACCTCCACGCTGACCTGGCCCCCGACCTGGCCCCTCAGGACACTGATTTCCTGGAAAGACATAGCAGAGATGGGCATGTTAGAGCCCAGAGCCTGCTGGGCCTGGGCCAGATCACTCCCCCATTCCCCAGATGGAAGGGGCTGGTTCAGGTGCAGACCTCAGAGCCAGCACCACCGACAAGACAAACTAGTGGACCGTCCATCCACTGCTGGAGCCCTGGGAGCCCCGCTCCACACCCGGGGCCATACCGAGGGTGCAGCAGGTACGGCCAAGGTCAAGAAGATACAGGATAAAAATGTCTTCAGCCCTGGGAAGTTGGGGTGGGATGGAGAGATGGCCCAACCTGAAACCCACCTCCTCATGGTTCTTCCTCAAGTAGGCCAGCTCCTCCTTCAGGCTCTCGATCTGTATCTCCAGGTCACTCTTGGCCAGGGTAAGCTCGTCCAGCACCCGCCGCAGGCCGTTGATGTCAGCCTCCACACTCATGCGCATGGCCTGCTCCGTCTCAAACCTTTCAAAGGAAATAGATACGGTCAGAGCAGCATTTCCTCTGAACCCCTGAAGACTTCCCCGCATCTCCCGCAGGGTTCAGGAGTCCATGGGGGGCAGTTGCTTCATGCCACCTAGGGGGAGTGAGGACAGAGTCTGGTCCCCCCACTGCACTAAGCCCCCAAAGGGCCTGGGATCGCCCCTCTTTCTCTGCCCCGGCTTCAGCAACCCACCAAGGCAAACATACTCACTTGGTTCGGAAGTCATCTGCAGCCAGACGGGCATTGTCAATCTGCAGGACAATCTTGGAGTTCTCGATGGTGGCACCAAGAATCTGGAAGATAAGAGGCAGGAAGTTGGTACCAGTTTAGTGTACTGGCACTGCCCACCCCTTCTTCCTAGGAAAGAGAGGAGAGCAAATGAGTATGCCTCTAACCCCTAGAGACCAAAGCCCAGCCATGTCTCAGCCGTCCGTTGGCCAGCTCTCTGGGAGGTCTTGAAATCAGTCCAGGCCCGGGAGCTGCAGCAGGAGAAACCATCAGCAGGGACGCTGAGCCGACAGTAGAGCATGGGTGCAGGAGGACAGGAAGGTAAGTCTGGGAGGAAAGTGTCTGAGAACTGTACCCAGGGAAACTCTAAATGGTCTTACGGGAGGCAGTGTCTAGCGATCTGCCGACCAGATGCAGTGTTGGGGTCCTTTTGTCCATAGCCCCATTCAAAGCACATTCTGCCTCAGGAAAAAGTCCCATTTCTTGGGCATCAGTTATGTGCCAAGCACTTTGCCCCTCGTCTTTCACGCCAGGTCAGTGGGTATGCCTATTTTATAGAGGCAAGAAATGAAGCTCAGGATTCCTTGTCCAAGTTCACCCCGGCCTGAAGTCCCTCTGCTGTGATGGACATATTTACGCCATTGATTAAGGTACTTGGGTTTATGTTTTTCAAAGAGCAAGTCATGACTCATTAGTCATTGTACTGGGAGGTAATTTGCATAGTTTATTTAATGAACTTGAACAGAATATAAAATATGAGATCACCCACAGTACAGTAAGTATTGTTTCAAGAAAGTTTCGCTAGGGCACCTGGGCTTTGCTCAGGTCATGATTTCAGGGTCCTGGGATGGAACCCTGCACAGGGCTTCACACTCAGAGGGGAATCTGCTTGAGGAAACTCTCTCCCTCTCCCTCTGTCCCTACCCACACCTCTCTCTCTCAAATAAATAAATCAATGAAATAAAGAAAGAAAGAGAAGAAAAGAAAGAAAAAAGAAAAGAAAAGGAAAGGAGGGGGAGCCAGGCTTTCTCAGTCGTTGAACTTCCCAGGGTCCTGGTTCCCTGCACCAGGCAGGGAAGCCTGCTGCTCGCCCTCCCACTACCCCTGCTTGTGTTCCCTCTCTCGCTGTGTCTGTCAAATAAATAAATAAAATCTTTTAAAAAAAAAAAAAAGGAAATTTGCTTCCGTTTTGGGTGTGTGTAGGACAGAGAATGGGTGAAGAAGATACATGGTAAAATGTATTATTGTCAGGTTACAATTTTTTAAAGTGTGTAAGCAGTATTCTATTTTGTTGTTTACAACTCTAGCTGTCCCTCCTTGTCCACACGTCTGGTTAACCTGCTCCATGCTCATGGCACCCAGCACCTGGCGAGCACTGGGCGACATCGTGGGGAGCTGCGTGTTTGGAGCCCCAGCACGTGGGATCATTAAATGTCCCGCTGGTTACTGATATATTTCTTCCAGTCACCCTGCATGCCTTTAGGGGCTCCCTGTTAGACCTATGGCTCCAGCGCCAACCCCGAAAAGGACGGGGCGGGGGGGGGGGGGGGGTGGCTCTGCGTGTGTTATCTCGCCTTTACCAGATCCTTAGGCCATTAGCATATGTCCCCTCCCATTCTTTTCTGAAGTTTCTAACTACGCGGTGCCCTCCTGCCCCCAGCCCGGGCGGGGCAGGAGGGGCTTCAGCCTGAGCCTGATGGAAACCAGAGCTGCCCCACCAGAGAAAAGGAATGCAGACGGGCCCATACCGGGGGCAACAGAGGGCAGGTTCGGCCCGGGGTGGACTGCATTCCTCTCAGGCCAAATTCCTGCTTGTCCCTGCTGCAACTGCGCCCCCAGCCAAGGCCCCTGTGCAGCCTACAGCCTGGTCCCACCTCCTCCCACTCCCGGACCCCAACTCCCAGGCCTCCCCACCCACCAGCCCCGCCCCCGCCGCCTCGGCACACCCCACCCACTAACCCGCCCCCTTCCCGATACCTAGACCTCCACTTCCTGCCCCATTGTCCAACCCCTCCTTACTTGCCCCTGCTCTCGGCCCCACCCTGCGGCCCTCCCACCTTCTAACGGGCTAGCTCCCGCCCCGCCGGGTGGTGGCGCGGGTCCCTCCTCCGGCCTCGCCCGGCCCGCGGGGCTGGCTAGGTTTGCGCTACAGGTGCACCTCCCGCAGCTGGGCCGCCGCCCACCTTCTCCCGCAGCTCCTCGATGGTTTTCAAGTAGTGGCTGTAGTCGTGGGCCGGCCCGGGCCCCTGCTTCTGGTACCAATCCCGGATCTTCACCTCCAGGTCGCCGTTGGCCTCCTCCAGGGCGCGCACTTTGTCCAGGTAGGAGGCCAGGCGGTCGTTGAGGTTCTGCATGGTGAGCTTCTCATTGCCCGCCAGCAGCCCGTCGGACCGGGCCCCAAAGCTGCTGCCGAAGGTCCCGCCGTAGCCCCCGCCGTAGCCCCCGGAGGACGAGGACACGAAGCGGGCGGAGGACACAGACACGCCGCGGCCGCCCGAGCCCCCGTGGATGCTGGGCGCGCGGAAGGCACTTCCCGCCCCGAGGCGCAGGGAGCCGCCGCCCAGGCCCCCGAAGGACGAGGTGGCGGACGACTGGCGATAGCTGTAGGAAGTCATGGCGAAGGAGGACTCGGGCGACACTGGTCAGAGGAGCAGCGGTAGGCGAGAGGAATGGCGAGGGCCTCACCTGGCGCCTTTTATGCCCGGGGCGGGCGGGGAAAGGGGGAGGGAGAAGGGGCGGATATCTGAGCCCCGAGGAATTTGCAGGCTCCTGGGTACAAATATGGGCGTTCTTCCAATTGGTCAGTTCCTGGCGGCTCTACCTCCAGCTCTTCCTTCCCGCGGCCCTGCGGGGAACTGCCCTACCCCAGCTCCTCCGGAGCCCGGACTGCACTGCTGCTCACCTCCTAGCGCACTCATTCCTTTCTTCACCCCCATCACACACAGAGACGCCCTCATTCACATTCTGACCCTCCCCAGGCTTGAAACCCCCCAGGAATTAAGTGCCCCAGAGAGCAGACTCCTAAACCCTGTCCTCCCTCCAACCCCACGACACTCAGAGACCCCCCTCTGCAGTTATGTTCTGAAGCCCCTTTCTGGGGATTGGAGTTAAACACTTTCCTTCAATACATTCAGGAGATTCCTAAACCCCACTTGGAATTACAGCTCTCAGAGCCTGCCCCTTGGGGATTCACCCACATCCTGACTTCCTCTCAGTCCCCCAGAGGAGGGTGCCCTGGCCGCTGGCCTCCAGAGACAAAGCTGCCCCACCCTGCTGGAGCCAGACAAAGCCTTGGGGCCACCAGAGGCTCCTGGGGACAGCTGCAGGGAGGCTTCTGTCCCTGGACTGTAAGGGACTTCCTGGCAACCCCAAGCTCAAGCCTGCCCCCACCTACCCCCACGGGGGCCTCTTACCTCCCACCCCTCCAGAACAACCCCAACCTCCAGCTCCAAAATCATGCATTCATTCATCACAGATTTCCTGAAATCATGATGGGGGGATCTGAGCCTAAAGGAGGCAAATAACTTGCCCATGAGACATGTAACACCTGCCACCCAGAGAGGGAAAACGGGTTGGGATCCCTCCCTCCTTGTGAGCATCTTGAAGGAGAGTGTCAGGCTCAGTCCTGGATCTAGTCCCTGCATCAGTGAGTGGGCTGCTAGGCCCTGCAGGGTGCTCCCAGACAAAGCAAACAGCTTTGATAATAAAAGGAAGGAGCCCTCCTCTCCATGATCCCCGCTCTTCACCCTGCTCAATAATTCTACCCATCCTTTCTGATCACTTGAGAGGGCCAGGCCCCCAACCAGACACTGCCTGTGCCTCACCCCAGTTCCTGTCCCCAAGGACCTCACCCCTCCTCAGAACTGCCCCAGTGGTTCCTTAGGTCAGAGCAGTCACGTAGTTGCAAGACAGGGGCCCCAAGCCCTTTGGAGACGCTGTTAGGGAGGTGGGCCAGCAACAGGCCTCAGTTTCCCCCAGTGAAATCTCAGCCCTCCTTTTACACATCATCACCTGGATCACCTGTGGCTAAAGGAAGACTTGTCCTAGCCTCACCATTCCCCAATAAACTGCCTTCCAGCCACCCACTTATCCAGGAACGGGGGCAGGAAACTGCCTACACACCCCGTAATCCATCCGAGCAGCCCTGACCCACTCAGGAAGGCCAGCCTGAGGCTGTTTAAACTAATGAATCAGACCTACAAGTGGGTCCGAGGTGCCCGAAAGGGAAAGGAGACCGGCGTGATCCAAGCTGGCCATGAAAGCAGGGTGCGGCTGGGCCTTCACAAAGGTTGTAGCCGCCAGGGCTGGTCTGAGGTGAGTCACCCTTTATTTGACCCTGAGAAGGAGGCCTGTTCCTCATGGGCCAGATAGTTGCTACGCACACCAAGCCCCAGTTGGGATCTCTGGTTTTCTGGCCTGATAGGAGGGACTTTGTGTTAAGAAACAAAATAACAGAACCAACAATCCCCACCCGCAGATATTAAGGGGTTGTGAGTTCCTTAAACTCCAGAGGAGCTTTGGCAGCCCCGCCCATTTCACACAAGAGAAAACAGAGGCTTCAAGAGGAGCAGTGACCTGCTGGGTCCCTGCTTCCAGCCTCTCAACCCTCAGCCCTGTGGCCTGGGTTCCTGAATGTGACAGAGGCTCTGCTTTCCCCTCCAAAGAGGTCCCAGTTCTAGAACCACTCCTTTGGGTCCCATTTCCAAAGTCGTATACCAGTTGCCAGGGCAGGAAGCCCCAGACTGAAATGCAGGTTGGAGTCAGCAGGAATCCCCCATTCCCAGTCTCTTCCCAGCAGAGTCCCCAGCATCTTCCACCATGACCTGTGGCTTCTGACCAGTTCTCTGATTCATCAAGAACTCAGGAGAATGATCTCTACAGGCTGCCTTCCCCAGAGATGGAACTGAGGGCGTCAGTAATGGACTGCCCACCACCAGGAGTCTCAGATCTGCTCCTGGCTGTTTGAAGGCAAAACCTGACCAGAGACACTCCCTTCCCAAGCTCTGGTCCCTGAGCCAGGATTCTGTCGTCTCCATGGCAGGTGCACACAGGGTCAGGAGGGGGAAGGGAATATAAAAGCATGAAGGGACCCCACAGTGGATCCTGCCCAGCTGCCCCCAACCTGCTGCCCCAGGAATTTGAAATCATGAGGCCCCTGCAGGAAAGTGGGGCTCCGTCCAATAAGATCAGAAACACTGCTCGTTAGAGAATATCAGTGCATGGTACCCAAGTCTCTGATGCCCTGAGTCACTTATAAAATAGAGATAAAAGTAATAATAGTAACAACCTGATTCATGGGGTTGTTTTGAGGGTTAAATGAGATGGTGCTTGTAAGGGTGCCTGACACATACTGAGCACCAAAAAATGTTATTATATAATCTGAAATAGTAATATCACGATATTTCACAATATTATATAATAAATACTTACATGTATTTGTTATATTATCATTATAAGTATTCAAGCCCAGACCTTTAATACCCTAAAGCCACAGCACCAAAGGAAAGGACCAAAGCACCGAAGGAAAGCTGTGTTCCTCTCACAGGATGGAGGTCGGGTCCTTCATCCACTGGCCTGGAGCAAGAGTCATCAAGCTGGGAAAGGCATAGGGTCACCTGTTAAGATCCTAACCTGTCCTTCCTATTCCAATATGCAATTATTTATTTAGTCAGTGAGTCATTCAAGCGAAGCTCTAAGATCAGCGCCACAGAGGAGGTGGACTCGTGCACATGAACAGAACAGAATTCATAAGCTGGAGGAAAGAAAGAGAGTGGAGATCTCATGAACTTGCTTGTTGTGTAAATTGGCAACCCTTCCCTAGACACCATCCCCTTCTCCAGGGACCATGAGCCCGGATGCTAAAGGTACTTTCTGACCGGTGCCTCCATTCATCGACCCTGTATCTGTCCCCTGTCTGCCAGGCATAGTACTAGGTGCTGGGATACAGAAGGATATACAAGCTTTTGCTGCCTCTCAGAAGCTAACAAGCCCCACAGGGGATTATAGAGATGGATTAGTTTTGATGAAATGTGTTAGGCTGAATACTCCCATTAATTTCCACTCCTTCCTGAAACCGTGTTAAGCTGACAGTTAAGGAATATTGGAGAGAATAAAACAAGAGGCAAGAGAGGATGATTAACTCCTACAAAACGTTGAAACCCCCAAAATGATAACTCACAAGAGACAGGAGAAAGCTGAGACCAGAGCTTGGGAGCATAGGGAGAGGAGGGCAGGGCAGGAAGCTCAGAGCTCAGGAACTGGGGTGCCAGGTCCCCTGAGTGGGGCAGTGGAGGCTCGGACTGAACAGTCTGGCTGTAAGTTTCCATAAACAGCACCAGGCTCCCTTCCCAGACTCCCTCCCCAACCAAGGGCAGCCAGGAGAAGACAGCAGCTTTCCATCTTTCCACTCTTTCCCATCAGCCAAGGCAGAGTTACAAAGTCCTATCATGGAAGGTGTTAGGGAAGCTGGGGGGCCAATGAACTCCCTTAAACATGGCAGGAGGGGACCTGTTGTGGCCACTTTGCAGGCTGACTGGGCAGGTTCTTCCCACAAAAGTCCACCAGTGCCACACTTTCTCATTTACCCCAAAGAACCGCTCTACCCTACGTTCAGGGAGGCGTATGAAAGGATGCTCTCGGAAGCGCCGTTTGTCAGGGTGGAAAGACGAACCACTGGTGACAGTTGAGTAAACTGAGTAACATAAACAGAATGAGTAATGTCAATATACAGTGACAAAAATCCCTAAAGAATGAAGTCATAGATAAAAGTGGCAAGAGAGCATTAATGCTGTCATTAATGTACATATGATTATGCACATATGCGTGTGATGCACATATGATTATGCACTCAATGACATATGATGAACATGTGATTATGCGTGTAAGCATATATGATGTGATTGTGCATGTAAGTACATATGATGTAATATGATTGTGAATGTCAGCATATGTGGTATACATACGGTTGCGTGTGAGCACATATGGATGTACATATTATGCACATATGCACATATGTACATATGATTATGCACATGAGCACACATTACATGTGGTTGTACATGTAAGCATATGTGATGTACATATGACTGCATGTGAGCACGTATGGATATACATATCACATGTGTACATATGACTAGGCACATAAGCACATATGATTATATATGGTTGTGCATGTAAGCATGTATGATGTGCCTATGTGCCCATAAGTACATATGGTGTACATATGATTGTGCGTGTAAGCATATGTGATATACATATGACTGTGAGCACATATAGATGTACATATTATGCACATATGCACAGTATGATTATGCACACAAGCACATATGGTTGCTTCTGATTGTGCATGTAAGCATATGATGTGCCTATGTGCCCATAAGTACATGTGGTGTACATATGATTGTGCTCATAAACATATATGATATACATATGATTATGCATGTAAGCATATAGATGTGGGAGGAGATGCACCAGCCTGAAAACAAGGGATTCCTTTGAGAGAAGCCGAATGAAGGCTCATAGTCAAGGGGAGGCTTGTGTCAAGGGGAACCCACACTTATCTCTGCTGTTCTTATTTTTATAAGGATGTATTCATGTGGAACCTGTTTCATGTTATGTACGAACAGGTAATAATATCTTAAGAAACATTATACGATTGACATTGAGAACCAACCTCATTTGACTCCTCTCCATCGGTGCACCACTGACATCCTCGTCTCATACACTAGGGAGGAAGTTTTGGAAAGGGCAGCAGCAGATGTGGGGAAAAGAGAGACCCCCCCCCCTCCACCCAGGGGTGGAGGAACTCAAGACCTTGCTCCAGCCAGGTGTGTGGTGCTATAGGGCCAGCAACCCAGGTCTGGCTGCCTCCATGGTAGCTCATCTCAGTCACTCCCCGCACCATGGGAAGCCAGGGAAGGTGAGGCAGGGCAGGCCAAGTCAGGATGGCCCCTGGTGTTCCTCTTCAAGCCCCAGGGGAGGAAAAACCAGCCTGACAGGAACCAGAGCCAATCCTGGCGGAAGGGAAGAAGCTCTGAGTCCTAGGGAACTGCCCCTTGTCCAGGCAGTGGGGGAAGGGAGAGGGTCAGCTTCCCCCCCCCCCCCCCAGGTGCCACATTCCACACTCTGGGAAGACCGGCTGCCTCTCCCTTCCACCCCACCCCTCCTGAGGGGCTCAGAGTACGTGACCAGCCTCAGGCTCCTCGGCACACAAGGAGGGACTAGGCGTCCTCTTGGCCAGGGGTGCGTCTCTCTGCATCTGTCCTGGCCGTGGGCTCTCTGGGCCCCATCTGGAGCTCTGTGCCAAACCTCAGCCCATCCCACCTGGGCTGGGACACCAAGAGGGCCAGACGCGAGACTGACAGAGAGAAAGAAGAGTGTCTAGAAATTAGAGTGTCTGGTGTCTGCCCTGATTCTGTCCGAATGGTCCTCCCTTTCCAGCCAGCTAGTCCTTCCCAGCAGGGAAGCTGCGCTGCCTCCCTCGGGGACAGAGACTCTCAGACCTGGGGCACTGTCCATTTCAAAGCTCACGGGATCCCATTAAGTAAGAGCTCTATAGAGCCCTTGCTAGCCACACCCCCACAAGACTCCCATCCGGCAGCTGACAGGGTCTTCCTCAAGATCAGGTGTGGCTCCAGCACACTGGCTGCCTCAGCTGCTTCTCGGAACACCTACTGTGAGCCAGAGGCCAACAAGTGGCCATGAGGGCCACATCCCTGCCCTCCAGGAGGGACCAGGCCCTTCCTCAGGCCTGGAGAATCCTTGCTCCTCGCCTGCCTCTTCCCCTTCCCTCCATGTCAGGAACTCCAGCTCCTCTTCCAAGCCCAGCCTGGGCATCACCTCCTCCAGGATGTCCTTCTTGATGCACTCAGGCCAGGCCAGTTTTTCCCACTACTGCCCCTCACCCCCAACAACCCCTGTACTCTCCACATTAGAGGCACAGCCCTGTCTCCTCAACTAGATGACCTCGGAGCTTACCCCACCTCTGGCCCAGGGGCTGACTCCAGCCCTAGGGAATGATTAATGAAGATTTGCTGAGAAGGAGGACACGGAGAAATCCTTTTTTCTTCATTCAACCAATAATTATGGACCACCCTCTCTGTGCCACGCACCTTTCAGATTCTGGGCATCGGGAACAAAATGGTCAAAAACTCCCTGCCCTCCTGAGCTTTCAATCTGGGTGGGGCGAACATACAGGGGTGCGTGGGGATGATCGGGGAAGGGGTGAAGAGCCACTAACGGAGAGTGGCCATCGAATTCGGGAGGGCCCGAACAGAGGAAGTGGCACGTGGACAGAGAGACCTCAATGAGGCAAAGGAGCCTGCAGGCCCCTGGGGGAGCAAGGCAGGGGCAAGGTCCTGGAGGAAGAAGGGGCAGGGTGTGTCCCAGGAACTGCCATCACCCCCTGCCTGGGAGGGGTACCCTGGCGGAGGGGTGTGCAGGAGAGGAGGCCAGGCCAGAGCACAGAGCAGGGGCTGCAGTCCCGTTCTCAAGGGCTGGACTTTGTCCTGAGAGCTTTGTTCAGAGCAGCACTGGGAGCGCTGGGGCTGCTCTCTGGAGCTAGGTGGGGGGCAAGGGTTGAAGCTGGAAATCTGATAAGAGACTCTTATGAAGTTAGAGATGCTGAGAGCTTATTCTGAGGCCATGGGGGAGACCGTGCATGCGTACATGTGAGAGGTGGTTTGGGGGCATTCTGAACAGGGGGAGCGGGTGCGTCCCCTTGCAGCAGAGGGAAAAAGAGGCATCCAGATGACTCCGAGCTTGAGGTCTGAGGCTGGCCTTTGCATTGTAGTCAGAGGACAGGTTGGCAGGGGCCACGGTTTCTCTGATGCCCCTCCAGATAGACAGTGGTCACCCCAGGGTCATCCCCAGAGCTGGGTCCTCAAGCAGCCTTAGGTTCTCATTGGGTTCCTCTCACCAAGCACCAAGCCCTCACTGTGCCCAAGCCTGGCAACGCTGACACCCCCCGAAGGAGAGGAAGGACAAAGGACAAAGGCTGTACCCACCCAGGAAGCCCACAGATCGGGGAAGGAGTAGGGAGGTGATCTCTGACCTAGGGTTTTCCCCATTGTCAACAAAGCTACAATGAACGGGTATCACCTCCCTAATCCGAGATGAGGGGCGTTTATATATTCTCAATTCTGACTTGCCTTACGTTCCACTGGCTTCAAGTTGGCAAGTGGGGCCCCGCAGCCTTGGGGTAGGGATGGTCAGGTTAGCTGAGTTTCTGGAAAAGCTGCTTCTTCCTCCGAAAGGAAGACAGGCGGAGGGTGGGGGGCATTCTTGAGAGCAGCTGGAATTTAGAGCTGCTCTAGAGACAAAATGCTGAGCCCCCTCTCCTGGCCTCCAGCCGGCTGCAGCATAAACATTCGGCTGCAGCATAAACATTCGTTAGCAGACACCGCAAAGAATCCCATGGCAAGGTGGGCTGCCAGAAGCTGGGAACACTAGGAGTGCCCAGGTCTGGGGTCTGGGGTCTGATGGGTGAGATGGCCTTTATTCAGAGAAAGAACAGCTGAGGCCCCACCCTCTGCCAGGCGCCTGGTATCAGTGGACAGTGGATTGGGAGAGAAAAGGTATCTACACCCCAGCCAAGGCGCGCGCGCGCGCGCACACACACACACACACACACACACACACACACACACCATTACCAAAGGACAAAGCCTCATTGGCTCCCATGGGCACCTCACGGCTAGTCGAGGCAGGACCTATCCAGCCAGGCCCTCACCAAGGTGCCTGAGCACCAGCCTGAGGCCTTCCGACCAGGCCAACACTGAAAAGGCATCGGGAAGCAGCTAGGAAGCCCTCCAGTCCTACCTGAGACCCAGCCCCCCACCCTTGGAATGTGCTAGAGTTGGGGAGGGGATACTTCCTCTGCAGACCTCATCTGGGATTAGGGCAGGGGCCTGCGGAGACCAGAACATCCAGCAAAGACATCAGCCCTAGCTCAGTAAACACACAGCCAGGGCCCCCGGCACACAGAAACCAAACAGACGCCTTCACACACACAGATCGGTATCTGTGGTTTCTGAAGGAAGGGTTTGAGCTCAGGAAGGGGAGGGGGAGGCTTCAGGAACATAGAACTTGCCAGTTTTGCCAGGCCTGTTTTCCCTTGTCCTTCTCCTCCTCCTGACCACTGAGAAGCATTAAGCTTCTACTAGGAGGGGCACCTGGGTGGCTCAGTGGGTTAAGCCTCTGCCTTCAGCTCAAGTCGTGATCTCAGGGTCCTGGGATCGGGCCCCCCATCGGCCTCTCTGCTCAGCAGGGAGCCTGCTTCCCCCTCTCTCTTTGCCTGCCTCTCTGCCTACTTGTGATCTCTCTCTGTGTGTCAAATAAATAAATAAAATCTTTAAAAAAAAAAAAAATCTGCTAGGAGCCTAGCGAGATGAATCAGACAAACTCCTACCCTTGTAAGATGGGAGTGTCGGAACCTCCTCACCCAGAGGTTTCCAAGCGTGGCCCGCAAAGCCCACAGCAGAGAGCAGCTGCTGACCAGCCACACTCACACACACGTGCAGTCACGTATACACACACACTCGCCCACACTCTACTCACTCATGCACACACGCTCGCACACCCTCGCCTACCCTCCACACTCACTGTTACGTGTTCACATGCTCACACGCTCACTCACACCCTCAACGCTCATACACACGTGTGCACACTCCCCCAGAGCAGCTCAGCCCTCCCTACATACATACATACATACCGCTTCCCATAGGACTTTGCTTAAGCAGAAGGTCTCCCTCTTTTAAACTCCCGTAGCTGGTACGTCAGCCCAACTCCCTCTGTCTGCAGATCAGAAAACTGAGATAGCAGCTGATACTCCACCTGCCCCTGCGCACACAGCTGGTTTCCCGCTGAACTTGGGCCCCACAGGCAGGTGTCCCGGATCCGGACTGTCTGCCCCTAAGGGAAGATCCGTGCTCACAGGAGAGTAAGGTAAACATCACAGGTTCCGGACAAGGGCAGATGTGCAGGCCAGGGTTAGAAAAGGGATGCAAATCAGAGGGCTGCTGGGGCTCAGGGAAGGACAACGCCCCAAGGGAGGCCTAGGGTGAGCAGGGAGGGCCTCCTAGAGGAGGAGGGCTCTGAGTAGAGCCTGGGGCGAACCACCATAAACAGTGAAGGGAGTGAGCACACGGAGGTGGCAGATGGGCGGAACATCCCAGGAACAAAGGATCCAAATCTATCAAGTCCTTACTACAGGCCTGACTCTCTAAGTGCACGACATACACTGACTTGTTTAAATCATCAGGGCTCCTATGCTGTAGACACTGTGGCCAATAGCAACCTCCCATTTCACTGACTAGGAAACTGAGGCCAACTGGCTTAAGCTTAGAGTTTGGTAAGTGGCAGAGCTGGGGTTTGAACCCAGGAGGCCTGGCCCTATGACTCATGGTCTAACCTCTGTGCCAAAAAAGGATGAGCACAGTGGAGGCTGCAGAGCTGACTCAGACAAGGAAGGACCAGACTACCGGATTTCTTTCCTTCTTTCTTTTTTTTTTTTTTTTTTGAAATGCAGAAGCAAGGTGACACATGCAAAGTGTCAGATGATTCAGACAGCCACTGTAGGATGCCCTGAAGCTGGGACCCCAGGGCCATGATCCCAGCTAAGCATCCCCATACCCCCCTTCATTCCTTCCCTCTGTCGCCCCCCCCAGTCCAAGCCTTATCACCTCAAGAGCCAGCAACAGCGGTGCCTCCCTCAGGGCTGATCCCCCGTGCCTCTCCCAGTACCAGGCTCCTCCGTCTCCAGCCAGCTTCCTTCAAGTCACTCTGTGCACAAACTGCAGGGGCCGCCAGCTCACAGCAGTGACTCCCCGCCTGGGGTCCTTAGACTCCCCCTGCGGGAGCATCACCAGAAGAGCTTGTTTAAAACGCTGATGCCTGGGTGCCCCCCACCCCGCCCCAGGGTTACTGAATCAAATCTCTGGCAGTGAACCTACATTTTCAATAAGTACCCATCTTCTTTTCTTTATAAGACTTTATTTATTTACTCGACAGGGAGAGAGACACAGCGAGAAAGGGAACACAAGCAGGGGGAGTGGGAGAGGGACCAGCAGGCCTCCTGCCGAGCAGGGAGCCCAATGCAGGGCCGGATTGCAGGACCCCGGGATCATGACCTGAGCCGAAGGTAGACGTTTAATGACGAAGCCCCCCCAGGCGCCCCCAGTCCACAGCTTCTATATACTCATGGCTCTGAGGCTCACTGCAGCTTGAGAACCACTAGCGTCAGAATAAGATTCATCGAACCGCCATGCTGGAACCATACAGGAGGCATAGGAAAGACACGAAGATAAATCTGCCTCAAGAGCCTAGACGTAGCCAGCTTCCCTGCCAGCGGGGGAAGGCTATGCATAGCCAAAGCTCAGAAGGAAGACACCCAATTCCAGGCCCGGCTTTGCTGCGTTCTATCTGGGTGACCTTGGGCTCAGGTGAACAAAGCCTCACCTTGTCCAGCTGCCGAACTGTCAACAACCGTAAGGGTCTGAGATTTACTCTTTCGGCAACCTGACAAGTTAGCCTGCCACAGTTTTTTGGGTGCTGACAGACCAGAGATTCCTGGGTCAGAGACAAAGGATCTGATTGCTCAAGGCATAGCAAGCAGCTGCAGTGTGGTGTTTGCGCTGCTGACGCCCCTCACCCTGTCCGTCAGGGACCATGGGGTGATGCAAAGCTTGACCCAGCTGGGTGCTCTATATTGCCATGGGTTTTGATTCACAGGTGAGAAACCCCAAGCTTTGGGAAACCAGATCTTTTTTTAACGAGCAGCAAGCAGACCTGGGAGGTTTTCGCTCGGGCGGGAAGCATCGTCATTATTACGCGGAACAGTGGAAGGTGCTCTCTCTACCCTCCAAGGCAGTCAGCTCCTAAAACATTCTGGAGAAGACAGACCACATCGAAAGCCATTCAGTGCCCCTGGTCGCGAGGTGTACAGAATACATGGGACAGATCTGTGGATAATTGTCTCCCAACATAAATGGGAATTCTTAGTGCATGGAGCTTAGAAGCTCAGGAGACATAATTACGGAAGAGATAAGGCAGGGAGGCAAGGCACCAGAGTCAAAGGTGGAAAGTGATAAGCAGCTAGCCTTTCACAACAGACTTTGCGGAAATGACAATAGGGAAGGTATTTGCAACCTTCATCATGGGCCAAGGTTCAATATCCTTAACACATATAAAGACTTCCTACAAAGAACTGAATAAGAGATCCATAACCCAGGAGGGAAAGAGCATAAAATAAAAGCAAACAGTTCCCAGGAGAGAATATACGAACGGCATTTAAATATATGAAAGCATCCGGCCTCAGAGTAAGAGAAATGCAAATTTAGACCATCCTAAAATCTCATTTTTTACAGGTGTCAGATCGGCAAAGAGGAAAAGGGTTGATATCTTACTGTATGTTGAGAACAGGGGGAGCCAGATACCCACACTTTGTCAGTAGAGGTAAAATCAGGAGAACCTGCATGAACAATGATTGGCAACATCTATCAAGATTTTAAATCTCACTCTTTGTCCTGTCAACCATTCTTACAGGTGTTTTATCTTTCAGGTGTAGTTTTGCACACGTGCAAAATGACACCACGTACCAGGATATTCATCGACACATTATTTGTAGTTGTGAGAGTGAAAACACCGGTATATCCATCACAGGATACCTCCTGTACAATAAGATATTGTGCAACCTCCAAAAAGAATGTGTCCAGCAGACTGATAGGAAAGATTTTTTCAAAATATTTTATTAAATGAAAAAGTAAGACCGCAGAGCCATGTGCATCATTGGCCACCCCTTGTATGCGTGCTCCTGGGGAGAACATAGCCGCAAACAGGTTTTTAAGTGCAGGGATATGTTTGGAAAGACACATAAGAAAGTGACAGCACAGACTGCTGCTTGTAGCTGGGGCTGGAACACAGGATTCACAGGAGGCAGGGAGATGACCCTTTCGTTGTATATCCTTTTTGTCCTTTTACAATTTTGTATTCTACTGAGCGTGTATTACCTCTTCCCAGAACTATGCATAAAACATATTTGTAAATTTTTTTTAAAAAAGCAGACTTGAATGTTTGGATCTGCCAAGAAATGTGGAGGGGCCAGAATCCTAGGTCTGTACCTCGTACAGCCTCAAGCCTGCAGCCCCTCCGGATCTCAGTGGCTGCTGGTGGCCTCTGCCCAGAGCCGTGACCGGGGAAGCATCATTTACTCCTCCATTCACTCATCTGTCCAGGCTTGTGCTCTGAGCCAGACTTGTGCTGGGTATGGAACACAGAGGTGAGAGACCCAGGCCCAGCACCCAACCAGCTGAGCAGATAGTCGCCAAGGGGAAAGGAGTGGGGTAGGAGAGATCTGTACAAACAACAAGGCAGAGGCTAAGTGGCATTGTGTGGCCATTAAGATTAATGAGTGACCACGTAGTGAGACAGCGACAAGCGTGGCCTTCGAAACGAGCCACACCTTGGTTTCCTTAGGCTAGCCCAGTTATTAAATCTCCCCTATAAAATGAGGCCTGGATTTAATTCATTGATCCACTATTTATTTTAAAGCCACTCAGCAGGCACGGGCTATCATATAAGCCATTTTATAGGGGAGATTTAATAACTGGGCCAGTTACAGCCAATAAGATCAGTCTCAGAGGGTTTGTTGGGGAGAAGTCAAAACAGTGCCCGGGGAGACACCCAGGTAGCTCAGTCGGTTAGGCAGCTGCCTTGGCTCAGGTCATGATCTCAGGGTCCTGGGATCGAGCCCTGCATCAGGCTCCTTGTTCAGCAGGGGGCCTGCTTCTCCCTCTGCCTGCTCTGCCTGCTGCTCCCCTGCTTGTGCTCTCTCTTTCTCTGACAAGTAAATAAATAAAATCTTAAAAAAAAAAAAAAAAGAAGAAGAAGAAGAGGAGGAGGAGGAGGACAAAGAAGAAGAAGAGTGCCCAGCAGCACACAGTAGGCCTTCAAGAGTCAACAGTGCTTACCTCTGGCAGGAAGACTGGAGGTGATGTGTCCATCATCCAGGCACTGGACGGCCACTCAGCAGGCACGGGCTATCATATAGGATCCCTTGGAAGCCGCTCACAGCTTCCACACTTGGTGGAGAGGAGGTAAGGGCGAGGCAGCCTTCCCAAGAGCTGAGGCTTCGAGGCTGAATAGTGGGGAAGGGGGAGAGGGGCTGTTAGAATGGTCCGGGCCTAACCAGTGAGCCGAAGGGGGGAGTTCAGGAGCAGGGAACCGTTCAGGGTGGCTGGGGAGTCAAGCTGGAGGAAATAATCAGAACTTGGAGGCTGGCGCAGGCCACAAAGGGGAAACCAGCTTCAGATCCACCATTCGGAGCAGGAAGGGAGGGTGAGAGGGAAGGAGCAGATGGTAGGATTCTGAGGACGTCTGCTGTGGGAGTCACATGGGTGGGAGGGGGCAGGGCTAAATGGAGGGCCACCCCGGGAAACAATTACCAGGGTATTCTGGGCACCGTACCCGAAAAGAGCAGTGCTAAGTCCTGGAGGAACAGTCCTGCCCCAGCCCCACCACCCTTCAGGGGCCAGTCGGCCTTGTCGCCTCGGAGGCAGGCTGGGTTTATTTAGACATGGAGTGGGCGCTGGCCTTTCAGCTTCCCCAGGGCTGTTCCCCCAAATCACAGCTTCCCACAGCCACACACCAGGAGCCGGCGGATGCCGCTTCCGTCCTCAGGTCCCGGTCGGCCCCTCCCTCAGCCCTCACACGGCTAAGCCCCACCCTGCCTCCAGCGCCACCTGCAGTCGGCAGAATAATGGCCCTCCAGAGACACAGGTCCCCAGAACACCTGAACCCGCACCTTCTGTGGCAAAAAGGGACTTTGTCGATGCAATGAAGTTAAGGGTCTTGCATTGGAGAGAATATCCTGGATTATCGGATTATCCCGCTGCCGGGCAGCCACCCTCCCTGCCTGGTATCCTGGTGCCTGGTGCCGCCAGGCCTGGCCAGCCCCCACACTCCTTCCCCTTCACTCTGCAGCATCTGGGCTGGTGAGTGACTCACCCTGCATCCCTCACACCCTGCCCTGTCCCTGACCCCAGCAAACCTGGCCCCTCTCAGCTCCACTGCTGCATGGCTCCAGCAATCTGAGCAATGCCTGCCCCACGCTCTGCACCCCAGAGTCCAGAGCAGCACACCCCTGCCTCAGAGAGGCACAACAGGGCTCTGCCATTCCCAGCCTGGATCCCTAGGGAGAAGGCTATACAGAGGACAGGGCCTAGTGGCTCCAGCATTTACAACACTGGCCATTCTAGACCAGGTACCCGGCTGCCTCTTTCCATCCTTATGTCCATTTCTTATTACCACCTCCCAAGGGAAATGATGACCACCCATTCTACAGATGAGAAGAGGAGGTACAGAAAGGCTGAGTGACTTGCCCAAGGCCCCCTCAGCAGGTAGTAGTGGAGGGGACTTCAAAGCCCCCTCTCCCGCCACAGCACACCTTCCCATTAACCCCGAGCCAAACTCACAGCAACCTGAGAGTGTAGAAAACAGGACTGGATTTCGAGTCTGAAGCTCTGGTTGGAAGCCAGCCTCCCCCTTATCAGCTGGGAGGACCTGGCCAAGACCTCCGCCTCTCTGAAACTGTTCGCCATCCTAGTAACGGGGGGACAGTGGTCCTGCCTACCCACCTCCCTGGATGTGGGGAAACTCAACAAGAAGAGGTAGCTTCTGGAAAGTGCAGTTTCGAGGAGGGGGTCCCAAGGTGGATTAGAGGTCTGGCATCTTGAGCCACGGAAAGACGTGTTGGTGTCCACTGTGGAGCCAGACACAGCATTGCACAGGGCAGGCTGCCGCCTTCGCGGGCTCTCCCACGCTCCTCAGGCCAGCTGCCCGCCCTCTGTCCTCCCCCTGCCGAGCTTGCTCCGCCCGTGCCGCGGGAGCCCAGGGGCGGCCAACTCGGTGCCACAGCGGCCCCTAGAGGCCGCTCGGAGAAGCTGCCCTGCCACCAGGCGCGCTCCCTCCTGCCACCTGACCCCTCTTTGCGGACCCTTGATCCTGCTCATTTCTGAAGCGAGAAGAAGGACCAGAGGGGACCAATGTGGGCAAGGGCAGGCCCCACACTTCAGGCTACTCCCCGGCCTTCCTACGCACAACGAAAGGTCATTGAGCTGAGAGAGATAACAGGAGAAGGAGTTCGGGGACTGCTGGAAGTCCAAGGATCTGGATTCCAGCTGTGCGACCGCGGGCCTGCGTCCTTCCATCTCTGGGCAACAAACCAGTGCAGGAGGCCATCTCTCTAAGGGAAGGTACTTCCCCTTATCTAACACTCAGTTTCCCCGTGTGTAAAATGGCCACAAGGGGCCGCTGCAGCCACAGCCGTGAATGAAGCTGGAACCCGCGTCTCCCCAGCCCAACTCCCTGCCCTTAGTGCCCCTGTGGCTTCAGCTCAGCCTCCTGCCTCCCAGTACCAGACCTGCTGGAATCACAGTGTGACCCGAATGGTTAAGCACTTCCAGGAATAGGACAATCTTCCTAATCCAGTTCTATTGGGAGTGGAATTGATTAGGACTCTTGGAGATCAACCCAAGGAAAGCAGGGCAGATAGGAGCCTATATCCAAGGAGACCTAGAAACAGCCCTAAATCCTTTGCAAAGGGCTGAGACAGGATGCCAAAAGAAAAGCCACTAGTCACGGAATCCCATGTACTCAGGTTCAAATCCAGGAGGATCGTGAGTTTCTCCATAGCTCTTGGTCTAAGACAAGTCACTGAACCTCCCAGAACCGCCCAATGGGAGTAGACATTCTGCGGGAGAGGTAGTGGGTCTGTGTTTGGAACAGGGGACCCTCCACCAAGAGCTCCTATCCCCCAGCATTTTCCCCACACAGTAGGAAATGTGGGCAATGGAGAATAATTTGAGTAATTTGACATTGGGAGATTGCACAGCCCAAACACAGGACCTTCAGTGGTCCCACTTCCCTTGCATTGTTTTCTAAACCTTTCATGATCCCTGAATCCTGCAAGCTTGACTCCATCTCATAGGGTTACATCCGCTCTGAATACTCGTTGTTGCTTTTTAGTAAGCCTTCCCTGGGTTGCCAAACTTTCGTCTGAAAATTCCAAAGCATCTCAGACATCAGCAGGAAGAGAAAGGAAGGGAACCAAGGTAAGAAAAAAGAGTATTTTGCTTTCCTGGTGTTCGGACCCAAGAGAAAACTAGAGCAGCATTCCCCTGTGACAGAGGAGAGCTATGACATTGGAGAGAGAGGTGAGGCCCCACAGGAAGGAGAAAGCTTGGGAAATGCAAGTTTTCTGTGAAATTGATGAGTTTCAGGGACACCTAGGTGGCTCAGATTAAGCATCTGCCTTCGGTTCAGGTCATGATCCCAGGGTCCTGGGATCATTTACCGCATCCTCGTGTTCCTTGCAGTGGGGAGTCTGCTTCTGCCTCTGCCTACTGCTCCCCCTGCTTCTGCTTCTGCCTCTGCCTACAGCTCCCCCTGCTTGTATACTTGCTCTCTCTCTGTCAAATAAATAAAATCCTAAAAAAAAAAGAAAGAAAGAAAGAAAAAGAAATTGATGAGTTTCAGAATCACTAATCAATAGAGCCAGGAGTTCCTGCATCTGTCACACTTGAGCACATGTGTTCAACAAGCCCAGACTTCAACGTCCCCACCAATCCCCCTTGTCTCTCAGCAGCCCCTCCTCACACTCTGCCTTGGGAAGCATGGTCTGGGTCCTCTCTTGTGCCACACTCAGTGCCATTTCCAGACCTTGACAGGTGCAGGTCCTCCAGCCTAAAATATACCCTTCCACCCCAGCAAGCCCAGCACACCTCCATCAGCTACAACCTGGATAAACCCAATCATGCGTCGGGTCCTAGACCAGTACTTCCTCCACAGAATGTTCCAAGACTAGGTCAGACACTCCTGCTATGTCCCAGAGCCCCCACAGACTTCCCCCGGCAGGTTCTCAGCACGCTGCACGATGGCTGCTGGTCCTCACTGGTCTCCTTGACAAGACCCCACAGGGCAGAGCCTGTGTCTGCATGGGGCACTCCTATGGCCCCAGCAACGAGTAGCATGCCAGGCGCAGAGCAGTCCTTCAATAAGCACCTGCTGAATGAAAGGGACAATGACTTGATCAAAGTCGATCAGGGCTCCACTTGGGGCTCTCCGTGAGCAGGGAGCCCGGAGGCGCCAACTTACTCTCCACCCCAACCTCTCCTTTGGGTCTGTCACAAACTTGACACTCTCCTATGGGGTTTTTGTTTTCGTGCTTCCCTTCCCTGAGGTCCCCAACACATCTCAGCCATGCTGAGGGGAACCCACGAAAGGGATCATGTTCTGCTCGGTTTGGTCTGAGTCCAAGTAAAAATGACATGTCCTTGATGCTGAGGGTGCTGGTGGCAGCAAAGATGGGTTCAGAGATTACTGGGGGAGAGATTCTAGGAAGTTCAGGAAGATCAAAGCCACCCGGCAATGTATGAAGGTCAAAAGCAGGTACCGTTGGGGCAGAGGGATTCTTAGGCACCAACTGTTCCAGTGGCTTCATCCCCTCACTCATTCCTTTAACAAGTTCAGACAAAATGCCCTCAGGGGGAAACTGAGACCAGAAACTACAGATCTCACTCTTGGTTGTTTGCACGGTTGTCTCAAAACATCGGAAGCCCATCTCTGACCTAAGAAAGTTCCAAAATTGTTAGAGTCCTGGTGGGCAATGCCTTGGTATATGTGACTTGGGCAAGTGACTCCCCTTCTCTGAGGCTGTCTGCTCATTAACAAATGGAAGCAACAGTATCTCCTTCCCATGGCTGTTGTGAGAAATGAGGTGTTCTGAGAAATGGTGACACACGGAACGTCCCTGTACTGCTCCTGTCACAGGATGCTCCCCAGCCGCCATGGCCAGGCTCGACCCTCCATGGACCAAGCTCACAGCACCTTTCCGCAATTTCCGACCCGCACGTCTGCCTCCAGCATGAGACGGAGAGCCCCACGGGGAAAGACACTGTATCCCTTTTCCCCCCAGTTTTGTTTCTTTCTGGCCCCAATGCAGAAAAGTCACCAGTAAATATTTGTGGAATGAAAAAATAGATGAATGAAATTATTTGAAGAGGAGATGAAAATAGAAGCTCTAATGAGAGTCTCCTAAAGAGGCAGCTTTGAGATTCCCACCCCCGCCTTGCCTTTCCTAACTTTATTTTAATATTTATTTATTTTTTATTTTTTATTTTTTATTATATTTATTTATTTGAGAGAGAGAGCAAGCATAGTGGGGAAGGGCAGAGGGAGGAGAGAGTATCCCAAGCCAACAGTCCACTGAGCACAGGGCCCAACCCTGGGTTCAATCTCACGACCCTGAGATGGTGACCTGAGCCGAAATCATGAATCCAATGCTTAACCGCCTGAGCCACCCAGACAGCCCTTTCCTCACTAACGTCTAACCTCACGCTGTACCATGTGTCTTGGCTTGTACTTGGTGGACGTGTCCATCTCCTTGAACTTCCTCTTGGTTTCACGAGACTCCCCCCACAGTCCCAGTGGTCCCCAGCCTAGTAAGAGGAGCAGAGAAGGGAAGATTGCTCCTGCCTGGACCTGAGGTGGGGAGAGAGCACCAGAGCCCCAAGCCATGAGGCCGGCAGCAGCCTCTGCCTGCAGGAGAGACTCACGGGGCAGGGGCCTCAGTGAGATCAAAGCTCTGGAGAGTTACGAGTCTTGGAACAAGAACCGTTGGAGCCAAGAGGGTTTTCCAGGCCATCCAGCTGTCACTCCTCATTCCTCTGCCATTCACTCATACCCCTTCTTCCCTTTGGCAGGCACAGACCTAGGGCCTTCTTGGCAGGGGGGAAACTGAGGTCCCAGGAAAGAGCCCACATGTGCGAGGCTGCCCATCTTCTCAGTTCTTTGTGCCGTCACTGTTCCCACAGAGGACATCTCTGACAAGCTTCTGCTTACCGGCGTTGCTTGCCTCTGCGTTCACAGAGGCTCAATAATTATTTGAGGTGGGACAGGGTGGGAAGAGCAGCAGCTTTGGAGATAGGCCAAGCTGGATTCGAGGCTCAGTCTCTTAGAAGCGGTGCCACCTCAGATGAGTTACCTGAGCTCTCTGAGCTAGAGTGTCTTCTTCTGTAAAATGGGCATAATCATCTCCGCTTTGCTGGAACAGAGTTCTAGATTCACATCTTGGCTCCACCCCTTACAGGCTGCGCAATCTTTTTGGCAAGTCATTGACTCCCTTGAAACATGTTTCCTCCTGCATGAAACGAAAATACGAACGGCATCATGAGGTCGCTCTGAGGACTGAGGAAGGTCATATATAGGAAACGCTTAGCACGGCGCCTTGCTGATGGTTAAGAGCTTGATAAATATTTCTCCCTGCCCCTTTCTCTTGTTCTTGGTCTTTGTCACCCAGCTCCTTTGCAAAGGGATTCTCGACGTGGTGACTGTACCTCCCCAGTGTAGAAGCCAGAATTAGCCTTCCAGGCTCCCTGGCAGCTGAAACAAAGATGCATGACTCAAATCCATGGGTTGGGGGGGGGGGGGTCCACATTGACCCCAGCTCCCAACCTAAACCTCTGGCCTAAGCCTGCAAACTAAGAGCTAATAATCTGAGGAAGGAGGTGTCCATGGGATCCGTTCTGGCAGGAGTGGCCACAGAGACACCCAGAGCAGTAATGCCCAAGCCTTAGCGGTAGCACCGAGGAGAACATGCCACTGAACCTGGGCCCACAGATGGTGGCAAGCATGGGACTTCCTCCAGCTGCACGACCTGCCAGCCTCCTTCTTTGGGATCCCCCTTCTTCCAGGGGATTCTCTGACATACCGACCATCCCTTAACAAACTGGCTTCAGAGTGTGGCTTCCAATCTATGCAGGTAAAAACTCTGACTGATTCAGAATTAACTAAAGACTCCTAAGAAATCTCTGCTTGGGTGTCCGACTCACTTAGCGTGCTCAGGCTATCATACAGAAATACCACAGACTGGGCAGCCTCCACAACAGGAATTTATTTTTGCACAGTTCTGGAAGCTAGACATTCGAAATTACGGTGTTGTAGGTTTAGTTTGTTCTGAGGCCTCTCTCCTTGCTTGCACATGGCCGCCTTTGCACTGTGTTCTCCTGTGGTCTTTTCCTCTGTAAGAGCACAACCCTGCCATCCCCCTTGGTGTCCAGATTTCCTCTTCATATAAGCACACCAGTGAGAGTGGATTAGGGCCCACCATAATGGTTTCGCTTTAACTTAATCACCACTTTAAAGAGGCTCTATCTCCAAGTTCAGTCACCTCCTGAGGTAACAGGGGACAAGGCTTCAACATACAGATTTAAGGAGATACAACTCAGCTCATAATGGTGTCAACAGACCTTGTAATTCAGCGTGTCCCCAAATGACTCATCTTCCACCCCAGCTGGCCTCCAGTCAGAGACTTCCCATCTCAGTGGGGAAAAATTCCTCTAGTCTAGTTGCTTAGACCAAAGATTCAGAGACATCCTGGACTCCCTTCTTTTAAACCAGCATCAGTCATTCAAAAATCCTGTGGAAGCCACCTTCAAATTATATCCAGAACCAACTGACCTGACCATCTCTGCTGTGAGTGCCTCAGTCTCTCGCCTGCATTACCTCCCTCCAGACTGCTCTCTCTGCTTCCACCCCTGGTTCCTTGACCACTTACCCAGCAACAGCCAAGGAGATCCTTTTAAGCCATCATTTAGATGGTGCCACACCTCTGCTTAGACCCCTGTGTGTTAGTCGTGCTCAGTACGACTAACTGTAAGGACCTCGAAAACCTCACTGGCTTAACATGATGAACGTTTGTCACTTGCTCACATAAGGAACAACCAGGTTGGGCAGCTCTCCTGAAATCTCCCCTCCAAACGATGAACTCAGGCATCCAGGCTCCTTCTCTCCTCTGCCATCTACCATCCTGGAGTCCTTTTCTATCTTTTTTTAAAATATTTTATTTATTTGAGAGGGAGAGAAGGGGGAGGGGCAGAGGGAGAAGCAGACTCCCCCCTGAGCAGGGAGACCAATCCAGGGCGTGATCCCAGGACCCTGAGATCATGACCTGCACTGAAGGCAGACAGACACTCAAACGACTGAGTGACCGAGGTGCCCCTGGACTCCTTTGCTTTCAACTGGGCCTTCAGGGGCTTCCCATTTCACTGAGCATCAAAGCCAAGTGGTTCAGAGTGACCCCACAAAGCCCTCTATGATATTGCCATGCCTTACCTCTCTGACCCCCATCTTCCACTGCTGTTTTCCTCACTTGCTCTTTTCCAACTACACTGGCCTCCTTACTCATCTTTAAACATGCTGAATATGTTCCCTTCTGACCTTAGGGTCTTAACACACCCATGCCCTGTACCCAGATTGATCTGCCTGCCTATTTCCCTCACTCTGTCAGGTCATTACTTATATTTTAGCTTCTCAATGACCCCAACCTTGGCCACCCTATTTGAGCTTGCCATCTTTCCCTCCCTACCACAATGCTCCAATCCCCCTCACCATTCCCTACTTCTCTCTGCACTTACCACCATAAAATATATCATAATAATTGATCTATGTGTTACATTTGTTATTTTCCCCTCCCCCTACCTATAATGTAAGCTCTGGGTAGGCAGGAATTGTTGCCTCTTTTGTTCACTGAACAGTGCCTGGTGTAGAAGGAACATAATACAATTTTACCCCATAAGGGTTGTTGAAGGGAATGACATGAGAATCAGGATGGTTATCTGGCCCACATGGGCCAGTGTAAGTCTGATATTATTAAAATATGGAGCTCTGGAAGCCCAAAAGAGGCAGTGATGAGATAGGAGTTGTCTAGTTTCTTCTAACAATACTGGAGAGATTAAAGAAAGAGTAATATGCTCCGATTCCTAAGTTTGGACTTTATGGGCAGTCAGAAGACCAGGAACTTTCCATGGCTACACTAAAAAGTCTCTTATTCCCTGTACTTACCAGGCTGGAGTAGGTAAGAGTTCATCTCAAAGGAATTCCCCAAGTTGCTAAGTCACAGCACCAGTTGAAATCACAACCTTGCCAAGTCTCCTACATAAAAATTAGACTGTTGATCTGGAAACAGGGGCACTCACAAAATTGGAATGGGCTTATATGAAAGGATTTCATTGACTTACAATAGCCCAAACTCCAGGTTATCCTCAAACTCCATGTTACCACTCTTTACACCCTCCAAAATTATAAATAAGCCAGATCTCTGGAAAAGAAGGTACATTATAAAATCAAAGCTTAGAGAGAAAGGGTTACCCACCAAGAGAATTTCAAGATGTTGCCAATCTGTATCAGCAGAAATGAGAAGACTTGGGTTTGAGAATTAATTTTCATTTTTAATCAGGCTGAGTTGACCAGTATGGAGGCATTGACCAGAGATTCACAGCTCAGCTACTAGCTGGAGTATCTGGGAGTGGGTCTAAATATTTGCTCAGTTGAGTGGCAGACACTGAACTCAGTGGTGGCCTATACAAAATAAAATTGAGTTTCCAGGAACACCGGGGTGGTTCAGTGGGTTAAAGCCTCTGCCTTTGGCTCCGGTCGTGATCCCAGGGTCCTGGGATCGAGCCCCATGTCAGGCTCTCTGCTCAGCAGATAGCCTGCTTCCTCTCTCTCTCTCTCTCTCTCTCTGCCTGCCTCTCAGCCTACTTGTGATCTCTCTCTGTCAAGTAAATAAGTAAAATCTTAAAAAAAAAAATTGAGTTTCCAGAAAATTCCTGTTTTAATAAAGAAGAAAAAAATGCAACCAGTTAGGGAAACAGGAATGTTGGAGTGGAGTTATCATGTGGAACCCATTTAACAATTCTCCAACTACAAGAGCCCAGTAGACACTGTGTAGACTCTGGCAATTAAGAAATACCTAGACAAGGGGCGCCTGGGTGGCTCAGTGGATTAAGTCTCTGCCTTCGGCTCAGGTCATGGTCTCAAGGTCCTGGGATCGAGCCCCACATAGGGCTCTCTGCTCAGCAGGAGCCTGTTTCCCCTTCTCTCTCTCTGCCTGCTTCTCTGCCTACTTGTGATTTCTGTCTGTCAAATAAATAAATAAAATCTTTTAAAAAAATTTAAAAAAAAATAAAGAAATACCTAGACAAGAGGGAACACAGAATCTCTAAAAAGCACAGTAGCAGTGTTCTCCGAGGATGTGGGTGAGAGATACTCCCACTGAATGAAGATCCCTATTTTGATAACAATGGAATTCTAAGTGTCAGAGGACAAGTAGGGGAATTTTAATGCTGGAGGGTTAGAATAGTAGGTAGGATGATAAAAATCTGTAGGGATCTATAATTATGGTCAGTTGGTCATGGGTGTCTAAGACCAAAATATATGAGCAGCCCACCAGGGTCCTGATTCAGCCAGGATTCCATTTTAAGTAACAGAAACAAACCTCACTTTTTTTTTAACAGAAAGGAATTTAATACAGAGCATTAGTTGCTTACAAAATCATAAGAAGACTGGAGAAGCAGACTCTAGATTGGGCCTCAAGGAATAGCTCCCAGGTTAACATCACAGAACCAGCGCCCAAGGGAACTCCTGGTCTGTCACAATCAGAAAGCTTGGGAATCTGTAAGCCAGAACTGGATCTGTTGACCCCAGAACCATATAGTACCTAGTAGATATATACCAGCAAAAACATTGCCCACTCTAGACCTCTCCCCACTCGACTCATGTCCCACTGAAGCATACGTGATTGGGAAATTCTAAATTGCACCTACAGCCATAGCTATAAGGGAGTCTGGGAAAGCCAGGTCTAAGATTACCAGGCTTTAGAGTACAGAAATGTGCCTAGAAGAATGTGTGACCAATATAAGCTAGTGGGTCTTCCATATGTGCCCCCAATTCCCTATCCCACACTCCAAAAAGAAAACTTTGGGTCAAAAAGAGGCCTGTATTAACCCCATGATAGAGAATGACAGACTCATCTAATTCCAAAACCAGAACTAGCTCAGGGATGCAGAAGACTTTGAATAAAGTCCAGGTATCCTTGAGGAAGGTCTTTGCAATAACATCATAAGCACATAGTGTATGTCTACCTCCAATCTTCCCCACAGGAACCAGTGGACATTTACAAGAGTAGCCATATATTGGGGGAAGAGAAATACCCAGACCTTTGTGGATTATTGGACACTAACTCCACGCTAACTCTAATTTCTGAAAATTGGAGGTTGGCATAACAACTCTGTGGTTTACCAGTTAGACTGGAAGCTAATGTGAGAATATGTTATATCATTTTGATTACTGTTCTTTCCCAGGTACATCCAAAAACTACATTTCCCAGCCTCCTTTGCCACTAAAATGAGGTTCTGTACCATGTGAGCCTAAACTTAGAAGGGAGTTATCTGAGCAAATGGGCTCCACTTGGGGCAGCCAGTTTGCTGGCATGATGACAGAGAAAACATGGTTCTGAGGTCTTAGCTTGGATACTGTTTCTTAATTCAACTGGCCACATCCTGACTTGGAAACTTCCTACTCATGGAGAGGCAGCAACTCCCTTGGCAGACCCATTCTGATGTGTCATTTGGGGAGATGTTAGAAATTCAGTATCGATTTTTTTTCTCCAGCCCTCCTAATGATTTTTTTAAAGATTTTATTTATTTATTTGACAGAGAGAAATCACAAGTAGATGGAGAGGCAGGCAGAGAGAGAGAGAGGGAAGCAGGCTCTCTGCTGAGCAGAGAGCCCGATGCGGGACTCGATCCCAGGACTCTGAGATCATGACCTGAGCCGAAGGCAGCGGCTTAACCCACTGAGCCACCCAGGCACCCCCTAATGATTTTTCAAGTTATCTAGAACTCTTACAAATCCCTTACTTCTTAAAATAAGAAGAGGGAGAGTAGCTTTTGTTGGTTGCGACTGAGAATCTGACCAGTACAAAAGATCAGATAGCAAATGGAGTTTTGATTTAAGTCTGCTTCTTGTGAACCCAGTAGTACACCGGACCTATCCTGTTGTTATTTCCTAGTGTCTGAAGCAGAATCGATATAGTCAGTAAATGGCTCCCTGATTCATACAGTAAGGATTATTGTGGTAAGAAGAGCCAATAACACTACACTACACCGCTAGGAGAATGACAGAGATTAGTGCCACTGAAAAGATTTGATAAATTCAGCATTGCAGACTCTGATCACTTCCCAACTAACTTGCCATTTTCCCTGTGTAGAATACAGACAGTTATTAGGGAATGATTACTTTATAATTAAACACATAGTATTCCAATAGCAATCATTGATCAAGATTTGGTCTACTTACCAGAACAGACGACCATCATCCCTGGACTCTGATGTGGAAAACTCTTTTTTCTTTACCCTAATAAGCAAAGGATAACAGAATGTGTTTGCTTTCAGTTACAGAGAAAGCAGTACTTCATTCCCAGGATATTCAGAGAATCAGACTTGGGGTATAGGCAACCAGAAACATTGCCCAAATCACTCTAAAGGATTGTGCCAAGAATACACTACTGCCATTGTTACTGGGCACAGAATTGCAGCTCAAACAGTTGATGTTGGGCACTGAATATCCCTGCAGAGCCACCATTTCTGTTGCCCCAATAAACCATGTGTCTCTGTATCAGCTCTGTTCCTGCCATATTAGATTCTACCCAGCGCTTCCTTCACATTCAAGTCAGTCTTGTGTGGGAGCACCTGACTGGCAGAGCTGTGTCACATGCTCATGCCCTTGCTGCAAGGGAGTTTGGGAAAACAAGTTTCTGGCTTTTCCCTTGGGTAACCTCAGACGCAAGATGGGCAGTTCTCCAAGTAGAGGTAGAGAGAAGATATAAAGTGGTAGGAGAGGAAGACAACTAGGAGCAGGAAGAGAACCAGGAAACAGAGTAACCAGCTGCACAGTAAGGGGTGGAGTACTAGCAAAAGAATCACAAACTCTCACTGCTCCAGCAACCAGCTAGAGCCATCTTGGACCCAGAGATACCACTCAGCTTCCATCTTCATAAACCCCAGGATCTTGACTTTTCCTGAGCTTCTGTGCCATTGGTGTCCTATGTTTACCTTTATGTAACCTCTCCCCCAATAATTTGGCCAATCGTGGCAAATTGTGTTTTCCAAAGATCAATATATCCCCTTTCACATGCTGATCTTCAGTGTGATACTGACACTCCTCCATCTTGAGATGGAGTTTATATTTGTTTTCCATTTCTGCTTAACAAATTACTGCAAATGCAGAAGCTTAAAGCAGCACCCATATATTAGCTCACAGCTCTGCAGGTGTGGCTGGTTCTCTACAAAGAGTATCACCAGGTTGAAATCAAGGTATCGACCAGTCTGAGTTCTCACTTGGAGAATCCGATGAGAAATCCGCTTCCAAAGTCTTTCTTGTTCTTGGAAAAATTCAGTTCTTTGCAACTGGAGGGCAGAGATCCCCTTTTTCTTGGTGGCTTTCAGCTCCTAGAGGCCATCCACATTTCTTGCCACATGCAAATTTTATCTTCACGCCACCAGTGACATGTCAAAACCTTGTGCTTCAAATCTCAGACTTTCTCTTCTATGACAAGCCAGAGAAAACTCTTTCCTTTTAAAAAGCTTATGTGGGGGATGCCTGGGTGGCTCAGTTGGTTGAGCGTCTGCTTTCGGCTCAGGTCATGATCCCAAGGTCTTGGGATCGAGTCCTGCAGAGTGTTCTTTGCTTGGTGAAGAGCCTGCTTCTCCCTCTGCCTGCTACTCCTCCTGCTTGTGCGCTCTCTCTCGCTCGCTCTCTCTCTCTCTCTCTGAAAAATGAATAAATAAGTCTTTAAAAAATAAAAAAAAATTTAAAATTAAAAAAAAAATAAAAAGCTTATGTGACTATGTCAGGCCCACCAGATAATCTGTCTTAAGGTCAACACATTAGAAACATTAATTACTTCTCCAAAATCCCTTCGCAGCAGTACCTAGATCGGTGTTTGTTTGAATAACTGGGGTCATCTTAGAATCCTTCCCACAGCAAGGTCTATGCTTCCTCTCTTGGATCTGAGCAGGTCCATGACTACAGCAGAAGGGACACAACATGACTTCCGAGTCTAGAGAATAAAGCAAAACAACTTCTTCCCGGCTCTAGCATAGAAGAAATCTGGCTACCCCAAAGCTGCCCTGCTGGAGGGATCACACTGAGAATCTCCATACAGAGCTGCTAAGGAGCCCCTGTGGGGCCAGCCCCACATCTGAGTCTTTCTAGCCCAGGGGCCAGACATATGAGCAAGACTTCAAATGACTCCAGCCCTTAGCCTGTGAGCCACAGTGATAAGTGGAGACGAGCTGAGCTGTCCCCACCAAGCCCTCAAACAAATGTAATTCTTTTAAGCCTCCAAACTTTGGGAAGGTTTGATAAGCAGTTGTAATTTCCGAAACATAGGCTGAGGGGCCATCTGTCCCTAGTTAGAACAAGGAGTTTTGTATCAGGCCTGGTCAGAATCCCTGGAGAACATTGTTGGCTGTTGTCTTGTGGAATATTCCTTACTGTGTCTTGGAGCACTTTATTTGCACTGTATTTGTTACCATCTATGAAATCTTCCAAAGCAAAATCACATTGGTTTTGTCCTGTTTCCCTCTGTACCTAACACATGACCTGCTAATAGACTATGGCACACCATTTCCACAAACTGGCCTCAATTATGGCCCTTCCTATATCCATGCCCTTGCCATGTGACTTTGTAGCTCCCACTATCAAGAAGAGTCTATTTCCCCTGCTCTTGAATCTGGCCAAGGTTGAGACTTGCTTTGGACAGTAAGATGCGGCCAGAGTGATTACTCTGAGCCTAAGCCTCAAGAGGTCTTGCATATTCTACTCACTTTCTTGGGACACTTGCTTGGGGTAGCCAGCTGGAGGATGAGACTCATGTGCCTCACTCATCCCCCAACGCCCCAACAACACATAGCCAAGCCCCAGAGGCAGAGCCACTAGCCAACTTATAGCTGACCATAGATGCATGAAGGAAAATAGAACTGCGAGTCTACACTGCCAACTGCAAAATCATGAGCTAAATAAATGGTTGTCATCTGAATTCACTAAATTATGGGTTGTTTTGTTACAAGCAAAGGTCAACTTACAGAAAACCTAACTAACACTTTTCAAAGTGGATTCAGTGGGTTCTCCCTTCACCTCCTTTCTGCTCTTTTTTAATCCCAAAGAACAAATCAGTCAAAGCCCGAGTTTTATTTGCAGTAGGAATGCTTTATTAGGAACTTGAAATCAGGCAAGGAGTGGGATCACCCCCAGACCAGACAGTGGAAGAGAGGTCTCCCCAACCCTCCCAAGGGAGGGAGTCAATGGGCAGAGAGAGACCCACTCAAGGCAGTCCCAAATGAGCTCTGGGGCTCGTTGCCAGCTGTGCCTGATGCCAGAAGACAATGAGCAGGCTTCACTGGGAGGCCGCCTGTCTGGAGGACACTCAGCTGGGGCAGGGCCAGGAACGTTTACAGGAGCTCTAATATTGATTCTGGTAGCCTGTGGAGAGAGGAAGAGAGGTAAGAGTGTGAAGAGAGAACTTAGAAGAGGAGAAAGAGAGAATAAGACTTAAAGAAAGAAGGGCACACTGGGAGCAAGGAGACTGGAGCTCAAAGAGCTGGAAGAACCCTGGGGTCCCAGTGGCCCCCATCTAATTCCTAAACCTCTCTTGCAGCGGCCCTAACATATACTCTCTCATTTCTTTTCTTTTTTTTTAATTCTACTTATTTGATAGATAGAGCACAAGCAGAGGGAGCAGCAGATGGAGAGGAAGAAACAGGCTCTGCACTGAGCAGGGAGCCGGATGTGGGGCTCAATCTCAGGACCCAGATATCATGACCTGAGCTAAAGGCAGATGCTTAACTGACTGAGCCACCCAGTCTCAGCCCCAATACCCTTCCATTTCTGAGGATGAAGGTTCATGAGCCTGGCCCTTCCTCCACTCAACAGCAATATTAGTAAATTTCTTATATACTGAGGCAAGGCCTCAAACACATCCATGGCCCTGCAGTGCCACTTAACATACAAAACCACATCAGACACCCTAGAGAAGGAGAGCTCCCACACACCTCAAGGCTTCTCTGAGCTAAACATTCGCAGTTGTGTTACCCAGGCTTTTACTACAATTTCATATTAAATTTTTATTTTATAAAATTCAACATACAAGAGGGAAACTTTCTCTGACCTGGAGACCACTTGACTGTGTGACTCTTCTACATTTAGATTATTATGTTCAGTATCTGTTTTAGATGGTTGCACCATATAACAGACTTGTATGAGCCAACCATTGGCTACAACACCTGAACCTCTTTTCTACCTGAACTAATGCTGATCCAGGTCTCCCCACCCTCATGATGATTAAAAGTACTGGCTGTAGAGACCCACAGAGCTGAGTCCCTCAACTGTTAGTTTTAGGACCTTGAATAAGCTACATATCTTCTCTGAACCTCATTTTCCTTATCTCTAAAATAGGTAAAACAATACCCACCTCATAGTGTGGTGGGAAATATATAAGATAATGCACACTTTCCAACCCATCTCCTATGCTATTGAGACTCAGAACATGTGTAGATTTGGTCCTAGCCTCACCCAAAACTCTGTCAAAATTAATGAATGATAATTCAGAAATAAATAAATGTATTACACCTCACTAGAGTGTATACACCTCCCTAAAATCTAGATCTGTTCAGAATATTCATTTCCCAGAAAGCTCAAAGATACTCAAAAAGGGGTGGTAACTTGACAGCTTAAAACCCATGTCCCCCTGACCTCACAAGCTAGAGTTGTCCCTTACCTTGTTTATCATCACATTCACCAGATTTGGAGGAAGAGGACTGGGACTGAGATGATCTTCCACTTCCTTTGGATCCACTGCCTTCTTCATAGCCACTACCACTTCCTCCTCCAGAGCTACTGCCTCCACCATAGCTGCCTCCACTTCCTCCCCTGCCTCCACTTCCTCCTCCAGAACTACTTCCTCCACCATAGCTGCCTCTACTTCCTCCTCCAGAGCTACTTCCTCCACCATAGCTGCCTCCACTTCCTCCTCCAGAGCTGCTGCCTCCACCATAACTACCTCCACTTCCTCCTCCAGAACTACTTCCTCCACCATAGCTGCCTCCACTTCCTCTCCTGCCTCCACTTCCTCCTCCAGAGCTGCTGCCTCCACCATAGCTGCCTCCACTTCCTCCTCCAGAACTACTTCCTCCACCATAGCTGCCTCCACTTCCTCCCCTGCCTCCACTTCCTCCTCCAGAACTACTTCCTCCACCATAGTTGCCTCCACTCCCTCCTCCAGAGCTGCTGCCTCCACCATAGCTGCCTCCACTTCCTCCTCCAGAACTGCTTCCTCCACCATAGCTGCCACCACTTCCTCCCCAGGATCCTCTTCCATGACTGCCTCCACTTCCACCTTGATATCTATTTCTGCCACCTCCAAAGTGGCTTCGTCCAGATTCATGAGATTCACTGAGAAGGAAAGATAACACAGAGAGAAAAATTAGTGACCCCACATACATATTCAAGGATGGACCTGGACAGAGTCAAGACCCAAATATGAGTCTTCCTAAGGTTTCCTTCTGCAAAGCAGAGGACAGGCCGGGCTGGCATCACAACTTGAAGAGAGAGCCTCCCTCTCCCTGGAGCAAAGACTAGTCCCTTCTCTCATCTTTACCAACCTCCTTTCCCAAAACCCAAATGCCCTGAGGTTCCTTTACATCATGAAGAAGTCCTCAACCCGTCAGACCCTTGTGTACAGGAACTTCCCCAGCTGCCTCTATCTAGAAGGACAGATGTAGTGTCAGGAGCATAGAAATTCTTAGGGATTCCACAGAGTCCCGGGGAACTTACAAGTCCTCCTGGCCACCCTCAAGGAGGTTGCGGTAGGTCTTAATTTCCTGTTCCAGCCGTGTCTTAATGCTGAGCAGAAGGCTGTATTCTTGATTCTGGCATTCAATCTCTTGCCGGATCTCCGTGAGCTGGCCCTCCAGGTTACTGATCTGCCCTTGCAACTGCTGCAGCTGGCCACAGTAGCGGTTCTTGGTGTCTTCCAAGGACTTCTCCAGGGCTGATTTCTAGGAGGCAGAAGGAGGCTGTAAGAGGGATGCTACATCATATCCCCTCCCCTTCCCACTCCAGGGATCATGCCAAGCCTTCGGTGCTTCACCCTGACAGAGGGTCTAGAGCAGAACTACCAACCTTGCTGAGCTGAGACTGCAGCTCAATGTCCATCTCCTGAATGCTGCGCTGGAGCTGGGTCACCTCCTTGTGGTTGGACTCCATCTCCTGGCCACTGGTCATCACTTCCTGCTCCATCTGGCTCATCTGAAAATCCAAGAGCTCAATGAGAACCAGGCTGCACCAGAGACTTCAATGGGCAAAGTTCTGCACCCACCCCCCAGACCTTTACCTCTGGGGCCAAGAGTGAACCAAAAACAAAGACAAGTAATCCTGAGTTCCGGGTCTGCTAGCCAGCCAGGGTAATCAAATTCCCCCAACTGAACATTCCCTCTCAGCAAGGCTTCAAGACTCTTCATACTTGTCCCCAAACCACCTTTCTAACCTTATTTCAAACTGACCCCCAAACACATACACACTATAGACCATACTCTCGTGTGCCAGGGTCTATGCTAAGCACTGGAGGCCCAAGGAGGAAGGGAGTCATCAGAGCTCAGTGTGGCATGAGAGGCATACTATGTACCTCTACTAGATTCTGAGGGCACCTAGCCTTACATGAGTTGTTCATGCTCTGTCTGGTTCACATATGTAATAATCCATAAGCTTCTTGAGGGCAGCAGTCTTATCTGGCTCATCTCTGAGACATCAGGACTTCACATAAAACCTGCTACCAACAAGCTACCCAATAATTGTGTTTGTGGTTTAATGAATGAAGATGGATAGGTGACAGCTGTACTAAGAGATGGAGGGGTGGGCGAATAGAGAGATGGGGTGGAGGAGTGGAGGGATCCGTGGAAGAGAGAGAGAGGTTGAATGGACAGCCCACTCTGCTCACCTGAGTCTCATATTGCACCTCAATGTCCTTGCGGTTCTTAGCACTGATCCGCTCATACTCTTCACGCATGTCATTGAGGATCTTGGTGAGATCTTTGCCAGGAGCAGCATTTATCTCCACACTAACATCTCCAGAGTTCTGCCCAGTCAGCTGATTCATCTCCTGCCAGGAACAAAGGAGATGTGAAGTCAAGGGGTGAGATCCTCTCCACCAACCTGTAGCCTTCACCTTCTCCCTCCCCAGAGGTTCAAAAAGGAGGCACAGTTGTGAAGGTAAAGCACAACCACCTTCATAGGCAGTGCAAAGGAGGCGCTGGAAGTGTCCTCATATGTCAGGGAGAGGGTGTCTCCCAAGCAGTGCCCCATAGCTGTCCCCTCACTGTCTCTGTATTTCTGTTCCTCCCTCTCTTCAATAAGCCACAAGTACCCAGGGCCATACCTCCTCATGATTCTTCTTGAGGGCCATCATTTCCTCCTGCAGAGACTCATACTGCATCTCCATGTCAGACTTTTGCATGGTCAAATCATCAAGCACCTTCCGCAAGCCATTGATGTCAGCATCCACTCCTTGTCGTAGGCTGTTCTCCATCTCATACCTGCACACCAGCCACAGTAGGGAATGAGGGCACCTGTCCCTATAGGGACCTTCAGAGCACTACAGGGTGGGGAAAGACTGATGACAGCAGAGGGAGTGAGAGCAGAACTCACTTCATCCTGAAGTCATCCAGTGTCATGCGAGTGTTGTCAAGATCCAAGAGAGTCTTATTACTGTTCACTGTGATGTTCACAATCTAAAAAAAAAAAAAAAGAGGAGATGGCATGGAACTCGTGCTCCCCTGCTATGATTCCCTGCTGGGAGGGCAAGAAGCCAGGCAGAGCTGTAAGAGATGAGTACTCCATCCAGGAAGACGCTTAAGAGATAGAAGGAACTTCCAACAGCTGGTATGACCCACAGAACTCTCATGGGCTTCAGCAAGGATGTTCAGTGTGGCATTCATTCATTCATTCATTCACTCAACAAATATTTAAAGATATATTACAAAAGACACTGTGGAGTTTAGAGATCAATGAGATATTGCTCCTCAAAGAGCCCACAGTCAACTACCACATCCAAAGTTATCATAGAAGAATTCAAGGAAAGGAAAGATGACATATGGCTATAGGAGATCAAGAAAGACTTCAGGAAGGAGGTGAAAACTGAATTTGTCCCTGCGCAGCTAAGATTCCACATGGATAAATAGATGGAAGAGGTTTGGAGTAGAAGAAACAGGATATCTAGAGGCTGTTTATCAGAATTTGTAAAGGCAAGGGGAACAGGTGGGAACAGCAAATTGGCTAGACTGTGAACTCCTCAAGACAGAGACCAAGTCTGCTACATCACTATGTCTGCCAACGGCAACACTGAGGTTAGTCATTCATTAAACTGACTGAATGAATAAATGGATAGATGGACATTTGGATGGATGGATGAGTGGATAGATGGATGGATGGTGGGAGGGTGGGCAGATGGGGGAAAAATGGGGGAGAATGGAAGAGTGGATAGATTACTTCTATCCCCAGAGTTCTAGATCCTGTTCATCATGTAAACAACTAGCATGTGTACCTGGAAAAATTGAGACAAGCCTCTATAGAGGTCCAGGAGAAGCAGGAAGGAAGAAATACAGCTTCTAATGTCCCAAACTAGAAAGCTCTAAATTCTTAGAGAGTGAGGGGAGAGGCAGGCACAGATTTTCTCCTCTCTTGAGCCATATGACCTACCTGTTTGGGGGCAGTAGCATTCTTACCTGTTTTTCATGTGATTATAGAAGTTTCAAATCAACAGGGACCTAAGAGCTGGTCTGCCCATCCTCTTCATTAAATACATAGGAGAACAGGTGCAGAGAGGGCATCAGGTTTCCCAGGATCACACAGAGAATTGATGGCAGACCCAGGACTGTATCCCTGGCTCTCAGCAGAGCGCCTCCATCTTTGTGCTCCCTCCACACTGCCTCTTCATTCCCAATCTGGCCAGGCCAGGAGGAGACCCCCTACATCCAGTCCCGGGTTCACCCTTGTTCATCTAAGCCTCTCTTCTGCTCTGTTCAGACTCTGAAAGTGAGGAACATGATGGTGAAAGCCTAGAGCCCAGGCCAAAATCCCAGCCCGGTACTATCAAGAACCAAACAGTTTGTTTTTGATGAAAGCATAATGTTTCTTAAAAAATGGATTCCCTATTACCTAAGCCTAGGGTCTAACATCTGACCTTTTTGAAAGATGAAGCATATGAATGTGTGTGTGTGTGTGTAAGAGAGAGAGAGAGAGAAAGAGAGAGAGAGATACAGAGAGACCAGGAGAGAGGGAACAGAGTTTCCCTACTTACCTGGTTTTTGAGGTCTTCGATAGTGTCATAGTAGGGCGAGTAGTCCCTGTGGAAGGTCCTGGGTCCCTGCTTGTCATACCATTCCCGGATCTTATTCTCCAGTTCCTTGTTGGCATTCTCCAGTGCCTGCACTTTATCCAAGTAGGAGGCCAGCCGGGAATTGAGGTCCTGCATGGCGGTCTTCTCATCAGCACCCAGAATACCACTGGCACCACTGTCAAAGCCACTGCCAAACCCCCCAAAACCTCCTCCAGAACCACCTCCAAAGCCTCCTCCAGAGCCACCACCAAAGCCTCCTCCAGAAACACCGCCAAAGCCTCCTCCAGAAACACCTCCAAAACCTCCTCCAGAAACACCTCCAAAACCTCCCCCAGAACTACCACCAAAGCCCCCAGAGCCCCCAAAGCATCCTCCAGAACCACCAACAAAGCCCCTAGAACGTCCACCAAAGCTACCAGCACTAAAGCCTCCCCCAGACATCCCACCGTAGCTGGAGCCAAAACTGCCAGCACCTCCCCTCCCACAGGCCCCAGAGCTCCCAGCTCCATAGCTACTGGAAGAGCTGAACCGGCCCCCTCCTCCACCAGCTCCCGAGCAGCTCATGCGGCTGAAGGAGGACATCATGCTGCCCCCACTGGCCCCAGAGCTGCTGCGGCTCCACGGGGAGGACATGAACTGTCTGCAACTCATGGCTGGCTCGTCGGGTAGGAAGCAGTCGTTGGAGCGCTGCTAGCTCCCGAGTGCAGGGTACCAAGCCATCCCCAGGCCTTCCTACTTATACCCCCAGCTGAAGGTGGCACGCCTAGGTGTGCCCCTCTGTCTGCACCAGCCTCCCCCTTCGGACATGAAGGAGGTCTGGGATCGGGAGGCGGCAGGGCTGCCCCAGGCTCAGCGTCCTTTGGTGACTGCCCGGAGGCAGCCCAGCCTCTCTCCATTGTGTGGGGTAATTTGGTGATATTAGGCTGTCAGGGGTGCCATAAATCAGCTCTGCTGCCAAGGGGGTGACCTAGATCTTGGGGTTTGGTCTCTGGCTGGCCTGACAGCAGGTCTGAGGCTTAGCCCCTCTGGGAGGGAAACTCCCAGGAGCAGAGTCACCTCCCACATTGATGATTATCACTGTCTGCACCCGCCCCTGCTCCCAACTTAGTGCCCACTTGTGGGTGGTAGGACTGGGGTACCAAGGAGTTGTACCCTGCCCGCAGAGAGCAGCCAGTGAGAGCGAGAAGACCAGCCCCAGCCTCTCAGAGCCCCGGTCTGATGGGGAGCCCAGTCCTTGCTCCCAGAGACTCCAGTCTGATGAAGGAGACAACTGGCATGGCAGAGAGGCCAAGACGGTGACAGAGCAACATGACCACCAGCACTCGGAAATGGCAACCGGGGCTCACACAGAAGACGCAGGAGAAGGACCAAATACATAAAGTGGTGCTGGTGCTGGCTGACCTTTGAGGATGAAGGCGAGGGCCTTGACTATCCTGGTCCTCCAGCAGGGCCCAGTAGGTGCTATGGAATAGACCTTTGTTGATTGCCTAGCCCGTACTGAGCACTGGGAGGGATACAGAGATGTGTGGCTTTTCCAGCCCTCCTGGAACTTGCAAGCCCCCTACTCTGGCCAGAAAGTGAGAAGCATGTTCTGGTGAGCAAGACCAGAAGACAGAGATAAGGAAGGTGAGGGGCTCTGGTGCCAGACTACCTGAGTCAACCCCAGCTCCCCACTCACAAGCTGTGTGACTCTGGCAAGTTATGTATGTGCTCCGTGCCTCTGCTCCCTCCTCTGTAAAAGGTTGTTGTTAATGGGGTGCCCGTCTCCTAGGTAGAGACCCATGAGAAGTGCTCGAGAAACGGTGTGACTGCCTCTGGTCATTCAACTCCAGCAGCCCTCTGGACTCTGCCCTCACCTGGATCTTTGCCATCGGCTCATAGCTGCTCTCCCTGCCTCTCTCAGTCTGACTCCTCCTCCACGCAGCAGCCGGAGTGGTCTTTCCAAACCCAGACTTGACCACATCACTCCAGTCACTACCCTTCACCTCCAAGATAAGGTCCACCTTCCTGGCACTCAAGGCTCATACTGATCTTTCCATCCCAGCCCTAACCGCCATCATTCCATTATCGGGGATGATAATGCTCAGGGTTTCCAGTTTGCTGCAATTCAAATATCCCTCCATCTTTTCTACCCAGAGACTCCTACTCATCTTTGGTGATCCATTTGTGTGTCCCCTCTTCCATGAAGCCCTCCTGCATCCTCTTTCTCTGGCTTTGCACTTTGCTCCATTGTTCAACTGGTCCTTGTCCCAGTACCCAGCACCATGTCTCATCCAAGTAAGATCCCAACACTTATGGAGTAAAGGAGGAATAACTGGTATTTCAGGTAGGAGAAGCTAAGATCTAAAGGTGAGAAGAGAGACACCAGGGGGTCAGCAACAGCTTCTGGAAAAGGCAATGACCTCTGGGCTGTAGCTACAGGATGCTCAGGCTTCATAAAGGACCAGTGTTTCTTGAGATGCTTTCAAGCAACACACGGAGACTGTGAAATAATATTGAGTCACTTGGTGAAGAAAACATTCCTTTTTCTATTTTTCAACCTTCCGATCAGTCAAGGAGAAAATCCCAGTTGGACCCTACAGCCCCTTCAACACACCTCCCTAGTTGCCAATCACCATTTCACAAACCAAAGCTGGCCTTGGGCTCAGAACCTACAGGAACCAACAGCATCTAGTTAGAAGTTAAGTATTTACTTACAACATTTCCTTCTATTTCTGGCGAGTGATTCTGATTTTCATTTTTTGGTAGTAACAGTATAGGATTTCCTTCATAAGCATCTATTTGTTAAAATGACAGGTAAGCTGATGTACCAAAATGCAGTAACTATTTAAATGGGGGATACAAAATACTAATGTCAAATATTAAATATCAAATAAAAAATTTTTTATCAAATAAAAAATTAGTCCACAATAGCCGAACTATGGAAAGAACCTAGATGTCCATCAACAGATGAATGGATAAAGAAGATGTGGTATATATACACAATGGAATACTATGCAGCCATCAAAAGAAATGAAATCTTGCCATTTGCGACAACATGGATGGAACTAGAGCATATCATGCTTAGCGAAATAAGTCAAGTGGAGAAAGACAACTATCATATGATCTCCCTGATATGAGGAAGTGGTGATGCAACATGGGGGCTTAAGTGGGTAGGAGAAGAATAAATGAAACAAGATGGGATTGGGAGGGAGACAAACCATAAGTGACTCTTAATCTCACAAAACAAACTGAGGGTTGCTGGGGGGACGGGGGTTGCGAGAAGGGGGGATGGGGTTATGGACATTGGGGAGGGTATGTGCTTTGGTGAGTGCTGGGAAGTGTGTAAACCTGGCGATTCACAGACCTGTACCCCTGGGGATAAAAATTTATGTTTATTAAAAAAAAAAATTTTAAATAAATAAATAAATAAATAAAAATAAAAAATTAAACAGGGAGTTCAAAAAAATCTTGAAGGCATGTGGTGTGAATGCCTAAGACATGGGAAACTTACATACATCACGGGTGGTGGCAAGCGTGTTGTTTGTAAACCTTTCCCAGGCTCCTGCCAAGCTTGCTGGTGAGCCCAGCACCTGCTTGAGATATGACTGGAGCCCTGGGAAGGCCCTAGCCTTTTTTACCTCCTCCCCTAGTCCCTGTATGAGCCTGCCACCCCGGGATGTGCACCCCATGTCCCAGATGCTGGAGCCGGACAGAGGAGGGGTTGGCAGAGCTGGGTGAGCAGGGGAGGCCAGAGCCAGAAGAACAGCCCCTCTGGGGTCCTGCACATGCATGTTCAGCAGAGGCATTCATGTCGAGGTGGGGATGGCCCGAAACATCCAGGTTGGGGCAGTCAGGACCCGCCTCCCTGACCAGAAGCTTCCAACTGGGGAACCCCTACCCAGGTGGCTTTGGTGAGAGAGCCCATTTCCAGCCGGGGTCCAGAGCCCTCCAACTCCTGTCCTCAGCCACCTCCTTCCTCCACCTTCCTGGCGACCCGAACCCACACACAGCTCAGAGCAGCATGTGGCAACCCGCAGAATTCCGGGGCTGCCTGGGTGGGGCGGGAGAGGGGGGTGCAGATGGGGACAAGACACCCATCTGCCAGGGGGACAGCAAGGTGAGGACTTAACAGTTCATGTGCTCGATTGTCACAGCTGGCTCTCCCCTGAATTTTGGACTTAGCTGGTCCATTTTTTACTTACACTGAGGGAACCCTGGCCACTGCCAGCCCTGCTCTTCCCTGAGGGCTACGAAGTCCAGGCCCTTCATCCACGTCCGGGCTGTCCCTGCGCATCTGCTCCAGGGCTTGCCACCCTCTCTCGAGCTCTCTCTCAGTCTCTCTGCTCCCTCCATCCGGCACCCCTCACTGGGGCTCAGGAGGCCAGGCCGTGGAGTGGAGAGAGAAGGGGCTGCCTCCCAGCCCTGGGACCTTGGTCTCAGCCTCCTCATGAGAAGCCCTCCCACTCACGGTTGTCAGGGGCCATAAATACAGTGCGGGCATCAGGGCTCGCCAGGAGGGGTTGATGGATGAATGCCCCACTGCTCCCCACATCTGCCAGTGCCCTCCACATCTGGCCCTACTTCCGGTGTCAAGAGGAGCCTGCTGTGCTGGACAGTCCTACGGCCCGGAAGTGAGGCCCTCCTCCCGTAGCCCCTGGGCGCTGTCCACTCCCCCCACCCCCCACCAAGTTCCCTGTCACAGGGATCCAGACCACGGAAGAGGAGCTCAGGGATGGGGGAGGCTCGCAGAGCCCTGGCCCTCGTGAGTGATTTCTTCTAGCTCACTCTCATACCCTCTCAGGGCTCAGGGCAGCCCTCTGAGTCCCAACTGAAACCCCTCCTACAGGAAACCTCCAGAGCACGAGTGAGAAATGACGCACACTCTGCTCAGGGCACCCTGGCGCCTGAGACCCAGGGCGGGTCCCCAAGGCCAAGGCCACAGTCCACACCTGCCCACCACACCAACCCCGGCAGTGCAGGCCCTGCCCACAGTGGGTGGGGGGACTGGGACACAAGGGGCTGCTCAGATTCAGGCAAACAGAGGAGCAGAGAGGAAACCAGATCCACCTACAAGGTGTTCCCAGAGGGCAGCCGGGAAGGGGGCTGGGGACTGAGGGGGCAAGGACAGAATTCCTCGGGCTTGCCTGCAACCAGCCGCTCACACCTCACACTTGCTGTGTCACTGAGCTCCAGGTGGGGCCCAGGGAGCACCCTGAGTCATCATGCGTGGCTGTTCTGGGAGGCAGGCATGGGCCCGCCGGCCAGGGGCTCCATTACCCATCTAGGCAGGGACTGCTTGCTGGCTCAAGGTCAGGCGCCTTCACCTGTTTGCCAACACTTCTGTCCTCACATCTTAGGTGACTGCCACCACCCCACATAGCCAGAACCCATGACACAAGTGGCCCTGGGCAAGGGAGCCAAGACATACCTAGCAAAGAGGTTCAGAGCACCAGCTCTTGGAACCAGACAGGTCTAAGTCCAAAGCCAAGTTCTTCCACCCATTTAGGGGAAATTGCTTCCCCTCGCTGAATCTCAATTTCCCCACTGTAAGTTGGGATTCTTTTCTTAAGTGCTTGCTCTATTAGAGGCATTGTCCTGAGTGCTGGGGATAAAGTGGTGAGCAAACTGGACATTTGCCCCTGCCTTCTTGGACAGTTATGGGATAAAACAGATCCTCAAGAAGAAATGTATAGTTCAAAACCGGGTTGGTAGAAAAATGGGGAGTATGCAATGAAGATGAAGTCCATCTGGGAGATTGGGGAGGGCCTCCCTGGAAAAAAGACACTTAAGTAAAGAGTGAGTAGGAGTAGGTCAGAAGAGGAGCATCCTTGGGAAGGCATAGACAGCATGTGCAAACATCCTGAGGTGGAAAAGAAGGACATGACTGCAAAGGCAAAAGGCCAGTGTGGCTAAAGGGTTGATGGTAAAGCTTAAAAGAGCTAATGTAAAGCTACTTGTGTGGGTCCAGCACCTAGTGGGACATGTTCCTCTCCATGACACTGTGCCTGCCCCCTAAATTCCCCTGGAACCCTGTGGACAACTTGGGTTCTCAGCCCTCTTTCTTGTTATCAGTCTACCCTTCTGGTCTGTGGAGCCCCTAGTAAGATCAAGGACTTAGGCTCAGTGGGGGTTGGAGAGGAGGGCACACAAAGTTTGGAGGACCATGATTTCGTCCATCACGAAACCTCCAGGGCTCCAGACAAGACCCCATTCCTTTGCCTGCCCCGTTGTATTTAATCCTCACAACTGTTTAATGAGGTAGATACTAATTTTAGATCATTTTACAGGTGACTACATTGAGGCTCAGGGAGGCCAAGTGTCTTGGCCACAGCCACAGAGCTAAATGAAGAGAAGGTAGAACAGGGCTTATGCTCCAGTGAGTGGGAGCTAAGACACGGACACACGGTTCAGGGCTCCTTCTCTCCATCCCCAGCCTCACACCCCTTTTGGGGCCCTCTCTACCTTCCTCTTCACTTGGCCTCTCTCCTTGTTTCAATCTGTCTCAATGCCCCCCCATGTTCCTTCACTCATGAAAGAGCACATTTCAGTAAATATGTGTGAGTAAGTGAATGAATGAATGAATGAATGAATGAATGGTCCTCACTGCCTAGTCCTAGCCCAAAGCCTTCACTCTTGTCTCTGACTCTGTCTCTGTTTCTGTCTCTGTCTCTCTGTCTATATGCATTTGTTTCTATCTCTGTGTCTCTTTTTACCCTTTCTCTCATGCTGAGATGCCCCAAAGTCTGGAAGGGTACCTCCAAGGAAAAAGCTTCCTTTCCCAGGCCTGGCCCTACAGCTGATGGTACCACACAGGGAAGTCCCAGCAGGAAAGTGCTGGCCCAGCAAAGGGCAAAGGAGGAGCTGCTGGTGCATGTCCTATCTGCCCGAGGCCAGGCCCTTGCCCCAGAAGTCCCTAGCATCTTCGTGTCCCCTCTGTGGCACCATCCAAGCTCCGTGAGGTGAGGCTGCAACATCAGGACCTCCAGCCTCCTGGGCCTAGGACGTCCTTGGGGCTGCGTCCTCTGACACTCAGTTGTAGGACTAGTTTGGCTACATTACCCAAATCAGGTACCGGTGGCCTTGAAGAAGAGCCTTTCCCCAAATCAGATAACCACAGGCTGACATGCTACTTAGGCCCATCAAGTTCCCTGGACATAGTTGAGTTCCTTTCACAATACAAAGGGCCCCCAAAACTAAAGAGGACCCAGTATTTCAAGGTGGGCCCATCCATAAGACAAAAACCTCGGAGTCAGCCAGGAAGAAATTCATACTGGTCCCATGGGGCTCTCAGTCTGGTCCCATCCCTGAGCCAGAGCACAAGCCTGGTCAAGGACCAGAGGCCTGAGCACCTGGTCCACTTTCAGTCTGTATGACCTCGAGCAGGACCATCCCTCTAAGTTGAGGAGGTTGGGGGAGCGGTCGCCCGCACTCCTCCAGCACTGCCCCTCTGTACTCTGAGAGGGCGTGGAGAGAGAACCACTGCTGCCAACTGGCAGAGGCACAAGGGAGCAGAGAAGCCACATGACCTGCCCCAGGCCTCCCACAGGCAATTCCTTCTGCCTCCACTAGACTGTGCTGTGGAGTCACTTTCCAGGTTTCCTATGGTTCAAATCCAGGGTGGCTGTCTGGAGGCAGTCTTGCTTGCTATTGTTGTCAGAGTCTGGCCCTGGTCTTTAGGTGGTTCTTGTGGTGTCAGACCTTGTGAACAAGATCATGGGTCAGCAGCAGGACTCAAAGCGTTGACTCCACTCTTCCCAGTGCATTATAGTGGTCAGGGACCCCAGAGAGGGAGGTCTCCATGTGAGCTCCTGGCGTGGCGGCTCTGTCTGCTCTTTCCCTGTGGGGCCCAGGCAGGGTGGAACCCCCTCAAGGCCCACTGTTTGAGTTCCTTCCCTCCCACTATTGAACCTGCTTTCAACAGGGGGCCTCCAGCCTCCATCGTTACCATCAAGCACGCCCACTCCCCCTATATTCCCGGCAAACAGATTTAATGGTAGCCAGTCAACAGGAGGGGAAGTTCACCACACCACACTCAAGTCTAAAAAAATCTCACATTCTCTATTCCTCTAAAGCAGATCTCTTTTGGGGGGTGGAAAATTTAATCGGCCACCACCTCCACAGCAGAGTGATGTCTGGGAATTCTTACACGATCTGGAATGTTCTAGGCTTCCATCCTCATGGGTGACTGTTGACAGGTTTGGCTCTTTTCCCAGGTCCATGTGGACTACCAAATGGGACCCACTCCCCCACTTCCTGCCATACATGAGTTTATTGCCCAACTAGGAACACTAGTCCCTGGGGTCTGGCATCCCTAAGGATATCACGTGGGTCTTATCACACTTAGGGCCACAAAACCATCCCTTCCCAGTATCCAAGGAAACTCCTTCCAACACACTCCTCCCTGAGTGGTCCCCTCATACTTCCAAAACTAATCATTCATCTCCAGAATGGAGCACTCTCCCCCAGACATCACCCCAGATAAACCCTTTCTAATGCCAAAACTCAGGTAAAAAGACATCCCAGAGTTTCAGGAACACAAAGCAGGTCTCTCTTCCCTGGGGTGAAGATGAGGTGAAGAGAAACCAACATCACTTCATTCCAATTCCTAATAACTCACCCTATTACTCTGCCATTTATAGAACAACAACTATGTGCCAAACACAATGCTAAACTCTTTCCTGCATGAGATCATCCAATCTACCATTGGCCTTATGTGGTAAGGGTTTTAATTCCCTATTTTGTAAAAGGGGATCTTTTCCAAATTCTTCCAGGCTAGTCAGTGTGGAAGCCAGGACTCCAACCCAGGGTGTCTAATTCCAGAGCCTAGGCTCTCAAGATCCCAGATCCCTTGCTCTCAAGAACTAAGACTTTCTTTAACCTCGGTCCTATCCTTGGTTCTGCCTAGAAGTTTCATTCACACAGCCAAATGAATGAGCTCTTGAAATTGACACAGTGACTAGTCAACTCTTTCCTAGCTGGAGGCCATGAGCCCCACCCAACCTCTGGAATCTTCACTATGCACTCAGGTGAGATCCTCCTTTTCTCCCCCTTTTCCAGCCCCTTACAGAAAAAAAAGACACTTTCCACCAGAGAAGTCTCCTGCAACCTACAACCTGGTTCTTAATGTGCTTTCAACTTACTGGATCCCCATAGTAACTCCAAGAAGTTGAGTTCACCTTGCTTACTAGATAAGTGAGGAAACGGAGACTCTCCAAGATCACAGAGCTAATAGAGAACAGAACCAGCATTAGAATCTGTTCCCAAAGCCTGTAAAACTACCCTCATCATAGATGGAGAATCACCACACACGAGAGGTAACTCACCCAATATCGTTCACAGTGAATGAGCCTGCACAGTGCCAGGCCCTGTGCTAAGGGGCTTCATGCATTCTTCCAGCAAATCCTCACAAAAAGCCCATGAAGTACATAGTGTCACTGTACCCACTTTACAGACAGGGAAAAGGAGGCTTGGAGATGATAATCAACCTGCACTACATCAACTGATAGCAGGCTGGTTCAGCCCCAGCTCTAGAGGCAAGAGCAGGTGGGATGGAGGGAGACAACTTCTCAATAAAGCATGAGTTCTTACTAGGTTTGTGGACCTCCACTGATAAGTTTAGGAGACCCATGAACCTCATGAGTTATGTGCAAATGTGCGTGTGCTTATTGGGCTGGGGGAGGAGAAAAGATATATAGTTTTCAATATATTCTCCAAGAAATCCCTGATGACAAATTGTTTTTAAAAAGTCTTTAACCTTTCACAGTGCCTGGCACACAAAAGGCATGTTGTGTGCACATTATTGGCAAGTGAATAAACAAACTAATGAATAAGTGAGTAAACAAATGAATGAGTAAGTGAATGAATGTTCCTCCATGCCCTGGGAGACACCACGAACGACCTAGGACACACTTCTTCCTGTATCTTTCGAGATGGTGAAATCCATCCCAGGACCTGAGCCCAGTCCACCCCCAGGCCCTTTCTCCCAGTCCCAGAGGCCGCAGCCAGGTGCTAAGCTCCAAAGAGATGCTTCCCCCGCTTTCTCCCCACCTCCACTCCTGACAATGACCAGGCAGAGGCGGGAGTTGTGCAACTCACAATGAAGCTTTATTGATTGCCAGGAGGGGGAAAGGGTGAGGAAGGACTCAAGTGTGAAGTGCTTGGCGGGCAAGAGAGGGGATCCCCCAGTGAGATCTGTGTCCACATGGGGGGCCTCCTAGGCCTGAGCAATGCTGAGCAGCCTCAGTTCTTGGTGCGAAGGACCTGCTCGTGGGTGGACACCACCTTGCCATCGTGCACATCCATGACCTTGGTGCGGATCTGGCGACTGGAGGAGGTCACTGGGGAACAGGGAACAGAGGGTGTTACCAGCAGGAGACAGGCAGTGGAGAAACAGAGTGGGGAGACCAGGGAGTTGATGGGACTTAAATGAACTATCTCCCTGCTGCCCTCTACCCTCACTATCCCTTAGCTCACTGCCCTATCCTAGCACTGATACCATCAACACATTTTTTTCAGACTAGAGCTCCCTAAGGTCAGGAACAGAGTCTGTGTCCTCATACTGGAGGCTCTTACAGACTCAGACCAGACTGGTTCAGTCCAGATCAACCCAAATGGACTGGTCTCAGGGGAAGAGTCACTTGGGGGCAGGGGGGAGGGGGCGGGCTGTCCTTGGTGCTGACCACCAGAACCATGGAGTCTGCCACAGACACCAGGGGACAGAAGTAAAAAGTAGAGGCCACCAGCTCCTAACACTAAGGAAGATTTAGAAAATGGCTTCTGCTTCCCAAAGAGGTTTATTAGGGATCCTGGGTGAGAAACCTCTAGCTCAGCCCCTCAAAAAGCCAACTCCCTAGACCTGCTAGGAGACAGGAAGTGGAGATGAGTCCAGGCCTGATGAGGAGGAAGGTCTTACCGTCTCTGGAGGACTGAGAGCCAGAAGAGAACTGGGAGGAGGAGAGGCTGTGAAGACAGAAAAGGGCAAGATCATTAGACACAGGGAGTAGAACAGGTGAATGGGGAAGAGGGACAGGACTGGGCTGGAGGGCGGTGCACTCACTGGGCGTCCTCGCCCTCCAGCAGGCGGCGGTAGGTGGCGATCTCCTGCTCCAGCCTTGTCTTCACGTCCAGCAGGATCTTGTATTCCTGGTTCTGCTGCTCCATCTCGCAGCGCAGCTGGGCCAGCTGCTCCTCCACGTTGCCGATCAGGTCCTGGATCTGGGCCAGCTGCATGCAGTAGCGGCCTTTGGTCTCCTCCAGGCTGTTCTCCAAGGATGCTTTCTGTAAGGGAGGGAAAGATCAGGGAGTCAGGGATCAATGAGGGTAGTCACTCCCTCCTGCCGGGTCCCGAGTCCAACCCATGCCTGGCAGCTAGCTCGCCTACCATGCTGAGCTGGGACTGCAGTTCGATCTCCAGGTTCTGCACCGTGCGCCGGAGCTCGGAGATCTCGCTCTTGCCGCTCTGCACCAGCTCGCTGTTGGTGGCCACCTCGCGGTTCAGCTCCTCTGTCTGCAGAAAAGAAAAAAGAAAAAAAAAAAAGCCATTCACACTAGAAGTACCTGGAAGGCCAGTCTTCTGGGTCCCTTCCGCCCAGGATGACACCCACCTTGCTGAAGAACCAGTCCTCGGCGTCCTTGCGGTTCTTCTCCGCCATCTTCTCGTACTGGTCGCGCATCTCGTTCAGGATGCGGCTCAGGTCCACGCCGGGGGCAGCGTCCATCTCCACGTTGACATCTCCACCCACCTGGCCTCTCAGAGAGTTCATCTCCTGCACAACCAAAGCACAGTCCACAGTCAGGATCCTCATGGTGGTTCCCCAGTCAGAGATGTTCCTGGCCTGAGCATTGCCCTCCCCCATCTCAATTCCATCCCTTTCCTCCCATTCATCTTCTAAGCCAGCCCTCACCTCCTCGTGGTTCTTCTTCAGGTAGGCCAGCTCCTCCTTCAGGCTCTCGATCTGCATCTCCAGGTCGGCTCTGGACAGGGTCAGTTCGTCCAGCACCCGGCGCAGGCCGTTGGTGTCAGCCTCCACGCTCATGCGCAGGTTCAGCTCCGTCTCGTACCTGGAATGACCCGAGAGAAAAGGAATGAGACACCCATTTGGGCCACACTGAAGGCTTTGTTCTCTGCCCCCTGCAGCGTCTTCCCATAACCAGCACCCCCTGGGGGTGGTTTAGGGAGTCCATCTTGAAAATGGCATGGTTGGACACAGCACCCATTGATGGCTCTGATCTGAGCATTCCTGGGGGCAGGGAATAAAGCAGTTCATCAGGCTGTAGAACTCAGGGAGGGGAGATGCTTCTGGCCCCACAACCAACAGCAGGCAGGACTCCAACTGCGACTGCCTCCTGCACTTCAAGGGGAGGTGGGGAAGTAGGGAACACCTCTCCCTAAAGCAATGGCACCCAAACCTGGCTGTGGATCAGAATCACTCAGGTAGCCTGTTAAGAATAACTGAATCAGAACTCCAAGGGTGGAGCCCAAGAAGCTTGTATTTTTACAAGCACCCCAAGGGGTTTCACGTGGCCATCCTGGCAACTGCCAGCTCTGTTTAGGGAACATGAAAATGCCCCAGCCTGGGAAGATTGGACATCCCGAGCCACCACTGCAAACTCACTTGGTCCGGAAGTCATCAGCAGCCAGCCGGGCATTATCTATCTGCAGGAGGACATTAGCATTGTCCACAGTGGCCGTGAGGATCTGCAGATGGAGAGGACGCAGGTCGTTGGTCAAACGGACATCACTAGCCAGACTTCATCACAGCCTGAGACATCAGGCTTGCTTTCCTACTCTCACCTGAGTCTCCCCTTCTTCCAAAGCCTTTGCCACAACAGCCTAAAGGAGAAGTCCCAGTGGTCCAGCTCTGACCCAGGACTTTGCTGACTCCTGGTCAGAAGAGTGGCTAGAAACAGCCCTGGCCTTGGAACCAAAAGCCCTTGAGTCACAGCTCCTGGTTCCACCACTGATGGGTTGCAGGGCCTCAGTTTCCCCCACCTACAGAGGAGAGGAGGGACCTAAGATTCTCAGGACTCCCTTCCCTGGTCTGATTCTCCTCTTTGTGCATCAGCCAGCCCTGCCAGTCTTCACACATACCTTTTTGAGCCTGCGAGATTGTGGGACCTCAGGTGGGGCTTTCCCAAAAGAGGAGACCCAGCAAGCCCAGGGGATAAGAAAAGAAGAGGCAGAAGAACAAGAACAAAGATTGAACCCTGGATTGGCTGGATTCCCTCCCTCATCATCTGATTCACCTAATCCACAGAAGACATCAGAGCCAGACGCCCAGAAGCAGGATCAGTGGGGAGGGCTCCCAGGTTGGAGCAGGGGGTAGGGGTGGGGCTGGAGTCAGGTGACACCAGTCCCCCAGGCTCCCTCCTGTGCAGGCCATGTAAGGTGGGTCATCACTGAGTGTCTCTGCTGGGGTTTTGTGCCCCCCCTTCTGTGGGGAGGGGCCGGTGCCAGGGCTCATGGGCGGCAGCCGCCACGGCCCAGACTAATGAGCTAATGAGTGGTTTGGGTGTCTAGCCTGGTCCCGTTACAGCCTCACTCCTCCCCTGTGCTGGGCAACAGGTAGCTGCCTCCTGCATTAGCAAGTGGGCCCAAGGGTTCTAGCCTCAGTTCTGCCACTGATTTGCTGAATAGCCTCGAGCATTTCCCAGCCCCTCTCAAAACTTTGACTTCTCCCTCTGTAAAGCACAAAGGCAGGAAACCCCTGTCTCACATGGCCTGGGGTCTGGAGCCCAGAAGGCCATGAGCAAGGCCAGGGACGCTGACCAGCTCTGCTAGAGGTGTCTAGAGCCAGAAGAAGGGATCTGGGGTTGGAGTCGGCCCTGTCTAGGAATCTAAAGATGCCAGTGGCCTGGGCTTCTATTGTTCCAGTGTGAGGTCGCTGGAATGACAGGTCCTGCTGCCCAACATGCACACCTTGTTCCGCAGATCCTCAATGGTCTTGAAGTAGGGGCTGTAGTCCTTGGTCTCAGCGGGCCTCTGCCTCTGGTACCAGTCCCGGATCTTCACCTCCAGGTCGGCGTTGGCCTCCTCCAGGGCCCGCACCTTGTCCAAGTAGGAGGCCAGGCGGTCGTTGAGGTTCTGCATGGTCACCTTCTCACTGCCCACCAGGAGCCCGTCCCCACCACCGAAGCCACTGCCGAAGCCAGCACCGAGGCCACCACCAAAGCCACCACCAAAGCCAGCACCCAGGCCACCACCATAACCTCCACCAAAGCCACTACCCAGGCCCCCACCAAAGCTGCTGCTGCTGCTGAAGCCGCCACCATAGCCACCCCCCAGGCCGCAGGCCCCCCCAGAAGAATAGCGGGAGGAGGAGACCGACAGGCCCCCGTAGGCGCTGGGGGCCCGGCAGGACCCTCCGGCCAGGACAGAGGACATGCGGCTGGAGCCACCGCCAATGCCACAGGAGCCCTTCATGGAGCTGGAGGAGGTGAACTGACGGCTGCAGGTGGTCATGGTGCCGAGGAGGAAGGTGAGTTGAGTGAGCAAGTGAGCTAGTCGGCAGCGAGGAGAGAGAGGTGCTCAGGTAAGTTGGAATAGGATGTGGGTGCTTTATACTCCTGAGGAGGGGGCGGGACTGGCATTTTCCATTCCCCTTGGCTTTCATCACCCACAGGCCAGTGCCAACTCCCAGTCAGATCCCTCCCCTCCCCCGCCTCATCACGTCTATCATCTTTTACTGGAAACTCATTGTTTGGGGTGTTTTTGGTTTCTCATCCCGCCAGGCGTGATTCACATAGGAGGTGTGGGCCTGCAGGCTATACTTTCCCATCCAGCCCTAGGAGCCGCGGCCCTTGGGAGCCCGAGCACCGGGCTCGGCCAGGCGGCGGGGAGTAGGGCCTCTGCACCACAAACCTGGTGACCTGGGAGAGTCCCAGGAACCAGGTGGGCCTCTGACATCCACAGAGAAGAAGTCCATCACTCCAGGGGGTACCTGGCTGGAAAAATGCCAGCATGGCAAGGTTATGGGAGGCACAGCGATGCCCCCTCGGCATCACCATCTATGGAAAAAGACAAGAAGTTCTTGGGGGTCTTCCCAGATCTGACCTGCTAGGCTGTGCTAAGAAGCCTGTCCCATCCTGGAAACATGCCCAGCCAGTCCAGTGGCTCAGGCTCCCACCCTGCCACCCCCGCCTTGAAGGGAAATCCAGGAGGCTTTCCCCAACCCTGGGCACAGACTCTGAGATCCTCCACACACCTGTGGGTAGGCCCATGGCATTGGCTGGCCAAGGGCAGCTGGCCAAGGACAGGTGGCATGTCAGGCACAGCCAGAGCCATGGTGAAAGAGCATGGAGTCAGACTGCTGCTGGCTCTGCTACGGACCCCCGTGCCACCGAGGACCCAAAAGTTCTCTGAGCCTCAGTTTGCTCATCTGTAAAATGGGGATAAATATCCTCTGCCCTGCCTCATGCAGAGTCAGCCCTGAGAATCCAGCGTGGTAGTGTATGTGAAAAGGGTTGGTAAGCCAAGTGTGGTTAGCAAGGTCTGGTTATCATTGCTGTAACCTAGTCTGGGCCCAAAGAGGGTGGAGCAACAGCCCTGGAACAGGACAGGAAGGCCTTTTTCCTTCTAGCCCCAGGGGTCTCTCAGCCACCCCCTCCCCGGGCCACTGCAGTGGGAGAGGCTGGCTCAGGCACCCTTATTGGAACCCTTTTGGAGCTGGTCTAAGGGGTTTGCGGGTGGGAGGAAATGCAGACGCTGAGAGCAGACTTGCGGGACCCTGACTCCCGAAATCCCTGAGGCTCAGGGGACATTTCCAGGAGTCCATTTGGCTCTGCCTTGGAGATTTGCATATCAGGACCTCAGCTGCCCTGTGTCTCCCAGACAACCTCCAAAGGCCCCCCCTCCAGCCACGCCACGCCCTCCCGCCAGCCCCTCCGCTCCGTGGACCCCAGCAGGCATGTTGGGAGGAATGCAGTCGTGTCTGGGGCTGCCTGATGCGTCCCATCTTCCCAGACAGGCCCCAACAGCCCCCGCTGGAGGCTCCAACGCACTTCCTAGGATCAACTGCTCCCAGGCGGGAAGCAAAACCACCCACTTCCCCCAACCCTGACTGCTACCAAGGCAGATGCCAGAGAGCACCCCCTCCCCAGGGCTGAGGAGCTCAGAAGACAATGCTGAGACAGACAATGGAGGCTGTGGGCTCCCCAAATCTGCCGCCCAAGGACTTGCAAGGATGTGAGTAAGTAAGGACCACACCTCGCCCCACCCACCCCTGACAGACACTCTAATCTCCTTCCAGAGGATGGTCCCCCACCCTGGCCCAGCCCTACACCTTCCCCAGTGAGAGGCAGCAGGGATTTTGGCTGAGAGACAGATGCATTTGTTAGGAGCCTATTGCCATTGGGCGTGGCGGGGGGGCCACTTACCAGAGAAAAATACAGCACCCACAGGGACCTGGGCAGTGAGAGTCGGTGCAGAGCCCAACACCAGCTTTCTCTGTGCTGCACACCACCCCGTCTCCCCACCTGCAAGGAACCACGCATAAAATCCCTAGAGCACAGGAAATAAGAAAAGCTCTCTGTCTGCACACTTATACCTGATTCGGTGGAACCCAAAAGAGGTTCCTTCCTTGCCAGCCTCCAAGGGAAATCTAAAAGTTGAGAGGGATAGGGAACGGACGACTTACAGGCTCACACACACAATCTAAGAAGAGACTTTTGCCAGCCCTCCTGGCCCCTACAGACCCTGGAACCCCAGCGTGGAATAGAACTCTGATCTCCCCCACCTCCACCCTGCCAGCACCCAGGATTAGAACCCTGGCCTGGATCGTGGGACTAAGCCCTACAGACATGGAACAAGGCACAAATGGTCTAGTCTGGCACTCATGACATTCGGAGGAGAGGCCGCTTTCGGGGGCAGCAGGAGTTCATGGGATGAGGGGCTTATCTGTTGGGCGCTGGACTCCTAGACAAGCTTTGTGTGGACAGTGGTACCTGGCCCTCACTCCGGCTGCCCCAAGAAGGAGGGGGCGAAAGAGAAGTCTAGGGCGGTGTCTCCTGTGGTTGAGGAGTCTCCCTGCCAGCCTGCTGCCGGGGACCAATGCCAACCCAAACAGGTGGGGTGGCTGAGCCAGGCAGCCCCCCCAACAGAGCCCGCATTGTGTGCTGAGGATGGGCTGGGCACCCAGGGGATGGGTTCCTTTTTTTTTTTTTTAAAGACTTTTTATTTATTTATTTATTTAACAGAGTGAGAAAGAGAGAGAGCAGCAGAAGGAGAAGCAGACTCCCCGCTGAGCAGGGAGCCTGACACGGGGCTTGACTCCAGGACCCCGGGATCACAGTCCAAGCCAAAGGCAGAAGCTCAATCAACTTAGCCACCCAGGGACCCTAAGGGAATGGTTTCCTAAGGAAGGAGGGGACCTCATGATATCGCAGTTCAAGGAAAGAGGCACGGCCCCTGTCCTCAGAGCCCAGTCTAACGGAAGAGACAGTCCCGGCCACCCGGAAGCTCCCGGCCTACAAGGAAAAAGAGGATACACATCAAAATTACTTAAGATGTGGACAAAGATAAGAAAAGTACAATCCCTAGGTATTAGTATCCTGGGACTGCCATGACAAATCACCACAAATGTGGGTTCAAGTAACAGAGGTGTATTCTCTACTGCTCTGGAGACCAGAAGTCCAAAATCAAGGGGTCAGCAGGGCCACCCTCTGAAGGTTCTAGGGGAGAGCCCTTACTTACCTCTTCCAGCTTCTGGTGATCCTTGCATCCCTTGGTTTGTGGCCACAACACCCCAATCTCTGCCTCCCCATCTTCACATGGCCCTTTATGTCTGTGCCTGTCTCTCTGTGTCTTTTTCTGTGTCTTCTAAGGACACTCACTCAGGGGAGCCTGGGGGACTCAGTCAGTTAAGCATCTGCCTTCGATTCAGTCTTGATCCCAGAGTCCTGGGATCGAGCCCCACATTGGGAAATTCCTGCTCAGCGGGAAGCCTGCTTCTCCTTCTCCCTCTGCCTGCTGCTCCACCTGCTTGTGCTCTCTCACTCTCTCTGTCAAATAAATAAATAAAATCTTTAAAACCAAAAAAATAAAATAAAATAAAAGGACACTCATTGGGTTTGGTGCTCACCCTAACCCAGTATGACCTCACCTCAATTCTTACCATAATGACATCTATGTAGATGTATAAATGTATACATGTATAAAGACCCTATTTCTAAATATGGTCACACATTCCAAGTTGCCAGTGGACATGACTTTGCAGGGGACACTGTTTGAAGGACCCACTATACGTGTGACAGACCAGGACCTGTCCACATTGCAGCAGCAGGGGTGGACAGTTGGTGGAAGCATGGCTGTAATGAGATGTGAGCAGGGCCAGTCTAGAAGGCTTCTGGGGGCAGCTGGGAGCTCAACATAGAAGGACGCTATGGAATGGGGCAGCAGAGATACAGAATTTTCAGGTGTCCAGGCTACATTTCCCACCACCCAGTTTCTCTAGGCCCTTTACACACAGACAACTGCTCTGGGAGAGAGCTCTTTTTTATATTGCTTTTAAAATTTTTTAAAGATTTTATTTATTTATTTGATACAGAGAGAGAGGGAGTGTGCATGCACAAGCAGGGGGAGGGGCAGAGGGAGAAGCAGGCTCCCCGCTGAGCAGGGAGCCCAAGAAGAGCTCCAGCCCACATAACCTGAGCCAAAGGCAAATGCTTAAACAATCAAGCCAAGCAGGCACCCCTGCTTTTAAATTTTTATTTTAAAATCATTAAAGTTGAGAAAATATTACAGAGAGTTCACAAGCACCCTTCACCCAGCTTCCCCAATAGGCTCATGTTACATAAATATTGAGCAACTGTCAAAACAAATAAATTAACATTGACCTAATGCTATTAATTAACTACCGACTTTATTCAATTTTCTGGCTTTTCTACTGATGTCCCTTTTCTGTTGCATGAAGGCACATTCTATTGGCTGTCAGTTCAGCTTGGTCTCTTCTGGTCTGTGACAGCTCCTCAGTCTGTCCTTATATTTCATGACCTTGACAGTTTGGAAGAGGTTATGTAGGACCAAAATATCCCCCAGTTTGGGTTTTCCTGACAATTTTCTCATCATCAGATTGAGGTTCAGCATTTTGGCAAGAAAACCACAGAAAGGTGTGTCTTTGTCAGTGCATTGTCTCAGGTACAGAAGACATATATTAAATGGGTTTATTGATGTCCATTGGTTAAGGTAGTGTTTTCTGGATTTCTCTGTGGTAGCATTACTATTTTCCCACCAAAATTAATAAAAACCTTGAAGAAGATACTTTGAGACTGCAACCATTCTGTTTCTTCTTCAACTTTTTTTTTTTTTTTGCATGAATTCTGTGTCCATTAGCGGTGGGAAAGAGCTCTTGATACCCAGTGAGCTCGAGAACCTCATTTTTCCTGGACTCCTTGAGAGACTATGACTTTTAAGAAACGCTTCAGGGAAGGGGGTCCATGCCCAAGAAAGGACTCTTTCTTCCTCTCTCATTCAATCCCAAAGCCAGACTGGCCCTCCCCAAACCCTCTCTGTACCCTAAAACGCTCCCAGACCACTGTCCTTGAAGACATACTAGCTATTTCTCTTTTTTTTAAGATTTTATTTATTTATTTGACAAACAGAGACAGAGAGAGAGGGAACACAAGCAGGGGGAGCAGCAGAGGGAGAGGGAGAAGAGCAAGAGAGGGCCGAGCAAGGAGCCCAACATGGGGCTCAACCCCAGGACCCTGGGATCATGACCTAAACTGAAGGCAGAGGCTTAATGACTGAGCCACACAGGTGCTCCCATACCAGCTATTTCTGTAGAAATTGAGGTCCAGAGTCTTTTTCTAGGCCCCCACAGGCCTGGAGGAAAGAAGGGGACAGTCAGTGTCTTCCCAGTGTCACAGGTAGAAAGTCCCTTTCCCCACAAGTCCCAACCATCTGTCTGCTTGTAGCAAGGGTAAAGTCTCCTAGAGCTGAGGGCTGTCACTTCTAGGAACGATATACTGGGGCCTGAGCCTACCTGGAGCTCAATTTCTGCCTCCAGAAATTGTGGGTTAGCATGGGGAGAGGTAGAATTGCAGGCACAGGAGGTAGCTGGGAGCCTGGAGCACCTCCTCAAGGCCCCATGTCCCTGTTCCCCTAGAAAGGTCTGCCACCCACTGGTTTCCCAGGCCAGCCTGCCCATCTGGGCCTTGTTCTTGTGAGAGCCTTTGCTGACACAACAGATGGGCCGAGCCAAGTGTTTCAGTGTCCATGGCCTTGTCTGTACCTGCCAGCAGCTAAAGACGACAGGACAGAAATCAACTGTCCCACATTATGGATACAGGAGGCTCGGAGGCTGAGGTAATTCCCAAGGTCCACAGAGAGAAAGCTGGTCAGCCAGGATTCAGTCCCAGCTCTGCCTGGCTCTGAGCCTCACTTTTCAAGGACCAGTCCCTTCCTGATAAAGGGTCCCTGAAAGTCAGAGCCAAAGGTGGCCTCAGAGGACATGTAAACCAGCCTCCTAACTTTACAGATGGGCAAACTGAGGCCCCAGGAAGGAAAAGGTCATGTCCAAAGTCACGCAGAGCCTGCTTTGCAAGTGTAAAAGGTTTAACAAGTACTTCCCAGAAATCTGAGCTAGGTATGTTGAGATTACGTGGGGTGAAAAGAGCTGTGCCTGCACCCCAGAGTCACATTTAGGTTGTTAAGAATATGAAGGGTTAGGTAGCCAAAGCCTAGCAACAGATGGGTTCAACTAACCACCTATTAGCTACCTACTCACGGAATGTAAGACTTCATTTTCTAGCCAATTACACATAATGCTCACTGAAAACTGAGCTCCACCCCCATAGCCTAGCCCCCTCTCCAACCCTATATCCCCAGCCATTTTCCAGCCTCTACCTAATTCCCACTTCTGTCCTCTCTTCCTGCCCAAATTCTTCATGTTCTTTAAGACCAAGCCTCAGTTCAACATACAGATTTAAGATACGGTTTCTGAAGACTGTGTGGCATAAAATAGAGGAGAAATGAACAAAAGGGAGAAGGAAGGGAGAGGGGAACAGGAAATTGGTAAAGGTTTGTGAAAGGATGCATGGGATGGGTAAGTGGATGGGCAGATGGATGGACAGATGGATGGACGGATGGATGGATGGATGGATGGATGGATGGATGGATGGACAGATGTACCGGTGGATGGTTGAGCAGGTCGGTGGGCAGATGGATGGATGGGTGGATGGATGGATGGATGGATGGATGGATGGACAGATGTACCGGTGGATGGTTGAGCAGGTCGGTGGGCAGATGGATGGATGGGTGGATGGATGGATGGATGGATGGATGGATGGATGGATGGATGGACAGATGTACCGGTGGATGGTTGAGCAGGTCGGTGGGCAGATGGATGGATGGGTGGATGGATGGATGGATGGATGGATGGATGGACAGATGTACCGGTGGATGGTTGAGCAGGTCGGTGGGCAGATGGATGGATGGGTGGATGGATGGATGGATGGATAGGCAGATGTACAGGTGGACGAATGAGCATATAGATAGACGGATGGACGGACGGATGGATGGATGGATGGGCAGATGTACAGATGGATGGATGGGCAGGTAGATGGGCAGATGGATGAATGGATAAATAGATGAACTGGCAAGTGAGTGAGCAGATGGAAAGATGGGATGATTGAAAGGAAGGACAATGGAATGGAAAGAGAAGAATGGAAGGTGGATAGACAGCGGGTGGTTAGGTGGGGAAAGGATGGATAGAAAACAGAGGAAAGGCCGTCATCCCACCCACCCCCGGGTGGGAAGCATCCTGCAGGAGCTCTCAACTTAGCTGGACCTTGGCAATGAATAGATGCTGAGCAAGAGAGGAAGTGAGGAAGGACATCTCATTTACTCACCTGAGCAAAGACTCAGTGGCATGAAATGCTGGTCGGAGGAAAGGACAGCGCCTAAGCGTTGCTACAGCACAGAGCTGAGCTGCCTGACGGAACTGAGAGCAGGTCGGGGGGATATAGGTGGAGCTGAGGATCACGGACTTTCTCCTAACAACACTGGGAGGACCGAAGTTTCCACACTCGGGAGTGACCCTGTCAGGTGTGTTTCACAAAGACCCTTTTGGTGTCCACATAGAACATAATCTGGGAGAAGGGACAGAAAAGGGAAAACCAGGAAGATGTTGCCTTGTCATTATCCAGGTAAGGGATGGGGTCAGCTCAGACCTCTCCTCTGCCTGGAAGGCCCAGCCCATCACCTTGGACCACCTGCCTTTCCCCTTCTCAGCCTTCCCACTGCCTCTGGGTTGTGTGCCAGCCCCCAGGAGAGCTTATTATAGTGCCTGAGGGGGCCACGAAATGTCTCCCATGTAGTAGGTGCTCAGCATGTTAGTTTACTGCAATTACTCCAGCCTGATGGCGGAGACAGAGCCCTTGTCCTTGGAGATGTCCAGTCTGATGGGGGAGGGAAAATGAGTGTATAACTTTCTCTACTCTCCAAGGGGAGCCTGGAGCCGGGGAGCCACCAGGTGGGGTGGGTAGTACATAGAAGACTTCTTGGAAAGGGTGCGCTTGACTCAGGTTTTGAAAGAAGGAAGAGCCCTGCATGGGTGGAGTGGGGAGAGGGCAATCCCAGGCAGGGGCGTGGCTGTGGGAACTCCAGTGCCAGTCAGCACCTCAGCTGGAATGGCTGTGTCAGGAGTCCTGAGCTACGGGGTCAGCAGAACAAAAGGCAAGGGAGGGAAAGGAAAGAAGTCCCCCTGTAGTTCCAGGCCTCATGAGTAGAAAGAATAAGAATAAGACAGAGGCTGGGTAGTAATCTCAGTGCCCTACTGCCCTCCCCCAGACTGAGCCATCATGTGGGACTGGGGAAGGCCCAGGGTCTCCCAAATCAGTCAGACCAGGTTTCCAGGCAGGGCTCCCCCACTGACCAGCCGTGTGACCTTAGACATGTCACTGCAGCCCTCCCGGTGAGTTTCCTATCAAATGAGTATAGGAGTTCCTATTTTGCAGGATTATTGAGAGGACTAGATTAGCTTGGCACAGAGTAACCATTTGGCAGAAAGTTCTCTTAAAGTAAGCCCGAGAGATTGACCAATGGGAGGCAGGGGGTAAGCTTAAACAGGTGTCAAAACTCAGGCAAAGACAGCATCCAAGAAAAAAAAGGGACACAGGAGAGTGCTGGGCAGTGGAGGAGCAAGAGGAAGGAGGCCTCACGAGAGTTGCTGAGGCCAGCAGGCCCAGGTGAGGAGCTGCTGAGTCTGTGAGGGCCCAGCCAGGGTGGAGTCTATGGGAATGGGCAGGCCCGGAAGCCTGCCGGGAAGAGTCAGCAGGATGGTTTGGGTGTGAGAGGAGAAGGCATGGGAGCTGCCGTAAGGCCCACATTCTGAGGATGGAGGCCCGGCACTCCCCTCCCTCCCCTGCCTGGAAATGAAGGGGACAGGGAAGCAGCGGCTCAGGGTTTCCAGTGAGGCCCCGAGGTCTCCAAAGCCCCACCAGTCACTCAGCATCACCCAGAGCCTGGTTCTTCTTCTCCCAGGCCTACCTATCTGTGCAATGGGGCAACATCTGCATGCATACACACACACACACACACACACACACACACACACACACACACACACCATTATTTCTGCGTCACTCACCTCCGAAAGAGGGGGCTGGAGCAGCTGATGATAAAAGACACATGTACAATAAAACTGAAAATATCCAGGAACGGTCGAAGACAAATCAAAATTAGGTAATAGGGCACACTGATAAACATGTTTTGGTTGCAAGCAAAGGAACTTGAATTCGTTTCAAAAAGAGGCAATTCATTGACTCATTGTTCTCTCCCACTCTCCCCTCCTGCCTCAACACATACATACAAACACACGCATACACACACAACCCTTGTCCTTGATCTGCCTCCTGGCTTCACCTGCACAAGCCAGCCACCCCCGTGAGGCTGGGACCGTAGCTGAGACAGCTACTAACTAATCCTTCAACCTCACTGTCAGAGAGGATCAGCTCAGGACCCTGAGATCATGACCTGAGCCAAAGGCAGAGGCTTAACCCACTGAGCCCCCCAGGTACCCCTCACACTAGAGTTCTCCCTGATATGGAGAGTGGCCAGAATATTATGTGACCAACCCAGCAGGTGACCTGCCCTCTTTTCCCAAGGAAAAGGGATCTGGCATCAGAAGAAGAAAGGCACAGATTTGGCCCCAACCTTTATGAGCTAAGCAGCTACCCCAATGCGTGTCCACCACCAAACTCTACAGAGGTGGCTGCTATCCCCATATGTCTCTGGGTTTCCTGGCAGCCAAGACAAACAGGAAAACATAATGGAATATGAAACCTCGCTCAGAAGGAAGCATATTTGAGTGTCCAGAGACACAAACGTCTTCTACGTTCTGAGGTCTGAGAAGAGTCTATCTTCAGAGATTCTGAAGGACATGAAGAGCTTCTGTTCACTGAGTCCCACTCTGTCAAGCACGATGCTAGACATTGCCACTGATACTCTCATTAAATCCTACAAACCCCCTTGGGGAAGGTGTTGCTGAGTCTCTGTTATAGACTTAGAGAGGTAAAGGCAGGGAAGTTCCACTGGGAGCATATCCCGTGAATAGGTAGGTACCCCCAAAGGTGCTGATGTGCTCCAGAAAGCCAGGTTCCCGAACCCTGGCAGCAGGGCGGCCTGCCTCCTGTAGGCACCAAGCTCCGGTCCCTTCTCCTGGGTACTCACTGGGCAGAATTCCAACTGTCAGCACCAAAGACCTCTGCCTGGGGGCCTTCTCAGGCCACCAGAGCTCATTCTGCCTCTGCACAGGGCAGGCGGTAGTGCTGGAGATTTAACACCCCTCCCCTGCCTGACAGCCTCCTCAGCCTATCAGGATGGGAGGATAAACACCCCAGCTCCCTCGTCCCCTGGGAGGAACTCTGAGGGGGTTTTACTTCACTGTCCCTAAGAATTACACTACAGTGGTCCACAGCGTTCGCTTGCTGGATCACACACCCTTATTAGCTCCCTCCCCTTCCCTTTCCCACCTACCCTCTCCCTAATGGTGTTTCCTGAGACTCCACCCAAAAATACTTTTCGCACTTGAGTTCTTTTTTTTTTTTTTTAAGATTTTATTTATTTATTTGACAGAGAGAGACAAGTAGGCAGAGCAGCAAGCAGAGAGAGAGGAGAAAGCAGGCTCCCCACTGAGCAGAGAGCCTGATGCAGGGCTTGATCCCAGGACCCTGAGAGCATGACCTGAGCCAAAGGCAGAAGCTTAACCCACTGAGCCACTCAGGAGTCCCTCACACTTGAGTTCTTGTTTAAGGATCTGCTTCTGGAATCCAAACCAAGGTACCTGAGAGGGGAAATATATATATTAAATGTGATATATTTTGCTAATAGATAAAATATATTATCTTATATACATTATAATAACATAATAAATACTATAAATTGTACTAATATAAGAATATGGAGCACTTAACTTACAAAGAAGAGTACTCTTTATCATAAATTCCACATAGTCCATCCTTCATAGGATGCTTTCATCGATTTTTGCCCAATTCTTGCAACCTGTAGTGGCAATCGACAAGGAAGTTTAGTTCTGACATGAATGCTCATTGAAGTTTTTATTTGTGTTGAAGAGGGGGATCAAAGAGAAACAATACAGACATATGCCCCAACTTGAGCCATTCATCAGTGAGGTGAGTAACCTCTTCACTGAACCAGATTTCAAATGCAGAAAGCATATTTTCTTACAATTTTTGCTATTAACAATGCAACAGCTAGAGGTATGACACTCTTTTAAGATTAGTCTGCGCTAAGTTGTGCAGCCACTTTGGAGAACAGCGTGGAGATTCCTTAAGAAATTAAAAATAGAGCTTCCTGGGACGCCTGGGTGGCTCAGTTGGTTAAGCGGCTGCCTTCGGCTCAGGTCATGATCCCAGCGTTCTGGGATCGAGTCCCACATCGGGCTCCTTGCTCGGCAGGGAGCCTGCTTCTCCCTCTGCCTCTAGCCTGCCACTCTATCTGCCTGTGCTTGCGCTCTGTATCTCTCTAACAAATAAATAAAATCTTTAAAAAAAAAAAATAGAGCTTCCATATGACCCTGCATTTGCACTACTGGGTATTTACCCCAAAGATACAGGTGTAGTGAAAAGAAGGGCCATCTGTACCCCAATGTTCAGAGCAGCAATGGCCACGGTCGCCAAACTGTGTAAAGAACCAAGATGCCCTTCAACGGACGAATGGATAAGGAGAATGTGGTCCATATACACTAGGGAGTATTATGCCTCCATCAGAAAGGATGAATACCCAAATTTTTTATCAACATGGTTGGGACTGGAAGAGATTATGCTGAGTGAAATAAGTCAAGCAGAGAGAGTCAATTATGGTATGGTTTCACTTATTTGTGGAGCATAAGAAATAACACGGAGGACACGGGGAGATGGAGAGGAGAAGGGAGTTGAGGGAAATTGGAGGGGGAGGTGAATCATGAGAGACTATGGACTCTGAAAAACAATCTGAGGGTTTTAAAGGGGAGGGGGGTGGGAGGTTGGGTGAGCCTGGTGGTGGGTATTATGGAGGGCACATACTGCATGAAGCACTGGGTGTGGTACATAAACAATGAATTCCGGTACACTGAAAAGAAATTTTAAAAATCAAGAATTTTTTTAAAAAAAGATTAGTCTGCATTATTTTTAGCATGTTCCTTAAATTATTTAAGTCAAGATTTTCTTAAGTCTAGACAATCAATAAAACACAACATATCTAGCCCTGATTTGTAGCATTTACCATTTCCGTGGTGTAAATATCCTACTGCCTCACTTTGTTGCGGGGGAGGGTGGGCAGGAAGAGGAGGGGTTGGGGGGGGTGCTGCCAAGGAAGAGTTTGACCACAATAGGCATGCGCACAACTCAGTACAACTCCAGGCGGGGAGCAGCCCCTTGTGGATGCGGGCTGAGTTCACTCTGCTCCTGCAGGAACTTGCCCTCTCTGCGAACTTGCTGAGAACAGCAAGGCCAGGTGTCTGCTCCTCTGGAAAATCACCACAGAGGTAGCAGACTCCCTGATAACCTACCTACCAGTCATGCACCCTTAAGGAGGTCGCCCACCTCCCTGAGCCTCCATTTCCTCACCTGTAAAATAGGATGAATATGGTGCAGGGACATAGCTAAGAGTCTTGGCAGAGAGGAAGCAGGAAGAAGCCATTTGCTCCAACTCAGCCTTAGGAGGAAGGACACAACTCTCTGTCCCCAGCCTTGCTGCAAGAATCAAATGTCATAACGGGTCCCCTTCAGGGAGATACTAACACCCTAAATTCACGAAAGGAACTGAAATTCAGAGATGAAGCGATCAGCCAAGGTCATACACCAGGCTCCACCCCAGGCTGACCTCTTGCCTCCTTCCACTATTCCACATTACCTTCTGCGAGGGAATACAGTCTAACTTTAGGGGTTTTTTTTTCCCCTTTTGGTTATCACTTTTGATTTGTGTAGTCATACTGTTATCTAAATACAAAGTTAATTTAAAATCTATTAGATGGTATCCCAGGCTAAAACACAAATGAACCCTAAGGAACATTAGGCTATGTGAAATAAGGCAGTCACGGAAAGGATTAATACCGTGTGATTCCACTCATGAAGTACCTAAGTAGTCAGGAGCATAGAAACTAGAAAGGAGGAGGGGCGCCTGGGTGGCTCAGTGGGTTAAAGCCTTTGCCTTCGGCTCAGATGATGATTCCAGGGTCCTGGGATCAAGCCCCATATCGGACCCTCTGCTCAGCAGGGAGCCTGCTTTTCCCTCTCTCTTTGCCTGCCTCTCCGCTTCCTTGTGATCTTTGTCTGTCAAATAAATAAATAAAATCTTTAAATTAAAAAAAAAAAGAAACAGAAAGGAGAAAGTTTGTTAGCAGGCGGGGGGGGGGGGGCAAGGGAGAAAAGGGAATTGAGGTTTAGTGAGCGTGGAGCTTTGTGTCTATTGTACAATATTGTGAATATATTTAACATACTGAGCTCTATACTTTAAAATTATTAAAATGGTAAAAAAAAAATCTACTACATGGTAATATAAAATTGGCAGTCCAGGATATTGGTGTGTACAATCTGGTTTTCTATTCTTTTTCTTAAAGGTTTTTTTTTTAAAGATTTTATGTATTTATTTGACAGACAGAGATCACAAGTCGGCAGAGAGGCAGGCAGAGAGAGAGGAGGAAGCAGGCTCCCTGCTGAGCAGAGCGCCTGATGTAGGGCTCGATCCCAGGACCCTAAGATCATGACCCGAGGTGAAGGCAGAGGCTTTAACCCACTGAGCCACCCAAGCACTCTGGGTTTGTTTGGTTTTTTTTCAAGATTTTATTTATTTATTTGACAGACAGAGATCACAAATAGGCAGAGAAGCAGGCAGAGATAGAGAAGAGGAAACAGGCTCCCTGCTGAGCAGAAAGCCCGATGCAGGGCTCCATCCCAGGACCCTGGGATCATGACCCGAGCCGATGGCAGAGGCTTTAACCCACTGAGCCACCCAGGAACCCCTTTCTTAAAGGTATTTTAAGTAATCTCTACACCCAACACAAGGCTTGAACTCACAACTCCAAGATCAAGGGTTGCTAGCTCTTCCAAATAAGCCAGCGCCCATGTTTTTAACTAGGAAACCAATGTGGTATTCAACAAATGAACTGATTTTATAGTTCTTAAATTTTTATGTACTTTTTTTGTTCCTATACACACACACACACAATTTTATAGATACGTGTAAAATTGTATACACTCTTTTTTTTCTTTCCTATTTTCATGGATCTCTCTATTATCCATTACACCCACCTGGTCTCCCACCCTAACCCCAAGGTAACCCATGTTAATAACATATGTACCCTTTCATATTTGCAGTGCTCATATGTACGCACAGACATGCATTCACATAAATTGACACATAAGTGTGAATACATACATATTCACACAAGTGAGGTCAGCATACTACCTGTTCTTTTCTGTAGCCTGCGCTTATTTCCCTTTCTCCCAAAACCTTGAAAAATCTCTTCTTGCCATCCTACACAGCTCCAACTTATTGATGCTGGTGGCTGCTTAATACTCCGTAGTATGAGCGAACCCCTATGTACTCAACTGTACACTATCTTTGTTTTCCTTTTTTGGTCACTGTAAATAATGTAGTGATAAATATCTTCGCACCCATGCCCTTTTATTTCTATTTTTCTTTATTCATTTAATAATGAAGCCCCTTTGATCATTTGAAAGTCTTCTTGGATGTGTACTCACACGTAACGAACCCAGAAAGGAGCCCGAGAGAAGAAAAACTCTGGGAACCGAACAATGGATGAATGTGTTTCATTTTTGTATTTTTTTTTAATTATCACACTATCGATAAGGCAGATAAATCTACCTGTTTTATGTGTAACTATCCTATAATCATAGGACAGGAAGGGACCCCGCGCCCCAGGGATGTGTTTACAGGGAGTTGAGTCAGAAATAGACTCTCTTTCTAAACAGCTGACATCTTTGCTTTGACACCTCTTGACTTGCTCAAAGCCCTGAGGGGGTCCTGGACTGTTGAGGGAAGGGGGGCACAGAGCTACATCCGCCCATGGCAGTGACCACACAGCACATCAGTGGAAGCCTTGGTGCCTCAGCCCTGGCAAGACCAGACTCCCATCCTCTCGCGGCTCAGAAAGCAACTTGCTTTCTCTTCCATGCAGCTCATCAACACCTACCATGGTGGCTGCCTTGTACCAACATGACAAGGGGCATGTGGAATCCAGAGAAGCCTGTCCTCAAGGGTTCTCTGATGGACCCAGCTGGGGTCCATCAGAGAACCTGGGGAACCTTCTGGGGAACCTGGGTGTCTCAGATGGTTAAACGTCTGTCTTCTGCTCAGGTCACAGTCTCAGGGTCCTGGGATCAAGCTCTGCATCCTTGGCCCCTCCCTCCTTGTTCACGTGCATGCACTCTTTCAAATAAATAAATGAAATCAAAAGGAAGGAAGGAAGAGAGAGAGAAAGAGAAGAGAAAGGAAGCGGAGGGGAGGGAAGGCTAAGAGAGAAGAGAAGAGAAGAAAAGAGAACACACTTGCTTCTGAGTCCATGGAAACCTGAAAGAGCAGAGGTCTGTAGTCCAAATCTAAGGCCTGACTCCACAAATCCTTATCAAGTGTCCCAGATGTGCTGGGTGCTAAGGGTTGTGGGGACCAGCAAAACAAAAAGCTTCATCTGTGTTTATGTCTCAGGGAACTGTCAGAAGGCCTTAAACAACAAGCCTCGGAGGTGGGAAGACAAATCTAAGAAATGGCTTATCTCAGACACTAGGAGGGACCCTGTGCTTTTTATAGCCCTTGGAAACAATGGGCCCAAAGAAGGCAAAACCTGACGCGCTTACCACTCATTTATTTACATCAGCAGATACACTTTATGAGCTATCATTAATTCTCACTCCAGCCATTGTTTTAGCTCTTTATGCAATTATCTAAAACAATATTTCACAAACTTTGACACTAACTCAAGCCTAAAGAATCTGAGGGTGTGTTCAAAATAAAGTTACAAGGAGCATTCGGGAGCACACAACCTCCTCATCACAGGTGCCATGATCTTAGGAAATGGGAAAGGCCAGGCAAGAACAAAGTGCTGGTCTGATTTGGGACTTGAATCTGATCTTGGGGAATCCAAGCAGCAAGTCATTTCCAAAGGGCAAAGCTAGTTCCCTTATTGAAGGAGAAGCTCACATTTCTGCCTTGACGCCTTCCTTTAAAAAAGATTCATGTTTTGGGGCACCTGGGTGGCTCAGTGGGTTAAGCCTCTGCCTTCAGCTCAGGTCATGATCCCAGGGTCCTGGGATCGAGCCCTGCATCGGGCTCTCTGCTTGGTGGGGAACCTGCTTCCCCCTCTCTCTCTGCCTGCCTCTCTGCCTACTTGTGATCTCGGTCTGTTAAATAAATAAATAAATATAAATAAATAAATAAATAAAAACCTAAGGGGCGCCTGGGTGGCTCAGTGAGTTAAAGCCTCTGACTTCAGCTCAGGTCATAATCTCAGTGTGCTGGGATCAAGCCCTGCATCGGGCTCTTTGCTCAGCAGGGAGCCTGCTTCCCTTCCTCTCTTCTCTCTGCCTGCCTTTCTGCCTACTTGTGATCTCTGTCTGTCAAATAAATAAATAAAATATTTTTTTTAAAAAAACATTTTAAAAGGAGTTCATGTTTTGTCTCCACACAATATGACAATGAAAAGGAGAAACATGCTTTCTTCTTCAGTAGTTTTACTAACTAGCTAGGAGACCCTAACAAAGTATTTTTTTCCCCTCATTAGTTGAAGCCTCACTTTCTTCATCTGTCAAATGGAGGCCTTTATTTCCAGAGTTCAACCAGTTCACTGGTGGCAATAGGCACCATGAAGACACAGGCACAGAGAGCTTTTTGAGGTAGAGGGCATTCTGCATCCTCTGCTCTGACATCTATTACTGAACAACTCATAAGCATGCGATCTAGTTCAGGAGTCTTTTAGCAACCCAGACCAGGACTCTATCTTTATGTGAGGGTCCTTTCATAAGGTCACCTTTGAAAGGGACAGATGAATTCATTAACAACAGAGATCTTTAAAAAGATAATACTCCAATTTGGTGAGAAGGTTTTGAAACAGGTACTCTCATTCCCTGCTGGTAAATTATGCAAAGTGGTACCACTTCTCTTGAAATGAACTGGACAGTACAAGTCAAGACCCTTGAAATAGTCGTTATTTTCTCATCTAGTAATTGTACTTCTGGGAATCAAGCCAAAGAAAATAATGCAAAATATTTATAAAAACTTTATGCAGAAAGAGGTTATTGCTGTAATATTTTAATTTACAACAACAAAAAAAATAGTGGAAACAGCATTGAAATGTGTGACACTTTTAATAATATAGGAAAGTACTTCTCTTAAAATATTAATAAAATTGAATACAATGTGATTAGTGTGATTGTAGATGGATAGATAGATAGATAAACAGACAGATAGGCATGTAATATATATATATGACAGAAACTCACCAAAATGTCATTAGTGGTTGCCTTTGGGTGTTGGGATTTGAGGTTCAATCTGAGTCATAACCTCACCTATGGCCCAGAAGACAGTGTCAATGACCATAAATAAGGACACATGTTTGCTGAACAATGATCATGCATTACGGAGTGATGAATCAGGCTCAGCAGCCTTGAAAGATGAAAAATATTTTGCCAGGTATAACAGGGACTTTGCGTCATTTATCACCACCCCTCTAAACACCCCTAAAATTAGTGTAAGTGAATAAAACATGTATTGGACAAAGAGAATAAGAGAAGGGATTACAGTAACAATATTTTGGGATCTAGAAAACAAACAAAAAAGTGTATTGGTACTTTTCCAGGAGAAGTCAAGAAGCAAGCAGATTCACACAACAGGACCCTAGGAAGCCTCTGGAATAAGAGGCACCAGGCACCTCTGAAGGTGGAGGGCAGGTGGGCTAGAAACAGGAGGATAAATGGGTCAAAATTCTGTATAAAAATTAGGGATACCTCCATAGCTCCTTTCTACCCCAACCCCACCTGATGCCAACCACTCCTCCTTTACCCCAGGAGAAACTGGAGGTGTACTCTGGAGTATTTACCCAGAGGGACTAAACCCTGAGGGACCAAGCACAGCTAGGGGTGGGGTAATAAACTGATTTAAGTCAGATTAACTGATACTGAGACCCTCTCAGTCTCCTTCCTCCACATAGCTTCCTGAAAGCTGGTAGGCCAGGCAGAAAATGAGAGGCATCCTTCCTGAGGAAGACCCTACCCAAAAGAAAAGGCCTACATATACTGACATTTGAGGTTTCCCAATAAAACAACATAATCTCCACCAGATTGTTCTACAGTGAGACTCAGCAAGGGAAAAGCCCTTTACCATGTACACACATACTCACTCACATTCCAATCAGCTTTTTAGTGACTTACTCTTAAATATTAACCAAAAATCAAGAAACACAGACTTTGAGGGAAGCTTCTGGCATAAATGACAGAGATAAGACAAATCAGGAAAAAGGCAGCTGAAAGGAAAGTGAAATGATGATGGAAATGAAAGAATTATTAAAGCCTTGATCAATAGCTCAACAAGGTAAAAGGACATATTCTGTCTTGAAACAACAACACGAGACTATTTTTAAAAAGCATCCAGAGTTACTAAAATGTATCCAGCTTTTTTAAAACTAAGTAATAAGATTGGATGGCAAAGTTTAGGGAAAGCTCAGAAAGTTGAAAAAAAAGAGAAGTTAGATGAAAAACAGAAGGAAATACATAGCAAAAAGAAGAGTTCCAGAAACAGAAAAATGGAGGGGAGGAAATTGTGAAATAAATAGAAAATCTCCTGTAAATTTTCTGAAGAACATGAATTTCTACACTGAAAGATGCTGTCAAGTGCCCAATCCAACAGATCCAACACAGCCACAGGGAGGCCGAACATGTGATAGCTCAGGTGGCTAGAGAGCAAGAGAAGAGCCTAAAAGCTATGGAGGAAGGCTCAGGAATCAGATAGCATCAAATATCTAGAATCAAAACAGCATTAGACTTCTCAGTAGCAACACTGGAAGCCAGGAAATAGTGACACAATATCTTTAAAGTGCTGAGGGGAAAATTCTTTGCAACCTAGAATTCCATACCCAACCAAACTATCCATCAAGAATGGGCGTTAGACTAATGATGTTTTCAGACATGAAAAGTTTACACATCCTCTCTCAGGAAATTGCCAGAGGATGTGTTTCACGAAAATGAAGAGGGAAGAAAAGAAGAAGGGAGACATGGGCTCCAGAAAGAGAGAAGCAACACAGAAAGAAGGGATGTCCAAAAGGACAATGAAGGAAGATTTCAGGATGACAGGAGGCACAGAGAGCACCCAGAACTTGCTGGAGCAGGACAGTGGACTCCAAGAGAAATACCTTCAAGAAGATAAAACTGATAGAATATTCAGTGTTTAAACATTTTAGAAGATCTATACTTCTGGCAGTGAACTAGGGAATACATTTAGGTTAGGTACACAGAAAACATCAGCAAGTTAAAAGATACATATTCCAAAGAAATGTAAAATAGTATAAAATATTTTTGACTATAAAGAATAGCTAAATAGTCATGATAATGTAAAATTAAACATTTCTCTAGTGAAAATATGGATATATTATTGAGAGAGTAGGAAGGAGGGAAGGGCAATGTTGTATAAGAGAGCTGAATCCCCCTCCTTCACAGCAGGTGAAAGCTAAAAGTCAAGAAGTTAAAAGCTAAAATTGAGGGGCCCCAGGTGGCTCAGTTGGTTGAGCATCTAACTCTTGGTTTCAGTTCAGGTCACGATCCTAGGATCATGGGATCCATCCTCACATCAGGCTCCAGGCTCATTGTGGAGTCTGTTTGAGATTCTCTATCTCCCTCCCCCATTGACTCTCCTCCTGTCCAGCCCCCAATCTCTCTCTCAAAATAAATAAAGTCTTTTTTAAAAACTAAGACTGAAAAAAAAAAAAACAACCAAGAAATGGTTGTATAAGCCTGGAATTTAGAAATAAGGCCAATGCCTAAAGTAATAGCTAGGAGTTGAAAGTGGAAGGTGGGAACAGAGGCACATGACACAGCCTGAGGATGGTTCTTTTCCATAAAAAGACTTATTATGAGACATACATAACTTTGATTTTGCTAATTAAATTTTTTAAATATAGAAGACACCCATAGCAAGTGAGAGGCGTGGGGCAGGATGGTTGACTACTGTGCGCAGATCAGGGAATGATGGGAAAGCACCACAGTGGGTTGAGACAAAGCATCAAGAGGTAAAATGAACATCATGGGTGGTTAAACAGAGGAGTCCCGATCAACATCCTTGCTCTTGATCTTGACCATATTCTTGCTAGAAGGGCCATCAAGCAGAAATGGGAATGAGACAGATGGACAGTGAGGAGCCTGCTTAGGGGGCCGTACCTAATTCTTGGGAGAGAGGAAGTGGGTCTGAATGTGCGGGTGGTCATATGAGGATGAAGAGGAGGGCATGAGTGACAGATGTTTCCTAGGGGGCTTGTTAGCCTCAGGCCCCTGTCTGAGGGGAATGAGAAAGAAGGGGCTAATGCGGGTGATGAAGAGGAACAGGTTGGGAGAAGAAACTTCCGTTCTAACCATGGACCCCATCCCAAAGAAGAAGGCTCTGTTTCCCACCATCCAACACAGAACTTGTTGGACAAGTGTGAGGGGCTAAAGGGTAGAGTTAAGAGCTCAAGCTTTGGAGTCTTTGGGATAAAATACCGAAAAAGAGTGAGTGGCATTAAAAAAAAAAAAAAGCACAGCCTTCTTAACCAGACCCACCCAGTGTGAACAGTCACCTCTTACTATCTGCATGACTTTATGCAAGTTACTCAACCTCACTGAATGGCAGGGTTGTCTCCATTCCAAAACGGTCCTGACCACACCCACCACCCAGGGTGGCTGGCTGCGCCCGGGAGCTCCTTCCTGTCCTGTGTCCCCACCTCCCACGCCCTTGCTAGCAGAGGGCTTTTCTAGGAAGACCCTACCAGTGCTTCTGAGTTTCCTGGACCCCTCTGGCTGTGAGGTCCCAGAAGATCCCTGTGAGACACCTTCAATCCCCCTCCCATTAGGACCTCCCAATCCCCCTCCCAAGAACAAAGACCACACAGGTTTGCATCAACCAGAAAGTCAGCTTTATTAGCCCACCACCAGCGGAGGGGAAGGGGAGACAGCAGGGCATCGCGCTGGGAGAACAGGGCCCTGGCCCAGGCCGTCAGGAGGCGGGGGCCGGCGGGGGGCAGGAGGCTCTGGAGGAGGCAGCTCAGTGCTTGGAGCCCTGGCCCTGGTTGAAGCTGGATGAGCCCTGCTCCTTGAGGATGGACCTGGTCTGGTGGCCAGAGGAGGAGGAAGACGAGGAGGAGAAGACTGTGGGAGAGAGAAGAGGGGGTAAGAAGGGCATTGGGAGCTAAGTGGCCCCACACAGGGCAGCTGGGGTCTCTGAGGGGCCCAGGACCCTCAGGAGCCTTACCATTGTGGGAAGAAAAGGAATGGCTGGACCCTTGCTGGGAGGCGAGGCTGTGAGGGAGACAAGGCAGAGCAGTTAGATGTGCTGGGAGCCGCTACAGGGCTAAAGGGTCTGGGGGACAGAAGTGGTGGGGGGGCACTCACTGAGCATCCTCGCCCTCCAGCAGGCGGCGGTAGGTGGCGATCTCCTGCTCCAGCCGCGTCTTCACGTCCAGCAGGACCTGGTACTCTTGGCTCTGCTGCTCCATCTCACAGCGGAGCTGGGCCAGCTGCTCCTCCACGCTGCCGATCAGTCCCTGGATCTGGGACAGCTGCATGCAGTAGCGGCCTTTGGTCTCCTCCAGGCTGCCCTCCAGGGATGCTTTCTGTGAATGGGAGAAAGAGAGTCAGCAGAGGTGGTCACTATTGTCCCCCCGGGCCTCTGGGCATGTCTCCTGAGAGGGACGTGGATTGGGACTCCAGCTGGGCTACTGATGGGCCAGACAATGTGGAGAAAAGTTACTCCATTGTTCTGGGCCTTAATTTCCATGTCTATATAATGGATAGAATGATCCCTCCAGTCCCACTCCTGGGTTGAGAGAGGCAGAACTGTACCGTGGCAGTGTTAAGGGGCTGGTGGCCCTTACTGGGCACTTGGGGATGGGGGCTGGGCGGGGTCCTTCGTACCATGCTGAGCTGGGACTGCAGTTCAATCTCCAGGCCCTGGAGCACCCTCCGGAGCTCAGTCACCTCACTGCGGCCACTCTGCACCAGCTCACTGTTAGAGGCCACTTCTTTGTTCAGTTCCTCGGTCTGCAAGAGCAAAGGAGAGCAGGTGGGAGGCACTCCAGAGGTGCTCCCTGCTCGGGGCTGGGCAGTCCTGAAGGAGGACAGAGGACCTGAGCCCCACCTTGCTCAGGAACCAGGCCTCCGCATCTCTGCGGTTCTTCTCCGCCATCTGCTCGTACTGGTCACGCATCTCGTTCAGGATGCGGCTCAGGTCCACACCGGGGGCAGCGTCCATCTCCACGCTGACGTCCCCGCCAGTCTGACCCCGCAGGGCAAGCATCTCCTAGGAAGGGGAGGCGGGAGGTGGTTAGCTCAGCTTTCCTGGCTCCTGAGCCAGCCCTGGATGGCCACACCAGCAGCCACCCTCACCTCCTCGTGGTTCTTCTTCAGGTAGGCCAGCTCCTCCTTCAGGCCCTCGATCTGCATCTCCAGGTCGGTCCTGGCCAAGGTCAGCTCGTCCAGCACCCGGCGCAGGCCGTTGATGTCGGCTTCCACGCTCTGGCGCAGGGTCAGCTCATGCTCGTACCTGGCGGGACAGAGGTCAGGGCATCAGGCTCCATCCAGGTTTCTGAGGCTCAAGGCCAGCGGCCCCAGCGCTTGCCTCCTGCCCTCTGCCCCACACTCAGCCCGCCACGGTCATTGCTCACTTGGTCCTGAAGTCGTCCGCCGCCAGCCTGGCATTGTCGATCTGCAGAATGGGCTGAGCATTCTCGATGGTGGCAGCGATGATCTGCAGACAGAAAGGAGGGACAGACCTGTCACCCAAGACTGCTGCTCGGGGCGGGGGGAAGAGAGGGTCGCCTGGCTGGCAGGTGAGGCCCTCCAGCCAACCTGGGTATCTTTTCCACCCAGCTCAGGGTGTGTGGAGGGATGTCCCCCAGTCCCTTCACTGCCCCCCGCATCCTCCGTCCCAGGATGAGAGAAGCTGAGGGTGCAGAGGCGATAAGAGAGTCAGAGCTCCAGACCCAGCTCAGGCACCTTGATGCTGCCACCAATTCTGAGTGGCCTGTGGCCTCTCCCCCGAGGTGGGCTCAGACTCCCTGTTTGTGAAGTAAAGATGCTAAAAAGTGGCTTCTTAAGGGCCGCTGCAGTCATGACCTCTCTCAACGCTCCCACCTCCCAGCGCCGCCAACCTGCCCTGCGCACCTTGTTCCGCAGGTCCTCGATGGTCTTGAAGTAGGGGCTGTAGTCCTTGGCCTCACTGGGCCGCTGCCTCTGGTACCAGTCCCGGATCTTCACCTCCAGCTCCGTGTTGGCCTCCTCCAGGGCCCGCACCTTGTCCAGGTAGGAGGCCAGGCGGTCGTTGAGGTTCTGCATGGTGAGCTTCTCGTTGCCGGAGAGGAGGCCGCCATCGCCACCACCGAAGCCACCACCAAAGCCAGCACCGAAGCCAGCACCGAGGCCACCACCAAAGCCAGCACCCAGGCCACCACCATACCCTCCACCAAAGCCGCTACCCAGGCTCCCACCAAAGCTGCTGCTGCTGCTGAAGCCGCCACCGTAGCCACCCCCCAGGCCGCAGGCCCCCCCGGAGGAGTAGCGGGAGGAGGAGACCGACAGGCCCCCGTAGGCACTGGGGGCCCGGCAGGACCCTCCGGCCAGGACAGAGGACATGCGGCTGGAGCCACCGCCGATGCCACAGGAGCCCTTCATGGAGCTGGAGGAGGTGAACTGACGGCTGCAGGTGGTCATGGTGCCGAGGAGGGAGGTGAGGGAGCGAGCGAGCGAGTCGGCAGCGAGGAGAGAGAGGTGCTCAGGAAGGCAGGGAGGATGCTGGGGCTGCTCAAACCCCAGGAACTTTTATACACACCGGGGCAGGCGGGGCCTCCCAGCTGCTGACTTGCGGGCTCCCCTCCGGATTTCATCACTCCAGGTCCCGTCCGACTCCCCACTCCGGATCAGGATTATTCAGCCCGGGGTCGACTCACTCCACTGGGTGCCGCTTGAGTTCCCACCCAGCTCTGGGGGTGTGGGGCCGAGAGAAAAACACACAAACGCGAGTCGGTTGTGACTCAGGCTGGGCGGTGGGAACCCGGCTGTCGTTCCTGGAGCCTCAGGGCCCAGCGGGGCCTTGGCACAGACAGCCTTGAGACAGTCGCGTCCCCAGGCTGTGAGTCAGCCCAGAACGGACTCCCTGCCCTACAGGACAGCCTTGATGGCAAAAGGCCCCAGCAATCAATGCCAGCCCAGGGTGTCTTGGGATGTGTTGTGGGGGTCCTACTAGCCCAGCACTGGACCGGAGAGCTGGGGTGCTACTCTCACTCTGCTTTGCTCACTGTGTGACCTGACACCCCTTGCCTCCCCTCTCTGGGTCTCTGTTTCTCCTCAGGGAAGGGACAAAGCCTGGGCCAGGTGATCACAGAGACTTCTCTCATTGTAAAAATTCTCTGACTCTCTTTCCCTTATTGGATCCAATCTCAGTTTCAGTGGCTGCCTTTAAGCCCCCAAGATCCTCAGAAGTGTTGGGTACCATGGAACAAGCACGTGCCATTGAGTCAGACAGGCAGCCGCTCCCCATGCTGCCCCTTTCAAGCTATCCGGCACAGGCAGTCCGTCTTGTAGCCCCTCTGGGCCTCAGTTTTCTCATCTATAGAAGGGGAAGACACGCCGCCGAGGAACATGCACACAGGACCCCACAGGCCACTCCCTGATGGTGGCCCTGCCCCTCAGCTTCCCCATCCTTCCCTTGCAGCCCGCTGCCCCCTTCCCTGCCTCCTCACACCCACCCCTGCACCCTGGCACCTCCGTTCATCTATACCCCAATACTCCCATCTTTTGAGCAGCCCACCCCCACTGTATGCCCTACTTAGTCATGGATGCCCACCACAAACTGCGGTGGGCGGGAGTCCCCATCCTGCCAGTAGTGCCCTATGTGACTCCAAACCCCAATGGGGGGCCCTGAGTCTCCACACTGGATCCGGGGATCCATTCCCAACAGTTTTGTTTTGAGGATTCACAGATTCCGGGTTGGTCATTGAGTGGAGGAGAGGGGTGTCATATGGAGCCCTATGTGTGTACCGCACGGTTCCGGGAAGGGCAATATTCCCACCACAGGTTTATAGACGAGGCAGCTGGGAGGTTAAGTGGGCTTCCCAAGACGCCAGTCAAGGGGGAGCTGAGGTTTGGACCCCCGCCTGTCTGCTTGCCCAGTCAAGCCCTTCCCGCCATCCTGAACCACCCTCTCTCTCTATGCATCGCCAACATGCATGATTGTCTTGAATTAACCCTGTGACGTGGGGAGGACAGAGGAAGAACCAGAGGGAGGGAGTGGTTCGCCCAAAGTCGCTCGGCTTTAAGCTGCGGACCCAGGACTAGAACCCAAGGCTCAGGGCATCTCCACTTGCCCATGATGCCTTGCAGGCTGGGACCAGGTGTGTCCATTCTCATTCACCTCCCCACAGCACCTGGAGTAAGCTCTGCCCATGGTGGGCATGACCTTGGCCTGAGGGCTGGAGACAGGATTGGGGGCATCTAAACCCCAAACCAAAAGCCACCTCAGGGCGCTCTAGGGGAACAGAACAGCCACTGTCGCTACTCTGACGTGTCTCTGTGGGCTTGCCTTAGCCTGGGTAGGGCTGGCAGATACTACAGGAACCAGCAGACAGGAAATGCTCCTTGTCAGTCACTCGGCTTGTAGGAACAGGGCCCAGAGATCTGAGCAGAGCAGGTGCCCAACACACACCTCCAGGGACAGTCTTGGGAGACAGAACCCAATGCTCCCCTCTCCCAACCCCAAAAATGGGCAAAATGGGTCCTAGAAGCTTGGACAAAACCCCTGGTGTCAAGATGGACCTGGAGTTCAGGTCCAAGCACAGACATATCACCCTCAGAAATAAAAAGGACCTCTGAGGTCACTGAAGACTACAGAGCCCCAAGCAGAGAGAGTGAAAAATTATTCCAGGTTAAATAGCACAGAAATGGGAGCAGAAAATCAAACCCAGTTCCTGAGGTTCACAAGTACTCTCCGCGGGGTCTCTGGGAGCTCCTGCTTCTCTGCCCCAGAACACTCTCCACCTCCCTCCCTTCTGATTAGAGCCCTGCCCCTTCCACTGTTCCTGGAGTCCAGGTGGCTGTGCCCGCAGGCCCGGAGCTGATGGCTGGGGATCCACGTGGGCTGAGAAGCTACTCGAAGTAGCCGGCCAAGCCATCAAACCACTCAGACAACACCGCAGACCAAGCTCCCACTGTGTGCTCAGCAGCCGGGGTGTGGGGGTGGGGAAGATGGAGCAGAGCCCATTTATTCCATGCCAACGAGGCAAACCTACTCGAGGTTGCTGAGATCCAGGATTGCTAGGACTGTGGGCACAGGGACTCCCAGCAAACTGGCATCCCTCCTAAGAGTGGGTTCCTTCCCCCTTCCCAGGCCTCTTTTCCTCTCTCCTTTACCCGCCCCATCTCAGGTCTGAGGTCATCTCATACCTGAGTTGGCTGGGAAATATTATTGGCACGCCTCAACTCGCAGTGATTCCCCAACCTGACTGATCATCGGGATCCCCATTCAGATTCCCAACCTGCTCTGACCCACTGTCTCAGCATTGCCCAGGACAAGCCTGATCGTGGGGACGTTTTACAAGCTCCTGGGGAATTCTGCTGACCAGCCAGGCTGGGAAGCAGGATGCAGCCTAGGGGGAGGAAGGTAAGGGGGGATGGGGAGGCCCCCAAGGAGACTGAGGGGAGAGAGGGGGCTGCTGCAGGGCCCCAACCCATGGGGCTTCAGGGCAGGGTGAAGAAAGAGATCCCCGATGAGCCAGGACAGAGCAGCAAGTAGGAGCCAGATCTGGGCTGGACACTCTGTTATAAAGAACAAGGCGGAGAAGCCACTTATGGACAACCCCACACAGTACTGGCCATGATGGGGTACATGGGGGCTGCCAGGAGGGAGCAGGAGTGCCCAGTCCAGGCTCTGGTCCCACGACGGGCCCCAGGATCTGGGTGAATCTGTAAGTGTCCGATGGCAGGTGGTCCTTTCAACTCTCCCCGCATTGCACGCCGCTCTTCCGAGGGTGGGGGCTATAACAGCCTATCGTGATGGTCTGCACAACCAAAGAGCCCTCAAGGGAACGCTCAGGGGAACCAGCTCGAGCTCTGTTACAGCCTTGGCTCTGGGCCCTGGCTCCAGTCCCTCGGCTCTTCTCCACCTCCCACCCCACCCCCTGCATAAGAACAGCAGGAGGATCACCAGCCGCAGCGTTGTGCCCTGCCCACCACCTCTAAACCGGGGTCCTCCAGGGTCCCTCCAGGCCAGGGCACGTGTCTCCTCCTTCCGCCCAGGCCCAGTGCAGAAGCACAGAGGGATGCTGTGTCCTGGACAGAGTGTTACTGCCACACGGCCTCCTTGCAGAAAGCGGAGCCAGCTCACAGGGTCAGGGTGTGGGAGTGGCAGAGGCAGAGTCACAGTGTCTGGCTCCGGCAGGCCCTGGGCCTGGAAATCAGGTCTGTATGTCCATCACATGAGAGTGGGTAAGGCCACGCCAAGGGCAATCACAGACCGGTTCACTGATGGGGGAGAAAGATTCCATGCAAGACGATGGGTAGATGTGGAGGGACTGTGGAACCCCACAGCTGGGTCCTCCAATCCAGCCACAGGCACGCATCCCCAGCAGCCCAGGTTAACTTGGGGCCCCTGGACAAAAAATTCCAGCCACCAAAATTCCCCATACCATCCCCAAGGGGACCATGGGTCTCAGCCCCCAGTCACTCCATCCTGTGGCCCTGCCTGCCCAGATGTGGGATGAGCACTCCTGGAAAGAGGGGGGCTTCCCCTCTCTGGGCCCTGGACCCTCCCCCCGGGACCCACATTCTCTTGAACCACACACCCACTCACTTTGTGGGCAGGGGCTTCTGACCCAGCAGAAGGGTGCTGTCCAGGGCTATCTTTGGCCACCCCCACACTGTGACCCCTCCCCACTCACCTCCCCACTCAGTAGGGTGGGCCCCCAGATTCTGCAGGGAGAAAAGACCCCTGCCTAAGAGCCTGGACCAAGGCAGGGGGTGGGGCTCTCCTCTCCTCTTCCCAGCACAACCTGGACAATGGCTGAGTCATGGCTCCTTGGAGACTCAGTGTCCCTATCCACACAATGGGGCGCCTCTTCCCAGATCCTCCCCACTTCCCGGGACTGTTGTTCAGATAAATGAGATCACCCTCCAAATGAGCCATCCTCAACCCAGAGCTGGTTCTTCTGGTTGTGGCTGGAAGTGCGGCGGGGCCGGGTGGGAAGCACGCCTCCCCCTGCCCTTCATCCTTCACAGGCAGGCAGCTGGGAGACACCAGCCTCTGATGGAGCAGAGTCGGAGCTCCCAGCCTGCTCTGAGTCTTGTGGCTGCCCCTGCAGACCCGGGCTCTGGACTCCAGCCAGTCGTCCCCACCGTGGCGGGGAACTCAACTGTCCTCATCGTCCCCAGATCAGGGCTGGCAGGACCAACAGCTGGGGCTCATCTCTCTCCTCAGTCACCACAGCCTCTGAGGTACAGGAGCAGGCCGGGACCTGTCTGACATCCCACACTCACCTGCTCACCTCATAGACCCTGCTCTCTTATACCACTGGTCCCCAGCCCAGCATCGCAGGCTCCCCCTCCCAGGCTTCAGGGGCTCGCGCTGATCCTGCCCAGCCCCCACCTTCCATCTCCAGGCACCAGGAGGCCCCTGGTCCGATTCTACAACAGAAGACAGTCCCAGGCCTGTCAGCGAATTGGGGTGGGGGTGTCCTTCCTCTCATTAACCCTTTCCACTCACCCTCACTTCCCAAAGAAAACCAGGAAGACTTGCCCTGCCCAGGGGTTTCCAAATTTACTCAGAGAAAGATTTCCAGGTATTGGGTCTCCTCCCCTATGGGCTCATGGCCTGCCCCCAGAGTGAAAGGGGCTGGGGCCCAGAGGGTCCTGGGAGGGACTAGGCAGGACTTCCCTTCCTGCCTTCCTCAGAAGGCAGTTTCCCACCCTCCCCAAACTCCAGGCTACCAGGGAGGGTGGTGCCTCTCACCCACCCGCATCCTGGCACATACCCCTCCCTTACCCCTATCCTGACCATTTGAGGAAATATCCCTGAGAGAGGCACACCCTTTCTCCCACACCCACCCGGGGCCCATAGCCTTCTCTAGAAGCAAGGTCTACAGTTCATATTCCTGAGGTGAGGCCATGAGAATACCCTGGGGGCCCACAGACCTCTTTGGGGGGTTTTCTGAGACTCACAGAAGAACTTGGGCCCTGACCACCCAGCCTGCCCCCCTGCCTTCCTTATGCCCATACCTCTTCCAGGAGAATCCTGACTGCCCCTCCCCGCCACGCGCTGCTGTCCTTGTCCACCTCTGTCCCCTCTTGGAGGGGGCGTGTCCCACAGGACTTCGGGAGAAATTGACTGGATACGTCATCCTTTAGGACTCTGGGTCCCACGACATCTCTCGGTCATTTATGAAAGAGAAAATGAAGTTCAAGGAGGCAAAGCCACTCCCCAAGGTCATGGACCTTTTTACAGGGCAAGAAGAGGTCACCTGAGACCTTCACAAGTACGTTGGCCCCACCCTGGGTCTAGCACAGCAGAGACCGCCCTCCCAAGGATCACTGACCCTTTGGAAATACAAACTGGCTCCCCAAGCTCTGCCCAGATCTACCTACTAGGATCCTAGATGACCCGTGAGCTCCAAGCCAACAACAGTTGGTGTCCACAGACTCCTCCCCCTACCCTCGTTTGCCCCAGTACACCCATTGTTCACGAGGGCCCACCTCAGTGGCCCCAATCAGAACACATTCCATATCTGAATTAACAAGCTTTATTGGTCAGGCAGAGGGGTATGGAAAGGGACAGAAGCCAGGAACCGAGGCTGCAGGGCCAGTAGGGAACTCTGGGGGGCTGGCCTTGGGGAACAGAGTTCTCAGCGGGTGGTCTGGTGGACCTGCTCGCGGGAGGAGATGACCTTGCCATCCTGGACCTCTTCCACAATGGTGCGCACCTGGCGGGTGGTCACGGCTGCAGGAGACAGACCGTCGGAGGTGGGTGGGGGCCCAGAGACCCTGGCTCAGCCCCCACCTCCCTGAGTAGAGCCAGCTTTCTTCCCCACAGCCGCTTGCTCACCTCTCAATATGATATCCAGACACGTGTTCCTCCTGCTCTTGCCCTATTCCATCCCATCCCTGTGCCCATGTATGAGTCCCGCCTTCCAGATGGCTGGTTTGATCCCGACCCTCTGTGTCCTTTGCAAGACTCGGAACTGCCCAGTGGACTCTGTCTCCTGTCTCCTGTCTCCCCTATCCCCAGAGTGGGATCTCCAAGACAAGAACCAGGTCCGCATTATCCCCGTTGGACTAGATACCCAGGGCCAGGATCTGATCTTCCCCATCAGACCAAGATCTGGAGGACAAGGACCATGTCCCTTTCTCCCATCAGACTAGAGATCCCAGAGACAGGATTGCTTTTGCTCATCTGTAGGGTCTCAAGAACAAAGACCATGAGACCTTGTCCCTAATCGCCCTATCAGAAGAGTGTCCCCAGAGCTAGGACCATGTCCATGTCTCCCCATCGGGCTAGGACCTCTAGGGTAAGGACCTTCTCTCTACCCAGCCCCCTCATCTGATCCCCCTGAGCATCAACCCTGTGCCCTAACCGGTCATTTCCCCCATCCCTGCTGAGGATCAGCCATCATTTCCTGGAGCATTTGGAGACCAACTCCCCCTCCCCTGGCAATATGCAGATGGGTTGCCTGCCTTGTGTATGCCCACCCTCAGCTACCAAGATCCTTACGTTCTTTGGGCTTGTACTGAGTCAGGCTGGAAAAAAAAAAAAAAAAAAAAAAAAGACAAGAGATTAGATTTGGGTCTGAGAGCTACATGCCCACCCCAGGCCCCCAGTCCTGGCCCCCAGCCCCCAACTCACTGGGCATCCTCGCCCTCCAGCAGGCGGCGGTAGGTGGCGATCTCCTGTTCCAGCCTTGTCTTCACATCCAGCAGGATCTTGTATTCCTGGTTCTGCTGCTCCATCTCGCAGCGCAGTTGGGCCAGCTGCTCCTCCACGCTGCCGATCAGCCCCTGGATCTGGGACAGCTGCACGCAGTAGCGGTTCTCCGTCTCAGCCAGGCTGCCCTCCAGGGATGCTTTCTGCAAGAAGGCGGGAGGATCAGGGGTCAGCGAGCGTGGTCAGTGCCCCCTCCAGGGTCCCAGGTGCACCCCGGGACTGGCAGCCCCCCTACCATGCTGAGCTGAGACTGCAGCTCGATCTCCAAGGCCTGCACCGTGCGCCGGAGCTCGGAGATCTCGCTCTTGCCGCTCTGCACCAGCTCGCTGTTGGTGGCCACCTCGCGGTTCAGCTCCTCTGTCTGCAGACAGGACACAGGACAGTGCAGCATTAGCTTGGGATCCCTTCTAGTCAGACAACCCCCACGGCCTCCATACACTCAGCCCAGCACCCATTCCGTGCCCACACAGGCACCTGGGGCTCTCCTCACTCCCCATGACCCCCCTTGGACATGGTCACCTTCCTGAACTTCCCCCGGCCTCTCGGGCTCTCCCAAACCTGACTGTGGGAGCAGTGCCTTTTCACCAGCATCCCACTTCCCAAAGCCCAGAAACCTTTGAAATGATTTGAAGATTTATCTTTAGTTCCTCCGAGTAGAAGGCACTAGAACGGGCAACTTGAGGCCCAGCCAGGATATCAACCAGTCCCTTGGTGCCAGTCCCTGACCTCTTAGAGAGGTGGAAGCTCCTGGGGTCTTCACCCTCTGGCTTTATTCCTGGGGGGCTCTCCACTCCCCCCCTCCACCGAGATCCCAGCTTTGGCCAAGCTCCTGGCCCGTTGATGCAATGGGTGACCCTGTGAGGTCCATGCGGCTCACTGAGGATAGGGCACCCCAAGATGCCAGGTACTAGGCATCAGTTGGGGACTCAGTCCTTGACCCCCATCCCCTGAAGGAGGCCTCTGGCCTGCAGCAGCCCCCACCTTGCTGAAGAACCAGTCCTCGGCATCTTTGCGGTTCTTCTCCGCCATCTTCTCATACTGGTCGCGCATCTCAGACAGGATGCGGCTCAGGTCCACGCCGGGAGCAGCGTCCATCTCCACGTTGATCTCACCGCCCACCTGGCCTCGGAGGGCATTCATCTCCTGCAGGGGCAGAGGTTGTGGGCATGGGCATTCGGGCCTGTGCTGATCTCTTACTTCCAACCCTGCCCAAACAAGCTCTCCAGACCCTCCCCAAGGAGCCCTCCCTCGCTCTGCCTATCCTCCATTCTCTACCCCTCCTGTTGACTCTCGTTCATCTGCTCTGTATGGGCTCTGCTTCCACCATCAAACTGGGGGTTCCCTGTGGATAGGTTCTCTGTCTCCCCCATTAGACTGAGGGGCCTCCAAAGAAAAAATCTAATTCTTAGGTCGGTACCCCTAAAATAACCCCTCTAATTCCCAAACTTCCACATAGGGTCCAGGTTCAAAGGTTTGAGCTGGAACAAAGAGACCTCCTCAATCTCCCCTTGTCCTCATGAGGAAGGCCAGGATGGGCAGAAGAGGCCTCTGCAGACCCTGGGAGGGTCCCCAGGTGTTGGGCAGAGGGGTGGTACACGGAGGAGGCTGGTCAGGTCACCCTGTAAGGTGACCAACCCTGGAGCACCTGCTCTGAGCTCTTCCCATGGTCTCGGCCTCGGCGCACGCCCCCAGAGCTCTGTTGCCCCCTCTGCAGCCTCTTTGACCTGCTGCCCCACCCCCCTCACCTCCTCATGGTTCTTCTTCAGGTAGGCCAGCTCCTCCTTGAGGTTCTCGATCTGCATCTCCAAGTCGGCTCTGGACAGGGTCAGCTCGTCCAGCACCCGGCGCAGGCCATTGGTGTCAGCCTCCACACTCACACGCAGGGCCTGCTCGGTCTCAAACCTGCAAAAGGAACCAGAGAATTCATCTTGATGCTTGGACATGCAGGTCCAGGTCCCGGCCAGCACCCAGCCTCTGCCAGGGCTCTAAGAGCTTGGGAGGGTTGATGGGGGCGGAGAGGGGGTTGTGGAGTGGAAGCATACTGCAGCCCCAGGGCCCTGGGACCCCGCAGGGCAAAGTCCCACCCTCACGCAGCTTCCAGGGTCTCTCTCCTCTGCCCCCTGCCTCCCCTCCCCCTCCCCGCCTAAGCCCAGTGACCTTCAGAATCTGCTGCATTTGCCACATCCATGACTAAGAGGTGGACCCCCCCAACCCCCAGCTCTTAGCCTTCGCCACAGCAACTGTAGTCCTGGGATGGGAGGGGTGCCCCAGTTCCAACCAGCCCGCTGGCTAGGGCTCACTTGGTCCGGAAGTCATCAGCGGCCAGGCGGGCATTGTCAATCTGCAGGAGGATGTTGGCATTGTCCACAGAGGCCGTGAGGATCTGGGGAGATGGGAAAGCAGTAAGGTCATTGGGAGGGAGAAGCTCAGCCCAGCCCTAAGTTACAAGAAGGATCTTCCTGCCTCGAGGCCAGGATGTGGCTGCCTTCTCCAGGAAGACTCTCTTCCTGCCCAGCCTCTCACCTTTGCCGGCAGTCATTGTTGGCAGAGGCGGGGCCGGCAGGAGTCTGAGGAGCCGAAACTTGCCTCTTCTCCCTGCCCACCCTGACCTGCCTCCCCCAACAGGACCCACTAGAGCCGGCAGCCAGCTGGAAGTGCCTAGCTAGGAAGAGAAGAAAGACCCCTGGGGGCAGAAGTTGTCCCAGAATCCCAGACAGAAAAGAGGAGATGAACAAGCCCCTCATTTACAGCTGGGGAGATGGTACCCAAGAGGCTCCCCAAGAAGGGATCCTACAGGACCCCTCACCAAAGAATAGTTCCACTTCAGAAGTCATGACCCCTGCTGGGCCCTAACCCCAGACTCCAGCAGGCAGCTCTGCCCTTGGAGGTTTGCTGAGCCCCATTCTTGAGGGGGCAGTAGGAGGGATGGAGAAGCCACAAAAATCCCCAAATATGGTGCACAGACGCCTTCCTTAGGACCCGCCCTCTCTCTCCACTTCCTCCCAGCAGGTGCCGTCAGGAGCTCGCTAGACCCCTCACACAACCATCACCCAAAATCCCCTTCTTGCTTCAAGAAGAGAGGTATCCACATATCTGGCAGCCGCATGGGCCCAGCCTCTATGTACATCCACTCATCTTATCCTACAATTACATGAGCTGATGGCAACAAGCCCCACGATGAGGAAACTGAGGCTCAGAGGAGCTCCATGAGACCTGCTTGTCCCTGGCTTAGCTGCCGCCCCCCAAAAAGGGGAATGTGGGCCACACTGTGACTCCAAGGTGGGCTCCCAGAGGCCAAGCCAGTCAGAGCCACGCTGTCCTAGACCCCCTGAGACCCTGTGGCAGCTCCCCCACCGGCCTAACCCCAGGCCAGGGTCAAGGGAAGGAGATGGGAGAGAAGTCATAGCCCTCCCACGGGCCCTGTCCCCCCGCAGCAGGCCCTACCTTGTTCTTCAGGTCCTCGATAGTCTGGTAGTAGTGGCTATAGTCACGGGCAGGCCCCGGGGCCTGCTTCTGGTACCAGTCCCGGATCTTCACCTCCAGCTCTGTGTTGGCCTCCTCCAGGGCCCGCACCTTGTCCAGGTAGGAGGCCAGGCGGTCGTTGAGGTTCTGCATGGTGGCCTTCTCCCCGCCCGCCAGCAGCCCGTCGACGGCCCCGAAGCCGCTGCCATAACTGCTCCCAGAGCCGAAGCTGTAGCAGCTGGAGTAGCTGTTGGACCCCAGGGCGCTGCCCAGGCCCCCGGCGGACCCCAGCCGGCAGGAGCCGGCCCCCAGGCCGCCAGACAGCCTGCAGGAGGTGCGGGACGAGCCGCCCCCCAGGCCGGAGGAGCCCTTGATGGAGCTGGAGGAGGTGAACTGACGGATGGTGGTGGTCATGGTGGCAGCCGGCGGGCTCGGAGCAGGAGGGCTAGACAGGAGCGAGGCCCAAGGTGCGAGTTGCTGCTGGCGCTCGCCCGCCTCCTTTATAGGCCGCCAGGTGGGCGTAGCGATTACAACAGGCTCGCTCCTCTGTTTCCATTCCCCTGAGCTTTCATCACCGCTGGCCACACGCCAGCTCCCAGGTGGCTGTGGGCCCCCCTCCCCTCCCACCATCGGGCCTTTGCCTCACTTCTCTGAACCCTGGTGCTGGGTGTCTGCCTGCGCGTGTGCGTGTCTCTGGTCTCAGGCCTGTCACCTGTGATTCAGGCAGGCCCTCCAGCTATGCTTTCCCATGACCTAATACGGAGAAGAGGAGCGGCAGGACGTCACCGTCACCAGGCCCTCCCAGGCAGCTGCCACCCCAGCCCGGCCCACCTGGCCCCAGTGTCTGGTGGGGAAACCGGTTGGGGAACCAGGCAGCCCCCAGCTCTGAGGCTGCTCTCCTCCACCACAGGCCACACCACACGCAGTCCTGCCCCTGGGCTGGTGGCCGGGGAGACAGGGAGGACAGAGACCCTGCCCTGCCTCGGAAACTAGACCTAAGCCCGCTGGCAATACTGTGCCTCTCAGGTTATTGTCCCATTTTACGGATAAGGAAACCGGGGCTCCGAGAGGGATGGGGCCCCACTGCCCCCACCTTACTGCAGAACTCGGCTGGCGGGGCTGCTGCACCTTCATCCCCACTATGCCACGGCCCCTCACACTCCCCTGGGGCCCGACACCCTGCCCCCGCCCTCTGCAGAGCCCCGACATCAGCAAAACACTCCAGGAACTAGGAGTCCACCCACCCATTTTTCTGACACTGCCCCTAACCCTGGAAACCTCAGTGACCCTCCTCCTGTCACCTTTCCCCACCAGCCTGCTGCAGGGGACGAGTCATGGGCCACTGTGGACAAAGAAGAGCATGGCTGTAGATGAGGACCCAGCAGGCTGGGAAGAGAGCATCTTGGTAAAAAGGGACTAGAAAAACGATGAGAGCCATGTTGCCTGCCACCCTCCCTACCCTTCCTGCACCTGAAGAGACCCCCGGGTAAGGTGAAGGGTATATACCTCAAGTCCCAGCCAGCTGGAGATGTCCAGGACACAGTCTAAATGTCTTCCTGAGAACCCCCAGCCAGGCTCCTCTCCCAAGGCCTCCCCCAGAGGCCCACCCAGGCCCCTGATGGGGACCCTCAAGACAGGCCCTGTGCCACCCAGCCCTACCCTGCCTTGCCCACCACTCCCAGCCTGGCCCTGGGTCCCAGGGTCCCTGCAGGCCTGCTGGATGGAATGCAGTCCTGTCTCAGACTGCTGATGGCTTCCACTTCCCCGACAGGCCCAGACAGCCCCTGCCAGCAGCCGAGAGAGATTCCCCAACAGCTCAACAACTGCCAAGCCACCAAAGCAAACAGGACGCCCCCCACGCTCACACACAGAGCGGTCACCCCACCCCACACCCACCCGGAGCGGGGCCGAGCTGGTTTCCAGGGCTGGCTCTGCCACTGCCACCCCCTCTCATCCATCAACGCTTTGGACCACACCTTTGGAAAACCCCCTGCCCAGGCCCCCTCCCTCTGATCTTGAACCCAGACCTGCCCCAGGCTTAGGTAGGGAGTTCCCTATAACAGGTGTGGCTCCCCAGAAAGTCTGTGGGGCCCTCCTAGGGACCAGCCCGTGGGGACCCACAGCAACCCACGGACTGATTCTTAGAAACTTTCCCAGCCTGATGGGCTGTCCCAACCCTCTGCCCTCGCTGTGCTGCTTTCTTCTCTCTGGCCCTCCCAGGAGCCCTAGGCCTGGAAGAAGTGGTCAGAACAGATTGGCAGGTGACAAGTGACATCCAAACACTCCATAACCATCCTCCTCCCGAAGTCCCTCAGCACACACTGCCCCATGCCAATGACCAGACCAGATCACACAAGACATTGAACTTCAGGCAAAGCTTTACTAGCAGTCACTGGGGCAATTCCAGGAGGCCCCCTTGGGGAAGGGCCGCAGGAAACAGACACAGGAAAGCAACAGCTTTTGGGTGGTGGCCCAAATGGGCACTCGGGGCATGACAGTAGCATGCTGGGAGTCCAGGGAGATGGCTGCCTCATGACCCTCTCCCTGTCACAGGCGGAAAGGGGCCTCAGTGAGTGGAGCGGTGGACCTGCTCTCGGGAGGACACCACCTTGCCGTCCTGGACTTCTTCCATGATGGTGCGCACCTGGCGGGTGGTCACTGTGGCTGCGGGCCATGGAGGAGGGGACACAGGGAACTTCAGGCCAGAGCCCCTCCCCCAGTCTTCCGCACAGAAGGGTCCTCGACATCTCCCCACTCCCGCCAAGCCAGATGGGGCAGCCTCTTACCTTCCCGGGTGGGCTGTGAGATCAGGGAAGAGGAGTACTGGGTGGCCAGGCTGCAGAGAGGGAAAAGGGGGCCTGTCAGTGCAGGGGTGCCGGCACGGGACCCAGTCCCCTGGAGGAGGAGCAGCTGGGAAGGCCTGGCGTGAGGGGAGTGAGGTCCCGGCAAACCAGAGAGAAATCACAGCTGAGAATACATGGCAAAGATTAGCAACCACAGGGTCAAAGGGCACAGGCCAAGTAGGCAGGACGGAGGAAAGGGGACACCCCAGAAGAGGACCCAGAGGCGCTTTGTGGCTAACCAGCGTTTTACAAGGAGAAGCTGAGTGAGAGGTTTTCCCATATCCCAAAGGGCCCAACAAATAGACTCTATTAAAGCTTGTGAGACTGTGGTTAGACTACAGGCTGACCTCACCATTGCCAAGGAACAAAAAGCTGGACGGCGTGACTTAGCATGGAGACTCCAGGACATTCCCAGTCACCATACAGCAGGGCCCTGATCCACCCTCCCAGCTCTAACCAGATCAGCACCCACCCTGCTCTTCCTCCCGTCCCGGGTAATGGCGTCACCAGCCACATAGTCATCAGAACCAGAAACCCAGGGTCATCGCGCCCCCACTCCCACATGTGCTCACTCACCGTGTGTCGCCTCCCGCCAGCAAGCCACGCTCGCCCCCACATTCAGGCAACTAGCCCTGCTGTTCTTACCTACCACACATCCTCCTCACATACCACCTTCCTGTCCCGGCCCTACACCCCCGCCGTACAGTAGGGCTGCCCTTGGCCTGACACTGCGTTTTGGCCTCCCAACAGGTCCCCCTGACCCCACTGGGGCCCCACGGATGCATTTCTCCCTGTGCAGCCAGAGTGGATGTTCTAAGACATCTTGACAATAGCACCGCTCCTCTGTGCAAAATCCCTCCGGGGCTCCCCACTTCCCACGTGACCTAGCCCAGATGCTTTTGTTTGGGTCTTCAGCGCTCCCCAACAGTGGGGCCCCAGTCAGTGCTCCCCGTGTCACCTCCTGCAAACCTCTGCGCCTGCTGGCCTCTGCCCGTGCTGTCCCCTCAACACCAACGTCCCCGCCTGGATGAAGCACCCCCAGCTGAGCCAGGCATGTGCCCCAGTGCCCCCCGCTCACTGGGCGTCCTCGCCCTCCAGCAGGCGGCGGTAGGTGGCGATCTCCTGTTCCAGCCGCGTCTTCACGTCCAGCAGGACCTGGTACTCCTGGTTCTGGCGCTCCATGTCGCAGCGGAGCTCGCACAACTGCTGCTCGATGCTGCTGATGAGCCCCTGCAGCTGGGCCAGCTGGGCCCCGTAGCGGGCCTCGGTCTCCGCCAGGCTGCCCTCCAGCGAGGCTTTCTGTGGGCCAGTGTAGACGTGGCCAGGTGAGACCAAGCTGGGACCCTCCTCCAGGATGAGGACCCAGAAGGGGGAACCCCTCCTCCAGTGTGGGCTTGTGGGTGCTGCTGACGCCACGGGGCAGTAACGGGGGCAGAGAGAGGCCCGTGTCACCGAGTATGAAGTGATAGGCTGGGTGGGGAATTCAGGTTCCTCTGAGCGGAAGTCTGTGAGGTTGGGCCCATCCCGGGGTGACGGGTACAGGCCAGGGAGGGGGCCGCGGGGCCTACCATGCTGAGCTGGGACTGCAGCTCAATCTCCAGGTTCTGCACAGAGCGGCGGAGCTCGGTGATCTCCGTCCTGCTGCTCTGCAGGGCCTCGGTGTTGGTGGCCACCTCTCGGTTCAGCTCCTCCGTCTGAAAGGCAGGCAGGGTGGGTGACGGGGACTGGAGAAGCTTTGCAGAGAGGGGGCAGAGGACAGGGTCCGCCCCTGAGCCCTGACCTCCCAGACTGTCTCCCTCCTCCTGCCTCTCCCTGGCCTCTGTGGGGCTTCAGACACACCAGCACCTAGACACCCTCTGTGCCCACCGGCCCTTAGTCGATGGACCTTGCTTTGTATTTGATGGACCTACTGAGCACTGCTCAAAGACAGGAACTGGCTTTTACTCCATGCCCGTGACTGTGCTGGGCCCTGTAGCTGCTCAGTGTGTGTCTACTACAGGCATGAGTTATTCCTCCAAAAGCATACACACCTACAAATGTGCTGGGAGAAGTCCTAGACAGAGATGACGAGATCTGGACCTGTTCCCTGAGCCACGGTGCGGCTTGTGCGAGCTTGAGGCCTCTCTGAGCCTCCCATTCTGCATCTAGACATGAGCACTGGGTCCAACTGGTTTCCAAAGGTCCTTCCAGCTGGGACAGCCTGTGGATCTGCAGGTTTTCCAGCCCAGCCCTGACACCCAGCACACGTATGCACACATGTGCACACTTGCTCACACGCGGCCACCCACCTTGCTGAAGAACCAGTCCTCGGCGTCCTTGCGGTTCTTCTCCGCCATCTTCTCGTACTGGTCGCGCATCTCGTTCAGGATGCGGCTCAGGTCCACGCCGGGGGCAGCGTCCATCTCCACGCTGACGTCCCCGCCCACCTGGCCTCGGAGGGCATTCATTTCCTGGGCGAGAGGAGAGCAGGATTTCACCAGGGTCATCCCAGGGAGAGACCCTGGGGTCTGCCTTCTCTGCCTCAGGGAGATGGGTACAGATGACAGACAGACATAGCCTAATGGTTCCTCTCCTTGAAGATGGAACAGATGTGATCTTGTTACAAACACGCAGGGCTGTGAATATGGACCATCTCCCCCAACGTGCACTCGGGGATGGACTTTGCCCCGCTCCGATATATGCTGGGCAAAGAGAGATGCTAACTCCCCAACATGTTAGGGGATAAGTCAGGACAGCCTCACGGCCCTGACTGCCTGCCTTACCCCCTACCACCAACCACACAGTACGAGCACAGGGGAAGCAGCCCCATGTTGGTAACAGTGCAGAACCAGACCTCATTAGGAAATGTTAATCTATTGCAGGGGTGCAATCCCTACGACCAGCCTCAAAACCAAGTGGAAACACTTTTTTCTGGGCTCCTGTTACTCAAAGATTAGGGTCCCCCAGCATAGGCCAGCCCAGAGGTCAGCTGAGAAGGAAGCCACAGATTCATCAGTCCTCCTACAGGGTCTGGGATCCCCATCCTTGTGTTGAGCCTTAGGGTCCCTAGGACCCCAGACTCTATGAAAAAGGGAGGTAGGAGTGGTGGCAAAATGGTGAGGTCAGACCTGGGTGTGGACATGGGTCAGATAGACCTGTGCAGCTTTGGGTAAATTCCTTAACCTCTCTGAGCTTGCTTGTTTCTTTACCAGGAAAGGGAGGGAAGAGCACCCCGCCCCCAGCGCCAATGTCAGTATCAGCTGAGCTAATTGCCATGAATCACTTGTAATGTGCTGAGCAGATTTCGGCTGTTGTTATGACTATCACTATTACAATTAATTGGAGTAATTAGCATGCATGTTCTTGGGCTGATTTGCTCATTAGAGAGTTAACTGCCACCGCTTGGCAGACTATGCCTTGAGGGACAAGGGAAGTATCTTTGGAGGGAGAGGGACCTCCAGGCTTCATGTAGGGCCCTCTGAGGGTCTCCCAGGGTTGGGGCCAGAAACCCACCAGAGATGGGAGCTGGACTGAGGGCGCAGCCCTGGCCCGGGAGGATTTGGGGGCCAGGGCCACCAATCCCCTTGCTCCTTGTAAGAGTCTGTCCCGCATTCCCCAGGGTCCAACTCACCTCCTCATGGTTCTTCTTCAGGTAGGCCAGCTCCTCCTTGAGGTTCTCGATCTGCATCTCCAGGTCAGCTCTGGCCAGGGTCAGCTCGTCCAACACCCGGCGCAGGCCGTTGGTGTCGGCCTCCACGCTCATGCGCAGGTTCAGCTCCGTCTCGTACCTGGAAAGGGTGGAGGCATGAGCCAAGGGGGGGTGCCCCAGGACACCCCCTTGTACACACAGAGAGTCCTGGTGTGCTGAGCCCAACCCAGCACCAGCCTCCGGGGGCAGCTCCGGAAGCCCAGACTCACTTGGTGCGGAAGTCATCGGCTGCCAGGCGGGCATTGTCAATCTGTAGGACCAAGCTGGCGTTGTCGATGGTGGCCGCCAGGATCTGGGGGGCATAGTGGGCGAGGTGAGCAAGCACTATGGGAAGGCCCGGCAACACCCTCCTTGCTGCCCTTTGAGAGTGAGCCAACTAGAGGAGATGAGGGTTCCCACAACCTCCCCCTTTGAGGACCCTCTTGGAAGGCTCCCAGGATGGTGGGGTCACAGGTAGCCATGAGGCCAGGACAGAGACCCATACATAGTCACCCTCCTCTGCCCAAGCTGCAGGGACCTCACTCTCTTTTCTTCAACTAAACTGACCTCTAGTCTCAGTTGCTACCTCCTCCAGGAAGCCCTCCTCGACTCCCCTCCTTCCAGTCACACCTCCTCCCTGCCCAACAGCACTTCTCCCAACTGTGATTTTTCCGTGGCTTCTTTGGTTATTTCCTTCAACAGGCTCTGTGCTCCAGGCGGACAAGGCCTCTTCTGTGACCATTCTCTTCGGAATCCCTAGCCCTGGGCAAAATACCCATCCCGCAGTCACCCCCCCAGGAAACATTAGTTTAATTAAGCAACTAATTAATGAATGAGTAAGATTATGACCAGCCCCACCTGAAACCTGGAGCAAAGTTTTCTTTTCCCACAGGGTCGTCAGAGAGGTTTAAAGGAGAACAGGGAAGGAGCTCTAGAGGGGGCAGAGGGTCCGTTATTAGGACTACGGCTGCCACTGCTTTTGTGAGAAATGTCAAGGGGCTGTACTCAAGAGCCACGTCGGGGGAGGAGAGAGGAGGTCTCAGTGGAGGCAGCAGATGAGCTAAGAAGAATCCAGACGTTTCTAAGGCTGCAGGCTGTTGTGCAAAAAGAAGTCAGAGGAGGCAGCCCCAGCAGGCCCAAGTAGCCCCAATAGCCTCTTTATGGGCCTCTGAGTCCCTGGAAGGCCCTGTGATGTGACCTTGGGTCAGGCTCTGTTTCCAGAGCAAGCCCAACCCTGGCCTCGGTGGCCTACAGACCTGCCTCCCCCCCCCACTTCCCTGCTCAGGAGCTGATAGGGCCTCGAGAGGGGCCCTTGGGAAAACCCCTGAGGGGTGCGGTGATTCCGAGGGGCGGAGGCCTGATGCTCCAGGGGCTGGGGGTTGATGGTGAGCAGCTGGCTGACCCCGGAGCTTGGAACGCTGACTCACCAGGGCTCCCCTGGGCTTCCCACTGCTCAGACCAAGCCCGGTATCTGATCTGGCACTCCCAGGAGCTCTGCTTCCAGGGGGCAATTGCAGGATTTCCCTTCCTGGCTGAGGTCCCGGGCAGGAGCAGGCAAAACCCCTCACAGAGTGAGCACGAGACCTGGTTCTGCACCACAGAAGAGCAGGCCCCACCTCGCCTTCCCCCCAGACATCCCCACACTTTTTTGAACTTTCACCTGCCTCTGGGGGCTGCAGCACCAGAGGACCCTCCAGGAGGAGGCTTGTGCAGAAGACCCAGATGCCATGTTCACAGAATCAGAATGCCAAGGCCCTGTTCTTAGAGGTCACGAGCATGTGGGTGTGTTGTGTTCTCCTTCAGACTAACAGAGAAACGCCTTCCCTTGCAAGCTTCCAGTCTGAGTGGGAAGACATAGCTCCCTCCCTCAGGAACCCCCAGAAAGACCAGTATGGACAGAATGAGGAAGACACACAATGAAACCAGCTAAGAGAATATGCTAGACTCTGTGAAATCAGCACAGTGAACAGGGCATAAACTGAATCCCCAAGATCTGGGGGTAAAAGTCAAGTGCCACCCATTCAGGAGGGCTGCCTAGAGGAGGTGAGACAGGCAGAGAGCCTGACCCAGAGGGTTCAAAGTTGGGAGGGATCCCAACTTCAAAGAAGGTCCTAAGGTCAGAGGGCAGGGAGCTGCCCTGCCCACACACCTTGTTCCGCAGCTCCTCGATGGTCTTGAAGTAGTGGCTGTAGTCACGGGCGGGCGCGGGCCCCTGCTTCTTGTACCAGTCATGGATCTTCACCTCCAGCTCCGTGTTGGCCTCCTCCAGGGCCCGCACCTTCTCCAGGTAGGAGGCCAGGCGGTCGTTGAGGTTCTGCATGGTCTCCTTCTCACTGCCCCCAAGCAGGGCGTCCGAGGAACCGAAGCCAGCGCCGAAGCCGGAGCCGAAGCCAGCGCCAAAACTGGATCCGAAGCCCCCACCCAGGCTGCAGGTGTAGCCCCCGCCGTAGCCGCCCCCCAAGCCCGCCGAGAAGCGGGAGGAGGTGACAGACATGTTGCCACAGCTGCCGCCTCCCAGGAGGCTGGGGGCCCGGCAGGCACCGCCAACACGCACGGAGGACATCCGAGAGAAGCCTCCACCGGGCACACACAGGCCCTTGACGGAGCCAGAGGTGGAGAACTGGCGGATGCTGGTGGTGGTGGCAGCCATGGTGTCCACAGGTCAGGAGCAGGGTCTGGTCTGGACAGGGACCCCAGGCAGCCCTTTATAGCCAGGCTAAAGGGGGGCTGGGCCCCCTGTCCTTGAAGTCAGAGCCAAAACCCCAGCCATGTAATTTGCTTCTGTACCAGCCGCCCAGGGCCTGGGGCTCAGGCCGGACATGCTGAGTGCCTTCCCCGCGGGGGGCCCCCTCTCCTGCCTGTTCCTGGCCTGGGCGGGTGGCCTCTTAGCAGCCCATTGTCTGTTCAGAAACAAAGGTGGTGTTGGAGCCACAGCCCCGGGGGAGGGTGAACCTCCATCCTCAGCCACAATTAGGCAGCTGAGCTCATTCTTGGGGGCAGTCCGGAGAACCCAGCCCTGGGAGCCAGCGGGGCCTGGAACAAGGCTCCACAGGCCTGGAACCCAGAGGCTGGTCTGGCCCCCCAACCAGCATTCCTGGGCCCCAGGGAGAAGGGTGGAGAAATTCAGGGTGACACCCTCTCCCAGGCACAACATGGCCCTGAGAGAGCCCCCCAGGCCGGGGGTGGGGGGAATCCACCTCAACCCCAAGCTGATGGGTCCATATCTGTGGGAGGGGACATAGACCCCGGCCTGAGGGATCTGGATCTGAGGGGAACTGACATGGCCGCTGGCCTGAGGGAGCTTTGGATCCAAGCCTTACAGGAAGTCAATTCACAAGTCTCAATTTCCTCATTTGTAAAACAAGGGTAATTCCTGCCTCCCGTGGTCTTTGAGGGAATCTAGAGAGATGGGGGCATCAGGGAAGCTGGGGTCAGGGCTCTGAGACCAGAGGGGACAGAATGAAGCAGAGAAGGAAAGCCACTCTAGAGGGGCCCCCAGAGGAAGCACAGCAGGGCCCATGCAGCAGGCTGCTACAGCTAGCGCTGTGCCCCGGGGAAGGGCCGCCCCAGCAAGGGAGCAGTGCCATCCCACATCCTGGCAGCTGGCACCCGCCCGCGCCCAACAAGAGATTACAGCCTAATCTCCTCGGCGCTAACGATTTAGGCGCTGCCGGGACACTGACGTCTGCCCCAGGCCCATCTGAATGGGGGAGCTTCCAGGGGTGGCCAGGGCCTGAGGGACAGGCAGGGGAGGGCGAACCAGGCTCCCATGTGGGTGGCCTAGGCTCTCAGCCCACACACGGGGACAGGGAGGGAGTTGGGTCTACCGTGCAGGCCAGAGCACCCATGCTGAGGCTAGACTGTGGGAAGGACTTCCCTGATTAGAAATTGGGGGTCCTCTCAGGGGAGGATGTCTCCTGGCCTGTGAAGTGGAGACAGCGCAAGCTATCTGGGAGAGAGGGGACAAGCCCCAACCTAACCCTGCTCTGGCCCAGCCTGTGAATTCTGGGGGTCCCCAGGGTTGTTAGAGTGGAAGGGTGGAGAAACAGCTCCAAAGCCAAGGTGAGGGGACAAGGTCAGACCACCAGGGTTCTCTCATGAGGTGAGACATCAGGAAGGACTTCCTGGCCATCTAAGATGGTCTGTAGGGAGGACCCGGGGTCCCCTGAGTGGGCCAGGGACAGGCCCTGTACCAGCAGCTTACCTTGGCACAGAACACCCAATGCAGACTCTTCCATCCCTGAGCAGCCACGCCCGCAGGGAGCCCTCTCCCCCAGGAGCTACCTGACCTGCTCCCTCCGGGCAGGCCTCATTGGGTGTCTGCCTTCCACATGGAACCTGAAGCTGAACCCCCAGCTCAGCCCTCACCCTGCCTCCAAAGCTCCCAGACCTTAGTCTTAAGTCTCAGTTTCAGAGAGCAGAGAATTTATGAACCTTCCTTCCTCCCTCCAAAATCACCAAGGCCTCACCTACCACCACCACCATCTGGTCCCTCAAGCCACCCCCTCCCCACCACGACCTCAGACTGAGTGCCCCAGTCTGGGCTTGTTTCCTCACACTGGTGACTCCCAGGCCCTTTGTCCCTGCTCTTTGGAGGGAGAGCCACTGTCTGTAGATCCCTGAGGGCACCCCAACCCAGAAAGGCCTCACATGCTGAGTGAAAAGGCAGACTTAGACCCCAGAAGGCCTCCTTGGCCCTCTGGAGAATACGACTACATCTGGCTTAAGCAGACCTGGGCAGCCCACTTGCTTATACAGCTCTGGGACAGCCCTCGCCACATCTTCCCAGCAGTATGGAGAGGAAACTGAGGCAAAGGGCCCTTGCAGGGCAAGGAAGGAAGGGCCAGGCTGGGGGCGCCCGGCCTCAGCTGCAGAGCTAGGGCCTCAGCTGCTCCCACTCTCCCTGTGAAGGGGGGAAGGTCTGACAGGAGCCCGCTGGAGGGCTGCACAGAGGTCTTCTCAGCCGTGACGCCTCCTGCCTGGGCTTGTCCTCCACCCCCGGCAGGGAGAGGCCCCTGGCAGCCAAACACCAGACCCACAGGCCCCTGCAGTCGTCAGTGGCTTGGCCCACATGGAGGATGAGAAGAAGAGCTCCAGCCCCGGAAGCTGCTGGGGGGCCAGCACAGTGGCAGAGGGGACCAGAGGAGGAAGCCAGAGAATGGCTGGGATCACCCCCAGAGTCCCTCCAGAGTGCCCTCATGCCAGCCGAGGCTTGACTAACCCCACAGGCCCTGGGGCTCCTCTCCAGAGGTTGCTGAAAAACCAGCGTGCTCACCAGGGCAGTGGAGACAGGACTTGCCTCAGATTTGAGCAGAAACACGGGTGTGGGGAGAGGGTCCCTGGAACCACACCCACCCCTGTGATGTTGATGGAAGCCTCGGAGTGTATCATAATCTGGGGGCCCCAGTATACAGTTGGTGTCCCATAAATGCATGTTAAGGGGCGTCCGGCTGACTCAGCCGGAAGAGCATGCCACTCTCTCGTTATCCAGGTCATGAGTTCAGGCCTCACATTAGGTGTAGAGATTACCTAAATAAATAAATTAACTTTAAAAAAAATAGACACATATTAATACTGACCAAGGTCATACCACATCAGCCCAGCTGACCTTGGCTCCAATAGCTCCCCCAGCAAGCATTAACTGTTACCCTCTAGGACAGTGGCCACCCCGCACCCCACCCAGGACCCAGGGCGTGGCCTGGACACAGTGGGTGCTTGTTGTATGGTTTGGAAGTTGGAGGCTGGGCCCTGACTGGGGTGGAGACAGGGACACAAATAGGAACCATGGCCACCTCCCCTCTCCACCAAGGAAAAGGGTCCCTAACAGGTGAGGTCAGAAAACTGAGAGGCCTAGGAGTCCAGAGGTGGGCTCCCTGCTGGGACCTTGGCTTAGCTGATGAGGAGAGGGCCTCAAATCCTTCAGGGGTCCCAAAGACTTTCACTCAACCCACCGACACCTGCTGCTAGGGCACCTGTCCGCTCCTGTCCACATACTATAGACAATGAGAATTTCTCACCTCTCCTCTGTGGGAACCTCACTTGGGATGGGAGAGGCAGGACCACGGAGGAGCCCACAGGCCCCTGCCTGGCCAGCACGGCCTCAGCTACACCTGCCCTCTGTGGGGGGAATCCTCCTCTTCCTCTACCTTCTCCTCAGCCTCTGTCCCAAGACCCAAGGCCCCAGGACCACCCCACCCAGATCCACCCAGGGAGGATTTCTGTCTAGCTCCAAGGAGAGCCCCACCCTCCACGCCAGAGGCTGTGGGCGATGAGGAACATTCTCGGGGCTCCTGAGAGTCTCCTCCCTGTTAGGGGACTCAGAGTGAGGGGGTCCTCCAGTGTCCCCTTACACACAGGGACGTCTGGGTGCTCCCTCCTCCGGGACAAGCAGATGCAGCCGCCTCCCTCTGACTGGTTTCCAGGAATCACCAGCCTCGGGTGGACCCATCACAGCACCCAGAACACCTCCCCTTTTCCAGGCAGGGCCATATTAGCTGCCCAGGGCCCTCCCCAAGAAGGACCCAGAGGCCTGAGTGGCCAAGATGGGACTGAGGCAGGAAGACAGGGCAAGGAAGGAGGGCAGTGAAGGAGTAGGAGGCTGGCTGAGGACAAAGCAAAAGCTGGCGCCTTGCACCCCCTCTCCACCCACTCCCCTTGGTAATATGTGTGACATTCCACAGGCACCCCTGACTGCCCTAAAAGAAGAACACATGGTTATCTTGCAGAGATCACAGTCCTGCAAGGCAGGAGTCTCTCTTGGTTTACAAATGTCTTTGAGATTTACAGCAAAGAAGTTACCTTATCAATAGCCCAATTTCTAAAGACACATAACTCAGTTCCTCAAGCCCTAACGTCACCCTCCCCTCCATAAAAAACCAAAGGAGGCGGAGGTAGAAAGAAAAGTATATAGAGTTAAATTTCTTCTAAACCTAAATCTCACTAACAGGGAAGTTTGATAGCAGGAATGTAACATTCCACCAGGAGACTCCCGATTGTCTTTATGTTAGTGCCTCATTAGAGGAAAGTGGCCTTGGCTTGATAGTAACCAGGCCTTCAATATCCTGACAGTCTTCTTTACCCCAATAGCCCTTCTGAACAACCCTTTGTCCTCACCTACCCAACTCCTGTGTATATAACCAGCCACTCCTCACATGCCCGGCGCAGCAGCATCTCTGCCCATGGGTCCTGTCCCCGTGCTCTAATAAACCACCTTTTTGCACCAAAGACGTCTAAAGAATTCTTTCTTAGCCGTCGGCTCCGAACCTCACCCTATTGAACCTCACCTAGGTTCAAGAACTTCATCAGGTGGGTTCCCCTTCTAGGCCTGGGGCTCACACCCTCTCCCCACTTTACCTTGCCAACTGGCTGAGGGGGCCCCAGCACCTGAGGGAACAGAAGTCGGATCCAGAAAGGGCTTCAGGCTCCTTCCCGCCTCCCAAGACCCCAGGCTTCCAGGCCTCCCCACCTGCCCACTCTGTTCTTCACCGGAGACGCCAGTCGCTCCCTATTAACCCACACCCACTGGTACCTATTCTTTAATGTTCTAGAGTGCTGTCCTCCAGCGGCGAGTGCAGCCCAGTCTCCCTCCCAGGGAGAGGCTTTGTCCCTCCCCTCAGACTGGACATTCCTCTACAGCAGCTGCTGTGTCTCCCCTGTCAGACCGGGAGCTTGCTCGGGCTGAGGGCTGTGTCTCCCCCTGTGGGCGCCCAGGGGTGCTCCCTTCATCCTTCACTTGGCATGGCCAGCAGGATGGGGGCGGGGGGGGGAGGTCTCTTGGCTTTTTGTGTCAGAGCTGATCACCCCGACCACCACACTATGACCCTGACCGACAAGGGAGGAGGAACAGTGCAGGGGGCGGGGGGGGGGGGCAGGAGGGAGTGGAAGGGGGGAGGGGGAGAGGCTCACAGAGAGAGGAACAGGGGGTAAAGGTAAGAGGAGAATGGGGAGGACCAGGGGGGAGGATTAGGAGAGAGAGGATCAAGGGGGAGGACCAGGAGAGGGAGGATGGGTGGGGAGGACCACAGAGGAACATCGGGGAGAAGAAACGGGAAGGTGGATGATGAGGCCCAGGGGAGGGGGGAGGGGGGAGGAGGAGGAGGAGGAGGAGGACCAGGGAAGGGAAGATGAAGGAAGGAGGACTAAGGGAGAGAAAAGCTTGAGAGGAGGAGCAGGAGAGAGAGAATCATGGAACAGTGGACAAAAGGCAGGCAGGAGGAGGCAGAAGGTCCTTCAATCCCAGTGCTCCCAAATAAGGGGGTCCACACGAGGAAGGAAGGTCCTTTGTCCTTTCCAAGGACAAAACAGGAGGACAGAGCAGGAGCACGCGTGTGCAGAGGCCTGGGCTCCACGGAACACACTGCCCACCCGCCCCACCAACCTCCCACCAACTCCTCCCCATCAAGGCCTGTCTCGAAGCTTCCCCAACCTGCTGGCCAGAAGCCAGCTCCCTCCGCTAAACCTCGCAGCCCCCCCCCCTTGTCCTGCTGCCTTGTCTCAGGACCTGGGGCCCTGGAGGCTTGTTATTTAACCTTTCCCTAGCTTTCCCCAGCAAGGTGCTGTCAAGGAGGCAACCCAGCTCCTAATTGTCAGACCACCCGCCCTCCAGGGTCAGGCACATCTTATCGGTGATTAGCAGCCCAACTCCAGGGGCCTGAGGTCAGTGGAAACTCTGTGTAGCCTTGGGCAACTCATGTCCCTTCTCCCAACCTCAGCTGCCTCCCTCATCTATAAAAGGAGGCCACGAGACTTCCGTGACAAACGCGTGAGGCTGAGGTGAGGTAGTAAGTCACAGCAGCTGGCACAGGGCCTCGCTGGTTCCAGGGACTCAGTAAGGGTTCAGTGACTCCAAAGCTGTGAAGCCTCTCAGCAGTGGCGTGTAATCCTTCCCCTCCTGTGCTAAGCAGAATAACATAACCCAAATATGCCTACTTCCCCATCCCCAGAACCTGAGAACATGCATAGAATATAGCAAAAGGGACTTGGTAGATGTGGTTAAGAAACTCACAATGTGGGGCGCCTGGGTGGCTCAGTGGGTTAAAGCCTCTGCCTTTGGCTCAGGTCATGATCCCAGGGTCCTGGGATCGAGCCCCGTATTGGGATCTCTGCTCAACAGGAAGCCTGCTTCCCCCCACCCCTCTGCCTGCCTCTCTGTCTGTCAAATAAATAAATAAAATCTTTAAAAAATAATAACAAAAAAAGAAAAAAAGAAACTCGCAATGGAGGGGCGCCTGGGTAGCTCAGTGGGTTAAGCATCTGCCTTTGTCTCAGGTCACGATCCCAGAGTCCTGGGATCAAGCCCCGCATCGAGTTCCCTGCACAGTGGAGAACCTGCTTCTCCCTCTGCCCTTGCTCCTGCCCTTTCTCTCTCCCATGCACAAACACTCTCTCTAATAATAAATAAATAAAAATCTTTTAAAAAGAAAAGAGATAGTAGGTGCATATAAAGGGTTGTTTTTTTTTTTTAAACTACAACAGGGAGACTGTTCTGGATTATCTGGCTGAGTCTACCATCATCACAAGGGTCATTGTAAGAGGAGGGCAAGAAGGTGGGAGTCAGAGCAGATGTGACAACAGGCACAGAGGTCAGAGGAAAGCGGCCATGAGCCAGGGAAGTGGGCACCCATTAACAGCGGGAAAAGGCAAGGAAAGATTCTCCCGCAGAGCCTCCAGAAGGAGCGCAGCCCCGCCGACACCTCGTAGGACCCACTTTGGATCTCTGACTTCCAGAACCCTAAGCTAACAAATGTGTGTTGCTTTAAGCCCCAAAGTCCGTGGTAATTGGTTATAGCAACACTAGGGAACTCATACACTCCCCTAGCCCATGCTGGCACTGACAGGTGCTAGCCACTCTCACTGGGGTTAGAATTATTTGGAAGTGGACCTGTTCCCTTTCTAGAATTGTAATCCTTCCTGGCCAAAAGTTGGGCCCTCTGTTCCTCTCCGGGCCCAATACAAGGCATAACTCAGCATTTTATTTTATTATATACTATTTTATTGTGTCGTATATACAGCAGGTGTCCGGTTGCTGCTTGCTGAACGGATGTAGGCAGCAAGAGCCCACACTTGGACTTCATTCAGCACCATTGACTGTGTTCATTGTGCGGCAGTCACCGGGCTGGGTGCTGAGAATTCCACCCTGAGTCAGCCCAGCCCTGCCCTTAATGAGCGCGGGCCGGTGATGGAGAGACAGACGCACAAACAGCCCATCACAGCCCAGTGTTTTCCGTGTGTTGATAAAGGTTTGTATGCACAAACCTCGGGAGGAGCTGAAGGAAGGCCGCTCAGGACGGTTTCACAGGGAGGGACTACAGAGCTGGGTTTCGAAGCCAGGGCAGGGCTCTGTAGGCAGAGAGGACAAGGTTGGGGGAGAATCGTCCAGGTATAGGTGAGAATGCACCGGGTGGGCTGGGGATCCCCGGGAGGCCAAGGCTTCACCCACGCTTCCAGGAAGGCCCCACAGGAATGAGAAGGAAGTTGGATCTTGTAAGGAAATGCCTTTGTTCAGCTACTCTTAGGTGAGCACCTACTGCGTGCCAGTCATTGGCCCAGGCTCCGGGGGCCTGGTGATCAGGACAACAGGCTTTGCTCTCAAGAAGCAGACATTCTAGTGAGAGACATGGGCAGTCCTCAAACCAGAGAATGATATGTTCTCCGGGAAAGCACAAAGGGAGAGGTCGGGGTCAGGGGGGCCAAGGGAGGCCTCTTCTGGGTGACAGTCAAGCAGGAAACTGAATTAAGGAAGGAGCCAGCCATGGGCAGGAAAGGCTAGATTATCTGACTGAGTAGTTGAGCTCACTATCAAGATACACCTCTTTGCAGACTAGAAAGAAGGGCCAGTGTGGCTGGGGTAGGGGTGGGGTATCAAGGGAGAGAATGGAGCTACCTAACACCAGAAAGGGGCAGCGCCAACCCCACAGACCAGCGGCCCTCATCCCTGATGCACAGGAGCTGGGCACAGCCGGTGCTCGTGAGAGATGGGTGGGCCGAGGGCCTGCCAGGGCAGGGCACAGCCTTGTCAGTTTTCAATTGCTTGTTTCACTGCAGACTTCCCACAGTCCTTAACAAGCTCGTGTGCACTGGGACTGTCCAAGGGGAGATGGGGGAGTTGCGTTAAAGAGCAAAGTGTTTCTCAAACTTACTCACCCAAGGAGCCACTTCCAGGAAGAGCAGGTGGGGCTGGGGTTCCGTGGAACCCACTTTGGGAATCTCTGGGCCAATTCCTAGGGCCATGTCCGTGGGAGAAACGACTCAAACGAGGCTGGAAAGGAAGACCACCACGAAAGGCACACTAAAAAGTCTGGACTTTGTCCTGCAGCTCTAGAGAGTCTTCCAAGCTTTGCTGTGCTCTATTTTTAGTGTGTCTATTTATAGAGATTTTTTTATTCATAGAAAAGGGATCTCATCAATGCCTCAGTGTCCCAGTTAGTTATATCTCTTGGAGAGCCACCTCATTCTGTTTAATGCCTCACGAGCATGAGCTGTAATTTAATTACTCCTGTCCCTACCAATCACCTCTCTGGTCACCAGGATTTTTTTGCACAACAAAAACACAACAGTGACACAAACCTCCCCAAACACGCAGCACGAGGAACTTTGGCAAATGCCTCCATGGGGGCGATTTTAGCGGTGGGATTACCAGGTTAAAGGGTTAAGTCCATCGCTTACTTTGATAGCCACTGTCAAAGGGAACTGAAATGACAGACAGGGTTTGCTTGAAGATATTCTAGCCTCCTCCACACAAGATGCCGGCGAGAGGGAGAAGGAGCAAGAGTAGCAACAGGTGGACAATTCTCAAACCGGCTGATGGACATATGGTCGTTGGCTTGGGGGGGTTTGGTTTGTTTTTAAACATTTTGTTGATTTATTTATTTGACAGAGAGAGCAGCAGAGGGAGAGAGAGAAGCAGGCTCTCTGCTGAGCAGAGAGCCGGATGCAGGACTTGATCCCAGGACCCTGAGATCGTGACCTGAGCTGAAGGCAGACGACCAACAGACCGAGTCACCGGGGGCCCCCACGGACGCTGGTTTTGCTCTTCTCCCTACTTTTGTGTATATTTCAAATTTCCCACAGTAAAAAAAAAAAAAAAAAAAGTCTCCTTGTGAAAGTTCTACAACTTCTCACTCCCGCCAGCCATGTTGAGAGCATGTCCCTACACATCCACCAGCACAGGGGCTCATCAAGGTTCAAAGCTTTGTCTGTCACTGTTGTTTTTCCAATGTTTGTCTTTTGGATGGTTGAAGTCTTCTCTTGTTCCAGTTTCCATGTCTTTTTATAAAGATTTTATTTATTTATTGGGGAGAGAGGGAGAGAGAGCACAAAATGGGGGAGAGCCAGAGGGAGACACAGACTCCCCACTGAGCAGGGAACCCGACACGGGAGGGAGCTTGATCCTGGGACACCAGGACAGTGACCTGAGCGGAAGGCAGATGCTTAACCCACTGAGCCACCCAGGCATCCCTGTCCCTATTCTTTTTTTTTTTTTTTAAGATTTTATTTATTTATTTGACAGACAGAGGTCACAAATAGGCAGAGAGGCAGGCAGAGAGAGAAGGGGAAGCAGGCTCCCTGCTGAGCAGAGAGCCCGATGCGGGGCTCTATCCCAGGAGCCTAGGATCATGACCTGAGCCGAAGGCAGAGGCTTTAACCCACTGAGCCACCCAGGCGCCCCCCCCATCCCTATTCTTTGCTTATTTTTCCGGTGGGGTCTTTTCCTTCCAGACTTGGGTGAGCTTTCCGCAAATGTGGGAATGAGGCCTTAGGCAATGAGTTAGAAATGGGCTTTCCCAGTTGGCAAGTGGTCTTCCAACTTCATCAACAGTATCTTTTTTCAACAGATGATTTCCCTCTGATCACATTCGATCATGGTTTCCACGATGCATCTAGGCATCCAGTAGTTTGAAGAAGGGGCTCACATTGGGGGCTGTGTGAAAGCTGCATGGGGGCAAGGGCCAGCCGTGGGGATGAAGCGATGGCCCCGTGAGAGAGATGGTAAGCGTGAGGACAGGACCCCATGGCCAGCAGGGAGACAGGCCGAGCGGGGGAGGCAGCAGGATGACTCCGTACTTTCTGGGTTGAGCAGTGGGAGGATAATGACGCCACTGACTGGGAGAGTCAGGCTGAGGGAAACCAAGGTTCAGAGGAAAAAAACAATTCACTGCTCTCTAAGCATTTACCACCCCATGTGGCCACACCTATTTACCTGTCCCCTCCTCTAGACACAGGGAGGGACCATCCCCGACCTCCTTCTTCAATGTCTCCAGAACAGAAACAGCAGGTGGTGCTTGGTAACTCTAGACATTAATGGATAAATGCATAGCCTGAGTGGGAGGTGTGTCTGCATGAATGGAGATGTCAGGAAGCAGAAGGAGGCATTCACAACTCAAGGGACTTCCTCTCCCATCAAGCACCGCCCCTCTCAAGGAGTTGATGGGGTTGGCCACCTCATCTGAGCCAGCCACATCTGGCTGTGCCCACCAGCCGTGCCAAAAGGCAAGCGGCTACATCTGGTCTTGAGGACTCTAGACAAACTGAGAGATCTCGCTGGACACCAGGCCAGGAAGTCTTATACCTGGAGGTGAACCAGGGAAGCAGGAAACCAGTGAGGTCACCAGGGAGACTGCAGAGGCAAGAGCCCTAGGGCTAGAACCCTTGGAGAACCTTCTAGAAAGACTGGCTGGCCCCAACAGACCAAAGTGGTGCAGAGGAAGACCTCCAGGGCCAATTAGGCAGGCCAGTCACATTTCTGGGGCTGGTTTCAAGCTCACCACCAGGAGACCCTGATCAGGGAATGGAGACACAGTGGCTAACCAGGCGGGGGGGGGGGGGGGACACTATGGGGCTCCCACCTCATGAGGCCATCTCTTCTCACCCCTACCTTTGGTTGTTCCCAAAGGAGAAACTGGAATGCTTCTATGAGGACTCCAGGCCTGGGGCTTTCCAAGAACCATCCCCTATTAAACCCAGACTCCCAGACGCACAGGCTGGAGCCTCAAATCTGTACCGGGAGCGCCCTCTGCTGGCCTCCCTGGGTCGTGCGCCTCTGCTCTGCGGTCCTGGGAGGTGCGGCCCCGGCTGGAGGAGGGACTGGAGACAGCCTCTACCTGCGCTTCACACCAGCCCCGACTCACCATCTTCGGCTCCTCCCTTTCCAGTATCCTGACCCTCCAAGGCACCAGGAGCCGAGGGTGGGCCATTGTGTCCATCCCCCTGCCTCTAGGCCAAAGGACACGAAATTCCTTTCTAAAGCTGACCTGCCCCTCCCTCCATTCTCTATCCCAAAAAAACTTCCCCACATCAGGTCCAAAGCCCTCCTCCCCACCCCCAGCTTAGGTCCTTCTATTAAACCACTTACCCAAAGTCAACATTCCTACGCAGCCTCCCCCAGCCCCGAGTGTGAGGTTCTCTAGGCCACGCTCCCCTCGGTGGGGACCAGCTGCTACCTGCAGCCTGGTCCCGAGACACAGCCGCTGTCCTTGGCTGGCTCTCATGGGAATGCCTCACTCAGAGTGCGGCGCCCACGCCGTTCACAGTGCGTCTATATGCAAAACTCTGTGAGTGGCCAGTATGCACATCAGTGTCCCTATGCGTGCGGCACAGTGAGTGCTCCGGGTCGGGTGGGGTCTCTGCAGGGGACCTGGGCGTGGCTTCTCCCGCTAGTTCCAAGCAGGAAGAAGCTGGCGTCCCGCGCCCCCAGAGGGCAGCACTGAGCCGCTCTGGCTTGGCCCGGAACTTGATCCCAGCCGCACCGGCCCTAACCCTAACCGGAACCCTAACCTTTAGGATTGGAGAACGGAGAGTGGCTTCAGAGCTACAAAGAAAGCAAGGAAAGAGTTCTGGGAGAAGGGACGGCGTGGGACGGGACACTAGGCAACGTTGCCAAAACCTGAGTGGTGGGTGCACAGGGGGTTGTTATACCTTAATTCTTAAACCCTACCCGTATTTTGTAGATATTATTTTTAATCTATTCAGAAGTACTTTTTTAAAAATAAAGAATCATCTCCGGGCTTTCTCTAGGATGGGGAAAACACCCCTCCTCTGAGTAAATAAATCCCCAAGGGCAAAATTGAAACTTCCAGCTTTCTGGGACTCCCCAAATCTCCCTCGGTGGCTCTGAGTTTCCCTGGGGTTGACCATGGCCTTGGGGGAGGGGAGAACCAAGCTTCTCCTCCTGCACTGGGTCTCCCACCAACCTCCCTTCAGTATAAACGTTTACACACAGCTCACGCACACATTCACACACTTATCAGACTCACACACACTCACAGCTGACACACACATGGGTCACCTGCTCACAGACCGGCATATCCAGACTCAGACCCTTGCACACTCACACATATTCACACTCATACATTTACACATGGCTCACACACATTCACTTTCCTTCTCACATAAATCGTACCCCCAAGCTCACACTTACACACTCATGCATCCACATATACGCACTCAGACTCCCACATTCATACCCTTACCCACAGCTTTAACATAATCACGCTCACATATGCTCATAGACTCACACATTCATCAACACAGGCCTACACGTACTCTCACACATGCATAGATTCATACCCACACACTTACATACTCATTTACAGACTCTCACACTCACACTTTCAGTCAGCTCACACACATTCTCACACTTACACTTTCAGTCAGCTCTCACACACATCACACAGACACATGCATTCCCACTCACATACACACATACACACGCACACACACTCATATCCACACTAACATGTTCAGGTAGACTTTCACAGCCTTGCACACTCATACACATTCACAGACCCCCACACTCACATTGTTACACACTCATGGACACCCCTGTGCCCTTTCCAACTTGGGTACACTCCCACAGCCTCTCACTGCTTTGTTTTACACACTCTTTCACACACTCACAAAAAGCAGCCAGTTGCCACTCACACTCTGGCCCATTCACCTTGAGTCGTCCCAGGCAAAGAGAAGGAGCTTGGACCCTCTTTGCTCTCAAGAGAGATTTCTGGGATCTTCCCAGGAGACCCAACCCCACGGTAGAGACTTGTTTCTCCTCAGACTGAAGGAAGTAGTTCATGTGACAGCCCTTTGCGAGTCCACACGCCTCAGAGGGAGTCCCCAAACTTCCTGCACCCATTCATTAGTTCAGTCTCTCACAGCCTGACCTACATGAGGGAGGGCCTGTGGACATGACAGGGGTCCCACAGTGGGCCCTGATCTTGGGAAGTTCTGTCTCCAGGGATCCTGGACCTCATGAGCAGACTGAGCAAGGGCATTGTGGAGGCTGAGCAGGCGGAACTGTGGAAACACCTGGAGGGAACCCCATCACAGCTCCAGGGGCAGGACAGCTGGAGAAGGCATCTGAGCAGGACCTGTACACATGGGGGTCACAGGTAGACACTGGCCTCCCAGACAGGGGCCTGGCACCACTGGGAAAGAGTGAGACATCCCGGACAAGGGGAGTCAGCCAGGAAGACAGAGGGTGGGTGCTGGGCCTGGAGAGGCTGGCAGGGGCCCGTGTGTGGAAGGCCCTGGGTGCCATGTGGAGGAGTGTGGCCTTTCTCTTCAAGGCCACAAGGAGCCCTGACCTGGTGTGCAGAGCAGGAGAGGACGTAGTGCTCTGCAGAGGCTGACAGTGTGTGTCCAGAAGTTCCAGAATGAGCAGATGTCCTCGGCCCCCATCCCAGAAACACATCTGGTCCCCAAACCACGTCCACGGGTCCAGGGAACCCCCACACATTCTTCCCTAACTTGTGAGTGACAGAGGGTCGGAGACAAACACGCAGCACCAAGAACCTGACACAGTCTTCGGGAAAAGACGTGAGTTTTTCCCAAACAGCCTGCCCCAGCCAAGCCACTGGCTCTACCCCAGCCAGAAGTGAGGGGGGTGTGGGCACCCCACAGTGGGGAGCAAGGGCTAGGGGGCCTGGGAGAGCGGAGCGGGCGACAGCTCGGGGAAGGCGCCGTGTTGGCTCCCCAGCCAGGACCCATTCCTGGGATGAGTGAAGGTGGGGCTGCTCCGTCCACACATTCCAGCAGGGGCCACACCCTTCCAGCCTGTTCTCACCTGTTCCCACGATTTCCCAGGCAGCCCTGCGCCCAGCTCCCAGTGCCAACTCCCAGAATCCTTCAGGGTTCAGGATCCAGCTGCAGGGACTCTGGTGCAAATGTCCAGAAGCCCACTTCCAGTGGGACAACTGTCTCCCCACAACATATACACACCCACACACACATGCACACGTGCACACACACACACGGAACTATCTTCAGCCCCAGGACACAGATGGGGCTTTCGGGGAGCTGAGGCACCCCTTTCCTCTGCAAACAGCACTACCACCTGGGACAAAGTGCTATCCTCTTGCTACAGGGCCCTGGACAGAGGAGGACAGATGACAGCCAAAGTCCCTAGACAGTCCCTGAGAACAAGGTGACCCCACAGGGCCAGCCCACGGGCTCAGCCAAAGGAAGGTTGGAGGGGGGTGCCTAGGGGTCCCTGCCCCAGTTCCTGCCCACTACTGCTCAGCAATGGGCTAATTGGAACTACGCCGCACCTACTCTACTCCCCCTCTCCTGACCCAGGTCCCCCCGCTGCCTAGAGCCCAGCCTGCTGCCCTTCACAGGTGCAGGTGTGACATCTCAGCTCATCCCCGGGCCTCTCCTCCCACAGCCCTGGGAGTCCTGGGTGTCACCCTTCCCCACTTTGCATGTAAGACAGAATTCCCACGCCCCCCTACCCGGGCCCAGGGCCAGGGCCGGTTTGTTCCCACCGAAGCCTGGGAAGTGATTTCTGCAGCCCGAGCTGCCCTAGGCCCGCCCAAGGAGCAGCCAGGCCTTGCCTGCTGCAGGGGCATGACCGAGGAGACCAGCCCAGGTCCCACAGGCTGAGCTCAAAACTGCTGAGGGCTGTAGAACAGGATGACAGCCAGGCAGGGGGGGCCCCCAGCCATTCACTGGAGTGACTGAAATGCTCCCTTCACCAGTAGACTTCAGAGGAAGAGGGAGAACAGTGGGCAGAGCCCCCAAATCCCAGACTTCAAGTTACCACCCTGCACCCCCATCAGGAGCCTGGCCTGACCTGCAGAGGCTAATGGGGAAGTTGCAGAGCTGGGCCGGGGCTGAGCTGGGGGTATGGAGGGCCCTGGTGGGAAAGAGGTGGGAACCCAGCAGAGCCCATCTCAGGGACTCCAAGCACTTCCTTGATCTCAAAGTCACGTTCGGCCTACCAAGACTCCAAGGGCCTTGCTTCCCTTTTACAGGAGAGAAAAGTCAGGCTCAGAGAGAGGAAGAGGATTGTGGGCAGAATTTCACCACAGAGGAGTGGGGGTACTGACCTTGGTTGACCCCTACATGCCCCCCCCTCCCAGCCCCAGGTGCCAATACAGAGTGCCCAAAGGGAGTGCAGAGGAAGCAGGGCCCCTGTGGGCATGGGACCCTGCTCGGAGCCTCTGCCCTAGGTCCCCACTGGGCACACAGAGCGCCAAGCCAGTGAGGACAAAGCCCTTGCTCAGAAACTGGGGACAACAAAGAGAATGTAAGCCTGCTGCTCCCTGGGTTTTGTGGGGCCCTGGCCACCCCCCAGCTCTCAGATGCCCTTCACTGCTCCATCGACATTTGCTGAGCGACCGGCAAGACCAAGGCCCAAACCACAAACAGTCTTAAGCGTCAGCCTCCAACTCTCCAAGTACAGAGGCGAAAGGAGGGCATGGTACTTGGGGTACCCCAGTAGCCTATTGTGGGTGCTGGGCTTTCACCATCGGCCCCTTCCAGCCTGTACCCCACCCAGCAAGGACTTGCAAGGCAAGCAGTTCCCACACCCCATTCCAAGTGGGGGCCAGATGTGTTCCTTACAAGGCTGTGGAGCTGAGCCGGCTCAGGCAGCTTGGGGGTGGGGGGCCCGGGCGGGGCACAGAGCACCTGGCTTGGCCAAGCCCGGACGCACCCCGCTTGTGAGGAATGTGGACGCCGCCCGGGCCGGCCCTGGGAGAGGTGCCACCCCCTGGCTCCCCGACGGCCCTGACTCAGCCTGGGTGGGCCGGGAAGCTGCAGCCTCAGCAGGTCTCTCCCACTCCGCCCTCCCCACCTGGCCCCTGGGGGCTGAAGCGGGGGATGGGGCCTGAGAGAGGGGCCAGGAGCCGTGACAGCACCCACCAGGCCTCAGGGTAGAGAGGAAAGGCAGGGAATGTCAGACTCGCCCCTCTTCTGTGCGACCCAGAGGTGTCTACCCATTTCAGACGGCAGGAAAGCCGGGGGGGGGGGTGCCCCCATGTGTCTGACCCCGTGTGACTCCAGGGTGAGACCTGCCATCTTTCTGAGCCTCAGTTTCCTCCTCTGTGAAAAGGGCCCGGGGCTGAGGTGGTGGGGAAGGTACAGCTGAATCTTGAAGCGTCTGACGAGCCGCGGCAAAATGAACGGTAGCTAAACAGGGCCTGGAAACTTGGGGAAGGGTCCCCCCAGCTCCGGGAGGGTGCTTCCACTCAGGGAGGAAAAGCAGAAAGATCCCAGGGTTCCACCTCTCCCCAAGTCCCAGAAGCATCTGCCAAGACCCCAGGGAGCTTGATTGGGTCCGTGCTCCCTGCAGAGCTGAGTGAGTCCCCCAGGCCTCTGTCCCTGTCATCCAACATGGATATGCCCAACTCCCCGGGACAGCAGCTGGGTGCCTCCCTCAGCTAGGAGATCCCCAATAGCTGGGGCCACATTTCCTGCTCAGACGGGGGATGCCTCGGGACAGAGACTCTGTCTGCCTTTCACTCTCTCCTTGCATTCTCTGGCCTAGACTGTGAAGACCAAAGGTGAGCGAAGGCCAGAAAAACGGTTCTTCCCTTCCCAATGCCAACCTCACTTCCCTAGGCCCTGAAGTTCCTCAGCTCAACCACCCAGCCAACCCCCAGACACGATGGACCTACCTCAGACTGCCCCCCGCTTTGCCTAGACCTGGGGGCCAGCCAACCTCCCATCCTTTCCGTGCCAGGGAGGAGGCGTGTGGCCCCCGGCCGGGGCAGAGGGACCCTGGCAGGCAGACCCCCCGCCCCGAACCCTTCCCACCACCTGGCTGGCCCTGGAGGGTTTTCTTCCTCAGACCTACACTTCTCTCCTGTGTTTCAGAACAATCCCTGACCTTTCCCCTCCTAAGGCCTGTGAAGTTCAGGAACAGCAGAGGGGCTGGGGTTGGGGGCCACACAGTCAATTGCCACTGGAGCAATAGCCCTGGGGTGGGGGGGGAGCCTGAGCTTGGGAAGGGCCGGATGGGTCTCCAGCTGCTTCTTGCCTACCTCCCCTCCCCCTCCTCCCCAGCCAGGCTTCCAGCTGGTGTGCAGGCGCAGGTTGGGGTGTGGCGTTGGCAGGACACACAGTCTCTAGTGTTGGGTGTTGTGCCTCGGTTACCAAGGAGGGAGGCTGGCTCCCCGCCGTGTTTGGGCCCCAGGCTGAATGTGTGGGTGGGGAGGGAAGGCAGAGGATTTGGGGTGTGGAGCCCTCACTTTCCGCTCCCGGGGCCTGCGGGCAGGGAGGGCCCGCTGAGACTCGCAGCTCGCTGGGCAGACTCAGACTTGCTCCTGGCCCACCTTTCTGCTGGCTCTGGGACACGACAGGCCAGGTAGAGCATGCTGGGGGGAAGGCAGGCTCCTCTGCCGCTCCGATTTGGGGCTGGGGGGGCAGGCCCTGCAAGGTCCCGACCCCTAGGACTGACCACGCCACACAGCCCCGTTCAGGCAACCCAGGAGAGGGTCCTAGGACCAGGTCAAGTCACTTGAACTTCCGTTTCCCCATCGGGAAAGTGTCAGGGGCTAACCCGGGTAGTTCCTGAGGGGGCCCCCTGAGTTCTGCTCTCCCTTCACAAGCTGAGAGATTGGGGAGTCGGGCTATGGGTCAGGAATTGTGGCCAGCTGGGAGCCCCTGGCCCTGAGGGCTTCTCCCACCTCTTTGCAGGCCCAATGCCCAGCCCGGGGCTGGCACCCTTGAGGTTCCAAGGGGTAGCTGAGTGCGGCAACCCAGAGCTGTGGCCAGGAATGGTTTTTTAGAGAAAAGGGCCCCCCTTTTCTGCTGTCCCTGAAGGGAGGGGCTACCCTTGCTCCGTCTCCCAAGAACGGCCAACCAATATCCAATAGAATCTGGGCCTGACCCCTGGTGACTTCTCACCAGCTCCCTGTCACGGCCTCGGTCCCCTGCCTCTGTGCCTGGCTCTCTGCTGGAGGCCGCAGGCAGGCAGGACTGAGGTCCCATCCCCGTGTCAGGGACACAGCCTGTGCAGAAGGCCGCAGACAGCCCCAAGGCAGGCCCCAAGAAGACGGAGCAGGGAAGGTTTCCACAGGGGTGGAGAAGCTGAGTCTTCAGGCTGGGGGGTTGCCAGGGGAAGAAAGGGAACAGACTCGAGCATGTGGACAGGTCATGCCACAAAGAACACAACGAGGGTGGGCGTTTGGTGGTGGGGAGCCTGGAGGTAAGGCCAAGACGGGCAAGGAGCTAACCTTTAAGGGCCTTGTGGCCAGGATGAACCCCCGGAAATAGGGGTCCTCACAGGGAAAGGGAAAGATGTGGCCCCAGGTGGAAGAAAGCCATCACCACACAAACAGACACTGTCCCTTGGCCCCGACTGAGTCTCTGTACCCAGCCCACCCACCCGCCCCCCGGAAATCCCAAGATCTAGATCTCCGCTTTGGATAAACATATGTGCTCATAAGGCCAAGCCAATCCAGACCTGCCCTCCAAAGCCTTAAGTTGGGAAAACAAAAGAGAAAAGAGGCCTGTCCGTGCAAGTGCCGGGGCTAGGCCACTGGGCCTGGGGAGGGGGCTTGCCTAGGACTGCCAGAGCTGGGAGCTGAGGGTCCTGGGCAGGAACAGCATCCCCCCCACCCCACGCCACGTGCCCACGGTGAGAAGAGCTGCGCCTCCGGGGGGATGAGGCCCCTTCCTGAGGCGCTGTCCCAGTTTAGGCCTGCAAATGTGGGAATCCCAAAATGACCCAATCTCATTTGTACTCAGGAAGCTGAAACTCCAGATTTGATTGGGAAGCCTCTCAACCTTTAAGATTTAGAAACTGATTCCAAAAGAACACCCATGAAGGCCAAACAGAACGCGGGAATGGGAGAGCCTCAGAGCTCGTGGGGACCTGAGCGCAGTGATCCCCTTGACAAAAGGGTAAGCTGAGGCCCAGAGGGGGAACAGGCCTGTAGGCAGGATCAAGTCAGACCAAGGCCTCCGGAACACTCAGAACAGCACCAGCCAACCCTTCCCCTGCCCGCACCATACAGACTGTAGCACAGCTGGAGGGGACGGGCTGCAAGGCCCTCATTGGTCATTCTCCCGACCTACCATTTGCTCCCCACATGTATGGGTCCCAAGTTCTCCTGTACCCTCCAGCCTGTCTGACATCAAGGCAGCCAGAATTCTTCTCCCACTCTACAGAAAAAGGAAACTGAGGCCTGAAAGCCCAGACCATTGCCCAAAGTCCTTCTATGACAAGTTCTAGAAGGTGGCAAGGGGACTCTGCTCTGCTTGCAGATCCCTATAATTCAGATGGCAGCAGGGAGAACCCAGCTTGCAAGGCAGGGAGGGCAGGGGTGAGTCAGGCTCAGGGCTTGGCAGGTTCCGAGCAGCCCCAGCACAAGGCCAAGGCCAGCGAAGCTGGGCTTCAGCCTCTGCCTCCCTGGGTCTGAAGTAGGGGCTCAGCAGGGACCCAGGTGGCCACAGGGTCAGGAGTGATCACAAACCATGTGAAAAGGAGTATCAGTGAGAGGCAAGGATGCTGAGGACCCAGAATTTGAGCAGCTCCAACACCCAGGCCCACCCAGTGACCCCTGAGTCTCACCTCTGTCTCCTCTGGCACTTTCTGCTGTCTCATCCCTTAGCCCACTTCTAGTCCTAGGCCACAGCCAAGTATTTTAATGCCAGCCTTTGGGGTTTGGAGGAGAACACGTAGTAAAGAGAAGCACCCCCTTCTAGGTTGGTTGGGGCCCCAGAGCCCCTTGGGCCACCGAGAGCTGTTGAGGAGTCACCCATGTTTTGAGCTCTGTGCCCATCCCACACCAGGGGACACAGGACAAACAGGACGTGGGCTTTCTGGGAGTTCACAGCCCAGTGGGAGAGGAAGACAAGTCAGGAGAAGCTGGGGCCTTTGGAGCTTCAAAGGGTAGGCAGGAGGGAGGGAAGCAGCCTGGGAGGGGCTCTTAGCAGTGGAATGTGAGGGGAATTCTTCGCAGAATTGAAATCTGGTCTGTTTGTTTCAATGCTTTGTTTGTATCCAGAAAAATGCACAGATAATTCACAAATGTACAGCTCAGTGAGTCTTCACAGAGTGAACGCACCCGTGTAACCCGTACCTGGATCACAAAACAGTTTGAGCGCCTCCCCTCCCACCAAGGTACCCCCTTCCAGGGCTGAGTGTTATCTCTGGCAGCAGAGATTCACGTGGCACACCTTGGGCTTTATGAAGCTGGCTCATGTAACCTGGCTTCTTCTCTGTCTTCTGGCTCAATCTTACAATGGCAAGATCTTCTCATTGCTGTAGAAAATTCTGCTGAATGACTAGCACATTCCAGACAGAGAAACTTGGGGAGCCCAGCCCAGACTCGTTCCCATAGCAAGTATCCAGATTTGCAGACTCTAGCAGCCCTCCTCATCATCCAAAAAGGGTCAGGGCTTAACTTCAGACCTGCTCCCAGGACAGGCATCAGCATCCCAGGAGCTGCCCCCGGCCTTGCAGCCCACGGTCTCCCCCCAACACCCCGAGTCCTCTGTCCTGTCTACCCACTTCCGAGATCCAGCCTCCTCCTTCCCTACAAGGTGAGGAGAAAAGGTACCAGAGACCTATGCTGATGTATGTAAATTTATGCAAATAGATCCAGACTCCCTGAGTCAACTTGGACAGTGGCCAGAGTAAGTGGAGAGCCAGATGTCCAAACTCCAGGTGGAGTGATCACCCCCCTGCTTGCTGACCTCAGGCCTCCCACTAGTTCCTGAGATGCACAGCCCCACTCCCAAACCCTCACCCTGAGTGGTGGCCTCCTGCTCTTCCTAATTCAACTCAGTGGGAAGTTTTTGGTGGAGGTGGAGAGGTGGGCTCAGCCTCTCCACGACCTCCAGGAGCTCACAGTAGAGCAGCGAAGGGAACACCAATGTAGCCACCACTCCCCAGGTGGAGACAAGTGGGACCTGCTCAAGCCTCCATTTCTGGCCCGTATTGGTAACTGGGAGACTTCTTTTTTTTTCTTTTTTTTTTTTTTTTAAGATTTCATTTATTTACTTGACAAAGAGAGATTACAATGAGACAGAGGGAGAAGCAGGCTCCCCGCCAAGCAGAAAGCCCAATGCATCCGGCTTGATCCCAGGACCCTGAGGTCATGACCTGAGCCGAAGGCAGAGGCTTAACCCACCAAAACACCCAGACGCCCCTTGGGAAACTTTTTTTAAAGCCAACATTGATGAGGAAAGGGTCCAAGGGAAGTTTTGGGGGTGAGGGAAATGTTCTCTATCTTGACTGAAGGTGGTTCCTTGGGGTCAAACTCATTAACTCCACACTTAAAACAGATGAACACCTCAACCCCTCCATAAAGTTCAATTTTTTACAAAGTGACCAATGAAATTGTCCATTGTTAGATGAAAAGGGCTGGGGTTTCCTTAAGAGGACAGAAAGGTCACGGCAGTGGCATGGGTGTGAAAATGTCACCAGTAGATCACCAAGGAAGAGTGGGGACAGACATCCTTCACGGAGTGCTTTTGTGAGGAGTGGTGGAGATTCAGGGAGCAAAACTGGAAGGAGAGTGTCCTGCCCCGCTCCTAGGGCTGCTGGACAGAGGGGTCCATGGACCCCTCTTGAGTGCTCCTGAATGGTTGACCCCAGTTAGCACTAATTGAGCACCTACTATACACCAGACACTGGTTTGGGACTTTAGCTAGACCCAGGGTGGCCCGGCCTAAGAGCAAAGAATGGTTTTTACGTCTTTAAGTAAATTTATAAAAGATTAAAAAACACAGTATTTCATGACACGTGAAAACTGCATGAAATTCAGATTTCGATGTCTATAAAGATTGATGGGAACATGACCATGCCCGGTCATCCATGAGTTTTTTCACACTTCAAGGACAGAGCTGAGGACTTGCAACAGAGACCATATGGCCAGCAAAACCTAAAATACTCGCCATCTGGCCCTTTCCAAATCAAGTTTGCCCATGAAGGCTATAAAGCAGAGATTAAGAACGCACTGTACGAATGAGGAGGAATGAGGGTGCCACACAGCTTTGCTCCCCAGCTGCGGTTTGCACCCAGTCCAGGCTGACTGACCCCGCCTCTCTCCCCTGCGGATAAACCTAAGCGACCTCAGCCTTGCACCTGGCCGAGCAGCAGTGCCCCCTGCCGGCGGTCGGAGACAGGCCGGCGTTCGCTGAGCCCGGACTCTTAGCGTCTGCCGCCATCTGGTGGCCTTTTCCGAAAGCGCATCCGGGAGCGCATCCCGGATGGGGTCTAAAAGAGGGCGGGGCCGGTGTGGCGCGTTTCCCCGGACCAAGGTGCAAACTATTCCAGGCAGGGATTGAAGCCTACAAGCCAGTGTGTGCTGAAAACGTGTCACCTTGCCCCTGTTCATCTGATGGGTGACAATACAGGGGACAGTGCCCAGCAGGGTGCCTAGATGCTTACCAAATGTTTGCTGACTGTGGGTCGGAATCTCCAGTTGCTGGGGGGTGGGGGGGAGGTGAACGAAGAACGTGGGCTGCGGCCACAAGGTGATAGGAGAGGACAGGAAGGTCTGCTGACCCAAGTCTCCCCGCCTATGCATTTGCCTTTGCATGCACCCTTCATTCTTTCTTACCTTCACTCCTTATTCATTCATTCATTCATTCATTCATTCAACAAGCTTTTCTTGAGCACCAAAGGAAGTACTTGGGTGACTGCTGGACGCTGGAGAAACACGGGAGAAGACAGTGTGGTCCCTGCCACAGAGCTGCCAGTGTCGTGGAAGAGACCAATAATTTCAGAATGGCGGGACGAGGTACATTTGGGGGTAGCAGAGATGCCCAGCAACATCTAAGGCGACCTGACCTTGTGGGGCATCAAGAAAGCCTTCCAGTGCCTGCAGAAGGGGTGAGCTCGCCAGACAAAGAGGGGATAGGCATGTGCAAAGGCCCAGTATGCCTAGCAAGCTGCTGAAAGAAGCCTGAGAGGCAGGAACACTGAAGGTAGAGAGAGGGGTTGGGGGCAAGAGGAGGCTGGAGGGAGACAGGGTCTGGGCCAGCAGAAAAGCGGGGTTGAGTGAATGCCAAGTTCAACAGGGGGCCACTGCAACATCTAGGAAGAGGCGAGCCACTTCTGTTCCTTGGGCGTACCTATTCCATGACTGGGCAGCTCTGGTTGCTGGAAAGTTCTCCCTCATTCTGGGATGAAATCACACCTTGGAACGTCCCCGGCCCACTCCTGTCCTGCTGGGGGACATACGGAGTAGCCTCCCTGCCCCCAGCCCAGCCCCTCACCTGATCACAGCCTCACTAGCTATTCCCCCTAACCGAGGCAGCCCCAGGGCAAGAGGAAGGGCTGGAACCGAGCCCCAGGTACAATCCCAGTCTTTCCTTTACTGGCTGTGTGGCCTTGGGCTGGTTCCTTAAGCTGTCTGAACCTCGATTCTCTCCTCGATAAGAGCAGGGGAACACTGCTCAGAGTTCACACCGCAGAGATGCTGCCGGTGAGAGGGATGGCGGTGGGAAGTGCTCAGCCCCTCCTCCGTGCTCCCCCAGCGCACTAGGCCGACCTCTGTCACCTGGATCATGGAGGAGGATGGTGACCAGGGCATGCTCCTTATTTGCCACTTTACTCACAGTCCAGTGCCCGAAACTTGGTGGGTGCCCAACAGCGTTAGCGGAATGCATAAGCCATGACTGCGGTGACTACAAGCAAACCCACAAGAGCCACTCGGGACACAGGCCGACAATCACAGATGGTGACACTACCCACAGCTCCCCAACTTGGCCAGCAGTACCCTCACCCCTCCTGTATCCCACCGCACCGCCCTCCACCCCCGCCTTTCTGTGTGCAGAGGCCCATGGCTCAGACCAAACCGCTGGGATAAGGAGCTGGAGGAAACCCAGGATGCGGCCCTGTGCGCTCGCGGCGCCCTCTGCTGGGCGGGCCTGGCGCAGCCTCTCCCTCCCTTCCGAAATGCCGCCAAACCCCCGCCGCCCCGCGAGCGGCCCCACCAGGGAGAGAGGCTCCACCTCGGGGCGCCCTCCTTCCCCCATACACCCCCTCGCTAAGGGAAGCCGCAAACCATTCCTGGCCCTCCACCGACATCTCTGTCCTTCCGGTCTCCTCTCTCCTGCTCCTCAGCAAACATACTTCAGGCGTCCCTAAATCCCCACGATCCTTCCCTGCTGTCTCAGTTGGTCTCAGAACAGTCAAACGCTGGCGCAGGAAACAAATACATATATAGTTACTTATTATTAACTGCAGCTACCACGGACCAGGCACTTGTAATTTGCCAGTCCCTGTTACCCTGCAACCTCCCACCGTCCAGGGAGGGCAAATGGTCCCCCTAGAGGGGGGCAGCTTTACTCAAGGTCACAGCGCAAGAGTTTTCAGAAACCTGGTGTTTTCCATCAGCTTGGTTGGGGCTCATCCCTCCTCACTAAAGGGAATAAGTTGGGCCTTGAGATGGTGCAGGGCCCTCCATGAGCCTCACCTTGCCCCTCCTCTGGGCCACACTGAATTCCAGGAATGGAGACAACGTGGTGAGCCCCCCCATCATTAGGACAACGATTTGGGGAAACTGAAGAGAGCCTGGGAGAGAACAGAAAGAGGAAGCTTTATGTGTATTTGGACTCTGTGATTGGCCTGTTCCTGGTACACAGGCCTCAACGACCCCACCCAGACCATAAGGATGGAGGGAGGGGCTTCAGAGTGGCCCAAGTCTGCAATGCAGACCCAGGACCCCAACCTGCTGACTCCCCACCCAGTGCTTCTTTCATCCCCACCAAAGTCTCTCCTGGAAAAGGAACCGCAGAGTAAATTTGGGGAGGGGCCGGCACAGGAAACATAAGCACACACTCAGAGCAAGCCACCAGGTGGTGTCCCCCACCTCAGACCTACCGCCCCAAACCCTAGGGAGAGGACCCTCCTCCGACACCTCAAGGGAACGGGGTCACCTGTCCGGGGGTTTGGTCCCTGGGGAGTTGGAACTTGGGGCATGCCCTTCTGTCCCGACGCCCGGTCTATGCTTCCATCTTGTGGCCACTTTGGGAAGTGCGCCTGTTCCGCCCTAAATGGGCAGCCCTAAATTTTGCCCACTCAGGTTGAGCAAAACTGAACGTTGTTCTGGGACTTGATGGGATGTAGAATGGAACAAAGCACAGCCCGTGGCGTGAAGCTCACAGCCTAGCAGAGGAGCCTCCAAATGACTTATCCGAAACTGAACTCAGCGCCAGGTGCCGACCAGAATAGGTCATGCAAACGGTTCCAAAAGATGGAGGCAGCATGGTCTAGAGGAGGCGCCTGGAGAGGCTGCAGCCAGCAGGTAGGATCTGACAAAGTGGGTGTGAGGGAGGCACCCCAGGTGAAGGCACCGGCCTGAGCAAAGTCATGGAGACAGGAGAACCTGGGTTCCAAGAATCCATTTTGTCCCAAGCCTAGGGCAGATGTGGAGATGGGAGGGAAAACTCATTTGGGATGAAAAGGGGCAAGTCTTTGGATGGAAATCTATGGAGTTGTACTAAGGATTTTAGGGACTGGGGAGCCAACAAAGGTCTTAGAACAAGGGTGGAGCTTGAGCAGGGTCTCTTCAAGAAGAAAAAAAAAAAAAATCACTGCAAGAGACAGGAGTGAATAGGGCAAATGGAACAGGTTTCCGGACAGCAGAGACGGTGCCGGGGAAAAGAGCAGGGACGACGTTCAGTGCTGAAGAGGGTACTGCGGACAGCTAGACAAGTCAGAGCCAAGCTGGAGAGGAGAGGACTTGGCTTTGAGTCGCTACCCGGAATCCCAGGGAAGGGGCACCCAAGCTGGCTCTTCTGTGGAGCCCATGACTCTTGGTTTCAAGGTTGTGAGTTCAAGCCCCATGTTAGGTGAAGAGACTACTTGAAAAATAAAATCTTTGAGAAAAGGAAAAAAGAAAATCCCAGTGAAAACATCTTTAGGCAACTAGAAATAATACATGAATAAAACTAGAAGTAGGGGCACCTGGGTGGCTCAGTGGGTTAAGCCTCTGCCTTCGGCTCAGGTCATGGTCTCAGGGTCCTGGCATCGAGCCCTGCATTAGGCTCTCTGCTCAGCGGGGAGCCTGCTTCGCCCTCTCTCTTTCTGACTGCCTCTCTGTCTACTTGTGATCTCTGTCTGTCAAATAAATAAATCTTTTTTAAAAATGCACGGGGTGCCTGGGTGGCTCAGTGGGTTGAGCTGCTGCCTTCGGCTCGGGTCATGATCTCAGTGTCCTGAGATCGAGTCCCGCATCGGGCTCTCGGCTCAGCGGGGAGCCTGCTTCCTTCTCTCTCTCTGCCTGCCTCTCTGTCTACTTGTGATCTCGGTCTGTCAAATAAATAAATAAAATCTTTAAAAAAAAAATGCACCAAAGTAAGGGAAAAAATGATGTAACATCCCCCCATTGCAAAGTCAAAAATTATCAACTCATCGTCTTGATCTCCACTCCCGACGCACCCCCCTCCCTTCTCCTACATCATTTTCTTTCTTTTTAAAGATTTTATTTATTTATTTGAGAGAGAGAGAGAGAGCACAAGAGGGAGGAAGGTCAGAGGCAAAAGCAGACTCTCCACTGAGCAGAGAACTCAATACTGGGGACCCCAGGATCGTGCCCTGAGCCCCTTAACCGACTGAGCCACCCAGGCGCCCTGTCCACATCACTTTCAAACAAATCCCAGACAGCATAGCATTTCATTCATAATATTTCAATATGTAGCTAGCAGATACGAGCTCTTTTTCCTTAACATAACCGCATGCAATTATCACACCTAAAATAATGAGTCATCATTCCTTAATGAAGGAAAATTATGTCTCTGCTCACAATCCTCCTGGCACCAAATGAGTGGATTTTCCACGCCAAGCAATTTCAATGCTAACTCCCCAGAGTTAGCACAGACCACACGGGCTCAGGGATCCAGTCCCGCAAGTCCCACTGCCTCCCCACTGCAGAAGTTGATCCCAAGTGGTGGGCCCTCTGGTTAATGAAGAGGCCAATTTTAAACCACACACTGGAGCGTGAAAACTGAATAAGGCAAAGGGACCCCAGCCTCATGAAGGGACCCAACCTTGCAATAACCACAAGCCCTAACTGAGCAGTGACAACCAAGCACAGTTCCTCAGATTGCCAAAAAAAGGGGAAATTCCACAGGTCCTCATACTCCCTCACTCCGCCCGGTAACTGAGTCCCCTCACCACCACTACATCCTCCCCCCCCCCCCCCCCCCCCCCCCGCTTCCTACTCCTCCCTGACTGTCCTCTGCTGTCCTCTGCTGTCCTGCCCTCTGCTCCCAAAACTTCTCTTTTGTTCTGCCTTAGGTGAATTCTTTCATGACCAACGCTCCCGGCCCCCACCCAGTTGGAACACCCCACGTTTGGTCTCCCCCCGCCCCCATCCAATTGGAGTGCTCCAGAGCTACCCACAGTGGTCCCGTCTGGCTACATACAAATCAGGGGTTCTCCTAAGCCCCTCCTAGGGTTCGATAATTTGCTAAAACGGGCTCATGGATCTCAGGGAAACACCTAATCATGACCCGTTTCTTACCAAGGACAGAGACGAAGGGCTAGATAAAGAGGTACAGGGCACAAATCTGAAAATGTCCCCACACTCAGTGGGTTGTGCCCTCGTGAGGCTGGGGTACACCTCCCTCCCAGCACATGGATGTGTTCACCCACCTGCAAGCCCCCCAAACTCCATTGTTTGAAAAGTTTTTATGGAAATTCCTCTATGTGTGGGCGTGATGGATTAGCTTATTGCCTCTCCCACTCCCCCTGCTAGGGTTCCCTCTCTCGCTGTCTCTCTGTCAAATAAATAAATTAAAAATCTTTATCAAAAAAAGGTCATGAGTGAATGCTGGTGTTTCCCATTTTGTTCCAATATGACAGAATGTCTTCTTCATTTCTTTGATTTGATTTTTTTTTCCATCTGCTTATAGCTTGACAGTTTTTAAATTCTTTTTTTTCTCATTTTTTCTTTTTTTTTAAAGATTTTATTTATTTATTTGACAGACAGAGATCACGAGTAGGCAGAGAGGCAGGCAGAAAGAGAAGGGGAAGCAGGCTCCCTGCTGAGCAGGGAACCTGACAATGTGGGGCTTGATCTCAGGACGCTGAGATCATGATCTAAGCCGAAGGCAGAGGCTTAACCCACTGAGCCACCCAGGGGCCCCACACTTTTTCTTTTTTAATTTAAATTTAATTAATTAACATACACTGTATCATTAATTTCAGAGGTAGAGGTCAGTGATTCATCAGTCTTATATAATACCCAGTGCTCATTATATCACATAACCTCCTTAATGCCCCTCACACCCAGTTACCCCATCCCCCCCACCTACCTACCCTCCAGCGACCCTCCTTTTGTTTCCTATGATTTAGGATCTCTCATGGGTTGTCTCCCTCTCTGTTTTCATCTTATTTTCTTTTTTCCCTCCCTTTCCCTATGATCCTCTGGTTTGTTTCTTAAATTCCACATATGAATGAGATAATACGATAATTTTCTTTCCCTGATTGCCTTATTTTGCTTAGCATTATACCCTCTAGCTCCATCCACATGGTTGCAAATGGCAAGATTTCATTGGTTTTTTGAGGGCTGAGTAGTATTCCCGTGTGTGTGTGTGTGTGTGTGTGTGTATGTGTGTGTGTATCACATCTTCTTTATCCATTCATCTGTCAATGGACATCTGATCTCTTTCCATAGCTTGGCTATTGTGGACATTGTGCTATAAACATTTGGGTGCACATGCCCCTTCAGATCACTACATTTGTATCCTCGGAGTAAATACCCAGTAGTGCCATTGCTGGGTTTTAGGGTAGCTCTATTTTCAACTTTTTGAGAAACCTCCATACTGTTTTCCAGAGTGGCTGCACCAGCTTGCATTCCCACCAACAGTGTAGGAGGGTTCCCCTTTCTCCGCATCCTCACAAACGTCTATTATTTCCTGACTTATTAATTTTAACCGTTCTGACTGGTGTGAGGTGGTATCTCACTGTGGTTTTGATTTGTATTTCCTGGATGCCGAGTGATGTGGAACATTTTTTCCTGTGTCTGTTGGCCATTTGGATGTCTTCTTTGGAGAAATGTCTGTTCATGACTTCTGCCCATTTCTTTTTTTTTTTTTTTTTAAGATTTTGTTATTTATTTGACAGAGAGAGATCACAAGTAGGCAGAGAGGCAGACAGAGAGAGAGAGAGAGGAGGAAGCAGGCTCCCTACTGAGCAGAGAGCCCGATGTGGGACTCGATCTCAGGACCCTGAGATCATGACCTGAGCCAAAGGAGCGGCTTAACCCACTGAGCCACCCAGGCGCCCCTACTTCTGCCCATTTCTTGATTGGATTATTTGTTCTTTGGATGTTGAGTTTGATAAATTCTTTTTATATTTTGGATACTAGTCCAAATACCTTCTCCCATTCTGTCAATTGTCTTTTGGTTTTGTTGACTGTTTCCTCTGCTGTGCAAAAACTTTTTATTTTGATGAAGTCCCCATAGTTCATTCTCATCTTTGTTTCTCTTGCCTTTGGAGAGACGTGTCTTGCAAGAAGTTGCTACTGCCAAGGTCACAGAGGCTGCTGCCTGTGTTCTCCTCTAGGATTTTGATAGATTCCTGTCTCACATTTACGTCTTTCATCCATTTTGAGTCTATTTTTGTGCATGGTGTAAGAAAATGGTCCACTTTCATTCTTCTGCATGTGACTCTCCCTCTGTTCCCCCTCCACACACAATGATGCATCTGACTGCATCCATGCTCTTGGAAATCCTACAAGCCAGCACATCTTTCGGCCAAGTGGAGAGGCATGGGGCAGAGCTGAATTGCAGAACCAAGGTAAGAAGAGGTTAAGGTCTGGAACAGGGACAGAATCAAGGGGGGAGATGAGGAAGCTAGCAAAGACAGATCCTGGAGGGAGAAAGGGACACCCTTATGTTATGGGATTTCTTCTCCTTTAGTGCCATGGTTCTTGGTCACACCACTTCGAAAAATGAAGAGGTAAACCAGACGGAGAGTGGTGGGCAGCAAAGCAAAGTTTATTGATAGTAAAATGATAATACAAAGCTTCTGAAGAGGGACACCTGGCTGACTCAGTCAGTTAAGCATCTGCCTTCGACTCAGGTCATGATTCCAGGGTCCTGGGATCGAGCCCCACATCAGGCTCCCTGCTCACATGGGAGTCTGCTTCTCCCTCTCTCTCTATCTCTCTGTGTTCTTCTTTCTCTTAAATAAATAAAACAAACTCCTGAAGGGGGAGGAGACCCAAGAGTGTGGCCACCAGAGTTGCTAAGTTCTAGGGGTTTTTATGGGTTTTTTGACCGAATCTAATTAACCCTCTGTGCACCTATCATCCAATCAGGTTTTGTCAACTTTCTATCATGTGGAAAAGGGTCGAGGGCTCCTTGCAGGGTGCTGTAAAATCCTTTAACGGTGGTTTCCTCTGCAGGGGGAAGGGGAGGCTCCTTGTCCCTCCATGCCTTTCTTCCAACTATCCTTTATCAGAGTGAGCAGTAGGGGGGTCCTCGAAAGCTGAGACTCTTGAGCTGTGTTGGGGGGATGTAAGTGCCCTCCCCTGCCCAGAGGTCACTGAGTAAAGCTCACATTGTTCACTACTGGGTTTTGGGTTTTTTTGTTTGTTTGTTTGTTTGTTTTGTTTTTTGACAGACAGAGTGTAGTGAATACAAACCTTTAATAAATAAAGTGTAATAAATAAATGAATAAATAAATAATATGTAGTAAGTGCGAACCCCTACTAAATGAAAACAGGCAAAAGGAACAAAATACAAACTAACCACATAGCAAATAAGCCTAGGCCATATGCGTGTAGTGAGAAGATTAGCGCGGAGTAACAAGTTGTAAATATTTTAACTTGTGCGAAATATCGAAATATCGTAAACCAAAACATGTTTACGACGTGTGTATGTTTTTGGTGTGTAAGCATAAGAAAAACAAGTGATGTAATATGTTTATGAAGGAGACTTAGCACAGTATATAAAGAGGCATCAGGTTGGACTGAGGTGAAGCGAGTTCCCTGTCGGGAGGACCTCATCGCCGGTGCTACCGACGCCCCAACAGTTTCGTTGCCGACCCCTCGCTGGTTCTCAGTCTCAACTTCTGCGGTGACCTCTCTGTCTAGATTGTGAGGCGACGTCTCCTTCTCCGTGACAACGTCAGCGGACCGTGACCGGGCCACGATAGTGGTGCGGACCTCGTCCCAGTAAAGATCAAGTGAGTTACATCATATCCATCTCTCTATCTCTTCTTTACACGTTGCGACCTCCTGGCGGGACGCAGGGGTTTTGCTCGTGACACAGAGATGACAAGTAGGCAGAGAGGCAGGCAGAGAGAAAAGGAGGAAGCAGACTCCCTGCTGAGCAGAGAGCCTGATGCGGGGCTTGATCTCAGGACTCTGGGATCAAGGCGCCCCAGGCGCCCCTTCACTGGTGTTTTAAATAACAATGGATTCATTGTCCATTAGGGGGAGAACTTGAACAGGTGCCAAGAGTACCAACGGCTAACATGACACAAAGCAGAAGGACACTCAGCCGTGGACAGCTTTATAAATATCCACATCAAGAGGTGGAAACATGCCAAAATGAATCTTGGTCATTCTTAGGCGGTAACTGATTTAACAGGTGATTTTTTTTTTTTTTTGGTCACTTTTCTACTTTTAAATTTTTTATACATTAAGAACATATCATATTCTTTAAATAATATATTCTCGTTGCATAAAAATTTTGAGAAGTTAAAAAAAACAAGAATATAGTATTTTACAATGGGGAAATAAAATCAATTTTTTAAAGGTTTTATTTATTTATTTGACAGAGAGAGATCACAAGTAGGCAGAGAGGCAGGCAGAGAAAAGAGAGAGGAGGAGGCCCCCTGCAGAGCAGAGAGCCCGCCGTGGGCTCAATCCCAGGACCCTGAGACCATGACCTGAGCCGAAGGCAGCGGCTTAATCCACTGACCCACCCAGGTGCCCCTATAATCATTATTTTTGAATAAAATAAAACTGAAGGAAGTGAGTTCACTCAAGGCCACACCAGGCCACCCCACCCGGGCAGGGGTGTCTCCTCCCAGCTCTAGGAGGAGGAGTCCAGCAATGTCTGGCATTTGGGGGGAAGCCAGTATGGACAGCCCTTCAGGGCAGGGGCACCTTCACAGTCAAGGTCACAGGCTGGGGCTGAAGCCAGCCCTGCAACTTACCAGCTGCGATCTTGCAAAAACAATGCCACCATTCTGAACTTCAGCGTTCTCATCTGTAAAAGGGAAATGGCTCCTCCTGGTTGCTGGGGTGTCGGGAGGATTCAAGGAGACAATAAATATAAAGTACTTAATGCCGGGCCCTTGGAAGCAGGTAATAAACAGAGGCTTTACAATAAGTCATAACCTAACCAAGGCATCCCAGTTTCCCCCACACACAGCCCAGGCCGGGGCTCACTCTGTCCCCAGGAGAAAATCCCCTCTGTGGAAGCACCAGTGAGCACTGGATAGTTGACTAGAGATTCTGCAGGAGCAATGCAGATGGGGCAGGTAGATCCCTGCACACCAGGCTTCCCGAATAAGGCCCCCAGGGAACGGTTATCTCTCCCAGCCCCACCACCCACCCCAGCTTCACTTCATTGCCCCCAGCTGCCCTGGGCTGCACTTCCAGTCCCCTCAAGTTTCCCTGGGGGTCTCCATCCTTCCCCCAGCACCTTAGCTCCACCCAGACTCCCCCATCAGACAAGAAAGGCCCTCAAGGCACCTGGAGCAGCTCTAGTTAGAAGGTGAGCTGGGGGGTATAGTAAGTCAGTCCTGATACATATAGGAAAGGACACGGGCTTAGAGAGATTATGCAAGTTGCCTGAGGACACAGAAGAGTCAAGTAACAAGACAGCATCTCAAAGAGTCCCTTGACCCAAAATCCCAGTCATGCCAGCAAGGCCTCCCTGTAGGGACTGAGATCCTTCCCTAAAGCCTGGCTGTCCCCAGGAAGCTCTCAGTTCCTCCGGAGCATCTGGAAAGGAAGAAAGGACTGTACACATACATACATGCTCCCGCTGGCTCAGATTTGCAAATGGGCACACACACGCGCTCACCCCCATATCTATTCACACTGCCCACACATTCACAGGTGCGTGCACGCACACACACGTCTCTGTTACCACAACACCCAGTCCTCTCTTTTTTTTTTTTTTTTTTTTTTTTTTTTTAAAGATTTTATTTATTTATTTGACAGAGAGAAATCACAAGTAGATGGAGAGGCAGGCAGAGAGAGAGAGAGAGAAGCAGGCTCCCTGCTGAGCAGAGAGCCCGATGCGGGACTCGATCCCAGGACCCTGAGATCATGACCTGAGCCGAAGGCAGCGGCTTAACCCACTGAGCCACCCAGGTGCCCCAACACCCAGTCCTCTCTGAACTACAGTTGGTCCCTGACACCTCAGGGGCCAGACATGCACCCATCTCAGTGTCGGTCAGAGCAGTTCAACCATTGTTTAGAGAACAAACTTAAATATCCAGGTTTTTTTTTTAATATTTTATTTATTTATTTGACAGATAGATATCACAAGTAGGCAGAGAGGCAGGCAGAGAGAGAGGAGGAAGCAGGCTCCCTGCTGAGCAGAGAGCCCGATGCGGGGCTCGATCCCACGACCCTGGGATCATGACCTGAGCTGAAGGCAGAGGCTTTAACCCACTGAGCCACCCAGGTGCCCCAATATCCAGTTTTTTTTAAAAATCCAAGTCCGTATGCTACCATGGCTGCCTGTCCGTAGCATCACTGGTCACCCAGACTCACTCTTCAAACATGGAGCCACACCCCCCCAGCTCTGGCAGAGAACTGGGGTGCAATCCCAGGTGTGGGCCCCTTGAGGGAATGGCAAACCCTCTAACAAGGACAGGAGCAAGCCAGAGGTTCCTCCCGGAACCCCAGCTTTTCCGGGTGGCCGTGCAGCACAGCAGGAAGGCTGTTGCCACTCCACAATGTGTCCTTGTCCAAGCCCAGACAGCTTACCTGCAGAAGACAATGACAAGAACTTTGTCAGGATTCCACAGGACCTGAGAGGGAGACACTCAGCACATGATCCAGAATGGAGGGGGTACTCGATAACAAAAATGTTTTTTGTTTAAATTGTTTGAGTCCTCTGTATGGTTACAGAGAATAATTGCTGAGTTGGGGGCCGGTACCCCCACCACCTTGGAACGTTCTCAGATACCCTTTGACACTAGCCAATGGAAGTGTCGGTTTGGGCTAAGCAAGTGAGAAAGAGAAGGACATCACCTTCTTGGTGGTAGAACTCTCCCCCTGCCCAAAAAGAGACCCAGTTTGGATGGGTGAAGGCTCATAGGACCCTCAGGGGAATCCCTGGACAACCCTGGCCGGCCTCAGTAGTCCAGAAGCATCACTGAGCGGACTTGCAATTTGCAAGCTCATGGCAGAGGGAACCAGAGAGGCTGGGAGAGGGAGCAGGAGACAGAAATAAGGCTGATGGTGGCGAGAAGGCCGTGGCAAGCCCCGTGTATGAGGATGGGTTTGCATCTGCCCAGTCAACCCTCTCTTCCGTCTGGAATTATCTACAACAGCGCCACCCAGTGGAAACAGAGTACATGTCATCTATATAACTTGAAATGTCCTAGAAGCCCTGTTTATTTAAACAGCAAAAAGAGGGGTGCCTCAGTTAGTTAAGCCTCTGCCTTTGGCTCAGGTCGTGATCCCGTGGTCTTGGGATCGAGCCCCACATTGGGATATCTGCTCAGCAGGGAGCCTGCTTCCTGCCCTGCCTCTCTGTCTCCTTGTGATCTCTGTCAAATTAATAAAATCTTTAAAAAAATAAATAAATAAAAATAAAAAGTAAAAAGACACAGGCAAAATTAATTTTAATAATATATTTTATTTAATTCAATATATGCAGAATATTATTCAATAAGGAGTTAAGATAAAAATTACTGAGATAGTTTACAATTGTATTATGTTAAGTGAAATAAGTCAGTCAGAGAAAGACAAATATCATATGATTTCACTCATATATGGGATTTAAGAAACAAAACGGATGAACATAGGGGAAGGAAAAATAAAACAGGAGGAAAACAGAGAAGGAGACAAACCAAGACATACTCAACCCTAGGAAACAAATCCGGGTGGCTGGAGAGGAGGTGGGGGGGGTGGGGTCACTGGGTGATGGGCATTAAGGGAGGCACTGGATGGAATGAACAGTGCTGTGTTGTGCAACTGATGAATCACTGAATTCTCCCTCTGAAACTAATAATATAGTATATGTTAATTAAATTGAATTTAAATTAAAAATTAAAAACTCGTGTGTGTTACACTTCTAGCACATCTGCCTTCAGGCTAACCCCATTTCCAGGGCTCATGACCCACATGTGGCCCGTGGCTGCTGTGGCCCTTAGTGAGTTGGATTTAATTGGGGGAAGGTGGGTGGGTGCAGGAGAGAGCAGAGGCCACCCAGAGTGGCCCAGCCACCTCCAGGGGACACGCTGAGAAGAGCTGGGTGCTGGGGGCAGGCCGCAGAGGTGTGGCTGAACCAGAGCAAGTGGTAGGGAGGGGTGGGGACACCCTGACCTTGCTCTGTCAGTCCTCTCTCTGTTTCCTCCTGGATCCTCAGCACAAACCGCCCACACTCTCCCAGTTGGCAAGAGAGCTCCCCAAGGCCATGGGAACGACTTGTCCAGATTGGAGGCGTCTTGTTTTAGATTTGCTGTTGGGTGAACACAGAGGCCTTTCTGGAGATGACCCTTACGTGAGTTACACTAGTTTTAAAAATAAAAATAAAAGAGGAGGAGGTTGGAGGAGCGGTGGTCTCAGAGGAAGTCCGGTCTGAGCTGATTTCCATTACGGCACGTCCACTGCTCTTCTCCTGGTCTGGTTTGTCCATCCTGCCTCACCCCTCAGCCCACCTAGGCGACTCCTCTCCCAGTGCCTCATCAGAATGCAGGGCCCTCTGTGCCTCTGGACCTGGCAGCCCCTCCAGCATCCCAAGCTTTGCTGGGCTGTCAGCACCTTGAGGACAGGGCCAGGTTTGGCTCCTGGCTTCCTCCGGGAACCCAGGCTGCTCTTTATCCTTCCCACCAGAGGCTCCTGAGTCTGCAACTTGGCTATCCAGGTGGTCCTGCCCAGGGGAGGGGAACCAGGGGCTCTGGCTGTATCCCCCTGCCCAAGCAAGGCCTCCTCTCCCTCATCCCATCTATAGGGGACTCTCCAGAGGAGGAGAGGAGGGGAAGGAGCAAAGGTGAGGTACAGAGGGAAGATCCTCCGCACTGAGTGGGGGTTCCCACCTTGGGTTGGTAGAAGTGAGTCCCTGGCAAGGGCAAGAAGAAAACCGGGCTGAATTGGGGCGGAGGGGCAGGTTGGAGCGGAGTAAAGCAGACCTGACATATATACAAAAGCATGTTAGCTCTAAGGGTCCAGCCCGATGAGTTTTTACCACCCGGATCAAGGTGGAGTTCATTTCTAGCACCCCATAAGGTTCCCTCGTGTCCCTTCCTAGTATCACCCTGGACCAAGCGGCCGTGGGGGGGGGGGGGGGGGCCGCCTAGTCCGAGCATGCGTGCAACTTACGGTAATCACATGCGATCGGGTCAGAGCCGCAAACAAGCCCCGCTCTGCCTCCATTCCAGAGTGATAACAATAGCAGACTTCATTCACTGGGAAGAGGTGGGGGTTGGGGGCAGCATTCCAGCTGTTTCCATACGTGGGTGGTGACTCGCTAATAGAGAGCAAGAAATGCAAGGAACATGACATGTATTTGACTTTCTTTAAATCGAGCGAAGTCCCGTGCCAATGAACAACCTACCCAGCCGCCCTGAATGTGATCTCGGATGTGGCAAGGGCTCTAGCATGCCCCAGGATTTTCTCTGGGTCACAGGGTTTCCTGCAGCACCAGAGCTATAGGTAGACGCCTTGAACAAGATCATCATCCATCGGCCCTAGTTCCCAAGAAGACACCTATTTCTCCAGAGGATGCAACTCATTCCCCGAAGTCACATTCTTGGGAGACTCTGCTGTTTCCATGCCAAGTTTGGGGAACCTGGGGAATTCTTCTCCGAGCCGAGGGTCCCCAGGTGTCCGGCACAGCTGTGCCCTTGCCACATGGCCTAAGGAGATGACCATGAAGAAGTACCCACCTCTGTCCCACCCCCATTCTGAGGTGCTCGCGCCTGTCCCCTGTTGCTCTCAAGGGTTCTCTCTCTCCCTTTTCACTTCTGGGAACCTGGCGTAAACTATTTGGTGATTTAATAATGCTGCATGTTTATCCCATCACACGTATTCTCCTCTTGAAATTCTCTCAAAAGAGGGGTGCCCGGGTGGCTCAGTGGGTTAAAGCGTCTGCCTTTGGCTCAGGTCATGATCCCAGGGTCCTGGAATCGAACCCCGCATCAGGCTCTCTGCTCGGTGGGGAGCCTGCTTCCCTTCCTCTCTCTCTGCCTGCCTCTCTGCCTGCTTGTGATCTCTCTCTGTCAAGTAAATAAATAAAATCTTTAAAAAAAAAAAAAAGAAAGAAAGAAAGAAAGAAAGAAATTCTCTCAAAAGAGAGGGCAAGAGAAAGGCATCATTATCCATTTGTACAGATAACAAAATGGAGGCTGGGAGAGATGGAGCCCCCATCCCCGCCCCTCCCCCAACCCTCCATCCCCCTCACCCCCTCCCCCACCACACAGGAAGAGGAAGCTGGTGATACTCAGATTCAGATACTCCAGAGCCCATGCACTGTCCCTGCCCCCTGGCTCCCGGGCAGGGACCAGAAGTGGGACCACAGTAACCAATAAGCAGTGTTCACAGTAAGCGCAGGTGTCCCTTTCAGACAAATTTGTTCTGGTCCCGTCTTTACTCCCCAAGCTCCCAGGGCTAGGACAACCTCCACACTGGACTGTGGGCTCTTGGAGACCCTCCTTGGAAATGCTCCCAGCCTGGAAACACAGAACCCCAGACTTTAGACCTGGCAAAAGCTTTAGAAATCACCCTCTCCTCCTCTTATGGGGAAAATGGAAGCCCTGAGAGGTGACCAGAATCACCAGCAAACTGGCGGTCGTCAAGACCTGGGTCTTCTGGGGCGCCTGGGTGGCTCAGTGGGTTAAAGCCTCTGCCTTCGGCTCAGGTCATGATCCCAGGGTCCTGGGATCGAGCCCCACATCGGGCTCTCTGCTCAGCAGGGAGCCTGCTTTCCCCCCTCTCTCTCTGTCTGCCCCTCTGCCTACTTATGATCTCTGTCTGTCAAATAAATAAATAAAATCTTAAAAAAAAAAAAAAAAAAAGAAAGACAGACCTGGGTCTTCTGCTTCCCAGCTGCTTGCTCCAGGCCTGCCCTCTGCACTGCCTCCTGCCTGGGGCAAAGCCTGTGTGTGTTCCTGGTGATAGCTGTTTACAGAGCACCGAGGTCAGCGCTGCCACCAGGCATCGAGTCCCTGCAGGAGAAGCTGGGGGATGTGGCTGACATAGGGCTATCATCCCTGCCCTGAGCTAGGAGGCCAGATCTAGTTCTTTGGAGCCCAGAGACAGACCTCTCAAAAGGACTTTTTTCTCAATCCTCCACCCCAGGACTCTCTAATACAGTAGCAGAGGTCACAGCCTGGAGTCAGGGATCAGTCATTCCAACTAAGCACTTACTATGTATGTCCATGTGTTCATTCGACAAGCACTGGGCACCCACCGTGTGCTAGGAATCTACCACGCACAGACTACAGAGGAAGTAGGCATGCACCTGCTCTTTGCACTTACAGCCCAGCAGGAGACAAATAAGGGAAGGGGCAAAGCCCGATTCAAGGGCATGCCACCTGCAAAGTCACATGGGGCCCCATCCTTGGAAGAACTGCATGTGTGGTTTAATGCTCTGCTGTCACTGTCTTGAAATTCTTAACCATTTTTTGAGCAAAGGGCCTCACATTTTTTATTTTGTCCTGGGCCCAGCAAATTACCTAGCCAGTTCAAGGAACAGGCGAGCCAAATGCAGTTTGATAAATGTCAAAATAGAGGGGGTGGGGGCCCAGAAAAGGCTCTAAGCACAGTCTTCTCCAAAGAACTGAGTCCCAGCTGAGTCCCACAGATGAGTGGGAGACATCACACGAAAAAGACAGAAGAATGTAGCAAGCAAAGGGAGAGCCTTTGCACAAAGCCCCTGAGATGAGAAAGTTCAGGGTGCTTCGTAGAACTGCCGTGGTGTGGAATGTGGGGCGTGGTGATAGGCCACAAGGCTGAAAGGGGAACTAGGACCAAGAGCCAAGATTATTCTGAAGAAGAACAAAACGGAGGAGCTCATCCTGTTGGACATCAAGACTTTTGGCAGATCTCCTATCATTAAGGGAATGTGGCTTTGAGATAAACAGACCAGTGCAACAGAACAGAGACTCCAAAAACAAGCCCACACAGAAATGGAAACATGAGTAGAACAAAAAAGGCATGAATCAGTGGGGGAATTATACGTTATTCAATAAATGGTGCTGGAACAGGTGGCTATCCATATAGGAAAAAAATTAGATCCCTATCTCACACCACACACACAAATCAGTTCCCGGTGGCTTAAAGACCTAAAAGGTAAAAGTAGGGGCACTTGGGTGGCTCAGTTAGTTAAGCTTCTGCCTTCCGCTCAGATCATGATCTCAGGGCCCTGGGATCAAACCCCACGTTGTCAGGCTCCCTGCTCAGCAGGGAGTCTACTTCTTTCTCTCCCTCTGCCCATCCCCACCCTTGTGCTCTCCTGTATGTGCTCACGCTCTCTCGCTCTCTCTCTCTCTCAAATAAATAATCTTGCCTACTTGTGATCTCTGTCTGTCAAATAAATAAATAAAGCCTTTAAAAAAAATAAAATAAATAAAAATTTAAAAAATAAAAATTTAAAAATTAATTAATTAATTAATTAAAAAATAAGTAAAAGCTAAAAGTAAAGTTTTAAAACTTTCAAAGCAGGGGCGTCTGGGCGGCTCAGTCATTAGGTGTCTGTCTTTGGCTCAGGTCATGATCCCAGGGTCCTGGGATGAAGCCCCGCATCGGGCTCCATGCTCAGCAGGGGAGTCTGCTTCTCCTTTTCCCACTGCCCTGGCTTGTGTTTCCTCTCTCACTGTATTTCTCTCTGTCAAATAAATAAAAAATCTTAAAAAGAAAAAATAACTTTCAAAGCAAATAGGAGTGCCTGGATGACTCAGTTGGTCAAGTGTCTGACTCTTGATTTCAGCTCGGGTCATGATCTCAGGGTCTTGAGATCAAGACCCATGCGGGATGTGGAGCCTGTTTAAGACTCTCTCGTGGGCAACCCTCTCGAGTTCCCTCCCTCTTTGGGAGCTTTGTCCTATCACTCAATAGACTTTGCTTTGCCGGCCACAAAAAAAAAAAAAAAAAAAAAAAAAAAAAAAAAAAAAAGCCTTTTTCCCTCTGAGCACCGCTTCTCCCCACTCTCACTTTTTTCTTTCTCTAAATAACAAAAGAGGGGAACCTGGGTGGGTCACTCAGTTAAGCCACCAACTCTTGACTCTTGGTTTCTGCTCAGAGCGGTCCTGGATAGAGCCCTGCATCAGAATAGAGCCCTGTGTTTGAGCTCAGTGCAAAGTCTACTTCAGATTCTTTCTACTTCCCCCCTGCCCCTCCCCTCTCATGCTCTCTCTCTCAAATAAATACAATCTTTTTAAAATAATAATAAATAATATAAAAAAAGCTTTTGAAACAAACAACAAAAAGAGTATCTTTATTTACTCAAAGGAGAGAAAGGATTTCTTTAAAATGGCACAGAAAGGGTCTTTTCCTAAAAGGGAAGATTGATAGGCAAGACCATGTTGTTAATTTAAAAATATGTATAACAAAATATGTCTGCAAACTGGGAAGGCTAGTTCTAACTCATTCACACTCTCTTTCCTCAAACCCCTTTCAAGCACAGCCATGTCTACGAGGGCAGAAGTTCCTAGGTGGAGGGCAAGTAGGGATAGACGTCTGAGATGCCCATGACTTCTAGCTTTGGTTCCCCCCTTCCTGGTATCAAGGAAGCCAAATTATTAAAAGGTAACTTAGTAAATATGCAATCAAAACAAACTATCAAGTACACCTAAATTTTCCTTCCTTGGGGTTTCTCACCTCATCTTGCAAGCTCTCACCCTGCCCCCACAAATGGGCTCTTTCCCACCCTCTATGCGTCACCTGGGGCTCACATCGCCCATCGCTTCGATAACCCCTAGTTCTCACCCCGGTCCCCTCCACACCCCATCACATCACACTCCTTTATCTTACCTTCCTGGCCCCTGGAAGCCTTTGGTGTCTAAATCCCCTCTATTCACCCTTGCAACTGAGAACATTTCAATTTATATATTGAAAGATCAAGAAAGGTTGACTGTTTTGAAGAAAATATTTTGACTCCTCTCTGGTAAGGTTCTACCCCACACAATTTGGAGGACACACAGGATACCCTTCGGGTGCCTGAATTCTTTTAGCCCCCAGAACCTGCCTCACTCCCCCTTGAACCCAGGTTAATGAGCTGGGTATTTTTTCTTTAGATTGTATGAATGATGTATTTTAGGTAGACTAATCCATTTTTAGATTAGATTCATCTGAAGAGTAACTTAATCTAAATGATGAAGTTAAGGTTTGAGTTATATCATTGTTGATACCAGTGTTGATATCAGTGTTGATTTAAAAGTGCTGCTCTATATCCGTAAGGAAGATTACGTGGTTAACTGGGAAAGTATGAGACAGTGGGAATTCGTCGCGTCTGGGAGGTTCAGCATCTAAGCCTTATTTAAGGAGAGCCGATCTAACCCATGCAAACGCTCTTTTCCAAGCAGATAGGGCTGCAACAGGCTCAACCAGGTGGAATGTGCCAGAGAACATAAGAAGCAACACGCTCCAGAAGCCTCAGCCAGTTTCCTGCGCCACCCTGACACCCTCCTCCTGCACTGCGCAGGCGCCTAGACGGACCAACCTTTCCCTCCCCCTTCCACCTCTCGGGGAATCGAGAGGACGCCCTCCTGCAGCGCAAGAGTTCCTGCGCAAGCGCCGTCCCGCGTCCCCGCCCCCGAACCAATCGGAAGCGGCGGCGCCAGGGCGCGGAGGCCACGACGCCGTGGGTGGGGCCGGGACGTGAGGGCAGCGCGCTGGCGTCACAGGGGCGGCTATATAAGTGAATACAGGCACCGCCCCTCCGCCCCAGTCACTGAGCCGCCGCCGAGGACTCAGCAGCCTCCCCCTTGAGCCCCCTCGCTTCCCGACGCTCCGTCCCCCCCGCCCGCCTTCTCCCGCCGCCGCCGCCTTCCGCAGGCCGTTTCCACCGAGGAAAAGGAATCGTATCGTATGTCCGCTATCCAGAACCTCCACTCTTTCGGTAAGCTGCGGAAAGGTCCAAGGGGTGAGGCCTGGGTGGGGCGGCGAAGTGTCCGGGCTCGGACACCTGCCGGATTCTCCGGGCTTTCGTAAACGCAGGCTGATAGAAGGTGTGTGGACTCGCAGGAAGCGGCGCCCCGAATTGGGCCCTGGGGTCGGCCCTTAAAGCGCGACCGGAAGGAGCGGGCTGGGAGGCAGCCCTTGGGCGGGCCCGGCGTCTCGGGTGGCGCATTTACTAATGGCTCCCGGGCCGCCTTGGGCCACACCCGCCCCCTCCCGCCACCCCTGCCCCCTCCCGCCACCCCTGCGTCACGTCCGTTACGTCACCGCCGTTGTCACGGAGCTGGGAGTGAGAGGCGGCGCCAGCCCTAAGTGACAAACGCTCGCGCCAATGGGGCGGGAAGCTTGGCCCCGCCTTGGAGCTCGGGTTCCGGCCTGTTGCATCAGCCGGGTGGGGCGCTGCCTGCCGGCCCAGGCTCCCCCGGCACGTGATCATTCTCCGGGGGCGGGCCTGGGGCAGGAGGCCCAGGCTCTCCCTGGCTCTGGGAAAGCCGGCCGCCCCGGACTGACCCGTTCGCGGACAGCCAACAAGGACAGATCTGACGTGACCTAAGCCCTGGCGATTTCAGTATTAGTTTGTACGCGCGCAAAAAGGATGCTTTGGAAGGGTGGCAGTGGCGTCCGAGCCCCAACAGCTCTAAATGAGCTTGATCTTTCTTCCCAGACCCCTTTGCTGATGCAAGTAAGGGTGATGATCTGCTTCCTGCTGGCACTGAGGATTATATCCATATAAGAATTCAACAGAGAAACGGCAGGAAGACCCTTACTACTGTCCAAGGGATCGCTGATGATTACGATAAAAAGAAACTAGTGAAGGCGTTTAAGAAGGTAGGTCTTAAATGAGATTGTAGGAAAATCACATTTAACTTGCTCAGGTTGGGGGTGCTGACTTGGATTGCTTCTCATTAGGGATTGTTAAGTGCCCTCAGCCTGTTGGCTTGGTCTAATTTGTTTTGCTTCATTGCTGCTTGCAGAAATTTGCCTGCAATGGTACTGTAATTGAGCATCCAGAATATGGAGAAGTAATTCAGCTACAGGGTGACCAGCGCAAGAACATATGCCAGTTCCTGGTGGAGGTGAGTTCAGTCAGTTCTTCAGAATCCGTTTGTGCCACTGTCCGATCTCTGTTGTCTGTTCAAGCTCTCCTGGGGACACAGAAGTTTGTTTTGTAGCGCTAAGCAAAACAGTGGTTGAGTTGTGAAATACATACACCGGCAGACTTGTCTGACTCCTATCACTGTTTGCATGGATCGTTTTTTTCCCCCTACATTTTTTTTTTTTTTTTTAAAGTAATCTCTACTTGGACCCAACGTGGGGTCTGAACTCAGATCCCCAAGGTGAGGAGTTGCGTTCCCTACCAACTTAGCCAGACAATTGCTGTGTATGTGGATCTACTTTAAAGATGCCATTTTAAATTGCACACAGATAATAAAACAGGATGTCTGGCTGACTGTTCCTAAGTGCTAAAATCCTGTTTTACATCATTGTAACTGCATACTCTGAGTTAACAAACCATTGTGCCCCTAGTGCTCAGAGTGTGTGCCTTGGGTCTGGGACTTTTGCCCAGTGTAGAAGCAAGCAGACAAAGTTGTTGCCATCAGAAATGGACACTTGAATTCTTTTCATAGCTCCTCTTACAACCTTGTTTTCTTTTCTTTGCAGATTGGACTGGCTAAGGACGACCAGCTGAAGGTTCATGGGTTTTAAGTGCTTTTGGCTCACTGAAGCTTAAGTGAGGATTTCCTTGCAATGAGTAGAATTTCCCTTCTGTCCCTTGTCACAAGTTTAAAAACCTCACAGCTTGTATAATGTAACCATTTGGGGTCTGCTTTTAACTTGGACTAGTGTAACTCCTTCATGCAATAAACTGAAAAGAGCCATGCTGTCTAGTCTTGAAGTCCCTCATTTAAACAGAGGTCAAGCAGTAGGCGCCTGGCAGTGTCCGGCCTGAAACCAAGCAGTAACGTGAGGTTTCAGTCCAGCACAGAGCCCCAAGATCACAGATGGCTATGTCTGGCCGGAAGCTCCTCGGCTCTCCCTCTTCAGAGTTCCCTGCCCTAAGAGAATGTCACTACCTGAACAGTCCACGGTGAAGCTGAGAGGACAGGATGGGGTAAGACGGCAACCGCAGCTGTGCTGCTACAGGGAGTCACCGGTAGTCAAAGCTCGATCCCTGGTGTCTACAACCTGACCAGGTGGGCAGAGCTTAGGGCAGCCACCTTCCCTCTAGTGAAGCGTCCTAGGACATCTGACTTGCCACCAGGTCTTTTTGACCAGACATATCCTAGCTAATGGATGTCCAAACACCAGAATGTGAGGCCAACCTTCTATCTGAGTTAAACTTTTGACAAGGGAACAAACTTCAAGTTGATGTGTCAGTCACGTAGCTAGCTGTAGAGCTTGCAACTTACTAGTGACAGCTGCCCAATGCCATGTGAAGTAACAGACTGGTTTTTGGTTTATTTCTTCCTTCAGTTTTAATGTTATGTAATGTATTTAAACCCTTATTTAAATAAAACTTGTTTTCAGAAACACCTGACTTGAAGATTGTATTTTATCAGTCAGTCTCATATGTGTGAAGGAACCATAGAAGTGGGCAGTGAGGGGTAGTCTATGCCCGTAGCTCAACTGGGACCTCAACCTCTTGGCCAAGAAAACCTTCAGTGAGCTTTTTCTTTCCCAAGTTCCCCACAGGTCAGCTGTGTTGCAGGCATGGTGGTGAGATGTGGTAACAGGGCTGTCCCCTCCCAGTGGCTATGGAGGAACTTGTGCTGTGGAGCAGTTTGGAGTCTGCTCAGTGATAGGACCTCAGCTTGACCTTAACAAAGAGACAGTAGTGTAGGACTTCATTGAATCCTCACACCCATATGAGGTACAAAAAAGGCCGCCTCTAGGGAATAGGTTTATCATGTGACCGTTCAATGACGAGAAGTATTCTGAGAAGTTGGTATAGTCCGGAGGCCATCCCTTGAAAGGGCAATGAGTATGTGGAAGTTTGTTCCTGGTGCCATTAATTCTGCTAAAATTCTCCCAGCATGTGGATCATGAGTTGGTACCAATTTCAGGTCATAAATAAAGGCTGCAAACTGCAGAGAGGAGTCCTGAAGAATCCACACTTGTTCCTCTCTTGTAGATGGTCAGCCGGCAGCCTTGTGAACAAGACTGTACAGAGGCCAACCTAGAAGGGGAGATGAGATTGGAGGCTGAGATGGCGGCCACTGCCATGAGAGTAGAGGATTGTAATCTGGGAGATAAACTGGTCTCATTTAAGGTCCTGTAAAACCTCTGTTTAGCAAACAGGAACTTAACCAATTGCTACCAGACATGAGGGCATTGTTAGAATGTTTGGGTGATTGTTGTAAATCTAAGATTTGACTGTAAAGCAGAAGGGCTCTTAGAAACTTCTAATAGGAACCTTGGAGGCCAAACCCACAGAAGCCCACAATCAGAAAATAAAACAGAATCAAGTAGGTTAATAACCGGTCCTGTGCTAGGCTATTGAGAAAACTTTGACCTTTTAAAGACTTCAGTTTTCTAGAAAGAAATAAGATGGAGTTAAGCTAGCAGCATCAGTATCAAATCAACCATCTAGAACCAATCAAAACAACCGCCTGGGGGCACCGGGGTGGCTCAGTGGGTTAAAGCCTCTGCCTTAGGCTCTGGTCATGATCCCAAGGTGCTGGGATCGAGCCCCACATCGGGCTATCTGCTCAGCAGGGAGCCTGCTTCCTCCTCTTCCTCTCTGCCTGCCTCTCAGCCTACTTGTGATCTCTATCTGTCAAATAAATAAATAAATCTTTTAAAACAACAACAACTGCCTGTAAGCGTGGCAGTTTGGGGAACACCCTAATTCAGTATCTCCGGCCTAATACAAAGCATAGTTGTGCCCAATTGGGAAGGGCAGAAGCCAGAGATCCTGGGTTCTAGATGAAACTCTACCACTGAGTAGCCCTGCGAATTTCCCCCATCAAATGGGCACAACTGTGCTTTGTTAATGTGTAGCTTATACATTAACAATTTAAATAGCTCATACTACAGGGGCATCTGGGTGGCTCAGTGGGTTAAAGCCTCTGCCTTTGGCAGCTCAGGTCATGATCCCAGTGTCCTGGGATAGAGCCCCACATCTGGCTCTGCTCAGCAGGGAGCCTGCTTCTCCCCCTCCCTCTCTCTGCCTACTTGTGATCCATGTCTGTCAAATAAATAAACAAAATCTTTAAAAATAAAAACTAAATAGCTCATATTACAGAGACTGGTGTATGCAGCATACAGTGTGGGGAGTCATGGGGTCCACTCAAAGTAGTCAGGAGGACACCCTGTGTTCGGGAAGCAGATGGCCCAATAGCGTGGAGGACCAGCACACTCCTTGAACATGAGGCAGAAAGGAGCCAGTACTGCCACTGGCCTGTCCAAAGAGCTGCAGGTGTTTGGGACTGGGAAATCTTCCCCACCCAGTCCATACTCGGGGGGACCAGGAAAGGCTTCATTAAAATTGGTGTCATCTTGGGGTGCGTGGGTGGCTCAGTGGGTTGAGCCTCTGCCTTCAGCTCAGGTCATGATCTCAGGGTCCTGGGAGCAAGCCCTGCATCGGGCTCTTTTCTCTGCAGGGAGCCTGCTTCCACCACCACCACCACCACCCCCCCGCCGCCGCCTGCTCTCTGCCTGCTTGTGATCTCTCTCTCTGTCAAATAAATAAATAAAATATTTTTTTTTTAAATTGGTGTCATCTTAAGTCAGGGTGTTCTGGTCAGAATCAAGACCTAGAGGTGAGAGCACCCAGTGTCTCAGGGCCCTAAGGTAGGACCATTTGGCTGGAACAAAGGCCTTGTATAGAGCAGAAATAATGTAGTATTGTCTCTCACTATATGCCAAGGCTGTGCTAAGCGCCTATAGCTACACTGGCCTCTTTATTTAACAGTAGGGACTCAGCCCCATGGAAAAACAGATTCAGAGAAGTGATGCAATGAGCCAGCACGTAGGCGATGAGAAGGGAGCAGAGGGGAAGGAAGGCTGGGAGGTTGGTGTGAGGTCGCGGTGGGCTGAGCCAAAGCTGAAAACATTCAGAGGTTAGTCTGTGTTAAAAGAGTCACAGCCAAGAGCAGAACACGATGAGGAGTGTGTCCCAGCTCCGGGCTCTTGGCTCCTCTCTCCCGCCCCAGTCTCCTCTCCGCCTCCTCGCTCCCTCTGGTCGCCTCTCTCCCCTTCCCTCTCCCATTTCCTCCCCTCTCTCGGCTCGCTCTCCCTGGGACAAGCAGACCCAGACTCAGCAACGGTCCTTCAAATTGTGTTAGCAAGACGAGATGAGTACTGGTCAGCTACAACTGCACAGGAATCCACAAAAACTACTTTAAAACCTATTCAAAGTTTACCTATAAATAGGACAAAGAAACGCGATATATTTGGGAACTGAACGTTCGGTCAACCAGCTCTGGAATTGCCCGGCTTCCTTGTTTACCAGCCTGAGTGCTGCCCCCGGGTGGCAAGAGTGTCAAAACACAGTTGACTGTCCATAAGGCTTTGAAATGGAAGAGCTCCCGGACTATTTAACTTTTCAGGAGGTACACATTTATTTCAGAGTTAGCAAATAGTGTGAGGCTTTGGCCGTTTCTTCACTTGGACTCTCTTAAATCCTCCTAATTCAAATATTCATAATACACAGTTCTTGGGAAGCATGTTAAAAAATTCAGATTCTAGGGGTGCCTGGGTGGCTCAGTGGGTTAAGCAGCTACCTTCAGCTCAGGTCATGGTCCTGGGGTCCTGGGATTGAGCCCCGCATCAAGCTCTCTGCTCAGTGGAGAGCCTGCTTCTCCCTCTCCCTCTGCCTGCTTCTCTGCTTACTTGTGCTCTCTCTCTCTCTAATAAAATCTTTAAAAAATTTGTTAGATTCTAGGCCCCACCCAGGATAGGGCTCCATTGGGTGTGAGCTGAATAATCCCACCTGCTTTTCAAGGGCCTACAGTAACGTCTAGGCACTGGAAGAAACTGATCATCTCCAAAATTTGACCAAAAAACTGTAAGACTCAGAATGAACAAGTGTTTAACACTACAAGAGGTAGCACTGGCTGTCAGTGATATATAATTCTTGTATAACTATATGTAAATGTAATAAAAATTTCTAGAGAAAGAACAGTTTTTTTAAGTAGGGCTTGAACTCAAAACCTTGAGGTCAAGTTCTAAGCTGAGATCAAGAGTCAGACACTTAGATGCCCTAAGAACTATATATATATATATATATATATATATATATATATATTTTTTTTTTTTTTTAGATTTTATTTGACAGAGAGAGCACAAGCAGAGGGAGTGGCAGAGGGAGAAGCAGACTCCCGACTGAGCAGGGAGCCTGATGCGGGGCTCAATCCCAGGACCCTGGGATTATGACCTGAGCCGAAGGCAGACGCTTAACAGACCGAGGCACCCAGACACCTCAAGAATAATATTTTTAACAAAACTCAGATTTATGGGATGCCTGGGTGGCTCAGTGGGTTAAGCCTCTGCCTTTGGCTCAGGTCATGATCCCTGCTCAGCAGGAAGCCTGCTTCCCCCTCCCCACCCACCCCCGCCTGCCTCCCTGTCTACCTGTGATCTCTGTCTGTCAAATAAATAAATAAAGTCTTTAAAAAAAAAAAAAAAAAACTCAGATTTATAAAAGTTATACATCTTTCCAAAAATACTACAGAAAATGTCTATTTGGCCTGTGGCTGCATTTTATTCACTTGGTATGAGGTACAACAGAGCCTCTGAGGTCAGAATGCCTGGCCCACAATGTTCCAGGAAATGCCCCCCCTTCTAGAGCCAGAGACCCTGATCCAGAGGTTCTGATGTGGGGCTCAGGAACCTGCCATTTTAACCAGCATCGGCCAGTTCATGTGGGAGGGCCACAAACCACACTTGGGAAACACTGCTTGGCTAATGGGAGCTATTGAGGAAACATGAGTGGGAGAGAGCATTACCAGAGCTAAGCTTCAGGGAAAGCAATCAGAAGTATTGTATTTAAGATGGTTTGAGAAGGGGGTGGCCAAGAGTCAGAACTTGGTTACCAGCACCTGAGAAACCAATCCCTGAGGTTTTGTGTGTGAGGTACATGTGGGCATGTTCTGGTAAGACTGTCCACGGCATGGGGTGCCTGGGTGGCTCAGTGGGTTAAGACTCTGCCTTCGGCTCAGGTCTTGATCCCAGGGTCCTGGGATCGAGCCCCACATCGGGCTCTCTGCTCAGCGGGTAGCCTGTTTTCCCCTCTCTCTCTCTGTCTGCCCCTCTGCCTACTTGTGATCCCTCTCTCTCTGTCAAATAAAAAATATTTAAGAAGAACTGTCCACGGCTTTTATCAGATTCTTAAAAGAGCCCGTTACCCAAACCAGCTAAGACTCACAGGTCTGTGGTTTCCTCCCCAGTCTCACACAGCCCCAGGATTAACAAAGTTTTCTCAATCACAGCACTCCAAGCAGAAACGTGCCTATTCCAATATCGACTTTGAAAATGAATAACTATTTAAAGATATTTCTAAACAGCTCCCAAACCGAGTGTGTGCCGGCCAGAAGGTACACAGACCGCGCTAGCCACAGCCGTCAGCCACCACCCCGCCTCAGCAGCCCAGGCCGTCGCCCAGTTTAAATTGTCTTTAATCTTAGTACTTGATGGTCAATTTATACCTAGAATGAACAATCGGCTAAAAACAGGAAGCACAGGGAGCACAGAGGTTGGAAATGTTAATGCGGGGCATAAACGTGACTGTCATTCCCTGTGTGTCAAGTCATTGATTGTCCATTTCTGTGCAGCAAGAGAAAACAAGAATGAGGTCAATGCAGAGAGCTGTGACCTACCTAGGTTTCGTGGTCCACCTTCGAGACAGAACTACAGACACTTTTTTTTTTTTTTAAGATTTTCTTTATTTCTTTGTTAGAGAGAGAGAGGGACGGAGAGAGAGCACAAGCAGGAGGAGCGGCAGGTAGAGGGAGAAGCAGGCTCCCCCCTGAGCAGGGAGCCCGAAACAGGACTTGATCCCAGGACCCCAGGATCACTAGAGAGCCGAAGGCAGACTCTACCCCGACTGAGCGACCCAGGCGCCCCAGAACTATAGACTCTTGCTGCTCAGTGTCCCCTGGGAGCTCGTTGGACGGACAGAATTTCAAGCCCGACTCCAGACTCCCTGAAGCCATCTTCGTTTTAACAATCGGCACTTAGCAAAGCTTGAGAAGCACGGGTTTGAACCATAAAATTAGCAGGCCTCATATTGTGGTCTGCAAACTGGTTAAAAAAAGACAGTAATAGGGGCACCTGGGTGGCTCAGTGGGTTAAAGCCTCTGCCTTCGGCTCAGGTCTTGATCCCAGGGTCCTGGGATCGAGCCCCACATGGGGCTCTCTGTTCAGCTGGGAGCCTGCTTCCATTCCTCTCTCTCTGCCTGCCTCTCTGCCTACTTGTGATCTCTGTCTGTCGAATAAATAAATAAAAATCTTAAAAAAAAAAAAGACAGTAATATTATGACTTTTATTTTTTAAGATATTATTTTTAAGTAATCTCTACACCAAACGTGGGGCTTGAACTCACAACCCTGAGATCAAGAGTCACATAGTCCATCGACTAAACCAGCCGGGTCCCCCATGACTTTTAATTTTTATAAGTGCATTTTCTATTATGGTTTTAGATGTGCATTTAAAACACACAAAAAGAGGTCCCTGGGTGGCTCAGTCGTTAAGTGTCTGCCTTGGGCTCAGGTCATGATCCCGGGGTCCTGGAATGAAGCCCTACATCGGGCTCCCTGCTCAGTGGGAGGCCTGCTTCTCCCTCTCCCCACTCCCCCTGCTTGTGTTCCCTCCTTCGCTTTTATTTATTTAAATAAATAAAATCTTTTAAAATATAAAACACACAAAAACTGTCACAGTGTGGAAAGCAACAGTTGTGAGCTGAATATGGATTGGGTTCATTGCACTAGCTAAGAGGTACAGAGACCTGGCTGTCATGGGATCAGCTGGAGAGCCCCTGCAGTGGTACCAAGCCTGGACTTGGCCCCCAGAGCCTCAGGACAGAACCACTGGGGTGGGGGGGTGGCCCATGAGTGATGATGATCTAGCCATCCACCCCCATCGAAGCCCACCAGACCTCCAAGTCCCATGCATCTGATTAAGAGGTCTCCCAGATGTCAAAAATAATGCTGAAGGAGAAAATACAGTGCTGGCTAGAACTAATTTGACTTCTATTTCGCTGGAACTGAAGACACCCTGCATCTCTGTAGTGCCGTTCACAATGTGCCTGCGTGTGAGACATCTGAAACCCTGTTCTGTCGCCCCCAGGAAAAATAATACAAAAGCCATAATAAATATAAGGGGATCCCAATGAACATTAGATTGTTTTTTGTTTTGTTTTGTTTTGTTTTGTTTAGATTTTATTTATTTATTTGACAGACAGAGATCACAAGTAGGCAGAGAGGCAGGCAGAGAGAGAGAGAGAAAGAGAGAGAGAGGGAAACAGGCTCCCTGCTGAGCAGAGAGCCCAACGCGGGGCTCGATCCCAGGACCCTGGGATCAAGACCTGAGCCGAAGGCAGCAGATTAACCCACTGAGCCACCCAGGCGCCCCTTAGATTGTTTTTTAATTACATAACAAAATCTAAAGCTACATTTTAAGATACATTTTTTTTCTCAGAACCAAACATGATGCAGTATCGCTTTTTAATTTGTCTGAAGTCATGCTTTTCCTTCTAATTAAATTTAAACAGTGTTTTGTCACCTTTTTTTACTGGGGAAAGTCAAAAGCTGTCTTTGCACGGTATGATTATTACAGATTATCTTTTAAGTCGAACTTTAAAGGAACCGATCATAATTTACCGACTTCAAGTAATTTTTTTCTTAAAATGCTGGGCATACAGCTGGCATATGATGAGAAAGATCTAAAAAGATCTAAAGATCCCAAGTTGGTCCTGTAGACTGTTGATAGGACAGGGATTTTGAATCCAAAAGAGTCAAGACTCACTGAGACAGAGCTCAGTTGCTGTGTTGGATGCAGGATAGAAAACATTCGTGTGGACCGATTCACGAAGAGCTTGCCCAGGCTTATGACAAGTACCAGGGGGTTCGTGTAACCCAGGGGCTTCACTTAACTCAGCACTATTAATATTTGGGCCCAGATAATTATGTGTTGGGGAAGAGGGCCTGACCTGTGTATCACAGGATGTTTAACAGTATCTCGGACCTCCCCCACTGCTGGGTGATAGCACTCGTTCCCATGCATGCCTGACAACCAAAATTATCTCCAGACATTGTTAAATGCCCCTGGGAGGCAAACCCACATCCCCCTTTTGAGAACCACTGGTTTAATTCACCCTTTCCCTCGGGATCCACCAAGTAGAAACACAAAGGAAGGAGAGCAAATCATGATGTTACAGAATCTTCACCTGCTAATTTTCACTTCTCATGGCATGAGTCATTCATTCATTCAATAAGTATCTATGCAGCATCCCAGCTGTGCCCGCCACCCTTTGAGGCACTGAGAATGTAGCCCCGAACAAAGATCCGAAAGGACACTACGTTCTAGGAGGGGAAGACGGACAGGGTCTTGGATGTCCTCGTCTCCTACAATTGTTTCCTGCAACCCTGAGCACCATACACCAGCCCTCTTTCCTTCTCCGATAAAGTCTCCCATTCGGTACCCTGTGACCACTCCACCTGCTTGGACCTAATGTCTCTCCATTCTCCAAGTGTAGGAGGAGTTCCAAAGGAATGAAGACAGTCTCAGCCTTCGGTACCTCTCCCGTGGTGGCCACACCCTGGGTCATGACTGATTATGCTTTCAGTGTTCATGATCCTAATTCTCTGTTTCCAGCCTCCATTTCTCTCTCAAGCCCAGAGCCCCCAGACAACTCTCTGCCGTATTCACTCACCCATTCCCATTTCCGGAGGACTTGCTCAGTACAGGTCAGCAATGGAAAAACCAAAGCCCACCTTCTTCCTCCCGGAGTCTACACTCTAGCTGGGGGAGTCAGATGCTAAACCAATCAGTGTACAAACACCTGAATTATTTCAGTCATGCTTAGGCAAGGGGTCACACTCAGCCTGTGACAGGGACTGCCTGAACAAGTCAATAATTTATCTTTGTTTGATTTGGCCCATCTTCCCCCATCTCTTAGAATTCTTGTGGCTGTAAGGTTCTAGAACCCAGTGGTTTGGGTTTCCTTTCGGAGTGCTATTTGAGAGAGCTGCTTTAAATTTCAACCAGTCGATGAGGAGGGAGTTCCTCGTAAGGTGATCTCCGCGGTGCCAACTCCCCAAACAGTTATTTGAAAACCACTTTTTCATTTCCCAGTCATTCCCTCCAGAGGGATGGGGAGGAATGAGAAGTGACTGCAAATGGGTAACGGGGTTTTCCTTTTGGGGTGATGCAAATATTCTGGAACTAGATAAAGGTCATCGTTGTGCCACTTTGTGGATCTGCCGAAACCCACTGGCTTGTGTGCTTTAAAAAAGTGAATGGAGGGGCCTGGGGGGCTCAGTGGGTTAAAGTCTCTGCCTTCAGCTCGGGTCATGGTCCCAGGGTCCTGGGATCGAGCCCCGCATCGGGCTCTCTGCTCAGCAGGAAGCCTGCTTCCTCTTCTCTCTCTCTCTCTGCCTGCCTCTCTGCCTACTTGTGATCTCTGTCAAATAAATAAATAAAATCTTTTAAAAAATTTCTAAAAAAAAAAGGGGGGGGGAATGGAAAAAATAGTGAATGGTGTTAAAAAAAAAGTGAATTGTGTGATATGTGCACTATATCTCAATAAATAGAGCTTATATATGTATCTTTTAATGATTTTTTAATTTATTTGTGACAGAGAGAGCATGAGTGAGGTGGGAGGGTGCAGAAGGAGAAGCAGCAGCAGATCTGGGATCAAGCCCCGCATCGGGCTCCCTGCTCAGCAGGAAGCCTGCTTCTCCCTCTCCCACTCCCCCTGTTTGTGCTCCCTCTCTCACTGTGTGTGTGTCTCTCTCTCCAACAAATAAATAAAATCTTAAAAGAAAAAAAAAAAAAGGTAAGATTACAGGTGAAATCAGCTACCAAAACCTCCCTCATTTCCCTGGCCCAAATCTGCCACTCCAACCAACCCCACTCACTGGCTTCACAGATTACAGAGTACAGGGAAGAGAAGGCTCACTGTAGAGAAAGCGGGATAGCAGCAAGGAAAGGCTTTTTTTTTCTTTTCTTTTCTTTTTTTTTCCTTTTTTAAGATTTTATTTATTTATTTGACAGAGATCAGAAGTAGGCAGAGAGGCAAGCAGAGAAAGAGAGGAAGGGAAGCAGGCTTCCTGCTGAGCAGAGAGCTGGAAGCCGGGCTCGATCCCAGGATGCAGGGATCATGATCTGAGCCCAAGGCAAAGGCTTTAATCCACTGAGCCACCCAGGCGCCGCCGGAAAGGATTTTCTTAACGCTTACAGAATCCATCTGTCTAGGTTCAAGCCCCCACTATGCTTCTGATGGGCTCTGTGAGGGAAGGCTCTAGGGACTATTACAGGAAAGAGTAGAGAAGAAAATAATCAAAGAAAGCAGGGTAGAATATTCTGGAAGTCAGCAGGATGCAGCAGCACGGAGGAGGGGCAAGTAAGGCTGTGGTACTGAAAATACCAATGATGACAGCCTTACAGAGAACTTACCCTGTGGCAGAGACCAAGTGAATGCTACAGGTGTCTCTGTTATCCCTCACCATGGCCCTCCCAGGTAAATGTCTGGGGGGGAGGGGTGTCCCAAATCTGTGACTTGCCTCAGATCGCAATTAGGGAGTGCCAAAGCTGGGGTTCAGCCCAGAATGGCAAAGCCTCCTAGTCCTGGCCTCCCACGTGCACAAACACCAATTCCGCACCCAGACTCCAGCCACCCCCTGGGTCTCACCCTTGCTTCTGATTTGAAAAGCCTTCTGATGAGCACCCTGGGTGTGGGGGTGGGTTTAGGGCTCCCCCAGGTGATCCTAACATGAGGAGTGGATTGAAAGCCACCGCTCCAAAGGCACAGCTGGGCATCAGATGAGAAGGAGAGAGGGGGACCAGGGAGAGGAGACCGAGGCTGGAACGTGGGGTGCCCTCTGCTCTCCCTCCCAGCCAGCTGAGCGGGTCACCTGGCCCCTGAGCTCATCCCAGGGCACCCTCTCCAGCTCTGCCTGAGAGCAGCCTGTGGGCTGTCCTCTTGGTCCTGTTCCCTTACCAGCCTGGGAAAGCAGGTAAAGCCAGAAGTCGTGAACCCACTTCCTCCTCCGCAGCCCCCCTTCCCGGGGAGGGACCACAGACGCCCCTGCTGCTGCCATGAACACCTCCCAGGTGTCACTGTTTGTCCCAGCACCTTCGCCCCTCCCCAGGCCTCACTGCCTGAGGCACAGAGGCATCCTCAGCCTCTCCCCTGTCCACCATCAATAATCAGTGAGGAGCCCCGGGCAGCCTCGCACAGTTTGCAGCTCCCCAGTACAACAGGTGGGAGCCCCAGTACCACTGCTTGCCAGGGCCAGTCCTGGCCGGTGGGAGTGTGGTCCCGAGAGCAGACTTGCCCCCCGGGGGGTTCTCTCTCCCCAGGGACCGTCCTCCCCACTCTTGTTATTGTGTCTATTGTTTGTGCCCCTATCCCCTGGAATCTCAGTGCCACCAAGCCATGAAGGGGCCAGTCATAGTCACCTTTTATCCCCAGGGCCTCGCCTCCTCCTGACTTACAGCAGGTGCTCACTAACTGGAAGGAAAATGGAATGGGGGAATGGCCCAGTACTTTTTTTTTTTTAATATTTATTTATTTATTTGACAGACAGAGGTCACAAGGAGGCAGAGAGGCAGGCAGAGAGAGAGAGAAGAGGAAGCAGGCTCCCTGCTGAGCAGAGCGACTGATGCCGGGCTTGATCCCAGGACTCCGGGATCTTGACCTGAGCCGAAGGCAGAGGCTTTAACCCATTGAGCCACCCAGGTGCCCCACGGCCCAGTACTTTGACGAACACCCTCCTTACCTATATTTGGAAAATCCCACACAAATTCACACAGGGCCAGTTCTGACTGAAGGAAACCTCCATGAGGCCAGAATCCTGGGTATTTTCCAGCCATAACAAATCACCACAAGCTTTAGAAGTTTAAGACAACACCAACTCATTCTCTGACCGTTGCATGGGTCAGGAGTCCCAGGTACAGTGTGGGTCCCTGGGGCAAAACAAAGGCATCCCCAAGGCTATGTTCCATTCTAAAGGCTCTGGGTGAACCCACTACCAGGCTCATCGGATTGTTGGCTGAATTCAGTTCTTTGCATTCTGGGGCCTCAGCTGGGGGCCTCTCTCAGCTCCTGAAGGCCACCTGCTCTCCTCAACCTGCTGCCCTCCCTCTCCCAACTTCAAACCAGCAAGGGTAGGTGCAATCCTCCTCAGTCTTCGAATCTCTGATTTATCCTTTAGCCACATCAATTCCACTTTTACCCAAAGGACATGGTTTGGTTTTTTTGGTTTTTATTTTTTATTGTTGTTGTTAAAGATAGAGAAAGCACACAGCAGAGGGAGAGACAGAGGGAGAAGCAGGCTCCCTGCTAAACAAGGAGCCCAACTCAGGACTCGATCCCAGGACCCCGAGATCATGACCTGTCGCTCAACAGACTGAGCTACCCAGGCGTCCTGCCAAAGAACGTTTTAAGGGCTCATCTGGTTAAATGGGGTCCACTCAGATAATCCAGGATAAGCTCCCTACTTCTTTTTTTTTTTTTTTTTTAAGATTCTTATTTATTTATTTGACAGAGATCACAAGTAGGCAGAGAGACAGGCAGAGAGAGAGGAGGAAGCAGGCTTCCCGCTGAGCCGAGAGCCTGATATGGGGCTCGATCCCAGGACTCTGGGATCATGACCTGAACTGAAGGCAGAGGCTTTCACCCACTGAGCCACCCAGGCATCCCAAGCTCCCTACTTTAAAGTCTATAATTACATCTACAAAGTCCCTTTTGCCGTGTAACCTCATATATTCACAGGTCCCAGGAACTGGGGTATGGACATCTTTGGGGCACCATGATTCTGCCTACCACACCTCTCCTGGGAGGAGAAAGATCCCAGAACCAGGATTTCTGGTGCAGGTCTCCTTGGTCCTGTAAACTCAGGATAGAGACTATTCTCCTGTGTGAGCCTCAGTTTCTTCATCTGTGGAATAGGGACACATTAGTACTTACATCCAAGGGCAATGGGAAACAGCAACCACATTTATTCATGCAAAGAGCCTGTCACACAGCACTGTCACTATTGTGGAAACACGGGCAGGGTCCGCAGAGAGAGGGAGGGCACTGACCCCAGGGTCTGGGATCTGGTCTTCAATTTATAGACTCAGAAACTGGATTTTCTGGTCACCCAGCAAGTCAGAATACCGGAGCCAGGAGTCTATCCTGGCCTCACCAGTTCCCACATCCTCTGTACACCAGTCGGTGCTGGCCTCTGAGATGTCCAGCCTCCACAGGCTCCATCACTGCCCCCTCTTCAGTGGCAACCCAAGACAAGTGTCCCTCTGAGTCGTGGCCAGCAGGAGGGAAAGACTTAGATTCACAGACCATACTTTTTAGGGAACTACCCTCCTAAGTCTTGGGAAAGGAGAAGCTCTCTGATGTGTGTGCAAAGTGTGTGCGTAGACCTTGTTATATTTCCCCTTCACATCAGCTCAATGAGGTAGGAATGAATGATTGCCATTTCACAGATGAGGCTAACTGAGGCCCATAAACAAATTAGGTGCTTGAGATGTTCTGGGCACTGTGCATGGTGCTTTATGTACATCACCTTCACAAGATGCTCCCCTCCAACCCAAGTTATTTTCCTTGTTTCTTGAAGGAGAAAATAGCTCAGAGAGGAGGAGATATCTACTCAAAGTTCAACATCTGGAAAAGGGCAGGGCCTGGAAACCCCTCTGTTTCCCATTGAACAAGGTTTTCCTGAGAACAGAACATGGAGGTTCGTGACTGGAAGCACCTCGGGATGAGAGCTGTCTCTCAACTCTGAGCAGAGCCCTCCCTGCATGGCCGCCAGTGCCCGCAGTCAGCGGGGACCATCACCTGCTGAGTGGGTACCCGCTTCTGTCTGCTGCTTTCACCAGCCCTGGTGTGACCAGCCTGCGAAAAACAGCCGGGGTGGCAGGTGGAGGGCTGCCTAACCCCCTCCACAGGCGAAATCTTGGGTTCTGGTACAACTAAGGCTCCACAGAGAGCTTCTTGTTTCCCATCACCATGGTAACACGAACATCTCTATTCCTCTAGCACGTGAACAGAGCTGCTCCTCACACCACCGGCTGCCAAGCCCCCCGCAAAGGCCCTTCCATCTCTAAGACTCTGGATTCAATTCATTATCACCAATCCCTGCACTGAATTTGTCGTTTTCGCTTAATTCCATCTGCCGAGTCACCAAGCCAGGCCCTGGGTTATTCACCAGAACATTCGGCTGCTGGTTGCCATGGACACCTCACAGCTTGCGGCATCACCTGTTAATTCTCAGCAAGGCTGTCGCTGTGCATGGGTACCACTGCCCCTCATCCAGGACCCAAGGGGCATCAGAAATCCCCCAGACAAGAAGGGGCCCCGATGACGCATGAACAAAAGCAAAATCTCTAACGTCAACCTCGGAAAAGTCAAAAGCAGCCTAGAGCTCGTTACGTCTGTCTAAAAGAGGTCGAGGTGACAATTTATCAAATCAGTCAACAAGCGTACTCTTTAGTTAGTGTTCTGGCACATCTTGGGCAAACCCTTCATTCAGTCTCTTTGCTAACCACTTGAAGGTGTATTTTTATATTGAAAAGTTGTGAATGCATGACACAGATTGCCATCTTCCCTGGAAGACAAAAGGAGGGAGCCTCCAGCTGCAGAAGGCTGCAAGAATCAGCCCTGGGTGGGGGTTTGCAAGAGGCTGGTGGAACGGGCGGAGCTGAGGTGGAGCTGCCAGCGGAACCCAGGAACCCAGCCGCCACAGAGGGCACAAGGCGGGGGACACTTGGGGTTTTCCAGGCAAAGGAGGTGACGGAGGCAATCGGGCTACCGCCCAGGCGGAGCAGGCAGGGCCATCAGCCTACGGCCCATTGCCCCCGATAACTAGCTCACGTCCTGTTTGTAGAGCCGGGCAGAGGGGACAGGGGATCGATACAGGACTTGACATCCACACGCTCCCTGCTCTTCAAACACCAATGTCTGATGAAAGATGCTTCCTCACCAAGGTCACTCGGTGCAACTACCTCACCAGCCCCCCAAGGGGGATGTAGCTGGAGGGCTGATGCACCCCAAGGTCCGGGCGGGGGGGCACTGTTCCTGACCCCAGGAAGTCTGTCTCCTGTCCGCCTTCATGCCCAGCTGAAGCCAGGCCCCCACCCTCACATGCCCCTCACTGCCAGGAAGGTCAACTCCCCTCCCTTCCCCCCCTGGTAGATGACTGAATGAATGGTAGGACAGGGCAGCGGCGAGGGACCTGAGCCCACGCCCTTTTGTCTTGCTGTGGTGGAGGCTGACCTCCTGGGGTTTGGGAGGGGCCTTGAGGGCTTTATAAGGCAGGGCAGGAGCACCAGGAGGAGCAGAGAGAGGAAGAGGCACCAGGCTGGCTAGAGCATCGCCCACCTCCCAACTCTGCAGGTGAGAGCACCCAGGAGGGGAGTGGAGAGGCGGGGAAGAGGGTTGATGGGACAGTTCCCTGCATCAAGGTACCAGGCTCACGTCTCTGTGTCTCCAAGGCTGCCACCCTTCCTTTATCTCAGAGCCAGACTAGGTCTCAGCTCTAGAACCCACACTGGCGTTCCCATACCTTTCCTTTGAGCTGACTTGCTACTTCAACCCTCTTACTCCACGCTCATCCCAGCCCTGCAAGGTGAGAAAAACAAAGTCTCTTCTCCCGTCTCTTGGGTGAAAAAACTGAGGCCGAGAAGATGTGACTTGCCCAAAGTGACACAAATTATTGGGAAGGGTTGGAACTGGAGCCCAGGGCTTCTGGATCCCATCTCAAGCTCTTTCCTAGACTAGGGCTGTTTGAAAGAACTTTCCATGATGATGGGGTCTGTACCTGCACCACCCAATATGGTAGCCACCAGCCACAAGTGTACCGAAAAGGTGGCTAGCCTGGGGGACGAATTTTTTATTTTAATTAATTTAAATGTAAAGCGCTATATCTGCCTATTAGCTACCACAGTGGACAATACACGTGGCCAGCATGGGCCAGTGTAGCTCTAGATCACTGATTTTTTAACCTTGTTTCTTTTTTTTCTTTTTTAAGATTTTATTTATTTATTTGACAGATGGAGAGAGATCACAAGAAGGCAAAGAAGCAGGCAGAGGGGGAGGGGAAACAGGCTCCCTGCTGAGCAGAGAGTCTGACGCAAGGCTCAATCCCAGGACCCTGAGATCATAACCCGAGCTGAAGGCAGTGTCTCAACCCACTGAGCCACCCAGGCGCCTTTAACACCTAGAACACTTTCTTTTCCAAAGGAAATCTAACAGAGAACCCCGCTATGAAAAATAGATAAAAGTCTTATTTTATTACTATTAATGTGTTCCTAGAAGGTAACGCCAATCAGAATAATGAGACTGAAAGAACACAAATGCTGAGAATAGAATTTTAGATTTGAATTTTAGATTCATTTGAGTATCAGTTTATTTCTGTGTTATGGTGTCCCCAAACTCAGGTCACCCTGATACACAGGAGCAAACGGTAACAGCTTAATTTTTAACTGCTTCATTACAATCACAGGATAGTCCTCAGTTAAGCAAAAATGGTGGGAGAAGCTTCCCTCCACGGGCGGCACAGAAACGGTGAGACCCGACCCCACACTGAATACACTGGGGGTCTCCACTGAGATACCAGGTCGTCTGCAATGTGCCCTTGATATGACTATTTAAAAGCTCACTTGAGGGCGCCTGGGTGGCTCAGTGGGTTAAGCCGCTGCCTTCGGCTCAGGTCATGATCTCAGGGTCCTGGGATCGAGTCCCGCATCAGGCTCTCTGCTCAGCAGGGAGCCTGCTTCCTTCTCTCTCTCTCTGCCTGCCTCTCTGCCTACTGTGATCTCTCTATGTCAAATAAATAAATAAAATCTTTTAAAAAATAAAAAAATAAAAAATAAAAGCTCACTTGAAATTACAAGAGGGAAACAGCTACAGAGCCGCTCACATAGCCTCAAATTCTGTAGAAGTTTGGAAACCATTGCTCTAGGTTGTAAATTCTCCGACAGAAGTCACTGCTGTAATGAAGGGAGGTGATGAGGAAAGGGGGCAAGGCTGGGGGAGCTGGGGGAGTCGGCAGGAACTGGAGAAGTGAGCGGAGGGACAGTCCACACCCCACACAGCGTGGTACCTGCCTGCAGGAGGGATCTAGAGTCCATCTGGTCCAGGCCTGTGCCTCTGGGTGCCTGGATGGCCCCATCTTGCAGCTCTGCCCTTCTTTCCTTTGCAGACAAGATGCAGCGACTGTGTGTGTGTGTGCTGATCCTGGCGCTGGCTCTGGCCACCTTCTCTGAAGCTGCTTGGAAGCCCGGCTCCCGGCAGCAGGACGCACCCTCAGGTCCAGGGGCAAATAGGGGCCTGGAGCCACACTGGCTGGACCGGCTGGGCGCAGCCCCTCACCAGCGAAGGCAGCTGGGGCTCCAAGGTCCCCCACAGCTGGTGGCAGGTAGGAGCTGTGACAGCCATCCCTGCTTGCCTCACCCAGCCAGGGCTGGCCCTGGCCTTGGTTTCCAGCAGCTAGATGTCCTTCCCATAGCCTCACGTTTCCCCCCCGCCCCCCGCTCTGACCCTCAGACCTGTCCAAGAAGCAGGGACCGTGGGTGGAGGAAGAAGAAGCAGCATACGGATGGATGGACTTCGGCCGCCGCAGTGCTGAGGAAGGCGACCAGCGTCCCTAGAACGGAGCTTCAAAGCCCAGACATCGCCCAGCCCAGCCCCATGAAAAACCACTCAAAATAAACTAGCTTCCAATGGATCACATTGTGTCAAGTGTGGGGCAAGAGAGGGGAGTTGGTGGGGATAGGGTGGAGGCAGCGGGAAAAACTGAGCACTCCCCTGGGGGCAGGGACCATGACCTGTTCTTCTGGGTATCCCCAGACCTTAACATTGACCCCGAACCTACTCATGCAGGTGGGAAATGGTGGTGGGGTCGCAACCAGAGTCAGCTTTCTAAAAGACAGATCAAATTGTGCCACTCCAGGCTTTAACCCTCCAATGCTCCCTGTCACACTTAGGAGAAGACCTAAATTTGCCAAAGCCCTAAGCCAGCCTGCTGTCCTCACGGCAGGTGCCCTGTTCCTTCCTCCTCTCTCCCTTTCTCCTTGCACAAATGCGCCATGCTGGGTCCTGCTCAGAACATCTGTCCTCACCATTCCCTGTGTCCCGAAGGCTTTTCCAGGCACCCATATGCCTGGCTGCCCTTTTTCTCCCTGGGGTCTTGGCTGAAACATCTCTTCCTGAAAGACCCACCTGTTCTGCTCGTCCTGCCTCATACACAGTGCTCAATGTCCTCTAACGGCCCCACAGTCCCTGAAGTTGCTCTCCAGAGCACACTTCACACCCTGTCATTGTCTCGTCAGCTAGTTTATTGTCTGCCTCCCCAGGTAGCAGGGCAAGTCTGTAAGAGTGGAGACCACACGTCCCTCTTCCCTGCTGTATCCCTGGTTCCAAAAACAGGAGGTATCCCATAAACACTCATCAGATGGGCACATGAGTGGCCGGCAGAAGCACTGTCAATGCTACCCCCATATTCCCTCATAGTTCTCTGCCTATCAGCAGCATCCTTCCCCAAACAGGTGCCACTGCTCCCCCTGAGGGCTTTCTGAAGGCAAAGCAGGCTGCAAATGCTCTGGAGTGATTGTCTCCCGAGGGAGCCCTGCACTGGTGACAGTTGAGAGTGGGAAGTTCAATACCCCGGCTTCCTCACCCCTCAGGCGGGGTAACTCTGAGGTGTATCCAGCTCTGTCTCCCAGAATTCCCCCACAGGACTGAGCCCCACTTACCCACAGCAAGAAGCTGCTCGAGGGCACCCTTTGTTGACCGCCCTCCCTTCCCTGTCTTGCACGCGCACGCTCCCACCGGTGGTCTTTGGGATCACCACACTCCAAATAAACTATTTGAACTCAAATCCTTACTTCCAAGTCTGCCTCTGGGCCGGGGAATTCCTCTGAAAACAGGTGGTCCTAGAAGGGTTGTAGAAAGCAACACTGTCATCTTGGGATTCTGGAATTTGATCCTTCACTAGCCAGACCCTTTGCTGGTGTTAAGCAAGGTGCCGACCACCTCTGGAGTACTGTGGCAACCCCACTGCTAAGATTCTCATTGTTGGTGCATCAGGACGGGGTATAGGGGCCCTGATGTAATTGATTGCTTCAGCATTCAAGACAGAAGAGTGATGATGATTATGGCTGTGGTGTCCATTGGCTACCGCTAATGATCAGAGATTTCTGAAGCAAGAAAATGTTGGGCCCAGGTCAGCAAACCATTAACTCAAGCCCAAGATCTGAATGTAAGAAGTCAGATAATAAAGGAACTGACATTGGAGACCCAACAAGTCTCCCCATCAAAGCCCTAGAATGAAAGGCATGGGACCATGATAACCATGCACGGAACATTTGAGAAAATGCCCTGAAGAACTTCAAACTCCCAGGTTTCCAGGAAACTTCTGGGCTGGAGGAATTGTCTCCACCTTGCCAGAGGAAAGCAGCTTTTCCATCCCTGGAGACCATGCCCAGACCTCCTTGAAGCAGAGGTCTTGTGAAGTGATGTTTCTCACAATTGGCCCCCACCTCCCTTCAGAGCTTCCACACCAAAAACTAGGGTCAAGTCTTAGGCTGTGCAGAAGCACAGTCCCAAACATGGTGGAAACAGGATTATTTACCCAAAATACTACAGGTCCTGAAGAAGCCGGAAAACATGGCACAGAAGGAACCAGGAAGCACACACAGGAGGGGATTTTCGAGGCTGACAGACCAAGGAGGAGGGCTGGGGACTGGGTAGGGAGAGTTTGTTGATACAGGAGTGGAGGACTGTCTCCCACGAGTCAGGCTTTCAGCTCCTGGCAAGGACATGCGGAGCCCATCTTCATGCCTTGCTGGGCGTGACTCCCTGAAAGTCTGGAGCAAGTAAAGTGCCCAAGCTGCCCCAGCAGAGGACCGAGGAAGGAGCCAAAAGATGAGCAGGCACCCTGGAATGAATTGCCATGTCACACAAGAGCATCCACTATGTGACTCCGGTCCCTGCAAGGATCCAAAAACCAGTCCTTTTCTGGAGGACATAAGGAACGTGTTGGTGAGGACAAGCAAGTATTGTTGAGCAGCCCAGCGGAGCTTGTCCTCTGCAGCCCGGGGCTGACATAGGAGATGCTGCTATGGACCCAGGTTACTTAGTGTCAGTGGGGATGACAGAATTGCAGGGCAGAGGGGACCAAGTGGCAGCACTTAACCATCAGAGGCAAGGTGGACCTACTCACCAGGCAGCCTTAACCCATAGGATTTGCAGCAACAGCTTCGACTATGGGGCTCCTAAACTGGAGACCTACGGGTGGCCAAGAAGAGCCCTGCTGGTCTTGGGCAAGGAGAACAGGTCAAGAGCAAACGAGCCTAAGCTGATGTCAGCTGCCCAAACTGAGCTGCCACAGCCGAGAATGCAAATGCCATCACGCTTCCACCCACGTTAAAGAGACAGTGCAAGGGGCGCCTGGGTGGCTCAGGGGGTTAAAGCCTCTGCCTTCAGCTCAGGTCATGATCTCAGGGTCCTGGGATTGAGCTCAGCACTGGGCTCTCTGCTCAGCAGGGAGCCTGCTTCCTCCTCTCTCTCTGCCTGCCTCTCTGCCTACTTGTGATCTGTCAGATAAATAAATAAAATCTTAAAAAAAAAAAAAAGAGAGAGAGAGAGACAGTGCAAGGTGGCACCTCGCCTGGCTGGTTCAGTCCGTAGAGCACACGGCTCTTGATCTCATTGCCACGGGTTCAAGCCCCACATTGGGCTCCATGCTGGGCATGGAGGCAACATACATACATACAAAAAGTGTAATCGTTTAAAAATATCCATTCCTGGGGCGCCTGGGAGGCTCAGTGGGTTAAGCCTCTGCCTTTGGCTCAGGTCATGATCTTGGGGTCGAGCCCCGCGTCGGGCTCTCTGCTCAGCAAGGAGCCTGCTTCCTCCTCTCTCTCTCTGCCTGCTTCTCTGCCTACTTGTGATCTCTATCTATCAAATAAATAAGTAAAATCTTTAAAAAAAAAAAAAAAAACAAGTATCCATTCCTGCATGTGCTGGCCATGGTGCACTAGAAGCATCAATATACTTGGGGCGCCTGGGAGGCTCGGCCGGTGAAGCATCTGACTCTTGGATGCAGCTGCCATTGGCCTCTGCGCTCAGCAGGGAGTCTGCTTCTCTCTCTCTCCCTCTCTCTCAGCCCCTCCCCCTGTTCTCACTCTCTCTCTCTCAAAAATAAATAAATGAATCTTTAAAAAAAAAATTTCTGCCAGCAGCCTTTCCCTTACCCACGCATGGGGCACAGAGCGTGACGTTAAGGCCCAAGGCTGCCAGTAACAAATGTCAGCTGGGAGATGCTTGCCCAGCTTCCTCACCCCTTGGGCGGGATAGCCCAGAGGGCCTCCATCTCGGTGGGTCCCGAAATTTTCCATGCACGTGCATTCCCCAGCATCCTTGTGACCGTGCAGAGTCTGACTCTATAGGTCTGGGGTGGGACCTGAGAATCTTTCTGTTAAGCTCCCAGGAGATGCCGATTACACCTGTCCACAGGCCACACCCGAAATGCAAAGGGTACACTTGTTTCCAGAGTTCCCCAGTAGGGTTAACCCTCAGTGCCTCGCATGTCCTTTAGCTTTCTTCCTTCTCAATATCTGCCCCCGACCCCCGCCCCCGGCTCCCAGCCAGAAGTGCTTCCTGGATCAGCTTCCAAACAAACTAATGTTTTCAAATGCTGTTGCAGGTCTGACTCCAGGTCTGAGGGACCTCCACCTAAGACAGTGGGCGACTCTTGCCCGTGTCTTACCCCTCACAGCCAGGGGACTAGGCCAGAATCCCTCGGGTAGAAAAATAGGGAAGGGAGGCTGCCTGAGCACAGGCTCAGGACGCCTGAGGGCTTGGGTTCACATCCCAGTTCCGCCGCTGGCTCTTAGACCCTTGGGAGGGTCACTTAATCTGCCTGGGCCTGTTTCATCCTCCAACACCATTTGTCAGATCACCCGCCACTCTACACGGTTGTTGATGGGACTAGGTAATGTGTTTAACAAAAATCCATTGTCTCACCACAGCTTTGCCCCAGGAAAAGCTTCATGCGCAAGCACGCACCCACGAATGCACACACACATACACACACACACACACACACACACACACACACACACACACACACGCTCCCAGAGAAAGATGCCAGAGTGCAGGCCTGGTAGCACACAGGTCCTTTATCTTTATACCAGCAGGTGTGTGGGCTGACAAGCAACAGAAGAACAGAAGAGCGAGTAGCACAGCAAGGAGTAGGGTCAGACCGAGGGGGGTCCTGAGCCCCTGAGTCCAGCTGTTTAGGAATAAAGAGTAGGAAAGGGCAGAACATCTGGAATGAAGAACGAGGCGGGGAGGGCAACAGGGAGGGGATGACTTGGGCGGGGAGCCGAGATACTCAAGGGCCACAGGCAGGGAGGCGGGGAGGAGGCCCCCAGTGGTCAGAGGGGTCCCTCACCCTCACATATAGATACTCTGGGTTTCCAACAGTAGTGACGGACTGAGAGAAAGGGCCAAGAATGGAGGAAGAGGGACAGGTCCCTGAAAGTCAGCAAGGACTTGGAGGCCACCTTTACCTTGGGGGTCAAGGTGCATGTTGTTAGGAGGGTCGTCAGAACACCTTCCTGCACCAGGCCCGAGCCCCACCCCGCCCCGCCCCGACACAGCTCAGAGCCAGGTCTGGCAACTGGCCGGCCTCCCCCTGGGCTTCCACCGCCCCCTTGACTAGCACGTGATCCCAGGCCCAGCTGCACAGCGAGGGCTCGGGCCCCTTATCTCGAGAAAGCTTGCAGGCTTGGGTCCTCAAGGCCCAGCCCAGGTTCGTCCCAGGTTCGTCAGGACAGAAGGTGCGCCGCTGACACAGGAGGGTCCCATTTGGGAGGGTGGGAAGGAGGTTTCTTTTTTTTTAAAGAAGAAGTATAGGAAATTTTTTATTTCCCACATTCCTTTTTTTTTTTTTAAGATTTTATTTATTTGACAAAGAGAGATCACAAGTGGGCAGAGAGGCAGAGAGAGAGAGAGGAGGAAGCAGGCTCCCTGCAGAGCAGAGAGCCCGATGTGGGACTCGATCCGAGGACCCTGAGATCATGACCTGAGCTGAAGGCAGAGGCTTAACCCACTGAGCCACCCAGGAGCCCCGGGAAGGAGGTTTCTGCAGCAGGTGGGACTTGGCCAGGCAGCTAGCTGAAGGATGGGCCTCAGGCTGTCTGTGAAGCCTCTGCAGGCTGCTGGGACACAGCAAAGCCTGAAAGAGAAGGGGAGTGGAGGTTAACTGGGGGGCCTGGATGGTGGGCAGGGGCTGAGGCCTTGTCAACTATATCAGAAAGACAGTCACGATGACCACTGTGCAGCTGCCCACTGGCCGGCCATAGAGGTCACTGTTCGATATACAAACTGCACAACTGTCCATGGCGACCCTGATGAAGCTGCCCAGCAGTGACCAAAAGGCCATCAGAATTGGGGCAGGCCACTTACAATGGTGAGGCTAGCAACAGGCTCTAAATTTCACAGCTGACTGAGCAGGCTAGGCAAGCACTGGGACAGGGTCAGAGGGGAGAGACAGGCTAGGAGAATCATTTCAGCACAGCGCTGATGAGAACAGGCTCAGATCCTCTCCAGCTGTGTGGCCACCAAGTTACTCTAGCTCTGTTCTCACCTAACAAAGGGGGAGGGCACCTCTACCTATGGGCGTGACAATTAAAGGAAACAATGCATCTCTGTGACCTTCATGAAGGTAGCTGACACTTAGCAGGTGCAGCTCTCCAAAACTTGTGGAGTTTCTAGCTGGGGAGAGGAGACCCTAGCCCATCTTCAGACTCAACCAGGGGACCGGTCCGACCACCCTTGCTGGCAGAGGCATTTGTCCCAAGGGCCTGGGTGGCCCCAAAACACTCCCCTCTTTGTCCCTGGGAGAGTGGTTGGCCCTGTCTTCCTCCACTCTCTGGAAGTCCAGGGTCAGCACCCAGGCTGCTGCTCTGCGATAGCGCCCCCCACACTGTTTTGGACTGCTGTTGCCACTGCCTTAGGGTTGGGGAGCCTTGGGGATGCGGGCAGCAGAGACAGGAAGCTGAGGTGTCATGGAGGGCAGCAGTCCTGGTACTGACCCCCAGCACAGCCCCCCAGGAGGAAAGCAGGTAGAGCTCTGGAATCTTAGGCAAATTCCACATAAATAAGCCCTGGGACCACAGTCCCCTGTTGCCTATGTAAATGATATGCAAAGTCAATGCAAATAAGCACACTGGGTGGGGCCAGGTTGGAGTCAGTGAGCACTCCATGAGCTTTTCCCACTGGCAGGGTTGGGGGGGCTTGAGGGTTGGGGGGGAAAGTGACCCCTGTGGGAGCACACTCACCTTCTCACCTTTCTGGAACTTCTGTCGAAGTTGCCACCTGTACCCCGAGTCCCACCAGTCAGCCACCTGCTGGAGGACATGCTTCATGCTTAGGTGAGAGGGGCCCAAGCCACTGGCCTCCAACGTCAAGGTCACCACGCTGTTATCCAGCTCCGGCTCCACCTCCTCCCAGGCTTCAGCCTCCTCCAACACCAGCTCCGCCTCTTCTGTCAACCCGTCCACAGCAGGCACCCCCTCTTCTGTGGCCCCCAGCTCCTCTGAAGGCACAGAATCCTCAGCTGTCATTAACCTCTTCTCAGACTCAAACCCCCGTTCCTGCTCTCACGCCTCACTGCCGCACAGCTTGAACCTGGCCAGGGAGACAGGAACGTCTTTCCGTGCCCCTGAAAGCCCACCCCAGCCAGAGCCCCCGATCCTCCATCATCTGCTCCTGCGGGACATCCCTGGCCACCAGGGCTGAGGAGCTCCCTGCTCTCTGTCCCAGTCTACCCCCAAGACCGGACGGCTCCTCCCCACTTCTGTCGCGGGGTGGAGGGGCTGGGAACCAGCACCCAGGCTTCCAGGTAAGAAGGAAGAAGAAAGGTCACCCACCGTGCACAAGCCCCACAGGTCCCTGGTACCCCTTACCCTGTGCACACCCCAGAGGAGCAAGGATAATATTCCTCTCCCTGATTTAACCTTCGTGGCCCAGCCCACAGCTAACTGCCATAGGAACAAATCCCTTTTTTTTTTTTTTTAAGATTTTATTTATTTATTTGACAGACAGAGATTACAAGTAGGCAGAGAGGCAGGTAGAGAGAGAAGGGGAAGCAGGCTCCCTATTGAGCTGAGAGCCCGATGCAGGGCTCAATCCCAGGACCTGGGATCATGACCTGAGCTGAAGGCAGAGGCCTTAACCCACTGAGCCATCCAGGCACCCCCAACAAATCCATTTTAATAAGGCTCAGACAGGTCAAGCCATTTGCCCAGGGACACACAGTCAATAAAGGAATAAGGTGGGGACTCAAGTCTCAGACGTCCCCAGCCCTACACCAGTGTTCATTCTCCCCTCAGTCCCTGGTGAGGTGAAGGGAAGCCTTCAGTCCCCACGTGAAACACCCTAAGTCAGTTGGCCAACTATGGGGAGGAAGAGGGGGCATCCCCTTCCCAGAACACCTCAGCCCAGCCAGCCCCGGGAGCCGGGCCTTCTCCAGGATGGCAGGGTCACAGGTGGCTGTGTGGCTGCTAAAAGTGAGGCCAGTGAGGGGGGGCACCTGGCCAGCTTACCCCAGGTGTGACGTCTCTTCTGCAATTATCCCGTGACTCCTTCAACAGAGAAAAGGGCCATCACTGTCCCAAGACAACATGAGCTGAACCTGCAAAGTCCCTGGGGCCCCAGTGTGGAAAAATCCCTGGAGAAATGACAGGCCCACACACATGGACAGAGAAAAGGGGGGTAGAGGGGCCAGGCAGCTAAGGTGGGGAGCCAAGAGTGAAAGAAAGCAAAAGCAAACCCTCTCCACACTCTGGGAAGGTGAGTGTGGATCAGGCAGGGACCGGGGAGGGGGGCCCCAGCAGAGCACCTTTCCATAAAAAACACAGAATCTGAGATTATCTTCCTTATAGATATTCTGAGCTCCTCGTCCAGGGTCTCCTGGAAACCAGGACGGGCCTCCTGCAGGGGAGAGCAGGGGATCCCCACAGAACCCCAGCCCCCACTTCCAGGGCCAGAAAGGGATGAGGGATGGAAATCAGCCAGCAGGGGAGAGCACACAGAGGGCAGAAGGCGGAGGGGAGGGTCCTCACCAGGGCTACAGTGTATGTGTAGCAGGTGATAGGACCAGTGGACACGGGGGCTCACCGCCCGAGGGTCCTTACCTCCTCATGGGCCTCAGTCAGCATGCCCCCACACTCTGGGTACCTCCCCTGAAGGTCCTGCGGCTGGAAAGCCACCTGCAGGTTCTGCTGCAGACACACACAGGCCCAGGCTCTGGACCCACACAATGACATGATGGTTGTCCCTGAGCTGGTCCTTGGACTCTGCTCCACTCAGGCTCCATTCCGTGTGACCTCTTGCTTCAGAAAGAGCTGAACAGCCAGGGCCCCACACCAGACACCAAGAGTGTACAAAGGGACAGACCCAGAGTCTGCTCAAGGAGCTCGTCTTCCCAGGACAGCGAGCCAGCTGGTCAAGGGCTTGAATTCCCGGCTCTGGGCCAGGGACTCTCAACAGCCCAGGCAGGACCCAGGGGGAGCTTCACCTCATCCTGGAGCCTCATCTGGATTTCCTTCTCCAAAGCCAACTGCCGCTGCAACTTCTCCATCTGGGCTCCATACTGGAAGGACCAAGACTGGTCAGCCCCACCCAAGACACACCAGCCCTACCCGAGGCCTGCTCCGGCAAGTCTTCCCAGGCACACTGCCGAGTGTTTGGCAGCCCTTTCTGAAGCAAGAGGTCACATGAAATGGGGCCCCATAGAGCAGCAGAGCCAGGCATTCTAGAACACCCCGTGACCTTCCCTGGGCTTGGGTCCCTTCCCGGGGACAACCAGGGGGCAGAACGAGACACTCTCCGGTATCCTCCAGTTCTGACTCTGCGCACAGAGGGGCCTGGGGCCTGGCTGCTCTGTGAGCCCAGGGCAGGGAGGAGGGGGCTGGGCTTCTATGGGGCCAGGCAGGGAGGAGGGAGCCCCGCACACAACCAGACCCACCGTCTGGCAGCAGCACGGCAGCATCAGGACCTGGGTTCGCAGCTGGGTGACCTCCCTCCGCCGCTGGTCTTGGGTCTCCGTCCTGAGCGCCAGCACCTCCGACAGGTCGGCCATCCGCGCGCTGACCTCGGAACCAGTCTGGCCCTCCGGAGGCCCTTGTCCACCCCACCCCTCAGCTCAGGCAGGGGACTCGGGGCTCGCAGGACTCCGCATTTCTCACTGGGTCTTCATCCCAATAAATGTCTGTTGACTGACATGGAGCAAGGCCCTGGCTGAGGAGCCCGAGAGCCCTGGTCCCAGCGCATGCAGAGCTCAGGTCTAGTGGGGACGCTGAAGAGCAAGGAAATGCCACCAGGGCCCACTCTGGGCTAGGGAGGAATGTGTGTAAAGGGCACGCTGGGGGTCACAACAGTGGCACCCGGGCTCGCCTTACACAGTCTGTGCAGCTAAGACCTCTGCAGGGTGAGTGGCCAGGCCAAAAAGGGCAGACAAGGCCCAGAGAGGGTGTGGAGGGGCTCAGAGCCCATCACGAGACCCTGGGAGGGAGGGCTCTGCCAGATCCCAGGGGCTGGGGTAGGAGGCCCAGGTTACTCTTTGGCCAATGGGAAGCTTGGGGTTTTAGGCAGAGGATGACATGGTCAGATTTGGTTTTAGAAAACTCATTTGGACTGTGTGCAGAAGGACCTGGAAAGACAGCAGTACAGGAGGGGAAGCCAGTTAAGACTGGGCCTGGGCTAGAGACAGGGGCTGAGGACGACGAAAGAGACTTGAGCCTTCCTTAGGAGGCGGAAGCAATCGAACTTGGGGACCAGCTCCTATGGGCCTGGCCACTGGGGTAGCTGGGGGACCCAGAGGGAAGGAAGGTCAGGCCTGCGGGAAGGGGGGGCCACGGGAGCTCAGCCCCTGCCATCTTGCACGTGCATCTCACATCTTGACTTGAGCTTCTCGGGGAAAAATGCTGTGCCTGCCTCATCTTCATAAACACAGGTACCCGCACTGGCCCCTGGCCCAGATCCGGTGCCCCGCCTGGTGTCTGGCAGCTCAGGGCTCCTTCTCTTCCTTGCATCCAGGCCCCTCCTTCCCGTGTCCCGAATGACAAAAGGAAACAGGCTTAGAGGGGTCCCGTGGCTTCTGCACAGCTCTTTACAGTGTGCGCAAAGCACATCCTCAGCTTTGCCTCTGGAGAGGTCTGCGGGGCTGAGGTAATTCCTCCACTTTCTAAAGTTTCAGAGACGTCAGGAACTTGACCAAGCTCCCACAGCTACGAAATGCCGGAGAGCTGGGACTCGAGCTCAAGTCTCCAGTCTATGATTCCTGAGTTCTTCCTTTGGCTCCTTGGGACAGCCCTCCACCCCCAAGTTACAACCTCACGTACAAAACTGCTGCGCACAATCCAGGATGAGCACTTGCTCCTCTTCCTCAAGGGCATCGAGTTGAGAGGTCTGGAGGGAAAGAGAGGGGGGTCAACAGCCCCCCCAGAGGGTGCGCCCTCTTGCCACAGCCTCACCTCCTCACTCAGGGGCTGGTTCTCCTCCTCCAGCTGCCTCAGATGCTCCTGCAGGGTTTCCAGCTGGGGGCAGTAGTGTAGCGACTCAACTCCCACACAGAAGTCCTAGCGGGCCCAGGAGCCAGGGGAGTCAGGGCCCAGGGCTGGGGGACCCAGGGCCCAGCTCCCCCAGGGTCTGCCCCACCACCACCAGGCTCAGCGGGGTGGTCTCATTTAGCCCCAGCAACCCTGCTGGCAGGTGCACCATGTATGTCTCTGTTTGCAGATAGGGAAACTGAGGCAGAGAGCAGAGACTGTCCCAGAGAAAAGGCAGGACACTCACAGCCCACGGGCTCCATAGGGATGATGGTGCTGCTGCTCTGCCTCTTCCTCCTCTTCCTCCTCCTCCTCTTCTTCCTCTTCCTCCTCATCAGAGTCGGAGTAGAGCTAGAGGAAATCATCTCGCAAGCACAGCTGGCATCTGAGATGTAAAATCTGCCAGTGGGGGAAAGGATCTGTGTTGGAAAGCAGGCAGAGGCAGGCACAGGTCCTGGCACGGCGGGGACGTGGGAAGGTCTGAGATGGTATCACCACCCCCCGTGCCCCTCCTCCCTGCCCAGCTACCTCCTCCCTGGCTGAGCCCAGCATGGCTTCCAGCTTGCTGTTCTCCTCTGATGGAGGAGAGTTCTGTTTCGCCAGGGACTGGCCAACGCGAGCCGCCGTATTTAGGTCCTGATCTCTCTACAGAGAGACCCACAACCATGGGGAATACTTTCTTGTTTTCTGGCATCTCCCAGACAGGTGGGAGAAGCTAGGGAGTACACAGGGGTCAAAGGGAAGCCAGGCCACTAAGGGAAACCTTTCCACACCCTAGTTTTCCAGGGTACTAGGAAAGAACCTGCCGTCAACCCACTGTGGGGCCTGACTCCATGTCCCCTTATGGGAAAGATGGCTCTAAGAGCAAGTCCAGCCTGGACCTCATAAGAGGGACCCCCCAGCTTGGCCCCCAGAAAAACAGTGAAGTAGGGAACAGACAGGCCTCCTACCCCTCCGGGCAGATTTAAAGGGGAGGCCTGGCTAAGACTCAGGCTGGCCCCAGCGGGAAGGCAACACCCACGTCCTCTAGCAGATTCAACATCATCAACCTGACAGCTTCTTGGGTGATCTTGACTCGGGGGCCGGTCAGGATACAGGGATGCAAAAGCAGGGCCTGTGGCTGTGTCAGGAAAAGGGGGGGCATATCCCACCCCACATCCCACCATTTCCTGTCCGATCCCCAAATGCTCCCTCAAAAACAAGACTCAGCAACAAGGGAGGGGAAGACTGAGCTCCCTTCCTGCCTCCAATATCCTCTCCACACCACCCCACCCCACCCCCCCCAGTACTCAGCACTCCCTTCCCAGGACCAGCTGGACTCTCGTTCTGGAGGGGCCTGGGCAAGGTGAAGGATCCCAGTCCTCCAAGCTCAGGGAGAACTGCTTCTCCGCCGCCTGGGTCCCTGGCACCTAGGAGAATGCAGGCGGCTAGTGGAAGTACAGCCACAGACTGGCTCATTCCTCCTTACCCAGAGGGCAGCCTTGGCCGACTCACTTGGAGCCTCCTGCGTCAGAAAACAGACGCACCCGCCCTGCACCTGTTGCGTATGAAAAGAAGAAAGAAACTTTTCCAGCACTGCAGTAGGGGGGCCCTAAGCCTTTAGACCCAATCCAGGGATCACCCAGGAGAGGCTATGAGGGGAAGAAACCTGAGGCCCCGCCCATCCTTAGGCTTGGGAAAGCACGGCTTTGACCCCCAGCAGCCAGAAGGTTGACAAAACCTCCCACTCCGCCCACCCACCTCCCCAGCGGGCACGAGGCAGCGTCTTCCCTAGCACCTGCCCTTCTCCTGGCACTGCGATGGGGGCGGGGGTGCCCTGAGAGTGCGCAGATCTGCAGAGCAACGGGCGTGCAGAGCCCCTAGACCTGACCCCCCGTCAACGATCTGCAGACGACAGAAGGGAGGAGGAGATAGAGAAGAGGCCATCGGACAGGCTCCGCAGACTGTGACGTCACAAATGGATAGAGCGATAAGACTGAATGCCAGGAGGGCCGGGGCGCCTGGAACGGACGCGGCCCCACTCTCCACGGAAATGCCTGCGTCCCACTCGCTCTGGGGTTCCGAGGACCGGGTTTACCTTCCTCCAGATCCCGAATAAAGGCGGAGCGCCCGATGAGGCGCTTCCAGATGCCCGGCGCCTTTCCAGACCCCAGGCCAGTGGCCCCGGGGACCAAAGGGTCCCTGGAATATGAAGCGGGTCCGTGGTGCGTCCGAGTTGCTGGGCACGAACTGGGCATTCCCCCGGGCGGCTGAGAATGCGGACGCGTGTGGGGTTTCTGCCCCCGATCCAGCCTTGGAGGTCAGGCGAGCTGGGGCAGGGCGTCCCGAGACGGATGGGGATCCAGATCCTGCTCCCTGTCCGGCCGCGGGTGCCTGCGCAGAGGGCTCTGGAGTGAGATGCGCTAACGGCGGGGGTGCGAGGGTGATTCCCGCCAGATCCCCCAGTCTGAACCGTGTCTTGCGTACCGGGGCCCCGACCCCTTAGGACGCAACTTGAGTTCTCAACCGGCTGCAGCAGCCGGGCCTGGATAACCAGCGCCCGGAGTGGGCGCCCGCCGAGCGGTACAACGTGCGGGAGCGGGCGGGAGCAACCTGTGGGTCCGGGACTGGGGGTCGCGCACAAGGGAAGCTCTTGGTGGCGAGGCAGCGCGCAAAAATCAGAATAAGGAGAAGATTCGAGCGGCCATCCCAGCCGGTTCCATGGGCTCTGGTTACGAGTGCAGGGCTTCTCCTCTCCCTCTCCACCTCCAGAGAATGGTTCTGCCCCAAGTCGCAGCTTCCCTGGAATTCGGATATGGCGATTTCAACGTCCCTAGATGGGGACACCCCCTCCCTCCACTCCCGCTGTGGTTGCCGGCTGCCCACCCCGGATATGACCTGGGAGTTAGGGCAGTATTGTATTGTATTTTCACCTCCGTAGGCGGGAGGTGAATCCAAACTCCAGTATGGTTTCCAGGCGCTGCCCAGTGTGGCGCGTCACACTGTGGTCCCCGCGCTCACAGCCCAGTGCTCCAGCCGCTGGACAGCCCTCTTTCTTATACCTTACTTCTTATTACCTTTGCTGGTGCTTTACCTCCAGCCCTCATTCGCTTTGCCCACCACCTTCCACCCTGGCAGACTCCTGTTCTTCCTGGAGACTGCACTTAGAGGCTCCCCAAGTGAAGACTCCTCGGACCTCGTCCAGCGTGCCCCCAAGAGCATCCCTTACCTGGTGGCAGGCAGTGCTCAGAGTGTGTCTGTCTCCCAGACCAGACCTGCTCCCCTACAGCACAGGAAGCGAGTCCCTCAGAGTGTGCCCCAGGAGGGGGTACCTACGAGTCACCCGAAATCCTGAATGAGTTGGATGGGGCGGCAGAGGAGTCTGGTGGCCATTTCTGTCCCTTTAGATTGGAAGAATCTGCCAGCCAGAAAGAGATGGTTGTGGAACTAATTCTTTTAAAGCCTTAGAATCGGTGCATCTGGGTGGCTCAGTGGGTTAAAGCCTCTGCCTTTGGCTCAGGTCATGATCTCAGCATCCTGGGATTGAGCCCCATATCAGGCTCTGCTCATCAGGGAGCCTGCTTCCCTCTCTCTGCCTCTCTGCCTACTTGTGATCTCTGTCTGTCAAATAAATAAATAAATAAAATCTTTTTTTTTAATAAAAAAGCCTTAGAATTATTCTTCGTGCCCCAATTTTCTTCCCTTCGATAACCAATCACTTGTCCCGCTTGATTTACCGCCTAAATATTTCTCAATATTTGTGCAGTCGCCTCTTCAGTCCCTCTACTGTTCAGGCTTCATTTTCCCTTCTAGATTTTTGTGATAACCCCCCAACCCCCTCCACATGAGTCCATCTTGAAGGAATTCCAGGAACCCCTTCCCCACAGCCACCAAGCTAAGCCTGAACCCAGAACCAAGGCTGCTGCCCAAGGACTGCAGCAGGGACAGAGACTTCTAGAGCTGACAATGTGCCTTGGGAGTCGGGCGTTCTGTGACACAGCATGGAACAAGAGACACAACCCAGGAACGAGGATCAGAATGCCCTGTCCACCAGCTTTCCCATGCAGAAGCATTGTGATAAGAATGTTTCCTTCCAGGGTGCCTGGGTGACTCAGGGGGTTGGGCCTCTGCCTTTGGCTCAGGTCACGATCTCCGGGTCTTGAGATCAAGCCCCATATCCAGCTCTTTGCTTGGCAGGGAGCCTGATTCCCCCCCACCTCTCTCTGCCTGCCTCTCTGCCTACTTGTGAGCTCTGTCAAATAAATAAAATCTTAAATTTAAAAAAAATGTTTTCTTCCATCTGGGTCCATTCATTCACTTGACAAATATTTATTGAGTCCCTAAAACATCAGGCACTGTACTATACTCTCAGACTAGACTCTCAGCAAAGAGTAAGAGAAACTAGGTCCCTGTTCTCCTGGAGTTCAGGATCTAGAAAGGGAAACAAATAACTGAGAAAACAAGACAATTACAGAACATGGTGAATTTTTTTTTTAAACAAGGAACTATGAGAAAAATGGAAAGTACCCATCTGACAGGGTGGTCTGGATGAGAGGGGGAGAAATCATTAATGGCTTCCTAGTTTGCATCTCAGGCCACACTCCCAGCCTTCCCAGCCAGCTCATACCTGTCCCCCTGAAATGGCAGCCTCTCTCCTCAGGAGCCAGTGTTGTTTGTTCCTGATTGCTGAGTGAACCCTGGTGCCTGTTCACCTCCCCCGCACCAGATTCTCTGCACTCCCAGCAGCCCCCCAGGGAATTCTCTGCCTGTTTACCAGAAGGGCAATCTTCATTAGTTATGTTATTTCTAAAATATTGCCTCCGGGGGCGCCTCCGTAGCTCAGTTGTTAGGCATCTGCCTTTGGGTTGGGTCATGATCCCAGAGTCCCAGGATGGAGTCCCACGTTGGGGGGTCTCTGCTCAGCAGGAAGCCTGCTTCTCCCTTTCTCACTTCCCCTCCTTGTGTTCCCTCTCTTGCTGTATCTCTCTGTCAAATTAATAAAAACCTTTTAAATATATATATATTGTGGGGGTGCCTGGGTGGCTCAGTGGATTAAAGCCTCTGCCTTCGGCTCGGGTCATGATCCCAGGGTCCTGGAATCAAGCCCCGCATTGGGCTCTGTGCTCAGCGGGGAGCCTGCTTCCTCCTCTCTCTCTGCCTGCCTCTCTGCCTACTTGTGATCTCTGTCCAATAAATAAATAAAATCTTAAAAAAAAATACATATATATATATATATATATATATATATATATATATATATGAATCTGCCGGCCAGAAAGAGATGGTTGTGGAACTAATTCTTTTTTTTTTTTTTTAACTAATTCTTTTAAAGCCTTAGAATCGGTGCACCTGGGTGGCTCAGTGGGTTAAAGCCTCTGCCTTTGACTCAGGTCCTGATCTCTGCTCAGCAGGGAGCCTGCTTCCCCCTCTCTCTCTGCCTGCCTCTCTGCCTACTTGTGATCTCTGTCTGTCAAATAAATAAATAAAATCTTTTAAAAAAGAAAAGAAAGAAAAGGAGCAGCAGGCCCCATGGACCAGACCTCGCCTGAGGGAGTGGACGGCTTGTCATCAGAGAGATGTCATCTTAAGTTTAATGAGAGAGAGACACGGCTGTGGCTGTGAGTAGAGACAGTAGGCAGTGTCTTGGTTGGCTTGGACGGTTTTAACAAGATACCATAGACTGAGTGGTTTATAAACTGTTTCTCGGAGCTCTGGACGATGGAAGACCAAGGTGCCCACAGATGTGGTGCCTGGTGAGACCTCCCACTCCCGGTCCGTGGACTGCTGTCTTGTCTTCTGCTGGTGGTTGTCACATGGCGGAAGGGCTGAGGGAGCTCCTGGGGGCTCTTCTACAAGGGCCATCAGTTTCCACTCATGGGGGTTCCCACCTCAGGATCTAGTCACTTCCCCAAGGCCCCGCCTCCTAACACCATCACACTGGAGGTTAGCATTTCAACATGAATTGCAAGGGCACACAGACATTTAGACCATAACGACCTTATCGCTCTTGTTCTTGAAACAAAACAGGTTTTTTAAAAACTTATTTTTTTAAAGATTTTATTTATTCATTTGACAGAGTGATCACAAGTAGTCAGAGAGGCTGGCACGGTGGGTGTGGGGGGGGGAGCAGCCCCAATATGGGGCTCGATCCCAGGACCCTGGGAACACGACCCAAGCCAAAGGCAGAGGCTTTAACCCACTGAGCCACCCAGGGGCCCCTAAAAATTTATTTTTATTTCTTTTTTTTTAATTTAAGTTTTTTATTTTTTATTAACATATAATGTATTACTAGCCCCAGGGGTACAGGTCTGTGAATCGCCAGGAAACAAAACAGCTTTTTTAAAAGACTATTTATTTCAGAGAGAGAAGTGCACAAGGTGAGAGAAGGGCAGAGGGAGAGGGGAACCAGACTCCCCACCAAGCAGGGAGCTTAACTCGGGGCTCCATCTCCCAATAGAGATCATGACCTGAGCCCAAACCAAGAGTCAGACACTTAACCTACTGAACCACCCAGGAGCGCTGGGGCGCCTGGCTGGCCCAGCCAGTGGAGCATAGGACTCTTGATCGTGGAGTTGTAAGCTTGAGCCCCACATTGGGTGTAGAGATTACTTAAAAATAAAATCACAGGGAGCGCCAGGGGGGCTCAGTGGGTTAAGCCTCTGCCTTCTGCTCGGGTCATGATATCAGGGTCCTGGGATCAAGCCCCGCATCAGGCTCTCTGCTCAGCGGGGAGCCTGCTTCCCACTCTATATCTGCCTGCCTCTCTGTCTACTTGTGATCGATATCTCTCTGTCAAATAAATAAATAAAATCTTTTTAAAAAAATAATAAAAAGTAAAATAAATAAAATAAAATCACAAGGGCTCCTGGGTGGCTCAGTTGGTGGAACATCCTCTTGGTTTCAGTTTGTGTGATGATCTCAGGGTCCTGAGATCCAGCCCCAGGTCAGGCTCTGTACTCGGCAAGGAGTCTGCTTGGGATTCTCTCTCTCCCTCTGCCCTCTTCCCCCGGCTCTGAAATAAATAAATAAATCTTCAAAATAAAATAAAAATTAAAGTGTCCAACCTGTGGTTTTCGGTATATTCACAGAGTTGTGCAACCAACGCCAGTATCTAATTTCTTAACATTTAATATTTTTTATCACCTGTCCCTACAAATCTCCCCAGAACAGGACATACAATAGGGGCCCATTCCACCCCTGCTGAATGGATGTTTGCTGAATTGAGTTATTCCTGCTCATGAGAAAGCAGTGCGGAGGACCCTGAGAAGTTTAGGGTGATGAAGGAGAAAGTGGAGCGGAGAAGACAGGGTTGAAGGGGACCCTCTAGGTCCCGGCACCGGGCAAAGCAACTCTAGACACAGCCACCAGGGGGCACTGTCAGCCCACATACCCCTACCTTCTTCCAGCCAGCCCTCACCCATGGGATCAGTAATCCCACAGAAGAGGCAGAGTACGGATGGCGACTTCATTTGACCAATGGAGAAGCCAACGCTTAGACCCCTGGTCACTCCACAAATGAACATTTTGGACTGACTGATAAGCCCACAGCTGCCCAGGAGACTCCGCAGTGTCCCTCTCCAGTGGTGTCCTTCTGCCTCGTTCTCGGTCCCAAGCGGCAGAACAGAAACCCTAGACCTCCTCCTTCCCTCCCAGTATGCACCCTCTGATCCCTGCTGAACCAGAAACAGGACAGGAAGAGGCTTGTGACCCACCACAGCCATGAACTTGAGGCCAAGCACAATCACTTTGACCCCAGCCTCAGGGCACCCCCGGCTCAGGCCACCTCGCCTGGCCTGATCCTGGAAAATGAACCTAGGACAGGCTACCCCATGGCAAGAGCCCCTGAGGGTCAGGTCAATGCCAGGGATCAGGGCGGGGCCGGACACCAGGGCCACTTTCTGCCTCAGACTAAGTGGGAGTGCCTTGGGCAGGACAGGGGAGCTGCCTCACCAGCCCCCCTCCTGCCCCTCTCTTGTAGGGCTCCCTCCCGGAACCCCTCCTCCCTCTGCAGCACCTCTTCCCCACCACTGCCCAGGCCCCTCCACAGCCTCAGGCCCCCGGTCCTTGATTCCTCCTCCGCAGACCCTGGTCAGACTCCTGGGCACTGCACACTCAGAGCTTCTCCCCCCAGACATGGGCTGAGGAAGTGAGGATGCTGGGGACCTGAGCCCCTCGGCCTGGTGTCTTCTGGGTATATAGGCCCCCTGCTGGTCAGGACAAGGGAAGGAGAGAAGGCAGAGGGAAAATACCTGGGGTGACAGTCCCCCCCCCCCCAAGCAGGGATGGCTAGGCTCTCCACCTGGAGGAACATCCAGGAACATCCATTACCTACATGGCCTGCAGGCTCACTTCTGCTCTTCTCTGGCTCTCCTGCTGAGCTGGCCTCCTCCTCCGGGAAGCCCTCCCTGTTTCCTCCTGGCATCTTCCCGCCTCTCATTGTTCATAGTGTTAAGAGTCTTGTCACTTATAAGATGGTTATTTAACCAGGAGAGCAGGTCTGTTTGCTTACTTCTGTATCCTTAGGGCTTTAATTGGAGTAAGCACTTAGTATCTGTTGAATGAACACACGATGGATTCTCTGGGTGAGTCTGGTTGTGGGTGGGGCGGGTGGGGAGTGGCCCCCAAAAGACTCCAGAGAGGCTTGCCCAGTCAGGGCGAGACTCTAGGGCTCTAGACCCTGGACAGTGCTCCACACTCCCCAACACAGGGGAGCCCCCCCCCCCCCAGGAAACCTCCCAGGGCACAAGGACAGCAGACCCTCGGGGGTGGGGGATGTTGGAGCATAGTCCTCTCCCCGCTTCTCACTTAGAGCCCCTCAGCTCAGCCCTCACTCACTTCCTGGAGGCACCAGAGCTAGAGGCCTAAGTGGGATAGGAGCAATCAGCAGGTGGCAGGTCACAGCCCAGGGCCTGGGAGGCTCTGTGGGAAGCACCTGGAAGCCAGGGGAGGGGAACCACAGCACCCTGTGTCAGGGAAGGCAGGGCCACCAGCTGTGTCTAGCCTGCTGAGCTGGCAATGGCAGGCAAGCCTGGGAGGAGCTTCTCCAGCCCTGGGGCCTCTCTCTTCTCCACCAGGTTCAAGGAGAAGGCCAAGGAACACTTCATGCCCTGATTTCTGTCCCCAGAGTCAGCGGCTCCTTCTAAACCTTGGGTCCATGTCCAGACTCTGAGCCCTTCTGGGAACAATTCATGATGGGGTTGGGGGACAGCAAAGCAGGGAGAAACGCAAATTCACCGGGCCCCATATGCTATTCATGTATGTCATTTCATCCTTACTGGAAGGAAGAAAAATATTACTGTTTTATAGATGAGAAACAGGGGTTAGCACACCAAGCGGCGAGTAAGGACTCTGGGCATTCCAGCCATCCCCGGCAGAGGAAGTGTCCTGGGTTCCCTTGTCACAGATACCCCACAGCGCCAGGTTCCAGGGAGACCTTTTACCACTTTTCCCTCATTTTCCAGCCTGTTTCTGGCTCTCACCCCTCCAACCCATGGTCATTTCTCCTGACTCTGTGCTCAGTCTCCTGTCCTCACGTCTTTGCTGCTCCCACGGCCAGGAAATCCCAGATGCCTTCCATGATTTCCATCGAACACCTCCTTATTTGAAGGGTGACTCAAATGTCCCCCACTTCCTCCATGGGCTCGCTGAACCCACTGAGACTCCCACGCACATGCGCTCTCTGCTGCCACCATTGCCTACTTGTGTGTTTCCGCACTGGAAGACAAGAATGTGGGGCATCTCTATCCCCAGGGCCATGAGCAAAGCCTGCCAAAAAGCAGACCCTTAGGAAGCTTTGGTGATGGAATGAACAAAGAACGCCCCACGTATCCAGACCACAAGGAGCGTTCCCGTTCCTTCCAGAGACCAGGACTGCATTTGGACACATTTTGCACAGCTTCATGGTACTAGTAATTATTGGGAACGGGTGCGGGGGGTGTCAACAACAGAATTTCTCAAATCTTTCCCATGTGTCTTGGGTGTTACCCAATTTCTCTGTATATGTTACCCATGTTCTCTATATGTGCAGAGATGTCTTTGGATCTAGTATAGGATTTAGGATTCCATCTAAATATTTCCTACCTAGTTATTTTATCTTGTTTTTCTTTTTAGCCAACTTACATGCTTTTTAGATGTGGCTGTGTAGACATGTTTTCAAGTTTTTTTAGTGTAAGACTTTATTTTTCATGTTTTTAAATTAATTTTTTTTTAAGATTTTATTTATTTATTTGACAGAGAGAGAGATCACAAGTAGGCAGAGGCAGGCAGAGGGAGAGAGGGTAGCAGGCTCCTCGCTCAGCAGAGAGCCTGACACAGGCCTTGAACCCAGGACCCTGAGATCATGACCTGAGCCAAAAGCAGAGGCTTAACCCACTGAGCCAATAGGCGCTCCTTTATTTTTATTTTTTTTTTAAGATTTTATTTATTTATTTGACAAACAGAGATCACAAGTAGGCAGAGGCAGGCAGAGAGAGAGAGGAGGAAGTAGGATATCCGAGGAAGAGCGCCTGATGTAGGGCTCGATCCCAGGACCCTGGGATCATGACCTGAGCTGAAGGCAGAGGCTTTAACCCACTGAGCCACCCAGGTGCCCTTGGCGCTTCTTTAATTTTTTAGTAAGACTTTATTTTCTTTCTTTCTTTCTAAACCACGGGTTTCACACATGAGCCAGTGCAGGGGCCTGAACTCATAACCCTGAGATCAAGGCCCAAGCTGAGATCAAGAGTCAGATGCTTAACCAACTGAGCTACCCAGGCATCTCTGAAGATTTTGTTTTTAAGTCATCTCTACACCCAATGCGGTGCTCAAACTTAGAACCCTGAGATCAAGAGTCATTTGCTCTACTAAGCCAGTGAATCACCTTGGTAATCTTTAAAAACATTTTTTTTTAAAGATTTTATTTATTTATTTGACAGAGAGAGATCACAAGTAGGCAGATAGCCAGACAGAGGGAGAGGGGGTAAGTAGGTTCCATGTGGAGCAGACAGCCTGATCCCAGGACCCTGAGATCATGACCCGAGCCGAAGGCAGAGGCTTAACCTACTAAGCCACCCAGGCACCCCTAAAAACATTTTTAATAATGTCTTAAAATTGACAGACTATATTTCGAACAGTACTTTTAGGGTCACAAATGATAGTTCATTTTGGATTTATTTTGATAACTTGATTTTGTTTGGTTTGGTTTTTTAAGTAATCTCTATGCCCACCATGGAGCTCAAACTCGGAACTCCGAGATCAGCCCTCACGTGCTCTACCAACTGAGCCGCCAGTTGCCTCCTGAGAACTTGATGTTGAAATCCCACTGTAGGGGCCAAGGGCAGGCTGTCCCAAGATGGGCCACTGGGGCATAAAGATGATTTCCAGGAAGAATCAAAACCCAGCAGATGCAGGGAACGCACTCGGCCTCCCTTTCAGCTACCAAAATTTGCATTGAAAAGGAGAGCCTGTGCCCGGAAGAGAGCTATTAACAGACTTCCCTTTACCTGCATAATTGGGCAACCTTGTTTTTCCAAAGCTCTCCTTTCAGCCTCCTGCTGGTGAGCTTCCTCCCCTTTGAATCCGCAGAGCCTTCCCCATCAGCTTCCCATTGCCTCATTATCTTTGGAAGTTCATGTCTGTGTGGATTCCCCATAGGTAGACCTATTAAATTTGATTTTCTTCTGTTCATCTGTCTCATGTCAATTGGATTCTAAGCCCAGCTGGCAAGATGTAGGGCAAAGGAAGGTCTTCTGCCCAACACCACTTGGTTGGATTCTGCCCCTCATTCTAGTTCTTTGCCATTTCTGGGGGGCACTTGGTGCTGCCTCCCTGGTCTTCAGCCTGAAGCATGACACCTGCCATTGTGATAGGTGAGGGTCAGTCTCCATTGGTTCTGGTGACACCGAGGTTGTCACCATGCCCCTGTGGTGTGTGGCAGACACGGAGACTGGCCCAGACCACCAGGGCTGGGCTTCTTGTTCCTTGGGCGTGCCTCTCAGTCAGGTCTGCCCACACCCTCTAAGCCTGCACTCCCGCTTCTGGTCGGCTCCTTCACTGAAACCCAGGCACCCGGCCATTCTGCTGCCTTCCTCGAATGAGCCTACCTAAGTGGAAGAGGCTAGCCAGGGAGACTAGTTCCACATCGCAGCAGACACAACAGATCAACCCTCCGTCTTCCATGCCTCCTTCCTTTCTTATCATCGGCACCCTGGTTTGGGTGCCTGGGTGGCTCAGGTCATGATCCCAGGGTCTTGGGATGGAGCCCCACATTCGTGTGTGTAGGGGCGGTCCCTGCTCAGCGGGAAGCCTGCTTCTCCCTCTCCCTCTCCCCCTGCTTGCTGTCTTGCTCCCTCTCTTGCTGTCTATGTCAAATAAATAAATTTCCCAACTTTCCTTGCAGCAAGGTAGGGTCATGGGACAGCTTCCTGCCAGTGTCCCTGGGGGTAGATATCCCTTCTGGAAAACAGAAAGGCAAAACGCCTCTGGGAAGCCTTTGCCTTTCCCCTTTCCTCCTGCCTGGATTCACTGTGCTCTCATTCTGTCTTCATGTGCAGTAGGCAGAGCAAGCATTATCCCCACTTTACAGAGGAAGAAACTGAGGTTCAGAGACATCCATTGATTTTTTTTTTTTTTTTTTAAGGTTATGAGGCTCAGTTAGCTCCTACAGGGAAACTGGAAGTGTCGACTCACTTCATCATCTAGCTTAACTTTCCCTTTTTGTCCAGGCTGCCGGGAAGCTCAGCACCTACTGTGAAGCTCAAACATGGCCGGCCCCTCCCATCCCTTGTCATTGCCTCTTACGAAACTTGAGGACAACGCTTTCTTGGAAGACTCCTCCTCTGGAAAGCGTGGGGTAGGTCAGCTTAACCTTCCTTGGCTCCTGTACCTCTCTCCACCCTGCTCAGGGCAGCAATGATGTACATGGATGGGTTCTCTGGTTTCTGCTTGGGTTTGGCCAACAAAGATCACTGGTGGGAAGAGAGCACCTCCTCCAGGGGTCCATCCCCAAGGAGCACTCCCTGTCTTCTGGCCCGAGGCCACTGTAGTTAGCCCAGGATGCTGCCTTCTCCCTTGTTTGTTCCTCCCCCTGCCTAGGTCTCTGTGAACTGTCCCTTCACCGAATTCTCAAATGACCCACGTTGTGTGGATCTTGCCAGGGCCCCATCATGCCCTGAATGTCCCCCCAAATTCATATGTTGAAGTCCTAGGCCCCAAAGCGATATTTAGAGGTGGATCACTTGGGATGTAATTAGGTTTAGATGAGGCTAGGAAGCTGGGGCCCCGGGAAGGAAGTGGTGCCCTTCTAAGGAGGAGCAATCCCTCTCACTGAGCTTGCACCGAGGAGAACGCAGTGAGGAGGTGGCGGTCTCCAAGCCAAGGAGCCGGCTTTCGCCAGGTGTGGATTCTGCTGGGACCTTGACCTTGGGCTTCTAGCCCCCAGGACTGTGAGAAATAAATGCCTGACGTTCAAGCCCCCAGCCTTTGGCATTCTGATACAGCAGCCAAAGCATAAGATCCCCTGAACACAGAGTGCAGAGGAAGGGCTTTGTTGAAAATCCTTGTGATTCTGAGAACTCTGTCCTGTCCCCTCTCCTTGGCAGAGTTTGGCTGAGCACCTAGCACCCCTTACCTGCCTCTCCACTGGGCTCCGTGCACTTGTCCCCACCCACCCGTGCCAGTGCCAGGAGTCCTGTGCGGACGCAGCCATGGCCTCCCTGCACAGCCTGACCTTAGGCAGGTGAGGAAATGACACAGTGGTGGGCCCACAGGTGCCCCAGGTCCTCAGGCTTGGTGGATGCCTTGCAGCTGGCCCTCCCTGGGAAGGGGGATGGGAGATGTGCATGGGGGAACCGTCACATCAGCAGGCAGTCACGACAACGGGGTTGGGGGAAATTACAGACCAGAGAAGGGCCACCAGCTTGGCCTGGCTGGGAGCAGTGGGAGGTCACGGAGGAGTGTTCCCAGAGGGAGGTCTAGCAGGGGGAAGGCATCCTGCACAAAGATCAGGAGGCAAGAGCCGGCAAGGAGGATGCTGGCTGAGGGGACAGATAGAAGGGAGGGGCAGGGGCTGGGGTGGCCCACCCCAGACCACAAAGGGGCCTGGATGCCAAGCCATAGGCCACAGGGAAAGTTCCACCCAAGAGAAATCCAGCACATGTATGCGAAGGCTGGGCGGGGCAGGACTGGAGGCTGAGGCCAGCCAGGAGATCACCCCTTGGACAGACACACCAGACCTGGTGTCCCTGAAGGGGGGACTCATGCCCAGCCATCTCTTCAGCCCTCCCACCGCCTAAAGTTCCAAGGTGCCAAGCTGGAGGCCTCTTGAGTGTGTGGGAATTGAATTAAAGCTACTCCAGATCCTTAACCACTCTTTCTCCTTGACTCCCCTCTCTGTGTCTCTGCTGCACACAGGTAGCCAGGAGTGCACGTGGGGCCCAGGCACGGAGGCACCAGGCTGCTCGGGCAGCCCCCAAATCCCTATCCCACCCCTACCAACCCCCCGCGCCCCCCCCCCCCCCGTACAGCCTCCATTAGATCTGTGTGTTAGTTTTATTTTCTTTGCTTTGGTCTATACAAAAAAACCAATAACCAAAAACATAAAGCGAGAATAATAAAACTCTCTGCTGGGACCTCCCCCAGCCCCCCACACCCATGTGCGGGAGGTGGTGGTGGGTTTGAAACAGGAAGGGGAAGAGAAAGCCCCCCCACCGCACACCAGAGGGGTCAGCCAAGAGCACTTCTCAGGAGTCAGCTAGGGCAGCTGTGGGTGGGAAGGGGCGTGAGGGAAACACCCCCAGGGCTCCCGGGAAGGGGCCAGGAAGGGGCTGAAGCCAGCTAAGCGTCCTGGAGAGAGGTGCAGCAGGGCCCCGGAGTGGGGGGACTCACTCTCTGCATCTCTGTCCCATCTCTGTGGTCCGTCCCTGAACTTTTCCGAACAAGCTTTGGATTCTGGGCTTTGGGCCTTGAACCTGGGTCCTGGACACCCCAGGGGATCAGGAACAGCTGGTAGGTTGGGAGTTCGGTGAGACAGTCAGGCCCAAAGAAGGAACCAAAGCACTGTGCGGCCAGGCCCTGCTGGAGTCAGGCTACCCGGGGTGTGGCTGGGGGTGGGGGTGACCACTGGGGGAGGGAAGAGCGTGGGTGATTGAGTCTAAAGCTTTAGTGCCAGGGCCACAGAGGTGGGGAGGGGGTGTTGGGCCCTAGACCCACAGCCCAAGACAGAAAAGCAGGAGCAGATCACCATCCCAAGAAAGACCCTACAGAGGACCTCTGGAGGCGTGGGGTTCGGCGAGAAGTCGCGGCCCTGCTCCCGGGGCTCAGGCACTTTTCTGTCCGCCCCTTTGCCTGCACAGAGAGCCTCTCAGATGAGGAATCGCACCTGCGGGTGGGGGGGGGGGGGGCAGACACAGAGGGGTCAGGGCAGGCCTGCGGCCCCTAGGATCTTGTCACCCAGCCACTACCCACAGGAGGGATGAGGGACCAAGGCAGGCCAAGGCACAGCCCTTCCTTGGGGGAAGCTCAAAAGCAAAAGGCCCCACACTCGATCCCTGCCAAAAAGAGCCAGGGTTTCAGAGGAAACATGACAAGCCTCTGTGAGAAGGTTCTAGAGGGCAGGAAAAGCGTGTCTCGACAGCCCACGGGCATGAGGGAGGGCTGCGAAGCAGGAAGGCGCCATACCGGAGTAGGGCCCGCTAGGCCAGCACGTGGTCCCCCGCGGGGTAGGGGGGCCTCAGGCCGTCGCTGTAGGTGTCAATGGGATAGTCCGGGTCTATCTCCATGTGCATATCCAGGGGGTCCAGGGGCACGTCGCTTGAGTACATGGGGCGGTAGGTGGCATCCATGTCTGGGGAAGAGAAGGCAAGGGCACCTTCTGCGGTCTATAGACCACCCTGCTGGACAGCCCTCAGTCCATCTCCAGGGAGCCTGACCCCTCTCCAACCTCCCGTATCAGGGGGCCTAGAGAGGAGTGTGTGTGGACACTACACAGAGAAGCTGCCTCGGATCCTTCAGCCTTGGAGACATAGAGCCTCTTGTTGCTCACATCCACAGAGAACCCACACCTCAGGCTCCCGGTGGTCCCCGAGGAACTCTGCACACACTTACCATCTGCATAGGGTTCGTTGATGGGGATCATGCTCTGGGCCTAAGGAAAGAGAGAGAAACATTGGGGGAGGGGAGAAGGGTGGACAATATAGGCTCTGGACTGGGGCGTGGGCAGCTAGAGACGGTGCTAGAAAAGGGGCCAGGGAAAAGCAAAGACCCATCAGAAGAAGAGAAGATGAAACAGGGTTACACAGTGCCCCAAGGGACTCCTCTCCTAGGGCATCCCCTCCTAGGGTGGAAGGGCCCACCATTCATGCTTGGGGAAACCCACAGAACTACAACAGCCCTGGGGACAGCAGCGCATGGGACAACATGAGAACAGGTACCAGGGGCTCACCCACCCCTCAGAAACAGATAGTTTGCCCTACTACTCCCATCTGCTAGAAATTGTCATCAGAGATCCGTAATTATAAAATAAAAATCTATGAAGTTGATAGTGTAGTAGGAGCCCCCTTAAAATTGCTGTCCTTGAGCAGTGTGCGACTTGCACAACCATATGTTGCAGCCCAGCCCACGATACTCACAGCCTCCCAGGCAGCTGGGTCATGCTTGAAGAGGGAGTTGGTGAGCTCTACAGACACACGCTTACGGTAATCTGGGTTCTTGTCCTCGGAGATGCGGAACAGGACAGCAGCAGCGTAGGTGGCTGAGCAGAGAGGAAAGGAAAAACCAGTTCAGGCGCCTGCCTCCACCCTGGCTGGAGGACCAAGACCCAGCCCTCCTCTGCCACCCCCTCACCCAGAGCACGCCCCTCACCAGTGCCCTCATTGCGGGAGTGCAGAAGCTCCATGAGTGGAGCCGAGGCCCCCTCAGCATCAATGGCGTCAGCTGCTTCCTTGTCCTGGGCTAGTTCACACAGGACCCCAGCGGCCACACGCTGGATGTTCTCCACTGATGAGTACAGGAGCTGGGGAGAGGGAGCATGGGGTGGGGAAGGGGTGCAGGTGGGTGAGGTGTTAGGTGGGTGGGCAGCCAGTCTCCCAACCCTGTCCATCTCCGCCTTTCTTTTCTGGATTTTTTTTTTCAAGATTTTATTTATTTATTTGACAGAGTAAGACACAGTGAGAGAGGGAACACAAGCAGTGGGAGTGGGAGGGAGAAGCAGGCTTCCCACTGAGCAGGGAGCCCAAGGCGGGGCTCAATCCCAGGACCCTGGGATCATGACCTGAGCCGAAGGCAGAGGCTTAACTGACTGAGCCACCCAGGTGCACCCCCCCTTTTTCTGGATTTAACACAAGCTCCTACTAGAAGGTGTCGAAAAGTCTAAGAAAAGTATAAAGAAACAGGAAAGAAAATCAGCCATAATTCCCCACCCTCTGTTAATACACTGATGTAATACACTGATCAGTTTTTTTTTTTAACCATAATCCTGTTTTATTTATATATATATATATTTTTTCTTTTTTTCTTTTAAGATTTTATTTATTTGACAAAGGGGAGAGACAGCTAGAGAGGGAACATAAGCAGGGGGAATAGGAGTAGGAGAAGCAGCCTACCCACTGAGCAGGGAGCCCGATGCAGGGCTCGATCCCAGGACCCTGAGATCACGACCTAAGCCAAAGGCAGATGCTTAATGACTTAACCACCCAGGTGGCCCTATATATATAAATTTTGATTCTGCTTTTTTTTTTTAAGCATTTTCTTTTTAAAGATTTTATTTTGGGGTGCCTTGGGTGGCTTAGGCACCGACGGCATCCCTTACTCTGAACTCTAGTAATTAAAAAGAGAAAAAATTCCAAAAGCAAAAAATTCTTCAACCTCATTGTATATAGCCATATGATAAAATGAATCATTCTTTTTTAACCATTCCCTTATCATTGGCCATTCATTTTGTTTTCAATTATTATAAGTCGCATACTGTGCTTGCTGGCTGTAGGTATACATTTCTGCCACATTTTAAATAACGTTAAAATGATTTCACAAGAAAATCCCAGGTGAGGGACTCGATCCCAGAACCCTGAGATCATGACCTGAGCTGAAATCAAGTGTCAGAGGCTTGACCAACTGAGCCACCCAGGAGCCCCAGACATGAGTACCTCCAAGGTTCTCCATGCAGATGGCAGAACTGCCTTCTGGGGAGGGTTGGCCATCTTCTCTTCTCCCTGGCGGGCCTGGGGCTGTCTATTTCATCAAATTTTCGCCAGCCCAGGGCGAAGCCCAGGGCACTCCCTTTCCTCCCACCCCAGTTTGATAGTGGAAAATGGAATCTCACTGGGAGCATCAGCTTCCTGCCTCTCAACTCCTGGGGTTGAGCACTGCTTGTTATGAGGGACCTGGGGATTGCTTCTGCCTCTGCCCGTCTAACCACTGGGGTCCTGTCTTAGGGAGCTTTCTTATATAAAAGATATTAAACTCTTGCCTATTGTGACACTTGTAAACATTTTCCAAGTGTGCTACTGACTTTTTCATGCTCTTTAGGCTATTTCTGACATACAGATGATTTTTTTTTTAAGATTTTACTTATTTATTTGAGAGACAAAGATCACAAGTAGGCAGAGAGGCAGGCAGGGAGAGAGGGGGAAGCAGGCTCCCCGCCAAGCAGAAAGCCCGATGTGGGGCTCGATCCCAGGACCCTGGGACCATGACCTGAGCCAAAGGCAGAGGCCTTAACCCACTGAGCCACCCAGGCGCCCCTCACATACAGATGATTTTAATGTTTATGTGGTCGAATCTGGAGGTAATTTTTCTTGTTTGTGATCTATTTCTTGCTTTTTTTTTTTTAATTTATTTTAAGACTTTATTTATTTGAGAAAGACAGAGAAAGCACACAAACGGGAGAAGGAAAAGCAGGCTCCACGATGCTTGATTCCAGGACCCCAGGATCATGACCTAAGCCAAAGCCAGACATTTAACCAACTGAGCCACCCAGGCGTCCCTCTTCCCTTGGTTTTGAGCCTGGAAAGCCTCCATGCAGGGTATGCTAAGCACTCACTCCTGGTGTGGCCACTTTTTCCACACTCCTCCAAAGACCTCTTGCTGCCTGGCCCAGACCCACCAAACCCATGGCTGCTGAGTTCCCCCTTTCTGTCAAGGGGGTGAGCAGGGGTTGGAGGGTCCTCTCCTGTCCACTTGCCCCAGACTCACCTGTACAAACAGGGGGATGGTGTTGAGTCGGAAGATCTCCATGCGGTTCATGGGATCCCGGGCGAGGATGTGCAGGGCTCCAGTGCAGCCCTCCACAATCTCCTCCATCCTCACACCGTCCTGCGCAAGAGGAGTCACTGGGACGTGGAAACCGATGGTCCTTGGACCGGCTACACGCCCCCACCATGACAATCCAACAAACCTCACAGATCCCTGGAGATCACCTCAGTGACAACTTGCCTCCCCGCTTACACACACACGCGCACACTTACATTCACCAACAGGACAACCCGACTCCCACAGAAGGCTGGCTCACCGTGTAGGGCTGCTGTGTGCCTGCAGCCACATGGCGCTGGGCATCCTGGTGAGCCTTGACCAGCAGCTGGACAAGGCGGGGGATAACCGCTGCCTCCTGCAGCGGTGCATGGTTTGCTGGGCACAGAGCCAGATTCCTGATCAGGCCGATGGTCGCCTGAAAGAACAATGACAATGATAGGGACATTTCTTGGGCATCTGGAGAATCCCAACTTTCCAGCATCATCTCCCCCTTCCCTTGTCATCTCTCTGTGCCCCAGGCCAGACACAGACATGCTGCAAGATCTCCAGACCATGAGACCACTCCCAGCCCATGTCCCTTATTCCACTGGATTTGTGGGTTTTCACATCTAATAGCCCCAGCTAAAATGATACCCTATTCCAGAACATTCTACCAGCCCCATGCCTTGATCCTCACCCTTGTCCCTTCTCTCAACAGCTTCCCTTCTCCCAGACACCTGCTTTTCTGGTAAGTCCCAAACCATGATTATCAGGGAGTCTTTGCTATGGCTGACCCCAAAGCTTCCTGCTTTAGTGATATGCACACTGCAGTCAATCCCCAGCAAGGCAGCTCTGGAAAGAAGCCTCTTCCCTGGGGCATCCCATCTCCCAGGGACCACTCTGGCCTCCCAGAGTCCCTCATCTCATCTGACCCTCGAAAAAAGCAGCCAGGAGGGTAGTGACAAAAAGTCGTGAGAGATGAGGATGTGAGCACAAGATAGATGGCCTGCCACGGTCACCTGTCAGTGAGCAGTTAGGTCAAACGCTCCCCTTACCTCCGGCTTGCAGTAGGGACCCACCCCAGGGAGAGATGAAATGTTTTTTTTTTTCCCCTCACTATGGATTGTTAAAAATTCAATGTATAACTCCTTAGACGCATTCTTATTTGTCCTGTCAGACTGTCTAAAATTTTGGGTGCCTGGGTGGCTCAGTGGGTTAAGCCGCTGCCTTCGGCTCAGGTCATGATCTCAGGGTCCTGGGATCGAGTCCCACATCGGGCTCTCTGCTCAGCGGGGAGCCTGCTTCCTCCTCTCTCTCTCTGCTTTCCTCTCTGCCTACTTGTGATTTCTGTCTGTCAAATAAATAAATAAAATCTTTAAAAAAAAAAAAAAAAAAAGACCTAAAGCGTGAGTGGAAGTGATGTGTTCCACGAACCAGCCACACCCCCGGGAACCTGTTAGAAATGCAGCATCTCGAGCCCACCCCAGCCTACAGACTCAGGGCCTCTCTGTCACAGCAGCCTTGCCTGGACCCATCCAGCACCTAAGCCTGCCCACAGAGAGCTCCTTCCCCTCGCCCAGCCCCCACTGCAGCCCCCCACGGCACCTTCACCAACGGCCACTGGTTGGGCTGGTTGAGCAGCTTGACGATGGCCGGGATGCCGTAGTTGAGGCGCACGGAGTTCTGGGCCATCTCGGCCTCGGGGTGGCGGCTGGTGAGGTGGCGCAGGGCGCAGACGGCAGGCTCCGTGATGTCGTCCTTGTCGCCCGCACGCAGGATGGCATGGATGAGGGCCTCCACACCGCTGTTCTGGGTCACCAGCGTCTTATTCTTGCTGTTGTTGCACGTCAGGTTGGACAGAGTGCCCGTGGCGCAGGTGAGGACGTTGACGTCGTCCACGCTCAGCTGGTTCACGAGAATCTTCAGCACACTTTCCAGGCCCTCCTGTGGGTTGTTGGGAAGACAGCGGAGAGGGAGGGAGATGTTGCACTCCCACAAGTTCTCCTCACATCCGTCCCACGGGAGCGAGATGGCCTGACAGGGTCTAAAGCCCACTCAGCCAACAGTCAATGGGCCCTGACCCGTGCCCCGGAGACTTCATCCTGTGCCACTGCTGAGGACACCCCAGGAGAAGGGGGTACTCGCCCCCCCAGGCCACTGCTGCTCAGAGCAGCCGAGGGGCTCCCCCACAAAGCCACAGCCGGCAGGCCAGCTATGAACCCTGGCCTGTCTCTAAGTGCCTCTGCCCCTCTGTGTCCTCAAACCCATGCAGGGCCAGGAGGAAAGTACAGAGGTGGCCACATGCTTCAGGGGCCCAGCTGGCCTGCTCTTCCCAGCCTCTCATCTTTCTGGGCCTTCGTGCTGGCCCCCTCGGGGGTCCCCAGGCCAAATCCAGTTTCGGGGACCATCACTGACCCAGAAGCCTCACTCCTCCCACAGGGAGCCCCAGGGGCCTTGTGGTAGAAGAGGAAGACTCCAGGCTCCGGGATGACACCGCTGAGTCCCAGCTCTGCCATTTACCAGCTGTGACTGAGGGCCATTACATAATTCCCTGGGCCCCTGTTTCTTCACCTGATCACCTGGGTCCCCTAGCCCACCTCTAGCTGTTGAAAGGGGTGAGCAAGCCAAGGTCCGCAAGTGCCCAGCCAATCCCAGCATGTGGCCGGGGCTGAATAAACTGCCTGTTGATGGGGGTTTGGGGCCTCTTCGGAATGGCAGTCGGGCTGGAAGGAGGGATCAGCAGTCTTGTTCTAATACCACGTTTTTCCTTAAACTGTGTGTTTAGCCACCAGAGCCCCCACGTCTCCTGGTGTATCACTGCTGCTCCTTGCAGGGTCTAGGTCGAAACTGGTTTACTGGGACCACCTGAATTCAGCTTAGGAACATCAGCCCCTAGAGCCTGAAGCTAAAGGGATGAGGATTTCAGGGTGTTTCCAGCTTCAGCCACAACACATAAGATTTTGGGCCTCAGGCTCCCCACGGCTCCTAAGGGCAGAGTTCCAGACAGGAGCCTGTGCGCGGCAAGAGGGGAGGATGAGCTGGCTGGGGAGGTGGACCCGGGCCCAAACGCCCCTCCCCCCACCTGTTTGGTGGCCACATCCGAGAGGTTGCGCAGGGTCCAGAGGCAGTTCTGCACGAGGCGGGGGCTGTTGCTTGTCAGGTGTTTGCCCAAGGCCTGCATCCCACCTGGGGCAAGGGACAGGGAGCACGTCAGTCACAGGGAGCACGGCTCACCAAGACTGACTGCTGCACAAGTCGTTCCCCTCCGCCCCCCACCGCTATCCCGGCCCTCCTGGCCACACGGGCCACCCTCGCAGGCCACACTCACCAGCCTCCACAATGGCAGGCTTATTGCTGGGACACACGGAGAGCACCTTGAGCACACGGCTGGTGGTCCAGAGCAGCTTCTCGTAACTGTAGTTACGCATGATCTGCACGAGGGCCTGGGGTCCTCCGTTGGCCAGGATGATGAGCTTAGGGGGAGACAGTGGAAAGTGAGTGGGAGACAAACAGGAAACAGGACAAGAAACAAGGAAAGGAAAGGAGAGGGTGTGACAAAGCTGTCACTACTGAACTTTGGCGAAAACCGGAATCGCTTCTGTGATTACTAAAAACGCCAAAAATTGAAAAAAGGGTAATACACAATGCTGACAAGGATAAAGTCAAACTGTATTAACAGACACCACCACCACCACCACCACCGCTGGAACTAATACAATCCTTCCGGAAGGTGTTTGGCAATCTGGGTAAAAGCCCACAAATATTAAAAACCCGCAGCCTCCCTGATGAAAAAATTGTCCACTCTTTGGGAAAAGCCATGTGCCCAAAGCTGTTCATTACAGCACTGTTCATAAAGGCAGAAAAGCCAGAGCAATCTAAATGCCCTCCCTAAGAAGGTGGTCTGGGGGCCCCACTTCATGAAAAGCTATTTGCCACAACAGAGGGTGATTTTAAGGATGGGGGGGGGGGATTAAAAATACGCAGAAAACAGATGCAACGTTGTACATTTGCCATGGCTACAACCGCGTACAAATGACCCCACGAGATGGCCTTCCGGGAAGCAGATGGAGATAGCGGTGGTTGCGTGAGGACAGTGACTTTTTTTCCTTTTCCTTATCCTCAAAATATTCAGTTCTACGATGAAAGATGTCCAGCTGTGTATACTCATATTTAACCGGAAAAGGGTAAGGACTCAGGGCCAGAAGTTGCTGCTGGGTGCCCTGCACGGTGCCCTGGGGGGCTGTAAGGCGGGGCTAGGGGCGAGGCTAGGGGCGGGGCTCAGCGCACCTTGCTCTCCTGGTTGCCGTAAGCCAGCAGCTGCAGGCAGTCCGTGGTGATGGCCAGGAACTTGGGGTTGTTCTTGTTGAGCAGGGGCACCATCTTCTGCAGCCCGTCGGCCAGACGCACGGCCATCTTGGCGCCCTCCTGGTACAGCAGCAGGTTGTGCAGCGTGGTGATGGCGTAGAACAGGACCGACTCCACGGGGGAGCTGGGATGATGGGCAAGGGGTTAACGTGAGTCGGGTCCCAAGGGGCTTGGTATGAATGTGGGCTACCTCCCCGACGAAGCCTTCCCCATACCAACACCCCTGTGGAAATAGCCCTTGACTTAAAAATCTCATCCTCCCTTGAGCCCCGCCCCACTCTTAGCGATCTCCCCTCTGGGACCATGACTCCTCCTCCTGGGCTCATAGCCCAGGGTTGGGCGCACAGTAGGTCTACTACCATATGGGAGGCCATGTGCTACAGAGGTCCCGGGAGGGAGGGGGTCAGAGTATCTCCAATCTCAAGGAACTCACAGCCTGTAATGGACATAAGGAGGAAGACCAAGGGACCTTGCAAGGTTGGGAAAAATATGAAAGGCAAAGAACACTCTCTGCTGTTCCCTCTGCCCTGGATCCTCTTCCTTTCGTTGACAAGGGCCAAACCCTGCTCATCTGTCAACACCCTGCTGTTAGTGTGCACAGCTGGTCAGAGCTCTTGAGCAGTGTTGGGCAGACCGCTCTCGAACCTATACCATATCCTGGGAATTAACGTGCTCGTTCCTTACGTGCCAGTCTTCTCTGCTTGGCTGTGAGGAGCTGAGCTCCAGGACTGGGCATGGAGTTGCACCTGGCACACAGTAGGTCCTCAATAAATGTTGTATGGAAGCCCAAGGGAAGGGAGGCCCTGGGATCCCACAGTAGGTAGGGGTGGGTACCTGAGCATGCGGACCAGAGCAGGGATGCCGCCTGACTTGAAGATGGCGAGCAGCCCCTCACGGTGGTGGGAGAGGTTGTGCAGGATGCTGGTGGTGCAGCGGGCCGTGTCCAGGTCACTGGTGTTCTGCATGGTGCGTACCACGGCTGCCACCAGCTGGGGTGAGCCCATCAGCGCCCGCCGAGACGCCTCTTTCTTGGATAGCTGGTTCACAATCATGGCTGCCTTGGTCACTACCACCTGAGCGGGAGGGGAGGGATGGGAAAAAGTGAGCAGATGGGCTGGGCCAGCTGTCACAGAGAGATGGAGAGGCCCAGTGGCCCCCTCCACAAAGTTCAGAATGACCCAGCTCAGACTCTCCCCTCCCTGCTGATGGGGCCCGTGGTAAGGCCATTCCCTGCAGACCCCTGTCCTCTCCGCTCTCTGTCCCGCCCCCGCCCCAGCCAGGCCCCTCACGGACCGGGTCCTCATCGTTGAGTAGTTTGGTGAGTTCAGGCAGGGCCCGGGTGGCCAGCTCGGCATCGTCCTGGTAGTTGATGAGATGTACAATGGCTGACTTGAGCAGCTGGGATGGCTCGGCCAGCCGCTGCAGGTTAGTGCTCTGGCCATCCACCTGGGTGGCCAGCAGCAGCGAGCTGTCTTCCCCTGTCACACCAGGACACATGGCCTCCCGCACTCGCTTGGCTCTGGCCGTCGTGGACATCTGGTACTCCAGATCACCTGGGGGTTGAGTCATGGGCAGGGACTGAGCCATACAAGGTGCATTGTGGGGGGACACTGGGGAGCAGGGCATGCCTTGTAGACAGACCACCTGTGTCCTTGGGACTGACCCCGACCAAGGCCCCAGTTACACCCCTCACACGGTTCTGCCACTAACCGGGGCGGTTAAGTCAGCCGTAAAATGGGGCGCCACCTGGTCTGCCCATCATAGAGAATTCTTAGGGGAATTACATACTAGTTATAAATCCCTCTGAAAAAAAGGGATCATTACATCACTACGAACCTGTTCGTGAATGTTACTATTCACAGGAATATTTAACATCTTTTGAGTATTCACTATGTGCTTATCAGTGAATTAAAAGTTTTTCTTATATTTTCTCATTTATCTCCTAATAACCCTACGAGATAAGTAGTATTATCAGCTCCATTTTACACATGGGGAAACTGAGGCACAGAGAGATTCTAGGAGCCCAAGCTGGGGTCTGAACTCAGCCTGACTCCAGACTCCTGACTCCTTAACAATCAGGTTGGGGTAGCAGGAGACAACCTAGGTCTCCTTTCAACCCTGAAATCTCATGATTCTAATTACTCATCATCTCCAAAAGAGGCAAGTCTCCCATTACAGAGGCAAGCAAAGAGAGGCCCCGAGGGCCACCCAGTATCATACAGATCAGAGGGAAAGGTGGGAGTGTGGGTTTCAGAAAATACGAGGAGGGTTCTCAGCTCAGACTCTGGGTTCCACCCCCTGGGTGAGTCCAGGAGTCCTATAAGTAGGTGCCCAAGCTTCCCAGGCAGCCCTGCCCTGGGCAAGTGTCCAGATGCCCCGCGGAGAGAGGCGGACATTCCACCCTCCAATTATTCAGGAAGGAGGAGATACCCACAGAGCTTTCCCACCTGAATGCTGTACTTTGAGCTATTAACACAATGGCTGGCCTCCGCGCACTGTCAGGAAGGAGAGTCCTGGGCACTGAGACTGAGCTCCACAGGGCCTCCACCTGGCCCAGCCCACCCCGCACCTGTCCCAACACCCACAGCTTAATGTTCGGGGCCCTCGGGGCCCTGGAGGCAACCATGGACAGCGGTCCTAGGGCCCACGTACTCCTCTCCCCCAGAGAGGCCAGCACCCCAGCCAGAAGCCCCAGGCCCGGGAACCAGCAGCTGGGTCATCTTGCCACCACCTAGCCTCAGCCTACCTGCAGGTCTCCTCCTACCCTCAATGGGAGCCCTACCTCCCCATCAAACTTGAGGCTCCTAGAGCAAAAGCACCATCTTCCCCGACAGACCAGGGGTCCCCTGAGGGCAGTAGGGATGCCTCGAGGGCCAGGACCATGCCTTCAGACTGGCAGGAAAGGTCTTCACTTCCCCCCGCCCCACTAGAGGTTCAGGGAAGAGGAATCTACCCTCTCTCAGATGGGGGAACCCCAAAGTAGCTGTGCCTCCTCCCTCAGACAGGAGCCCCCCAACCAAGTCTGTCTCCTTCTGCTGCGCCCTCCCTCCAGGGCCCAGGCTGTTTTTCTGCTGAAGTATTTCCGTGGAATAGTTTCCATGCAAGAGTCCCCGGTGATCCTGACCTTGGCTCTGGGGCACCGGGGTGTAGGTGGTGGTCTTCTTGAGCGTGTACTGGCGCCCGCAGGCATCATCCTCTTCCATGATGCCCTTGCTACTGACCGAGGGCACACAGGTGTTGGCACCCGAGTGGATGCCAGAGTCATAGGTGTATGTCTGCTGCCACTCAGTCACCTTGATGGGTTGTTCGATCAGGTTCATCACTTCCATGGCGGCTGCTGGGGACACAGGAATGGCAGGAAATCAGCTGGCTCCAGGGAGGCATCCCATGACCTGGTGTAGCCCGCAGCTCCAGCCCATCCTCAGGTCCAAGGGTGAGTCCTGGGCTTAGATCTCTAACCTCCAGCCCAGGGCGGGGTGAGCCCCATAGGCAGTGGGGCAACAAAGAGCCAGAGGCCCCAACCCAGCCCTGAGCTCGCTCACTTCACTGTGCCCGCCCAACACTCCCAGAGCAAAAGATACACAGGGCCTCCAGCAGCTTCTGGGGTCCCGCAGACCCACCCCCGTGCACTGGGGCTCCCTGGGAAAGTCTCTGATGAGGTACCTATACCCCAAGCATTGAGCAGGAAACTGGGTGGGGCAGGGAAGCAGTCAGACGGGTTTCTCCGGAGTGCCCTGGAGGCCACTGGGAGCCGTCAAAGTCTCCCTTGAGACTCCAGGATTTCAGGACCTTTCCTGAAGATGGGGTGGGATCACAAGAGATCCCAGAGGCCCAAGTCCTGAGATCCCTGTCTCTCCAGCACCCCAGATCCTAGAGCCTTTTCCAGAATTCCAAGCCCCAATGACCATTATCAGCCACACACTACTGGGCCAATTCCCCTCTCCGTAGAGCCCAACCCTCCTTTGCAAAATGGGGTACCACGTCCCTTGCAGGTTCTCGTAGGGCAGATTTGTAAAGGACCCAGCTCAGTGCTGGGCACATCGTAGGTGCTCAGTGTTGGTGACCGTGGCCATGCCCATGGCCCTGCCTGTGCCATGTAGCAACACCGCCTCTTTTTCAGGGGGGTTTTCTCACCTCCTGTCCTCCTAAAACCCAGACTAGAGGTAAGGGATAGAGGAGGCCTGGGGTGGGGGTGGGGGTCACTGCTATTCAGGCACACCTCCCTCTCCCTGCAGAAACTTGGGGGCACCTGAGATTCATGAATTGCTGGGCCCTACTGTGGACCAGGGTAGTGAATTCTCTCCTGGTCTGCTGGGCATCCCTGTCCCAGGAGCTGACCTCCAGAGTCCTGCCCTTGGGAGGTGAGGCCCAGGAAGCTATGCTCCAGGGAGGGCCTCTACCCCTCTCCCCCAACTAGAGCATTCTCGAATGCCATCACCCTCCTGAGCATGTGCTCCCCCTTTATGGACAGGGAGCCGAGGCTCCACCAGGGGAGGGGGCACAGAAAAGAAATGGCAGAGCTGGGGCAGGGCAGAGTCGTGACAGACACTCGGGTCTGTGCCCTTTGCACACACAGTGTGGCGTCAGACAGCAGACCCCAGGCCGGTCCACCCACAAAGGTAGACACGACGCAGCCCCTCATACCTACTGTCCCCTCCTGATGGGGGTCCGGGTGAGGCCCAGCACGTTTCAGCTGGCTCAGCCTGGCCCCGCCCCAGGACGAAGTCAGCAGGGTCTGTCCTCCCAGGGCCACCCTGGTGGGGGGTGGCTTGGGGAGGATGTATGATCCTCAGGCCTCCCTGCCTTTTATGGCAACACAGGCTCCTTCCCTGCCTGCGAGCGCACCTGGAACAAGCAGAGGCAGGAGCCAAACCAGCTCCCAACCACCTCCTTCCTCTCCTCCCTTCACCCCAAGTGACTCAGAGTTTCGAGCTGATAAACAGAAGCAGGCCCAGAGCGCCCCAGAGAGCAGGCTCCATGCCACCAGCTGCATCCAGCTGCTTCCCAGGCACCAGCAGCCGCCCCCGGGGAGGAGCCCTGGGCCGTGCCAGCACTGCCAAAGGGAGGTAAAGCTCTAGAAGCTGCACAGATCTAGCCACTATACCAGGTAGAAGGCTGAGCCCACAGCTGGGCCCCAAGGTTGTCCTCAGATCTGCTCAAGACGAACTGGAAATCTCCAGCCAGGATCAGTAAGAACACCCCATCGGAGCCAGGAAGAGCCCTCCGCAGTGGAAAGCGCTGCCTGGCCCTGGGGGCTTCTCAGCCCAACCAGAGAGGCGCAGGCCTCACCCCAAACTTCAGGGCTCACACCTCCTCCTCTTGACGGCCCCATAGCCACAGGGACCACCGAGGTCAAGGCTGGCCACAGGAGGGGGATTTTCCCAGCAGGCCCCTCAGCATCCCTGCCAATCCAGGCTTGAAGCCAAGAGAAGCTGAGGGCTGATGGTTGGCAGCTGCCCAGGGAGAGACAGAGGCCACAGAGAGGTCAAAGGGTCCACGGGGCGGGGGCGGGGAGGCCACACAGCTGCTTTTACTGTCAAATGAATCTCCCGCGAGCCTCAGAGCCACCTGGGCGGGCATGTGTGGTGCCCAGTTTCCAGCTGAAAAGACAGAGAGACACCACCCTGAGAACAGGGCAGCGATCTGCTCAGATCAGGGTTCTCCTTGCGGCACACCGGCCTCCAGCCCACTCACGGGGGCTGCTCCCCTGGCTCCTGACAGTGGAGGAGAGGGGGCCAGACACCAGTGTATGAGGGGGCAGCCAGGGCAAGGGAAGTGTGGAGCCCCTTGCCAGCAGGCACAGAGGCTGGGGAGGCCCAGACCGCTCACAGCTGGAGTCCCAGGCCCTGGCCCTGGTCCCAGCTCAGCCACAAGCTTACTGGTGTCCTGAGACGATTCCTTGCCCTCTGTGTGTCATCTACAGGAAGAATGGCCCAGCTGATCTCAGAGGAACAGGGATCTCTAAGACTCAGGCGTCCCAGGACAGACAAGAGAAGGCTCAGGGTGGACCAGGGGAGACACGGCACACAGTTCAGGGAGGACCCCCCCCCCCACACACACACACACCAGAACGCTTCTCCAGGAATGGATCCCAGAGTGAGCTCCTCCTGCAGCAGGAAGGCCAGGAGTCAGACGTCAGGCAGTACTGTGCGGCCGCCCCACCTTTCTCCTCACGGGCTCACAGGAAAAACAAGGGAATTCTCTCACCAAGAAACAGAAGTGCTATTTTGGCAGTTCCCACGGTGCAGGGGGCCGCACCCAGCTTGGTCTCGCCCCTCTCCACCCTGGACCAGAGCAGGCCCTGCCACAGTGCCCCCGGACAGAGCTGGGGTGGAAGTGGGCGAGACAGGCGTGGGCCCTGCTCCTGAGCTCCAGCCACTCAGCGCCGGGCAGAGCCAGGCAGAGGCAGACACGGGGCGGGCAGCCTTCCTTTCCGAAGGGCATGGGGGGCCTTTGTTCAGCAGCTTGCTCTCTCCTGCAGGCCTGGGGCCACAAAGGCTGGGAAGTCAGCTCCGAGAGCACAGGGTGCGGTGCCAACAGTACCGGGGATAGGAAGAGAAGCCTGGGCCCTGGAGAAGGGGCACCAAGGAACCTCCCCACGGAGGTGCACACTGAGTGGGAGGGTGCAGGTGACCTTTGGATATACCCTGCGCTCCATTCCTGCTTCCTCCCCAGCAAGGCCACCCCAGCGGGCTGTCCCTGGGCACCCTAAGTCTGAGTGGGTCCCAGCACAGGGAGGTCCAGTCCTGACATTCGAAGTCAGGAAGTAACCACCCCCGGCGTGCCAGGCGGGCTCAGTGGGAGGACCAGGAACTCTTGATACTGGCGGCGTTGTAGTGTCTAGCCCCACATTGGGTGTAGCAATTGCTTAGAAATAAAATCTTTTTAAAAAACGAAATAAAAACAAAAACCCTGATGCAACATGGGGGCTTAAGTGGGTAGGAGAAGAATCAATGAAACAAGATGGGATTGGGAGGGAGACAAACCATAAGTGACTCTTACTCTCACAAAACAAACTGAGGGTTGCTGGGGGGAGGGGGTTTGGGAGAAGGGGGTGGGATTATGGACATTGGGGAGGGTATGTGCTTTGGTGAGTGCTGTGAAGTGTGTAAACCTGGTGATTCACAGACCTGTACCCCTGGGGATAAAAATATATGTTTATAAAAAATTAAAAATTAAAAAAAAAAATTGGAAGGGGAGGTGAATCACGAGAGACTATGGACTCTGAAAAATAATCTGAGGGGTTTGAAGTGGCGGGGGGGTGGGAGGTTGGGGTACCAGGTGGTGGGTATTATAGAGGGCACGGATTGCATGGAGCACTGGGTGTGGTGAAAAAATAATGAATACTGTTTTTCTGAAAATAAATTAATTATTAAAAAAGAAAAAACAAAAAAACAAAAAAACAAAAACCCTGCCCCCAGAGCTACCTCAGGCCCCTGCCCCCTCCAGCACCGCTGTCAGTGCTGGGCACGGCTGGGCTGGGCAGCACGATGCCAAGGTTCAATGAAACACCTGGAAACACGGACAAGAATGGGCCGCCCGGGAGGCCTGCGGGAAGGAGGCTTAGACACACTGCATGAGGGAGCTTGAAGAGCAGGCAGGGCCCTCCAGAAGTTCCTCAGGCCAGCACCCTGTGGACACCGATCACAGCTCCGTGACAGAGGGAAGGGGCTTTGGGCAGAGCAGGAGAACCTGGGAGTCAGAGGAAGGGATCAGTCCAGCCCTGCCACTCACTGGCTGCATGCCCCTCAGGCAAGTCATCTGATTTTCTTAAGCCATCTGCCAAGTAGAGATGATCCAGCCACTCCTTTCTTCAGACCCCATGTGGTGGATCTCACACAGCCGTGACCGACTGTGACCAGGGAAGCCCTCTTTCAATAGTAAAGGCCCAGGCCAGCTTTCTTCTACTAGCCGAGCGCAGACATGGCAAAGGAGGAGCCCAGCAGAGCCAGGCCTGGCAAGGTGGCCAGCAGCCAGCCTGCTTTTTGGGGACCCAGGACCAGGGAGGGTGTCTGTCTCCCAGCCCTAAGCCCAATACAATACAATATTGGGGGTGGGGTGTGGCTGGGGAGGAAGTTATGTCTGGTCCAGGAGAGGCGACCCAGTGCTGCCCACTGCCCTCTCCTCACTCCCCTCTTCCCGGTCACGTGGGCTGCCTCCTGCAGCCAGGGGTGGCCAGGCCAGTCAGGCTGGGACATTCCCCACATAACAGTCCCCAAAGAGAAGCTGGGCTGAGCAGGGTCACCAGCCCCCACCCTTCCTGTCTGTCTCTGACTTCAGATCTGGCCAGCGGTCCCAAGAACCGACCGAAACAGACCCTAGTAAAGTAGAGACAGACGTGACTGCTTCCCTCTAGAGCCCTGTCTCCCCCATCAGGCTGAGGCTTCCCAAATAGGCCTCTCCCGTCAAGACTGGGCTCCAGCAGGAAACACCCCCACAGATTAGAGGTTCCTGGACAGATTCTGTAGTCTCTCCTTTCAGAATGGTGATTCTGAGCAGGCAAAGACCGAAATGGGCACCACCTATGGCCAAGGGCCCTGGGGACAGGAGAAGACAGAGGAGCCCATCCTCCTGGATGCTTCCAGAGGAAAACCCTCACTTCCGGTCTGGAGGACAGCCCAAGCTGCTGCCCAGGCCTGGATGGGGGTGGGGGAGGCTCAGGTCAGGCCGTCCCAGCTGCTGTTTGTTTACTTCCATCTGGGCTCCTTCCCAAAGCAAACAAATCAGGGTGGGAAAATGAAGGGGACTTGGAGGAGAGGGAAATGCAAGGCCAGGTGGCTCGACCCCAAGAACCTCCGGGCTCCCCTGGAAGAGGGCTCCAGCTGGAGCTCCAGTCTCTGCTGGTGACCCTCTGTGGGCAAAAACCCAAACCGGTGGATCACCCCAAACCAGGGCTCCTGAGACTGGAAAAACACTGCAGCCAGCCTCAGGAAACAACAAAAGGTTGACTTATGTCAGTAAGGCCCCACACACCAGTGTCCCCAAGGGGGCTGGGCAGACCTGACCCCAGCTGGTATCCCCTCCTTAGGGGGTGGTCCCCCAGGGTTCATTCTGCAAGGATCTGCCTGACCCTCTCTCAGGAAGTACAGGAAGAACCAACCCTGAGTTCCCTGATTTGCTGGAGAAAACTAGGATTTGGATCAAGGTTTGGTTAAACTGTGTTATTGTATACAGGGCATGAGATCATCAAGGCAGAGGCTAAGAAACAATAAAAGAGAGGGGAAAAAATGTTAGTGGCGGGATTATGGAGTAGGATTATGGGTTTTTTTTTTCTTCTCTTGTAAACTTTTCTAAACTTTCAATTATTTTTTACAATGATCAGATATTACTTTTCCATCGAGAGAGAGGAGGAATCAGAGCCCAACCTCCTCCTCATCCCCAAATAAACATACTGATTGCTCAGCCCATCCCAACTCTGCCTGTCCCTGACCCTCAGCCCAGTGTCCCTACAGTGGAGAGAAGGCAAGGCCTGTGAACCCACATTCTGCAGGTCACAGAGAGCTGAGCTTCTTATCCTGTGGGCCCCCAAAGGCTGAGGTGCCAGGAGGCTGAGCAAAGGACTTTCTCTTCAGGCCTGGCCAAGGAAGTTGCTAAAATTGGGGCAGCCCATGCCCCCAGACCTTCATCAGATTCAACCATGTCCCAGGAGAGAGGCCTCAAAACGTCACTTGCAGGGACACAAAGCTGGGTGACCTGCCCCAGCCACACCTCTCTTTCTCTTTGTAGAGGGTCACAGGGCCGGCCAGCTCAAGGATACCTGTCCCTCTTACTGCCAGGACTCTCTTCTCTCAGAAGATACCAGACTGTGACTTTCCCCAGGGACCCCAACAGACCTCAGACTGGCACCAAAGGTACTGAGTCCTGCCTGCACTCTCTCCTGGGCCACAATGGCGCTCCTCCAGCTCCGGCAGACAGAGCCCAGCTTCCTCCTCTTCAGAGAAGAGTCACCTCTGACCTTCCATCTCTCCCTTTTACTCAGCAATGCAAGATCTCATCTCTGACAGACAGGAAGTCCTTCCTCCTGTCTAGCCACCATTCTTTCCCTAAGAACATTAGTCCCAGGGGCGCCTGGGTGGCTCAGTGGGTTGGGCCTCTGCCTTTGGCTGAGGTCATGATCTCAGGGTCCTGGGACAGAGCCCCGCATCAGGCTCTCTGCTCAGTGGGGAGCCTGCTTACCCCTCTCTCTCTCTGCCTGCCTCTCTGCCTACCTGTGATCTCTGTCAAATAAATAAATAAAATCTTAAAAAAAAAAAAAAAAAAGAACATCAGTCCCAGTGGCTCTTGTGTCCCCAGGGGTGATGGCACCCTCTTTATAGCATCAGTCAGGACTGAGATCGTGGTCTTTCCTTCTCTGTCACATCAAGTCCCCTCAGCCTTCTCTTCTCCAGGATCAATAATCTCCATGCCCAGGGTCCCCTCTTGACCTCAAGGGATCCAAAAACCCAGTGCTGACAGACTCAGTGCCTGGTGTGCACCCATACAGAGAGAGGCTCCATATCCCAGGCCCATTCTGGTGTCTGGAGCCCAGTGGGCAGAGGCGCCAAAGCCAGGCGGGTCTGACACCACCACCCCCGCTCAGGGACCAAGGCTCTGGCTGACCCCAGCTTCCAGAAAGAGGACAGCCAGCTCTTGGCCCCAGAGCAGCCAGGCAATACTGACTGGCACAATCCTACAGCACCATGGCCCAGTCCTAAATCTCTCATTTCTCCCTTTTCCCCAGAGACCAGGCTCCCCTTGATCTTGGCCCAGCCCCAACCCCCAGCAAAGCAGGAAGCCCCACTTCCTATACAGGGACAAGCCCAGAGCAGCCAGGATCTGGCCCAGCACAAACCAGGAGGCGGCAGCAGCTTTGACCCCTGCCCTCCTCTCCCCCCCACCAGCCTCCTCCACACATGGCCACAGGCCCTGGCCTTGGGGAGATGGCCCCCTCCCCCAAACTAAAAACCAAGCCAGGGAGCTTTCAGAGGGCTGGAGGCGAGGACATGAGTCACCCCCTCCTGACCAACCTGCCCCCACCTTCACTACCCACACAAACCTTCCTGGTTCATTTAGAATTGTCTTCTCCCCAAAGTCCCAAGCAGAGGCTCTCCAAACAGGTGGCACATTCTTCCCAGAGCTGTGGTGGGTTGATACGTGGTAAGATGGGTTCTGGGCTTGGAACCAGAGGACCCAAAGGCTAGTCTTGGCAGCTGCTTGGGTCTCACTCTGCAATCTCTGGCACTTTACTTCACTTCCCTGGGTTTCAGTTTCCTCGTCTGCTGAATGGGGCGATTATACCTGCCTCTAGGGACTGTCCTAAGGAATGAGCGAGAACGCTCAAAGAGAAGGCTTGTATCTGTAAAGCCCTCCTGTAAAGCATTCTTAATTACCATTTGTCAAATACTATTGGGCAGTGGGTATTACTCCCATTTTTCAGAGGTCACTGAGGCTCAGAGAGATGAAGGGACCTCCCCGAAGCCACACAGGTAATGAGTGGCAGAGCTGAGACTCAAACCCAGCTCAGACCACGCCCATTTCACTGTGCTTAGATTGGCCCCCACAGTCCTTCCACTGACAGTCAATCACCCCATCTCATTCTCGGGCAGCCCCTCTCCTCAGGGGGACCTGCCCCTCCAGCCTCCAGGAAGGGATCGTTCTACACTTTGTTCCTACACATTCGCGAAGCCTTGGCCCTGGCAGCCCCAACAAAGGCTCCAGAAGGAATGGGGGTGGGGCAAGGTGGAGAGAGGGTTTCTGTCACCCAAGCTAGTGCTTCGTCTAGCAAGAAATGACTCATTGGATCCTACCTTTTCCCCTCCTACCTCCAGCCGGGAGAACCCTACCAGTTGCCACCAGGAACCTCCTCGTAATACTTCCTCACTATTATCTTTTGATCACAGCCACAAACCAGATTAGCTAAACTTATCATTTAACCAATGTAATTACAACGCCATCCCCTCCTCCACTCTGGCACATGGAAGAGGGAAAACAGGTTATTTTGGCCCAAATTCCATGACCTTTTGGCTCCCCAGAGGTACACTACCCATTAAAGAAGGATGAGGTTCCCTCCTCCTCCTTCCCCTCCCCCAAGGCACTTCAGGGGGATGGGTCTGAACCCTCCCCACTCCCCCAACTACAACCTAGAAAGGGGTGGTAGGGTCTTCCCAACTGAGTTAGGCCAAGCAGCCCTGATTCCTTCCAATACTCCCTTCACCCCGGGACTGAGGGAGAGCCTGGCTCTTCCATTTCCCCAAGGAAGGTGGCATCCAAAATCCTGCAGAAAGATCACACTTCAGATTTTTAAAAACCAGTGCTCAAAGCCTGGGGATCTCCAGCTCTGACCAGGGAAGGGGCCCTCAGTAAACTGGGGGGCTCTCATGCCTCTCTCCTGAAACCTTGTCCCCATGCCTGTCCCACTCGCCCCACCCAACTCTCTCAGGAAGGGGAGGCTGGGAGACTGACTGCAAAAGCCTCCAGAAGGAATTGTACCTTCAAAATCCAGAAATCAAATGGCAACCAAACCCCAAGCTCCACACTTTTCAGCCTCAAAGACCATCCAGCTATATAACGTGGGGGATGGGGGAGAGTGGAAAAAAAGGCCAGAACAATCGCTCCCCCCACCCTCGTTGGTTTGACCGGGCCCTGCCCCACCCCCATTCCTGGGGAGGGGGCAAAGCTTGAGAGAAAGCCACTGGCGCAAGCCTCAAGCGAGGGGGTGTGGTGGTCCCCGGAGGCAGGAAGAGAAGGAAGAAGCGGCTTCCCCTTTGGCCCACGCCCCCCACCCCTGCCCCCACCTCTGGTCCCAGGAGCCCAGCAAACAGGATGGAGGTGGGGGCAGGGAGGACTGGGTCAGAGCGCAGGCACTGGCCCTGGCTCAGCCGTGCCGGCTGGGGGAGGGAGCTTTGCTCCAAGACTGACCCCCTAAGCCTAAGCCAGGGGGAAAACCCTTGGGCAAGGAGGCAGGAAAACCCGCAGAGAAATCTGCGGTGAATACTTCCTCCTAGAAAGTTTGTTTGGGGTGATTTTTTTCGACAATAAGAGGTTAGTGAAGAAGAGTAGTCCTGTTCCCTGTCGACGCTCTGGTAGCAGCAGCTACTGGAAACTGGGCCAGGGAATTCTCCAACCAGCCACGACCCCTCCGCTCAGACCCCAGTCCGGGCCACGGACGTTAGACACCAGCTGGCCGCGCAACCCCGGTCCTTCGCCAGTTCCCCTGTCATTCCATCCCACCTCCGATGGCAGAGCCCTAGCCCGGCACCCACCCGGGCGGAGGGAGGCGCGGCAGGTACTGCACGGACGAGTCGGGGAGCTGAAGGGCCGGGCCTCTGGACTCCGAGTGCTCACCTGCTCCGCAGGTGGGGCCCGCGTCGCTGGGAAAACGTGTGCTCGGCCCCCAAGGTTGGGCAAGCCGGGCGCAGACAATAGGGCCCCACCCAAGCCTGGGGGAGTAGAGAGGGAGGGAAAGCGAGGATGACGCGTGAGGTGGGGTGAGGGTGGCCCCAAAGACACCAGCGGCAGCAAGTTTCCCCAACTGTACATTCCTGACTACAGAGTGAGCCCTGGGACGCCGAGGAGCAAGGCTAAGTCTCCCTCGCAAGAGTCAGAGCGAGAGTCGGGGACTCCGCGTCGGGCGAGCTCCACCGGCCGCAGGTCAGGCGCGACCCCAGAGGCACCTGCCCTCATCCCTCCCTGCCCTTCGCGGATCTCCGGCGCTCGCAGCCCCCAGCGCATTCCGCCGGAATCTCGCGCCCCCTGACTCGCCGCGCCCAAGCGCTCCAGCGCGCCCCCTGCCGCTGGTGCAGGGTGGCGCTCTGCGGCTCACTCCCTCACCTGCCGGGAGACGGCGGGGATCGACCTCTCGGTCGTTCGCCGCCCTTCCCTCGCCCCAGCGATCCCTGCCCCGATCGTCCGCACCTGCTTGTGGAGCCTGGCCGGGCTGGGTGTAGGGGTCGGGCCGGGCTGGGAGCCGGCGCGGGCAGCGAACTGAGCTCGGCGCGCTCGGGCGGCGGCTGCTCCGGACTCTGGCCAAGGCAGCAACTCAGTAACCGAACAAAAGGCGAAGGGACCTGACAGCCAAGCCACGCCTCTCGCCCCCTCGAAGCTCCGCCCCTAGGGAAACGCCCACCCGCTGATGAGGGTTCACTGGCTGGCTGCCTCTCCTGGCAGTCCCGTCGAGGGGCGGAGCCTCGCGCCCAGTCCTCTTCCACCGCCGCCTCTGTTTATCCGCTGGCCATTGGCCCCAGGGACTGCTAGTCGGCTCTGGGGACCGCCTCCAACTTGAGGTTTCATCCTCACGCCGCACCTATTGGCAGATAGAAGGTTACTTCCTCCTGATTGGGCAAGGGATTGTCAGTAAGACTAAGGAAAGAACCAATGGGAAGGACGGGGTGTGTCTTGCCCCACCCTAGCTCTGAGCAGGTGAGACTCATTACTCTCCCCTTCCCCCTACCTGTCCAACAGGTGAGTCAGGAGGCGCCATGGGAAAGGACAGACGCCTTCACAGGCCAGCCAACTCAGCGTCAGGCATGATGCTTCTTTGGGCTTATTCACCCTTGCCACAGAGGGATAATAACATATTTGTATAGCACTTCATAGGCTTTTTTTTCTGGGTTGGGATTTTTCCCCCAAAGACAGACTGCTCATGAGATTTCGAATTAGAAGGCCTGGGTTTGGGTTCTGCCACTTAGTATCTACATGATCTCAGCCAGTTACCTCATCTTTCATCCCGTTTCTCTTCATCTGTAAAATGGGTATATTAGCTGTTTCTGTCTCATGGGGGGTGCAGGAATAAAATTAAGGTTTCTGAAGTCACTAGGACAACTGCTAAAAGTTAGAATTTAAAGATAGGGAGGGGTTTATTTAATTCTCACAATTCTGAAAAAAAAAATTTAAGAACAAAATGAGCATCATTTCGACGATGGGGAAGCTGAAATTCAGAGAAGTCACAAAACAACAAAGTAGCATATCCTACACTGGAACCCCTTTCTTCTCATTTCAAGGCCCACCAAACGCGTGTTCTCCTGGTGGAATAATAGCATAGACATAAATGTTAAAGCAGTGGGGAGGGGTGGGGAGAAAAGAAAAAAAAAATTCTGGGCAGAGACAGAAGAGCAATGATTTGGGACAAAGATAGAGAAAATAGTGGTGGGTTTGGGGGAAAATCAGGCATCAGATCTAAAGGAAATCAACACAAGCATAAAAGAAACGGGGCAGCAGCCCTCTGGGTGGTGGAAGATCGTGGGTTAGTTATCAGAAAGAACTTCCCAATAGGCAAGCAAGTCAAGAAGACAAGGGTCTTTCTGTTCTGTTGGTAATGAAATGGATGCCCACTTTCGTGGATATCTGGTTTGCTGAACTTACCACGGATATTCATTCATCAGCACTTAAGTATTGAGCACCAACTGTATGCTCAGCACCAGATGAGACCCTGGTAACACAGAAAATCAAAATGATCCCAACTCCCAAAGGGTTCCCAGAGAGCTAAGTGTAAACAGGTCATCTTAGCCACTCGGAGTATGTGGGAATTGGGGGAGTAGTTGTCAGGAAAAGGTCCTCCCTCAAACAAGTTCTATAGTCCCAAAGCTAGCGCCTAGGGTGGGCTTCATGAAGGCAACCCAGCAGTATCCTTGACTACTTTCCCACCAGAGAAAGGAATGGTGGCCCAAACAGTCTCACTTCTGAGGCTAGTGCTATCCAGGAAGCCTTCCTGGAGGGGATCAGGGAGACATCAACCTCCTTAACCAGACATCATTCCACATGCCAGGGCCACTGCCCTTTACTTAGTTTCCTTGACTCCCCCTCCTCTTGTTTTTTTAGTATCTTCCTCCCTACTGCTCCCCTCAACCCCCAGCCAGGTAGAACAGTAGCCAGCCCTCAGCTTGGGAGGAATAGAGCTGCTCTCCCCATCCCCCGCCCACCTCCCCACCCACACCCTTGCACACAGACACACACACTTCCCAGACCCGAGCCTGACTTCACTCTTTTCTTCCTCTCTTCCTCTCTCTGCATACAGGCTGTTAATAACAGAGGAGTGGAAGAGCCTGGTGGAATAAAGGGGCACAAATAGGGCTTCAGAATAAAGCCTGTGTGTGTGTCTCCCCAGAATGTTCCTTGCACGTCAACCTGGGACAAGCTGCGACATGCTGGCCCCAAAGCTAAGCATTGGGCTGGGACTGGGTGGAGGCACCACCCAATGCAGCAGGAAAGACTTGAATAAGAGCTATGACTCTTCCCAGATCGAGGGATTTCAGCACATTTATTATGCACCTACTGTGTGCCTGCCTGCCAGGCACTGAGGATTCATCCGTAGGATACAGAAAAGAATCAGAAAATGATGTTTACTACCATGAGCTACCTGGGTAGAGGATTTGGTCTCAAGGGGCAAAGAGGTGCCTAGGGACAGGGATGAGAGTCACTGTGACCACAGTCTCCCCGGTAGCTTGAATTTAAGGCCACAGGAACATCCTACCTAGGCCCCTTCCTCCAAGCCTTTAAATAAATGAAGGCAGGGATTTCTCTGTTTGACAAATCTCCCAGAAAGGTGCGTCTCCAGCCTCCCTTATATGAATACCCTTGTCTCCTTTTATTCTAAGTTCCTTCTTGTGTCTAGCTTCACTTCGTATTCCTGAATTTTGAGCTCATTTCTCTTGCCCAGCGCTGAGGGGAAGCAGAGTTCTTGGGCCATGAAGAACACAAATGGTTAATACAACCGTGCAGCTTTCTGGGTTGGCAGAGTAAAGAAAGGGCACCAAGGGGCTTATCCCCAAGCTGCCCTAGAGATGGAGATTACCAGCAAAGAGGAGTATGAGGAGGGTCCGATGTTGGGATGTTGGGGTGGGGGAACTGGTGGGGACCAGGGAGGTGCTTCCTTGTGGGAAGGTGAACAACGGCCAGGCTGCTCTCCTCGGCTCATCCCTGCAGGCCTCTGGGCCATAGAAAGAGGCGGAAGAGATGCTGTTGTCTTCCATCTCAGGCCCCTCTCTGTCAGGGATTTAGATGTGCAAAAACCACACACACATACACACACAACCATCTGCACTCATACCTCCGGGATATACACTGATTGGCCCAGATTCAGACACACAAATGCCAGGCACGTCCGTGGCATACACACACACACACACACACACACACAAAACCCCTTTCCTTCCTCTTTGACCCAAGGTGGCCGCAGGGATGGCCACCTCTAGAAAGGAAGATGGGGTGGGGGGGCACCTGGGTGGTTCAATCAATTAAGCATCTGACTTCAGCAGGTCGTGATCTTGGGGTCCTGGGATCCAGCCCCACAGCAGGCTCCCCGCTGAGCAGGGAGTCTCCTTGTCCTTCTCCCCCTGCCCCTCCCCACACTTGTGCTCACGCTTCCTCGCTCTCTCTTTCTCTCTCTCTCTCAAATAAATATATATATTTTTTAATCTTATAAAGGAAGATGGGGTGAACAGATGGGTGACTAAACTTCAGGCTGATGACGTTGCCTTTCCACAGCAGGAAAGAAACAGACAACTGGAAGTTATTCCTGGGGGGAGCAGACGGAATCAAAGGCAATGCAAAGAGCCAGAGGCATTTTGCAAACGGCCTCCTCTGGGCCCTGGCTCAGAGCCATCTACAAGCCTGGGGAAGGGGCCTCCGTCCTGGTCCTCCCACAGGGTGTGGGGGAGGATCCCTCCATACAGGAATAAGGGGAGGAGTCTACACAGTGTTCATACTCTCCCCTTTGAGACCACACTCCAGATGGGAAACTGGAATTCCCTGCCCACAGCTGACCCTGCTTTAGAGCCTGTGGTTCTCCTGTTCTGGCTTTTTCTCCTGAGAATGGAAAGCAGCAGCTTGTGTGTTAGGTGCACGCTTGGGCCAAAGGGCGACAGGGGCAGGTATGGGGGAGGGATGGACGTTACGGACATCCCCCCTGGGGGATCCACACACGCGTGCTGGTGAGTGGGGAGCCAGGGGCACAAGGGGAAGGGGAGATGGACCAGGGGCTGGGGGTCAGGGAACAGTTATCCCCAGGCTGCTATGTTCTGAGAAGGAATCAGAACTCTGAGTTCCATTCTGGCCTTTCTGGTTGCTGTGGGGTATACTTGTCAAGGTAGATCTTACTTAGCAGTTTATTAGCTTGATCTGTGGCTCATTCAGAACACCGTATGTGGGCCTCTATTTGCACTCTGGCCCCTGCTGCTGGAGTCCAGGGGGAAGGATGGCTCAGTGGGATCCCTTGGGGCTGGGGAGACTCTGACTCCCAAGCTCTCCCGGCAGGAGGTCGGTCAGGCCCTGCCGGCAGCAGGAGCGCAGTAAATGGTGCAAGGTCCCTGGGCAGGGGGAGTGGGAGCGGTGTACCCGCTTTTTGTACCGCCCTTTGTCCAGGGGCGGAGCCCGGGGCGCCAGAGACCGCCCACAGCTGGGTCCTGAGGGTGTGTGCCCAGCCAGCCCGGGAGGGGCATGGCTCTTAATTACAGAGGTAGCTCCCAAGACATTTCACTGCAAGGCCTGTGGGCGGGGATGGAATGTCAGAAAGAAAACAGGGAGACAAGAAAACAGAGATAGGAGGGCCAGAAATAGCACAGGCCAGGGGTAGATACCAGGGGCTGGAGGTGGTGGTGGATGGAGAGGCTGGAAGAGGGTCAGGACCTCTCCAGAGAGTGACTACCCCCTACTCGGTACCCCCTTCGCTACCCCCAACCCCCGCCAACAAGGTGTGATTCCAGAATTTTAGGAACGCAACAGGATGGGCTCCAAGCACTGGGACTGTATTCTTGAGATGTGCCTTCCTGGCTTTCTGCGCAACCCCCTCCCCCTGCCTAGAGTTTGGGCGGGTGGGACGCAGCAGGGGGAACCTTGCCACCTGAGTCACCCCTCTCACTGCTCCTGGCCTGGGCGACTCCTGGAACAGGCTGACGCAGCTGAGGCCCCACCCGCCTGCCGGCAAGCTGGAAGAGATTCCTGCCCTGATAGGCACCATTCTCGTGGAGAGGGTGCCCCTCCCCTGGCATACGCGTGTGCAAGCGTGCACCCTTGTGTACACACACACACCGATGACAGAATTTCTCCCCCACCTGTGGAGAGTCCTTGGGAAATGGAAGAAGAAACAATCAGAGCCTCCTTCCTTGCATATACAGGGAAACTGAGGCTAGAACCAGGAAAGGAACGTCTCCAAGGTCACACGAGCAAATTCCTGATAGAGCTGGGACCTGAACCTTGTCTCCTGCCCCCCAGCCCACAGATCCCACCAATCTACGTCTTCTCTACCTCAGCAAAGTTGGGGTGCCGTGTATATATTACGGAGAGATGAGAACCAATTTTGTGGGAAGTCACCTTGTGGTGTGACTTCAGGAAAAAAACAACGGGATTCGAGAAAGGGGGTTGGGGGGCCGGGGGGGCTTGCTGGACTGTCCCACCCTCCCCAGGGCTGGAAAATCTCGGCTTAGGAGGGCACCGTCCAAAGCCACAGTCCGTGGATTTCGCAGAGACCTTTCCCCCACCTCCCCGGACTCCAGTCTCTGCGCCCCAGACTCCAGCAGGGCAGGATCTGCGTCTAGGGCTTGGAGCCCCCACCCCACCACCTGCTACGTGAATCCCTTCTTCCCCAGTCCTATCTGCGGCCACCGGGGAATTTGAGAGTTGAGATCCCTGCATATTTCATCGGCACCTCAGCCTTCAGTTGAAGCCCCAGCCAACTTACAGCTCATGGATAATTTATGGCGCCGGCGGGGAACCTGGAAGTGGTGAGGGGGAGGGGCGGGCAGCGTGGGGGCGGGCGAAGCCTGGATTGGGCGGGCGCTGAGGGTGCTGGACTGAGGCCAGGTCCTCTGGAAGTTTGCATGTGTGCGTGTGCGCGTGTGTAGGGAGGGGGGCGCTCCAAGGCCTGGGACATTTCCATTTTTGAGGATACCAATGTATTAAAAAAAAAAAAAAAAAAAAAGGCAAAACCCCATAACCACCACCAACAACCAGGTTCGTCAAAATAATTGTGCTAAAGGTTAAAGTCATGCGACAAGCATTTTCTGACTTCATTGCTAACCCTGTGTCTCTGTAACTGTGAGCATAACCTCATTTGGAGATACCGAAAGCTTTTTTGTTGTTGTTTGTTTTAAGATTTTACTTTTAAGTAATCTCTACAGGCAATGTGAAGCTGGAATTTACAACCCCAAGATCAGGAGTCACCTGCTTTACAGGCTGAGCCAGCCAGGCGCCCCCCAAAAGCTTTTAATGGTATATCCTTCATGCCTGTGAGGTCTCTAAAAGGCCCCTGCTCCCCACACCCACCAGGGCCAGGGAGAGAGGCCAGACTCTCCACTCAGACTGGCGGGACTTCTCTCCTTCCTTGCTTCCTCCAGGAAGACCACCAGGATTTAGCCAAAGGGTCAAGGGAAAAGGAAGGCATCTCCCGTGGCAGCTCTTCACTGTGCTCCAAGAACATAAAATCCCACTCTTCTCCTAAAAGGAAGGATGAAAAAGGTGATCCCAAATGGAAAATGTCAAGTTCTCCTTGACTCTTCATTGGGAGTGACTTCCCTTAGTGAGTTCTTCCCCAGATTCAGAGGATTAAATATATGTGTGTTGGGGGGGATGGTAAGAAAGCAGGCATGTTCTCCCCCTTACCTCATTTTCCCCACCTGAGTCATGGGTGTGAGAGGCACTCCTACCCCAAGGGCTGACTGGGGGACAGAAGAGATGCTATCCAGGTGCCTTGGCGCCTAGTGGGACCCAGGCTGGTGGTGATTACAGGTGATGCGTCCACAGGTTGGCCTGGGGCTGGCTCTGGTGGGCAGCCCTAGGCCCCGACATACTCCCACCTAATCCCTGAGTCATCATGGGACTAGCCTCTCTGAGCCTCAGTTTCCCCATCCATGAAGGTAGGGCCATCTGCCAGGGCTGTCCTTGGAGAGGAGTGGGAGAACTGGATAAAGACCCCATAGTGGGGACTGCAGTCAGATTATGCTGCTGTCGCTGGTGCCAACACAGGGAAAGGGTCCTTCTCTGTCCCCAGGGGAGACCCTACTCTCCTGGAGAAAGGGGAAAACCACGGTGGGACTTTAAGAACTATTGCTCAAACCTAAGGGGGGATTTCTTCCCTTAGAATTTTCTGGAATTTTGGAAGAGGCTGTAGGACTTTCCCCTTCCACTGGCCCTCACTTCTCAGGATTCAAGAAGGTGCTGGTCTAAGTGATCCCGGCAAGTCTGTCCCCAGGCTCCCTAACATGGGCTGGAGGTGGCGGGAGGTGGGGGAGGGCAGAATCTGGAATTGGGGCTGAGGCAGAACTTGACTGCCTGCTCTTCCTTGCCCCTGCCTACCCCCTTACTCCCTCCCTTCTAGAACTCCTTGTCTCACTCAGTAAGCTCAGTAAGCTCCTCCCCTGCTCTATTTTTCCACACAGCCGGCTCCAAAGCCAACACCTCCCTCTCTTTTCTCTGAGCAGCATCGATCTGGGGGAGAAGAGCCTCAAACCCAGCTCAGCTCTCACTCAATCTGGGGAACCTGGGACACGTTGCTTCCCATTCCTCGGCCTCACCTGTAGCAGAAGGGAACTGAGGCCTATGTCACAAGTACCTTTAAGACCAAGTGCCCAGCACATGGTGGGTACTCAGGATACGGTAGTAGTGACATTTGCTTCAGGACGGGGTCTTTCTGGGTCCAGCCACCTCTGTGGCCTCTGAGCCTGGCCCTATTGTGTGAGGTCACCATGCCCAGTCCCTTTTAGGCCTTCCCTCACCTTCTACCCATTATACTACAGATGCTATGACTGATGAGGTGCTGGGTGGGGTGTTGGGGGGCGGGGTAAGGAGGGACCAGGTGAGACAGATGTGGAGGAGGCGAGGGTGTCTGCAGTGGGTGGGGTTGGGAGAATGGGCTAGAGGGCCCACGCTGGGACTCGGTCTCACCGGTTTGGGGACCTGGCCCGGCACTGGGGAGACGCTGGCATCAGGAAGAGGCGGGAGGGGCTGACGGTTGCCTAGGAGAGGAGAGCTGAGTAAGGGACACGGGGCTGCAGGGCCTGGGCCACCGAACACCCCCCATACACACACACTCTGTCTCCCCACCACACACTCAGACATGCCACTCTCAGATGCACACTCTGACACACACAACACACTTCTTAAAAGGCATCCCCTCAGCTCTTCCTGTTCCTCCTCTCCAGCTCTATTTTTCTGATTTATCAGACTAACCATATAATTTATTTATTATAGCATTTATTGTTGGGGCGCCTGGGTGCTCAATCAGTTAAGGGTCTGCCTTCAGCTCAGGTCCAGGCTATCAAGTCCTGAATATGGCTCCCTGTTCTGCGGGGAGCCTGCGTCTCCCTCTCCCTCTGCCCCTCCCCACCGCTCCTGTGCTCTCTCTCTCTGCTCTAATAAATAAATAAAATCTTTTTTTTTTTAAGATTTTATTTATTTATTTGACAGAGATCACAAGTAGGCAGAGAGGCAGGCAGAGAGAGAAGGGGGTGGGAAGCAGGCTCCCTGCTGAGCAGAGAGCCTAATGTGGGGTTTGATCCCAGGACCCTGAGATCATGACCTGAGCCAAAGACAGAGGCTTTAACCCACTGAGCCACCCAGGCGCCCCTAAATAAATAAAATGTTTAAAAAAAAAAAATCCATTGTTTATCGCAGGTCTCTCTGCTGGAAGGCGAGCGAGCTCCGTGAAGGCAGGGTGCTTGGCCTGCTTTGCCCACTGTTGTATGCCCAGCACCTACACCGTGCTCAGCACATAGTAGGCGCTCGATTAATACGTACTGAGTGAGTGAACCCCTTCAGAAATACATTCATGAAGGCACCCACTCTCCTGGCCCCGCGTGCAGAATCACGCTTGGTCCCTGTGAAACTGCCACAGACATCCTCAGACGCGTGCACGGAGGCCCAGGCTCACACCCAGACCCACACATCCACGCAACACGCGAGCACACAGACTTTCTTGCTCCTGCACTCACACCCTCTCAGACTCACACCCAGCTGTCCAGATTCCAAAGCTCCTACTCACAGCAGGCACGCTCCCGCAAGTCCCAGCGCCCCACCCTCTGAAGTGCCAGCCCCTCCCAGAAACAGGGGGCGGGGCATCCGTGGAGGCTGACGACACCGCAGCTCCAAGGGGGTGCAGAAGGGCAGGCCTGCCCAGGCCCCCCGCACCCGGGAGCTCTGACCAGAGGCTCCCCCTGCAGACCCCACCTACGGGAGAGAGGGAGTGAGGTCACCGGTGCCTTCAGCCTTGACCCAGCCCTGCTCCAGACTGACTCTGGCCTTCTTGTCCTGGTCCCCACCGGAGACCCAGGGGCGGGGTCTGGGGTGAGGCAGAGAGTCCTCCTGGTCACAGAGCTGGGGAGGGCCCAGGCCAGGTCACCTGGCACACCTGTGGGGAGAACAGGGGTGTGGGCTTCCCAGCATCATCAGCTCCACCCTCCGGTAGGAAGAGAAGCTTCCTACACCACCCTGCTCCCTGGGAGGCCTGAACCATGGGGAGTCGCGCAGAACTATTATCTGCCTGGCCCCAACCCAGGGTCCCTTTCCAGAGAGGCCCCTTTTGCACCCTCCCCCACGCTGGACAGTGGGAGTGGACATGGGTGCAGCACAGCACTGAACAGCCACCTGGAAACACCCTCGTCTCCGCACCTCCAGACTCTCGGCCCCCTAGAGCTGATGGGAGATTGGGCAAGAGGATCTGGCAGTTCCACCGCCACCACGAGATCTCAGGTCATCAAAATGTATCCCTAGGGCCCCTCTGGCGCCGGAGATGGAGCCCCAGACTCTGCTCAAGAATGGGAGACTGGACATGCTTGCTCATACCCTCAAGCACTTGGGTCAGGAAATGCCTAGAAAGTAAGAACATGGAAATGTCCTCAGCCCCCTCCCCATGCTCATCACACTCCCCGAGGGAAGCAGTGCTGAACCAGGAAAATATAGAACATCCCATCTTAGAAATCTGAAATCACGCCTTCCAGGGACTGAGGAAGGAACTGCGTGCTCACGCCCCCTGGTGGGAGGATCTGCAATTGCACTCTGCTCTCAAAACCAAAAACCAAAAACCAAAACCAAAACAAAACAAAACAAAAACCCAACCCTGCGCAGGGTTTGAGGCCAAACTCTTTCCCCCTTGCCCACCCCATATTTACACAGGAGGGGAGATGGATGCAGAGGGAGGGAGGGAAGGACGCGCACCCTCAGCCCAGGGGAGACCGGACTCCAGGTACTGCGGTTCATTCAACAAGAAACATTTATTGAGCAGGTGCTGCCAGCGGGCCAGGAAAGACTGGACTCCTGGCCCAGTGCTCTTTGTGACACCAGCTGCCCCCCTGCGGTCTCTGAAATCCAGGCTGAGATCCAATTTGGAGGAGCAGGAATCTTCTCCTCCAGGAGACTGTCCAAGTGAGGAGAGCATCGGCGAGGAGGACAGGCCATCAGCAGCTGGAGCACCACCGTCCTGTGGCCCAGAGACCCTGAGAAGGCACAGGACGGACCTGGGGAGCAGCGCTCACAGCTGGGGTGGGATGAGGCCTGGTCAGCTATGTCCATTTTACATTTTTAATAAATAGTTCTTGCTGCTGCCCAGGCTGGTGATGGCGGTACCATTGGGCCCAAGTGTCCCCAGCTCTCGAGGGATGCAAGGCTGGCCCTCTTCTCATGCTAGTTCAGGCTCCAGCTCTGGAAAGGAAAGGAGGGAATACCAGGTTAGCCCCCCACTTGCTCCCAACAAACATCTGGGTGCTGTCCTGCAGGGCTGGAGACAGGCAGGAGGGGGGCTCCCTGGGGCAGGTCTCAGCTGGGTCCCCACTCCAGAGAGGATGCCACCCCCCTCACATACAAGGTGCGACAGGGTTGGCTAACAGGCTAGAAGTCCCCAGAGGAGGGGTCCCAGCACCCCAACTGCCTCTGCCGCACAGTACGCGGATCCTTCTGGGGCCAACCTCCAGCCCAGGTTACAGCCCCACCCTCCCCTGGGACTCAAGTCACTGACCAGCCTCTGCCTCGTCCCCCTTGGCATCAGGCTCCTGCCACCAGTCAGCATAGATGCTCTCCTCGTAGTCCCCCTCCCCCTCGAACTCAGCATCTGAAGCCAGGTCCTTGGGCTCCACGGGTGGCACTGTCTCTTCCAGCTCCATCTAGAGCAGCCGGAGGGTGGGGAGAGAAAAAAGGTCACGACAGGTGCAAACCCAGACAGGTTCCTCTCCTGGATGAGCCCCACGCCTCCCAACCCCCCCCCACCCCATCTCGGTCTCCAAAGCCCCCATTTTCCCCAGTCTCGAGATTCCACCAGGGACCTATCTGAGGGTTTCTCCCATAGGGTCCCACTCCCAGACGGCTGCTCCCAGAGCCGATGCTCCCCCAGCAGAGATTCGATGTCAGCTAAGCGGTCCCTTTCCATGGCCCTCCGCTGAACCAGGAATTCCACAGCGAATCTGCTAGTCCACGGGTACCGTGTGCTCATGCGATTTCCTGGCCAGGAACACGATTACTGCCCCCCTACCACCCCGTGGCTGGATAATGTCTGGATAGCTCCCGCTGACCTCGCTGATGCCATGCGTCAGCTCCGGGATGCAACCCTGGCCCATGAGCCCATTGGATCTGGAGCTCTCCCCTGGTGGCCCACGCCGACCTCTCCTGAGCACTGCTGGTGCCTCCCCAGCTAGACTGCGAGACTCTCAGGGAAAGTGCTGTGCCTTTCATCCCCTTGCCATAGCCCCACAGTGTCTGGCAAAGAGCAGGCCACGAATAAAGAGTCATCAAAATGGCACCATTCACTGAGCCCCTGTACTAAGTGCTTTCCACACTTGACCTCGTTTCATTGTCACCAGAACGGTGTGACGTGGGCATCATCTCCCCCATGCAAGATGCAGGAATTGAAGTTCAAGAGCTATTTGAGACTTGCCTGGAGGCTGCCCACCCGGTGAATGGCGGGGCCTTGTCTAGCTGTTGCCAAGGCCAGGGTGCAAACTGGGTCCCCCCTGCCCTGGTATATGATGAGTAGGCAGATGGGTGAGTGAGCAAAGCGGGTAACGAATATATCGGCCCCAAGCACAACACCGCACCAAAATTCAGACTCTCGAACCCTCGTTCAGAATCAAGGTACCACCCTGTAGTCCTTCCTTCCTGGCATCCTGCGTTGGTTCATTCACCGGTTCATTCAAACTGTTTCCCAATGCCAGCTCTGTGGCAGGTGCTGTGGGAAAGCTGGGAATAACGTGGTCCCCCATCCCGGAGCCCAATCCTCTGGGAGACTGGCTGGAGAAGGGGGCTGGGGATGAGATGGACCAGCACTGCAAATCACTTCAGGCCCGGGGAGGCACAGAGGGTCAGAGCTGGCACTGAAAGCCCAGAAGACAGAGCCAGGGCACACAGGGAGGGCTTCCTGGAGGAGCTGCCACTTGAGCTGGGCAGGGGAGTTGGTGGGCAAGACACATAAGGAAGGGGAGCATGAGAACACTGACTGGGGAGAGAGGAGGGACAGGTGAATCTCTCCCCTGCCTCACAGCAGCTGACTGCCAGGAGGTGGGGCTGGGCTTTGGCACAGCGGCCCCTCGGAAAAAGCTCAAGGGTCTCCATCATGGCCCAGCCTAGAGAGCAGGGGGCTGCTTACCTCATCATCTGACTGCAGGTACGTATGTGCAAACTCTAGCAGCTCCCGAAGCTCAGCGGTCTGGTTGTGGTAGAGCACGGCCTCCTGAGAGGAGGGGAGAAAGATGGGGTAAGCCAGACCCTGCCGCCACATGGGGGAGGAGCCTAGTTTTTAGGATCTGGGGGTTCCCACCCTTTTTCGGCTCAAGGAGCAGGGGACAGGTATCAGCTCTCGTGCTGATGGAAAAAGCCACAGGTGCTTGGAATGTCGGGTTAAAGGAGAATTCTGAGGGTTCTATTAGAAAGAGTTCCCTAATCCATTAGCAACGTCTGCCACGCCTAAGGAAATCAAGGGTGGCATCATGCGCCCCGTGACTGTCAGTCTTGCCCTAAATTCCGATGGATTCCTTCGTTGGTCCAAGTCCCTGGGGGTCTGCTGGCAAAGGCCAGCAGAGAGGGGGACCAAGGTGGGGCGGAGAGCAGGCAAGGGGTAAGGAGCAAGATGGACAGGTATTTTGGGGCCTCCCACAGCCGGGGGTCTGTGCTGTCACGGTAGGTGGGACCCCTCCCAACATGCAGGTGAGGCCACATACTCAGAAAGGATCAGGAAAGTTCCTAGGCCCCATTCAGCTGGTGGGGCTGGCCCAGGACTCCAACCACAACCTGTAGTCTTTTTTTTTTCCTTCCCATCCTGCCTTCCAAAGAAGCCAGGAGTTTTTTAATTGAACTGAGAGTGCCTCCAAAGGCCGTGCCCACCTCCCGGGGCTGGAAGTCCTCCTCCTGCAGGCCCCAGCGAGCCCGGTGGAAGCGGTAATACACCAGATTCTGCTGCATGACGCTGTCCTCAGGGTCGAAGAGCATGTAGCTGGCGGCGCTGCGGGCGGCCTGGCGCACGTCGTTCACTGTGGGCAGGACAGGAGGGAGGAGTTGCCCTGCACCTCTCCACCTTCAGGGACAATGTCTTCCTAGCCCATCCCCATCTCCCAGCTCAGTCGTCACTGAAGCCTCACCGCTAGTATCATCCCCATTTTAGAGACAGGAAACCCAAGGCACAGAGAGGTTAGCTAGATATCCCAAACTCACACAGCTGGAGAATAATGGCACTGGGGAATGAGAGCCCGGCAGCCTGGCCCTCAACCTATCTGCCGACCAGACCCATGAAGGGTCTCCCGGCCCCTTGGTCCTCATCTCCTCCAGCCTCCATCAAAATTCTGGCATCTTAACATTGTAGGAACACCGGACATCATCTGTCCCAGCCCCAGCTGATGCCCAGAATGTCCCCCAGACAAGGACAGCCGTAAGTCTCCACGCTATTTATTATCAGCCATGTGACTAATGGCCCCTTGCACTGTATGAGCCTCAGTTTCTTTTTTTTTTTTTTTTTTTTAAGATTTTATTTATCAGAGAGAGAGAGAGCGAGCACAGGCAGACAGAATGGCAGGCAGAGGCAGAGGGAGAAGCAGGCTCCCCGCTGAGCAAGGAGCCCAATGTGGGACTCGATCCCAGGATGATGGGATCATGACCTGAGCCGAAGGCAGCTGCTCAACCAACTGAGCCACCCAGGCGTCCCGAGCCTCAGTTTCTTATCTGAAAAATGGGTCCAGTCATGTCAGCTGCCGGGAGGTGGTGGTGGGGGTTGGTCAAAGCATCAAGTGAGATAAACAGACATGGCAGGGCTTTGTAAGTTGTCAAGTGCTGTGTAATTGTTGGCCTCCTGGTCATTTACCCAAGAGGTCCCTGAATTGTCCGAGGGCTGCTCTGTTCCTCCCCACTCTCTTGCCTGCCCACCACCCCCAGCCTCCCCTCCCATCACCTAGGGTCCTCACATCAGAGGGACTGCTCCCCATGACTGATACTCCCAGTGCAGTGCTCTCTCTTCCCCCTGCCCCCCATCTCAAGCCCACCAGGAGGCTCACACTTGTAGTAGGCAAACTGCAGGTAGTGATACATGGTGGCCACGAACTTCTCCACGAAAAAGCCGCCCACATTGGGGGTCAAGTTGGCCTCACAGTCCACCTTGCACTGCAGGGACTCTGCAAAGAGATCTAGGGAGTGGGAGACTGAGGTGAGGAACCAGTGCTGCGATCATAGACTTTGCCTGAGTAGACTTCACTCAGCATACGAAGGGCAGTGCTAAGGGCGACTTACCAACCCCCCCAACCCTCACCCACAAACCAGAGGGAGCCAGGGCATTCTTTTTTTTTTTTTTTTTTTTTAAGATTTTATTTATTTATTTGACAGAGAGAGAGAGATCACAAGTAGGCAGAGAGGCAGGCAGAGAGAGGAGGAAGCAGGTTCCCCTGGGAGCAGAGAGCCCGATGAGGGGCTCAATCCCAGCACCCTGGGATCATGACCTGAGCCGAAGGCAGAGTTTCACCCACTTAGCCACCGAGGCTCCCCGAGCCAGGGCATTCTGAGGCAAATGAGGTTTGGAGGTGGCACTGAAGCCTAGAGAGAGCAGCTCAGGACAGTCCTTTCTGCCCCTGCTGAGGGACCTCTCAGTTAGGGACCCCCAGACTAGGAGTGATTTCTGGCGCCACAAAATGCCTTCTGCACCCACCACCTTCACACCTTTGACCTCTGCCTGGAAGTCCTGTGATCCCCATGTCCCCAGATCCTTTGGGGATGTCATCACCTCTCCGCACCCATGCCCCACACTTAGGACAGTCAGGACTGTAGCCTGTCCCTCTCAGCCAACTTAAGTCTCCAGGGGAAGGTTAACCCCTTACTCCTATCTGCCTACGAAGAACTTCCCAGGTGCTTCATTAAAGGGTATGGAGTGAATACTTGTGTCAAGGGACTTTAGTTCTGGGAAGCAGGGCCCTGTGGGTGAGCTGGACGTCCACAGGGGTCTGCAGGGGCTGGGGAGTACCTGCTATGGCTGGGTAGAAGTCCTTGAAGTCCACCTGCTCGTGGGCCCCCTCGCAGCCGGCCAGACACCGGGCAAAGACGGCCAGGTACTCTGCCAGGGCGCGCTCCATGTCCTCCGCGCTGCTTCGGAAGTCCCCGCTGTTGTAGATCTTCACAGCCCTGAGGAACACCGCCTGGAGGAGGGCAGGCCAGGGTCAGGGAGACCGCCCCCCAATACCTCCTCTCCTCTAACAAGCGTTGGGGGCCAGCTCAAGCCCTCCACCCCACCTCGTAGGGCTGCGCCTCCAAGTCTGTGAGGGGCTCCTCGGCGGCGTCTAGCAGCCCCCGGTAGTAGCTGAGATACTTGGCGGTGAGCTCGTGCTTCGGGTTCTTCTGCAGGAACGTGTAGGCCGCGGCGGCCGCCTTCTCCAGCCGGTTAGCCTGCGGGGCGGGGACAGAGTGGGTCTGGAGGGCCTGAGCTCGCAGCCCAGAGCGCATGAGTGGGCTTGACGGTCCCGGGTCGTGCGGCCGACTCTGCTTCCGACCTGCCAGAAACCGACGCCGGCTCCGAACGACACGACCCCACAGGGCAGGGGCGCCGGGGTGGAGGGGGCACCCCAGCTGCGGGCGGGGGTGGGGGGTAGGCGTGGTGGAGGCGAGCAGGCGAGGCGGCGGCGGGGGGGATTCCGGGACTGGGGGCGCGGAGGGGCCGAGGGACGGTGGGGCAGGACGGGAAGGGGGGGCGAGGCCCACCTTGAACAGCGCGTAGTGCAGGTACTGGTAGGGCAGGCGGCTCTGGAAGTCGCGCAGCAGCTGGCGCGGCGGGTAGGGCACCTGGAAGGCGGGCAGCGTCCTCTTGCAGCGCCGCAGACAGGCGGCGCGTTCCAGGACGTGGCCGAAGAGCTGCAGCTCGCGGGCCCACTCGTCGCCGGGGCCGCCGTCGGGGCCGAGCGCGGGCCCCGAGGGCGAGCCGACGGGCGGCGCGGGGCCGCTGCAGTTGGCGTGGCAGAAGGCCTCGCTGTCCCGCAGCAGCCGGTGCAGCCGCAGCGCCGCCTCGAGGTAGCGCGCGCTCTCCCGCCAGCTCTCGCCCTCGTACTGCTCGAGCGCGTGCCCGTAGGCCGCGGCCAGCGGCATCAGGTCCTCGGGCGGGAAGCCTCGGAAGCTGTACTTCTCGTACTGCGCCGCGGCGCTGCCCAGCAGCAGCCACAGTAGCCCGCACGCCGCCCGCCCCATGGCCGCGCCGGCCGGCTGTCCCCCGGGCGGAGCAGACGTCAGGGCCCCGCGAGCGGCTGGGGGGGGGGGGTTGGGGGGGGGGAAGCCGGGGGGCGGGAGCAGGGGCCGGGCGGGCGCGCCCGCTGGGTCTTAGCGCCGGGCGCCGGGCGCCGGAAGGCGGGGTCGCCGTCTGGGTCAGCTCCCCGGAGGGGCAGAGTGGTGCCCGGAGTCCCCTACGTTGCCCGACGTAGAGGGGGGGTGGTCTTCCGCTTGACAGCTGGTAAGCGGCTGGAGGAACGCTTTCCGCAGGGATGGGAGTCCGCAAAGCTCCTCCCCACACAAGGACAATCCCCCACCTTAAGAAGTTGAGCGAGCGCCGCCTCTTCCACTCTGCCCAAACCTTGGCACCTGGTCTTTCCATTACAGAGTCCCTTCTGCTTCTTCTCCGCCCCTAGCCCTGATGAAGTCGCCCCTAGTGTCCCCTCCCCGCCCCCGACCCCGGTCCGCTACCGGGAGGTGCACACCCGGCTTCACCCTGCACACAGAACTCTCGCCGCCGCCCACCCATCTCCATCCCCGCGCCGGGAGTCTTGGACGCCCAGCTTCAGCGACCCGGGGCCGCTGGTCCCCGGAGAGGCCATCCCTGGGGGCAGTGGGGGTCGTGGGCGGGGACAATACCAAGGCTCTGGAGCCCCACCAGGTTCCAGCCACCGGGAGAGATTTGGGGGGTACCAGCGAAAGAAGGAAGGGATGCTTCAGCCCGGCCTTAGGACCCGGGGACTCCGGAAAAAAGGACGCAGAACTTTTTTCTTTTTTCTTTCTTTCTTTCTTTTTTTTTTTAAATGGGAGTAAGCTCCGACTTCTCCGCTTTCCTGAACCTCCCTCCCTGACCGGGCCCCTGGACGCTAAGCCCAGGGACAGCGGGAGGAGGGAAGCTGGAGTTCTTTGTGGTGCATTCCTGTGACTCCAGCACTCAGTCTTGCCCCCTCCTCCTATTCCACCCTCGGTCTCCCGCCCCCCGGCCCGCCAGCTCAGTCTCCCCTGCCCCCCATTCCACGTGTACCAGCCAGGGCGGGGGTGGGGACTGAGGACAGGAAGGGGGGGAGCCTGCTCCGGGAGGAGCGGGGGAAGGAGTTTGGCTGCGGCGACTCCCTCGCTCGTCCTCACTGCCGGCCGTCCCAGCTCCAGGCACCATGTTCCCCGCGGTGTCCCCCAGCCACACCTTCCCCCGGCTCCCCCTGCTGCAGTTGCTGCTGCTGCTGGTGCAGGCCGTGGGGAGGGGGCTGGGCCGTGCTAGCCCGTCCGGGGGCCCCCTGGAAGATGTAGTCATCGAGAGGTACCACATTCCCAAGACCTGTCCCCGGGAAGTGCAGATGGGAGATTTTGTGCGCTACCACTACAACGGCACTTTCGAGGATGGCAAGAAGTTTGACTCGAGGTAATGGGTTGGGTGCCCCCAGACTCGCCACCCCCCTTAGGGCCAGGCTCTCTTAATTCTGGGGATCCCTTGTAGCCCCTTAGGCTGTGTCCACATCCCCTACTCCATAGTCTTCTAACCCCTAACACAGCACCCTGGGAATGGGGACTCCCAGACCTCCATCTTCCCAAAGACATCCTTGCCCTGGATTTCAAGCCCTCGCCTCTCAAAGGACCCCAGTTTCTTTTAGAACAAGCTCCCCATTTCCCCCCCCAAGTGTTTGGTGATCTAGGTGAACTGCTCTGTTTACTCACCGGTGCTTTATTAAAGGCCTGGCAGGGAGGAGGTTCTGGTCCCCAGTGGTGGGGGGAAGGGCTTGGCCCTGGCTGCATGTGAATTCTCCAGGGGTCTCAGCCTGGGACCCCTGCCCTTTCTACCCAGCCTGAATCTCTTCTGGTTCCAGCCCCAGGGTCTAGCGCCTTTGTAACCGGAAAAGAAGCAGTAGAACCTCTCTGGAGGTGGTGGTCAGTTTGAGCAGTTAGCCCTGTAGAGCCAGGGAGCATTAGAGTACGACAGCACGATGGATCCAGGAGTGTAGGGCATAGCTCTGTGTAAGGACCCCAACTGTCTACGTGTCACATGGCCTGCCATTGACCTCCTGGGCTCCTTGGAGGGTTCTCTTACCCCTCTTTCGGGTCTCTCTGCACCCCCACCTTCCTCCATCTTAGCTCTACCAGACCGGGGCTGCCGCCCATCTTGCCAGCCTTGGCGTGTGAGAGATGGGCTTCTGGTCTGATTGGGCCTTTGATCGGCTCTGGCAAGCCACTTTTGTTGGTTGAGACAGGGCAGGACTGCACGCCAGGCTGGGTTAAACCTCGGGTCCCAGTCACACAGCATATCCCAAGAAGTCAATCCCACTTAGACTCCTTCCCAAAACACGCAACTCAGCCCATGGGAAATTAGTGGCCTTGGCTTTGGAAGGCAGGCAGTATACAGAGTAAGAACATGAACTCCAGAGTCCAAGACCCCAGACTCCTGTCCAGCCTGTGACCATGGACAAGGAATTTCTCTACTTGAAGCTTCATGTTCCTTATCTGAAAAATTGAGGTTAAAAACAATCTGGAAAATTAAGTCCTCCCTTCCTAAGACTGGTAACAGGGCTCAAGTAAGATGATGAATGAACACGAACTTCGCTCAGTGCCTACCGATCCGAAAGCCAGTTGAGGGCACGTTAATCTGGACTCTGGGGAGGACTGGGTGCTCTGATAGTTTTTAACTGGAAGAAATTTTGTGCAGGCTTGGGCCTCACAGCAGCACTGTGAAGGACTCAGCTCAGTGGGCAGAATGAGGTATGGCCTGTGGCCAAGAGCACAGCCCAAGTAGGGGAGGGGCAGGGAGCAGGCCATGACTTCCATGGTGGGACTCTGGGAGCCTGGCTGGTCCCAGTTTGTGCAGTGCTGAGCTTGGAAAACTTTCCTAACCCATGGTTCTTAACCCCTTGGATCAAAATAAAAATCTCTTGGGGCACCTGGTTGGCTCAGCTGGAAGAGTATGCAACTCTTGATCTTGAGGTCTTGAGTTCGAACGCCTTGTTGGAGTTAGAGATTACTAAAAAAATTAAATAAACTTAAAAAAAATGAAGTGACTTTAAAAAATTTTTTAAATAAAAATCTTGGGGCGCCTGGGTGGCTCAGTGGGTTACAGCCTCTGCCTTCAGCTCAGGTCATGATCCCAGGGTCCTGGGATCAAGCCCCACATCAGGCTCTCTGCTCAGCAGGGAGCCTGCTTCCCTTCCTCCCTCTCTCTCTCTGCCTTCCTCTCTGCCTACTTGTGATCTCTCTCTCTCTCTATCAAATAAATAAATAAAATCTTAAAATAAAATAAAAATCTCAGGGGGTTCGTTTGCCTTCAGCTCAAGTCATGATCCCAGGGTCCTGGGATCAAGCGTAGTGGGGAGCCTGCTTCTCCCTCTCCCTCAGCCTGTCACTCCCGCCTTGTGCTCCCTCTCTGTTAAATAAATAGGTGGAATCTTAAAAATAAATGAATAAGTAAATAAAGAAAAAAATCTCCCACCCTCCCTTAACTGGTGACAGATGCTGACTGGATCTATCATTCTGCTCTTCTTGTAATGTATGTAAATTAAATGTCAAATCACTATGTTGTACAACTGAAACTAATAATCATATTGTATGTCAATCATACTTCAATAAAACAATTAATAAATAAAAGTAAGAGAAAAACAAATAAAGGCCACAGCAATTTTAAAACAGGCCTTTCCGGGGCGCCTGGGTGGCTCAGCGGGTTAAGCCTCTGCTTTCGGCTCAGGTCATGATCTCAGGGTCCTGGGATCAAGCCCCATGTCGGGCTCTCTGCTCGGTGGGAAGCCTGCTTCTCCCTCTCTCTCTGCCTGCCTCTCTGCCTACTTGTGATCTCTCTCTCTCTCTGTCAAATAAATAAATAAAATATTTTTAAAATAAATAAATAAAAAAATAAAACAGGCCTTTCCCAAACTGGAAACCAATCCCTACCCTCCGTGAGCTCTGCTGCCTCCTCCTTTCCTTGGAAAATTGATGGTGTGGCAGCACGAACATGAACAAGGGACCTTGGGCAAGTCAGTTAGCCTCTCATCTCAAACTTCATCATGAGAAAAATGAAAACCCTAACGTCCAGTTCACAGGGGAAAGAAAGAAATAAAGGAAAGGAAAAGGCCAAGGATTTCATCTGGCTGGTTGTAAATGCTCAATGTGCCTCCTCCCCTTGGTGCCACACTTAGCCCTCCCTCTGCTGCACAGATACCCCGCCCCCACCCCCCCAACAGCCCCATCCACCCCCATCCCCCGTCCTAGGCACATAAAAGCCCCCAGCCTCCCTCAGGGGCTTCCCTGTGTAACTGGGGAGGGAGGCTCCGAAAGAAGACAGGACCTGTGGACGCACACCTGTGGAATGGGAGGGGGACTGAGTGTATGTGTGCCCTTGCGCAGAGGCCGCTGTACCCCAGCTGTTTCCTCCCTCCTCCAGCTATGACCGAAGCACCTTGGTGGCCATCGTGGTGGGCGTGGGGCGCCTCATCACCGGCATGGACCGGGGCCTCATGGGCATGTGTGTCAACGAGCGACGACGTCTCATTGTGCCCCCCCACCTGGGCTATGGCAGCATTGGTGTGGGTGAGAAGGGTTGGGGCCCAGGCATGGGGATGAAGGAGATCAGGAGGCAGCATTCTGGGACCCAAAACCAAAAAAACTGAAGCTCAGAGTGGGAGCGTGACTCGCCCAAGGTCACACTGCACAGGCAGTGGGAGTCGTGGCAGGTCTGAGACCAGAGTTTCTGTCTCCTCCTGCCCCTGGAGTGGGAGAACAGGAAATGACAGGGCCCTGGGTAGAATGGAAGCTTGACTGGGGAGAAGGGGAGCCAGGGTGGCGGGCGTAGGCAAGTGGGACTTTCAATGTCTATTCAACCCACCTTGCTGGAGCTGGTGCAACTGTGGCTCCGCCTTTGCCACCAGCTAAGGCTAGAGGGAGTCCTGGGGCCCGAGGGGCTGTGGCGTTTGGAGGGTTCCTGGAGGCTGCCCCAAATACAAGCTGTGGTTGTTGGACTCCCACAGCGGGGCTCATTCCCCCTGATGCCACCCTCTACTTCGATGTGGTCCTGCTGGATGTGTGGAACAAGGCAGACACTGTGCAGGTGAGCACCTTGCTGCACCCAGCCCACTGCCCCCGCACTGTCCAGGACAGCGACTTTGTCCGCTACCACTACAATGGCACCCTGCTGGACGGCACCGCCTTTGACACCAGGTAAGGGCTGGAGGGAGTCCTGGGGCCCTAGGGAATAGAGTATGATGGGGAAGGTGTCCAGGGCCCAGCCTGCCTCTCCCGTCTCCTGCAGCATCACCTCTACCTCATTCTCTGCAGCTACAGTAGGGACGGCACTTATGACACCTACGTTGGCTCTGGCTGGCTGATCAAGGGCATGGATCAGGGGCTGCTGGGCATGTGTCCTGGAGAGAGAAGGAAGATCATCATCCCTCCATTCCTGGCCTATGGCGAGAAAGGCTATGGTGAGGACAGACAGGGACTTGGGGATTCCCCAGAAGAGGGCTGCCACATACAGTTGTTCAGGTTGTGTACTGCACAAGGACACTCAGCCAAGGAGGCCCATAGAGATGAAATCTATCTTGGTGATGATCTCACTAAAAAAGGGTGCTTTATTCTGATTCACACGCATTCGATATGGGCTGGTGATGGTCTTGGGAAGATCCAGCTCATGCCTCACTTGGGAAGGGTCTCTGGAGAATAGAATTAGCATCTTTTTGCAAGGTGCTCACATAGGCTTTCCTGAATGGAGAAGGAGCTGTGGTTTGCTCTCCACTTGTATGGTTCAAGCCTATCCCTTCCCCAGGGACTGTGATCCCCCCGCAGGCCTCCCTGGTCTTCCACGTGCTCTTGATTGACGTCCACAACCCTAAGGACACTGTCCAGCTGGAGACGCTGGAGCTACCTCCTGGCTGCGTCCGGAGAGCGGTAGCTGGAGACTTCATGCGTTACCACTACAACGGGTCCCTGATGGATGGCACCTCCTTTGATTCCAGGTCCCTGGGACTCCTGAAGAGGGAAGGTGGGGACGGGGAGGAGGGAGGAGGAAGCTGAAGCAGGATCTGAGGACGGGGGCCCCCACAACCCCAACAGCAGCTAGGGGCTGCTCCGAGCTGCGGAGAAGAGGGGGTCAGGGTGCACTTCTGACTCCCTTGCTGACCCTCCCCACCTTACAGCTACTCCCGCAACCACACCTACAACACCTATGTGGGGCAGGGTTACATCATCCCCGGGATGGACCAGGGGCTGCAGGGCGCCTGCATAGGGGAGCGCCGGAGGATCACCATCCCCCCCCACCTGGCCTACGGGGAGAACGGAACTGGTAGGCATGCCCCTGTGCTCCCAGTCACCGCCTTATTCCTCTGCAGTCTGTTCCCTGACATCCCAGCCACTGCTCTGCCCCTCTCTCACCCGCCCACCTCCTGCCACACAGACTCCGTCCTTTCCTTCAGGGGCAACACCCCCCCCACCACTTCTCCCTTCCATCCTGGAGAAGGGCAGCAGACTCCTGAGTTTGGGGAGGCGGGGTGGTTATGGAAGAACAGAAACAGCGTAGTCCTAGGAAGCAAAGAGACGTGGACTTGTGCCCCAGCTTTGCTGGAAGCCTCAGTGTCCTCACCAGTAGAATGGGACTAATCACACTGACCAGCAGGGTAAGTTACTGGGAGATTGCAAGAGCTTGTGTATAAAGGGCTTTCTAACTGGCGTGGCCCTTCCTTCCCTGCCCCTCACCCTCCACAAGAGGGTATTAGAAGAATCGACCCTGGGGACAAATACTCCGTCCCATCCTGGCTTGAAAACACAGGACTGGGTAGGTCTAGGGGCCTCTGTGGAGGCCTGAGCAGCCCCTTCTGGATTCTAAGCCGATCCACTCCCCGTTTTGGCTCCAGGAGACAAGATCCCTGGCTCTGCTGTGCTGATCTTCGACGTCCACATCATTGACTTCCACAACCCTGCGGATCCCGTGGAAATCAAGATTCTGTCCCCGCCCCCGGAGACCTGCAATGAGACGGCCAAGCCTGGGGACTTTGTTCGCTACCACTACAACTGCTCCCTTCTGGATGGCACCAAGCTCTTCTCCTCGTGGGTCCGGGGCGGGGCCAGGGCTGGGCAGGTGGGTGGGCCCAGGTGCAGGGAGTCCTCCTGATCACCCCCAAGGGTACTTTTTCCCTAAGTTCCCGTCCAGCGAGCAAGTGTGGTGGGGGAGCTTGAGGAGCTGAGGTTCCTGCCTTGTGGGCTCAGGGAGGGTGAAGCCAGCCGTCTAGGGGAGCCGCTGGCTCCATTTGTGGAGCGGAAACCAAAGCAGGGGGCGATGAGCCCTCCAGGCCATGCTTTAGGGACAGTGGCTCCGTGAGGAGGGCATTCTCCCTCTGAACTGGGGGGGCCGGGGGTGGGGTGGGACGATGGGGTAACAGCTGGCCGGGGACAAGGATGGGCACTGACCCAGGAATCTGCTCTCCCCCCCAGCCACGACTACGGTGACCCCCAGGAGGCTACTCTGGGGGCCAACAAGGTGATTGAGGGCCTGGACACGGGCCTGCAGGGCATGTGTGTGGGAGAGAGGCGGCAGCTCGTGGTGCCCCCGCACCTGGCACACGGAGAGAGCGGAGGTGAGGGGCTGACTGTCCTTGGGGGCTGGCGGGGGGAGTGCAGGAATCCCTCCCAGGGGTTCTGCAAACATCCCATGTGCCCGGCACAGGGAAACTGAGGCCTCTGGGCTGGGGAGCTCCCAGGGCAAGGCTGCAAGTCGGGCCCAGCCCCGGCCTGATGGCGACGCCTTCCTTCTCCTCTTCTTCCTTCCCCGCCTCCAGCCCGGGGTGTCCCCGGCAGTGCGGTGCTGCTGTTCGAGGTGGAGCTGGTGTCCCGGGAGGAGGGGCTGCCCACAGGCTACCTGTTTGTGTGGCACGAGGACCCTCCTGTCAACCTGTTCGAAGGCCTGGACCTCAATAAGGATGGCGAGGTCCCCCCAGAGGAGGTGGGTGAGAAGTTCAGTCCTTCTAAGAACCAATCCCCCGCTGTCACCCCAGCACAAGCCACCATGTAGGTGGCATCGAGCAATGTAGTCCGTCTGCCATCCCATCTGCACCTGCTTCTGCCCCTGTGCCGGGTCCCTGTGCTTGAGCTCCCTTGTCCCTGCCTCTTCCTCATGTAGCCCATCCCCCCCACTGCCATCTGGCTCCTGGGACCCTTCCCCAGGCCACCCACGGCCGCTCAGATGAGACCCTCACTCCCTTCTCCTCTTGGCTCTCTGGGCTCCCAGTTCTCCACCTTCATCAAGGCTCAAGTCAGTGAGGGCAAAGGACGTCTCATGCCTGGGCAGGACCCAGAGAAAACCATAGCAGACATGTTTCAGAACCAGGACCGCAACCAGGATGGCAAGATCACTGTGGAGGAGCTCAAACTGAAGTCAGACGAAGACCAAGAGCGGGTCCACGAGGAGCTCTGAAGGGCGGGGGCCTGGGCCCGGGCCCAGATGCAAAGGCCCACTTCTGGGAGTTCAGTGGGCAGTGGGGCTGACTGGCATGATGTCTAGAAACATCTAAAACGTGGTCAGAGGAGACAACTCTGGTCTTCCCACCAGTCCCAGAGTAAAACCCACAGCACAGACCTCTACTCAGTTTTTCTCTTCTGACCCCAAACCCCTCCCTCACAAGTTTTGGAGTCACAAAGCCAAGCTGGCCATTGGCCGAGCCTGAGGGTTGAACAGGGCCATTGCTGGCGTGTCACCCATACCTCCCCTCCACGTCACCAGACACTGAACAAGGCTGAGCTTGTCATTCTTTCATTTCCCCATATTTCCCTTTTTTCCATACTTTTCCTTGCCATCCCCAGCCACCCCGCTCCTGGCCCTATTCCTGTGTCATGGCAGCTCCGCAGGAACATGAACCAGGACTGACCAGACTCTCAGCCTCTCTCTCTCAACTCTGGCTGGCATCTAGGGAGGGCAGCACCCCACCTGTCCCCTGCGTCCCCACACCTCCGCTGCCCACCCTCCACCAGGCCAGTAGGGGCTGGAGTGACCTTGGGGTGCAGCATTCAGGGCTGGGCTTGTCATTGCCTTTCACCCCTAAAGGCGGCTGCTTTCTCTAAGGGACAGAGAAGGGGAAGAATATGAAGGGGCAGGGGGGCGAGGATAACTGCTTGGATGGCTACGATATCCTTGGTTCAGGGCTGAGATAAACTTGGAAGAAGGGCTCACTTGGGGTGAGAGGGGGGTAGGCAGAGCTCTGCATATTCAAAACGCTAAATTGGTGTCGGATCCCTTTCTCCTTTACACCAAATAAAAGACTAAACCAAAGGCCTCAGGATGTGCTCTTTTTTTTTTTTTAATATTTTATTTATTTATTTGACAGACAGAGATCCCAAGTAGGCAGAGAGGCAGGCAGAGAGGAGGAAGCAGGCTCCCCGCGGAGCAGAGAGCCCGATGTGGGGTTCGATCCCAGGACCTGAGCCGAAGGCAGGGGCTTTAACCCACTGAGCCACCCAGGTGCCCCAGGATGTGCTCTTTCCATGCAGGGAAGCCTTTGGACCCAAACAGTGGGGAAGAAAGGGGCACAAAGTAGACACTCGAGATCCTGGATCTCCGCCTCCTGCCTCCTTTGGCCTTATCAGGGCCCTCTCCATGGAGAGGAACCCCCTAACTGCAGGAGGGAGGGTGGGGAGTGAGCATTCATACAGGGACCTCCTGGGGGAGGGGTGGAGAGATGATCCAGGTCTCCCGAATGTCCCAACTGAATGGAAAGATGAGGTCCCTGACCTCAAACATGACCCAAGAAACTCAAGAATTAAATTAAGCGGCTCAGGTCGGATTCATCTCTCACATGTAGATTTGTTCCAATGCTCAGCGAGCCCCGCCTCTCCCTGCTCCTGGCTGCCAGCCATCACCTCCGTCCTGATCCTCCCCCATCTGAAGCAAAGGTAACAGGGCCCCCATCTCCAGGGTCTTCAGGGAAGAGCTGCTCCAGCCAGCAGGCCAGCCACCTTCCCCTCTCCCGCCCAGCTAGAACAAAGATGACCTAAACCAGGAGGGGACAGGAGAGCAGGGGAGGCTTGGGAGACAGACTGATGGTCCTGGGCTCCCTGAACTGACCTGTCCCCCAGGAGCACCCACTTCTTGCTCAGGATCCTGAGACATGGCTTTTCCCCACGGCCAATCACAGATACTCCTGGCCCCAAAGCATCCCAAGGGGACCTCAGGGTCTGACTGTGGCTGCCGATGGGCCTCCGATGGTAGCCACAAGCTCCCCAGAAGCCAACAGGCCAGCTTGGAACCGGAGCCCACGCGCGGGTGTGAATGCGTGAAGCCCAAGAAACGCTACAGCTTTGGTCAGAATCACTGAAATCCTGGCGCTAGCTCCTAGCTATGGAGTTGGAGTAAGTTTCTGGTCTTTTCCAAGCCACCTGTAGATGGAAGCGACACCCGCTTTCAGGGCTCTCGTGAGGGAGGCACTGCCTTCCTTCCCCTACAGAGCTGCAGGGAACCGTGTCCCACAGCCAGGCACCCTCTGCGGGAGGAGCGGTGCGTCTCTGAGGGCACGCTGCAAAACGCCAGTGGAACTGGCTGCTTTACACCTTCAAAATGTGCCCTAGAGAGAATTCAGCTAGTTCTTGACCATCCAAGCCGACAGGGGAGGAAAGAAACTCAAAGGGCAGCCAGTGATGCGAGACGACGGAGCAGAAATCACTTCCGCTGTGTCAAGGACCAGCTTCTCCCTTCGGGTCCCACTGCAGGACCCTCCCCACCCCAAAGGCACCCATCTCCATGGCCCTGGGCCCACATAAGGAAGAGAAGACAGGGCAGGAGCCCAGGGCACAAGAGAAAATCTGCCTCCAAACGGATCCGTTTGGAGATCCATCAAGGAGCTCTGCACACCAGGCTAGCCAGGCCTGACGGACCCCCTCAACTCCACGTTTAACGGACACCTCAGCATCATGTGAAACCATCCCAGGTCAGGGTTTGGAAACACACCTTCCAGACCTGCCTACTCACCTTGGTCCCCAGACACATTTAGGGGGTGCTCAGAGGGTCTCGTGAGTGAACTTGGTGTTTGGTTTTATTTTTTTTAAGATTTTATTTTCTAAGTAGTCTGTACACCCCATGTAGGGCCCAAACCCATAACCCTGAGATCAAGAGTCACACGCCCCATCAACTAAGCCAGCCAGCCCTGCACCCCCCCAAATCAGAACAACTGTTTTCTCCTTTTTTTATTTTGATCTGTTTCACACATTAGATTTCTTTGAAGAACATCTTCCCGTGTTTAAAAAATTGGGGGAGAAAGAACCCCTGGATTAGATGGTCCCTAGGGCACTAATACCCTGTGGGTCCCGCTTTCACCTGGCTGACCCCCGCCCCCCCGGCAGGGGCTCCCCCACCAGCCCCACCCCCGAGAACACCACAGAGGACACTGGGGAAGGAGGAGGGAGAGGCCCAGGCTCAGCAGCTGCATCCCGGACTCCGCATGCACAGGGACATGCAGCGAGCAGCGCTCCCACAGGGCGACCTCCCGGTGAGGCTCCCCGCTCTCCAGCCCATGGTGCCGGCCCCCCAGCCGCCTTGCTGGCTCTCAGGAGCCCTGTGTCTCTCTCCAGTCCCCGCGGTGCAGGATGTGCTGCAGCAGCCCGTTGACCACATCCAGCGTCTCGTCCTTCTCCAACACGATGTCGTAGGAGTCCATGTAGCGCTCCCGCCGCTCTTCCACCTGCCCGGGGGAGGGGCAGAGAGTCCCCAGAACGCCCTGCCTTCGGCCTCTGCCTCTCAGGCACCCGGGGCAAGGGGCGGAGGGCATTCGAGCTGCAGCTCCCCAAGAACAGCTCTGGGACAGAGACCTGCCCTCTCGGCAACAGGCACAGGGCGCCACGATTAACCCTCGGGTCAGTGACAGAAAGACAGGACTGGGATTAAAATTTAAAAACCAGATGTGATTTCTAATGCATCTGGACCGAATTTTCACACGGGTCAAGCATTCTAGAGGTCCTCGGCACATGCTGGCTGGCTGTGGAGGGGGGATGCGCAAACTGGTGGCCTTCTAACTTGACACCATACTGAGCCCCTTCATGCTGATGGTGATCCCCGCCCCCCGCCTCTGGTTGGCCCCTGGTCTGTTCTTGTGTTTTCCTTCTCTGACTTATAAACCCACCTCCTGAATACTGACATCTTCCACCTCAGTCATGCCTTAAAGCTATGATTTAGGATTGTAATCAGCCCCCCACTTCCTACACTATCTACCACCGGTAGATGAACCTCCTTGACTCAGTTTCCCCATTTGTAAAACGAGGCATAAGAGTCACTATCTCAGAAGGCTGCCGTAAGGACTAAGTGGGTCAATATGACGGGTATGTGGTGAGCACCCAATAGTGTCTCTGAACTCCGCTGTCGCGCCATGTGCCCGACAGCTGTCATCGCTGTTTTCCCATGAGAATATAGTTCGTGCCACACCTCAGTGCCTCTATGACTTGACCTTGACCGGCACATAGAGGTGTTCGCCAGGCATTTAACAGGCATCGAAACAGAAGCACGCCACTGAGCTGGGAAGCCCTGGTCCCACACCTACCTTGTCATTTAAGAAGCCAATCTTGAGAATGTTCTCCACACCTGGCACCCCATCAGCCATCGTGAGGTCCCCCATGGAGTCTCCCAGCAGGAGGATGTTGGTTTTGCCCTGAAGCTGCTGGAAGTAGCCGGAGTTCTCACAAACGGAGCTGTTCTTGTTGTATGTATGTATGAGCTGGCCCTTAAATCCCTGGAGGAAACCCTAAGCAAGAGAGAGACAGAAGGGCTGCAGGGACCCTCTAGAGCCTGTTCTCTGGAGTCTCTGTCACAGAGGAAAGAGAATCCTGACAGCCAGAGAAATGCCAGAACCTCCTTGTAGTCCAAACTCAGGGCCTGCCAACTAGGTCCTGTAGCCAGAAGCAAACACTGTGGCCACTTTTTTTTTTTTTTTTTTTTTTTTTGCCACAGCAGAGTTGAGTAGTTGTGACAGATCAGAGCCCATCATCCCACAAAATCTAAAGTAGGTACTACCAGGCCTTTTACAACAAAAAGTGTGTAACCCCTGATTTAAAAACTCACAAGGACCCTCAGACATGACCGATCAGCCACTCTGGCGGGAGCACGAAGCCGTGACACAGGCACTGTTCAGGCCACATGTGTGTTTGCCCTTGGTGGTGGGCGCAGCCTCGCCCCAGGTGAACGGAGCAGCGGCCCAGCAGTTGGTGTGAGGGGAAGAAGTCAGAGCCTCGGTCTGGCTCCAGGAAAACAAGTCAAAGTCTAAGCCCTGGAGTACCCAGGATGGCCTGGGACACTGACATGGGGCCTGGCTGAACCCTAAATTAGGTACCCCAGTGAGCTGTCAAACACCAAAGGGTGAGTCCTTCAGAGGTAACTGTCTTTAGTGGGCATGAAGAAACAAGTAAAGGCCTGAGGGCAAGAAGCCAGCAAGAGTTCCCTCCCTTTCCTCCCCAAGTCAGGGTTCAGGGTTTCAGCTGCTGGCGGTTCCCACCCCTCCACCCTCCCAGCCTAAAGGAGATCAGGCTCACGTCTTCGTCAAAGTCCATGTAGTTAGACACGATGTGGATGTTGGGGTGGAACACCTTCATCTGCCGGATAATCTCCTCCAGGATGTCACCAATGCCCGCGGAGAAGATGAAAAGGGGAATGTTGTTCTGGTAGAGGGTGTTGAAGAACGTCTTGTATCCCTCCCTGAAAAGAGACAGATGGACTCTGCAATGGCACTGCCTCTGCTCCTGGTCTTTACTTCCTACTTAGGTGATGTATTTTTAAATTTTTCATTTTCAAAGATTTATTTGGGGCGCCTGTGTGGCTCAGATGGTTGAATGTCTGCCTTCTGCTCGGGTCATGATCTCCAGGTCCTAAAATCGAGCCCCACGTCAGGCTCCCAGCTCGGTGGGGAGTCTGCTTCTCCCTCTCCCTCTGCCCTTCCCCCTGTTTGTGCCCCGTCTGTCTGTCTCTCTCTCTCAAATGAATAAACAAAAGATTTTTTTAAAGTATTTTTATTCGGGTGCCTGGGTGGCTCAATGGGTTAAGCCTCTGCCTTTGGCTCAGGTCATGATATCAGGGTCCTGAGATCGGGCCCCACACTGGGCTCTCTGCTCAGCGGAGAGCCTGCTTCCCGCCCACCCCGCCTGTCTCTCTGCTTACTTGTGATCTCTCTCTGTCCACCAAATAAATAAAATCTTGGGAAAGAAAAGTATTTTTAATACTAGCTTTAAAAAATTATTTATTTGGGGCGCCTGGGTGGCTCAGTGGGTTAAAGCCTCTGCCTTCGGCTCAGGTCATGATCCTAGGGTTCTGGGATCGAGCCCCGAGTTGGGCTCTCTGCTCAGCGGGGAGTGTGCTTCCTCTTTTCTCTCTGCCTGCCTCTCTGCCTACTTGTGATCTGTCAAATAAATAAAATCTTAAAAATATATATATTTATTTAAGAGAGAGTGTGGGTGTGGAGGGAAGGGAGAGGGAGAAAGAGTCTTAAGCAGGCTCCCCACTGAGCACAGAGCCCGACATGGGGCTCCATCCCAGGATCCTGAGATCATGACCTGAGTCGAAATCAAGAGTCAGATGCTTAACTGACTGAGCCACACAGGTGCCTCTAAATTTTTCTTTTTAGAAACATTTTATTATTTTATTTTTTAAAGATTTTATTTATTTGAGAGAGAGAGCATGCGCATGAGCAGAGGAAGGGACAGAGGGAGAAGGACCAGCAGATTCCCCTCCGAGCTGGAAGCCCAAGGCGGGGCTTGTGTAGACACACAGACACACAGACACACACACAGACACAAACACACACACAGGAATACTACTCAGTCATCAAAAAGAATGAAATCTTGCCATGTGCAATGACATGTATGGAACTAGAGGGTATTACGCAAAGCGAAATAAGTCTATCAGAGAAAGATAATTATCATATGATCTCACTCATATACGGAATTTAAGAAACAAGGCAGAGGATCATAGGGGAAGAAAGGAAAAAAATAAAACAAGATGAAACCATAGAGGGAGACAAACCATAGAGACTCTTAACCTCAGGAAACAAACTGAGAGTTGCTGGAGGAGAGGGAGGTGGGGGGATGGGGTGGCTGGGTGATGGACACTGGGGAGGGGGTGTGTTGTGGTGAGCACTGTGTATTGTGTAAGACTGATGAATCGCAGACCTGTATCCCTGAAACAAATAGCACATTATATGTTAATTAAAAAAAAAAAAGAAGAAAGAAAGAACATGGCAGCAGAGAGAGTAGCACTAGGAATGCCGCTGATGATCAAGGATCCTAGGCCAGTCAACTCCCATGTCTGGTTTAATCCAGAACACCAGGCATCACGGTGACCCCAAAGTCTTTTCACCACTGGAGAAAAAGAGCTAGACGCTGTTCGTTCCAGGAGATGAAGCCTTGGTCATATTCCTATTACCTCCACTAGTAGCAGACAGCTTCCTAGGAAGCACTCACAGGTGAGAAATCCTTTAGCTGTATTCAGAGAGGAAAAGCAAGGCCTTCTTCACATCAGCCACTTACGGTGTCTGTCTCTTCTTATTCCCCTAGCAACTAACTCCCCTCCACTCCTTCCCAGCCTCTTTTTGGGAGCAAGCCAGTTTCCAATGTTTCCCAGAGCAAGCCACTTACCTAAGCATTGCATTGGACTCTTTAACCACCTGGGCAATCTGAGCCTTCTGAATCTTCTGTTGGCAAAGGAGATCGTGTGCTTTGGTCCACCTAGAAGCAGACGCCCCAAAAAAGCCCAAATTCCAATCACTAAGTAGGAAAATTATCCTTTCCCTTTTTAGGGCCAAGTCCCCTCTGGAAAGATTAATGGAGGCCTCATCCTTTTCTACCAAGCCACTTCCTGAAGGACTCCGGCTGGCCTTAAAAGGAAGAGGGTGAGGAAGCCGAACCACAGCCACAGGAACAAGAACTGGGTGGGCTAACCGCTGAAGTCCAAGCCCTCCTGAAACCCTCCCTTGGTGACCCCATGTTCTGGAGAACCAGGGCTCTGTCCCCTATAGGCTATGCTGGTTCCTATAGGAAAGTTATCTCCCTGCAGCGTGCAGTCCCCCAAACCCAGGGGCTTCTCCCTCCTTCCAAGGATTCTCAGTGGGCCCCCACTCCAGCAGCAGCCACAAGTAGCCCCTCTGGGGCTGGACGGTTGGTTCTAATAGGGGGCCAGGGCAATTCAGTAAGGTAAGGGGGCCTGCCACCTCATTCAAGCTCAGGAAAAACATACCCCTCTCCCGGACCCATCCATCATGGGGGCCAGGAGCGGTTCAAAACCACCGTCACTCACCATTCCACCATGTGAGGTAACTTCTCTTTGATGGTCCGGTGCGGGTCGATCTCAATTGGGTAATAGTGGTGAAGGAGCGCTTTGAGCTGGGACATCCAAATGAAGAGAAAAGCCGTTAGCCCACATCAAGTTTTCCCCAGCGAAGGCCCACAGCTGAGTGTGAGGAAATAATCACCTAGAAGAGGCAACTCTGTGTTAGGGAGTGATGGACCTGCTGAGCTGGTCAGCCCTACATCCGCACCCTGAGGTGAGGTGAGGGTGAGGTCTAAGAATCCACAAAGACCTTTTGCTCTCAGGTGAGAAGTTACTAGATTTTGTTGTTATTCTCTAGCTCAGTCGACAGGGCTTAACCGGTAAGAAAGGATTAAAGCTGAATTTCCCCAAATGGGGTCCACATTCTCAGGGGGTACGCAAAGTCACTTTAGGAGGCCATGGATACACACTTTTCATTTTAGTAGTTTTGGATTCCTTTTAATGCATATTAAGAAAAAAAAAAACTAGCGCATCATATTCATGCTCTCACAAAGATTGTTTCTTTTCTAATTGCACTCAGATTTTTTTTAAAGGTTTTATTTATTTGACAGAGAGAGACAGAGAGAGCACAAGCAGGGGGAGCAGCAGGGAGAGGGAGAGGGAGAAGCAGACTCCCCACTGAGCAGGGAGCCCTCTTCGGGGCTCGATCCCAGGATCCTGGGACCACGACCTGAGCCGAAGGCAGATGCTCAATTGACTGAGTCACCCAGACTCCCCACATTCAGATTTTTAATAGTGACCCAACTTTAAGTAAAATATGTATTACTGGCCACTCTAACAGATATGGCAAAAATCATGAAAGTGGAAGTAGAAAAATCACGGAAGTGGGTTTGGGAGCCAGCATGTCGGTGGATAACGATCATAGAACCAACATCAGGACAATCAGTTCACCGGCTCCTGTGTGCACCTCTCTTATTAAGATCTCCTTCCATGTCTGGGGAGACCGCATCTGGGACCACGAGTCACACAGGCCAGTCAGTAACAGCACCCAATAAAAACGGGAACTGGTCGGGCAAAAGAATTTTAACTTTAACATATGCCCAGTCTCAGAATATTATGAGATCAATGTGGAGTCCCTGACCATGGGTCCAAAAGAGAGTTAAAGGCAAAGAGCACACACTGACAAAGGGAGAAAACTCCTAAAATGTATTGAGATTTTCAATGTGTGCGTTTTGGGGGGAGTGTGAGAATATTTTTCTAAAAAGCGTAAGAGAATTCAACAGAATATACTTTTTTAAAAAGAAAAAGGGCTTCATGCATAAACTTTGCTTTGTGATTTTTTTCGGGAGCTCATCAACGCCCAGAATCTTAGTTTGCCTTCATTTTGTTATCCTAGAGCAGGCACCCAACCTGTTGTCTTACTTATGGGTGCAGCTTTCTGGAAGCTGGTAAGACATGTATGTGAGGGACCACTAAAAGTGACTTACCAAAAGCAACTGACTAGGTCTGGAGCCAGAATTTACGTTAAGCTAAAAGTGCATCTCCAGAAAGATGGGTTTTAGAAATATAAGGTGCATCTACAATTTGTTGCCCATCTTAATAACAAGTAACCATGACAGAGTATTGGAAAAGCTGATCAAGATGACAGACTGACAGACTGCTTAAAATGTAATTTAGTGAATTTCATAAGGAAGTGAAACTAAATGATACAGCTCTTCAGCAGAAAGAGCTCAGCAAACTACAGAGAAATGTACAGCCAGCAGGGCTCTCCTCTGGCAAAGAGGCCAGAATGTGGAACAAAGTAAAATGAACTCCAAGGCTGCATGATTTATATATAATATTTGTATGCATCTCATGGAAGTGGGCGTTATCATATAGTGACATTAATTCAGAAGTCTTTCTTGATACTTGTTACCTTGCCAAAAAAATTATATATTTTTAAAAAGACTTATCTATTTTAGAGAGAGAGAGGTGGGGGGAGGGTGCACAGGGGGAGTGTCAGAGGGAGAGGGAAAGAATCTCAAGCAAACTCCCTGCTCAGCAGGCTTAATCCCAGATCCCACCACCCTGAGCCAAAACCAAGAGTCAGATGCTCAACCCACTGAACCACCCAGGTGCCCCCCCCACCCCAATTACATTATTAAAGAAACAGCATAATGTAGTGAAAAGAGTTTGGGACAGTATTAGATCTATGGGAAAACCAAGCTCTCTGTGTCTTGCCTGTATGACCCTTGAAGGAGTTGCTTATCCTCTTCAAGCCTGTTTTCTCATCTGTTAAATGGAGATAATAGTGGTTCTATCCACCCCTTGGAGTTGCTGGAGGGTTAAACAGCAAATATTGAAGTCTCTTGTAAACTCTATAACTCGCAGAATGCATAACATCCATATGCTAACCACCAATTGTCACATGTCTTGAACAAAAAGGAAACACTGCCCCAGTCTATGAGACTAGGTCCACCTGAACATAAGAACAATTTTTTTAAAATATTAATCTTCCAAGGTCTCTACCCTGGAATCTTTGGTGCTAACCGAGACCTATCTCAAGTAGAACATGACAGCCATCTCTGAACAAAGAAGGGGCTGTAACCCACCTCATTTTGGCACTCCTCACTGATGATCTTGCTGTTATCCAGAATGTCTGCAAACACACAAAACTCCTTTCATTTGCCACTCAGAAGCCACCATCTTGTCAAGCCCCAAAAAGCAAGCTAGTATGTGACTTACTGTAAGAAGAAGGGCATCGCTTTCCATTATATGCAAACCTGCTCAAGGTCATGTCAAAATCAGAGATGACCTAAAATGCAAAAAAGAGATGCTATCCATACAGATGCCTTATGGTGTGGCCCTGCCCGGGCAGGAGAAGATTATGAAAGGCAAACCAGCTCAGTATCCAGCCAGTAGGCAAAGCCCTGCAGGAGTTAGGAAGGGGTTGGGAGGGGGGAGGGAGAACTAATCCTAGTTAGTAGCAGCCTGCTATGCCTGAGGACGCCCAGACTCTTGGAGGTCGCTGGCAGGGTGGGGACTGAAGAATCAAGACCCTCTCTGACTCTTAGCCTTGCCATCTCATTGCCTTGGGTCCCTCCCAAGGTGACCCATCACATCTGCAACTTCCTGGGGAGCCCGCTGACCCGGCTAGTGTGGAAACAAGGCCCCAGGGCCTGGTGCTGGGTGCCTTCTACCTAGTAAGAGGAAGCAGACGCTGGTCATGACCGACAAATTTGAAATGTCGGTTTTCCGGCAGGTGGACTCTAACCCAGCGCAATCAGGTGGAGCAACCGGTTCGCCCTCCGGCCGCTGGCCATTTGTAGGGGCTCAGGGCCGGCAGCGTCCGCGGCAGCGCGGGCAGGCCCCTTGGGCCGGTCACCTCCCCAGCCGCCCCACGTCGCCCCCGCCGTACCTGCAAGCGGTCTCCCCCGCCTCTGCGGAGGGCGCCCACGATCTCCTGCACCCGCCCGGGCTGCCGCATCAGGACCGTGGCCTTCATCAGGGTGCTCACCTGTCCCGAGACCCGAGAGAAGCGCTGACCCCGGCACCGCGCTGGGCCCAGGGGGAGCCCGGCGCCGGCTCCGCAGCCCTGCGAGGCAGGGCCGGGGCGCGCGAGGCGCACAGGGGGGCTCCGGGCCAGACCCGGGCGCCTACTGGCCGAGGTGGCGCGGCGGGGCCCAGGCGGCCAGCTGGGAGCCTCGGAGCGCCCCGGGGATCGGAGCCCGCCCCACGTCGGACGCTTCCTCCCGCCTCACCTCCTCCGCCATGGCGCTCGCGGCCGGGACGACGGCGCCGGGACAACGACCTCCCCGCGCCCGCACTGCGCAGGCGTCGCCCGCCGCAAGGAGGCCGGGGAACAGCGGGCGGGGGACCGGGTGGCGGGCGGGGCCAGGAGAGGGCGGCGCCCGCGCTGGGCAAGACCCCGAGTGCCGGCTCTGTGTTGAGCAGGGTGAGGGTCCCAAGAGTTGGGGTTACCGGGTGCCACCGTCGACAGCAAAAGTACTGGCTTGGGGCGCCTGGGTGGCTCAGTGGGTTAAGCCACTGCCTTCGGCTCAGGTCATGATCCCAGAGTTCTGGGATCGAGTCCCGCGTCGGGCTCTCTGCTCAGCAGGGAGCCTGCTTCCCCCTCTCTCTCTGCGTGCCTCTCTGCCTACTTGTGATCGCTCTCTGTCAAATAAATAAATAAATTCTTTAAAAAAAAAAAAAAAGTACTGGCCAGAGGGGTCATTTCCAGACGCAAACTTTGCAAAACACAAAAGCCGCAGGCAGGGAGGGGGTATGGAAAACATTCAGAAGGGGTTTAACCGGGCCCACTTCTCATCACAGAAGACAATGAGCGACTAACACAAGTCCGCAGGGCAGGAAGGCCCTGGACAGCTCGGCCAGCGTGAGCTCTAATCAGCTTCCCTTCCTTCTGCCTCCTCTGACTTGGTTTCGCTGAATTCAGTGTCTGGGGAGCCAAGTGCCCAGCAGTGGAAGAAGGTCTAGATGATGCTACACAGATACAGAACTGGGCACCTGAAGTGGGCAACAGGAGCTAGAATGGATTAAAACTCTTATATGGCGTTGGTGGTCACAGTCCTACTCCAGATTCAAGGGCTTGGAAGGTGTGGGTGATCTTCAGCCTGAATGGTGGGGGAGGGGGGAAGGAAGGAGGACAGAGACAGGAGAGAGTTCCAGAACCTGAGGCCACAATCCTGAGAGTGATCTCACTGCGGGCCCAGGATTCTGGAACTTGGGCTGCCTGATGGGCCCTATATGAAAGATGTAGTAGGGAAAAGGAGCGACAGCAGGCTAAAGGGGCCCCCCACAACCCTCCCCAACACCCTAGGAGAGCAGCCTCTCTCCGCTGGTCCCAGGGTGCCATGGAGATGGAGAGCGCGGCGGCCTCCACACGTTTCCACCAGCCTCACATGGAGAGGAAGATGAGTGCGATGACCTGTGAGATCTTCAACGAGCTTAGGCTAGAGGGCAAGCTCTGCGACGTGGTCATCAAGGTCAATGGCTTTGAGTTCAATGCCCACAAGAACATCCTCTGTAGCTGCAGTTCCTACTTTAGGTATAACAGGGTTGCCAAACTAAGCCAAAGGGGGACTTGGGCTCATTCTGAGACATTTTGGTTCATTTCATGTATCCCACCCCATCATCTTAAGTTAGGGACACTGTCAAAATTCTGAGCTCCCCTAGCCTGGCTCCTTTGTCTTCTGAAGAGGCACGCCTATGGCCGGAGCCTCCTCTCTGCTTTCCAACTGGATTTCAGCCAACTCTTAGTGGGCCAGGTGCTTTTTTCCTTTGATTCTCACCCAAACTAATCTTTGGGAAGGTTGGACACCCATCCTGGATTTCCCACTTAAACCTAGAGGACAGTGCTGCCGACCCTTGTGCCCCCATCCCAGTAGAGACTCTCTCAAACAGGGTGATGAATTGACAAGGATTGAGCAGATGGGAAGGAGGATGCGGGAAGGCCCAAGGAAGTGTTTGTCAGAAGATAAAGGGAGTTTGGGCCACAAGCACTGGGACCCAGGAAGCAGCAGAGCTATTTTGTTCATGAGCTGAAAATGTTTGAGTTCTTAGTTCCAATGAACTAAGAACACATGATACATGTGTTCCATCTGTTGCTAAAAACTCTCATTTCCTTTAGACCTACAACAGGGTCTACAAAAGACCAGATAGTGAATATTTTAAGGCTTACTGGCCATACAAGCCTCTGTCACAATGACTGCCCTCTGCCTTTATAGTGGGAAAGCAGTCATAGACAATACTAAATGAGAGGGCATGGCTGTGTTCCAATAAAAATGATTTATGGGTGCTGAAATTTGAATTTATTATAATCTCCAGGTGCTGCAAAACCTCCCCACTTAAAAATGTAAAAAAAGGGTGTCTGGGTGGCTCAGTCAGTTAAGTGGTTAAATTCTTGATTTCAGCTCAGGTCATGATCTCAGGGTCCTGAGATCAAGTGCCGTGTTGGGCTCCAAGTTAGGCATGGAGCCTGCTTAAGATTATCTCCCTTTCCCTCTGTTCCTGCCCCCCAACCCCACCCCTCCCCAACTCTCTCTCTCTAAAAAAAAGGGGGTGGGGCTCCTGGTTTGCTCAGTGGGTTAAAGCCTCTGCCTTCGGCTCAGGTCATGAACCCAGGATCCTGGGATCAAGCCCCGAATCGGGCTCTCTGCTCAGCGGGGAGCCTGCTTCCCTTCCTCTCTCTCTGTCTGCCTCTCTGCCTACTTGTGATCTCTGTCTGTCAAATAAATAAATAAAATCTTTAAAAATAAATAATTCAAAAAAATTAAAAAAAAATTTTTTTTTTAAAGTAGAAAACATTCTTAGCTTGTAGGTGGTACAAAAATAAGAGGTGGACCAAATCTGGCCCAGAGGCTGTAGGTTTGCAGACCCCTGCTCTAGGGAAGAATCTCATTTCCAAGCCCATATTCTTGTAAACCACCTGGAAAAAAGAGGAAAAACTTGTCAGGGCAGTTTCTTCTGTCCTGTTCAACACCTAAAAAAGTACGTAGCTATACAGTAGAAGCCCAATAAATAGTTCTGGAATAGTACACTGTCAATAATTATTTATTGAGTGCCTATTTTATGACAGGCACTATTGGGGTACTAGAAATAAAACACTGAGTAAAGAGACAAACGTTTGTTTTCTCATGAAGTTTACCTCCTAGTAGGAGGAATAGGCATTCAACAAATAAAAAAAAATAGCAGATCACAAGTGCTAGGTGGAAAAAAGGAAGGTAGGGAGATTTTATTTATTTTTAAAGATTTTATTTATGAGAGAGAGAGAGCGCACACCCAAGCGTGGTTGGGGGCAGGCGAAGGGAGAAGCAGACTCCCCTCTGAGCAGAGAGCCCAATGCAGGACTCGCTCTCAGGACCCTGGGATCATGACCTGAGCAGAAAGCAGATGCTTAACCAACTGAGCCACCCAGGCGCCCCAGGTAGGGAGATTTTAAATAGAAAGGTGGTGATTTTATATAGGATGGTTTGCTGACAAAGTGACATTTGAACAAAGACTTTAAGGGGGATGTGGGAGTGAGAAATACGGAGATCCGCAGCAGGGAGCCTTCCAGGCAGAGAACACTGCAGGTACAAGAGGACCAAAAATGAAACACCTCTGGTGTATTCAAGGAAAGCAAGGCTGGTGGGACTGGCATGGAATGAGGGGGACAGTGGGAGGAAGTGACCAGAGAGGTATTACTGGTCTAGATCTCAGAGGACTTTTGTACTCCCTGGCAAGCACTTTGTATTCTACTCTGAGCAAGAAAGGTTTTGGGTGGAAGGGTACATAAACTCATAAGGTGGTTGGGGTATGACTGTAAGTCCTGGCAGCATCAAGGGCAGAAGCAGGGGTATCCATTAGAGGGTTACTCCCATCTAGCCTGGAGATGGTGGGGGCTTGGACCAAGGAGGTGGCAGTCAGAGGTGAGGAGTGATCAGACTCTGGGTGCATGCTGGTTGAACAGTACTTATTAAAAAACCATCTTGCTCAAGTTTAATTTTCTTAAGCAAGATCGAGATAGAAGACATCTAGGTCTTATTCCTGGCTCTAGGTCTTATTCCCGGCTCTAGATCCCAATTTTTCCACCCACAAAATAGGGAAAAGTTCTACTTTTCATGAGGATAAGGAGAGTGACCAAAGTCAAAGTTCTTGGCAAGGTTCTCTTGCCCATTGTATAAGATGCAGAGTCTGCCTGCCCCCTTCCCTTCCTCATGCCTATTTATTTCTAACATACTCACTGTGCACTGTTTGGGCAATGTCCAAACTCTCCTCGACGAAAGACAGTGGGAGAACCTGTTAAACTGGAGAGAAATGTTTCAGTGGCTGCTAGTTTCTTTCTTTTTTCCAGAGCTTTGTTTACAAGTGGCTGGAACAACACTGAAAAGAAGGTATACAACATTCCTGGCATTTCCCCTGACATGATGAAGCTAATTATTGAATATGCATACACCCGGACCGTCCCTATCACACCGGACAATGTGGAGAAGCTGCTGGCTGCTGCAGACCAATTTAACATCATGGGTATTGTCAGGGGTTGCTGTGAGTTCCTCAAGTCGGAGCTGTGTTTGGATAACTGTATCGGCATCTGCAAGTTCACGGACTACTACTACTGTCCAGAGCTGAGGCAGAAGGCCTACATGTTTATACTGCACAACTTTGAGGAGATGGTGAAAGTCTCGGCCGAGTTTTTAGAGCTCTCAGTCACTGAACTGAAGGATATCATTGAGAAAGATGAGCTCAACGTCAAACAAGAAGACGCTGTATTTGAGGCCATTTTAAAATGGATTTCTCATGACCCCCAAAATAGGAAGCAGCATATTTCAGTTTTGCTTCCCAAGGTCAAGTTTAGTTATTTTTTGTGGGATGCTTAATTGCTCATGTTTGGTTCATTTATCCCGGAGGGACTGTGCGAAGAGCCACATTCAGCTGCTTGGCAGATTCTGGGGCTGTATTCACATACACTTATATAGAAGGCTACTATTCTGTGGAATTTTGCAGGGTTTTTTTCTTTCTCGACAGTGCTAGCTTCTTCTACCTCATTTATATTCTTTGACCAAAATTCTCCCTGGCAGTGGGGGAAGGAGATGGCAAGGCCTTCAAAAGAATTCTAAAGGGTCTTCCTTTCACCCATTTTTATTCTGTGAGTTTCCCCAAACCCCAGGTAGAAGTGGGATAGACACCAAACTGTATTATGTATAATTATAGCCATTTGGTGCTAATCTGTGTTATTTTATACAGAGAAACATAGATGTTCAATGACTGAACAATCACCACAGCTTTCTCTGGTCTGATAGTACTGCCCGGGGCCCAGGAAGGGGCTAGCTCTGTGAACACTTGAGGTCCCTTCTATCTAGCTCATTCTCAGCATCCAAATGTATACCCCCTCCGCAAAACTGTGAGCTGTAAATTTCAAGCTGTATTTAACTGTGAGCTGTAAGTTTCAAACACAAAATATGACCTTGCTGCCATGCAAAGGCAGACTGTAAGCAGGGAGATTCGGAGATGGGTTTTCCAGGTACCCTCACCTCATCTCACTTTCTGTATTTCTTTCTTAGGTTCGCCTGGCCCTAATGCATGCTGAGTACTTCATGAACAACGTGAAGATGAACGACTATGTCAAAGACAGTGAGGAATGCAAGCCAGTCATCATCAATGCCCTAAAGGCCATGTATGACCTCAACATGAATGGACCCTCTAATTCTGACTTCACCAACCCACTCACCAGGCCCCGCCTGCCCTATGCCATCCTATTTGCAATTGGTGGCTGGAGTGGTGGGAGCCCCACCAATGCCATTGAGGCATACGATGCTCGGGCAGACAGATGGGTGAATGTCACTTGTGAGGAAGAGAGTCCCCGTGCCTACCACGGGGCAGCCTATTTGAAAGGCTACGTTTATATCATTGGGGGGTTCGATAGTGTAGACTATTTCAATAGCGTTAAGCGTTTTGACCCGGTCAAGAAAACGTGGCATCAGGTGGCCCCGATGCACTCCCGACGTTGCTACGTCAGTGTGACAGTCCTCAGCAATTTTATTTACGCCATGGGAGGATTTGACGGCTATGTGCGTCTGAACACTGCTGAACGTTACGAGCCCGAGACCAACCAGTGGACGCTCATCGCCCCGATGCATGAGCAGAGGAGTGACGCGAGTGCCACGACACTCTACGGGAAGGTAGGACTGGAGGGGGGAAAGAACGCGTCCAGAAGAATGTTCTTCTTTGTTTTGGGGGGGCAGGTGGAAAATAGAAGGGGCAGCACTCACTCTGCAGGACTAACTCCGTCCTTAAACGACGAAGTGGCCCTTTGTAACTGTCCTTTAACATTTTACTCATTAAAAAGTGGCCCTTTGTAACTATCCTTTAACATTTTACTCATTAAAAAGCGATGTATGCACACACAGGAGAAAGAATGATCGTACAGGCTGGCATCAGAAGGGTTCCCTCATCACTGCCACATACACACCCTTTCTTTCCACTCCCCAGTGGTGACGATTTCAGTTACCTTGCGCCTCTCTCCACACAGGTCTACATATGTGGCGGTTTTAACGGAAACGAGTGTCTGTTCACAGCCGAAGTGTACAACACTGAGAGTAATCAGTGGACAGTCATAGCACCCATGAGAAGCAGGAGGAGTGGAATAGGTGTAATTGCTTATGGAGAGCATGTATATGCGGTGAGTTTATCTCGTATCACACCAAAACGATAACCCTAGCTTTTTTGTTCGCAAATAGGTTTACACTGCTGGTAAGCATTTGAAAAGCATTTTTTTTCCCTGTGGAAAATAGTGGAAAGAGGGAGGTATGAAATCACTGGTTCTCCACCCCCACCCCCAATGGTGGGCTCTTCCTTGGTGCACAGAAGCCATGGCTAACAGTCAACCGTGTTTCCCTTGCTGTCCATAGGTAGGTGGCTTTGATGGAGCAAATCGACTTAGGAGTGCAGAAGCCTACAGCCCAGTGGCTAATACTTGGCGCACAATCCCCACTATGTTTAATCCTCGGAGCAATTTTGGCATCGAGGTGGTAGACGACCTCTTGTTTGTGGTGGGCGGCTTTAATGGCTTCACTACCACCTTTAATGTGGAGTGCTATGACGAAAAGACGGACGAGTGGTATGACGCCCATGACATGAGCATCTACCGCAGCGCTCTGAGCTGCTGTGTGGTGCCGGGGCTGGCCAACGTCGGGGAATATGCGGCTAGACGGGACAACTTCACGGGATTAGCACTGCGAGATGAAGTCAAGTACTCCGCTTCGACAAGTACCCTACCTGTATGAGCTGCTTCATTTAGCTAATAAAAAGTCTAAGCAATAAGAATTACTTCTTTTTTTAAATAAATGCAGTGTTTAAACTTGTAAGAGTACTTGAAAATGTTCAACTTAAGGGAGCCAAGGGTTGGATGAACGAGGGAGTAAGAGGGAAGGGAGAAAGCATTTACAACCAACGGTGCAGCATTAAAAAAGAAAAATCACACAGTGCAAACCAGCTTTAAAGAAATATGTTTATTTAAAACTTACATTGAGACAATTAATAGCTTCAACACAGAACAAGATAGCTTTAGGAACATAAAACAAGCTATTTTACAATATGTCTCAAAGCGTCCTAAATTCTACATCTCCTCTGACTTAAAGGGAGAGAGCCAAGATTATATTTTCAGTAGAGAAGGGGCTTGGATACCGATAGCCCAAAATACTCACGGTGTACCAACTTGAACTAAGGATGTATTTTACAAATAACTCAATGAGCCCTAGCACATGGATGGTAATCTTCAAACATCAAGCAAGCGTAATTTTTCACAAGTGCATTATTATGCAGGAGGATTAAGTTCACAACAAGTGCTCTACTGTATGTGCTTCAATGTCAGACATTCGTAGTGATGCTCAGAGAGTAAGACAAAAGCCCTACCAAGGTAATCAACAAAGCCGTTATTTGGCTATCTAATTAAATTCCTTGAAGCAAGATGACTACTACATTATGTTACTGTTATTGTATTACTCACTCAACTATGAGCTGTTTTGTTTCCAATGACCAGAACACGTTATAATATAGGCATTATAACAGCAACAAAAATGGACTATTCTCAAGAAAGCGACAAACTGGAGTGGACTGTGCCACAATGTTTGAAAATTAAAGGAGAGACTGAACTGCTTCTCAAATATTCTACAGTTAAATGGCAACCTATAAATACCCTATTTTTCTAGTGAAGGCAGAGGACTTGCTTCACAATTCTGTGGACTTTCAAAAGACAGGAAGTGTGGCCAACATGCCCTTTTTATTTAAGCTTAATTAGATGAAAGTACAAAAAAAAGTCCCTTTAGTTATGCTTGTTAGGCCAAGTAACTAAAATAATACAATTTAGCTTGTCTACCTACAAGAATAGTGTCTTATTAGAACAATATGAAGCAGAGAATGAAGTATTTAAAACATCGCACATGCTACACTAGTCAAGAAACAAAGAGGAAAAGAGTGTACCCTCGAAACCGCCTTACCAGCAGCCTGAAGAGTTTAAAAAACAAAAGCACACAAATCTTTGATAAACACTATCTTTCCAGCTTCAAACCTCTGTTTTCTCTCTCTATATATATGAAAGTCAATATTTTAAAAGTTTTTGGTCCCAACAATACTATATAAAACTGAGTGACCAAAACAAAACTTCATCATGAAGTCAATGAATTAAGATTTGTTAGCAAAATATTTTTGAATTGGCACAGCAAAAGCAAAGTTGGATATCAAGATATACAAGACTAATCATGCAAACTGCAAGTGAGAGGTATTACTTAAACACTAAGCTCACGACTGACATTCTCAATAGATACCACAGATTTGTTTTCTTAAAACCATGGTGGGGTAGGTATAGTTAAGGAATATCCATTCTAAGACAGAAGTAGCACTCAAAATTATATATAAATATTACTTTTTGGTATAATCAATTCCTCTTTTTTCTTTCCACAAAACAAAAACAAAAGCAACAACAAGCACACAAGGTCTGCTGAATATGTGTTAAGCTGTCCTTTTTAAACCTATATTTTTAACTGCTTAAAATACCAAACGCATTCTTTTAAGTTCTCATCAAAAAGGAAACTTCTTTCCCCAAGAGCCATTTTAGGCTTGTGATCATAGTCAGAACCTTTCTAAATACTCTGGAAGTTATTTCCAGTTTAGATTTCAGAATGTCAGCCTTGAACAGATTTAAGCAAATCTGGTTTCCTTCCTTATTAACAAGTTAGTTAGGATATTTCAGAAACACAAGTTATTGATGTGAAGTCACACATGTGAATTCAAATATGAAAATTAGAAATCCAGTCGTCAGGAAAACCTGCACACATCATGCAAGGAAGGACTTACCCCTTCTTTTCAGCCATGGCCTAGGCAGCCTGCTGAGTTAAAAAAACAACAGTTTCAATCAAGTGTTCAAAACCAGATTATACCTAAATCTTAGAGGAGTTAAAACTTGTCACATCCCCTGAAGAAAGACCACCCCCCAAATAACTTGGTAACAATGTCTCAGAAGACAACTCTGAGATAAGATCCAAAAATCTTAAATCACACCTTTTAGAGAGAAACTGCCACTGTAGTGAGCTACTAAATTATTTCACCACCACCAAGAAAAGGAAGCACTAGCTACCACAGTCTATCAGGAGAACATCACTCAGTGAGCTTCTCTGTCTCATTTGCACAGACCTCTCTCAACTCAGAATTAGCACTTCTCAGAAATGGCTTTTTTCAAAATAACTACAAATGGAAATTGGTAAGATGGTAGATGTGGCATAGGATAATATATCTTCATACAGAAATAGGACTTGGAAGTTTACTACCCCACTCCAATGGAAATGAAATGGTTTTAAAGCGGATTTCCAATATATTTATTGACAAACTGTCCTAGGCAGGAATACTAATTCAAGGGCTAAATATTAAAAGTCTTGCAGCAAACTGAGAGCCAAAATTTCTGGTTGTGCTTTTTTTGATATTTGATACAATAAGGAGGTTAATTATAACGGACTAGGGGAAAAAAATCACTTCACTTGGAATTCAGTACTTCTAGAACCGCATTCTGGAATGTCTAAGGAGACAGACATTCTGAAAGAAACAAGAAACATAAAATGGACCCCTTTTGCAACACATTAGGGCAAGAGTCCTCTAAGCTAACCGAGTACTAATTTGTATAAAGCTTTGGAGTGCATTCGAGAATCGAAAAATGCATAAAATAAATAAAAGGTAACTAAAGCAATACATTTTTAAGAGCCATAGTTGTGTACCTAAATTTGGTATTCCAGGGTCAAAGTTCCCATAAAAGTCTAGGGCAACTGGATAAAATAGAACAACCAGGGCTGAGAAACAATAAGGCTTCTCTTTAACCAATTTCTCTAAATTGTCACTTCCTTCCCATTTTGGAAAACATTTCTTTTAGAAAGGAATGAGGATTCTATACAATATACATTAGAGCAAAATTTAAAATTGAAGGCATTAAGTGTCGATTGTCATAGGCATTATTTACACTCAGTAATTTATCCTCAAATAAGCCTGCAACTCCTGAAGAAAGTGTTTAAATGTTTTAATGCCTTTCATTGCTCAGTCTATGCGAACACTACTTTTCTTTCTAAAGAAACAAATTTCACATATATAACTTCCTCTGTATTAAACCAATCAGCTAAAGATCAATACTCTTGTCAACTACCATCATCTCAGAGCAATGGCTCCAAGTCTGTAACAGATGCTGAAGAAAAATATTCAAAAAATAATGAGCCAATCACAAATTTTTCATCAGTCATCTCTTCTAGAAAGAAACAACAGAATTTCTAGATAAACACATACAATGAAATACCAATGCAAATATTCTGCAATCATCTTGCTGAAATATTGTGCTTTTCCCTTCAAATCTCAGTCTTACTATTGCACACACCTCCTGCAGATGAGGGCTCAATGCATAAAATCTGCCCTTTTCAAAACCAGCCATTCAGGAAAAAAATCAAAAGGAATATCAAAGTAAATGTGCAAATAAACTGTTGCTTAAAGCATGTTCAAAACAGTAAGTCCCTAAGACAAAAGAGTTTTAACTTGTTGGCAAAAAAACAGCCAAGTGATTATCCCTGGTTTTTCCACTTGTCATTAGTAAGATCTCATTTAGCTAGCACATCCCACACAAACCAAAGACAGAAAAAGACTACAAACCAACAAACGTTACCATATACTAAATCGGGTTTCCCATTCTTCAGTTTTTTAACTATATTTCCTTTATATGGGGCAATAATCAGTTTAGGTAGAAAATAAGTTATCGACATACTTTTTCAAGTAACAGTCTGGGTCTCCTCAGCCTCACGAAACAGGTACAACTGTTTCAAGCTGCACCTTTTAGAGAATCTAGCATTCGATCTGAGAGCTCGGCACTCGTCGCATGTTTAGGGCATGCCGATGTATTTCTTGCATCTGTCTGATCCGGTCCTTCTGCCACATTAAGTTTTGAGGCATAGGATATCTCTGTGTTCCATGCAAGTACCGGTATGGGATTCTTATGTGGCAAGCCGTGGCTCTACAACGTGGCTGTGGCATGGGAGGAAGAAGCATCCACCGCTTTCTTTCCGCACAGTATCGATAGGCTTCCTTCCGATACTGTTTGTCAATATCATCACTGTTTTTCCAGCCTCCGATAATGAAAACGTCATCTTTGTAGTAGCAGATGGCTGCTCCTTCGATGCTTAGGACTTCTGGAGGTAAGCTTTCAAGTATCTCATCGGAAACTTGACTGGCAATTTTTCTTACTGCCTCTTCATTTTCTAAAGAATAACTCTTAGGACAGCATGATGCTGTCTGATAAAAGTTTGAATTGACCACAGACATTTGGAAAAAACAGTAATTGTCAATAAGTGGCAAAGATTCCACATCTTGCCACTGTCGAGTCTCTGTATCATAGCATGTAATTACAGCTTTTAGTCCATCTTCCGTGTCCCGGTCCACAGGAGTGCGGGCAGCGATGTATACAAACCGATCTTCAATGGCTAGCGCTTTGACATCTCGAAGAATCTTTGGTGCGGACTCCAAGTTGTGCCATTTATCTAGCTCGGGATTATAAACAGTCACATCTTTAAAGCCAGGACTAAAGTTGCCATGTCCTCCAATGCTGTAGAGCTTCCCTTTGACTTCTGTTAACCCAAAAGAATGCTTCCTTGTCATCAGACTACAAACATGTTCCCATGTATTCAAATTTGGGTTGTATCTTTCCACAGTTTTAGCAAACCCTGGCTCCATTGATCCAGCAACATACACATAGGACTCTGTTACTGCAACAGCATGTCCATCAAGGTGATTATGAATATGGGGCAGGTTTACCCATCTGTCCTCATCGACAAAATATCCCACACATTCACTTAAATAATCCCCTCCTTCTGACACGCCTCCAATAACCATGATCACGTCCATATTTTGCCCATAGCGAGGTAATAATGAGACATGAGAGGCGGGGTGCTGGAAGGTGCCAGATTGTATGTTTTCAGCCCTCAGAGCATGCCTCTCTACTGCATCGGCCACTAACTTGACGCAAACTTCATTATTGGCCACCAGCCTCTCTGGTTTGACATGCCGAGTAAGGTAAGTAGGTTTCATCTGGGACAATCTCAGCAACTTAAAAAGTTCTTCAAAGTATCTTTCTCTCTCTTCTGCATTTCTCTGAACCCACTTCAGAACTGTTTCAAAGAGAACCTCCTCGGAATCCACCGTAATTTCCAAGTCTGACAGCCAGTCTCGGATGAGATGGAAAGGTAAAGTATAAAACTCTTCATCCTGAATGACTTTGTGGAAATTTCTCCGTATCATATCGGCAGCTTTCAGAGCAAGTTGGCTCAAGGTATACATGTGAGCTAAGCTATGAATGGCCACACAATTGGAGAGATGAAGTTTTTTCTTGAGAAATTCTCCACAAAATTCTTTTAAACGAATTAAAAGGAACCTAAAAATCAAGAAAAAGAAATTTTCAAATGTGCATATTTTTTGTGGTTGCATTTTAAGAACATCTGAATTATACAAATTAAAATGGTAAGCTTTATCTCACTTTACGCCCAACATCTGAAAAAAAGGCAAAGCTCCCCAAATTAAAAAAGGATTATGCTGAAAAGTATATTTAAAAGCATAAAGTCATCTCTATGTAGGATATACTTTAAATTATTTGTATTATATAGTTTATATATAATTATACATGATACATACAACACACACACAGTGGAGATTTCTTCATAATGTAAGGTTTCCTGGAACATATCCTTTGATAAAGTACAACAGAAAAAAATATATATATACAATTTCACTCATATGTGGGACTTGAGAAACAAAACAAACATGCAGAGAGAGAGAAACCAAGAAACAGACTCCTTAACTATAGAGAACTGATGGTGGGGCACAGAGTGGCTCGGTCATTAAGCATCTGCCTTCAGCTCAGGTCATGATCCCAGGATCCCAGGATCCTGGGATGGAGCCCCGCGTGGGGCTCCCTGCTCAGCAGGAAGCCTGCTTTTCCCCCCACTCTCCCTGCTTGTGTTCCCTCCCACTGTGTCTCTCTCTGTCAAATAAATAAATAAAATCTTAAAAAAAACCAAACAAACAGATGGTTACCAAAGGGAAGGAGGAGGTTGAAATGGATGATGGGGGATTGGGGAGTGCAGTAATCATGGTGAGCCCTGGGTAACGTACAGAATTGCTGAATTACTGCTGTACACTTGAAACTAATAAAACACTGTATTTAACTATACTGGAATTAAAATTTAAAAAATTTTTATTTTATAAAGATTTTATTTATTTATTTGACAGAGAGAGACAGTGAGGGAGGGAACACAAGAAGGGGGGAGAGCAGACTTCCCATTGAGCTGGGAGCCTGATGTGGGGCTCAATCCCCGACCCCCAGACCTGAGTTGAAGGCAGACACTTAATGACTGAGCCACCCAGGCACCCCTAAAATAAAAAACTTAATAAAAAATAAAATGCAATAGTCCCACGCTTTATTTTTATTGGCAAAAGTACAAATCCCAATCCCAATTTGTCTATGCCATTCCTGTCCTAATCCCTGGTCAATCACCTGCCTTTTCTTCAATGAGGCAGGGTCTCAGGGAAGATACTTTATTAGGCCTTGACTAAGTGGTACAGGAGCTGTGGCTTCTGGGGGCTATGTCTGCTCAAATATCAGAAGGAACAGCAGTGGAAGCCTCCTGTCAGAGATTTTAATTTTTCTCTTACTCAGTTTTCTTCCTGGGCAGCTGCCAATGGGGGTTGGGGGTGGTGCTGGGAGGGTGTGGCCTTTCAGAAAAAGCAGGGGGTGGGGGGTGGAGGAGTGGCAAGGCAAACTCAAACACCAGTAACAAAGGTATGAAAGTGGTTTGGCGTGCAGCTGAGGAGGAGCTGTCTGCTCACCTAAATTCACTGACACATACTCTCTTGCACAGGGTGTTTGGAAACACCGCTCTATGAAAACAACAGGTAGTGGGGCGCCTGGGTGGTTCAGTGGGTTAAAGCCTCTGCCTTCAGCTCGGGTCATGATCTCAGGGTCCTGGGATGGAGCCCCGCATCGGGCTCTCTGCTCAGCAGGGAGCCTGCTTCCCCCACCTCTCTCTGCCTGCCTCTCTGCCCACTTGTGATCTCTGCCTGTCAAATAAATAAATAAAATCTTAAAAAAAAAAAACAACAGGTAGCATATACTAGGCATGTGCCATGTTCTGGGCAGTGTGCTGGATACTTCCTGTTATTTCCTTGAAAGAACCCTTGAAGGAAGGTATGATCAACAGTATATGGGTGGTAGGGACAGGAATGTTGCCTCAGAGATGATGGGTAAGATTAGATGTGATGGTTGCAAGATACTTAGAACACTGTCTAACAGCAGGCAGCTGCTAAAGCAGATGGAGAGAATTTTAAGAGTTTTAGGTAAACTGCCTGGGGCGTTCTCTCCTCACCTCCAATTCCCCTATAAAGCAGGGGCAAATTTGAAAAATAAGCCCACACAACAGACACAAACATAGCTTGAGTGATTCCAATGACCCTTATCTACCCATTTTCATTCAACAAACCTCCCTCTCTCATATCTATACCTGCCCCCATCCTTCCTCACCCTCTAATGAATGACCCAACCCTGGGCTTTGAGAAAACAGAAGAAGTCAGGCAGAAACTCCATCTCCCCACCACCCAATCTGCCTGCAGGTCTATCCTATAACTCTGCATTCCCAGTCCAACTTTTCCATTTTAAATACGGGTTCTGTCCCCTTCCTGGTTTTAAGGGCTTTGCTCCTGCAATTATTCCTCCAATTCTATAACATCAATTTCTCCTCTTCTTCTGATTTTTTTTTTTTTTAAAGCACACAAACAAGCTCAAATATCTCCTATCTTGGGCGGGGGGGAGACCTCCCCTGACTCTTCCCCAAATATTTCCACGTGTTATCATTATTCTGACCCTCTTTATAGGCTCTTGTTAATGCGATCAAGGACCTCTCTTATTGCCAAATCCAACAATCTATTATGGTTGACAGAGGTGACATGCTCAGGCTACTCTCTCCTCTACACTCTGTAAGACCTATCTCCTCTGCTGGTTCCTTAACATTTTGGAACCCCAGGATGCGATCTTTTTTTTTTTTTTTTTTTAAGATTTTATTTATTTATTTGACAGAGACAGAGATCACAAGTAGGCAAGGAGGCAGGCAGAGAGAGAGGGGGAAGCAGGCTCCCTGCTGAGCAGAGAGCCCGACATCCCAGGACCCTGGGATCATGACCTGAGTCAAAGGCAGAGGCTTAACCCACTGAGCCACCCAGGCGGCTGCCAGGACTCAGTCTTGCCCCTTCTTTGTCTACACTCTCTTCCTAAGTAATTACATCCAGTTCCATGGCTTTAATTACCATCTATATGCCATATTCCTCCCAATCCCTAGCTCCAAATGTTCTTATATCCATCCACCTGCCTCCTCAGACATTCCCTGGGCCAAAACCAAACTCCTCATCTTCCTCCCAAACCTGCTTTCCAACACTCTTCCACGTTTAAATAAATAAATAAATAAATAACCCTATCTTACCAATTGCTTGGATCAAAAAAACTAGCAGTCTTTTCCCTTATACTCTACATCAAACACATCAGCAAATGGTCCCTTCTACCTTCAAAACGTATCTGGAATTGAAGCGCTAATCACCTTTACTTCTCTTTGACCCAAGCCTCTACCACCATCCCAACCTCCTAATCTCTCTGCTTCTACCCCAGGAACCCCATCCTTTTTTCAACACGGCAGATTCTTCAAATCAGACTGCATTGTTCTGCTGTCCCCAAAGCAAAATTCTTCAAATCAGACTGCATCATTCCTTTGCCCCCAAACCTTCCCATCTCCTACTCATTCAGAGTAAGAACTCCTTTCACAAGCTGCAAGCCCTCTGGAACCCAAGCTCCATGGAAACTAGATCCATCCCCATCACCACCCTGAGGGGCCTCTCCCACGCCTCTGCACCTGCATCCATTTGATGGAGCCACACTGGCCTGCTATTCTCTAACATCCAGATAAGCTCCACTTCATGGCCTTTCCAACCTCTGTTCCCTACCTAAAACACTCTTCACCTCACCCCCTTCGGTTCTTTGCAAAATGCCTTCTTCATTAGGCATTCTCTATGTATTAAAAAACACAGCTCCTCTCCACCAGCACTTTCTTTCTTTCTTTTTTTTTTTAAGATTTTATTTATTTATTTGACAGAGATCACAAGTAGGCAGAGAGGCAGGCAGAGAGAGGGGGGAAGCCGGCTCCCCACCGAGCAAAGGCCCAATGTGGGGCTCGATTCCAGGACCCGGAGACCATGACCTGAGCCAAAGGCAGAGGCTTAACCCACTGAGCCACCCAGGTGCCCCTAAACCAGCACTTTCTTTTTTTTTTTTTTTTTTTTTTAAATATTATTTATTTATTTATTTGATAGGCAGAGATCACAAGGAGGCAGAGAGGTAGGCAGAGAGAGAGAGGGAAGCAGGCTCCCTGCTGAGCAGAGAGCCCGATGCGGGACTCGATCCCAGGACCCTGAGATCATGACCTGAGCCAAAGGCAGCGGCTTAACCCACTGAGCCACCCAGGCGCCCAAACCAGCACTTTCTATATGCCCTTACCATGCTGTACTTTTCATCAAAGCTGTAACAATCATCTGACATGCTATCTACTTTATTATTTTTTTTTTTTAGATTTTATTTATTTATTTGACAGACAGAAATCACAAGTAGGCAGACAGGCAAGCAGAGAGAGAGAGGAGGAAGCAGGTTCCCTGCTGAGCAGAGAGCCTGATGGGGCTCAATCCCAGGACCCTGGGATCATGACCTGAGCGGTAGGCAGAGGCTCAACCCACTGAGCCACCCAGGTGTCCCCTGCTATCTACTTTACTTACTTGTTGTCCATCTCCTAAGGTAAGTGCAGCGAGGAAAGGGGCTTTTGTCTGTTTTGTTCACCACTGCATTTCCAGCACCGGAGAACCCAGTGTCTGATCTGATGCATAACAGGCACTCACTAGGTACTTGTTAAAATAATGTACCTGTAACACAATACTGCCAAAACAGACTCCTCCACAACTCTAAAAATGGCATTCACCTGCCTCCTAACCATTCTCTGAAACATCCATTCCTACCCCTCACAATCCATTTCTCACAGTAGCAGAATCGGCCTTTATAATAATTAAATCAGGAGATTTCTTCACCCAGCTTCCCATCGCCCAGTAAAAAAAATCAAGCTTCTTATTTCAATGGGTTTCACACACCCTTCACAGACTAGATCCAGCTCCGCTGGATATTTCCTTTAGTTCTTTAAGCCAAACCGGGTCCTACCAGAAGGCCTTTGCGCTATCTGCCTGGAATGTCCATTTCCCATCTTTGCACGGTAGGGCTTTCTTGCCATTTGGAGGTCGGTTTTAATGTCACCTCCTCAGAAAGGTCTTTCCTCAACCCAAGCACTTATCCTTTCATCCTTTTAAAATGTCAACACAGCACTGATCACACGCAGACTTTCTTTTCCATTGCCTTTGTCCCTCCACCTGGAATCTGAGCTCCCTAAGAGCAGGGCGCCCTCGTCAGACCGGCCGCTGCATCCTCAGTACCCAGTGCAGCGGCTATCCAACAGTACACAGCTGGCGCTCAATAAGTACCAAACAAATGCATTTCCTCGGGGCTCCCTCCGGTCGAAACCCGTAGGCACTGCCTCCCCCGTCCCCTCCCTGGATGCGACCCTGAGGTGGGGGACATCTCCACCTCCCCGCGCGAGGCCCTCCGCATCCCGCCTACCTGTCGGCCAACTCCAGCACCTCGTGCACACTGCCCGTGCTGACGCGGATGCGCCCGGTGTACATGTATTCGATAACGGCTTCCACCGTGTCGGGCTCGGGCCCGGGCTCGGAGCTCCACTTGCGCATCTCCACCCGGCCCGAGCGGGACTCCGAGAACTGGCCCGAGAGGAGGGGCGTGAAGTACTCAGTGGCAGCGGCCAGCACCGAGCGGTGAGCCCGGAACTCGCGGCCTCCCGCGCCGCCGAAGCACAAGGTAATGTCGCAGAAGAGGCCCTGGCGCCTCTGCTCGTTCTGCCTCCAAGATAGCTCCGAGCAGTGAGAGCTGCACTCGAAATCCTCGGCCTCCGGGCCCGGATCGCCCCCGCTCGCCTCCATTGCAGATATGCCAGGCCCAGACCCGAAGTCCACCGTGCCGCTGCCTCGGACTTCGGCGGCCAGCCCTGCCGAACCGGCGGCGGCCGTCTCCATGCTCTCCATCTCCAGCACCTGAAGAGATGCGGCTGCTGCGGCCGCTGCGGCCGCAGCCACCGCCGCCGCCGCCATCTTGACGCCGCCGCGCCCGACCTCCGCAGTCTCGGAACGATCCAGCCGTTCTGGTGCGACACAGAGGGATTCTGGGAATAAATAGTGGGCGCGGGGCGGAGCCGGGCGCCCCTGGTGTGCGCACGCGCGGCCGCGCCCGCCGGGAGCCGTCCCACCTTGGAGAGGGCTCAACGGTGCTGCTCCCCCGACATCCTACACGCGAGTCTCAGTGGGAGGGTGGCTCGTTTCCTGCCCCTTAGAGTGGCATGCTCTTCGTGGTCATTATGTACCAAAAGCCACCCTCGATCATCAAGCCGTGGTTAGTGTCTCGGGTGGCGACAGTGGACTTCTACTTTAAAATTTAAAATGAATTTGGAGTAAACGTTACCGAGCTAAGCAGATGAGGGTGAGCAAGTTACTTAGTATCTCTGAACCAATTTATCTTCTATAAAAATGGGATAGTATCTGTGTTGGGAGATGGCTGTGCGGATTAAATGAAATGATTTGTGTTTTACGTAAGTAATCCATCATTACTCTGGCATACATCTTGTTAAAAAGATGAATAGAAGCCACTTCAGGGGTTAAGCAAGGGAGTGGCTCAATCAGATGAGTGTTTTAAGATATCACGAAATAATGAAAAGGTGGCACTACGGGGGCACTAGTTAGACCAGATATGGATGGATCAGTGATAATGAAAGGATAAACCCATAGGAGGTGGCAACCAGAGAAGTGGAGGAAAGGATGACTCCCTTTGCCTTGAGTATCTGGGAAGAGCTTTGGTTACTCTTCACTGAGAAAGGGAGAGGTACAGATTTAAGGGAGAAGATAGGGTTTTTGTTTTGTTTTGTTTTTAAATTTCATATTCTTTTTTATTTTTATTTTTTAGTAATTTCTACACCTGGGTTTGAACTGACAACCCTGAGATTAAGTCCCATGCTCCACTGAGTCAGCCAGGAACCCCCTTAAGGGGTTTTCTTTGAAGCTAATGTTTTGATTAGTTCGTTCTTTCTGTGTGTATGAAGAGGTGGATGAACATTCTTATTTTATTTATTTGACAGAGAGAGGGAGAGATCACAAGTAGGCAGAGGCAGGCAGAGAGAGAGGTGGAAGCAGGCTCCCTGCCGAGCAGAGAGTCCGATGCGGGGCTCGATCCCAGGACTCTGGGATCATGACCTGAGCCGAAGGCAGAGGCTTTAACCCACTGAACCACCTAGGCGCCCCTGGATGAACATTTTTTAAAATGACATGTAGAAAACTGTAGAGTTCAAAGGAATACAGAAGAAAGGATATGGAGGACACGAGGCAGTAGTGTGTCTTCATTGTTACTGATAGTTTATTGAAACCAAACTGATAATACAGATAAGAGACAGAGGTGGCAGCTGCCAGAATCTTGGTGGATTACAGATGCCAACGGGCTGGAGATGAGTCCTTGAACCCACACTTCAGTAACAGACCCATAAAACAACTGCATAAATACAGAGAACGAAAGACACAAGACATTTCACAGCTTTTTGCTTTGCATTTGTTTTAAACATACGTATGTTACAACTTTACATTTTAAATTACGACTCCATGTATTTTTTGACAATGGCTAAGGATGCAATGGTCCCATCCCGCTGACATAAGCAGAGTTTGGTTTACTTATGTACATTTCAGTGAGATACCAAACAAACCCTTAACACGTAACACATAAAAAGATCTTTAAAAATCAGATTAACACAATGCTCTTCGGGTTATATGAGGAAGAAAGGGAAGTGAAAAAATAAGACATTAGGGATGCTTTCAACTGACGGTGTCTTGATGTCTTAAAAGTTTCATTCCCTTCCTCCAAGGGGGGTAAATTTTTTTTTTTAGCTAATGGAAAAAAGAAAGCAACATCATAACACCTTACACGATCCTTACACAGTGCTTAGATGCTTCCATGTAATAAATACAGCATGTAGCAGAGCAAAAGTCACAATTTATTGGCTTGGTTTTTATTTCTATGCTTATAAAAAAAATACTAAGCTTCTTTGTGTGGACTGAACAGTGTTAGCCTGTGGCTGTCTTCGGTGCCTGTACACCGTGGCTGTTTACATTCCAGGCCCATCCTAGAGCAAGCTCCCGTGCCAGCTGTCTGCACATTGTTTGTTTCCCAGGGGAGGAGTTCTTGTCTTCACTTTACTGCAACAGGGTTCCTGGTTCATTACATGCTCATGTGTTCCGGAAGAACATATGAAATATCATCCCACGGGTGACGATAGAGCCCCTGCTTCAGCCTCTTCTGATCGAGATAGTGTCCTGAAATATGGAGCAAAGGCATCTTTTTTTTTTTCTTTGAAGATTTATTTATTTATTTATTCAACAGAGAGAGAGAGAGAGAGAGACACACACAGTGAGAGAGGGAACACAAACAGAGGGAGTGGTAGTGGGAGAGGGAGAAGCAGGCTTCCCAACGAGCAGAGAACCCGATTCTGGGCTGGATCCCAGGACCCTGGGATCAGGATCTGGGACTAAGGCAGACGCTCTACGACTGAGCCCCCCAGGTGCCCCAGGCATCTTTTGATTAAGAGTTGCTGAGTCTGTTAAAAGTTTGGCAATGGGGAGAGGACCAGGACAAGAAATCTTCCTAATACAAAAAAAAAAAAAAAAAAAAAAAAAGAGGAAGTAAATCCAGATCCACTGCATAAGTGGATGGCAGCCTGAGTAAAAGGCAACGGTTAGATTTCATTCTGTTTTCCTGGGCTAGCAGTTAGTCTCATTCTGTTTTCCTGGGCTAGCAGTCAGTCGTGTCCGAGAACAAAGGAACAAAGAATAGGGGAAGTTAAAGTAAGAAAGGAAGGATTAGGAACAATGATGGTGATAATATGACTCACAGAAACTTGCCACATAGGTAAGTGTTATAGCTGAACCATGGGGGGAACGAAACCAAACTGAATTTTTCTTCTTCTCCTTCCCCCCACCCCCGGTATTTTATTTATTTGAGAGTGAGCGAGAGAGAGAGAGAGAGAGAGAGAGAGAGAGAGAGGGCGAGCATGGCACAAGAGCACGGGCGGGGCAGAGGGAGAGGGAGAAGCAGACTTTGTGTTGAGCAGGAAGTCCACGAAGGCTTGGATTCCAAGGACCCTGGGATCATGACCTGAGCTGAAGGCAGACACTTAACCCACTAAGCCACCCAGGTGCCCCTAAATTGAATTCTTTTTTTTCCCCCCAAAATTGAATTTTCAAGAACAGCAACAACTACCAACTCACCAATGAAGCCCATACTCCTTCCCAGCACAAAGATGCCATTGAGGGCTCCAATGTCAATATATTCATCAGCTTCCTCCCTGTAACACACAATCAACCTGTGGTTTTAAAACGGCTCACATGACTGCCCTCCTCCCCACAGGCAGTACAACTTCTGCCCTAGAAGGAGACACTAGCTCTCTTTGGTTTCAAAGCAAAGAAAGGGTGCTCTGGGTGGTAAGAGTAGAGATGATTTTTGTTTTCTTTATGCCTCTCCATATCTTCTTTTTCTTTTTCCTTTTTTTTTGTAAAGATTTTATTTATTTGACAGACAGAGATCACAAGTAGGCAGAGAGGCAGGCAGAGAAAGACAGGGAAGCAGGCTCCCTGCCTAGCAGAGAGCCTGATCTGGGGTTTGATCCCAGGACCCTGGGATCATGACCTGAGCCGAAGGCAGAGGCCTTAACCTACTGAACCACCCAGGTGCCTGGCATATTTTCTAATGTATTCTCTGTAATGAGCATTCACTGCTTTTAGAACTGGAAAGAAAAAAAAAAAAAAAAAAAAAGAGCTGGTAGGAAACAAGCATCAGTAATTGTTAAGAAGAAAATGGCCGCAGAGCTCACCGGGTAAAGGACCCACAGTTTCTAAGCATGTCTACAAACGCAACGCCGATGAAACCGTCTACGTTCAGGATAAGATTTGGTTTCTGGGAAGACAAAAAAGTCAAAGCACTTATCATTATTTCTCATTTTCTCTTTGTAAAATTTCCACAATTACTACTACTAACCTAACTATAGATCCTGACCACAATTTACAAACCTCCCACCAAAACATCCCAGCTGGTTAGGAGAGGAAGTGTCAGTTTAACTCCCAATGTCTAGCAGAGAACCCAACACCTCGCTGAAACAGGATACGTATCTGTTGAACTTAGCAGTGCAACAGAAATAGAATTTCCCAGAAAACCAGGTTTGATTTTTGGCAGCACACAAAATGTAGGCTGGCTCTTATTTCCCTCCAAGTAATGCACCGACAGTCTATGATTTGGGAATTAGGGACATTTTCTCTTTTACCTTTGAGGTGGTAATCTTCTCGACTTCCAGAGCATAGTCAAGCAGAGGGGTGGCGGGGAAGTGCTGTTTGACGTAATCTTTGAGGATCTGCACGCGCATGTCTGGGTTGTTTATCTAGAAAGTGACCCAAAGTTACAGAGGAGCCTACCCTAATAACACTATTAAGAGACATGTCTCGGGGCACCTGGGTGGCTCAGTGGGTTAATGCTTCTGCCTTCAGGTCGTGATCCTGGGGTTCTGGGATCAAGCCCTGCGTCGGTTCTCTGCTCAGCGGGGAGCCTGTTTCCCTTCCTCTCTCTCTCTGCCTGCCTCTCTGCCTACTTGTGATCTCTGTCTGTTAGATGAGTAAATAAAATCTTTAAAAAAAATAAAAGAGAGAGAGACATGTCTGGGCTCCTGCCACAGACGAACACAAATGACTGTATTACAACTGGGAGGTGTGTTTCAGGGACCTGACCCGCATGTTGGATTCCATGTGGCACAGGTGATGACACTGTGCCACATGGTTTCTAAAGTCTATTATGTCACCAACAAGGAACTGAGACCTGGAGATGTTATCTGTATTCACCACAGGCCTCGGCCTCCATTTAAGCAGCAGGGGGCTAGGGCTCATCTACTCTCCCACTGAAAGTCTTTGGTTCTGGCCACTAACCATGCTGCCCACCGGTCAGCAGCCTCCTCAAGCTATGACAAAGTTCAGCAGAGTTCTTTTTTCAACTAGCAAGCACTTACTGGTGTGGGGCAGCAGAGCACCCCTGCGATTTTAAGGAAAGCTCTGGACTTCCCATGCTTGAGGCCACACCATCTACTAAGAGACCCAGGCTAAGCAATAACTGATCAGAGTTCAGGCATCAGCCGACTCCCGATACTAAGTGACCTCCGGCTCCCAAGTAGAAGGCGCTGCTCCAGTCCACAGCGCTGGGCCTCTTTTGAAGACAATGTTGGAACCCTGCTGCCACATTCAAGCTTTTGGGTTGTTCCCTTTCTGGAGTCCATACTTAGCTAGCATGTCTCTTTGCTAAGGGAGGAGGTCACTGTGGCTGCAAAGGCTGGGTGGAATGTTCCTTAGAAAGGAACAGTGTCCCTGATCCTCATGCAAAGCTGTTTAAGGGCATTCTGTATTATAATGGAAAAATAGCTGCCTTATCATTGACATCTGTCAACACAGCCAAAGCTGTGCAGGTTATGAGTCAGGAGCCTGGGTGTTCCCAGCTAGAACAATGCTGTCCTGGCACCATCCACCTGCAGATTCGTCCTTAAGAAGAGTCACAACTTACTGATTTCACTCGGTGACCAATGCCCATGATCAGCTTTCCTTCCTTCTTCATCTTGTTCACAAACTCCATGGGAATAATACCACTGTCAAAGGCTTTACTGAACATCTTGGCAGCAGCATCCAGGGCACCTCCAAACCGGTCCCCCTGTAGGACAAGCAAGCCCACATTGCCCTGAGCTGGAAGAGCCTCCTTCAGCATCGCAGACCAGTCTGGCATGCCCCAAACTGCCCTGCCATGTGGTCTGACACTTCGAGGCTCCTTCTGGGACCCCATGGCGGCCAAGTGCATGTTGCCAAAGGCACATGACCCCTGCAGTTCTCACCTCCCAAGATGCCAGTACTCACAATAGTGAGCAGCCCCGAGGTGAGGCTGGAAACCAGGTCCTTCCCAGCCCGAGCACAGATGATGGTGTTGTGAGCCCCAGACACAGCTGGCCCGTGATCCGCTGTCACCATCAGACACATCTCAATGAACTGGCAGGAATATTTGGGCAACCTAGAGGGGGAGGAAAGGGCCACTAAGAGGAGGGTCAGAACAGAGGCGAGTAGTTGAACAGGAGCTACACTGACCTGAAGAGCCAAGCTTCTACTTGCTCCTGTCCTCCCTCAGGAAGTTCAAGGAGGTTAGTAACTTCCCAACCCACATCTAATACAGTATCTTGCAATCCCACGGCAAAACATGCAGATTCTTGAGCATCTCCTAACTTGTTGATTAAAAAAAAAAAAATCTTTAAAAGCAGTATTTGTTAATTCATTTGAGAGAGAGCGCCAAGCACAAGCATGGGGTCGGGGGAGGGACAGAGGGAGAGGAAGAAGCAGACTCCCTGCTAAACAGGGAACCCAATGCCAGTCTTGATCCCAGGACCCCAGGACCCCAGGACCCCAGGATCATGATCTGAGCAGAAGGCAGAGGCTTTGAACCGACTAAGCCACCCAGGCACCCTGCAAATACTGCTTTTAAAACAGGAGTAGAGTTAGTTGCCATGGTTTGAAAATTCTTCTTTAGGCAGTGGCTTTCAGCGTTGAGTTACTGTCAGAGAATGTAACCTGTATTTGTGGCAACCCTCTATGTGCCAGAGGGAGAAGTGAGACTACTGTCCCCCTTCCCAGGGGAGGACGCCTCATCGGTCTGCAGGGTTCAACCCCCCCATCTGATTAAGAATGCAGTCTGGAGACAGGGGATGCGAAAGCAGACAGGGAAACCCGCTCAGGTGTTACTGAGGCCCTCCTCCCAGGAAGGGCCTAAAGCAGGACCAAGATCCATCTCTGCAACTTAGGGAATGACACAAACCAAGACTTTGACCTGGCCTTTTGCCCAGTGCCACCCCAAACCAGGACTCTGTGAATCAGGTACTCACTGGCCCCTTCCCCCACTGTCAGGCCCAGGGGAGGGCTAAGTTTGGGAGTTGCAGAGACACCCATTTTTTCTAACACTCAGGCTGATAAGAGAGGACCCAGTACGAGGTACTTCATGCCTGTTTAGAACCTCCGTGGGGCCTGTACTCTCTGACTTACCAGAGCCATCCAGACCTTTCTCTCAAGAGGCCTACATTTACTCTGTCTCATTTCTTTAAACGCACCAAGGACAGGGGCTGATCCAAGATCCCTGATGAGGTCATTGCTTTCTACTTCTGACCCTTCTGTCCTTGAAGACCTAGGGACAGCTGGTATCTCTTTCCTCTGGCCTTGCAATTGATCTGTGGCCATGAAGATTGATCCTGGACATATTCCCCAAGGCTGCCCACCCCCACTCCCTGGTCAGAGGAAAATCCTTAACTCTGAGTCACAGATGGCAGGACCCTGCACACCTCACCTTCTCTGGAACCACAGGAGGCCAAGGACCCCACCAATGCCCATCTCTTCCTTGAAGACCTCGGTGATGGGCATGCCTGCGTAGATGAGCTCCTGTCCTCGCTCGTCACAGATGCTGGTCATGAATGAGGCAGGTTTGCGGATTAAGCCCAGCTCCTGAGCAGAGAGAGGGGAAGGGGCGAGCAGCACAATGTGACCACAGAACTCATGTCTCAGGTAGGTCTTAAATTCTGACTGCCAAGTAGCAACCCTCAGACCAACTCATCCCAAGAAAGAAATACAAAAGCCCTTTTATTATCTGATTTGGGTTGTAGAAAATAGGAGTGCCATGCCCAGGGCACCCACAACTCCCATCCACAGGTTCGTTTTTCACCCCACAAATGTGTCCTAAGGAGAGGAAATGAAGCTCAGAAACCAACCCAAGGCCACCTTGGGTTTCTTGCTAAGAAATGCAAGAATGTCTCTAAAGGGGAATGTTTCTAACATTCTACATTCGGCTGCCAACCCCCCACCAAAATGGGAGGAGGCAGCACGTGGCTGTGGGAAAAAGGGATCCCCTCAATCTGTCCTTCAGCCAGGGAAAGGGACTGGGTTGAACTCGTGGCTTCCAGAGCTGGGGCACAATGGGGCGTCATTGCCAACTCTACCTAAGCCAACTCTACCTCAGACCAACTCATTTCTCCAATTGTCCCCTATCAATTTTAAGATTAAAAGAGTTTTTTTTCTTGGAATTTTTAAATAATATATGTGTGTTCCGAGCCCCGAGCACACACTCTGCAATCTCAGTACTAAGCACTGCAGAAAAGGGCCCTATTGATTTTAATTTAAAAACGCCTTTCCGCCTTAATGTTTGTCAGTTTAATGGACACCTATCTGGCCTTTCTTTCTCTACTTTTGTCCATATACGAAGACACATGGAGAATACAAAACACTGTTTTGGTATACATACATTTTTCTCATAATCATGATCTACTGTCCCATAATACTCTTATTTACTCAATGAACTCAAACTCCATGAAAGTTAGTGCATACACATATCTAGTTCATTTCTTTAGCTGCTATAAAGTATCACATCATCGTATGACAAAACCACAATTTGGGCCATTCTTCCGCTGATAACCATTAACTGGAAAATTCTTTTTTTTTTTTTAATTTTTTACAGATTTATTTATTTGATAGAGAGAGACAGTGAGAGAGGAAACATAAGCAGGGGGAACAGCAAGCGGAGGGAGAGGGAGAGGCAGGCTCCCCGCTGAGCAGGGAGTCTGATGAGGGATTCGATCCCAGAACCCTGGGATCATGATCTGAGCCAAAAGCAGATGCTTAACTGAGCCACCCAGGTGCCCTAACTAGAAAAATCTTGAACACAGTTGTGTGAAGGCATAAGCGTTTCCCTGAAGTAGCTTTCTCGATATGGAATCGCTGTCCCATCAGGTGTGAGCATTCGTTGTTGTTTTGATAGTAATCTTCACACCCAACAGGGGCTTGAAGTCATGACCCCAAGATCAAGAGTCACATGCTCCATTGACTGAGCCAGCCAGGTGCCCCAGGGGTGAGCACTTTTTTATTTTTATTTTTTTTTAAGTTTTAATTTTCTTAATTTGAGAGAGAGAGAGCAAGCGCACGAGCAGGAGGGAGGGGCAGAGGGAAAGGGAGAAGCAGGCTGTGGGACTTGATCCCAGGACTCGGGGATCATGACCTGAGCTGAAGGCAGACATTTAACCAACCAAGACAGCCAGGAGCCCCAAGGGCCAGTACTTTTGAATCTGATATTACCCAGCTGCCTTTCAGAAGGGTTGTGCCCAGTTCCAGTCCCACCACTAACAGAAAAATGCACCAGTCTCCCTCTACCCACACAGACACAACATATTATCAAAGAATTTTTTCTTTGTTGACCCAAAAGGGGCAAACTGGTATCACAGTTTTTGCTTTGGCTCCTTTTTATGAGTGAGGTTAAGCATTTATTTTTTCATGTTGAAAGGCCATTTCCTACTCATTTTTCTTTTTTTTTTTTTTTAAGATTTTATTTATTTGACAGAGAGAGATCACAAGTAGGCAGAGAGGCAGGCAGAGAGAGAGAGGAGGAAGCAGGCTCCCTGCTAAGCAGAGAGCCCGATGTGGGACTCGATCCCAGGACCCTGAGATCATGACCTGAGCCGAAGGCAGCGGCTTAACCCACTGAGCCACCCAGGCGCTCCCATCCTACTCATTTTTCCTACTGGTCTTTTAAAAACTGATTTCAGAGAGTTCCTGTGTTTTAAGAATATTACTTTTCATCTCTGTGGCTGAGACAACCAGGCAGAGCAGACTCTCTGCTTCACCCTGACGCCCCTTCGATCAAGTGTAAACAACTCTAGGGGACGTTGTCTCTTTTCAGCCTGTTTCCAGGCCAGGCCACGTGGCTGGTGGGACAGACACCCTGCCCTTCGCCCTCTTGGGCCCTGAATTGGTCAGAAGGGGCTAGCTCACAAGCTCCAGCTCATAAAGAGGGGTTGGAATCCAAGAATAATCGTCAAGGTTTCTTCTGATGCCCTTCGAGTAGAACTGCCCTCGGAGACAGGGTCTGGAGGCCAGAGCAGTGATTTACAGGGTTGCCCTAAGGCAACCAGGTTTCCAGGGATTCAAGCCAAGCCAACTCAAAGCCCACCCCGTTGGCCTCCCAGCCTGCCTCACCCACCCTCAGAGGCATCCGCAGCACCTACCCTGGCCCAGGAGTAGTCCATTGGCACGGTTGGAGGCGGCACCTCCTGGGCAGGGACAATGACTCCTTTGGCCACAAGATCTTCGTACACAGACCTGGGAGGGGAGGAAAGGGGAGGAAGAAGACAGCCATGTGGACTTTATGTTTCTGGGCACAGCTAAGCCATCCCAGGAATGCTCCTCCACCCAACGCCAAAACGCCAGGTTTTTTGGCTCTGCACTCCCCGCTTCCTGGCAGTGCCTTACACCAGCTGGGTTCTTGAGAACTGAAGGAAAACTTGTTCTGGCCAAGACCCACCCACTAACCCTGCAGAGCTTTACAGAAAGCTGAATCTGGAGGCTACGGAAAATGGGAGGAATGGGAAGATCCAATGGGTTATCCAATACCAGTTTATCAATCAGAGGTGACACCTCTAACCGTTTCTGTGCTCATTTCTTATTTACAGAACAGCCAAGTAGGTAGGCTCAGAAATCGAGCATGTTTTAATATCAGTCTGAATGGCCTGGAATGGCCAGGTCTACAAACAAAATAAAACAAAAACTGGAAAGAAAGAAAAGATTTCAGACCATCTGTAGTTGTAGTCGTCACCTAAAAGGGACCAGGAATTTCAGACACTTCTGTGTCACAGAGGCTCCAATCCTCGCGGGGTATCTGGAAAAAGAGCCGGAGGCTGGCATCCTCCCCACAGTCCACTTACTGGATGATTTCTCCAAGTTCATCAAAGCTCGGGGGCACAAACACTCCCGCCTCCTTCAAAGCCTGGTTCTTGGCTACTGCAGTTTCTGAAGCCTGGTTGGCACACGCTCCGGCATGGCCAAACTGCACCTGGAAGGCCAAGGGCAGAGGCTTTACTGGGCTTGTAAAACCCTGGCAGGAGAGGACAAAAAAGGCTCCTGGGAACGTCGGTACCCACTGCAGGCCAGACCCTGCTCAATGTTCCATGTGAATCACTTCATTCAAGCCTCACACAGCCTTACTCAACAGGTATGCCAAATGACTCTCGACCTCTAGACCAAGAGACCAAAGCACCGAAGCTTCCTGGAGGTCACATAGCTACTGTGTAGGGGAGCCAGGACACAAAGCCTGGCGGCCCATCTCCCTGTGGCAGCCAGAGGGGTGGGTTTTTTTTAAAATTAAGATTTTATTTATTTATTTGACACAGAGCACAAGCAGAGGGAGCAGCAGCTGGCAGAGGGAGAGGGAGAAGCAGGTTCCCCACCGAGTAAGGAGCCCGATGTGGGGGCTTGATCCCAGGACCCTGGGATCATGACCTGAGCTGAAGCAGATGCTTAACCACCTGATTTATCTATTTTTATTTTTTTTATTTTTTTTTATTTTTTTTTTCCCTCCCTCCACCTCCCCTCCTGATTTATCTATTTTTAAAAAGTATTTATTTATTTGAGAGAGAGACAGAGAGAGACCGGCCGGGGGAGGGGTAGAGGGACACGAGAGGGACAGGAGAGAGACCATCTCAGACTCTCTGCTCAGTGTAGAGCCCACCTCAGGGCTCGATCCCATAACCATGAGATCATGACCTGAGCTGAAACCAAGAGTAGATGGCTAACTGACTGAGCCTCCCTAGAAGAAGCTCCTTCTAGCTTCTTTTTAAAAAGTCAGATTGTAGGGGTGCCCGGGGGTTTAGTCAGTCAGACGTCCGACTCCTGGTTTCAGTTCAGGTCGTAATCTCAGGGTCGTGGCCGTGCTGTGTGGAGTCAGTTTAAGATTCTCTCTCTCCCTCTGCCCCTCTCCCCATAAAGTACATAAATCTTAATAAACATACGAAAGATAAAAAGTCTGTAGGTCTCTATTCCCACATGGCAACAACCACCTGGAGCCGACTAGCACCTGCCCCCTCCCACTTGAGCATGCGGTAAGATGAACTCTAAATCCAAGGGCATGGGGTGACTGGCTACAGGAGGGGAGCATTAGGGAAGAGAAAGCCCATGGGGAGAGCTACAGGGTAACGATGTCTTTTTTGGCCACCCAGTGGGGAAAATGAGGTTAAGCATACGAGATGTGGTACAAAACCCCGATCAGGGCGGGTTGAGGTGGGTGATGACAATAACATCTAAGCTATTTGAGGAACACTACATCCGGACCCTGTCCGCACACCTGACTCACTTCATCTCCCAGTAGCCGTGGCTGCTTCCAATGAGAAAGGAAACAGAATGCCGCAGGGGTGACGTAACTTGCCCAAGGCCACACGGGGAGGCTGCGGTAGCATCCGAACCCAAGCAGTGTGGCTTCTCCCTGGGTTCTTACCCACTACATAGAACCAAAGGGGCCTTAACTGTCTAAAAGGTCAGGAACCCTTGCTCTGTTAGCAATGCTTGAAAAACACAAGTTTTCAAGCACAGGCTCCCGGTGCGTTCTTTATAGGACCGGATCTGCACAGGTGGATGGGTGGGAAGGAGAAGAGACTCTGTACTCAAATTCATGGAAAATGCTGGGTTCCAGGCAGTCAAACTAGTCTCTTAAACTCTGAGATTCCTCAACACTAAAACCAAAATAAATTTAAAGATTTTATTTATTTATTTGACGGGGGGGAAGAGGAGGAGCAGAGAGAGAGGGACAAGCAGAGTCCATGCTGAGTAGTGTTGAGCCCAACACAGGGCTTGATCCCCTGACACTGAGATCATGACCTGAACTGAAATCAAGAGTCGATGCTTAATTGATTAAGCCACCCAGGTGCCCCCTCAAAACCAACATTTTTAAAAGGAAGATTAAGTTCCAAGTTCTTAATTTGTAGAAGCTCCCTTTCTGTTTGCTTTGGTTTGCTTTTGTTTTGTTTTGTTGACCCATGCTACAGGACCAGTGTTTTGTGGAGCATAGTTCTGAAAAACGCCCCCCTTAACAAATACCTCTGGTCTCTACTCCCATTGCTCGGTTCTTAATTCTGTTTTCCTGATGAGCTATCTCTGCTTGCCTACAGGTGGAGATTTTGTTGCAAAACTATCTTACCTCCTCTATAGGGGAGAAAGTTCTGCAAGGTCATGTGACCTAATTAAGAAGTCAAAAATCCCTTATTAGCTGGGCAGTCACTGTACTCCACTACATTTGTGTATGCTTGAAATTCTATAAATTAATCTTTAAATTAATTGAAAGACAAAAATAAAACACCTTGAGGACCTGTCTCATCCCTGGGGTGATGATGGGCGCGCAGCCAGAAACGGAAGAGCGAGGTCCTTGCCCTGCTGGGAAATGTCCTCAGCATAGCTGGGGGGAGGGGGCGAGGTGGAGGGCTAGTAATGCAGAGCTGGTTAAGAGAAACAGTGCAGGGGGAGGGACGTAATATTTTTGGCTGCTGACGCGGAGGGGAGAGCAGTCAAGAAGAAAGAGAATAAGGAAGAGCTTCATGGAGTCAGTGAACTGGAGAATGGAAAGGAGCATTTGCTAATAAGACTATGGGTGCCAGACCCTTTCCATTACTTTCTTATGTGAGCCCCTCAACAATCCTCAATCATGCCCATTTTACAGCCCAGGAAGCTGAGGCACAGAGAGGCCAAAGGACTTGCCCTGGTCACACAGATCCACCAAGACCTGACTCTAGCCTGTGAGAGCAGAGGCCATGCCTGAGGGATGGGCGCAATCCCGTAACCCGCTCCTCTCCTTTTACTTACTTGGAAAAAAAAAACATACATAATTATTATATAAAATCACATTACCACATCCAGTTTCTTTAATCTAATATAACTTAAACTTTTAAACATGTCAAGCTGCACCTCGCTCTCCTGCCTGCTGGGTTTTCAACTGCCTGTCTGTGTTGTGATGACAAATCACCTTCTGACCCGCATTTGGGTTGTTCCATTTTCTGCCACAACAACATCACGGGCATCCTTGCACCCACACTTTGAAGTATTTTCGCACGTAGACCCCCTCGAGTAAATCTGCAGAAACAGAACTGCTGGCTTAAAGGAGGGCACAAATGCGGCCACCATGAGGGGGGTAGGAATCAGGAATCTCAGCGGGCGAGGCAGGCGGTGCAGGGGGAAAGAACGGGGTGACGGGCTCACCGGCAGGAAGGGTGTGGGCGTCCAGCAAAGGGATCGATCGGCACAGTTGCGGGAAGCCTCACGGCCCAGTCTTGTCCTCATCCGTACACAGCACACACAAACTGCCTGTACAAGCCCTCACCCTCGGAGCCTGGCCCCCTACTGATCACTGATGGGTGACAAGTCTTTGCTACCCCGGTTTCATCACCACTGATGGGCCATCTCCAAGACAGAGCTGGAGTCCTGGAGCTACGGCCTGACGGGCCATACCCAGCAGAAGCAGGCGACTCGGAGAGTGTTTGTACTGGCTGCCCGTCCTTGTTCCTTGCTGCGCTCACTGTAGGGCTCCGGGTACTTTCCCGTCCAGAACAAACCTGGCTTTCTTCTACAGCCCCTCCCCAGCTCTGCACTTGGCATGTGTCCTCTTCCTTCTCCACCTCCCTTTCGCACAGCAAACCCCTTCTCAGACCTTGGATGCAACACAGGCCTCACCTTCCCTGTGGAGCCATCTCAGCTCCTTTAGACAGAAGTGTGGCGGCTCCAAGCAGGGACTCAGAGCCTTGTTCTGGCCTTTATCTGCTGATGGCTGCCCCCCACCCTCCAGTGGACTTACCCTCCTAGAAAGCAGGGTCCCAGCTGGATATTACAGGAATGCAGTGAGTGATAAATGTGCATTGGAGGAAAGAGCTGCTTAACCAGGGGACCACACAGCTCACCTCAAATGCCCCCCACCCCGCTCCACCCAGCCAGGAGCGACCTGCGCAGACTGTACCTCAGAGGAGAACATGGTGGCACAGGTCCCGATGCACCAGCAGACCACGGGCTTGGTGATGCGGCCCTCCTTGATGCCCCGGCAGATCTTATATTCCTCAGTGCCCCCTATCTGCCAAGGAACAAGAAAAAGCCCCTAAGTCAGTGGAACCAGGTCCCGAGTTGCTGTGGGCAGCACTGTCGCTGGAAAATCTGCCCCGAGTCAGGCAGGGGTCAGAGGCTCCAGGAGTCCCGAATTACAACTTAGCTAAAAGATGAAGACATATGGGCACTGGCCAAATAAGAGCCTGTAGGACTAAGACAGGATGCAAGGAAGAACTGTAACCGGGGAGTGGGTGTCCTCTGGAGTCCCTGGGACGCCCCTCCCCTATCTAAGGGTATACGATGACTTCGGATCAGACCTGCTCAGGTGCACAAGCAAGGAATGGGGTTGTAAGACTCTCCCAAACTGAAAAAAGTGCACTTCTTGCTCCAGCTGTGCACTGCCCAAGAGACCAAGGCCATCCCGGAGCAGCTTCTTAATTGGTCCTAGAATATCTTTCGCCACCAAGAGTCAAGAAGCTTTTTGGGAACAGACATGGCAGTGTTAACAGCGATGGCCTCTATGCCCCAGAGTGTAGGGAGCGGGATTACCAGCGACTGGCACATTAAGTCATATATAACCAAAATGCATACATTTAAAAAAAAAAAAAAGAACAAAAACAAAACGGAGATCACACATTACTTTTAGAGTCAGAAAAAAAAAAAAAAACCAAAACTCACCTCTCCAAGAACCACGATCATTTTTACTCCTGGAGTATCCTGGTAGCGGAGCACATGGTCCATGAATGTTGAGCCGGGGTACCTGGTGGGAGCAGAGAACACATGGGATCGGGAGGCCTGCGGACGTGCAGGTACAGGTGTAGGAAGCTACCAGGAACACATGAGGCTTCTCGTGAGTGTGGGTGTCCAGTGAGGGCCCAGAGATGGCTCGTGTGTGTGTTGGGGGGGCAAAAATATGAAGCACAAGGGAAGGGGAGGACGAGGGGGAGGTTTGCTTGACAGTAAGAGATGCTTATAGAGCACACGTGTGGTGTCTTTAAAATATGGCTGCAAATTCTTTTAAGAAGGCGGAACCTCACACCTCACTTGCATATGGGTCAGACAGACATCCGTTTCTCACAAACAAAACGGGGCAGAAGTGATTCTCTGTCAATGGCTTTCAGGCAGGGTTATACAAAGAATAGCTTCTGTCTGGCACTCTCTCTTGAACCGCTGCCCCTGGGGGGTGCTGGCCGCTATGTCCTGAAGACACTGAGCAGCCCTTGGAGAAGCCCCAAGAAAGCCCCCGCCAGCCTGTGGATGGGCCATGTACAGCCTCGGGCAGGCCCTGAGCCACACTGGCCCTGTGGCCAGCGAACACCTTGCTGTGGCCCATCCCTCGCGAGCCCCAAGTGCCTACCTGCGCCACCCCCGACTCCTGATGCACAGAAACTATGGGGACAGATGTCCTATCATAGTTTGAAATCACCTGGCTTGTGTGACTTTTTTTTCTTTTTCCTTTTTAACACAGCAATAGATGATACAGCGTGCCAACCGACGTCTCAGGACTGACAGGCTGTTGCTAGGTCTAGATATAGGGCCTGCACACACAGTTGACCCTTGAACGATGTGAAGGTCATCAATCCCCACCACATGCACTCAAAAATCCAAGTATAGGAGCGCCTGGGTGGCTTAGTGGGTTAAAGCCTCTGCCTTCGGCTCAGCCTGATCCCAGGGTCCTGGGATCGAGCCCCGCATCGGGCTCTGCTCAGCAGGAAGCCTGCTTCCCTTCCTCTCTCTCTGCCTGCCTCTCTGCCTACCTGTGATCTCTGCCTGTCAAATAAATAAATAAAACCTTTAAAAAAAAAAATCCAAGTATAACTATGACTCCCCAAAAACCTAACTCCTGAGAGCCTAACTGTTGGCCAGCACCTTACAGATAACATCAGTACTCAATTCACGTGTTTTATATGTTATACACGTTATACACTGTGTTTTCCCGCTAAAGTAAGCTAGAGAAAAGAGAATGTAATAACAAAGCCATAAGGATTAACAAATCCATATATAAGCGAATCCCTGCAGTTCAAACCTAGGTTGTTCAAGGTTCCCCTATATTTTTTTAATTTCTCCTGCCACAAGATTTTACGATAGGATTGTTTAAGGCCAAGGATGCTTCTCTACAGATCTTCAAGAGCATGATAAATCCCAAGGGGAGAGAGTAACTGCCCAGACTTATTTGAGCTGGAGCCCGTTGTCAGGGAGCACTGGGGACGACGGTTCCCCAGACTGTAGCCCCCAAGACTTGGGAGAGAGATCTTCCTCACTCAGGAAGTCCCACCTGACATTATACTGGAGAGCCAGGAGACAGACAAGGTAACTCACTCTCCCAAAAGCTTTTGGTTGAGGCAAAGAGCAATGGTGGTAGTAATAAACAGCAGTGGCTAACATGTATTATGGCATTAAATGGTAAGCTAAAATACTCTAAAATAATACTCTACTGATTACCATTCCCACTAACAAAAACAATGAATACACTATTTGTGAAATAAAAAGAAATAGGGATTTGATCTCTGTCCCCCAGTTCCTGAGGCAGAGCTCCTAAAACTCTTGGAATTTCCTGGGTGACAGGAGGGCCTTTTGTTCTCCTGAGGCACCTCTGGGTGGGCATCTGCAGAGCTCCTGGATGCAGGCTGGTCGCTAGAAGACTGAGCCAGGATCAGAGGCTTGAAACTTTCAGCTCTACTCACCATCCTCTGGGGAGGGGAGAATCCTCTAGAGATTAAATTAATAATCGATCGTGCCCACAAGATGAAGTCTCCATAAAAATTCCCTAAAGAAAGGGGTTCAGAGAGCTTTTGGGTCAATAAGCACACCACGGTGCTGGGAGAGTGGCGTGCCCACTGAGAGCACAGAAGCTCCATGCCCTGTCCCCCGTAACCTACCACAGGTGTTTCTTTCCTCTGGCTGTTCCTGGGTTCTGCGAACCATTCTAGCAAATTACCAAACCCAAGAAAGGTGGTGTGGAGACCCCCAATGTACAGCCAGTTGTTTAGGAGTACAGGAAGCCTGGACTTGCAACTGGCATCTTGTGAGGCTGAGCCCTTCCCCTGGGGGACCTGGTACGAATTCCAGGTAGATACTGTCAGAACTGGAATGCATTATAGGACACGCAGCAGAGAACTGAAGAACTGCCTGGCATGGGGAAAAAAAAAAATCCCAACATCTGGCAGCCAGAAGGGTCAGTGAGATAATGGTAGAGAGTAGAGAAACAGTTCTTCCTTTCACTATTACGGACTACAGTTAACAGCTGCTGAGTACTTGCTAAGAGGCAGGCCCCGTATTAGCCACGTTCTAGAAACATTACCCTCACTTAAGCCTCGCGACAACCCCATGAGGTGGCTGCTATGATTTTACCCATTTGATCTGTAAGGATGATGGAGGGTCTGCGGAGGAAATGACCTGCCCAGGACACCTCCCTGATCAACAGAGAAACTGGGGATTAGAGCCCCCTCTTGCAGTGATTTCAGAATCAGTCCCACCAACTGCTGCGTTCTGCTGCCTCCCTGTGGCCACAAGTCAGACAACAAACAAAATTATCCCCAAAGCCCAAACATTCTGAAAACACATTTTTCTATTTTTAATTCTGAGCTCATGCCAGTGTCATTCCTGAAACAGAGCAGAAATGTCCTTGTTTGTTTGTTTGTTTTTTAAAGATTTTGGTGTTTTTTTTAAATTATTTATTTGACAGACAGGGATCACAGGTAGGCAGAGAGGCAGGCAGAGAGAGAGGGGGAAGCAGGCTCCCTGCCGAGCAGAGAGCCCGATACGGACTCGGATCCCAGGACCCTGAGATCATGACTTGAGCCGAAGCAGAGGCTTTAACCCACTGAGCCACACAGGCGCCCCAAAATGTCCTGTTTTATGGACTTTGCTCAGCAGTATTGAGCAGAGATTAAAGGACCCAGCGACCCCCCCCTTCTCCCAGCCCACCACTCCCCCGCTGGGGAGGCCTGCCTTGCCCAGCCCATCACCTGTCCCCGCCAATGGCCACACCCTCGTAGACGCCATCCGTTGTCCGAGAGATGATGTTGTTGAGCTCATTGGACATGCCCCCAGAGCGCGAGACATAGGCCACGCTGCCAGGGCGATACAGCTTGGAGGCCAGGATGTTGTCCAGCATCCCACCTGTATTCCCAATCTTAAAGCACCCGGGCTTGATGCCTCCAACCTGTGAGAGCAGAAACAGCAGTCAGGGAGGGAGGGTAAGCTCCTGACGAACCAGAGCTCAGGGAAATCACAAGGCCCAATACTACCTACTCAACCTCCCTTTCCCGAAACTGGTCAGGATGGGAAGAAAATGGTCTGAGAGAGCTAACACCTGCATGCTAGGCTTCCAGCTTAGGGAGAGTCTCATCTCTCCCTCACGAGCCATTACGCAGAAGAAAAGAGAACCTTACTGGGAAAACACGGCTTACTGCTGCAGATTCGGTGTGTGTACTCAGGATTAAGTCCCCTCCTTTGCTCTAACAGGGGGACAGCACCCAGGGGAAGTGTAAAACATAGGTGTGCACCTCTGCTCAACATCACCCCTGCCTCAGAGATGAAAGAAAGGCCCTCTGCTTAATTCAAAAATCTGACCTTCAGACAACTCCTTAGTACCACAACTAAGGAAAGACAACAACAAAATACTCCCAGAGCAACTTCTTTCCATGTGAAAACCTTTGGGCAAATAAAACCTCTAAGTAGATTCTTCTTCATTTCACAGTTAAAGCAATAATCAAAAAACATGCTATGGTTGCACAAAGGTGGGCAGACACACATAGTATCTTCCAGTTAAGCCCCCTAAAGTGATAGGGACTGGGGAGAGAGCCCTTTAAAGTAACTGGATATGAACAGACTTGACTTTCAATGGGTACTCTCTGAATCTTTTCAACCTAAGAGAGAAACAGAACAGTCAACAAGTTTGCTTTCTGTGGGTCCAGAACTTTGAAAGATAGCCTTGAACTTAAAGGGCTTTACAGAAAGGACACTCACAGTGGCAGGTCCAATGATGGTCACTCCCTTCTGGTCCGCCTTCTTGATCAGTTTCCTTGTGAGGGCCTCAGGGATGCCTTCAGCTATGATGGCAATGGTCCGGATCTAAAGGACAGTCCCTTCCTGTTAACTCTGTGCCTCAGGTGAAGCAACGAGGTGGTGCCCTTTATAAGACCCAGCTTCCACGCCCCCTCCCAGGCTCTAAGAACCAAGTAATGTTAACAGTATGCAACCCCCTTCTTCCTATAAGCCTCTGTCCCTAGTCCCTATTCCGACTACTCCAACCCTCTCCAAAAAAGAGAGGTGTAGACCTTTAAAGCCAATCTCCATTGGTTAACACCACAGAAACTCAGTAACGAAGCAGGAGCAAATGTTTCTGAAAACCCCTACCATCAAAAGTGGCTCTATTCCCTCCCATCCAAAAACTCACAAGACTCGGACCTACCTGCTCCCCATCTGTCCTGGTGCCTACTCCTAAAGCAGGGTCCCAGGGTCTATGTCCCACGGTTAGTATGGAACACAAATGAGCTACTTCCACACCCAAACTAGAGAGTAGACTGGGGGAGAAAGCCAGGAGGAGTGGGCGTGGGCAGGACTTTCGCTCTAGACCAGGGACCAGCAAACTTTTTCTGGCTTTTCTGGTCATGTGATCTCTTGCTGTAACTATTAACCTTTGCCTTTGTAGCATGAAGGCAGCCATGGACAATACATAAATGAACACAGCATGGCTGTGTTCCAATAAAACTTTATTTATAAAAGCAGTGGAATAGGTTTGACCCTTAAGCTATAGTTTACTAAGCTTTGCTCTAGAATAAAAGGCAGCTCATGTTCAGCAGATATGCTTTGGTTTTTGCTTCACGGAGATGGCAAAACAAGTTTACATTCTCCAGTCTTATACTGCGCTAAGCCAGCCAGGGATCGGACAATAATTTTGAACAGAAAAATCAGTATATTAATCTATAAAGACTCATACAATTCAGTAACAAAAGGCACAAACACTTCACCAGGAACAAAAAAAGGGGGAGAGAGAGCAAGTTACAAAATATAAATGGTCAGGGCGCCTGGGTGGCTCAGTTGGTTACCAACTGCCTTCAGCTCAAGTCATCATCCTGGAGTCCCCAGACTGAGTCCCACATCTTGCTCCCTGCTCAGTGGGGAGTCTGCTTTCTCCTCCAACTCTGCCCCCTCTCATGCTCTCACATTTTCTCTCTCTCAAATAAATAAAGTCTTTTTTTTTTTTTAAAGATTTTATTTATCTATTTGACAGATCACAAGTAGGCAGAGAGGCAGGCAGAAAGAGAGGGAAGCAGGATCCCCATGGAGTGGGGAGCCCAACGCGGGGCTCCATCCCAGGACCCCAGGATCATGACCTGAGCTGAAGGCAGAGGCATTAACCCACTGAGCCACTCAGGCGACCACTCAAATAAATAAAGTCCTAATAAAAAAAAAAAACCCAAGGTATAAATAGTCAATAAATGTTTTTTTTTTTTTTAAAGATTTTATTTATTTTATTTGACAGAGATTACAAGTAGGCAGAGAGGCAGGCAGAGAGAGAGAGAGAGAGAGAGAGGAGGAAGCAGGCTCCCTGCTGAGCAGAGAGCCCGATGCAGGACTCGATCCCAGGACCCTGAGATCATGACCTGAGCCGAAGGCAGCTGCTTAACCCACTGAGCCACCCAGGCGCCCCAATAAATGTTTTTTAAAGCTCATCTTAATTAATAATCAAAGATATGCAGATTAGGGGCATCTGGCTGGCTCAGCTGTTTAAGCATCTGCCTTTGGCTCAGGTTGTGATCCCAGGACTGAGCTCCACAACGGGCTCCTTGCTCAGCAGGGAACCTGCTTCCCCCTGGCCTCTTCCCCTCCTCCATTTGCATTCTAATGCTGTCTCAAATAAACAAAATCTTAAAAAAGATATGCAAATTAAATAGAATGCCTATCACTTGTCAATTACATGCTTGTTTTTCTTAGAGAGAGAGCATGAGGGTGAGCAAGGGTAGAAGGGCACAGGGAGAGCGACAGAGAGAATCTTAAGCAGGCTCTATGAACAACACAGAGCCCATGCAGGGCTCGATTTCACAACCCTGAGATCATGACCTGAACCAAAATCAAGGGTCAGATTCTTAACTGACTGAGCCACCCAGACGCCCCAAATAAATGTTTTTAAAATGAAAACATTCAGTGTTGGCCAGGGTACAGAGAAGCAGGCATTCTTGAAACAATGATGGGAGTTTATGTCCTTTAACTTTTCTGGAGGGCACCTGGGCAGGACGGATCAAAGGCTTTCAAATCTGCAAGTTCCGATGCAGCAGTGTGACCTCCAGACATTTATTCTGGGGAAATAATTAAGGATATATGCAAATGCCCATTTAAGATGCTCACCACAAGACCTGGAAAGGTGAAACTGATGTTGCCAATGAATATTTATGGATGTAGAATGAGTAACTGAAGAAAACGGACTACCAGTCACGTACAGCGTTATCCCACATGTTCAAAACCAGAAAAAGGAACGCAGAAGAATATATTAAAATGTTAGCAACTGTGTCTCTGGGAAACTGGAACTGACTGAGGTATTCAATTTTTCTTCTTTTTACTTGATAGTATTTAAGTTTCCTCTGTAATAGACATGTAATAATTTCATAATAAGAAATTGCTTTTGGGGGGCACCTGGGTGGCTCAATGGGTTAAAGCCTCTGCTTTCAGCTCAGGTCATGATCCCAGGGTCCTGGGATCGAGCCCCACATGGGGCTCTCTGCTCAGCAGGGAGCCTGCTTCCTCCTCTCTCTCTGCCTACTTGTGATCTCTGTCTGTCAAATAAATAATAAACAAAATCTTTTTAAAAAAAAATTGCTTTTGGGAACACCTGGGTGGCTTGGTGGGTTAGGCCTCTGCCTTTGGCTCGGGTCATGATCTCGGGGTCCTGGGAGCCCAGCGTCGGGCCCTCTGCTCAGCAGGGAGCCTGCTTCCCCATCTCTCTCTGCCTGCCTCTCTGCCTACTTGTGATCTCTCTGTCTAATAAATAAATGAAATCTTAAAAAAAAAAAAATTGCTTTTGATTCTGTTGTGAAAGCCGGTCTTAGCGGCACAGGGAGGACCTGGTGGGGGAAGAGGATACTGAATGGACTCTGTGAGCCTAGGTAAGCTGCCCTGGCCAGCCTGCCTGCCCTCAGTTATCATCCTACCTTCTAAAGATCAAGTGTATCTGATGACCTTCTCCCACACCACTGGCCAGTCCTGAGTGCCAACCCCTTTGTCCCAGGGGGCAGTGCCAGCGGACACCACTCAGGAACTTCCCCTGCTTCCCCACCCCAGCGCCCACTGACCTACCTGCGCATAATTCATGGTCTCTATGGTACTATCATAGGCTGAGCGGAGAGAGGCAAAGTTGATCAGCACATCTACTTCTGGGTGCTTCTTCATAGCATCAGCCATGTTCTTGAAGACAGGGATGAGGATCTCCTTGTGACCCCAGTAAAACTTCTGCTTGTGGTCCCCACTGTGAGAAAAGAAGAGGGTCAGGATACCCCCAAACTGTCAGGGCTGGGGAGAGGGAAGTTGAGGGGAGGAGCTTCATCTAGAAGATGGAGAGATGGGGTCCCATGTGTGGGAAGCAGATCCCCCAGGAATATGGATCCCCAGCAACGGGGATAATCTTGCTGGCTCCCCCAGGGTCTATCTTAGTGAGGGAGAGGAGCTGAGAAAACCCCCCTTGGCAGCCATCTCCAGTTTCTGGCCGTGGTGGGACTCACGTGAAAGGGTACACCATGGCGGCCACTGAAGGTTCGTCCCGGGAGCAGACGTAGTCAAAGTCCAGCATGCCCTGTACAGCCCGGGTCTGCATGCCCCACACGATGGCCTTGGTGTGGCGGCTGAAGAGGGTGGCACTCTTTCCTGGTGGGCAAAGACACAGCGAGTCCCAGAACACACACTCCCGGGAGACCGGCAGGGGCTGCCACGGCCCTCCATGCCAGGTCTAGAGAAGGGAGCTCATCACCATGGCAAAGGGATGCCAAGAGGCTGGGACTCTGAGAACTGGGGGAAGAGTGCCCTGGTTTCTTGGTCAAGAGGTGGCAGAGAGAGCAAGAAAGCTAAGAGGACCTGCCTAGCTGGTAAGGAGCTGGCAGTGAGCACAGAAAGCACTCCCGTGCAGAGAAAAGACCCACCACGGGTGGAGAATCCCTACAGGACTTGTTCCGCCTCATAGGAAAGGCACGTAATCAGCATTTTGCTTACATGCAGATGATCAATTAGGCTTGATCAACAAAAAACATCAAGCACTCCCGATTCTGGTGGCCACACGACTTGAAACAACCCGACAATCATCAATTCTAAAACCGGATGTAATCCAGCTCAGGTCAGGATCAGAATCCTCAGGATTCTAGGTCAGGGTAGGTCCACAGAAAAGGCTGGCTGCAGCCCGATTTCTACCTGAGGTTCTGGCCTGAGCACACTGGCTTCGTGGCACCCTCTCATCCTTTTCTGTGCTGTCCCCACCCTCCTGCCTTCCTCCCTCTAGCAGGTGGCCCTCTCCTGCTCAAAACAAGGCTCTTGGGCAGTTCTCCAGCAGGCAGAAGAGTGAGAGGTAAAAGAAGGGGAGAAGAGCTGTCGGAAGTGCTTGCGCAGCCTGAAGGGAAAGGCCTCTTCACCACCCTGCAGACAGGTGACCCGTCCCTCCCATTCCCTGCAAGTCGCTGGAGGGAAGTAGCCCCAGGGGAGGTTCTCAGCTCCTTCAGGGAGAACAAGGCCCTGAGCTCAGGGGCCATCTGGTATTAATTAACCTAGTGTACTAGTGCAGGCTTGGCTAATCAGGTTCAAGGTCTGATTGAATAAATCTGAGCTCACTCTCCCAAGGCATGCAGGGTTCTCATCCCTACGCAGGCTTGCTGCTTCTCTCTCAGCTGTAAGCTTCTCATACCGGAGGGCTCCTGCTCTTGCAAATACCTGGGACTTGCGGTCACCAGACCCATCTGGGTTCTCAGGAGACATGAGATCACAGAACAAAGATAGCCACCTAATCTAGTACCCTCGCTTCCCAGGCCCCGGAACATGAAGCTCAGAGATGCCAGATGACGGAGGTCCTGTCACCTAGCATCAAGGCCAGATTATATAGTAAATTACGATGCAGCTTAACTGTACCAGAGGGGAGGGCGGGATACAAGCCAGAAGGGCCTGGCCTCTCCTCACCCTCGGGGGAGACTCCCAAAGTCAGAATTGAGCAAGGACACAAACCTGCATCTGTCTACCCCAGAGAGTACAGAAACGGGACAAAGTTTCTGCAGTCTCCTCCACAAGCCCGCGCACACCTCCAGCACCAAAAGGGCAGAACTCAAGAGTGGTCCTTCCTGAGCACATAGATGGCAGAGCTGAAGGCCCTCCTCCTCAGCACACCAGCAGCAGGGCTAATGTCCCCTACCAGGCTCCTCTGCTGGGTCAGGGACTGACAGTAAGAGAACCCCAGCCTGTGGGTGGAAGAGCTCTCAGAACGGGGTAGGCGCCTGTTCTTCTGGCACAGGGCTCAGCCTCAGCTCTGGTCTTTGAGGTAACAAACGATCTTTCCAGAGACAGGAAACAGGGATCAAAGGCAGATAGTGAGAGTGCTGCATTCCTGGCCTTTCTAGGGGGATATACTAGCCTAGCCTAGCTGCCCCTTCCCCTCCCCTTAGCAAGGGATCAAAGGTCACCATCAGAAGCTTCTCTTCCGCCAGGGAAAATCCTCCCACAGCTGTGAATGTCAAAAAGTTAAGTGGAAGCCCTGATGCTTTTGGGGTGGGGTGGGAGGCATGTGTTTGCGTGAATACGAGTGAGCACAGCCAATGTCCCTCGTGTAAGCAGTGACCTCCTACACCAATGCCCAGATCCCCTCTAGAGATTTCTGGCACATCCATCCGGACCTCTACCTCTCTCCTTGACTTGACTAGCCTGTCTTCCACCCAAAACCCAGAGAAGTCAACCCGCTGCTGACACGGAGAGCTCAGGGATGAGGACGCAGTGCTGAGGCTAGGTGGGAAAAGTAAAAAAAGTAGAGACCCTGAGACCCAGATGGGAATCCCAGAGGGCTGAGGCTGCCACTCCCCCTTCAGCTTCCATGGCTCCCTCCTTCCCACAACGCTCCTCCCTCCTCAGCAGGCACCACTCCACTCTCCAAGGCTGTGGGCCTGGTTCTTGCTCCCGAGCTCCCTACCCTGTCCTGTCCGGAGTGCGGAGCCAGAGACAGCTGGCCAGGAGGGTGCTGAGTAGGGGTGGGAGCGACTAAGCAGGGGTGGGAAAGCGAGAGAGAGCAAAGACTAGGACTTGGGTGTGTCGGGGGGAAACAAAGCACATAGTAAATACTAAAACCCACTAACAAAGTCACACACAGGGCTGGGGCGGGGTGGAGGCATCCTACCTTGCAGGGATCTTGGACTTGGGACTGAATCTGTCAAAGAAAATGACCAAGGCGGCTGAGTCACCTGCTGGTGGCTGGAGGCTTTGGAGGGAGGGGGTGGGAAGAGGGAAGGGTCCCAAGGACAAGCCTCACAGGGCTGATGCCCTCACTGTCTCTCATCTGTTTCACAACAGACAGGAGTGAAGCCAACAGAAGAGAAGAGAGCACTGATCGGCAGAGCAGAAGCAAGAAAGGGCAAAAGGCCAAAGGGCCAGAGAGGGGGCAGGAGAGGCAAGAAGGCCTGGAGGGGTTGCTGAACACCAGAGGCCCCAGCCTGGTGGAGGGGCAGTGGGCCAGATCCCACCCTCATAAAGCCAAGCCCCGTGTTTGTCCCCCTGAAGCACAGTAAGATGAGTAGGTCACTGGGGTCTGTCCCTGTGCTGGAGACAAAGTTGGTGGCTGAGAAACAGCTTACAATCTCAAATGCCTGGAGCCGGTGGAGCTAGTTCACAAAATGCCTCAAGCGCACGCTGTCTGCACCAGGAAGAGGCCGCACCAGCCCTGTGCAGATCAACACCTATTATCTCACCTGGGCTGCAAGGGCCAGCTGGCAGGGGTCACCTCTGACGAACCAGAGGATGCAGACCTGACATCCCTGACCTCCCAGACAGGGGAGGCAACAAGCAGATGGGCTGGTTATCAACATGGGCTCTTATGGTGGGCTCAAAGAAAGGGCGGGGGGGCTTCAGAAGTACCCCAGAAGGTGGGATGCGCAGGAACTACCACATGGGCGCTTGCCCTGCCGTCCCAGCTCTGGGCTCCTGCTCTCCACTGAGAAGCAGAGTCTGGAGGGCCTCGCCACCTCCGGGTATTTCTGGGAAGGCTTAGGAAGGCCTGAGTCTTCATGTCCTCATGTCCATTTAGGCCCATCTGCCACGCCCACTCTTACAGCAAAGCCCCAACCCTGTTCCAGTGCCCCTGTAGGGCCTGGACAGGGCAGGTGGACTGGGGTGGGGGCAGCGGGGAGGGCCCACAAGTTACCTTGTGGCATGGCAGGCTTGGCCTTCTTTGCGGGTGCCACCTCATCGGCCCTGGACTCAGAGAAAGATGCCGTCCTGCTGGGGGCTGGAGTCTGGGGAGGGATAAGGAGACAGAGTAAGAATCACGGGTAGCAACTGGGAAAAAGAGCTATTGGTCCTTAAGCTTTGGGTCCTTAAGGCCCAAAGAAATGGGGTCACACGAACCATGTACAGAACTATTCTCTACAAAGTGCTTCCAAAACTATCATCCTAACAGCCCTCTTGAGTTGAGAATTAGTATTGTCCGATGTCACAGATGAGCAAACTGAGGCTCTGAGAGGTATGACACCCGCCAAGGTCCTGCTCTCAACATGATTTGAACTCTGGTCTGATTTTAAGCCCCCTAGTCCAGGGGCACCTCGCTGGCTTAGTCAGTGGAATGTGCGACTCTTGGGTTGTGAGTTCAAGCCCCATGCTGGGTATAGAGCTTACTTAAAAACCTAAAGTAATAAAACCCCCTGGTCTTTCCATCATACTACCTTGCTTGGGCAGGAAAAAACTGGCAGATATAGAGAAACCGATCTGTCGGGGCGCCTGGGTGGCTCAGTGGGTTAAAGCCTCTGCCTTCGGCTCAGGTCATGGTCCCAGGGTCCTGGGATCGAGCCCCGCATCGGGCTCTCTGCTCAGCAGGGAGCCTGCTTCCTCCTCTCTCTCTCTGCCTGCCTCTCTGTCTACTTGTGATCTCTATCTGTCAAATAAATAAAAATCTTAAAAAAAAAAAAAAAAAAGAAACCAATCTGTCTTTCCCCGGTGACCCAAGATGGCTAGGGACCGCACAGGGACACCGTGTTCTGGATGGGAGGGAGGCATGCTTTAAGGTGGAGGGCAGGGGGCACCTACCGAAGTGCTCCCGCTGGCATTGAGGAGGAAGTTTGCAGTGTGGGCCGCGGTGGGTGGCTGGTTGGGGATGGGCCGATGGCCCAGGGCCATGCCCACGATGGCTGTCATGTGAGTCTCTGTGCCAAAGACATGGATGGGGATCCCAGTGGTCTTCCCTGTGAGGGAAAGAAAAGAGTCCGTCATTCAAGCCTCTAAGTAAACACCCAAGTCCGTATGACTCTGCAGAGGCCCCTGCACAAGACCAGTTATCCAGGGCAGACCAACTGCCCTATTTTCACTACCAAACACCTCTTTGTAAAGACCACCTGCTGTTAAGAAGAACAAGAAGGAAGCTTTCCAGATACCCTGGAGCAGCTGTGAGTGTAATTAGGAAGGTCTGCATGGTCCTGCTGGCCTCTGGTCACTGGCTCTCCAAACCCTTGACCTCGACGTCTGCGTGGCCTGGCCCCTGCTCCCGGTCTCCCGGGCTCAATTCCTCAGGGCCCTGGCCCTTCTCTTCCTTCCTCTGCTCAGAGCCCTCCCGTCTCTCAGCGCAGCCTGAGTGCCACCTCTCAAGGAAGGCCTTCCCTGACCTCCTCCCCCATCCTGCCGCCTCACTGTATGCACACATGCCCACTGGACAGCATCTTCTAGTAATCATTTACTTGCTTAATGTCCTCTGAGCTTAGTGGTCTGTGATGAACATTCACTGTGCTGTCCCCGTGGCAGGAACTGAGCTGTAGGTGAAAATGAGGACGGGCACCCCTTTGAGTGACGTAGGTGGACTCCCGTTTGCCACATCCACCAGATTTGGGAACACGGGAGGATGAAAAGCTTTCGCCCTTCCGGTCAAAGTGCACGGCATGCGTCCTGAGCAAGAGCATCCTGTCCCCTCTCTTGACACCTCAAGGGGTGAACCCCTGGCCCACACATAACTGCTCTGAGCAAAGGGGGCTACACTAAAGACCAAAGCTGCTGGTGACCAAGTTCACGTATCTCAGGCTCAGTGAGTTCAACTTAGGGAGACACAATCTTAGTCCAGACTGAGAGGAGGTCCCCCAGCTTCTGGAAAGCCCCAAAGGTGAGGTCTCATCAATCTGCCAGAGAACCGAAAAATGCAGAATGAAGAAAAGAAACCAAGGCAGATGTCAGCACGCTCTCGCACCTCATCTCAGTGAGAGACGATGCTCTCCATCCTACTAGTTACCTGCCCTTCGCCTCCTCTCCCCCCTTCCCCTCCTCTCCCCCCTTCCCCTCCTGCTTCTGAACCAGCTAACCCCCAGGCAGCCAAACAACCCTTCCAACCACAACGTCTTCCACAGGCTGCCAGCCCAGGGACATGGCCAAGTGCTCCCGGCACCTGGACCAGCTCCACACGGCCCCTGCCGCCTCTCTGCCTTGCCTGCCAATACCCCGCCTTTGCTCCCTCAGCCCTGACCGCTGGTCCCACAGAGCAGCACGCTCCTTTCGGGCCCTTGGAACTTGCCTTTCCCACCACAGCCACCACCGAGCTGCTCCCTCCTCTCCTCTAGCTCACTGCTCAAATGTCACCTTCTCGGTGAAGCATTTGCTGATCACCCCATTAAAACTGGCCCTGTCCCCTCCCACACACGCTATCCTTCCCTTCGGCTTTGTTTGCTTTCCCAGTACCTTGTGCTACCTGACATGACAGTCCCTGTTCTCAGCAGCACAAGGGCCTGCTGTCACAGGGCAGGTGTTCCACAAATATTTGTTATGCAGCTGAACAGCAATGCTTTGCGAAGTTTAAGGCCGGGGCTCTGACCGCAGGAGCAGAGAGAGTGGATGCTGAAGCAAGCTGCCCATCCAGAAAGGGGGTTGCGTGAGCAAGTGTCTGAGGACCGACCCGCTTCCAGGAAGCCCAAGGAGGCAGAGAAAAGGTCCCCCCGGTCTTACCGACTTCTCCCATCACCCGCAAGCCCTCCTGATAGTTGGGGCCACCTCTTCGGACAAAGATGGTGACCTCATGCTCCTTCAGGGGGCCCTGGTAATCTCGAATTGCTCTCACGATGCCCTGGAAGCATGAAGGGCCGACAGACATATGACTAAAAATCAGGCAGTCCTAAGTCAATTATTTATAACCCTGATAAACACGCCAGGGTGTATGCCATGAGAGCTGCTTCTGGCGAAGAAGGCAGGCAGGCCCTGGCAGGCAAGAATTTCACACATGTGGACTAGACCACCCACGAGTAACCAGAAGGCCCAGGACTTGCGGGCACACGAGCTATTGCTGAGGTACCTGGGAGTCACACCCCTCAATGCGCGGGGATGCTGGCTCCTGTCAGCCTTGTCACTTACTGCAGTCTGGGGGGAAATCGAGGCCAGGGTCCTAGGCAAGAGTTCTCCGAGCTATCAGGCCACGATCCACTTAAACATCCAACTCCTACTAAAACTTCCTCCAGCAATTTTGGGGAACTCGTAATGAATAGCTACCTTGGAAACAATCTGGGAGAACAGGTATGTACGGAGTTCTGTCTCCCCAGACAGAAGGTAAGTTTACAGGGTCCAGGATGTGACATCTGTCACCCATGGCACTGCACCTGAAGCTATAAACCTGGTCCAGCCCCAGACCCGAGCACCCTACCTACCAAGACCTCCACTGGACTACACGGTTGTGTGGAAGTCAGCACAAAGCTGTGAAGGTTCACCTGCTTCCCATCTGTCTGCTGATCAGGAACAATTAAGGAGACCCTGTTTTAGGCAAGACTGATGAGGCCTGGTCCCCTGCTTCTTCAGGGATCACTTTGAAGGCTGACATTTGTTTATTCATTAACTCTCAAAACTTACACGTGACTACCAGGTAGGACACGCTCTTCTGAAGAGCCCCACTGAGCACTAGATGGTACGGAGCAAGACTTGGCCTCCTGAGGTGGCTGCTCAGAAGGGGATGAGACTCTCGAGCCCCATTAGTGCTGTCGCCCTTCCTGACCAGCCTCACACTCTGAACTGTGTGCCGATGCCCCTGACCTGTGCACAGGGACCCGGGCTGACAGGCCCTGGCTGAAAGAACAAGGGCCCCAGATCATTGGACCATTCATTTTCCTCATTCTGACCTTTTGGAGAAGACCCGAATCTATCCCAGTGTCTTCAGCATCCCCAACAAGGGACCCCAGGACAAGAGCCCCTACTGAAATGGGTACATCATGGTACCCAGTTTCTGCCTCAAACCTGGCTTATAGAAACCTCCCCTCCTGGCTTCCCCCAAACCTACATTCCCCAGAAACTGCACAGCCCTCCATGGCTGGTTACCTTGAACGTGGCAGCCACATTGGTGAAGTTTGCGATGCTGCCTCCAATAATGAGGATCTTGCCTGTGTTTGGAGGAGAAGGGTCATTAGAAAGGCAGACTTGAACGTCTTACCAGAAATCCAATTGTGGGTATTCTCTCCTCTCTAAGCAAAGGTCCCCCAAGCGTTAAGAGGTATCAGTACAGGGGTTGGGTGCGGTGGGGAGCAGTCTGGCCTCCCCAACATCCATTCAGTCTTAACCAACTAGGCTTCCCATCACCTGCCTCACCAAGCAGGTGGTTAATGAAAACCCACCAAACCTCTATATTGTTCCTGACTGGCACTCAGAAACTCAGTTTGGTCTGTGGATAACCCTGGTCGGAATCTCTTCTGGCTCAAGGGAAGGGGAGCTGGTAGACTTAATCCCCAAATACTGGACAGGTGGTAAAGGGAAGCTGGGAATCCCACAGCCCAGATAGTAAACATAGAAGTGGGCCACTAAAACAAACAAACAAACAACAAAAAAACCCAACAACAAATGTAAAAAAAAAAAAGCAGGCCACTAAGATCTGAGCTTACGGCAGTAAGAGCACACGGCTACGTCCGCCCTTGCACCTGCTCGTAGGGCTCTCTGTACACATCACTTCCTTGCCTCCCTGGAGCCCCCCATCCGACAGAGGCCACACTGCCCATTGCAGAGTTGGAGAAACAGAGGTCCAGAAGCTAGGTGACTAACCCCAGGCCGCAAAGGACCAGGACCACCACCCCAGTGTGTCCTCGCCCAGAGCTGTTCCCACTACAGCACAAGGGGCCATCCTGGGGAAGGAGCATGTGGGTCTCACCATCTGGGTGCTTCTCCCGGGTCATGAGGGAGAGGATCGTCTTGGCATAGTCATAGGTCTGCTGCTCGCTGGGGGCGCCCGAGTACTCCCCATAGTTTGCCAGTTCGTTGACACCCCCTAAGTCACAGATGGTGTCACTGCCGGGGAGAAACAAGAAGTCAAGGCTGGCTCGGACTCCAGTGGCAGAGGGTGGCAGCTTGGTGCTGAGGAGGACAGCAGGTGCCCCCAGAGCCCTAGAGTCAGCCTACAGGACTGACCCCTTGGGCCTCAGACCCTCCATGGTCCACCAAAGTCACACCTGAAAGTGAACTGCACTGCCTCAGGCTCTCCCTGGCAGTAAGCTCTGCTAGCCCCAGGCCATCGTGGGGCTCAGGACTGACACTGGGAAGTCAAGGGAACAAGGAGCGCTTCCAGACATAAAGAAAAACCATGCAGTCCAGGAATCCCTGCCAGGAGTCCCTGCCGGGCTGCCCAGTGGAGGAGTGAAATGGTTGCAGCCAGAGGAGGGCTGAGCCAGGCACAGAAGGGAACACAGCAGCCTCCTGCCTGGGAATGAGCACATCCCTACTGTGCTTTAAACAAAAACCACCAATTATCACAAAGAGTATAGAATATGAGCCTAATATTCCTATAAAGTGTGAAAGTATGAAGACATACACAGGCATTAAAACAGCTGGAAAGGAAGGAGGGGTGGGGAAACAGCCAGGCAAGGGTTACCTTCAGGTTCTTCTCTGTATTTACTACACCTCTGCAGGAAGCATGTATTGTTAACTACAAAGATTAAAACTAATAAAAGTGACCTCATTTGGAAGCAAACAAGAAAGTTGCAGAAGACAGCACAGAGGACAGGCTTTCACCAGAGCTTCTGTTCTGCACCATGGGGAGAAAATGAAGATTCCCAACCCCTACTCGGAGGGGAGGCAATTTGATCCAGACTACGCACATGTGAACTCCGGGCAGACCCGGCTGCCACTCCCTGCAGCAGCCCCTCTGTCACCTGTACACGACTGAGGCACCGCCTCCGGCCACCATGGTCCAGATCCTTCCCTTGGGGTTCAGCAAGGTCAGCTTCAGGCTTGCCCCACTTTTGGCATCCAGGTCTGCAATGTAAGCCTCCTAGAGACCAGAGAGCAACAGGTGGGTCCTGGGGGTACCCCCTTCACTGGGTCCCAGGACCCTGCCTCTTTCCCTGGAGATACATAAAGAGGTCCTGAAGCCTTGATAGGGTCAGGGAGAGGAGCTGTGCAGGATCCTTAGAGAGGATGCCTGCGATGAAACATGAGGACGTCCTCCAGTACCGAAATCACGTATGGCCATAGCCGCAACCTGGGGACAAACTTCCCAACTCCTTTGTCTCTGACCTCAAGCCCCTGGCCCTCTGCCCAAGTCCCAAGCCTCACTAGGTCACCCTGCTGCTATCATGGCCCCCCACACCCAGCGTCTGCCTGCCTGGCTCATCACAGGCCCCATCCCTTCTCCCCGCCCAACCTCTTCCCCTGGCCCGGGTTATGACTCATAGGCCTGATCCTGCTGAGGACCTCTTGAGAGGATGGGGTGGTGGGAAAGAGCAATTAAAATTCTCAGCAAGTGGCCAAGAGAACTACCTTCCTCCGGCAGGATTAGCAAGAGCCACTTGGAATTATCGACAAATCAAGTTAAGAACCCAGGGAGGTTGATTGAGAGAGAAGTCTAAAAGGATTTCTGGCCAGGATTCAGAGGCTTGGCTGACTCCCACCCCCACCTCCTTTGGGGTTTTAAGAAAATTAAATGGTTCTCAACCTTCCTTTCCTGCCAAATATATAGCCCATGGCGGCAGGGGTGGTGGTGGTGGTGGTGGTGCCCGATGTTCCCCTGAGACCAGTCACCTTCTCCCAGGGCCCCCTCACCCACCACCTCCTCCCCACAGCAGCCTTACCTCTGGGTAAGCCTCCCGCCCGAAGGGAGGAGGGAACTCTAGATCACCCCACTTCACTTTACAGATGTAGTCGGCTGTGGCATCTATCTTAGCCGCCAAGTCAAGGACATAGACGCCATCTTTGGTCACAACTGTGAGAAAAACAGAGGCAATCAGAGGCAGGCCCTGGGTGGAGGCAACCACCGATCTCCAAACCCCTCCACAGGCTTCTCCACACACCAACCACCCACTCCGGGGTCCCACCCCGACCCAGCAACTACCCAGCTCCACAAAAAAAACAGATGGCCCTTCCACACAGTACCCCATTAAAAGAAAAATAAATAATTTAAGACCACCCCCCTCCGCTCTGACCTATAGGTAAAGTGACAGGGAAGTCTGTTTTAGTTGCCATGACAATTTTTAAAAACTACTGATTTATGTATGCACGTATGTATGTATTTATTTAGGGGGGAGGTGTGCAAGTCGGGGGAGGGGCAGAAGGAGGAGAAGGAGAAGGAAAGAAGCGACTCCCTGCTGAGTGCTGAGCCCCACCCCCCAATCCCATGACCTATGAGATCATGACCTGAGCAGAAATCAGGAGTTGGACTCTTAACTAACCCGGCAATTTTTTCTTTTTTTTTTTTTTTTAACAGGATAGAGCAATCCTTTATTTTTAGACACTTTCACAAAGAGGTTTTTAGTAACTGAACTTTCCTGGGGAGAAGAAAGAACAAGAAAATCAGCCTCCAGCCGTCAGCAGCAGCTCTGCTCTGGGTCTGGGATCCCACGTGGGGAGGTGGAGGCGCATACTTTCCTTCCTTTATTAGTTTATCCTGCTGCCTCCTGACGTCACTTAGACGTTCCATCGTTTCCTGCTGAAGCAGACATTCTACGAAATCGTCAAATTCTGTCTCGAACTCTTTCTCTGTACGGGGACCACGGATTCCAGGCGCATGTCCTATTCATTCTTTCTCAAAAGTATAACATCGACCTGGAATCTAGCGATTCTGAGCACTCTGGATTGTCACCCAGCGATCTAAGTTAAGGCCCAGCCTTCCCTGCGCATCAAAGAGAGGCATAACGTCACGCAGCCATGCCCTTGTCTCCTCGCTGGCTGCCACTACTGGATGATCTCACCGTGGCAATTTTTCAACTTTTTCTTAAATGCTGCATTCCACGCCTTCAACCTAACCATTCACCCTTCCACAGCCTTGCCCTTAAAACGAAAAGTGTTAAGGTACAGGCTGCTGTTGGGAGACAAACCCTGCCCCCAGGGGTGGACATATCCGTGTCCTGGGGTTGGCTATGGGAAACCTTAAGTGTCTAGGTGAGTGAGGAGCCACGGGGTGCACTGGGCCCCCAGCCAGGATTCATTTACTGCTGACTAACTGGATGCACACCCTCCGTTTACCCCAGGGCCATTTAGTTAATGAAGTTAGCAGAGAGCCATCTGGTTCCTTCTAGGGGCTGCATCCCCAGCTGGAATCTGGAACCAGACTTTGCCCTGAGCAGCCCTGGCCAGAGCCAGCTCGTACCACCTTCTTCCCTCACAGCCCAGAGGCTGGGACTAATGTGTTCCCAGCCTTGGGGCTCAGTGACAGACCCACCCCTGGGAGCTGCTCCAGGAGCACTGCGGGGACAGAAGGGCCTGAGTGGTCAAGTCAGTGCAGAGGCAGCCCGAATCCTGGTAGCTCAGCTTAACCCACTGGCAGGAATAACCACAGGAGAGAGCCAGGTCAAAATCAGGACTTCCCCATCACAGAAGAAATTAAAATCGAAGAAAGCTGGGGTTGGTTTAGAAGAGGGATAACCACTGTTTTCTGAGAGCTCAGAAACAGGAGACTGCACTCCATGAGCCCAGATATCCCTCTGCAAACATACACCAGTCTATAGTGCCCTCTATAAGTGGGGGCAGCGGGGTGGGGGGGGCCAGTCTGATGTTCCCAAGGTCAAGGCCAGGGTTACCACAGGCACTGGGACCCTGTTATGACTGCCCCTTGCTCAGTACCCTCCCTCCCCCAACACAGCCAGTTACCAAGGGGGTTGATCTCGAGGTAGGTGAAGTACAAATCCTCATAGAAATTGAAGAGGCCGGAAATAAAACTGGCCAGAATCCTAAAGGAGGAAGGAGAGAGGGATGGTCAGTCCTCAGGGAGCCAGGGAGCGGGCTCAGCAGCCCCCCAACACTCCCGCCCCACAGCAATCTCTCACTGCCACGGACAGCTCCACTTCCCCATACTGGCCCTGCCACCCTCTCTCTTTCCTCAGTGAACCCTGCTCTCTGGACATCACTCTTCAGCCACTGAGGCGGAAAGGAGCTGTCAGGCATGAAGCTGGAGGCGGCGGCGCCAGACAGACAGGGGCAGCGAGGTGACAGACACAGACAACGTGTTTCAGTCTGAGCCAGCCTCCCGTCAGCAGCCAACACCCTCCTCGGGACAGGGAAGGACTGTGCCTACCCTCCCACCCAGATGCTGGGGTGAGGCAGGGTGGACGCCCACACAGGGAAGCCGGCCTTGCCTCCTTCCCTGCTCCATGCCCAGAGCTGTCAGCCGCTGCTGCCCCCCTGCCCGCCCCCCCCCCGCCGCCCCCTGCCAGCCCTCCCTCTCACTCAACTCTTTCTTGTCTCCAGGAGCATGGACCAACAGGTGTTTCTTGACATCCTCAGGATTCAGTTTCTTGTCCACGCCAACGAGCATTTTCTGGGCTTTGGCATCCACGTCGCCCACATCCACCCCACCTTCATGGTGGAACAGGACGTAGTCCCCTTCTCGGGTAGCATAGATGCAGACGTAGAACTCCTCTGCCTTGAAGGGGAAGGCAGCACCAGGCAGTTGAGGAGCACTGAACTGGCGAGTCCAACCCCTGCGGTTTCATTTCTAAAGCCCTAGAGCACTCACCCAGGATACCTGCGCACCATCTTCCCCTCAGAGGAAGGGGAGAGAAGAGGCCACTGCCTAGCTAGCTGACAGTCCAGCCTCAGGCACAGGGACCTGACCTGGGGAAGGGTGCCTGCCTTCAATTCAAGTCCTTCTCATCCGAGCACTGAGCAGCCCCCTCTGTGACCAACCCCCACTCCTCCCTGCTCCGTCTCTGGCCTCCCTGCTCCATGGCACCCTCAGACCCTAGGTACAACTTCAGAGACTGTGGTCCCTTTGACTTTTCTCCAGCAGCTTGATTTCTTCCTTTCGCATTTTAGGGTCAACAAACACAAAGGGAGGAGGGAGAGGACCCAGCTTGGTCCTCACACATACCTGACTGTGGGGAACGAAGGGCTCGATCAGAAAATTCTTGAGGAAGCCTCTGGCCTTGCCCACCTGTGGGGATTGAGGAAGCTGAAGTCTAGATGGACAGCAGGCCTTGCTCCCCAGAGCAGGACAGCTGACCTCTGCCTCCTCCACCCGGCCATCCCATCAGAGGCGGGACCCAAGTACTAGGGCCACAACATCTGACAGAGAGAGATTTTTCCAGAAACCAGGGCAATGTGTCCAGACCCCTAAGCTATAGCAGTCTCCACGAGATCCCCCTCTTCCGCCCACTGCCCTTGTGGTGGCCACACCTGGAAGTGTATTGACCTCACACCTTCTTGTTCTGCCTCCTCTCTGAGGCTGACAAAATGAGCTAGGCTGACAACGCTGCCCCAGCCCTGAAGCACAGACATCAGGAGTCCTCTCCCTCCTGCCATCAGTCGCACAAATTAAAGAGCCCAGACCAATCAAGGCTCTCCATCCCAGAGCTCAAGCAGAGAAACCCAGACCAAGGACGGAAGTCCAGGCCCAAGGAATGAGCAGGGATGGGAGTGGGAGGTGGTGGTGGGGGCAGGGTGGGGGGGTGGGGGTGGGGCGTGGGGACACTTCACGCACACTTTTCTGGCTGAGGACAACAGGCCTGCAGAGCTAATCAGTTTGAGTGTGTTCCTGGCGGCCGCTGAGGCTAGACAGCCCTCATCCCAGTGTGTCCCGAAGCCCCCGCCCGCCCGCATGCGTCACTGCTGAGTCAGGGACCAGACAGTGATCTGTCAGAGGTAATGACCCGCTCCTGCCGGCGCTGACATCCCCCTCCCAACAGCCAGCCAAGGAGAAGGGAGCATGAGGACTGCCATGGGGGTACCACTCAGCCCCCAACCCTGCGGTCCTCTCCCCACAGGCCTGCAAGCACAAAGGCCAGTCAAGATCCCTCTGCCCCCTGGTCCACGGGTGACTTTCAAAAGCCCTCTTTACTCCAAGAGCCAGAAACTGGGAAATTACCACAAAGAGCTGATTTCAGAAAGACCAGAGAGAGAGAAAGCTGGCTCCACCACCATCCTCATCCTACTTCTGGGACAGCCAAGGGAGAGGACAGCACACTCCTGGTCACAGTCACCCAAGACAGGACAGCACACCCTCCCCGGTCTCGGGGACGCCTCAGCCCCCTCCCCCTTTCCTGTTTCCCAGCCCCTTGTAATAGCAAGAAGGAGAACCACAATTTTATCCCCGAGCCTCTCCTAGATCTTCCCGAACCATCTCTCCCTCTAGCATTCATCTCCAGAGCTGACATTAACCACCAAGCTGGGAGAAGCCAAGAACCGAATTTACCCTTCAGTATTCACAGCCTCATCCAAGGCTCTGGCCCCATAACGTCTCTGCCTAAACGAGTCTGCCTCTCCTTTCTGGAACTTCTTCTTACCCACCCTCTTAGATATACACGTCATGAGCTGCCGTGCCCTTTCTGGAAACTGAAAAGAACGGAGTTCCCAGAAAGGGCCTCAGAGACCCATCTCCATGTTTGCCTTTAAGAAACAGACCGTTTCCACCTGGCCAGAAACTGTGTTGGGGTGACTCTGCAGCCCCTCTTGCCATTCACTGATGGCAGAGCTGGAAGCGATCAGCAGGCCTGGCCCTCCTGCTCAAGTTAGCCCTGCGGGACCCTCGCCTTCCCCACGCTGCAGGGTGGCTGGGTGTGGGGTGATCCACGCACCCTCCTGATCTGGAGGGGACCGCCTCTGCTTCTGTTCCCACATTGCCTCCACCCGGCTGTTCCCATGCACTCACGGTGGTCTCCTGCCCCAGCCGTGGTTTCAGCCAGGACTTAACGCCTTCCAGAGTGAGGTTGACTCCCACAAGGCCTAGCTTTCCACGCCGTTTGATCAGCTGGTCTGGCTTGACCACCAAGCTCTGGAACGAGAGGGGTTTGTACTTAGAGCAAGGAAAGAAAAAGGAGAGCCAAAGGCTATAGTTTGGGGTCCCAAAGCACAGAACAGCCTGTATGGCTTCCAATCCACTTACTCATTCTTCAGGTCAACTCCTAGAAGCTTCCCTCCCCTATCCCAGCCTATACCTTTCTTTTGACAGCCAGGGATCTAGAGCCATCCGTGCCTAGGATGGGGCCTGGCACGGAGTACCAGCTGAATGAGTGATTCCCTAACCTCCCTATGCGCTATCTTAGCTTCACTGAACCACGAAGTCCTCAGAATATGGACCAGCACCTGTGCTCCAAAAGGAGGGGCAGACGGATAGCCCTGGGGTGACAAAGGGCCTTAGAGATCTGGTCAGTTCCATCCCGGTCCTTGATCCTGCCGATAAGGCCAGCAAGTAGACCCTAAGCATCGCTCACACACTGTGAGCCATGGGAGGCATCACCTCCTGAGGCAGTGGGACGGAACGCGCACCCTCGGAAGCCGCCATGGGTCCTGGTTCTGCTCCCTGGGCCCAGCCCGGGAAGTCTCCCCTTCCCAACAGTGGCCCTGCAGGGAGCCGGACAGAGGAGGCTCAACTCCACGCTGGCCGCCCAAGGCTGCTGGCCACTCTACACAGAGCCCATGGCACGCTTCCTCATAGACCTGTGACACTCCTGCTGTGTCCACCTGGGGGAGTGGGGCACACACCTACTTTCCCTGAGCACCGACCAAGTGCCGGCTGGCACACTGAATGCTTTCCAGACATTACTGCTGAACCGGACAGCTCACAGGTGAGCGTTCCACCCATCCGACAGACGGGGAACCGGACACTCAAGAAAGGTAAAGGCTTGCTCCAGGTAACATGGTATATCAACAGAGAGCTTCGACCTGGACTCCAGTTTTTCTAGCTCCAAGCCCACGTGCTCTCCCAGGGCACCTTGACATGTGGGGCCCACGGCAGAACATGAAACCCCGCTCGGCCCACTGCATGCTGCCCAATGATGTGGGCAGTCTGCCATCATGTGACCTGCTACGCCGTCTCCACCAAACCCACCCTTCCTCTTCCTTTGACCCCGGGCACGGAAGAAGGGTCCGGCGAGGGCGGGCTCACCTGGCTGAGGAGCCAAGGGTGGTCTTGCAGCAGCCGGGCCCAGTCTGTGTCAGGGGTGACCCGGGCATACTTGAACCGGTTCTGGATGGCCGAGGTGGTGCAGATGTACTTGTAAAGGAGTTCTTTGCCAGTCTGCTCCGAAATCGCCTTGGCCGACATGGCTGGAGAGGGACCTGCTCTACCTGGTGGGGGAACAGGAGTTGGTGGGAGGGGGCAGGGGAAACAGACCCATGTCTTGTGGCCCCCAAACAATAAAACCAGATCTCGGTGCTCCTCAAGAGAGGGAATGAGGACTGGCGCAGCAGGAGGGATGGAAGGCAGATCTCAATGAGCACTTCTGAGGGCCAGAAAGGAGGACCAGGAAATGATGGGAGAGAGAAGATGATGGAGAAAGACAAAGGTGGCCTCTTCCCCGGGACTCTTGGCCTCAACCCGGTCTCTTACTTCTTCTCAGCAAACCAGCTTACATTTATCTTGGAACAAAAGGCAGCTGGATGGGGAGACAGGAATATCAGTGATGTGATCCAAACCGGAGCACTGGTCCCACCCGAGGTCCCACACAGACACTGGAACACACCCTTTGGTTCTGTGACCTATGGGGCGCCCAGCCAGAATTGTGCAATGCTGCCTTTACTCCCCCTACAGGTTTTGTCTCCCCCACACCCAGACTCACCCACTTCACACACTTATACTCCTCACCAGGCTGAGGGCCAGGCAGTGAGTTACTTAACCTCAAGCAGGATCAAGCCCCCGAGGAGCCAAGAGGAAGCGTCATCTCAGAGTTTATTTCTCCCAGGACACTAGACTCCTGTCCCTGAGTTCAGAGCAGACACAGGGCAGGGGAACAGTGACCTTCAGTGCATCCCACCCGCCCCACTGAATCATCTAGCTCTAAGCAAAACACAGGCATCCCTAGGGACTGCCCTATACTGGTCACTTCTAACTGAGCCAGAACTGGGGGAGAAGTCATCCTCTGTCACACACATGGAGACACTCCTGTGAGGCACACTGAAATATACCCATTTCTTAGATGAGGACTAAAAGCTCAGAGGAATTAAGGTAACTTGCCCAAAAAGTCAAACTAATAAGGGGGATGCAGGACCTGAACCCAAAACCTCTTATTCCTGGTCCCCAGACAATCTCACACCTCAGTCTGAGAGTTTTTCTCCCAAGGCCAGGCCGGGTCCCCCTTCACCTCACAGAAGGGTCTGTGACGACAATTTCTTTATCTTCCCCCACTCCCACTGCTGTGCCCTGACACATCCATTCTCTCTTGGGTAGAGAGAGAGAGAAGCAAGTTGGGAAGAGGAACAGAGGCAAGAGGAGGGAAAGCAAACCATCATTCACGCTAAGAGTTTGGCCAGATCAGGAAAAGTCATTCCAATCTCTCCCACGAAGATCCAGAACTGAAGCTGCTGAAATTGCTGGGGAAAAAAAGTCAAGTTCAAATGAAGGAGGGTGGGGTTAGAGACTGGGCTCATTTATACACCCAGGAAGGTTGGTCTCCATCCCCAGCTCGGGGGAAGGCCAAAGTTCCAGAGGACACACTCCACTTCTCTCCCAACTGGCCAGGCTGGGGCTTCAGGTTCTAAGCCTGGCTTGGCTGGCCCCCTCAGCCTCCCAGCTCGTCTCTAGCTTAGCACAATGGGTGCTTTCAGTCTGGTGTCTGGCCCAAAGTGGGGTAGCTGGGAAGGGGCTCAAAAGAAATGTTCCCTTTTCTGGCCTTCCCCTGGGATGACTTCCGGCTCCAACTCAACATGAGTTTCCAAAGGTGATGCCTCAGCTGGCCCCAGTGTCCCATAGTCCTCCACCCCCCACCCACTCCAGCTCCATTTCCCAACCTTCTTGACTTCAGACCAGAAAAACTGGTCCTGAAATCAGATGGGTACACCTGCCCCCACCTCCCAAACAGAGTGCAACCCAGGGCAGATCAGACAGGGAAAGGAGACTCAGGGCAGCTGCTGACCACCCTCAGTGGTTCAGACACATCAAACTCCAGGACGAAGGAACCCCTCAGCTAAGCCTCCCCAGCAGAAAGCAGTCTGATACACACTACCAGAACAATGTCTCAACCCCCACCCCCCCAATCTGGCACCTTCCAAAGCAGGCAAAGGATAAGGCTGAGAAAAGGGATGTTCTGGGCTGAAAAATCTCCAACTTATTGAGCCCCAGATCAAATCTCAGAACCAAGAGTTCATTTCTACCGCATATAGGGAGGTGGGGTAAGGAGACACAACACGGGGACGATACAGGATAGAACAGATTTGCCAGCTTACCAAAACAACAGATATGCCACCAGAGCACTTTGGCTTAGATGGGGCAGACCCTTTCAAGGCCAAGACAGGATTTACGATAGAGTAACCGTGGGGAAAGAATCTGGCCTCTGCATAGTCACCAATGCAGGGTAAGGCTCACAAACCCAGGGAGTAGCCGGGATGGAGAAAACTTGCAAATGAAATGTTCAGAGGGGTCCCAGAAGTCTCTCTAGGGCAGTGGCTCTTAACCCATTTGAGGTCTCAGACTCCTGAGCACCTGAAGCCCAGAAAAATGTGCCCCTACCTGACCCTGGATATCATTTTAAGGTGTTTATGATTGTGACCACAGACCACCTGTTATGAGCATCTACTCTAGTGACACTGGGACTTAAGTGTTAAAAAAAAAAGTGTAGACCAATCTGGGTCTGGAGATCGACCCCACCGAAGTCTTAGGCTGCCTCCCCAGGAACTAAATATGCTGACGAACTGATGATAGGGGGATTTAGGACAGAGCTAAGATCCCAGGGGTCTGCTTTGGGGCCCCAGGAACGGTCATCTAATAACAAGTAAAAGTATAAATCACTTGGGGGTAATCACGTCAAGGAACTTGATCACAAATACACACTCTCTTTCTCTCTCACTCTATCTCCCCGATAGGATAGGAAGGACTTTATGAGCTGAATGGGGTCTTTTCTGCAGACAGGTAAGTGACCCAGGATTGGGTTCCTCCACGGCAGCCACTGAGGACTGAAGCAACCCACAGCAAGGCTGAATGAAAGGAGCCTGTGCCCCGGGAACGCACAGCGGGGACAAAGCCAGTGCAGAGGAAGCACTGGGGATGCTACTTAGGGTCTCTCTCTGGAAAGACAAAGAGCACTCTTCTCTAGATTAGCTTCCATAGTATTGGTGTGGGTTTTGTTTTTGAGAGGACAAGCAATTCCTGGGGTGAAGGGGAGAGGCAGAACTCTGTGAAGGTCCCCTACTACAGCAAGCATAGTGTCAGAATGTGCCCCATGTCCAAGGGCTCTTTCCGTCACGCTGGCCCACGCTGTTGAACAGAAATTCTGTTGCTCAGAAATGAAAATCACCAGCCCTGAGCAGCTGGGGTCTACCAGCTTTCCCTCACCCAGTACTTCAGATATTCAAGGACCTGCGCTGCTGAAAGAGCAAAGTTGGAAGAGTGGAAGGAGGGGGCTGCCTGGCCAAACTGCCATGCACTGCTCCTCCCCGCTCTCCAAAGTCCTCCAGCCATGCAGACCCCAGGGGACCACCCAGTGGCAGAAGTCCTCGGTATTGCACAGTATCTGCCAAGGTTGGAGAGGGCAGACGGCGCTGGGTCTGGCCCTCTGCCAGGCCCTACAGGAGGGCGGCGGCAGCATCCTCGGGCTCCTTCAGGATCCAGCCTCGGCCGGGCTCCGTGTCAGCGCCTGACGTGGGGAGGGGGTCTGGCACCCCGGCCATCTGTCGCTTAGACGCTGGGCGCGACGGCACCTCCAGGGCGAGGAGAGTCCTTCCCGCGCCGCTGCCCCACAGGCAGGTCCTGGCGGCGCGGCCAGGCCTCGGGCACCCTGGAGCAGCCCGGCCCCGCGTGGCCCGCCAAGGCTGCGCGCCCCACTCGCTCCCTCCACTTTCTCGGCGCGAGACTCAGTCGACTCTCCACGAAAAACAGAGGAAGGGCCTGTGCCCGGGTAGGAGTGGGGCGAGTGGCCACGACTCTTTCTACTTCCCGTCCCCCGCATCCGGTGGGGAGACCCGGATGGGGACAACAGGGAGCCCGCGAAAGCCCGAAGAGGCTCGAGGACCGGCCCCGGTCGGGGTAAGGGGCGCCTGGAAAGTGCAAATGCAGTTTGGCGGAGGGAAGAGAAGCCAGTACGACGGCACACCCTGTGCAAACTCCCAGAAACTGGAATGCGGGAGTGTGGGGGTGGGGTAGTCCACACGCGGCCACCGGCCGGGGTTCCGAGCGAAGGCTAACCTAAAGCGAAGACCCCCAAAACTTCTAAGCAGGTGCAGCGACGACACGTGAGCACCAAGCCGGCGTCCGGGAAGGCGGTTCCGGGTTGGGGGAGGGAGGCGGGAAGCTCCTGGGGCAGGTGGGGTCCCTCTCGCGAAAGCAGCTGCCCGCTACTAACCTCTCTGCAAGAGTCCGTGCGCGGCGCTCCCTCCGCAGGCCCCGCCTCACCGCCCAAAGCCCGGAGCGCTCCAGCCTCAAGCAGCAGCCCGGGATCCGGCTTTTGTCCTGGCCCCTACGGGCTTCTCCCCGCCCCCATCGGCTCACGGCGCGAGAGGTCCCGCGATTGGTCACACGCGTTCCCTAGCCTGAGCGCCAGAGCTCCTCCCAATTCGCTGCCCGGTATAGCTCCGCCCCCAGGGGCGGGACTCAAGGGCTGCTGGGACTTGTAGTCCATCTGGAGCGTCCGTCCAGACGGCTGGCGGGCACCGCCTCTTCGGAGTCCACAGGACTGGGGCGGGGACGGGGGCGGGGCCTCGGTGTGGGGAGATGGGCCGGGCTACGCTGCGAGGAGAAAGTACGGGGCAGGGGGCGGTGGCCTGATCACTTAGGGGCTGGGCCGACCGCCGCTCGGAAGGTAGCGTTCGGGGGGTGGGTTTGGCGGATCCCGCTGTAGCACAGTTTTGGGGACCGGGAGACTCCGCCTTCTCTCCCTTTGGGAGAAACTAATGTCCGTATCCCAGCTACCTAAAATCGACCACACTGAACCCAGTTGTTTAGCCCGGCTTTTCACATAGCTGTGGCAGACTGCTTTTGCATTTGCTCATGGGCCCTCTCCATTGAGCCGGTGGGACAAGACTGAGAGATCAGATCAGACCTCCCAATGTGGGATAGGGCCGGAATGGAGTGGAGTGAGTGGGGCTGGTGGGTGCTTGTCACACCGTTTTGCGTCCCGCTCACTTCTCGCAGAGCTGAGAACTGAACGGGAGATACTAGCAGATACTAGCAACGCAGGGCGAGGCTATCTCTGCGGGTCTCCTTCCCCTTATCCCCCCATCCCAAGCTTCCACACTGGAATGAATGAACTGTTACCTCCCCTTTCTTCACTGCCCGTGAGACAGGCTATTTTCCAAACCAAAAACTGGATCACCCGGTCTGACAGGTGCCAGTGAACTAGGGGAGCAGAATATTTGAAATCAGGCAGTCCTGGAAACCAGGACATATATTTACTGCTCCTGATTCACCCCAGTCCTGTAGGTCTTCTGAGCACTTATTTGACCCTAACAGCTACCTATCCCCAGGAGGGAGAACCAATGGAGCCGTGGCCAGATCAGGTGAAAGGGTCAGCCCAGTGTGTGCAGAGAATCGCCATGCCTGTGCCCCTGCCAAGCACCCGGGTCATACTGACGCTGCAACAACGTTGCGACATTCTTGTGGACAAAAACTTAAGGAAGCCCTCCTTCCCCCAATCCAGTTGTAGTCAGGAGTGTGGCAGACAGCTAAATTTGCTACCCATACCTGAACCAAATGATCCCTGATGATGTCACTTTCTGGTCCCTTTCCTCCCAATCATCCTTTTTTGTTTTTTTTTTTTTTTAAGATTTTATGTATTTATTTGACAGAGAGAGATCACAAGTAGGCAGAGAGGCAGGCAGAGAGAGAGAGAGAGAGGGAAGCAGGCTCCCTGCTGAGCAGAGAGACCCATGCGGGACTCGATCCCAGGACCCTGAGATCATGACCTGAGCCGAAGGCAGCGGCTTAACCCACTGAGCCACCCAGGTGCCCCCAATCATCCTTTTGAAAGAACAACTCTTCACCTCCTCTCTGCTGGTAATCCTTAAGAGTCTTCTATTCCTGTATGGATTGAACTCCAGCCCTATCAAGGATCTACCCCAAAAGCACAAATCTTGAAGGGTCACCTCTCAGTAGATAAAGAAAACATCTCCTATGAAGAAGTACTCCAGGGGGCGCCTGGGTGGTTCAGTGGGTTGAAGCCTCTGCCTTTGGCTGGGGTCATGATCTCAGGGTCCTGGGATCGAGCCCCGTATCGGGCTCTCTGCTCGGCAGGAAGCCTACTTCCTCCTCTCTCTCTCTCTCTGCCTGCCTCTCTGCCTACTTGTGATCTCTGTCAAATAAATAATAATAATAATAATAATAATAATAATAATAATTGTAGAAGTACTCAAAAAAAAAAAAAAAAGTTCTCCATTTGTGGCATTGGGGAGATAGCAACTCCAGATGTTTGGAGGCTAGCAAGAAGGTTGTAGTCAGGAGGAATCACTTGTGTAGAAATGATCCTTCTGGTCAGAAAGATACACTCATCCAGAAAGCCTCATCCATAACTGTAGAGTCATGTAGAACATAAACTGTAACAAAATGTTCATCAATTTGCCAATATCGATAATAATTTTCAATGCCCATGGTTTTGCCCCAGCAATTCCAGTTCTAACAATTTGTCCATCTGCTATACATGTGCATATGTACCTGAAGATCAAGCTCTTTGTTTTCTTCACTGCTGGGTCTCCAACACTTTGAATAGGGCCTGGTATGTAGTAAACACTCAATAAATATTTGCTGAGAGATTGTGTTCCCCATATAGGAGTTGCCAGGCCTACATGTGAGTAATTCTGGAAGGGGGCAACAAGAAAGGAGCTTCCTAGGAAGTGAGAGAGGAGAGGTGTGGACCAGAGTTTCCACGAGCCAGCCAAGCAGTGGGATTTTTCAGTTCTCTGAGTGGTTCCATTCTAGGTCTTTCTCCAACAGCTCTCAATCCCTCCAGGAAAAACTGTCTCATTACTCCACCATGCTCCCACAGAAACTTTTCTGCTCCAAAATGATTAATCTGGGCCCCATTTTCTTACCTTCCTGACTTAAAAGCTCTAAACTCTCCTGTGTTTGCCATTTGAATCACCTCCCTCTTCTTCTATATTGGGTTGGAAGACAAGTCCATGTCACCAGATACAGGAGAATATAGGCACAATCTCTGTGCGCAGGCCACAGGCATTCTACCCCAGTAGCACTGGACTGACTACCCACTGCCTCCCTCCTAGATTTAATCCACTTTAGTTACTATTCATTGAACACCTATTACGTGAAAGGGATGGGTGCCAAAGCAGACTCCACATGGCAACCCCTTGAGCCAAGCTTCGTCATGGTTTGCAGGTGAGCAACTGACCCTTTGGCAGGTGTCTCGCCCTGTCCATTACCACCTAGTAGGTGAGGAGGAGGGAAAGAAAATCAGATCTAGTGATTCTCCCCCCACTTGGCTGGAAGCGCCTCAAAACCCAGGACGGTGCCCTGTTCCTTTTGACATCCTGGGGGTAGGCACACGTTAAGCACTCACCGTATATATGTCTGAATAAATGCTGGAATGAACATGTAAACGAAGGAAAGAAATTATAGGAGGATGGAAGAGGAAGGAAGAGATGCAGCCAGGATAAGCATCTACCTGTGTGTGCAGTTCTAAACCCACATGTCTCCCAGCAACAACCAGACATAGGGGTTTACACCGGAGGCCCATTATGACCTGCCCTATAAAGAACCGGGCAGCTTCTCGGTCTTGCAGTTTTCACTTTTTGCCCAGCACCGACCAATCTCCAATTGTAACCAAAGGCCAAGACCCCGGGGTGTCCTGGGGAAACTCCCCAGGGAGATGTGGCCAGAGCCAGCTTCTGGGCACAGGAAACATTCTCCAGCCAGCTCAGGCAGCTCCTGTCTGACCTCTTCCCAGAGTCTGCTCCCAGCTCTGCCCTCACTCTGTCTTAAAAATTGCCACTGGGGGGCGCCTGGGTGGCTCAGTGGGTTAAGCCGCTGCCTTCGGCTCAGGTCATGATCTCAGAGTCCTGGGATCGAGTCCCGCATCGGGCTCTCTGCTCAGCGGAGAGCCTGCTTCCCTCTCTCTCTCTGCCTGCCTCTCCATCTACTTGTGATTTCTCTCTGTCAAATAAATAAATAAAATCTTTAAAAAAAAAAAAAATTGCCACTGGGTCTGGGCGGAGGTGGGGGTGGTGGTGCCTGGGTGTCTCAATGGGTTAAGCCACTGCCTTCTGCTCAGGTCATGCTCTCAGAGTCCTGGGATCGAGTTCCTCACTCAAGCTCTCTGCTCAGCAGGGAGTCTGCTTCCCACTCTCTGTCTCTGCCTGACTCTGTCTACTTGTGATCTCTGTCTATAAAATAAATGAATAAAATCTTTTTTTAAAAATTGCCATTGGGGCACGTGGGTGGCTCAGTCGGTTAAGCACCGGCCTTTAGCTCGGGTCATGATCTTGGGGTCCTGGGATCAAGCCCCACACTGGGCTCCCTGTTCAGCAGGGTGTCTGCTTCTTCCTCTGCCCCCTGCTCCTGCTCTCTCTCTTGCATTCTCTCTTTCTAAAATAAATTAAAAAATTTAAAAAATTGCCACTGCTTCATCCTCACCAGGTGTGTTCCTGGGAAATTCCTTCTTCTCTTCCTCTTTCAAAATGCCTCCCCTTAGGAAAACTGTATGCCATTTCCTGTCCAGACCGAACCTGCAGCTCCTCCCAAAAACACATCACTTACCCTTGACTTTGACTTGACACTGTTAACTTCATCTCTGAACGAATTTATTACTTTTGCTCTTGCGTCTCTTTGCCATGTTCTGTGTTTGGAAATTCTTGGAAGGGCAGGCGGAAGCAGAAGTTGTGGTATGGATGAGAATTGCCAGCCTTTGTGAGGGCCAGAGTCCCTACCTTGACCCCAGTCTTTAGAGTCTAGGACTGTGCCTCAACCGTGGGGGCCTGAAGGCCTCCTTCCATGCACGAGTTGCACTTGCCTGTCTCCCTGGAACTTAAGCGCTGCCTCAAGGATGTGGTGCTGCTTATTTAGGCCTCCTTGATCACAGAATCACAGAACATCAGACTCAAAAGAGACCTCAGAAATCCCTTTGTCCAATCCTTATTTTACAAAGGTAATACAGGCGACACAAGGGCCCAAAGGAGAGACCAGGCTGCAGATGGGCAGACCTAGGGAGGGCAGATGGATGCGTCACTTTGGAAACCATCTGGCATTATCTCATAAAACTGAAGAGACACATACACGAAGAACTTGCAGCGCCACTCCTAGGTATACCCAGGAGAGTCTCATATACATGTGTGCCTGGAAATGCCTGGGAGATTGTCCAAAAACTGGGCAGAGCCCAGACTTCCTTCAAAGGTTGAATGGTTGGATAGGTTGTGATATGATTCACGCAAGGAAAAACTTGACAGCAGGGGAAAATGAATGAATTGCAGCCACACACAACAACTTGAATGAATCCCAAAAACATAATGTTGAGCAAAAGAAAATAGAACATAGAAGGTACATATGCAGTATGTTTCAATTTACATTGAGTTAAAACAAACAAACAAACCTAAATTCTATTTTTTTTTTAAAGATTGTATTTATTTATTTGACCGAGAGATGATGAGAGAGGGAACACAAGCAGGGGGAGTGGGAGAGGGTGAAGCAGACTCCCCACTGAGCAGGGAGCCCGACATGAAGCTCGATCCCAGGATCCTGGGATCAGGACCTGAGCTGAAGGCAGATGCTTAATGACTGAGCCACTGTGGTGCCCCCTAAGTTCTAACTATTTGGAATGGATACATAGGTGGGAAAGGTGCCAAGAAAAGCAAGGAAATGGTTATTACAAAAAAACTGGATTCTAGTTCTTTCATTCAATCCATCTTGACTGAACACCTGCAGTGTGTTCTGTTGTAGGCACGGGAGCAACAATGAATCGGACAAGCAAAGATGTTCAGCCTTGCTTAGCTCCCATTTTATCCAGGAAACAGCAGTAAACAAGGACAAAGAGGTTGCAGTTGTTTTTTTGTTTGTTTTTAAGATTTTATTTATTTATTTGACGGAGATCACAAGTAGGCAGAGAGGCAGGCAGAGAGAGAGAGGAGGAAGCAGACTCCCTGCCAAGCAGGGAGCCCAATGCAGGACTCGATCCCAGGACGCTGAGATCATGACCTGAGCCGAAGGCAGAGTGCTCGCTTTGGCAGCACATATACTAAAACAGAGCCTAAGGCAGAGGCTTAACCCACTGAGCCACCCAGGCGCCCAAGGTTACAGTTTAAATAGGGTGGTTGGGGGAAGCCTCATTACAGAGGAGAAATTTGAATACAGGAAGGAGGGGAGAAGGTCAGTTAAGTAGCCAGGGGGGAGCAGTCCAGACCCAATTTCAAGCCATTTGGGGCTGCAAGAACACCCAGAGTGAAGGCGCCAGGAGGAGCATGTCTGCTATTTTCCTGTTCAAGGAAGAGTTAAGAGGCCAGGTGGCCAGAGCACAGGGAGTGATGGGGAGAGTAGCTTTTATTCTGTGTGCAACTGTAGGGTTTTGAACATAAAAATGACAGGATCTGACTTGTATTTTAAAAGGAATATATTTTTTTAATAGGGCAATTTTATTATTTTTTTTAACATCCTTTTTTAAAAAGATATTTATTGGGACGCCTAGGTGGCTCAGTTGGTTAAGCAGCTGCCTTAGGCTCAGGTCATCATCCCAGGGTCCTGGGATTGAGTCCCACATCGTGCTCCTTGCCCGGCAGGGAGCCTGCTTCTCCCTCTGCCTCTGCCTGCCTCTCTGTCTGCCTGTGCTCGCTCACTCTCTCTCCCTCTGTCTCTGACAAATAAATAAAAAAATCTTTAAAAAAAAGATATTTATTTATTTATTTGACACAGAGAGAGATCACAAGTAGGCAGAGAGGCAGGCAGAGAGAGAGGGAGAAGCAGGCTCCCCGCCGAGCAAGAAAGACTGATGTGGGACTCAATCCCAGCACCCTGAGACCACGACCTGAGCCGAAGGCAGGGGCTCAACCCACTGAGCCACCCAGGTGCCCTTTTTTTCTTTCTTTTTTTTTTTTTAAAGTAAGCTCTACACCCATCACGGGACTTACTTAGACTCATGACCCCAAGATCAAGAGTCACATACTCTACCCACTCAACCAGCCAGGTGCCTCTTTAAAGGAATATTCTAACTGCTGTGCTGAGAAGGAAGGAGGCAAGGGTAGAACAAAGAGAATTAGAAAGATATTACAGTAATCCTGGAGGGAGCCAGTGAGGGCTCAGACCAGGGCAGTAACCAGGAAGGTGGTGGTTACATGGAGAAGGGGTAGTGCAGGGATGAGATTGTGATTGGGAAGGAGTCTCACAGGGAGCCCCGGGTTGGTAATGTTTCTTGACTTACCTGTGAGATGATTGCATGGCTGTTCATTGTATAGTTATTTAATAAACTGTATATGTAAATTTTATATATGTTCTTGCACCTAGGATACATTTCACAGTAGAAGGAAACATAAAGAAAAAAAGGGAGATATAATGTAAGGAACCCAGCTAATAAATGGCTGGAACAGGTTGGGAACAAATTCTAGGCCTTTTGACCCTAACCAATCCAACCTAGGCCTGGGCCCCAGCCCAGTTCACCTATTTCCTGGTGATGCGGTTTTGGGAAAGCCCTGCCACTTCTCTCAGCCTCATTGTTTCATCTAAGAAACCAGGAAAATAGTGTGTGACTCCATCCATCATCAGGATTCTTTCAAGATCACAAAGAGCTCTGTAATCCATCAAAAAAACACACAGTATTATTGCTATGTAGCTGTATTTGGGGGGGGGTTAAAAAGTTTTTAAAATTTATTTTCAGCATAACAGTATTCATTGTTTTTGTACCACACCCAGTGCTCCATGCAATCTGTGCCCTCTATAATACCCACCACCTGGTACCCCGACCTCCCACCCCCCTTATTTATTTATTTTTTAGAGACAGAGAGTATGAGAGAACGAACAGGTGGAGAGGCAGAGGGAGAGAGAATCTCAAGCAGACTCCCTGTTGAGGGCAGAGCCTACACAGGCTCGATGTCACAACCCAGAGATCTTGACCTGAGCTGAAATCAAGTCAGGAGCTTAACCGACTGAGCTACCTTGATGTCCCCTAACTGTGCTTTTTTTTTTTTTTTTTTTTTTGTAACAGCTTTACTGGTGCTTAATTGATGTACAATAAACTGTACACAATTAATGTGTACAACCTGATGAGTTTTAACACTGGTATACTTCGTGAAAATACAGTCAAGGTAATGCATATATCCTTCACCCCCAACCCCCAAATCCTCTCGTACTCCTTTGTATTCTATCCCTCCCTGCCCTACTTCCATATTCCTAGGAGGCACTGTTTTGTTTTTGGTTGATTAAGTATGTATTTATAGAATTGTATATTTAAAAATTTTTTTAAACAAATATTATTTTAAAGCTTAAAAAAAAATTACTTATTTGAGAGAAAGAGAGCAGAGCAAGAGAGAGAACACTAGTGAGGGGTAGGGGCAGAAGGAGAGGGAGAAGCAGGCTCCCCACCAAGCAGGGAGCCTTATGCGGGGCTCAGTGGATCATGACCTGAGCTGAAGGTGGACACTCATCCCACTGAGCCACCCAGGTGCCCCTCAGCTTGTCAATTATTTAAAAACTTTTTTTTTTTTAATTGAGATTGAATTAAACCTATAGATTTCCTCTTCGCCGGAGGATTTTCCAATTAACTTCTGGTCACTTCAGCAATGTGTTCAACTCACCCATGTGCCCATCTTAATAACATAGAACAGGATGAGTTTCACTCCAGTGCATAGGGCTGCAGCTCCTTACACACCACTGGCCTTTGTTTACCTCTTTCCCTACTTAGGTCTCTTGGGCACCATTCCTACTCACCCTCGGCTCAAATGTGACCTCTTCTGTAAATCTGTCTCTAATCCAGCAGAGCTCCTGACCGAGTTTTTCACTCATCTGTTCTCATCTCCTTCATAGGCACACAGAACTTCGAATAACTCAACATCACTTTGGGAAGTCATTATTGTCTATGCATCTTCCTCCCTGACTAGACCAGACACTTCCAAGGAAGAAACCATATTATTATTATTATTATTTTATCTTGGCATTAAAGGCATTCTTTTCTTAATTACACTTTTATTTTGAAATAATTATATATTCATAGTCAGTTGTAAGAAATAATAAAAAGGGGGTGCTTGGGTGGCTCAGTAATTAAGCATCTGCCTTGGGCTCAGGTTGTGATCCTGGGGTCCTGGGATGGAGCCCCTCATCTGGCTCCTTGCTCTGCAGGAAGCCTGCTTCTCCCTCTCCAACTCCCCCTACCTGTGTCCTCTCCCTCTCTCTCTCTAATAAATAAATAAAATCTTAAAAAAAAAAAAAAAGATCCATGTACCCTTTCCCCGGTTCCCCTAAAAATGGTAACATCCTGAAAAACTCAAGTACAAGAACAACAGAAAACAGACGCTGATATGATCCACCGATCTTACTCAGATTTCTCCAGCTTTACATGTAATCATTGGTGTGTACGTGTGTAGAGTTAAAACCATCTCTTAACTATTTAAACTTTAAGAATGATTTATTTAGCTCCTACTATGTGCCAGACGGTTGAATTCTGGAAACACAAGGTTATGACAGGGTCCCTGCCTTAATGGAGGTCAAGATCTCATTGGCTTTGGAAATTGATGTTTTTTAAAAGTAATGTTGCAAAGGCAGGGTGTTCGCAGGAACCTAGCAGAATCTAGTCTACCTTTTTGGCCCAAGAGAGTGAGGGAATAGAAAGAGACGTGCGGAGAGGCCTTGATCAGAGCCTACCACTAGCAGGTGCTCAGTAAATGTGTTAAATTAAGGTTGAACCCAACGTTGTCTTCATGATATCCTTTGCAAATCCTCACATCCTGAATGTGGCGGTACAAGGTGCACATGTCCTTGCCACGTATACCTTATCCCTATTTGGAATTCTGCCCTCAATCCTCTTCCAACCTTTACTGGCTGTAAATTCTGGACACCAGGCACGACTCTCGGGACAAAGCCCACGGAGCGGTCAAGAGCAAACACTGCCCAGTGCAGTCTCTAGGCAGTCAACCGCCACGCGCTCATCACGCCCTTGCCCACGCCCCGCTGGGCCGGCGCATGCGCACGCTGGCGGCGGATGTACCGCGGCCTCCCGCCCGGGGGGAGCTGGGGAGCGAGGGGAGGGGCCGGAAGCAACTCTACGCTTCCCGGTTGCTAAGAGACGAGGCTTCCACAAGGCGACGGAGGTTCTCCGGATTCTTTTTCTCCCTTTTTCTGCTTTAGCGTCACCGAATCCGGCCACCATGTCGGACCCAGAAGCTGACAGCTTGCGAAGCACCTTTCCCTCTTATATGGCGGAGGGCGAGCGGCTGTATCTGTGCGGAGAGTTCTCTAAAGCCGCCCACAGCTTCAGCAACGTGAGTCGTGAGTCGGGCTCTGAACCTACCCATTACCCATCACTTCTGATTCCTGATAACACCGAGGTCCCCATGGTACCCGGAGGACCCTGTTGTTTCTCTTATTCATTTGTTCCTGACTGACGCTCTGCTGTCACTGCCTCGCCACTTTCTACCATTTCCCACTTGCCTTCTGCCTGTGAATAACCGTTCTCTGCATTAAGAGCGGCTTCTACTTTTTTACTGGACTGTTGTGTGACTGGCTTCTTCCCACAGAGCAGCCGCAATTTCCCATCCTTGGCTGGGGAATGGGCTTGGAGGCTGCGTGGACAAGCAGTGAAATCTCAAGCACACAGCTGCTCGCAGAAGAGGGCCAGTACATAACACTATTATATATAATCGTAGTACCAATTGCTCAACCCCACCCTATGGAGATTGGGTGCTGTTTTAGGATATCAGGCACTAATATCCAAGATATTAGATAACCCTATGAGGGAGGTTCTGTTATTACTCCATTTTATAGTTGAGGAAAGTGATACAGAACTTGAGTACATGGCCGAGATCACTGAACTGGCAAGAGAATGTTTTCAAACCCAGGCACTCAGATTCCAGTGCTGAGGTGCTAACCATCATACATACTCCCTCACAAGTAAGCTATTTGATGTTCTTTTTTAAAAGAGATTTTATTTATTTATTTTAGAGAAAGAGAGAGATAGAGTGTGCACCGGGGCTGGGGGAGTGGAGGAGGGAGAGAGAGTCACAAGCAGACTCCATCCTGAGCGGGGAGTCCCATTTAGGGCTGGATCTCAAGACCCTGAGATCACGACCTGAGCTGAAATCAAGAGTCGGGTTGCTCAACAAACTGTGCCACACAGGCGCCCCCAAGCAATTAGCTGTTCTTACCACAATGTCTTTTACAATGTATAGCCTACTTCTTGATCAAGAGGGAGTGGTAGGATAGCCCTCTAACCATTCTCAGGACTCCTGCTAAAGTCAAGCTTTTCCACTGCCACCCAGTCTTGAGTCCCTTTCAATCTCCAATCACACCCTAAAACCAGATTGGTTGGCCCCATGGATCAACAGCTGAGTTCAGGAGCCCTGCCCCCACCCATTCTCCTTCCCGCAGAGAGAAAAGAACACCCCGAGGGAAAATAGCTTTGGTGAGAGAAGTAGACTTCTTCCACAAAAGCCAGTAGCTACTTCCTGTTCCTGGAAAAGTAGAAAAGTCTTAGAAAGGTGTGGGTACAGTATGATGCCTCAGGAATGACAGTACATCACAGCTCTATTGATGATTTTCTTTTCTTTTCTTTTTTAAAATTTTTATTTATTTACTTATTTGACAGGGAGAGAGGAAGAGAGAGAGCACAAACAGGGGGAGCAGGAAAGAGAGAAGCAGGCTCCCCACTGAGCAGGGAGCCAGACAGGACCTTGGAATCATGATCTGGGCCAAAGGCAGCCGCTTAACCAACTGAGCCACCCAGGCACCCCTTTTCTTTTCTTTTCTTTTTTTTTTTTTTTTTAAGATTTATTTATTTACTTATTTTGAGAGAGAGAGAGAGAGTGTGCGCTCATGTAGAGGAAGGGTCAGAGGGAGCAGGAGAAGGAGAGAAGCAGACTCCCCACTAAACGCAGAGCCCTGCCTGGGGCTTGATCTCTCAACCCTGAGATCATAACCTTAGCCAAAATCAAGAGGCAGATGCCCAGCTGACTGAGCCACCCCCATGCCCCTCCAGGGATGATTTCAAACAGAAGAGAGGACACAGGGACCAGGAGAAGTGTTCCATTCCCACTTTACTATCCAAATCGCAGTTTCAGTTTTGCTAGCATTTTCATCTTGATCTCCTGAAATATGATTCATTCACAACAAGCTAGGTAAGAAGAGAGAGTTAGGGGAATGGATGACTCAAGTTGCAGATGTCCTAAAACCATTTCGTTAGCCTTCAGAATGCTTAGCCTCTGAAATGCATTTTGAGTGTTGTGCAGCCATTTGGGGTTTGTGGTTGAATTGGGTATGTGCTAAAAATCCTAAGCTTCTGTTGCCTGAGTGGACTGGAGGAATCCCCAACATTTGAGAAATTCAGTATATCCACCGAGTGGTACATTCACACATCTCTACCAGGGGCTTTCACAGTAGCCAGTGATTTGACCTTGTTGGAGATGAGCTACAGGCAGACAATCAGTGGACTGAGCGAAGATCAGTGTCGTGCTGCTTTTGGTTTGGAAAGTTCCAGAGACCTGTTTGCTGGTCTGAGGAATCCCCTTGAAATGCTGGCATGGGGGGGTGGGATGCTCTTTCCCGTCAAGCTTCTACATTGTGCTGCCTGATGCCTGTCAACCTGGGTGGTTCCTTTCTTAGGCTCTTCACCTTCAGAATGGAGATAAGAATGGCCTGGTTGCCCGATCCAAGTGCTTCCTGAAGATGGGAGAGCTGGAGAAGTCCCTGAAGGATGCTGAGGCTTCACTCCAGGGTGACCCGACTTTCTGTAAGGTGACTCAATCTGGCTTTCACCACTGCCATTGCCTGTGGCAGCATCTGATGAGAAGAAGTTGAGGAACCAGCCAGACTGCCTAGGGTTTGATGCCTTTTTCTCTCCCTAGGTCACTTACCTAGCTATACCTGTCCCTGTATCCCAACCTTGATCCTCAACCCAGGACCCTCTGCTCTACCACACTTAAGTCCTATAAGGCCTTTTCTGCCACCTCAATTTGATTTCCTCTCATTTCAGGGAATTTTACAAAAGGCTGAGACCCTGTACACCATGGGAGACTTTGAGTTTGCCTTGGTGTTCTATCATCGAGGCTACAAGCTGCGGCCTGACCGAGAATTCAAAGTTGGAATTCAGAAAGCCCAGGAAGCCATCAACAACTCAGTAGGAAGTGAGTGACCATGGGACCTATACCCTTATCCAGGGAGGGTCTTGGAATCCTTGGGCTTGGAAGTACAATGAATGAGCAGCCACCACCAGGCCTGGAGGGAGTCTCATGTTTGGATTTGGTTGCTGCTGATTTTGTTGAAGATTAGGAACTAATCTGTCCACCCAGAGGACCAGCCATTGATCCACGATGCTCAGTTCTGCAACCTCTGGTTGTTCTCTAAGCCAGATGCGAAATCTGAACGCACCAAGGACTGGCCTTACCCATTGGCTTAGTGGCAAGGGGGAGGAGGGAGGAGAGCAAGAGTTTGCCACTGTGGGTGGCAGAGTGTGGAAATTGCTGGGGATGGAGAGCTCCCTTAGTGCTCAGGGACTGCCTTTGTTTGGAAATCTGGCTGCCTAGCTCTTCGGAGAGTGTTACTCCAAACATCCTCTACCATCAACCTGCTGGGCTACCTCAGAGCCAGCTTTGCCACAACCTCTACCACTTCCTGCCAAAGGCAGCCATTTCTACATAAAAATATGTGATAGGTCATGCTTGAGGGCCTGGCACACCTGAGCCCAGCCTCTTTCCTTACAGGTCCTTCTTCAGTTAAGCTAGAGAACAAAGGGGATCTCTCCTTCTTAAGCAAGCAAGCTGAGGTAAGGGCTTTGGTTCTGATGTCGTGTTGCTCCCAAGGACGTGCCCACATGTGCCGGAGGTCTCAGTGGCCCTCTAACCTGGGGGCAGTCAGCTCCATCATGGGCAGCTTTGGGATTCTGCCCCAGCTCCAGGGGGGTCTTGGGAATCTAGCTGTTCCCAGACCAGACCACTCCATGGTTCTTGGCCCACAGAGAGGTCCTGGAGGAGATGTCTGGGATCACAGAGTCTGGGACCATGTCCAGGTGCTCGGTGCTCCTTGTTGAGGCTCTACTGGGTATTGCTCCATCTTTCCAGAGTATGAAAGCCCAGCAGAAGCCTCATCCCGTGAGACAACTTGTACATCACCCCGAGAGGGAGTCTAAGCGGAAGGGCTCACTCAAGAGTGAGAAGATTGTCCGCCAGCTCCTGGGCGAGCTCTACGTGGACAAGGAGTATCTGGAGAAGCTCCTACTGGATGAAGGTTTCAGATACTTTGTTTGCAACAGGGAACTTGGGGCAAAAGAAATCCCGGGCAGGTGCTTAATACATAAGCTGAGAGAGAGCCTGTCATGTAACAATAGTTTATGGACAGAATTTCCTAGTATTCTTGTTTATAGGTGAGGAAACTCAGGTGCAGAAAGATTAAGTAACTCACCGAGAAAGTTACATATTGGTAAACGGTGACATGGCTCTTGGGTTTGAATCTAGGATGCCCAATTTCAGAACCAGTGCCCTTAGCACTATGGTACCCCTGGGAGGGAATCCTAGAGATTGGGGTTCCTTTGTCACCTGAGTCCCTGGAGGGATATCCCCTGAGCCTTCAATTTGTAGAAAGGGCAAAGGAATCCAGCTCGGATGTGCTAGGAGGGGGATCCTACGATAGTAGTACTAGAATGTTCCGAAATCTCATCTGGTCTACTCCCTCCTTTTATAGATAAGGAAAGAAAGACCCTGAATGGGGAGCAACTTGTCCAAGATGACAAGCAAGTTCATGGTGAAGTCGACCCCAGAGGCTGGCCTCCTAACCTCCAGTCTAATGCTCTTTCCACTATACCATGCTGGCAGTGACAGGAAGTAGGGCAGAGCCTTGAAATGAAATGGGAGGGTGGGAGTATTGCCATTAGCTCCTAAGCCTGAGTAGGGATCATCCTTGAGTCAAATGCCTTTTCTCCAGAACTGCCTTTCCGAGGCTATCCGCAGGGTTCCCCACAGGTCTGTGTCTCAGGAGCCTGAAGCACTTCTCGATCAGCGGTCTGAACACTTTACTATGGAGGAGCTTCTGTGGAGAAGGAGGTGGCCTGAAAATTACCCCAAAAGGCCTTGCCATTTTGCTACCAGCTCTAACCTCTGTGGTCAGGCAGGCGGGCACACCCTCCAGCTCCCTGTCAGCCCTGGCCCACTTGGCACCCAGGCAATCCCTTGGCACTGGCAACCGGGGCCAGGTTGTGCATTCATACTCAGTCTCCTCAGAGGACACAACCTGAAATAAGGGGGCCCAAGGGCTGTGGTCCTTCCAGACAGCCATCTGCCAGCTGCCCCTTCCATTAGCTCCTTGTATCTTGCCATAAGAGGCCTGTGTGCAAAGTTCTACACCATGGGAATACCTGAAAGAGGGGATCTGGTTTCACCTAGAAGAGCCACTCTGCTACCTACCTGCCCTTGCTTTCCCCAGCTCCGAACAGTACTCCCCACTGGGGACCCCACAATAGGAATCCCCAGGCAGGAGGAGGCGGCTCCCTCAGACGCCAGTTCTAGTCACTTCCTCCTCACATCATTTTTCCCAGACCTGATCAAGGGCACCATCAAGCATGGCCTGACCGTGGAGGACCTCATCATGACAGGCATCAACTACCTGGACACCCGCAGTAACTTCTGGAGGCAGCAGAAGCCCATCTACGCCAGGGAGCGGGACCGGAAGCTGATGCAAGAGAAGTGGCTGCGGGACCGCAAACGCCGTCCCTCACAGACAGCCCATTACATCCTCAAGAGCCTCGAGGACATAGACATGTGTGGGTGCTGTTCTCAGAAGGGCGAGACCTTTGCCCGGTGGTGGGAGAGCCACACAGGGGCGCGAAGTTCCGTTGGCCTGCAGATCAGATCTGGGGGGAGGCCGGTCTTCCCATCAGCCTCAGGAGACTGCTGCCACCTCCATGTCCCCCGTTTCCCTTCCCAGTGCTGACCAGCGGCAGTGCTGATGGGAGCCTTCAGAAAGCGGAGAAAGTGCTGAAGAAAGTGCTCGAATGGAACAAAGAGGAGGTGCCCAACAAGGACGAGCTGGTTGGAAACTTGTACAGCTGCATAGGGAATGCCCAAATCGAGCTGGGGCAGATGGTCGCAGCCCTGCAGAGCCACAGAAAGGATTTGGAGATCGCCAAGCAATAGTGAGTGCCCGGGGCAGGCCGAGCGGCGGGGCCCTACAGAGAGCAGGGCAGAGGTTGCACACGAGCCTTTTGCCAGGGCTGCTGGTGGGTGAGCTCCCAGGACTGAGGCGAAGAGGCAGACCTAGATTGTCAGCTTTTTTTTTTTTTTCCCCAAGATTTTATTTATTTATTTGACAGACAGAGGTCACAAGTAGGCAGAGAGGCAGGCAGAGAAAGACAGGGGGAAGCAGGCTCCCTGCCGAGCAGAGAGCCTGATGTGGGGCTCGATCCCAGCACCCTGAGATCATGACCTGAGCCGAAGGCAGAGGCTTAACCCACTGAACCACCCAGGCACCCAAGCTTTTTTTGCCACAAAGAGGAAGGCAGTGGCTTAGAACGCCAAAAAACTCCCAGAGGTTTGATTCTGAGGGGACAGGTCCATTCTTAAATCACCTCAACAAGCACACATCAATCCCAGACCTGCCAGCTGCTGCCAGCCTCGGGAATGCCACAGGGACCAGATAAAAGGGTCATCTCTCTGCAGATGTAAAACAGAAAGTGACATAGCTAAAGACGGTAATCGTGGCCAGTGTCACGGAGGACATGTAGGGGACGCAGGGCTAGGAGAAATGCATTCCAGGAGGATTTCACTGGGCACTGGGGAACGCAATCAGTCTGTGGGAGGACCCTGAAGCAGGCAGGAGGAAGCTCAAAGCCAGAAAGCCCAGAGTAGTGCCAGGGGAAGAGTGGCCAAGGGGAAGCCAGACCAGATGGCAGGGGGCAGATCAAGCAGGGCCTCAGATACTATGGCGCTGGCTGAGAGCCTGGGCTCTGGAGTCAGAGTGAGCAAGGCTTCAGAATTGTACCCTGCAGTCGTGGGACCTTGGGCAAGTCACTTCACCTCTCCCAGCCAGGTCTCTGCCGTCCAGGGCGCATGACAGTCCCCCCTTCCTGAGAGGGTGGGAGAGGACAGGCAGAAGTCCGGTAAAGATCTCAGGGCGGTGCCAGGTGTCCATAACCATACTAATACCAACCATCGGCTCTTCCCCAGACTTGAGGGTACCTCTCAAAGGTGCCATCACTTGCTGGGCATCCTGGTTCTAACCTTTGGAGCCCTCCGTGACTTTCTCCTGCTCAGTGTCCAGTTGCCCCACAGTCTGAGCCTCTCCCTACCTCCCATCATCCGATTTCCACTCACAGGGCAGGTCTCTGCTCTCCCTGCCTGCAGCTGTTCCCACGCGCCACCTCCAGAGGCCTGCCTTCCATCCAGCAGTTCTTCCCGTGCTGACACACAGGCCCTGGCCCCTCGTTGCCTGCGGGTTAAAACCACATGCCTTCACCTGGCACTCAAGGCCCTGTCTGAACCCGCTTCCACGCAGTCCTCCCACGTCACTCCTCCATTTGGGTCAAACCACATTTCTTTTTCTTTAAAGATTTACTTACTTAATTAGAGGGAGAGTGAGCATGAGTTGGGGGAGAGGAGCAGAAGGGAAAGGAGAGGGAGGGGGAAAGAATCTCAAGCAAACTCCATGCTGACTGCAGAGCCCGATATGGGGCTCAATCTCATGGCCCCAAGACCATGGCCTGAGCTGAAATCAAGAGTCAGATGCTTAATAGACTGAGCCACCCAGGCACCCTCAAACTGTATTTCTTTTCTTTCTTTTTTTATTTATTTGACAGAGATCACAAGTAAGCAGAGAGGCAGGCAGAGAGAGAAGGGAAGCAGGCTCCCCGCTGAGCAGAGAGTCCGATGCAGGGCTCGATCCCAGGACCCTGGGATCATGACCTGAGCCGACGGCAGAGGCTCTAACCCACTAAGCCACCCAGGGGCCCTTCAAACTGTATTTCTTAACCACGCCACCCTCTCCTCACTCACCTGAGCCCCACATGCTATTCATTCCCAGTTCATTTCTCCCTGGCCTTTGCCATGCTGAGAAGTATCTGGTATTGGCCATTCCAGAAGCAGAAAACAAGCAACAGCTTTGGAGACAAAGCTGACTTTTGATTCCTGGCTTTGGTAGTCGGAAGCTGTGTGGATTTGATTAAGTTGCTTGTCTTCTTGGTTTGCTCGTCTCTAATGAAGGTATATTAATACTGATTCATAGAGATTATGAGGATTAAATAAAATATGTAGGCACAGTACCATGGGCTCAACCATCTCCTGTGCCCTTAACACTCACTTATAGTCTTAACTTCTCAGCAGACCTCCCTCCTGAGCCCCAGGCCTGCATATCCAACTGATTCCAAGACATTTCCACCTTGGATGTCCCAAAGGAACCCCACATTTAACATGTCCAAAGTGGAATCCCTTATCTTCCTCCCAAACCTCTTGCTCCAAGGTTCCCTCTCTGTGAGGATGGCACTGTTATTGGTCACTCGGTCCCCAGGAAGGAGCTAGACAGCTTCCCAGACACCTCCCTCCGTGCTCGCGCCCAGCCAGCCTCCATGTTGTTTGGGCCTCCTCCTTCCTGTCTCCATGGCGCTTTTCTGTTTCCCTGCCACAGCTCAGTCCAGACCCTTCTCACTTCTTGCCCGATTTCTCTGACCTGGGTTACCTGCAGCCCACCTGGCCCTTCTGTATGGAACCAGTCCAGTGGTAGGACTGGGATAAAGTTCCAGCTCCCAATTCTGCTCAGTTCAGGCTGCTCTTCCTGATCTGACTTCTCCTGGCCCCAATGGACCCAATTCTGTCCAGGCCCCTGGGCATCCTGAGCTCCCCCCCCCGCCAGCACCTTGTGGCTCTGCTCCTACAGCCCCTAAACAAGACTCCCTTCTCTTTCTTCATCAACTCCCCCCTTTCAGTCCTTCACAATTGTAAATGTCTCTCCCTCCAGGAAAATTCCAAGTGTCCCCCACATGGTTTAGAAGTCTCCCCCGCCCTGGGTGCTCTCTCTCTACACTCCATGTGGATCATGGCTCCCCTGTTAGACTATGGATTTATCTCTTTCTCTTCCCAGCACCTTCTGCACAGTAGGTGATTAATGCCTGCCAAGCAGCTAAATAAACGAAGCTGTTCCTCAGACAACGTTAGTCCCTTTTTACCACCCACAAGGCCTCTGGTCTTGTTTGTTCAGGCTCTCCCTCATTCTAATCAGCCATGCCCCCTATTGGCTCCCCACCTCCAAAGCCTGCTGGCCCTCAAGGCACAGATCAAACCCCAGCTTGTCTCAGAAGCATCTCCAGTGGCCCCAGCCCTCATTTTCCCCTCCAGATACTCTAGGTGATTTGATTGCATGCTTTCTCCTTGCTATTGTTATTTCTTCTCATATAATATGAATCAATTAACATATTACAACTTATTCATTCATTCGTCATGCTGTACCTGAGTCCCCATTCTATAAGGGGGGCCTCCATCAGAGCAGCTGTGGGAGCACCAGGTGCACAGAAAGGCCATAGGTCCAGGGAGAGAGGCAGGTGGGAGCACTGCTAGGAGCTCAGGGTTCCAGACAGGACAGGTCAGCCAAGTGGACGATGGGGAGGGAGAGGGGCACCCTAGGCAGAAAGAAGTGGCAGGGATGAGAGATGCAGGGCGCGGGGTCAAGACCTGTGGGGAGTAGCAGTCGGGGTCCCATGCTGGGGAGGACTGAGGACTGAGGAGGAGTCTATTTTCACACAAGTACTAGGGTTAGTGTTGTACTTGGTCTAGAACTCTGGGGCACCACGATGCAAGCCGAACGTGGATGTCTTCCCCATCCTCACCTCCCACCACCACACGCCACTCATTTACCTGCGGCCATGTTGGCACACATCCTTCTGGCCCCTTTTCAATGTATTTACCTACATATTTATGTACCTATGCACATACCTAGGATTCTTTTTTTTTTTTTTAAGATTTTATTTATTTATTTGACAGACAGAGATCACAAGTAGGCAGAGAGGCAGGCAGAGAGAGAGAGAGAGAGGGGCAAGCAGGCTCCCCGCTGAGCAGAGAGTCCGACATGGGGTTCGATCCCAGGACCCTGAGATCATGACCTGAGCCGAAGGCAGAAGCTTTAACCCACTGAGCCACCCAGGCGCCCCGAGATGTGCATGTTTTAAAGGCAGCTTTGGCCACGGTTGGAGGAGAATGAGTCCAGGGAGCAAAGTGTCATGGGGGACATAGGAGCCCACTGGCTGCCAGGGCCTTGAGGGACAAAGAGGAGGAAGAGTGGGAGGAGATGCTGGGTGTGCATTGGGGGACATTTTTCTGATTTGTTGGGGAAGAATTTTAGAACAATGTTCATATGGTAGTAATGGTAAAGAACTGATGTAAGGGGAGCAATTATCTCCTTTTTTAATGGAATTATCTTAATCTCATAGGCACCTGGGTGGCTCAGTTGGTTAAGCATCTGCCTTCCACTCAGGTCATGATCTCAGGGTCCTGGGGTGGAGCTCCACATCGCATTGGGCTCCCTGCTCAGTGGGGAGTCTGCTTTTCTCTCTCCCTCTGCCCCTCCCCCTTCTTGTGCTCTCTCCTCTCTCTCTCAAATAAATAAATAAATAAAATCTTTTAAGAAAAAAGAAAATATCTTAATTTCTTTTCTGATGTTACAGAAATACTGTAGACAATTCAAACAATATGGATAAATGGGTAGTTTCCGTCATACTTTCATTTCCCTTGGATAATCACTGTTAATAGCTAGACTTACATCTTCTCTGCTTTAAAAAATGCCCATTTTTGGGGCACTTGGGTGGCTCCGTGGGTTAAGCCTCTGCCTTTGGCTCGGGTCATGATCTCAGGGTCCTGGGATCAAGCCCCACATCAGACTCTCTGCCCAGTGGGGAGCCTCTTTCCCCCCTCTCTCTTTGCCCGTCTCTCTGCCTACTTGTGATTTCTCTCTGTCAAATAAATAAATAAAATCTTTTTAAAAATGCCAATTTTGGGGAGTGCCTGACTGGCTCAGTCAGTGGAGCACATGACTCTTGATCTCGGATTGGACTTGGAGCCCCACACGAGGGGTAGAGATTGCTTGAAAATAAATTCTTTTAAAAAAAAAATGCCCACTTTTTATTCATTCACTTCTTTTTTGGCAAGTTAAAACAAATTCGGTTTTTTAAAAGATTTTATTTATTTACTCACTTGAAAGAGAGAGAGTGAACGAGCAGGGGAAGAGGGGGAAAGAGAGAGAGAGAGACAGAATCCTAAGCAGACTCCATACTGAGCACAGAGCTCAATGCGGGGCTCAGTCTCCCAACCCTGCGATCAGGACCCAGAGATCATGACCTGAGCTGAAACCAAGAGTCTGACGCTTAACTGCCTGTGCCACCCAGACACCCCACATTCATTCTTTTCTAGTTCTGAAGGTTAGAAGTCTGAAGGCATTCTCCCTGGGCCAGAACCAAGGCGTTGGCAAGGCCATGCCCCGCACAGGCTCCAGGGAGAACCTGTTTCCAGCCTTTTCCACCTTCTAGACTCCCACTCGGTTCTCTGTGAGCCTCCTGTGTGGCCCCTTCTTCCACTATCAGGCCAGGAACACAGCATCATGCCTTAAGCCTGCCTATTTATTTTTAGCACAGATGGGGCAACAGTCATATCACACACTCCTATAATCTGACTTTTTCACTGAATGTGTCAGGGACTTTGTATACACAGAAAGTGTCAGAGCTGGGGCACCAGTTAAGGTTGTTTCTAAGGTTTATTATTATAAACACTGCTGTAACAAGCGTTCTTGTTACATTATCTTCTCCAGGTAAATTCCTAGAAGGAAATTGCTGCATCAAAGGGACATGTGTGTAAACTCTTGAGTGATTGATTGTTCTCTGGAAAGGTTCCCGTGGTGTTCATTCATGCCACAGGGCATGAGAGGACTTGTGTGCCCCAGCCCTGCCTCCTGGGCATCATCCCTCCAACTGGACTGGACTCCCAAGTTCCTGAGGCCAGGGCCCCTGTCTGCTTTTCTTCAGTTATCACAGTGCCTAGAATGGCCAGTTTCTTTTTCTTTCTTTTTCTCTCTCTCCCTCCCTCCCTTCCTTTTTTCCTTTCTTCCTCCCTCCCTCCTCCATCTCTCCCTCTTTTCCTCTCTCTTATTTTCTTAAGTAGGCTCCACACCTAGCATGGAGCCCAACATGGGGCTTGAACTCATGACCCTAAGATCAAGACATGAGCTGAGCGGCACCTGGCTGGCTCAGTTGGTTAAGCATCTGACTCTTGGTTTCAGCTCAGGTCATGATCTCGTGGGTTATGGGGTCGAGCCCCGTTTCTGATTCTTTGCTCAATGGGGACTCTACTTGAAATATTCTCTGCCTCTGTCCCTCCCACCTAGGTAAATAAATAAATCTTTTTAAAAAATGTATTTATTTGACAGAAAGCAAGAGCGCACAAGCAGGCTGGGGGAGAGAGGCAGAGGGAGAGGGGAAGAGGACTCCCCACTGAGCAGGGAGCCCAACAACCCTAGGATTCCATCCTAGGACCCTGGGATCATGACCTGAGATGAAGACAGATGCTTAACTGACTGAGCCACCCAGGTGCCCCTAGGCCAATTTCTAACGAAGAACATATCCTGCTTCTTCGCCACAGTGACCTTCCTGATGCTAAGTCGAGAGCCCTTGACAACATTGGCAGGGTTTTTGCCAGAGTTGGGAAATTCCAGCAAGCCATTGACACGTGAGTAACCTCAGCTGTCCCTTCCCCACCTGACTGCCAGGACTTCCCACCCTCCCACCAGACTCCCAGCCTGGGGCCCGCATGCCAGGCAAACAGAAGACCTGAGTTTGGCTCCTGGCTCTGCTGGGTAACCATGGGCAAACCCCTTTGTCAACTCTGAGGCTCATCAGTTAAGGTGATTGACTTGAATCGGCATCTGCTCACAATTCCCCAGTCAGAGGAATCACCTGGGGCACAGTTGTGTGAGTTACCGGCATCTCTATACTAAAATTCTGATCCTGCAGGTCCCGGTTGGAGCCCAGGAACCTGGTTTTTGTTTTATTTTTTGCTTTGTTTAAGAGTTTATTTATGTATTTGAGAGAGAGAGAACTGGAGCATGAGTTGGGGGGGGACAGAGGGAGTGGGCGAAGCAGGCTCCCCGATAAGCAGGGAGCCCAGCAACACTAGGACTCCATCCCAGGACCCTGGGATCATGACCTGAGCTGAAGACAGATGCATAACCGACTGACCCAGCCAAGAGCCTTCAGGAATCTATTTTTCACAAGCACTACCAGATATTCCTTACCTTGAGCAAGTTCAGGAGCTGATCGATCAGCCGGCCTCAGGGACCTCTTCTGAGGCTGTTCTGTGAGTCTGTGGGGTCATGGGGTCACTAGGCAGGGAGGCTGAGCTCTCCAGAGCCAGATTGAGTTAGACTTATCCACCGGGACACTTCTGTTCCACATCACTTGGTTTCCTGAATGGCCCCTGGTGTCTATGTCCTAAAAGACAGAGGAGTCTGAGAGTTCATTCACCTGTTTGTATCTTTCTATTAGAAAATGTTTTGCAGGGGTGCCTGGGTGGCTCAGGTCATGGTTCCGGGTCCTGAGATTGAGCCTCCTATTGGACTTCCTGCTCAGTGGGGAGTCTGCTTCTCCCTCTGCCCATCTCTGGGCTCATGCTGTCTCTCTTTCTCTCAAATAAAAAAAGAAAATCTCTTTTAGAAAAGAAAATTTTGTAGTAAATTTGTGCTTGTTGTTAAAATATTGATTTGGAGGGGCGCCTGGGTGGCTCAGTTGGTTAAGCGACTACCTTCAGCTCAGGTCATGATCCTGGAGTCCTGAGATTGAGTCCCACATCGGGCTCTCTGCTTGGCGGGGAGTCTGCCTCTCCCACTGACCTCTCTCCTCTCATGCTCTCTCTCAAATAAATAAATAAAATCTTTAAAAAATATATATTGATTTGGAAAAAAGAAAAGAGCAGCAGAAGAATTGTCTCACCACCCAGAGACGATGACTAGGTCTAATTCTCATCTAACTTTATTGGTATGTCATTTGTTGTTGTTTTTTTTCACTCTCATCTTTTTTTTTTTTTTTAAGATTTTTATTTATTTATTTATTTGACAGACAGAGATCACAAGTAGGCAGAGAGGCAGGCAGAGAGAAAGAGGGGGAAGCGGGCTCCCTGCTGAGCAGAGAGCCCGATGCGGGCCTCGATCCCAGGACCCTGAGATCATGACCTGAGCCAAAGGCAGTGGCTTAACCCACTGAGCCACTCAGGTGCCCCCATTCTCATCTCTTCCGTGTGGATTTTGTCTTCTGTATATTTAACGATACTCTTCAATGTTATTTGTATGTTATTTGCAATGCAAGTTTACAAACAGGATTTTCAATTGTTGTTTCAGTTCTATCTGTAAACGTACCAAAGGAGCTCTGGCCATTTCAAAATCTCTTAAAGCTTTACTGGCTCTACTCCCGCGTGGGAAAGAACTGGTAGCTGGAGAACGAGTTCTGCTCAGCCGAGTCATGGGTTTGAGTGGAAAGAAGTGACCCTGGTTCTTCACATTCCCAGGTGGGAAGAGAAGATCCCTCTGGCAAAAACCACCCTGGAGAAGACCTGGCTGTTCCACGAGATTGGCCGCTGCTACTTGGAGCTGGACCAGCCCTGGCAGGCCCAGCATTATGGTGAGAAGTCCCAGCAGTGTGCCGAGGAAGAAGGAGACATTGAGTGGCAGCTGAATGCCAGCGTTCTGGTGGCACAGGCACAAGGTATGGGCATGGAGAGAGAGGACTCTCCGCACTACCTTTCCCAGGCCTCCAGCTGAGGGGACAGACGAGGGCTGGGGACACTTATCATCCCAATGTGTCCCTGGCCAGATGAATGTGGCCCCTGAGAGTGGGGGATAGAGTCCTTCATTTTGACTGGTGTGCAGTAAGTGCCTCTTGTAAGCGTGAGACCCGGGAGCACCCCAGAAGCTGCCCCGAGGATCTCAGCTGCAAATCAGCCCAGCATTGCATCATCATCAAAACAGGGCCACTTTCTCTGGCCTTGGAACCCTTCTCGTGTGCATTCTTGCACTTAATCACTGCGTGAGCCAGTGACGAAGGTAGTATTGTCCTCCTTTTGAAGATGGGGAAATGGAGGCACTGCGTGGTTTAGCTGACTTGAGGAATGTTTTCAGAGTGATGCAGATGTTCTTTCTTTTTTTTTTTTAAGATTTTATTTATTGGGGCACCTGGTTGGCTCAGTTGTTAAGCTTCTGCCTTCGGCTCAGGTCATGATCTCAGGGTCCTGGGATCAAGCCCCACATTGGGCTCCCTGCTCTGCGGAAGCCTGCTTCTCCCTCTCCCACTCCCCCAGCTTGTGTTCCCTCTCTCACCGTGTCTCTCTCTGTCAAAGAAGTAAAAATAAAAATCTTTAATAATAAAAAAAAAAAGATTTTACTTATTTATTTGACAGAGAGAGAGCATGTTAGGTGCTTGATGGAAAAGTCCTAAAACTGGGTTGTGGGGATCATTGTACAACTCCAAGTTACTAAAAGTCATTGAACTGTATACTCACAAATGGGGCATTTTAAAATATCTAAATTACTCCTCAGTAAAGTTGTTAAAATAACCCAGCAAGGGGCAGGGGTGAGCAAGAACAGATGAGACAGGGTTGGTGGTATTTCGAATTGTTGAAGCCCGGTGACGAGTCATAGGGCCTCACTATATGTCATCTATGTTTGTGTATATTTGAAATATTTCATAAATCAAAAAGTTAGGAAGGAAATGGCTGGAGGTCACAGGTCAGTAAGCAATGAGGCTGGGACTAGAGCCCAGGCCCCTGCCCGGGGGGTGCAGCGGACCCTCAGTGGGGGAGGTGATGCGGCAGGGGCTGTGGTCAAGGGCATTATCATTCATTATTCTTACCACAAATACTTTCTTGGCACCTTTGAGGCACCAAGCAGGGCACACAGTAGGGATAATCTTTGATGACCTTGTTCTGCCTTCATGTCTGAGGAAGTCACTTTGAAGCAGAAACCTTAAGGATGAGAAGGCACCGCCAACTATTCTAAAAGCTGAGGACAGCACTTTCCATCCAAAGGAACACCATGTAAAAGGTGGCGAGGAGTTTGGGGGATTTAAGAAGTTGAGGGAAACCAGGGTCAGCTTTGAGGGCCAGGAGGTCTGGATGGGGTGGACGAGGAGGGGCCAGATCCGCAGGGCCTCATGGGCCTCGTTACAAATCAGAGATTCTTCCCTAAAATCACAGTTAGACAGGACCACTGGGAGCTTGAAACTGGGGGAAGGCGTGAGTACTAGAGCTTTTCCTAGAACCCTTTTCTGTTCTCAGGAGGGCATAGTATAAACTGAGGGGGATATGAGATGTACCCCTCAGGGTCAGTGTTGTCCTTAGTCTTTTTTTTTTTTTTTTAAGATTTATTTACTGGGGCGCCTGGGTGGTGCAGTCAGTTAGGCCTCCGACTCTTGGTTTCAGTTCAGGTGCTGACCTCAGGGGTGTGAGATGGAGCCCCAAGTGGGCTCCGTGCTCAGCAGGAAATCTGAGTAAGTTTCTCTCTCCCTCTCCCCGCCCCAGCCCTCCCCGCTGTGCATTCTCTCTCTAAAATAGATAAATAAATCTTAAAAAGAGAGAGATTTATTTATTTATTTTAAAGGGGGTGGGGAGAAACTTTAGCAGATTCCATGCTTGGGGCGGAGGCAGGAACAGGGCTCCAATCCCACAGCCCAGAGGTCAGGACCTGAGCTAAAACCACAAGTCTGACGCTTCAGCTTTTTTTTATTTTTAGATTTTATTTATTTATTTGGCACAGAGAGATCACAAGTAGGCAGAGAGGCGGAGGGTGGGAGGGAAGCAGGCTCCCTGCTGAGCAGAGACCCCCCACCCCCCCCACCCACCACCACTACCCCGATGCAAGGCTCGATCCCAGGATCCCAAGACCATGACCTGGGCTGAAGGCAGAGGCTTAACCCACTGAGCCACCCAGGCACCCAAGCTTAACAGACCGCACCACCCAGGCGCTCCTCCTCAGTCTCCTCTTGAGGACTTGCTTGGCCCCAAAGGCCCCTGGAGAGCCAGGCAGTCACTGCTACTTTCAGTTTCCCCACTCTGGGATGGAAAAACCAAATGCAGCTGCTTGGAGCCCCTGGGTTCTAGAGGCCATCCAGTCTCGCTGCGGAGCTTCGGGCCTGGGGCCTCCTGTCAGAAACCGTGGGCAGTCAGTCACACCACTTCAATGAGGTCCCAGCTGCAGCACTCACCAGCTGGGGGAGCGAGCTGGGACAGCTGCTGCTTCCTCTCAGGGTTCAGATTGCACCAGTGTGGGGGCTGGACTCCAGCTGCTGGCCAGTGAGTCACAGCCAGCCCTTTTTCATCTGATCTCGGTTGGTCTTCACAACAGGTGAGGTCAGTTTGAATGAACATTTTTAAAATACCGGTTTCCAGGGGCGCCTGGGTGGCTCGGTTGGTTAAGCCTCTGACTCTTTTTCTTAGCTCAGGTTTGCTCTCAGGGTCGTGAGTTCAAGCCCTGGTACCGGGCTCCACATGCAGGGAGCCTATTTTAAAATGTGTGTGTGTGTGTGTGTGTGTGTGTGTGTGTGTGTTTCTGTATTATATATATATATATATATATTTTTTTTTTAAATTTTATTTATTTATATGGGTTTCTATTCCTGGAACAATCCTATGTTGGGGCAAGATGGGAAGATGGGATTGTCCCTCTGCCCTGGTGACACATGGTGTGCGCACAGGCCCTGGCCCAAACCCTTCTTCCCTCTCTGACCTCTCTGAGAGGGCTGCTAGCCAAGGCTCAGGCTCCTAGGTTCTGGTAGCCATTGGTGAGCTGGCCCAGGAATGTGGTGGTAAGGGTGGAGATGGGCAGCTCCATGATACTGCCTGAGGCCTGGGACTTCTAACTGACCCCGGGAGGGGCTGGGCCGTCACACTGTCCAACACACAGTGTCACAGTCTCCCTGTGCTTGCCTCCTCTCTGCTCTCCAGTCAAGCTGAGAGACTTCGAGTCGGCCGTGAGCAACTTTGAGAAAGCCCTGGAGAGAGCGAAGCTGGTCCACAACAACGAGGCGCAGCAGGCCATCATCAGCGTGAGCTGCCCACCCTGCTGGGCCCTGGCTTGGGGGAGAGCGTGGCAGGGTCAGCCAGAATCCGGGGATTTATTACCAACCAGCTGCAGGGGTAGTGCCTTTCAAATGCTCGCTGATGCTCTCAGTCTATACAGCAGCCCAATATACCTATTTTTATTTGAAATAAACAATAGAAATGGAAGTTTTACAAAACATATTTACCTTAACTATGTATGCTGGTATTTCCTGTTATATTCTCCCATAGTTTCCATTTTCTTTTCTTTTGTTTTTTATTTTTTATATTCTTTATTTTATTTTTATTAAAAGATTTTATTTATTTATTTGACATACAGAGATCACAAGTAGGCAGAGAGAGAGGGAGGAAGCAGTCTCCCTGCCGAGCAGAGAGCTCGATGTGGGGCTCGATGCGGGGCTCGATGCGGGGCTCGATGCGGGGCTCGATGCGGGGCTGCGGGGCTCGATGCGGGGCTCGATGCGGGGCTCGATCCCCTGACCCCAAGACCATGATCTGAGCCGAAGGCAGAGGCTTTAACCCACTGAGCCACCCAGGCACCCTTTTCTTTTGTTTAATATTGGCTGAACCCTCAACTGATTTTAGGGCTTGCCTTTTGGAAAATGCTGCCTCCTCCCGGAGACAACAGGAAATACAGCGTGACCGCCTCCCTCACAGGCCTAGGGAGGAGGCCCCCCGCTGCTCAGCAAGGCAGCCTGCCACATACTGCTATTTAGATGCCAATGAATTAAGAGTAAATAAAATTTAAAGTTCAGTTTCTCAGACACACAGCCACATTTCAAGGGCTCTATAGCTGCCTGTGGCTGGTGGGTTCCCAAGAGTGTAGATCTAGAGGATTCTTTTTTTCTTTTTTTAAGATTTTATTTATTTTACAGAGAGAGAGAGATCACAAGTAGGCAGAGAGGCAGACAGAGAGAGAGGAGGCAGCAGGCTCCCCACTGAGGCAGAGGGCCGGATGCGGGGCTCCATCTCAGGACCCTGAGCGAAGGCAGAGGCTTACCCACTGAGCCACTCAGGCGCCCCGAATTCTTATGGTGGCAGGCATTTCTGTTGCATAGTGCTGGTGTAGACCGTAAGCGTCAGGAGGCAGACTGGCAAGAAGCCAGAGGAAGCCTGCAGGTGCATCAGACTGGCCCCCACTCCCAGAGCCGCTCCAGGCAGCTGTGCATCCTCAGGATGGTCAGCACACTGACCTCAAAGATGCAGAGTTTGCATGAGTGGCCTGGCCTCCTCACCTCCCACTGCCCCCCCTTGGCTGCCCCATGTTGAAATGCCAGAGCTTCCCACCAGCACGTGGCTGGAGCCCATAAGCACCTACTGGCATGAATGAAGCAGGGCCCTTGTCCTGGGTGAGCTTGCCCCTGTGATTAAGAGAGGCCAGGCATTAGGGGTGCCTGGGTGGCTCAGTGGGTTAAGCCTCTGCCTTTGGCTCAGGTCATGATCTCAGGTCCTGGGATCAAGCCCCGCATCAGGCTCTCTGCTCAGCAGGGGGCCTGCCTCTCTGCCTACTTGTGATCTCTTCTCTGTGTCTAATAAATAAATTAAAATCTTTAAAAGAGAGGCCAGGCAGAATAATGAGGGGGCACCATGAGGGGCATTGTCTTGGGGACCAGACTGAAGGTTCAATGGGAACTCAGGAAAGGGAGCAGGGACCCTGGAATTGACAGGAGAATTCTCCAGTTGGGCCTCCTGCTGTGCTTTGAAGGACCAGGACAGACTGAGAAGGGGCAAGAGCACTGAAGGCACCAGAGGCCACGGGCACTGAGGGGTCTGTGGGAGGCAGAAAAGAGCCCCTGGGCCTGGATGTGAGGGCTGGCTCACCATGGCAGAAGGAGTAGGGCCAAAGGACCCCAGATAGTCGGTGGCCCAGCCGGGACGTGGAGGGCTGGGAATGGCAGAGGCGTGGCCTGACCTACTCAGAGCTTTAGGATGTGAGCTCATGGTTTGTGGAGGACCCTGGTGAGGGTCCCTTTCCTGTCGTGGTGGGGAAATCAGTCCTGAGAGATTCCACCTCATGGCAGTCTGTGCCCCCCTTTCTCCCTTCCCAGGGCAGCTTAGCCCTTCCATGCTATGTGTGTGTGGGGGTGGTGGGGGTGGTGGTGTCAGCTCCCCAAGTGTGCATCTCACCCTCTGGAGGAAGAGCACTCCTTCCCTGAACCATGGGGCTGCCCCCCAATTCCCGCACACCATCTCTCCTCCCTAATGCCCTTCTGCAGGATTGCCCTGCAACCGGAGAGCAACAGCTCCATAGTCCAACCCAGTAAATCTCTGCTGGCCACCGGCTGGCTCTGAGCTGCCCAGCCCAAAGGTGACAACTGCGGTCCTGGGCCACAGGAAGCTTGCTCTCAGCGGGAAGGTTAAAACAAAAACCCCTTGTTCCTAGCCAGGGCGACAGGAAAGAGGGGATCCAGGGTGAGAGCGCCTGAGTGGGCGAGACAGGGCTGGGCTGTCCCATCAAGGCAGGGCGTCTGGGGTTGCCCTGAAGGCTGGGCAGGGTTTTGAAAATGAGAGGCAGAGGGAGAAGACCCCATGGCCTTGGTGACCCCTCATGAGACCAGGTCCCTGTCATCCTACCCTCCTGTACTGGCAGCTCTGGGCAGGAAGGTGCACTTGTGGCCAGATCAGCAGTCCCCCTGGTCTCTCCATGGATGGTTTCCGGCTGCTTCTCACGGCTCTGCCTGGAACAACAGGCACAGCCTGAGCCCCAGGACACCAGGGAAACTGTGGATGCCCCAGGGGCCCCTCTCAAGACAGGCCAGCACCCCAGTCACACCCGGCAGTGTGTTTCCAAGTCCCCTCCGTGGCTTACTGCCTTGCTTAGAGGCTTCACTGTCTCCACATTAGCTGGAGCTGAAAGAAGCTTCTGGTAAAGAGGTCGAAATGAGCAGACGAGAGGCAACACTGAAATATATACCGAAGCCCAAGGGAGTTGAAGTTCAAGTTACCTGCAGTTGTGTTTATCTCCTGCCACCTAGTGTGGCTAATTCCAGCTCCATGAGTCTAAACCCCGGGCCCGGAGTTTGCTTAGGAGCCCAGAGAAAATGGAGGGCAGAGAGGCTGGTGCAGAGCCCTGGCTTCTGGGGTTGGGGCTCAGGTGAAGAAAGGGAAGGTGTGGGTCAACAGGGGTTAAGAGGAGTCACCAGCTCCTCTCCATCCACAGGCCTTGGACGATGCCAACAAGGGCATCATCGAAGAGCTGAAGAAAACGGACTACAGGGAGACACTGAGAGAAAGGAGAGAGAGAGGTGAGCGCCAGGAGGGAGCGCCAGGGTCCCCGTCCGCGCTTCCCAGCAGCTCTTCTAGTCCTGGGGTTGGGTTCCTTGGTGCAGGAGGAGGTCCGGCCCTTCCCCACTGCTCTGAGTACCCACTCCTGTATTTCTCCAATTAACTCATCAGATATTAGTTAAGCACTCATCATGCACTGGGAAGGTGTGGGATTTGGGGGAGACTTAGGTTCGGCTTCTGCTCTGGAGGAGCCCACAGCCTCGGGGAAGCCAAGAGATTTGAGCTGTCAGCAAAGGGGCTCCTGCGTGTGAGGGGGGAGCAGCAGGGGTGAAGACACAGGGTTGGGGGGCGGAGGGAGACGGTTGTACACAACTTCTGCCTGCCCTGCTGTGGTGTATCAGTCCCTCAGTGCGGCAGTGACCCCTCCGGGCACAAAGCTGAAGTCGTCTCTGACCCAGGCCCAGGGGGAGATGGGGTGTGAGGTTTCTGGGCACTCCAGCAGCCGGATGACAGCCCTTCATTATCCAGCACCCGCCATGTGGTGGCTGGATCACCTCAGGGAAGGCATCTGCCTCTGCTTCACAGGCCCTCAGAGCTGCTTTCGGGAGCCACAGGGGCCATAGGTGTGAAGAGATACAGCAAGGAAAGGACAGAAGCTCCAGTGGCCTCCCTCCCCTCCCCTGGTCCCCTGGGCAGCCTGTGTGCCAGGGAGGCCCTGCGGCCCTCGGCAGTTGCCAGGCACTTCCCTCCAGGAACGGCAGGCGGCAGCATTGTCTAGGTCTTCACATGGTGGTCTCTTTCCTGCAGAACCTACGGCCCCTGCAGGCATCTTAGAGAACAGGAGCTTCCAGGAAGAGAGAATGGGGGAGACTCTCATGGGGAGGGCATTGTGACTTTTCTCTGTAGCTCATAAAAGCAGGGAGCTTGGATCCTTTTGATCAATAAAATAGCTCTCCAGCTGAACTTCCTGCTAACAGTCTGCTCATACTTTGATAGGGAACTTCCCAATAAATGATGAATGTGCTTCCAAGGGACAAAGAGTAATGCAGAATGAGGAGGCTGGAGAAAAGAACCCCTCTGTCATTTCCCAGCACCTGTGTTACTTGTAGGGAAAGAGAATGTGCTCTGAGATCAGACTATCCTGGGTTTAAATTCTGACAGTGTGACCACTGGCTGTGATTTCTCTGTCATCAGTCTCAGGTCCTTTGACGACAAACTCAGATCATTGACACGGTGCTGTTAATTCCATGACAACCGCAGGACACTGCCTCTGCAGCCCACTCGATGTCTGGGTCAGGGCTGGTGCTCAGGAAACCGTGCCTGGCTGTCTCTCAGAAGCACAGGCCCCAGGGGGTTGAGATGAACCCAGGCCCAGAGATGGACAAACTTTTACTTTTCTTCCTTCCTTTCTCTTGTTTTTCAGAAGAGGCAGCTGAATTGGAATCTTTGAGAGAGGCGGCTTTGGGGAACGAGAAGGAAAGCATGAGAAGAGGGAGAGATGAGTTTGAGAAGGTGATGAAGCACTGGGAGCGAGAGCCAGCGGACAGTGAGAAAGAGATAGAAGATGAGTTGTCTCAGGAAATTCTGAGGGTCGCAGCGAGTGGGCAAGAAGAAAACAGGCAGAGAGAAGTAGAGGAAGCCAGCTCCTTCAAGAGAATAGGGCTGGGAGCCGCAGGGCGAGACTCTGAAGATGTTGCCGAGAGCACGTCCAGAGACCTGGGTGCAGGAAGCGAGGGAGAGGAGGACGGGAAACCGATAGAAGTGGGCAGAATGGAATCAAGAGAAATTTACAGGAGGCCTCCAGAGCTGGACCAGAAACCCTCAGGAGAATTAAACAGAAGGGAATCAGAAGGACTGGAGAGTCAAGTTTCAGAAGACAGCAGAAGAGAGTCAGAAGAAATAGGGCAAACAGAACTAGGAGAAACAGCAGAAGTGACAAAGGCAGAAAATGGTGAAGACATGGAAGAACATGAAAAAGATGAATGAAGCAGCAGGCATCAGGACCAGGGACCTTAGGCACTTATTCAACTGGACTTGGATTTTCAAGCTGAGATTTGTCTCATAGGAGAACATGTGGACTGGGCTCCACAGGTCGCCTCTGCCTCTTTCTGCTACTATTTCCCCTTTCAATAGATAATAGATATCTTTCACTCTTAAAAACCCTGAGTCTGTCTTTTTGCCTCCCTGCTCACCCACAAGAGCCTTAGAGAATGAGGACCCCCGCTCGGGGTACCACTTTCCAAGCAAAAGCATTTCAGGATGGTGAAGAAACAGGTGAGCTCCAAGGGACCAAGCTAGCTTAAAGAGGGGGAAGAAAAAGAGTCCTGGGAGGAGAGGTACATTTGTGCCGACACTGGCCATGGGTTCATCTTGCTGACTGACTGCTCTGATCAGGGCACTGTGGGAGGCTTGATGGAAGAAGTGATGATGGGACACGCTGAAGCCTGGCAGGCACAAAGAAGTGAATGCTGGCATTGAAATGGGCATTATGCTGGAGGAGCCCAGAGGAAGAGAGCTGCTGCCTCAGAACAGGGAGCAGTCCCTAGGAAGAGTGGCAGCTGGACTCCACCTGCGCCACCTCCAGATGGTACAGTGAAGTAAATCAGACTCCACAAGCTGGTTTCCTCCTCCGTAGAACGGTATCTGCCCCCAGGGTTGGCAGGAGACTTCTCTGAGTGCTCAGCACAGCACTTGGTACACGGGAAGCTCTCCAAAATCCGACCCAGCTTTTTCGGTGGCTTCGCAGAGGAGGTGGCGCTGAACAGCTGCCTCAGAAGATGAGCCAGGATTTCACTACATTACTCATCTGTCCCGGCTGTTGCCATCCTGGTTCCATCTCTCCAGTCCTTGGAAGGTTTAGGGCTGAAGTTAGGCTAGCTAGGACCAGGCCCCCACTAATGTGAGGCGAGTGAGGCATTTCAGATGCAGTGGCTCACGGGGCTCCAGGAAACTCACTAAGCAACAGGTAGAATTCTAATGTAATGTAAAAACACATCCACAACGCTAAACCCCACGATGAATAAAATACCACAATTTTAAACAAGGACAGGATCTGACCTTGCACCTTCATGACCTTGCCTCCCTGGGCTCATCCTAACCCGGAGCGTGACCCAGGAAAGGTGACTGTCCCCCTCTTTCTAGAGTTCCTCGGGAACTCTGAAGGGTACACGTGCGCCGCGGCGGCCGGGGCTGGACACCAGGCGACTTCCTCCCCGCGCCGCGCCGCGTCAGTTTCGGGTTTCGACCCGCCGCGCCTGCGCGATGAGGCCTCGCCCCGCCCCCGGCCCGCCGCGCGCGCTCCGCCCCCGGGCTATGTAAAGCGGCCCGGGGCGGGGGTCGCGCTACCGCTGGGTCCGTGTCCCTCCGCGCAGGCGGGCGGCCCCGGAGAGCTAGTTAGCCTGCCAAGGCGGCGGCGGCGCGCCCCTCATCATGGTGAGCGGGCGCGGGGAGGCGGGACGGGAGGGGGCGGGCCGGGGAAGCACCCTTACGGAAAACGAGAGTTTAGGGGGATTTTCGGGAGGAAGTGGCATGCAAATGAGGATCCGAGGTTCCCGTGTTGAGCTCTGGCTTTCCGGGCCGTGGGGTGCAGCCTGAGGTAGGGGAGACCGGGGCCGAGTTGGGGAGCGGGCACGGCCGCCGGAGAAGGGCGGGATCGGGCGCTGCGGGAGTTCGGCCCGCGGAGTGTGGGCCGGGGATAGTGCGGGGCGGGCGTCCCTCGCCTTCTCCCGCCGCCCGAGGGCCTTATCTGAGAAAAGCCAGTGCCAGGGCCGCGCTCGGGGAGCTGCCGGGAGGTGGAGCCGCTTTAGAGCGACCGCTTGCAGCAACAGGTGCTTGTCACTTGTGGCTTTTAGCAGGCGGGAAAACAACAGGCTCAGAGACGTGCTGCCGACACACAGCGAAGTTGGGGGCGTGGGGCAGAGCTGGACCCTGGAGGCAGGTGCTGTGGGCCGCCCGGTCCTGGGGCAGGCACGAAGACCACGACTTTGTGGGGGGCCGAGGGCAGAAGAGGAGGTGGCAGGCGTGGTGAATGAGGCCCTTTGTCCGGCGTTCTCCTGCCCTGCCCCCCACCAGCCCTTCTGTGGGACCATTGTCCCCCCCCATCCCAGACAAGAGAGTATTATCTGTTGCTGCCCTTGTGGGGGTTGGGGAGGCAGTCTTTGGGTAACCCTTCTCCACCCCCAGCCTCCTCTGCACACCCAGAGCCAGGGCAGCTGTGGCTTTGCCCAGACATAGCAGCCCCACCTCCAAAGAGGTCATCCTTAATAGATGCCAAGAATATAAAGTTAGGGTCTGCTCCTAGAACCACGGGACATGCGCGCCCAGCACACTTTCCCTTGAGAGGCAGTAGCTGTGGGGGATCCTTGAAGCCGCAGCCCCGACCAGAGGGAATTCAGAGTTTAGGAAACACTCAGACAAGCTCTCCTCTCCCTCCTCCACCACCAGCAGCTGGCGGCCACCCAGGACGGAGGAGGAGAAGACGGTCCAGTCCTGGGCCTGGGAAGGTGCCCACCGCACCGGGGGTGCTTTCAACTCAGGGCTGGGAGCCCCGAGTAGGAGGAGGCCAGAGCCCAGGGGGCAAGGCCGGTGGGGTGGCCCAGAGCGAGCTGGCTGACCTCCGCTCTTTCCCTCCTCACAGAATAGAAGCTTCTCCCGAAAGAGCCACACGTTCCTGCCCAAGATCTTCTTCCGCAAAATGTCGTCGTCAGGGGCCAAGGACAAGCCGGAGCTGCAGTTTCCCTTTCTGCAGGATGAGGAGACCGTGGCCACGCTGCTGGAGTGCAAGACCCTCTTCATCCTGCGGGGCCTGCCAGGGAGCGGCAAGTCCACCCTGGCGCGGGCCATCGTGGACAGGTACCGGGACGGCACCAAGATGGTGTCCGCCGACGCCTACAAGATCACCCCCGGCGGCCGAGGCGACTTCTCGGAGGAGTACAAGCGGCTGGACGAGGACCTGGCTGCCTACTGCCGCCGCGACATGCGCGTCCTGGTGCTGGACGACACCAACCACGAGCGCGAGCGGCTGGAGCAGCTCTTTGACTTGGCCGACCAGTACCAGTACCAGGTGGTGCTGGTGGAGCCCAAGACGGCGTGGCGGCTGGACTGCGCGCAGCTCAAGGAGAAGAACCAGTGGCAGCTGTCGGCCGACGACCTGAAGAAGCTGAAGCCGGGGCTGGAGAAGGACTTCCTGCCGCTCTACTTCGGCTGGTTCCTGACCAAGAAGAGCTCCGAGAGCCTCCGCAAGGCCGGCCAGGCCTTCCTGGAGGAGCTGGGCAACCACAAGGCCTTCAAGAAGGAGCTGCGACACTGTAGGTGGCCGGGGATGGGGGCAGGAGCGGGGACCGCCGCTGTCCTCTGGCAGAGGGGAGGCTGGGGGTGGCGAGGCACAGCGGTGGAGGCACAGGGCGCCCTCTCAGCTCACTGTACCCCTCCTCGGCCCACCCCACCCCCCATGGAGACCACGGGCCCTGTCTTCTGGGCAGGTGGTGGGGGTGGGAGGACACGTTCTCTACAGCCTCAGAGGGAGGACATGAGGCCATGTTTCCACCTGGCCTTTAGCAGCAGAGCCATTTTTCTGAAGTAAAATATTCCACAGAGGGGCACCTGGATGGCTCTGTGAGTAGAGCCTGTGACTCTTGATCTCGGGCTCGTGAATCCCAGCCCCATGCTGGGAGGAGAGATCCCTAAAAAAATAAGGGGCACCTGGGTGGCTCAGTCGTTTAAGCGTCCGACTCTTGATTTTGACTCAGGTCATGATCTCGGGGTCAGTGAGATGAGCCCCATGTTGGGAGTCTTTGCTTAAGATTCTTTCTCTTCTCTCCCCTGTCCCTCCCTGCTTCCCTCTCTAAATAAATAAATAATAAAAGAACCTAGACAAAAAATATTGCACAGAATCCTAAGCTGCAAAAAAATCACACTTAAGACCATTGTGACTTCGGTGGGTATGATTCCCAGGTCTGAGGCTGCCCAGTGCAACCTTCTGGGGCTTCCTGCAGCTCCAGAGAACAGCCTCACACCTAGTCCAGACCCCTCATTTTGCAGAGGGGAACCCCCCTGGAGGGGTGTAGGATTTGCCCAGAGCTGCGGTGAGAGCCCGCTGGACTCTGTCAGCTCTAGCAGGGGCCTCCCCATACCAGGCGGGAGCTCTCCTGGCAAGGGGTAGGGCAGGTTGGGGTAAGGGAGGCCTTCATTTTCCTCTGTGACCATTGGCCTCCAGTGATCTCTTAGGGATAGATCGCCCACTAATCCCTGTTCTTTTAGCCAATTTCTGGTGTCCCCAAATTTTAGATGATCCTCCCACCCGTATGTCTGTGTGTTGTTCGGAGGCAAAATCTGTGCCTGGATAGAGCTCAGAGATCTCTTCTTGGCTCCTAAAGCTGGAACACCGGGAAGCCAGGGAACCATGAGGCCTGCAGTGACGTCACCCAGGTGTGAGCCCAGCACCTGGAACTGCTTGGCAGCAAAGCACCCTACAGGGCAAGCTCCTGATTAGAGCTGCTTTGCCTCTTGTAGCTGCCATTAAAAACTGCCACCCTTTCCTGCCTAGGACACAGCAGGACAAATGTAACGGGCCTGCGCTCAGAGCAGAGCTCTCCCTCCACTGTGGAGGGTGAGAAACCTCCTTGTAGGGACTCTGGAAGTGAATACGACTGATTTAGTGACTGAAACAAGCCCCAAGGCCTGATGTCTGGAAATTGAAATCAGGTCTTGATTTCCCAGGTCTTGCCATATATCTCCTATCCCAAGACCCTTCCTCCTCTAGGCCCTTTATAGGCTCTCATCCACCAAACAGGCCTGCACAGCACCTGTTACAGTGACCAGGTAACTCTGGTCCAGGTAGGCCCGAGTGAAAGGGGGCACTGCTTAGAGTTCCCCGGGTGGTCCTGGGAAAATGGGTGTATGGTCGCCCTAATGGTACTTGTTTAGAACAGGGTCAGTCATGTGCCCCAGGCCAAAGGACGTAGCTCTGACTCCGTCCATCGTACCACAATAGTTCCAACACCCTTTTGCTTTCTATCCCATGTTTCATGACCTGCTTCCCTCTTCCAGATGTGTAGCTGGTAAAGCTAAGATTCCCTTGGCCTATGCTGCCTGTCCCTGGGTTATAAGTGTGTTAGTTTCCAAATCTGGAAGAGATGTAAAAATCTACATAACGTGAAACCAGGGAATTTAGACCCCTTTTTGTAGCTCTGACGTGGCTGTTAGTTTGACCAGCTACTGAAGGAATGAATTATACCGGATTGCTGAAGAACTCCTGCTTGCTATCTTTTTTTTCCCCCGCACTCCAAGCCTCCGTGGTCTTGGAGGTGGGTATGAGGATGGCTCCTGCTCTCCTGCCCTGACTGCCCTACTCTCTCCCTGCAGTTGTTTCTGGGGATGAGCCCAGGGAGAAGATCGAACTGCTCACCTACTTTGGAAAGAGACCCCCCGGCGTGCTGCACTGCACAACCAAGTTCTGTGACTACGGAAAGGCTGCAGGGGCAGACGAGTACGCCCAGCAGGATGTGAGTGCTCCCCCGGGACCCGTGGCTGAGGTGTGGAGAGGGCAAGGTCTTCTGGAAATGCGGGCCAGCTCAATGCAAGGACCAGAAACCAGACAGCCTCAGGAAAAATGGCATCTCCTGCTCCAGTTCACCCCCACCGCCACAGGCTTAGTCACACAGCTGTCAGCCACCCTTTTTTAATGCGCCTCCCCCCCACCTCGCTGCCCCCGCACTGCTACCAGCCTGCACGCTCACCCCCCAGAGCCTTCTCCTGCTGCAGACTGATGTTTGGCAGCAGGCTCCTGCCTGTGTGGAGTTCCAAAGTTTAGGTGTCCCCCACCCCCAGCAAGCCCTGTGCTCAGAAGTCCTGGTCTCCAGGTCCCAGGCCTGGCCTTGCCCTGCAGTGGGGTGCACACATCAAGGGATAGTGGGGCCCCTGGCTTCGGGGTACCACACCTTTCCCTGCTCCCACTCAGCCGCTCTCTTCTGCCCACAGCCTCTAATGTGCAGTCCTTAAGGCGCAGGCACGTGGCCCGGCTGCGCACTGGTCTCCAGCCTCTGGTGGCCTCCTCCGTGAGGACTTCTGCCAACCCTCCACTTGTCTCCCCCACTTGTCTGCCCTGGTGGGGGATGCTGCCCTAATGAGGCATCCATTTTACTGATCGTTTATTGGTCTCCCCTGCTTGCATTTCTCAGTTTGGTTTACTGTCGTATCCATGGCCCCTAGCACAGCTGCATGAACGCACAGGTGACGCTGTCTACACTGTCTCAGCCACCCATGCACTTAGCACTATTTATTAAGCCCCTGTTAGGCACCAGACACAAGGGATTGTGAGCAAAGATAAGAGATACTGTTTCGGTCAGTTGGGAGAGATGGTCTTTCTGAGTCAGATATGACCACATGTAAACCCGGGTGTACGAAGTCGATTTTAATCTGAGGCATTTATTTCTGACCTCTCCGATATTGCCTGGGCACTCAGGTGGCTTTTACCAGGGTGAGCTGAGTAGCAGTGACAATAGTGCTTGTCATGTGCTTGTTACTGTTCTCAATGTGCCCAGACACTTGTTTCATCTGGCCACTGAGGTAGGTTCTAGCATCATTCCTGAAGAACAGGTGAATGAGCCAACATGGCGAGGTTAAAGGGCTGCCGGGAGGTGGGGCGCCAGGCTCAGAGTTGGGGGAGTCTGGCCTTCAGCTCCGCCAGTGTCCTCTGGCTCTTCCGCTCATGTCAGCATAGGGGCCATGAGTGGCTTTTACCCGAGGCTTCTGTTCACGGTGCTCTCCTCTGCTAGGCCCATCCTTGCTCAACAGTCTGCTCCCGGGTCTACCACGTCCAGCTTAGCGCTGTTGTTCCGTCCCCGCAGGTGGTGAGGAAGTCGTACTGCAAGGCCTTCACGCTGACCATCACTGCCCTCTTCGTGACACCCAAGACTACTGGAGCCCGGGTGGAGCTGAGCGAGCAGGAGCTGCCATTGTGGCCAAATGACGTGGACAAGCTGTCCCCCTCTGACAGCCTGCCCCGGGGGAGCCGGGCTCACATCACCCTCGGCTGCGCGGGTGACGTGGAGCCCGTGCAGACGGGCATTGACCTCCTGGAGATTGTGCGGCAGGAGAAGGGGGGCAGCCGAGGCGAGGAGGTGGGTGAGCTAAGCCGGGGCAAACTCTACTCCTTGGGCAATGGGCGCTGGCTGCTGAGCCTGGCCAAGAAGCTGGAGGTCAGGGCCATCTTCACGGGATACTATGGGAAGGGCAAACCCGTGCCCACGCACGGCAGCCGCAAGGGGGGCGCCTTGCAGTCCTGCACCATCATCTGAGTGTTCTCGCCGCTGTCAGCCTCCCGCTCCTCAGAAGGGAAGGGGTGGAGGGGAAGGGAAAGCATGCCTTCTGCTTGACCTTTGTTTCAAGACTTTTTTTTTTTTACACTCAAAGTTAACCTTTCTGTAACTTTTTAAAAAAACTTGTAAAGTAACTTTTCCTGCCCTCCCTTGTCCCCTCTAACACCCAAGCTTTCAACATGAGAGGGGTGTGGGGAGTGCCATTCAGGAACCCAGAGCAAAGCTGACGAGGCTGAGCCAAGCTGGGCCTGGAGCCGCAGCCACAACCCCATGCCCTGACGCCTGTCCCGGGTTCCCTGCCCTGAGCCGGCCAGCGGGGGAGATGCCCCAGAGCTGTGTGTCCCCACCGGGTGGTCACAGCGGCTGCGGGAAACTGGCTGTGGATCTGAAAGAGTGGGGAAATCCCTGGGCTTTGACCCCAAATCTAATCATTGCAGCCCCATGATGTATGCTGGGGCTTTTTTACCAGGGTAGAAAAGGGGCTTTGCGTCCCGCCTTCGGCCCTAAGTGCCTGTCCCCTCCTCCTTTACACTGTGACTAGGGAACATTTGACAGCCACATCCCAGCTGGCTGCAGGTCTTGCCCCAGGAAGGGGTGGGCTGGCCATCTTTTCCGGCGGTGTGGCTCGGCTGTGGGGTTGGGGAAATCGAAGCCAGAGAAAGTACCATCTGCCCAGAACAGCTTGCCTCCCTGGTGCCTCTGGAGGCCTTGGTGGCTCCTCTGCAGGGGTTAGTCAGTGGGGGACCGAGAGCCAACGGAGTGGACCCTTGGCTGGTAAGGGCCAAGCTCCCCTGGTGCTCTGAGAAGGGGTTTTTTAACATTGGTACACATGCTGTGGTTCCTGGGGTGCCCGCCACTGCCCCCCTGCTCAGTAACAGGGCCTTGCTAATCAGGTTGTCACTGGACGAAAGTGCTTGAGATTTAAGTTACTATCCTGGCTTTGCCCGACCTCAGTGACTTGTAAGACTGACCGTGAAATAAACTGTGTTAATCCTGGCTGTGTGCAGTCTCTCTCACCCTTCTGTGCCCAGCTCAGTCTTCCCTGGGGCCAGGGCTGCTGTATCAGGACTGGCTTTGTCCCGCAGCTTGGGGCCATCGGTCCTGTCTCCCCTCTGCTGGCTGGGCACAGCTGTGGTGAGGTTGGGCAGCTGAACAGTGTTGGCTTTCATGAGGCGGCAGAAAGGAGAGCGGCCGATCTTAGATGCACACAGGAAAGTGGGGGGTGGCTGGGTCTGAGGGAAATGAGCAGAGCCTGTCCCCCATAACTGTGGCATCAGGACGACAGGTGTGCCAGCCCCCAGCAATCAGAGGGCCTTCTCAGCCAGACCCATGGTTCCTGGTTTGGGTTTCTGCCAGTCTTCTAGGGAAGGCCACCCTCAGGTCAGGGTGCTGCAAACACAGGGGAAGACCTGACATTCAGGAGTTCATACAGGCCTAACTCAGTCACACTATCGCCCTGGCCTTGACATCAGTGGGGGAAGACTGGAGAGAAAGGGGCTGGGGCTCAGAAGGAAGAGAAGCAGTAAGTTACCTATTTGGTCCACGGTCCTTTCCCAGCCAGCTCTACTACCAAAGTGCCAAAAATCTAAGCATCGAAGTCTCAAATCCCTCTGCCTAAACTCATAAAAAGATTACCTCCCGTGAACACTATGCTTGACTTGAAGAGCAGGACACTGGTCACCGCCTCCTCCCCTAACTCGTCTCCCACAGAGAGGGGACAGCAGTGGAGAAGGTGAGGGGTATTTACTAAGAATGCGGTTTCCAACCACGTGAGTTTAAGTTCTGTGCCTGGATCCCAGAGCCCAGGAGCTGTGTGTCTCCCCAGGAAAGGAGGCAGGATTCCGTCCCTGTCTCCATGTCCTTTACCCTGCAGTGGCCAGACGGCTGTGAGGGCCTGTGTACACCTCCTGTCTGGGTCAGCCCAGCCTCAGCCTTAGCAGCCAGCCGTGCTCCACGTGAGCTCCGGACACACGCAGCTTCTAGTGAGCTGTAGCAGCCCTTAGCGTCAGATCACCTGTGACTGACATCAGGAGGGTCCCAACACCAACTCAGTCCGGTTCAGCACTCCCAGGCTGAATAGGTCTGGGACAGGGGGCTGGCATCCCCCCGCCATCAGGCCCCAGATGGGCAGGTGCTGAGCCTACAATCCGTGTCTGTACCAGCTCCGCACTGGGGGCTCAGCTCTGGCCTACCAACTCTGGAGTGACATAAAGCAGCTGCCAGAGCAAAGTGCCAGAAAGGGTCAAAACATTTTATTCTCTTAATTTTTTTTCTTTTTTAATAAAGTTAAACAGTAAAACAAAAATTCACAAGCTGCCTCCCTGTCCACCCCCCGCCTCCCTCCCCTCCCCGCAGTCTTCGGCGCTGGCTCCCTTTCCTTCCCCCCGACTCACACAGACACAGGGTATCCAACTAAGAAAACGAAACTGCTCTAAGGACGGGGAGACGAGATGAAGGGAGGAGGTGGTGAACTGTGCCCACGTTCAAGGTTACACTGAGCAAGTCTGCACTTTCTGGGTTCTGGATGGTTTCCTTTCATTAGCCAAATTGAAAAAAGAAATTCCCTGGACCAGATGCTGTAAGGCAAAAGAAGGGCTTGTTAGCTTATTCTGGGTGGAAAGATCACTCTGCTCTCATTATGGGAAAGTCTTCAAGGGCTGCTTCGAACTCAAACAGAAAAACCACCAAGAGCATCAACAGCCTAGGTCTTAGGGGAGCACGTGAGCAGCTGTGTGTGCAGCTTCTAAGCGTCACTCTTGCAGAGAAGCCCCGCAATAGACAGCTTAGAGACGCCTCCTAGATGCTGCAGAGGTGTAACTAATGGTCCCAAGGCACGGTGCACCCGGGAGCCTCCCCACCTCCATCCTCAGCAGCCCGAGTGGACCTGTTCCCTGCTAGATGGGCCTTCTGCCGCCTCTACTCCTGGGCCCCTCTGACTCTCAAAGAACTACCCAAGTGGGGAGTCATGTTATGGGCCTGTAATCTGGGAACTCCTGAGAGCGGGAAGCTTACCTTCAAAGCTGAAGCCCCCAGGACCGCCAAAGAATGCCTTGAAGATATTGTTGGCATCAAAATCTGTGGAGCAGAGCAAGAAAACGGGGCAGGGACAAAAAGTTGGAAAAGTTAGACATGTCTGAAGAGGAACTTATGACAACACTAAGAATGGGTCCCCAAAGCTTTCCCAGATTCATCCCTTACCTCCTTTCCAAAACCTCACTGACAGGGTGGGCCTATCTGCCCCGCCCCCCATGCCTACACTCCCCCCTCCTCCCTCCTCCCTCCTCCTCCCCAGCTGGACCTGAAGCAAAGCTTTCTTTGCCTCAACCTACTTTGCCAGACCTTCTTAGCAACTGGGATGCCATTTGCACTTAAAAGATTCGCCCCACACTGTCTCCCTATAATGCTGGGGCTGCTACTGAGGGGGCGAAAATCTATCTTCAACGTTAACAACACTAAATATAGGAATAAGATCTAAAGATTATTGTATTCATTTGATTCCATGCTCTGTCTAGACTATGCCAGGAGGGGGGAGGGAAAGCCATGGTTTATTAAGCATCTACTAGGTGCCAATCATGGTGCTGGGTACTCTTCATACCTTACATCATCCCCAATTTACACTCAACAAAACCTACGTAGAGAGCTCACGTTACTTGCTTTAAGATCACGCAGCCAGTGACGGCAGCAGAACCGAACACTCCGGCTCCTGCCTGACTCTAGTGCTGTGGCCTGATCACCGGACCACAGCAGGTCTGCTGCCCCCACCCCCAACTGAGTCCCTAAGCTCCACAGAGCATTCGTCTCCACCAGTTGATCCAACAGGTAGATTGTGTCCAAAAGCAGACTCTTCCTTGCCTGTGCGCCTGCTCATCTGGGGTCCCCTAGCTCTGTGACTGCATCCAGCGAGTCAGCCATCTAAAGCCACTCAGCTTCATCCTTTCCTTCTTCCAACACATTAGCAACCACCTCCTGCTACATCTCCCACGTGCCCTCCGACCCTTTCCTACCCAAGTCTCCTGCCATCTCTCACCCCCTTCCCGGCACCAAACTACCTCATCACCGCCATCACAAATACACTTCTGGAGCCAAAGTCTGGTTCGGGGCGCCCCTCCTCACAACCCTTCAGTAGCATTTGACTGCTTGTTGCTCCTCTCAACTGCTAGGCAGAACAATGTTCACTACTGGTAAATCTGTTACACACACACCCTGAACCAGTGACAAGGATTATCTAGGTAACACCATCAGTCCTATTTTCAATTTCAAGATTTTCTTAATGGAGGAAAGAGGGCTGGCGTCAGAGACCACGGTCTGAGATGTATGCAGAGCTCCCGGCCTGTCTCATCTCCAGTGGAGCTTGGAGTGAGCGCGACACTGACAGCTATGCTTTAAGTCTTTCAGAGAAATTGAACTCTGAAGCCCGCTGGGAACGAGTGACACACGTAAATATCAGCCAGCACACACTCTGCAGTGGGGAGGAAGCTTCCAGCCGACATGAAAAAAGCCCACATTCCCTACTCTGGCTGCCAAGTCCTTCCAAGGGGGGAGCCAGCTACGTTGCAGCCTCATGTCTCACCTTCCCCTGCCTTGAGCACCCTCTATCCTCCCACGCTCAGCCCCTCGCAGCTCCCCAAACGTATTATTCCTCCATCTCCAAGCCTTCCCTTGCTAGTGCTCACCTCCTAAGTACCCATTCTGCATCATGAGCTCCTGCTACCCTTGACTGTCCTTGTTGGGACTCTACATCCAGGGCTCAGGGGTCAGATGTGGCCTGCGGTCACTGTGCAAAGCCCAAGACTGGGTTCTTGGAGCTCAGAGAACCTGTTTGATTCACCTGGTATTTCCAGCACCCAACATAGTGCCTCACACATTGCAGGTATCCATCCGGGGGGCCTTCATATCACTGTGTTTCCCTGTTACACAAACTCCCCTTTGGAGAGTCTTCAGAAAAATTCTAACCACCCGCTGCTGTCAGGTTCATCCCAGACTGCCCCAACGAACTCACCGCCCATATTCATGCCCTCCTCATCCAGGTCCTGTCCGCTGTCATAGCGAGTCTTTTTCTTGGGATCAGAGAGGATGGTAAAAGCTTCTCCAACTTCCTTGAACTTCTTCTCCTCCTCCTTCTGAACTTCGGCACTGGCTCCACTGTGCCGATCTAAAGGGAAGAGTATGGGAAGAACTCAGAATCACAAGAAAACAGTTTAAGACGGAGACCACTTTATGTCTGACTTTAGAATCTGGTACACTTCCAAAGCTTGGAGGGTAGGGTCTTAGCAACAGCTCTTTCCCAGCTGAAAAGCCAGAACCTTTCATTCTCGCTTGACTTTGGCAAGGCCGGCCTGGTTTGCGCTTCCCAAGTCTGTTCCCCGCATCCGCTCTACCTGGATGGTGCATCAAGGCCCGTTTCCGGTAAGCTTTCTTGATCTCGTCCTCAGAGGCATTCTTGTCCACTCCCAGAATTTTGTAGTAATCTTTCCTCTTACTCTTCTTCAGTTCCAGCTGTGCATTTTTTAGGAGCTGTTTGTGTTCTAGAAGGGGACAGTTAGAGTCAATGGACAAATCTGACTCTGGTTTCCCTTAACAGGTCCTAACACAGATAGAAGCCTTACAGTCAGAAGCTTTGTTAGTCATACCAGACGCACAGGGGCACCTGGTGGCTCAGTGGGCTAAAGCCTCTGCCTTCAGCTCAGGTCATGATCTCACAATTCTGGGATCGAGCCCCGCATCGTGCTCTCTGCTTGGCGGGGAGTGTACTTCCCCCCCACCTCTCTGCCTGCCTCTCTGCCTATTTGTGATCTCTTGTCTGTGAAATAGATAAATAAAATCTTAAAAAAAAAAAAAGATTTTATTTATTTGACAGACAGAGATCACAAGTAGAGAGGCAGACAGAGAGAGAGGGGGAAGCAGGCTCCCCACCAAGCAGAGAGCGTGATGCGGGGCTCGATCCCAGGACCCTGAGATCATCACCTGAGCCGAAGGCAGAGGCTTTAACCCACTGAGCCACCCAGGCACCCCAAATAAAATCTTAAAGGAAAAAAAAAAAAAAAGAATCATACCAGGTGCAGTTATGGTGTTTTCTTCTGAAGATTATAAAAAAAAATCTACTCATACTTTGATTCCTCCCATCATCCTTATTACACAGAAAAGGAAGTGAAAATGATAGAGAGGATTCAAGGCCAGAAAAGAAGTGCCTTATCCTACACTTGGCATCTTGCCTCACTTCTTCCTGGCTGGCCATCGATAAGCTCCTGGTATATCCTTGTTCCCTGAATCAAACGACCCTGTGTCCAGTTTTAAGGGCCTAAGAGTAAGACCTCACAGTTCCCTGAGAAACATACTCTCAGATCCCTTTTTTACCTTTTGTTTTCTCCGTCTGATATACTTTTTCATAGTCCCGCACAGCTTCTTCATACTGTTCTGTGTCCATGTAACTGAGAAGGAAATACAGGGGGGTACAGCAACATAAATAGCAATGGCCTTCGGTATCACTCTGGCAGAAGAGGCACAGCTCAAGCAAGAGACACACACTTTTGGTTGAGATGCATCATGAAACAAGAGTCCTTAAGCCAGCCGTGAGAAAAAATTAACCACCAATTTCTCAAGTAAAGAGAGATATCTCATGCCACTTGCATCCAACCAGCAAAGTAATCCTCTGCTCTGAGCAAAATGCAACCAACAGGAGAAGGTTCCTTCTGATTTCAGAGCCCCCAACCCAAGGGGCATCTGGACTGCCTTAGGAAAGGCAATGTAAATGCATCTACTTGAATGATTACTTGGGATTGAAATGCCAAAGAAAAATTATCCAGTGAGAGCAACGGATATGGAAAAGCTTTGAAACCTGTAGTGCCATAAACATGCAGGGCCAGCTCCAATCCAGAGCAGAAGTGGGATTAGTGAGCCACTTGAAGGATCAAGTTCAAGGTGCTGTGGCTGCTGGCAAATGCTTCCACTAAGACTAATCAATCTGAGAGATGTAGGTAGGTGAAAGAAAGGAGACTCTTAACACAGGCTTGCTTCGTATTTCAATAGTGCAGAAGAAAAGCAGGGGAGGGGGGGTCGGCCCAAGATGGGAGGAATCTAGCTTGACAGGCTGATGGCCAGAACTTTTAAGACCTTCTCTTCCACAGAAGCAAAGTGGCATTTTCCATGTCCTGATAAGATCACTGGCACCAAGATTGGCCTACCACTTAAACTGTGGTAGACGTTCCAGAGACAGACTGCATCAGCTGGATGCAGCATAGCCAGCCACTGCAGAACAAAGACCAAACGGACTACCCTGCCGCTTACCGACCCATCTTCGCAAACATCAGAGCTCCGCCTGGCTAAGAGGCCACAGCAGGGCGGTGGTACTGATGTGGCTGGCAAGATGGGATGCCCAACTTCTTTTTTATTTTTTAAGATTCCATTTGTTTATTTGACAAGAGAAAGATCACAAGCAGAGAGGCAGGCAGAGAGGGAGAAGCAGGCTCCCCGCTGAGCAGAGAGCCCGATGTGGGGCTCGATCCCAGGACCCTGAGATCATGACCTGAGCCGAAGGCAGAGGCTTAACCCACTGAGCCATCCAGGCGCCCCGGGACGCCCAACTTCTTAAACATCTCTGATTTTCCAGCATCTTAATTTATAATCATTAATTTAAAAAAAAGGTGAGAAAAGCCAGTGCCCTGCAGACACATGGCACAAATGCTACCAGGAGCACAAAGAACCCATTTACAGGGTCAAGAATAATATAAGCTGATAGCCCCAGGTGTAGAATGATCTGATAGATAAGCAACCTTAACAAACTTTACATGCCCTTTTGGAACATATTAAACAAGCTTATTACAGTGATTTGCATTTTTATTTAACATGTTTTTAAAATTCAGAGACATCTATATTTAAATTTTTTTCTACGTTGCACACCTGAAATGATAGGACACTGTATGTCAACTACATAGCTATTAAAAAAGTATCTTCTTTTTAAGTTGAAGAAAAAGTAGATAAGCAGAGCCTCAGGGAAAAGGGAAACTCCAGCCCATGAAAGGAACTGTAGCAAAGATCCCAACTTCAAGGGTATGTTGACAAAAGCTTGGGCAGCAGTCAGGCCCCTGTCCCTGGTTCGGCTTTGGCCTGCACTAATCTCTGCTACTTCATGTCAATCCCAGCTACTGGAGGGGACCACTGGCCAAATTTCGGTCAACTGTGCCCAAGAGTGCATGCTGTTCCCTGTGGTGGAATCTCAAAGGGAGAGCCACCCAGGGGATAATTCTGTTTCTACCACAAAGATAAAGAGTTGTCTGATTAAAGCCATTTGATTTTTCCTTATTGAACACATATCAAGTTGTAATTATCCACTCCATTACCTTCCTAACAAGCCAAGAATTTTCTCTTCTCTCCCCAATCCTTGTTCGGACACTGCAGAGTGTTCACTGAGCTGATGTGGTGTCGTGCCCCTGGCCACCCCTGCCCCACTAGATACTCAGGGGATTCTCTTTGCTAGCATTACAGCTAACACCACAGTGAACTTGCCTATAGCATTTTGAATCTGTTAAATTGAGTCATTAGCTGGGCGAGAAGGTATGTGCTGTCTTTCAAAGCTTCCATGTTTGCCAACGGTTTGCAAAGAGATGACTGACAGCTGGTCACGGTCTGTAATACAATTCCATGGATGTTTCGATTTGACACTTACTGGTCTACTTAGAAATCCACTTAAAACAAGTAAAAGAACCACACACAGTAGCAATTTTCCTATTTTAAAAAAAAATGAAACGGGAGGCAGGCCATGCCCTGCACCACTGATGAGACCAAGAAGCTTAAAGAATGACAGGCTCCTTCGGCACCTGTGACAGCACCAGTTCTTTGGCTCCGACATTTCATGACAAGAAATGGAATGAATGTTGGAGGATTAGTATACCCCACATAGGTCTACCTTTTGGAAGGAAACCTGTCTGGCTTAGAATCTGAAATAAGAAGAGATGGATTTGGGGGAGGTCTCTCTTTGCCTTTGCTGAGGTTCCTGTCTGCAGAGAAGAGTCTGGATGGACAAGTAAGCTGGCAAGCACCCTGACTCTGAAGACAAATCTGGGCACTAGATCTAGGTAGGCATATCCTGGCTCATAAATCACCGAGTCCCACGGAACTAATCCAAAAGGGGCTTCCTTCATACTGGGAGGCTGAGCCAGATTAAATCCCTTCAATCGAAAGACTGTCTTCCCTAACCCAGAACAAACGGGAGAAGGACAACTGTGAACTGTCTCCAAGAGATAACTTTATTTCTTCCTCTTCCAAGCACCATACATTCATTCCACAAAACATTTACTGAGTGAGCACCGACTGTGTGCCAAGCACTGTGCCAAGTTAGAGCAAAAGTGTACAACACAAAATACAATCTCCAAAGGAAATGGATTTAAACTTTAACAAAAGGAATTTGGGTCAGGCATCAGAGGAAACTTACTGACCGTGAGGGGCGTAAGACACAGGCATGGGAGACTGAGGGAGCTTGTGCAATCTCCTCCGCTGGAGGTCTATAAAGATAGTCTAGGGCTGGAACAATCCCACCTAGAGGCAGGGGGAAGGACCAAATGACCTCACAACATCCCTGGGTCTGCTTCAGCATCCACAGTGCAATTCCCCTGGCAGGCCAGCAGCAACTCCCTCTTCCCCTCGCCCGCCGGAGGCACTCACCACTGAGCTCTTCTCAAGTAGGCTTTTATATAAGTGGCATCGAGCTTCACTGCACTCGTGCAGTCTTCTATTGCATCATCTAGTTTCCTAAGCTTCAGGAGAGAGAGAGCAGTCATACTTCACATCTCTGCAGACCAAGGGAGCCCGGAGGCTTTGAGCACAGCTTCAAAATTCTAAGAGGATCAGTCATGCTGGCCTCCCAACTGTCACACTTACTCTCGGTCACTGAGAAAGCCAGTGTCTCAGAGGGCTAAGGACACCAGGTTCCAAACTGGTTTCTCTTCTACGGGATGGAAGCCAGGCACACTTACATGCAGGGATAAAGCACCTTTGCCATTCTGGGTTAGTGCCCAGACGAGACACAGAAATAGGGTGGTTCCTGCCCTCCATTCTCCCAAAGGCCAATGAGAAGGGTAAAACTGCTCTGATTTCTAAACACTGGAACACTATAAGAGCAAGGAACCTGCTGTTGTTTCTTACGGTCCGAAGGACTAGAGTGGGCCTGCAGGCCGTTTCCAGCCAAGTGCAGTGAGTATCACTTAGGATGGACAAAAAATCTAAGCCTGTCTCATACTCTAATTTCCTCCAAATCACTCCTAAGAAAGAAATAATCACTTGCTTAGGCCAAAATCAGCAATAACATTTGCATAAAAAATTATCCTAAAGCCTCCAGGCATTCTCTTAGTGGGGGAAAGGGATCCTGAGGAAGAACCAGTAGAAATAGCCTTTCAAACTGTCCCTCAAGTGCCCTTCAATTCCATGGAAAAGGTAAAAGCTTGCCTCTCAGAAGGAAGTTCCTAACAAGCCGAGCCTTCCACCAAAACCACCTGTTCTCCTTTCACCCGGCCTCCCCTCATGAGGCAGAGTCCCCAAGCCCTCTCTGATGTCCCTTAAACATATCTCCACAGGCCCCGAGACCCAGACCGGGTGCTTACCTTGGAATTAACCGTGCCCCGATTACAGTAGAGTTTTGCATTTGTTTTTATATTATTAGGGTCTATCCCCAGGGCTTCTGTGTACAGTTCATAGGCTAGCTTGTAATTTCCTTCTTTAAATGCTTTATTCCCATCTTCTTTCTTTGCTTTAAGTGCTTTGGCATTCTACAGGAAAAGCAAGGGGGGAGATTAGTTCACAACCAGGAAACCTCAGGCCACTATAACAGAGAGGTCCAAGTCTATTTTCAATTTCTCAGATCCCAGCTGTTTAGCATCACCCTGACCCTGACCACCCCTCCCCACCACCAACCCCTTGGGCTATTTGTTGCTCACTGGTGCTTCCTACAGCGTGGACAGGTGAAACCAAGATTTACAAAAGAACAACAATGAGACTCGTTTACCCAGGTTTTACCTCCACTCCCTAGGATAAACACTACTATTTTTTCTTCACTGAGAGAAGAAAAAAACACACTTAGGTATTAGAAGATCTGACCCTGTATGATCACATTTACCTTTGGGTCAATAAAAGTAGTTCTTAGTGAATTAATTTCTAATGAAAGGATGAAGCATCCTGGCAAGGTGGGCAAAGGAGCTATCATATTTCGTATGGGCCTTGAATCTTCCACTCTTGATGCTCTTAAAGGCTCAAAAAGGAAGCTTTTTTTCCTACTCAGAAGTGGGGCCTAGAACTTACTCTGCAAGCAATGCAGGCCTTCTCATGGTCAGGAGCCATCCTGAGAGCCTGTACAAAAAACTGAACCGCCTTCTCAATACAATCTTCATAATAAAGGCAAAGACCTCGTACATAGAGAGCATCCGCATTGGTAGAATCCATTCGTAAAATGTCACTGCAATAGCCAGAAAGGGGCACATTCAGCATAGTTTGGATCTCCCCACCGTTATTATCTTTTGTGATTACTCTTGCCAGTTTTTCTCTTGACCCTGTGTCTAGTAAAAAAGTATCCAAATGTAGACAGATCCCAATGAGCTCTTCCCATGTCTTCGCCAAATAAACCACCTGCATTTACCTTTAATACACTTCCTGTGTCTCAGTCTTTGTTAGGACAGAGATTGGCAAACTACAGCCCACAGGGCCCGATCCTGCCTGCCACTGTTCATATAAATTCAATTGTACTGAAATCAGGCCACGTCATCCACTTATCTATTATCAGCGGCTGCTTCTGCACTACAGTGACAGAGGTGAATGGTTGCGACAGAGACTGTATGACCTACAAAGCCTAAAGTATTTACTACTTGGCCCTCACAGAGCTCGCAAACCTGTGGTGCAGGAAGAAAATGACATTAAAACAAATAAAAAACAAAAAAGCCACACCTCACACAGGTGTCCTCCCACATGGAGCTGAAGTTCCTACTGTACTTCTACATATCTGGTAGGTTTTCAGATCTTGTCTAACTCTGGCTTTAAGTCCCAGGAAGGTCTGCTCAGCTCTCTGGTCTACCTACATGACATATGGTGGTACAGAGAGCTGCCAGACGGCACCTGTCTAGTGCTCAATACCAGTTCAATACAGAACTGGCCTGACTTCATACCTGGCCACAGACTGTGCTTCCGGGTAACGACCTAGCATTGCTAAACATTCTGCTTTGAGGATTTTGAAGCGATGGCAGGCAGGGGCAAATTCTAGGGCACGATCCATGCAGAAAACCACCTATGGGGAGAAAAAAGAAAAGAAGGCTCTTCATTCTGGACTCTAGAAGTATCTTCATTTATTAAATATTCACTTATTCATTAAATATCTGGCCATGAGCAACAGACAGATTAAAAGAAAAGCAATATCAGAGCCTAGGAACATAGCTAATTCATTTGATTAAACCACTGAAACAAGGGGAGAAACTGATCCAGATTCTAATGACATGACAACAACAAACATTTAAGTACTTTATATACTGACCAAGTTAATACTACAACAATTTTATAATGTAATTTTATGAAGTACCTTATTTTATCAATGAGAAACTAAACTAAAACACAGAGATTAAGGAATGTGTTCAAGGTCACCAAAGCATGTGACAACAACAGGATTCGGTCTCAGACACTGTAACTCCAGAGGTGTTAATCACCATGCGAAGCTGCCTCCACAGTGACTGGGACCAAAATTCACACTCTTCTAGTGTAGAAATATGGTTATTTGCTACTTTTCATAACTTACCATGCTTAGCCTATTACATAAGGCAAGGATACCTAAAATTACCTGATACAGAATCATTGCTCCCTATATTACTAAAAGTGCTTACTGTTCCCTCCTCCCTGTGCCATGAGCCTCACATCTCATTAAGCACCCTGGTGGCCACACTTACACTTCTATTTTATTTTATTTATTTATTTATTTAATTAATTTATTTATTTATATGACAGACAGAGATCACAAGTAGACAGAGAGGCAGGCAGAGAGAGAGGGGGAAGCAGGCTCCCTGCTGAGCAGAGAACCTGATGTGGGGCTCGATCCCAGGACACTGGGATCATGACCTGAGCTGAAGGCAGAAGCTCAACCCACTGAGCCACCCAGGTGCCCCTTTATTTATTTTTTAAAAGGTTTATTTACTTGTGGGGGGTATAAGTGGAGGGGAGGAGCAGAGGGAGAGAGAATCCTCAGACTCCCCACTGAGCATGGAGCCCAACACAGGGCTCAAGCCCAGGACTGACTGAGCCACCCAGGCATCCCTCCACTTCTATTTTAGTAGAAATATACCAATAAAATGGTTGGTTTAAAATGGTCCTAAATAGACTGTATCAGACTACTATACTCCACATGCTAAGATATAAACCAAAAAGCGTTTCTCTCTCTCTCACGCACATGCACACAATGGGATTACTTATCTTTCAGCTTGATAAAGCCTCTCCACATATTCCTTTTTTCTCTTTTCATAAGTTTGTTCTCTGAGCCTTCACTTTTTTAAAAGACTTTTTATTTTATTTGACAGAGAGAGACACAGCAAGAGAGGGAACACAGCAGGGGGAGTGGGAGAGGGAGAAGCAGGCTTCCCGCTGAGCAGGGAGCCCAATTTGGGGCTTGATCCCAGGACCCTGGAATCATGACCTGAACCAAATGCAGATGCTTAACAACGACTGAGCCACCCAGGCACCCAAAGGCTTCGCTTTTGATTTAGCTGCTATTTCTGGGAGGTCCTTGCTGAATCATATTCTCATCAAGGATACATGACCCGAAGGAGGAATGTGGAATTAAGAGACACCATTTTGTCTAAGAATCTGGCCATGGGGATCAGGAAGAAATGAAGTTTGAAAGCTCAGAAGTAATAATGGGCCAAATTCCAGCAACAGGCAACTGGTTAGACATTCATATAATGGAATACCGATTGGCTCTAAAACAGAATGAAGCAACTTTCCATGTATTACTACAGAAAAGACTCTCAAGGTCTACTAAATGGAAAAAAAGATCCACAACAGTGAAAAGCATGTAACCTTTCATATAAAAAAGGGAAAATCAGGACTCTGTTTGCTTATATATGTACAACCAAACTGTAGGGGAACAGAAGAAATAAGACCAGAGATTACTTGAGGGGGTGAGAACTAGGCAGACAGAAGTGTGAGGGAATACCTATCACTGAGTATTGTTTATACTTCTACCTCCCCCACTCCACCAATACTTCTCTAATTTTTAATGATGAATAGCACCTATTCAAAAATCTAAATTTGAAAATATGCAGAAGTAAGAAAACAACAAGAGCTGCTCCACTGGGAAGACTGCAATGTTCACAGAGCAATGTGGGGGAAGAACTCTCTCTCGGGGCATAGGTCACTATCCTCGAAGTTCTAAGGATACTATGAAAATTCAGGTATCATGTAGGGTGGAGTCATGGTGCTAATTTTTTCTCCCTTAAATAGAAAAAGAACTGGGGAGGGAGGGGAAGCAATCAGATGTAAGCAGCCACACCCCGTTGCATTTGCAACGTTCTGTGTGGAGATGGTTCTACCCGTCGGGTCAGTGGCGTGTCAGCTGAAGGCTCAGTGCTTCACTTCCCACCCCCCAACCCCCATGACTATGGACAGCTGCAGGCAAAGAAGATCTTTGTTTCTTCCAAGTTCATCTGTTTCCCCTGCCAGGATCATAATTCTTCATTTGTGACATCACCATGAGCTACAGTGGGGGGGCTGGGATGTCACAAACAGAGGATTCTGTCACAAACTGGGGATTCTGGCTCCAGAGTGGGCAAGAGAGAAAAGAAACTCTAAAAACTGCCTTTTGAGACAAAGCTTTTGCCTATGTGAACCTCTGAAAACGTGACAGAAAGCAGAATCGCTTTCTAAACACACACACACCCCTCAAAAAACTTATGAATCACAGTACAAAGACACTGTGGTTATTAAAACCAATGGACAGAAGAGGGATGCCAAGGAGTCAATGCTGGGACTCTGCATAAGTTAATCAGAAATATTTATTACCAAATACCTGCACAGTTTGTTACTTAAGAATAAGAATAGGGGCGCCTGGGTGGCTCAGTGGGTTAAAGCCTCTGCCTTCGGCTCAGATCATGATCTCAGGGTCCTGGGATCGAGCCCTGAGTCAGGCTCTCTGCTCAGCAGGGAGCCTGCTTCCCTTCCTCTCTCTCTGCCTGCCTCTCTGTCTACTTGTGATCTCGCTGTCAATTAAATAAATAAAATCTTTTTTTTAAAAAAAAGAATAATTAAGAATAATTCTAAAAAATAATAATTCTTAACTGTACCCTTTTATCAAACGTTTATTGAATACATTCTACAGAAAGCACTGAGCAAATTCCCACGTATGAAGTAACAATCTGTTCCTTGGATGATACAAACCTCTTGTAAGTGATCCTGAAAATTGATCCTAATCAGTGGTTTTTACCTTTTTAGGGGGCTATTCACCTTCCCTTTTGAAACTCTAATGAAAGCTATCACCTAAGCAGAGAATTGAGAATTTTTTTTTAAAAGATTTTATTTATTTGACAGACAGAGATCACAAGTAGGCAGAGAGGCAGGCGGGGGGGGGGGGCGGGGGAAGCAGACTCCCTGCTGAGCAGAGAGCCTGACTCAGGGCTCGATCCCAGAACCCTGAGCCGAAGGCAGAGGCTTTAACCCACTCAGCCACCCAGGCGCCCCGGGAATTGAGAATTATACAGAGGAGACATAACCACTATTAACAACAGCTACAAAGATATCTAGAACTTTTATACCCTTCCCATGCTTTCAGGCAGGTGAACCCTTTTGGCACATAAATTTTCATGGACTATCACACAGCTCCATAAAGGAGAGCAGTGTGCTTTCACAGAAAGGCCTAACATCAAAACAGTAGTGGTGACAGGTTACATACATTGGTCAAAAATCTGTAAGGAGCCTCTATTTTTTATTTAGACCTGCATCTAATTCACACGAAGCAGGAGTTAAAGCTAGCTCTCATTCAAATTAAAATGGATTACCCAAACCTAATATTTAATTCTAGCTAGTATTCCCTCTATATGCCAGTACCCACTTAGGCTATTATCTTATATCAAAAGCAGGAACAAACTTGAGTAAACTCACACTGCTTTTTAACATAAAGCCAAATATCATTAGAAAATAAATACCTTGGAAAAAAAAAAAGAAAATAAATACCTTGGCAAAAAAGTTTTTAGATGTCATTTTGGTAGTTTCTTATAAAAGTTAACATGCTTTTACCACATGATCCAGCAATTGCCCTTCTTGGTATTTACCCAAAAGAAGTGAAAACTTGTATCGACACAAAAACCTGCACGCAGATGTTTAGAGCAGCTCTATTCAAAACTGTCAAAACCATAACTGTAACACATGTGCCCCTCAGAGCACCTGCGTGGCTGTCAGTTAAGCATCTGCCTTCAGCTCAGGTCATGATCCCAGGGTCCTAGCTTCCTGCTCATTGGAGAGTCTGCTTCTCCCTCTCCCTCTGCCTTTCCCTCATGATGCTTCTGCTCTCTCTGGTGCACTCTGTCTCTCAAATAAATCTTTAAAAAAAAACGTGCCTTTGGTGGGGAATATTGATAATGGGGGAGGCTATGCATGTGTGGGGGCAGGGGGATATGCAAACTCTCTGTACCTTCCTCTCAATTCTACTATGAACGTGTTCTTAAAAAAAAAATACTCTTAAAAAAAAAAAAAGAAAAGAAAAAGCCAAAGTCAAAATGAAGTGGTAATTTATTATTCTGGATCTTCTGTACCATACTACCTACACCCACACCCACCCACCAACACACACACACACACCTTTTGTACCACACTACACACATCCACGCACGTATGCGTGCGCATGCGGGGAGCCTTGTAATAAAGGGTAGGTAAGATTTCCCCATAGTTGTACTTTACCTTCCGAAAATCCCGCTTCTCAAAATCTGTTTCTGCTATTTTCTCATATTCTATGACTGCATTAGCATTCTTGAACTATACGAGAAAATCAGATAAAGGAAAGTTTTAATGATGTTGTAAATTCAACAACCACACACACAAACACACACAAAAATCAAGGTTTTGATGAAATATGAGTTCAAGAAAATCAGAACCACAGACTTTTCACAAATCAAGTTGGTGAAAATGCAACTGTGACCTCAGTTTGAACTTCAAGTCAGGAAAACCAGAGTCATGCCCTGACAGACATAAATTCAAGGCACGGCATCATCAGAGGTTGAGCAGAAGTTTCCAGATTCTCACTAAAACGCATCCAGGAGTAAACTGGGAATAAATGGAAATGGAACTAAACACATTTTAGCTGCTACTGATTTAATCAGGATTTGAATTTACTCAAATACTTTAACCTCACTCAAATCTGTTCCTTGCAGCAGCTCTCTGCTCCACAGCCATCTCAGAAACCCTCCATTTTACAAATTTCTAAATTATAAATAATATTTAAAACTTTGTCTACATATAAGAAACTGAGGCTCAGACTACAAGACTTGCCTATAATGACCCAGGTGTGGCAATGCCAGAACTAAGACTAGCTCTCAGTTCTTTTTTTTTTGAGCTCTCAGTTCTGACTTTCAGGTCACTATACCACAGTGTCTCTTTCCATATGGACAAGACCAGAACCATACCTCTTGTTGTGCCTGAGCGTTTTTGTGATCCAATTCTAGGGCTCTCTGGAAACTACGACATGCCGCCATGGCATTCCCTAGAGATAGATGGCACTTGCCCTCTCGTAGATGTCCCTAGAAGAAATGCAAAGAGCGAAGAAAAGGAGCATGATTGGCCAAGCAGAGAGCAACCAACAGCAGCAACAAACACCCACACAAAACCAGCATGGGATGAAAGTGCCAGAGCAGCGGTTCTCACCCAGGGGAGATTCCGCCCTCCACGGGACGGTTAGCAATGTTGGAGACATGTTTGGTTGTCACAGTCGGGGAGAAGGGGTGCTACTTATACCTAGTGGTTAAAGAGATGCTGCTAAATGTCACACAACACACAGGATAGCCCCCCACAACAAAGAATTATCTGGTCCCAAGTGTCTACGGTGTCAAGACGGAGAAGACCTGGGCTAGAGGAACACAACTGCAGCAACCAGTCCTCCCCAGGGATGGTCACATTACGTACCCGGACGAAACTGTCATCCAACCTCACTGACTGCTGTGCATCCCCAAGAGCTTCCCGGAACTTTCCGAGCATCATCAAAGTGGCGGCTCGATTCCCATAATAGCTAGCATTTTTAGGACACATATCTACAGGAAAGGCAGAAGAAAATAAAATAAGGCTTAGCATGGGTCACTGCTTCAAAAACGCAGGGGCCATCTCCCCTCAGAACTACATCAAGGCAATCAAACTATAATAGGAATGCTGACATACTCTAAAAGGCCATGGCCGAAATTTTGACTACCTGTGCAAAGAGCAGCAACAGTATGACCAATTAAAAAAATAGTTACTTAAAAATAACTTGATAGCTTTAAAGTGCACTGATTATCCTTTAAAGGGGAGGGGCCAGCACATTTATCTTCTTAATGAATTGTATTACAGATAATGAGAGAGAAAAATGAATTTGCATTTGTTGAATTAGGGTTGGAGAGCCTGTAAGCAAGTTAGGTGAGAAACACGCTGACATGGGATTAAAATATGCTGGCAGAGGAGGCATGAAAGTTGTTAAGATCTGATAATTAATATTCGTAAGGGCCATTTTCTAACATGGTTAAATGAGCCGGAAATGGCTGAGATGCATGTAGGTGGATTATCTTTTTGCCATATCTAGAATTTCTGGACTTGCCTTTAATTTGTCAAATGAAGAACTACCCATTTATAGGTCATCCCTCATAAGCCAATTAAGTTTGAAAGATTTCAAAGAGTAAGTTATGAACCCACTAAGCCAAAGGCTACTTTTTCACGAGGCGCTACTTATAACAGAATTTATATTTAGCAAATTTATCTTCCAAGATAAGCAGTAGGTCCTTCTCACCTATGGCTTTTGTATAATAGTTATAAGCTTCATTGTAATCTTTCTTGGCATAGTATGCATTTCCTTGTTCCTTGAAAGACTCTGCTTCCCTGAAAAGGAAAGAGAAAGAGGAGCATGTTACACACAAGGACTCACCTCTGTAATCTCATGGGAGCAATTTTTGGTCTAGAGCCCCAAGCATACTGAGCTGAAAGTTAGTGTGATACTTGAAGGAATTTATAGATTTGTTTGATGCTATTTTTTTGTCACTTAGATACATTCAAACTAAACAAAGAAAACTCTCATGTTACCTGCCTTTCCTCGCTATTCCTGCCTATAGTCATATCCCCTGCAACAAGCAAATTTAGATATCCTCTCACAGAGACGGAAATTTCTAAAGTTTATTTATTTATTAAATAATCTCTACATCCAACATGGGGCTCAAACGCATTACCCCAAGATCAAGAGTTGCATGTTCCTCTGAGCCAGCCAGGTGCCCCTGAATTTTTACATGTATTTCCTTTCCACTGTGTCACTACAGCTGCCTCTTTAGCAAACATAAAAATTCAGTTACAGATCACTCCATTCAGGGGCAATGATTTCTGAATGTGAAATGGGTCACATCCTTAGAGTTCCAATGATTTACTTTCTTGAAAACTGGCTCTTCCATTTGTCACTGAAAGGACAAGCAGAGCAAAAGCAGGTGGCAAAGGAGTTAAAAGCACAGCATTCTGGTATTTAAGATGGAGGACGGAGCTGAGTGACAGCAGAGACCAAGAACTTGGATAACAGGTATAGCCTGCCAGTGCCATGCTCTCATTTGTACCCATCTACTGGTGTTCTCTGCCTATCAAATCTATGTGGGTACTTGTGCCCCGCTACCGTTCCTATAGTACCTTGTATAACCACCAAGTGCATAATACCGGAATTTCTGCCCTATTCCAAGATCCATTTTTGAAGCTGTGCCATTAGACAAATTGTACTTTCTGAAAGGAATAATGTTATGTAAGGAGAATTATATTCCAGATCAAGGAACGAGAATCGGGTAAGATATGACTAACAATGTTTTAGAAGAACTAGTAACCCCTACCAAAGATACACCAAATCATTTTAATGACCAAACTGAGTGACGAAGATTAATTCTGTACCCAAGTGATTCCTGCAACATAACTAAATATCTGAGCATTTTTGCTATAAGGAAGAATCTGTTTCTTTTTCTGTCCTCTACACACCCAAAATAGAATCCAGTGCAAGGGACGTAGGGACAGAAGTACCTAATTCTTAACATAGTGATGGTATGGGAGTTTACAGCTTGATTCTATGGACACTGGCACTGGGAAGATTTGATTTATTTACTTAACGTATTTTAAACTATAAAGTGGCAAAGCCACCCTCTTTTTATTGAGGCAATCTCCCTTTGCCTTCTTCTCCAGTACTGTCCTGGCAAGCCCTACTAACATAAAAAGGCTGCTAGAAGAAAGAAGAAAAATGGGAATGATCTATAAATGTTGACAGATTTGAACTGTGATGGACATAAATCTGTTTGAATAATTTACACCAACTGGTACAATGCTATGAAGCGGCCATTTGCTATTCAAAGTCCTCAAGAAGGAACCCCACAACTGCAAGATTTACGGGACCAACTGCAACCTTTCTACATGGTGTACACCATCCTGCAGTTCTAAATTAAGCAAGGCACTATAAAACTATGAGGAGCCTATCCTTTAAGAGGAGACATGTCAAGAGATCTGAAGAAAGGGCTTCCCCAACACTGGATGTCAGAAGCTGAGTCAGACGACTATGAAGAAATGGAGTGGTAATTCAAAGGAAACATTGGGCCTACAGTGCACCTGAGAAGACCCAGTCTTCTCCTTAGCTGGCTGGTGGCTAAGAATACACAAATCCCTGAGGAAAACCAAGGGTATCTAGGCCCTTGAAAAGACACTGTATTAGCAGTAGAAAGCTTGTTAGTCAAAGGTGAAGCAATCTGTAGAGCTACAGAAAGGTGCCCTTTCTTTCCTAAAACACCAACTTTCATGGAGGCGGGGGACTTCAGCACCAGCTTCTATAAAAACACAAAAAATGATTTCTGTGGAAAGCCAGAAATAATTTCTGAAGCCTGGCACTTTCCATGTGTTATCTTCCTACCAGGTGTTACATTATTCCCATTTCTCAGAGAAGTTAAATAAGGGGTAGAGATTAAAAACTGGCCCAGGGTCAGGATGTCAAGCCACATGTGACAGATTCCAAAGCTTTTGCACTGTCTACCATGCTAAGCTTTCTCTCCAATGCTCATCTCTAGCTATTGCTTAAGACTAAAAATTAATCTCTCCTGCTAAGAACAAGACATGGGCAATGAATGTGAATTTCTTCAAACTAAGACATAAAATAGCCCCAGCATATAAAATCCAACTCCAGAACTACAATCTGGATTTAAACAAGCTAAATGACATTCCTAACAATTAGTCACAGAGAGAGCAGGGCTCCTTTCTCTTTAAGATGTAAGACCTAGTGAACTGGACTTTGCCTCCCCCAAGAAATGCATTTCATTTTAGTAAATGGTGAGTAGATTCCATTCTAGAGCAAACAAAGCGAGTAATGTAGAGTCAGCCCACAGCAGAAAGAACAAGAAGAATTGTGTTGTGACAAGTTACCATGTTTTTAATCTCACACTGCACAGCATCAGGCCAGAATTAGCTATTCCCACACAACTGCCTCATGAAAAGGACTTATTTTCATAGAAACATGGTTGATTTACAGCTGCCTGAACAATGGGCACTTAGTGCTTTTAGGCTGAATGCTTATTTTTTGCCTCCAGGTCCAACTCCCAAAGTGGAGTCCCTCCATCGTTTTGAACCTCCCCACCAAATACATGACATGCTTTAACCAATGGGCCTGACCCTGTGAGACCAGCCGAGGAAAAAGTGGATCTTTGGAATCCAGCATGGCAGCAGCAAGAACTGAACAAGGCTGCATCAGGAACAATTCCAGGGTCAAATCCATTCAAGTCCTGCCCTGGGAGTCTGAGAAAGGGCTGAAGCTTGTTCAAGTTGCCCTTACAGCAAAGGGACTGAAGGATGAGATGTCAAAGGCGTGGGACTGGAAAAGAAGGAGAAGAGCCGGTTAACGAGGGAACTGAGGGCAGTCTGGTGCTGGTATCTGTCACTCCACTCACCGCCAGCATCAGCGGATTTGATAACCAAGTGAAGTTACAACACGTAGCTACCAAAACATATCAGCACTGAGAAAGGAAGGACTGGAATTAATTAGGTCCGCCTGGACCAACCAAAAAGAAGAAAGAGGTCCAAAATGGACTAAATGACACTACAGGTTATTTTCTATGGCCACAAAATAAAATTCAGACTAAACCCTGAAATATAATACCACATCAAGATAGAGACTTGGCCCTAACTGACTACTGGACCTATTAATAGCTACACTACATCTCTAGTACTTTTTCAGATTTCAAAGGCATTCCATGGGCCTCCTGAAGTGGTTACGGCAATCTTCTCTCAGGTCCTTCAACGGAGGAAGAGCCAGTGAAGTATCCAAGGCAGCTGCACAGGCGGCCTAACTCTGACAGTCCCAGATTTTTTCCCACTAGATCCTGTTAGCCAATGTCAAGGTTTCTGGATTAAAACTAATTTATCTAGTTTCCCACCAAATCTCTAAGCAGAATAAGCTTCGTCTCTGACTTGTCAGGAGATGCTGGGAAAGACTCTACCCTCCACCAAACCAGTCCTTTCACTTTGACAGCCAGCAACAAATCCCTGTGAAAAGAGCTACTGAAAGATTTTCAAAAACTTCTATCCTCTTTGGAAGTACGGGGGGGGGGGAGCGGGGGGCGGGGGGTGTTCCACCACAACAGAAACAGTGCTGGAGGGCCTGGGCGGCCTTCTCTCTGACAGAAACAGGTAAGGAGACTACATTCCACTCCTGATCTGCTTTGCTGTTTTAAGATGTATTTCTTTTTTTGGAAATAACTTCGTCAATCAGAAAACTGCAGGCTGACACCTGCTCTTCTACACTACACATGTTAAAAATCTGTATATCCTCTGATCATGCAATTATATTCTCTCTCCCCCAATGCAGCACTCATTCATCACTGACGCTAATTACTCCAACGAACAGTGCCAAAGGAACCATTTGGTATCACACAAGTCTTAGCAAGGCTCAGCATCATGTGACCAATTCAGACGACTTGGGCTTATGATGACCAGTCAACTCTGCACGTTTATAGCTCAGCTAAATTAAACATACATTCAAACACCACACTTCACATTGCAATGGGATCCAAATTAGATGCCCTATAAAAATCTCCATTTTCTTTCTCAATACTTCCAAGTTTAATGGTAAAGCAAGATCTTCACCTTCGACAAACTGGTTTATCTTTTAGCAATGAGAGAGTTAGAGAATTTTACTCATCAGCTTTCATGAATGCAGGGTTCACTGGGTGGCAGTTTTGGAAAATGCCCTCAATATGACTGAGTTCTCTTTGGAAATGCTTCACATTTCAGGTATTTATGAATTATTAAAATGGGGGTGAGATGCTTCAGTATCTGTACAGTGTCACTTTAAGGTTTATTACCTCTGTGCATTAAAAAAAAAAAAAAAAAAAAAAAAAAAAAGACAGTGCAGTGCCTAGGTGGTTCAGTCTGTTAACTGTCTGACTTTGGCTGAGGTATGATCCCAGGGTCCCGGGATGGAGCTCTGACCCTGGGTTCCCTGCTCAGCAGGGAGCCTGCTTCTCTTGCTGCTTCTGCTATCAAATAAATAAATAAAATCTTTAAAAAAAAAAAAAAAAGGGACTAGAACAGTTCACTATTCTGTAACATCTGCAACTTAGGAAATGTGGATTAGATTTTTTCTTTACGAGAAAAACACACCTGACTGTTTTTACTTATTTCAAGTATTTGGCTAGAACAATATATTTTTGATAAAGCTCAGGTTTTCTTATTATTATTATTTTTTTTAAGATTTTATTTATTTGACAGATCACAAGTAGACAGAGAGGTGGGCAGAGAGGGGAGGGGGGAGAAGCAGGCTCCCTGCTGAGCAGAGAGCCCGGTTGCTGCAGGGCTTGACCCTGAGATCAGGACCTGAGCTGAAGGCAGAGGTTTAACCTACCGAGACACCCAGGCGCCCCAAGTTCAGCTCTACTAATAGCCATTAAAAATACTTTAAATCAAGGTGCGCCTGGGTGGCTCAGTTGTTAAGTGTCTGCCTTCAGCTCAGGTCAAAATCCCAGGGTCCTAGGATCGAGCCCCACATGGGACAGGAAGCCTGCTTCTCCCTCTCCCACTCCCCTTGCTTGTATTCTCTCTCCCGCTGTCTCTCTCTGTCAAATAAATATATAAAATCTTAAAACAACAACAACAACAACAACAACTTTAAATCAAAAGAGATACAGAAGCTTGAATGAGATTTTTTTTCTCTTTTTTGCATTTTCTTGATGTATTCGGCTAGTTTTGATGTGGAAGAAAAATCTAACTGCTAAAAATACAACTCAGGACAAGATGATTTCTTTTGTTAGAGCACAGAGCTTTTGGAGACCATTCTACTGGCAGGAAGAATCTTAGAAAAAGCTACCTATTAACAATAACACTTTATACTGTCCCTAAGTCAAATATCCTTTAGGCATTCTTACCATATTTACTACTTCCAAAATGTCACCTTCACTCTGTGACTGTTGCACCCATTTCTCTTATTCAGTCAAGTATACTAGTTGTTCTTCGATCTAGAAACATCCTCCACCCTTTAGAATTTACGGGATCTTGGCCAGTCTCAGAGTAGAAATTCCTTCCTCCTTCCCACAGACCAAGACCTCTTGTCCCCAAAGGCATGTCAGAGGGCCTGTTTCATGTTGTACTCTCTCTGACCTCCATGAGAGAATAAGTAAAAGGAGCCCGGGAGCCTTTTATTCCATCTTACCAAACACATACTATTCTTTCTTCGTTTTCTAACTAGTCTACGGATGAAATGACAAGTTTGATCTATATAGGTAGGTGGAGCAATTCCACGGACTCAGCGCTTGCTGAATGCAAGGTGCTATATACTGGGTATGAATGAAGGCTTCAAAATGGTCCAGAGAAAACAGAGGGTGGGTTCTCCACCAGGTGGTAAAGTGAGCTACCTACCTTCCTTTACCTTTGCTTTAGAATAAACAGCTTCTATTTTCACTTTAAAGCACAATTAAAATACCCATCCTTCTCCCCAAAACAGGGGAGGAGACGAAGATGAAGAAAACTCATTAACATACCAGTTCAAGTTGTTCTCTTTCTGGACATTCGGTGGTGGTGGTGGTGGGGATATGCCTCAACAGGGGCAGAGCCAGAAAGGACCAAGGGGAGTCACAGATAACAGTCTACACAAGGCAGTAGCACTCTCTACTGCTCAAGTAGGGAAGGACACCAGGCAACACACTGGAGTTGGCAATGTCTTATTCAGTGTGGGGGGAAAAAAGCAATCAACTAATCAATTGACCCAGACAGAAACCCTATTGTTGCCCACAGAAAGATATTCCCATGAAACAGCTGACTCAACCACAACATATTTATGCTAGTTCCTTAAATGGGAGGTGTCACAAGCTGGCATCTACCTAACCTTTACTCCAGGGGAGAGGAGACCCAACCATAATGCTGGCTCTGAGAAACTTCTCAGAAGCCAATCTGAGGACACAAGTCCTGGCCTCTCAGCAACAGTCAGTCTTATTTTCTTTTTTTTTTTTTTTTTTTTTTTTAAGATTTTTTTTTTTTTTTTTTATTAAAGATTTTATTTATTTGACAGACAGAGATCACAAGCAGGCAGAGAGGCAGGCAGATGGAGAGTGAGAGAAGGAAGCAGGCTCCCTGCTGAGCAGAGAGCCCGATGTGGGACTCGATCCCAGGACCCTGAGATCATGACCTGAGCCGAAGGCAGCGGCTTAACCCACTGAGCCACCCAGGCGCCCAGTCTTATTTTCATAACATACCCCCAAACCCACCATTTTCTATTCCTTGGTTCCCTATTCTGTGAGATCTCCTACTACCCTCACTGGGACATTAGCACCCAACAAAAATCTAGAACTAAGGAACTATAATTAAGAAAAAGGCTGCTTTCTGAGTTTTGGGGAGAGGGAGGGGTGGAAGTGAGAACCAGAGTGGGGAAGTCTAGATTGTCAACTGGTATGTGGCTTCTAAAGTTCTCACAAAAAATACTAAAATAAAGTTATCTTGGTTCCTTACTTTAACAGGTGATTGACTATCTTGGAGCAAACTGTCAGAGGAAGAACTTGCAGGACAGAAACTCCCAAGAAGAGAAAAATGTTGCTTGCCTCATATACCCTCCCCCAAAACCTAATAATAGAATCAAAAGAGATGGTTAACACTTTGCTTATCTGACAATCTGGTCTCCCTACAAAAATGAGACACAGAATATTAGGGGTCAGAATTAGACTCTGAAAGTCAAATATTCCTCTTCATATTTTCTTTCCTTCTTTCTTTTTTTTTTTAGATTTTATTTATTTATTTGACAGAGATCACAAGGAGGCAGAAAGGCAGGCATAGAGAGAGGGGGAAGCAGGCTCCCTGCTGAGCAGAGAGCCATGTGGGGCTCGATCCCAGAACCCTGGGCTCATGACCCAAGCCGAAGGCAGAGGCTTTAACCCACTGAGCCACCCAGGTGCCCCTCCTCTTCATATTTCATTCTCAAAAGTCTCAAACACTCACACCTCTGCCAATGGTGGGATAAAACACAGGAACTGCTATTTTGATTTAGATGGAGAAGGAAAAAAATTTTCAGTCCAATAAAATGAATAGACATTGAGATAACTTGTGCAATGAATCCTGTTCTTACTGCTGAAATTCAGAGAGTTTAAAAGAATACCTGGAACGACCTCTAAGTAACTTCCACATCACTCAGCACTGAAGAAAAGGGACCAAACATTAGTGGAGTAAGGGAGAAATGGGCTCTCAGAGGGACTGTGCATCAGACCAAGGCACCTAGGTAGCCGCTGACCATTGTCCTCCAATCTTCTAAAGTCCTAGAGAAAAAAAAACCAAAGGCAAGTGCCCAGTACTCAGCTTTTAAAAACTTTTAAAATACTAGCTTCAATGACTACACTCATCCCTGATTGGCTAGAATGTTCAATAAGCCTGGGTTTTAAGCCAATCAGATTTCTGGTCGTTGGGAATGGACTAGACACTAGAGCAACTGCCATTTGACTTGGCTCAATTTGGTTTCTGGTTCTGGTCAGTATGCGGACCTGAATTAAAGCAGCAAGGACAGAGAGACTCTTCCTCTGTACTCTACCTTAACTCCAGTTATCATTTAACAACTTTTTAAAAGATGTTTAAGTAATCTCTACACCCATCGTGGGGCTGGAACTCACAAACACAAGAACAAGAGTCGTATGCTCTATCAACTGATCCAGCCAGGCTCTCCTGATTTAATAATTTCGCCACTTGTTAACATCACTTGTTCAATTAATCAATTAATCAATCAAGCTCAATCCTGGTATTCAGGATTCTGTATTTCTAGCTTTATCCTTTCCTTAGCCATGACTTATTTGTCCCGCCTCCCACTTCTCCACCTCTGACCCCACATTTAAAGTATACCAAAATGAAAATGAAGGGTGAAAGCAGTGTTTTCACTGATTTGAATTTAAGATCAGAGATAATATCCCCTCAGCCTGTGGGCTTACTGAAATGTTTAGCTGCCTACCCTGGAACTTCAAGAGAAGATTTAGAGAGACAAATCCTTAAGAATTTAAAACAGAGGAAGAAGAGCTGAGGAAGGCATCCCCAACAAGCTCTTCCAGTTACAGCCATGAGCTCCAAAATGTCCCAGGAAGTTGTAGTAAATAAAAAGCAACTGCAGAAGACCCGGAGATATGGATTCAGGGTTCAGTGCTTCCCACCACCAACATGAAGAGAGAAATAAAAGACAAACTCTATACAGAGTTTAGATAACTGGATACTGAGAAAGGACCTAATGTTCTTGCTTGAGTCCACCATGAAAACAGACACAGAGATAATCAGATCAAGGAATCCGAAAGTATGTTCTATTTCCTAAATCTACAGCTTCCATTGGTTCCTTTAGACCCTATTATCCAGTCCCGCTGGGTACATGCTGAGACACAGAAGTGTTTTCTCTATTGATGAGCAACTTAAAATCCTTCGATTTTACCATAATAAAGACTACCTACAGACACCTCCCTAGCCCAGGAAATGTGACCAGAGAGCCTTCACTGGAAACAGGAATTCATTTATCAGATAAAGCAGTCAGCAACTTCCCAGAAAAGTGAAATTAAATTAAATTTGAAATTTATTGAAATTAAATTAAATTAGCTGAATTGTAAAACCTCTGAAATTTAGCTCTCTGGCTCCCCAAGTAGCTTTCTCTATTCTGGTGGGCAAAGAGAAATAAATAATCTTCACGTTCAGAACCCTGATCTATTTTGGAGTGCCAACTAATACATCTTTTATTTTAGCCTCTCAGCTGCTATGGGGGGAAAAGAACTTTGTCAGAGTGACAGCAAAAAAAAAAAAAAAAAAAAAAAAAAAGTCAATTTCTTTTCTCTCTAGAGACACTAAAGCTAATGAAATAAAACATTTAGCCATTTAAAATGCTGCAACTGTGAGTCCCCATGTCTTGAAAGCTCTTCTCACTTTGCCCCCTGTGGGACTGTAACAATTTAGCAGCAGCAGCATGCCCTTGAGCCAAGATGCAAGGAAGGAAGGACTCCTTGTTGGACTGCACAAAAACAACCCAAGAGACCCATCATCTCCTGTGTCCCCAAGTGAACTAGTAGCAGGACTGTAACAAGAGACACAAACTTGACCAAATGACTAAAGGGCATCTGTAAGGGATGTCCCTATCCCATGCCCTGCTATGGCTACACAGGATTACAGGATACATGAAAAATGTAAAACCACCTTCCTCCCGAACTTCTACATCATCACACAATTTTCAGCACTGCAAAAGCATACATAAACAAGGCTTTTTCTTATTAACAAGAGCCTAGTGTTTACTCTCCTAAGAATGCCTTATATGACAGGAAGTAAAAACGTGATTTTTATTTCACTATATTTTCCTTTTGATTTGCTCACCTAAGTTGTATATAATAAATACCTATGTCTTATTATAACTAAAAGAGATCTATATAAATATGTATTATGTATAAGTCTATTTAACAGAGATATTTTTTTTCATATTTAAATTTACAGTACTTTTCCTCAGTGGTAGATAAAACAACTATGCATTTTACACTCAAGGACATCTTAAATTCTACGAAATAAGGCAGTTAACCTAAGTCAACACCCCTCCTTATTCTGCTGTACTGTTACCAAATACTGTATTATTGTGTGATGTGGTCATGTTGCAGCATCACCTATTTTCCATTTCTTAATACAACTTCAGGTTCATTTACTATAACTTCTGTTGTTTCTTTGTTTAAAAAAGGACCTGCTTCAGATAGAGGACTTTGAAGTTAAACTCCAATTAGGCACAAAGATCTATACTAAGTAGGAGAAGTTTTTTTTTTTTTTTCAAATTACTACATATAGCCCAAGTCCCTATTTATAGCACAAAAAACACCCCCACTGAACTCTTTATAATACCAAGTAAATTCCTGCAATTAATGTAAGCTCTGTCTGTGGGGGGTTGGGATGGGGGTTGTTTCCCATTTGGTAGTTCCTTACTGATGCTTAATTTGAAACACGTGAGAAGAACTAGGTGCGATGTGAAAACTCAAAACTAGGAACAGACTAGACTCTGGTATCCTGCCTTCTCTGATTATCCCTGGGGCTTACTCACACTTTGTCAAGCCTCTCAGTTCTCAACAGATCTCGGGACACAGGGTGCAGTAAACTACCCTGAAGCTTGGTTACTATTCATTCCGCCATAGTGAGTACCTCCTGTATTTCTAACTTGGATAGTAAAAAATTCTCAAGAATCCTGGTTTCCAATCTCATGAAGCCAGACTGAAGCCATACAGGGTTTAGTACAAAGACATGAAAGATGAGGGAAGGCGACTGAGGGACTTGTAGTGAATTAATCTGCAGTTGATAGGAAAGGGCTCCGGGCTTTCCGAACCTTTTCCTTAATTCTTCAGGATTAGGACAAGTATAACTACCCACAATCGTGTCCCAACGCACTTCAAACAGCCTGCCTTAGCTGTAGCCAGAATCCAGAGTGTTCTCGAAAACCACTCACTCAGCAGCTCCCTTGGCTAGTCCAGACTGGCAATCTCGAGCCACTGCGGCTGCCCAGCAGTGCGAACAGGGTCCAAACCGTTGCCTTCCTCTTTCGCTGTTTAACTTAAGCACAGCCCTGGGAAGGATGAGGATCTTCCCCCGGAAGGACGGAGAGGCAGGAGTTTGACGTGCAGAGCACGAGAGAAGGCCCTCACTCTTCTTCCTTCTTTCTCCCTCATCTCCGACTTCCGGGGTACGGGGAAGGGACACCAGGTCAATAATGGAGACACACTCGGACCCAGCCTAGTGGTCGCTGGGGTACATTACTGAGCAGTGGGGGTGAAAACAGGAGGCGAAGAGAACAAGGGCTTTGAAGATGCAAAGTGCTGGCAGACAACAATGCACAGAAGTTAACAAGAGAAGGGGGGCTGGGGGGCGATGTAAGGAAGTCGTCATCGTCGCCGCGTCCCCCACCCCACAACAGACCTCTGAGATTCCCCTAAAAGACCCGGTCTCTACAATAAAGGCGACGTTCCTCCTGGCTGGAGAACAAGGCTGTACCTCCACTCCCCAATCAGGCGGAAGCAGGAGGGGAGGGCCGACCTCCGGGAGCCCCCCTTCAGGGGGTCTATCCCGACTTATCTCAAATGGGGGGGGGGTCGGGTCGCGGAGGGCGGGGCATCGCCTCAACACGGGTCGCATCATGGCAGGGACGGGTTTCCCGGGGTCATGGAGCTGAAGCTCGCCCCTTCCACTCCCCCGCTACCCGGTTACCTCTTCGCTTCCTCGTCGTCGTGCAGCTCTGGCTCGGTCGCCGCCATTACCACATCGCACTCCGCGGCAGCCGCCATCTTACCGCCGGGACCAGAGAGGCGGGTGGGAGGCAGGCGGTGAAGAGCACTTCCGGCTGGAGCATCGAGCAGCTCAGCAGCGCTGCGCCCAGAGAGGCCCCCTCGGGCCCGTCTACCAGCGAGAGGCTCTGCTTGGGGCCAGAGCGGCCTCCCGCCCCCGGAGGTCCACGGTGGTCTCCGCGCTGGGGCGGGGACCCAGGGACCGTTCCTGTGCGTAGGGGGCGCCACTTTATCCGTGGGTCGGAAGTGGGGGGGATAAGGAGGGTGACGCCTCTCTAGGCCTGAGTTGTCCTCAGTATGCTGAAAGCTTCGTTGCCATAGCAACTTGCAATCGTAGAGCGTCTCCCGTAAGGTGCAGGAGAGTCTAAGTTGGGTTGAGGACTCGATGACCCAGGACTCCGGAGGGAAAGATCTCCCACTACTACCTTCCCGACCTCGGAGTGTGTCCACAGCTTCCTTCCAGGAAAGGCAAGAAGACACACTTTGAGCCCAGGTCCCTCAGCTTTCATCGGCCCTTGGAAGCCCTGCCCAACCAAGCCAGGGGAACGCAGGGCGTCTTCACCCCGCGCCTTTCATCCCCTCTGGATCTCCAAGCAACAACTGGTTCATCACCCTAATGACGCTGACCCTTTTATGAGGCTGCTTTCATGTCAACTGCCTGGGAGTGCCATCTCAGCATTAAGTCTAGGGAGGGTGGCACGGCGCCCCAGACCCTGCCCTGGAGTTTATAAGGCAACTCGCAGGGTGAGGTCCCTGCTCCATAGTGTCCCCAGTACTCTCACCCTTTATAGAAACACCCTGCTCAGCACCCTTGTCTTGCCGAATGCAATCTGGACTGGGAACTCAGACAGGGCAAGGACACAGCTTAATCACCTTTGTAGTACCTCCCTCACCCAAACCAATAGTTTTTGTGGGTTTGAATTAAACTGGAGTTTCCTGAGGTTAAATTAGGGGAGTTTGAGGTTAAAATTTTAGAGTTAAGAGGAACTAAAATAAGAAGGGGGCAAATGAATTTGAAAAGGATAGACTCCTTCCCTCCATTCCTCCCTAGTATGTGCCATTCTTAGTAGGCTTCTTCCAAGGTCCTGCTTATCACAGAGCTATAAGGGGGCAGAAACCACACCCACCACTGGGTAGGGAAGGATGGGAAAGCACAGTGGGTGGGAAGAGAGAAGTCATTCAGCCAGCCAGTCATTCACTAGCCTCTCCAAAGTGCCTATTTTGTGCTGGTTTGGGAGGGCACAGACTCACAGACCACTTGCCCTGTCTGCCAGTGGCTCACAGTCTACCATCTACTGCACGAAGCCAACCTGTTTTTAGACTATCTTCCTCCTGTATTCTTTGTATCTAAGCCAACTCATTTACTCTCGTAATTTTAGCTGTAGATGACCCTGAACTCTGTTGATATCTCTAACCTAGACTTCTCATTTGTGAATTCTAGATCTCTATATCCAATTATCTGCTGGGTCTCTTGGGTGTTTCACAAACCCTGGAGACATAATATATTTAAGTTGAACGTGTCATTCTCTCTCCACTTTCCAACAAAAGAAGAAACAAATGCAAGACTTGATTCTTTTTTTATAAAGAATTCCTTATCTTGCCAAATGGATTCACATGCAACTGGACACCAAATTAGAAAGATAGGAGACATGATAAACTCCCCCTTTCTTACTCCTGACTCCCAATTTGTCACCAAGCCTTGTGATTCTCCTACCCAGTGTCTTCTCAATCTATCTATCTCTGTTCCATCCCAATTCAGGCTCTCATCACTTTTATTTTTAAAACTTGTAATACTACCATAGTCTCCTAACAGGCCCCCAGTCTCATCTCCCTCCATTTTTCTTCTCCTACCAATGACTTTCTACACTTGATTTTAGCCAAAAGGCCAAGAGGCGATTACCAATGACTTTCTTAAAAGCAAAAAGCGATCATGCCACTTCAACGGCATAAAATCTGTCAATGGCTTTCCACCGCTGTTAGGATACAGCTTGAACTCTTTGACCTACCACACAAAGTCTTTGATTATAGACTTTGACCCCAAATACTTGTAGTTCCAGAAAATGCCATGACTTTTGCTGGTTTCCTCCACCCTTTCCTTCCACACCCTTCAAATCTCAAAACAGACATAACCTCCTCCAGGAAGTTTTCCGTGATGCCCGCTGTCCCTGAAGTTAAATGCCCTTTGCTGTGTTCCCACAGCACCTCCGTAATAGTTCTCACTGCGCTGTACTGTAACTGTTGGTTTAGATGTCTAGCTCCTCCCTACCCTGACCTTCTAATTCGTCCATTTTTCTCTCAGCATATGGTTTTGTACCTGGCACAGAGTAGGTCTTCAGAGGACATCTGGCGAATAAACGATTGAATAAAAGAAGCTTACTGCACTATGGTAGTCTTTAGAGAAAGAACATCTGGGCATCAGAGACCCCGGCACCTCGCTCCAGGGAGCCTAGAACCTACGCTCAGGTGCACAACCCACCCAGGTCCCGTCATTCTCCCCGCCGGCCTCTGGGGGCGCTGTGTGTCCGGCTCCCGCTGGCCGCCGCCGGAATTGGTCACGCCGGACGGAAGCTGGGGGGGCGGGGCCGGACGGATCCTGGAAGGACCCTAGAGGAAAAGCGGAGTCCTTGTGGCTGTGCTGCCCCTCCCCTGGTCCCGGCGCGTCTGGAGGGGGCCCAGCCGGGGTGCTGCGAGGGCTCCGGGAGGTACGGAGCTGGGAGGCCACTGCGTCCGCGCCCCCTTAGGTGGCGGGCCTCTGTCTCGGATTCCCTCGGGGGGAAATCGGTGGCAGAAGCCCTCTGGCAGTCTCTCTTAGGGGTGTCCCTTAGTTGCGGGTCCCGCAGGCGGGAGGAAGGGTCTGTATCAGGATTTTACTTGACAGGTCTCTGTTTGGGACATCTCTCGGGAACATATCTGTTCTCTAGGGCAGTCTTGGTCGGGGGTTCCTTCTTGGAGGCCTGTGTTTGGGATGCCTTCGACGAGATCTCTTTCTGGGACCTCTTCGGAGAAGGGGTTTCTGCGTCTGAGCCTCCTCATACTGCTTTGTCAGTCCAAGGGCAGCACATATTTTCCCCTTTCCAAAGCCTTTTCCCTTAGATTCTTTCACTCTTTTCTTTCCTGTCTGATGTTCAAGCCATTGACTTGACTGGGAATTAGAATTAGTTGCTGTCCAGGTAAATCATACAAGAAGGCAAAGTACTTTTCTTATTTGTTCACTCGCCCTACGAAGAGTGCCTTGAGACAGATCCACCCAGAACAGCATTCCTGTTTATTTCTCCATGGAGTCATCGGAAACTGAGCCAGCGCTCCCTTCAGCAACTGGTCTTCCACATCCTGTGCACAGAAGGGAGCCTGGGCAGTGGCTCCTTTAAACCGGAGACTCTTCTCCCTTTATGGCAACATTTACCGACAGCCTGCCCTGAGCCAGTTACTGGCCCTGTACTGCTTATAACAAAGATGAATAAATTATAGCTCACTGTCCATTAGTGGACATAGACATATCATTCCAGTACACCCTGACCCTAGGAGGGGACAGACGTTACTCAATCCCTGAGGCCATGTATTCTGTGCAGATCATGGGCTCTCGATTACGGGAGATCTGCCCTGTTTTCATCCCACCTCACCAAGTATGCTTCTGCTTTTCAAGGTTGAAGGCTAAGCATGGGGAAGAGCTGCAAGGTAGTCGTGTGTGGCCAGGCATCTGTGGGCAAAACGTCAATCCTGGAGCAGCTTCTGTATGGGAACCATGTAGTAGGTGAGTGTTGTTGGGGGTGGGGGAATGGTGGAACAAGTTGAAGAATAAGTAGGATTTGATCACAACACGAAAAGGCTAAAAGCTGCTGGTAGTGGTTATTACACCCCGCAGAGTAAAATCTGCATAATGACCCCAACCCTAACATATTGAAATCCAAAGAGAGGAAACCTAATACTTGAGACAGGGAGGAAAAGTTCTCAAGTCACACTTTTGCTTAGCATAGGATAAGCATGAGGTTAATGTCTGTTTCCTGCTTCCCACCCCCCCCCCCAAGTCATCCAGTCCTGCTGGACTGTCCATCCCTGGCCCTCTCTCCTGGACCCCACATCCCCTTCTCTCTTGGGCTGGTTAAGCTCATTAGGATATACTCAGTCCCTCATATTTTCCATCTGCCTTCTCTCTACAAACAACTTTTCTCTTCATATTATCCCAGGTTCTGAGATGATTGAGACCCAGGAAGACATCTACGTGGGCTCCATTGAGACCGACCGGGGTGTGAGGGAGCAGGTGCGTTTCTACGACACCCGCGGGCTCCGAGATGGGGCTGAGCTGCCCCGGCACTGCTTCTCCTGCACTGACGGCTATGTCCTGGTCTACAGCACGGACAGCCGAGAGTCCTTTCAGCGTGTGGAGCTGCTCAAGAAGGAGATCGACAAATCCAAGGATAAGAAGGAGGTATGTACAGGGGTGGGGGACACTGGTGATGAGCAGGAGTGGACCCTGGGCTGGCTTTGGGGAGCCTGTCATGGCTCTGATTTTCACTCATATCCCAGGAGGTGGAGTGGGAGCCAGAGCGGGGATGGATGGAGGCCACAGGAGGCAGTCTTCCCCCTGGAGGCAGCCATGTGCTGAGGCAACTTGACCAGAGAGGCTTTCCTTTAGTTTCGGGGGTTCCTGACCTAACCCTAGAAGCCCCCACTAATCTTTCTTGAAGATGCTTCCTTGCTCTCAGCTGTGAAGGCTCTTCTGTTCCCGAATCCCCCTATAAGCTGTAGGAATTTGGGGGATGCTCCCTTACCAGGTGTTTAGACAGACAGAGTGATTGCTTGTAATTGGGCAGGCATAGGAGATAGAGGGCTTGTAGGGGAACTCCTGGAGGGAGGGTAAATGAGGCCAGAATTTCAGTGGAGGAAGGAGAGGACAAAGCAACCATCTCCCTCTCTCTAGTCATTGTTTCTGATCTAGGAAGAGGTGAAACATTAGCCAGTGAGACTTTTGCTCGTCTTAGGACTCCTAGGTAGATGTCTGCCGTCACACCCATGCCTGAGGTCCACGGTACAACCTCAGGTCTCTACTCTGTCCATCTTCCCAAGGTCACCATCGTGGTCCTGGGCAACAAGTGTGACCTGCAGGAGCAGCGGCGTGTCGACCCAGATGTGGCTCAGCACTGGGCCAAGTCCGAGAAGGTGAAGCTGTGGGAGGTGTCTGTGGCCGACCGCCGCTCCCTGCTGGAGCCCTTCGTCTACCTGGCCAGCAAGATGACCCAGCCCCAGAGCAAGTCTGCTTTTCCCCTCAGCCGCAAGAACAAGGGCAGCGGCTCCTTGGATGGCTGAAGAGCCGCCCTCCCTTCTCCACCCTCCCAGCCTCATTCCAGCTGCTGGGACTCTGGAAGATGTGTCCAGGGGTGGGGTTAGGCAAAGCTATCCTTCCCAGGCCAGGCAGCTGGGCTGTTCCAGGCTCAGGTCACTTTCGCTCCCTCTCAGCTCGGGGAAGTGCAGATAATCTAGGCTAGTCCTCCTCCCCCCCCGCCCCCACAAGCCCCCTCCTGTCCAGCATTCATATCCCTGTGCTGCTGTGACCTGGGGCAGTTGTGGGTCAGTGTCCCCTACCACGTGCCCTGAGTGGGAAGCAGAGCTGCCATGCAGAAGTGCCCAGTCCAGGCTCTGGTTCCAGTCACGGGGTCCCCTCACCTGTGGGTTTCCTGCTAGGGACAGGCACACACACATGCGCACACACTCACACTTACGGCACCAGCCTGGACTCTGGAGAAAGGCGTGTGTGTGTGTAGATGTGTGCACGCGTGCATGCGTGTGCCTGCTGGAGTCCAGCTCTGACTGTCCTCTCCCTGGCTGGAAGAAGCCAGCTTCCTGGGAGGTGTAATTTTCTGCTTTCACTCTCCCCCACCCCCCCACCCAAGTTGTTTTGCTTCCTCTTCCTGCTCAGGGAGCTCCTGGCCCCTGTTGGCTGAGATGGGATGGAGTGATGGCTGGGCTTCACCAGCTGGCTTTGGAAGCCTGCAAGGACTTTCCCCTCTCTGGGTTTCAGTTTTCTCATCTGTAAGGTGATGGGAGTTGCTTAGATGATCTTCTGGATCCTCTCCAGCCCTCAGATTTTATCATGCCTGTGGCTTGGGGCTGGCTCTTACTGTGCCCTTGGCTTCTCCCTCTTCAAGGTGCTATGCCTCCTGGCCCTGGAGGCTGAGACACTGCTCCCCCCAACCACCAGGGGGCAGGAGTGCAGCGGCCATCCAGTGTCCAGTCCGCGGACCTCACACCGGTGGGGCCTGATCTTCACCCCTTCCTGTGGTTGTTTTCAGCTCAGAGCTGGACTTGTATTTATAAATTACTTGTGTTTTTCTGCCTGCTGCCATGGTGAAGATTGGACAAGGTGCTCCTCCAGCCCCTCCTTACCTCAGATGCCTGAACAGAACAAGGCAAACCAGTAGCAGCTTCTCAGGAGCTGACAGATCTGTTGGGACTCGGAAGGGTGGTTACACTTGTCACCCACAACTTCCCATGTCCACGTCATGCTCCTTGTGTGCACACCCAGCAGAGCTGAGACACGGGAGCCAGTCACCTCTAGTACATGCCCCTTCTCCCCAAGATGGGAGAGGTGAGTAGGGCAGCCCGCCCAAGGCTGGGTGAGTTGAGGTAGGGCATATACAGGCTCGGGCTTGAATTCATTTATTGATGCATTGGACACAATAAAATCACAACTGTTATCAAAAAGTTTCCCTCCCCTCCCCCCTTCTTGTCCTCCCATTGGAAACATCTAAAAAAAAAAAAGAACAGATAACGGGTGGAGACTGGTAAAGTCCCATATTGTGGGGTGAAGGAGCAGAGCTGGGGGTGGGATGGAGGTTGTGACATTGACTTTGACAGCACGAAAATGGTTCTTGAGAGTATGTCATCCTGGATCCCAACGCTCAGCTTCACAGTGAGGGGGCTGGGTGCTGGCTGGAAGGAGGGGAAGCTGGATTTATTGTTAGGGACCAGTTTGGGGTGAGGAGCTAGAGGGGAAGGCTCTTTGGGAGCCTTGAGGTGGGAGGGGTTGTGTTTGCTGGGTCCGGAGTCTGAGACCCAGTGCTCCCACCACCCAGCTGGGGTTCATAAGGAACCGATGAAAGGCTGAGGAGAGAGCTTGTGTGGGGTTGATCACCTCTGTTAAAACTGGGCCCTGCCAGAAAATCACCCTCACCTACCCCTCTCCTAGCCACATCTTGTCAGAGCAGAGGAACCCCAAAAGCTTTCAGCACCAGCCTCATCTTGACTTTGCCCCCCACTCGTCACTGCTCCCTTTCTCCTCCACAGTCTTCTTCCACTCCCCCAGGGTCACCTTGTCCAGATGGCCTTGAACCCTCTCCAGCTTGAGACCCTGTGTGCCACTTCCAGTGATTCCCTGGAGAATCCAGTGAAGAGACGGCCTCCCCCGCAGGCTTGTCCCCAGGCTCAGAGTTAAGATTCCTGGGGCCTCTGGCCATGGGGGTATAGGTCTTGAATCGGGGAGATGAGAGCACCATGGGGCTGGGGCTAGGATTTTGCATAGATATTTGGGATTTCTCAGTTTGCTCCCCATTAATGAGGCTGGGCAATGCAGGGGGAAGCCAGCACTAGTCTGAGAAGGCTGGGAAAAGGAGCGTGGGGACGGAAGGTCCTTGGGCCAGGAGGGTAGTAGTGGACTCCCTAATCCAAATTGAGTAAAGGGCAGGTACCCTTGAAACTAGCCCAGCTCTTCTCAGATTGGACAGGAAGCCCTCAGCTGTAAAAGGCAGTCTCCTGGGGAATGGAGGAAACCGGCATCTCAGGAAGAGGAGGCAGGGACAGCAAGTGCTGGAAAATGGGCCCTGGCTCCCCCAGGAAGCCTAGTAGGGGGCGAAGACGATGGGCCCTGTGGCAGGGCGGACGGCTCCTGCCGGGGTACGAAACAGAGCTGGGCCCAGGATGGGAGCTGGAAAGAGGGTGGTAGCTGCTGCAGGGGCAGGCCGCAGGGCCAGGGGCCCCGGCAGGGCACAGATGGCGGCAGCCGCGGCGGGGATTGGGCTGGGCAGGAAGCGAGCCGCCAGTGTCTTGGTGAGTTGCTTCTGCAAGGCCAGTTTTGACTGCAGAGAGGAGAGAGAGGAATGGACACAGTCTGACCCAGGAAAATCCCACCCCTCCCGGGGTGCCATCCTTGGGCTTTCTGCTGCAGGAAAGACGTGCCTTTTAGGGTTCCAAACCTAAGTCCTCCCTTCCCACCCCCAAACACTCATTCCAAAGGGCTTTCTCTACCACCTGTCTTCCTGCCCAGAGGAAGGAGGCTGTGGGGGGGTGGGGGTGGGGGCAGAGACGGTCTCTAGGAGATGCACACCCAACCCTCGCTCTTGACCCTGAGATTACTGTCTCGGCCCACCTCGCCGGAAATTCCTCAGGCAGATCCCAAGGTGGCCGGGAACCCCAGCCCAGCTCTCCCTCACCCCAGGCAGCCTTGTAGGGGGTGTGAGGGGGTGGCTTCCTTCCTGCCCCCCTCCCCCAGTCCCCAGCTTGCCCTTCTGGCCCACCCTCTCCCTGCAGGCCCCGGGGCCCAGCCCTGTTGCCTGAAGACAGATACCTTGAGGATACTCACAGCCAGCGCTGCATGTTTCTGCAGCTTGCTGTGCTGGCTGGACGGCTTGGGGGGCTTCCCAGCCAGGCGGTCTTTGTGCCTCCTGCTGCTCAGGTGCTAACGGACAGACAGACAGACTGGCAACAGGATGAGAAAGACCAAGAAACCCTCCCCCGCCCACTACCCAATCATCCTCAACAAGCTAACCCTCCACCCATGAGCCACATGTGGGACATACGTTTATGGACTGTCACCCTGGGAAGGGGAGGTGAGATCTGGCCTTTGCCCTCCAGGATCCCACTGTCCCTCCAGTCCTGAGCTCCTCTTCCTCCGCCGGCTCCCTCCCCGCACCCAGCACCAGTCCCACCCCCTCAGCCCTGCTCCAGCCCCAGCCCCAGTCTTGGCCTCTCTTCTCCCACCTGCTTGAGTTGGGTCTCTGAATTGACCTGGAGCTGACACAGAGCACAGTGAAAAGGGGGGCTGGGCCCCTGTCGGCCCCCCTGTCCCCCTGCCACTCTCTTGGCCTTGTGTCCAGCTCCCCGGGGCACTGGGCGGCCTCGGCCCCTTCGGGGAGCACCTCGTTGACCTTCCACCATCCACCGGTGCTTGGCTCCTGAGGGAGGAGGGAAGACAGCCCATCAGCTCCAAAGAGGGGCTGCAAGGACCATGAGAAACCCTCCGAACCAGGTGGGTCTTGCTGCCCTGCCAAGCCTGCAGGCTGCTCCGCAAGTGCTCCCCTGCACCTCAGCCCCCCAAGAGTTCTCGTCCCCACCTCCGCAAGGTCCTCCCAGCTTCCGTAGTTTCCACCAGCCACCCCCCGACCCCCAGGCCTTCTTGCAGAGGAACTGCCTGGCTTCCCGTTGCTCTCATCTCCTGCCTTCCGTCTGGGTCTGACCTAAGGACAGATGGAGGAGGTGTTTCCGGCCTCCTCCCAGGGATCCTTCAGTTCGTGCTGCCCGAGACTTGTCTTCCCAATTCTCGCGCCCCACACATCCGCTGGAGGACCCAGAATGTCCACCCAATCACAGCTGAACACAACACCTGTGTCACCAAGCCCTTGAGCAAAATGCCCAGAAACCCCAGCCTGCCTGCTGCTGGGGAGGGCTGTCTGCCTGCCCCTCTCTTCCCCTAGACTCCAGCGCACTGACCTGTGTTATGAGCCTGAAGCTGGGAAGCAGAGTTCACGGTCACCTTGCACGTGGGGCAATAGAGGCGCCCCTTGTCGCTCCTGCTCTCCCCACTCACACCGCTTCCCACAGCAGCTGCTGCTGGCTCAGGCCCTGGTGCCTCTCTCCCAGGCTCTGGGGAGCAGGGTAGGCAAGAGGAAGAAGAGGAAGAGGAGGCAGCATCCAAGAGGTCTGAGTTGGCCGACTCTCTGGGTGTGGGGTCCGGAGTCAGCGGTGGCTGGAGTTGGGGGCCAGGAGGAGGCGCTTCAGGAACTGCTGGGGAGATGGAAGGCATCAGTTAAGAATCATCTTGAGACCATGATTTTAAGTAGTGATAAATTAAGGGTGGCATGGCAGAGGGGAAGGGTCCCTGATGTAGGAATGAGCAGCAGTGAAATCCAGACTCCACTCTCTCACTAACTCACTGGGCCAACTTGGGCCTCTTTGGGGCTCAACTTCCCATTTGAAAATATAAATTTGGACAGAGGGGTCTCAGAAAGCCCTCACAGCCCAGATACTCTAACCTAGAGTTATTAGCTAACTATTAAATAAGTGGAAGTCACAAAAAAGGTGCACTGCGATATTCATAGAGCACTATTCATAATAGCGTAAAGCTGGAGACTATCCAGGACGCCCGAGTGGCTCAGCTGGTTGAGCATCTGCCTTCAGCTCAGGTCATGATCTCAGGGTCCTGGGATCGAGCCCCGCATCCTGCTCCACACTTAGTGGGGAGTCTGCTTCTCCCTGTCCCTCTGCCCCTACCCCTCGCTCATGCTCTTTCTCTTTCTCTGAAATACATAGAATCTTAAAAAAAAAAAAAGACAAAACTGGAAATTATCCAAATGTTCACAATAGGAGAGTGGATTAAAAAAAAAAAAAGTCATATGGTCACATGAGAGGACACTACACAGCTACACGCAACACTGAAGAGGCCAGGCATCAAACCTCCGTACTACAGGATTCACCAAAACCAGGGGCAACTGATCAATGGCATGAAAAGTCAAGATCACTTAGGGGAGGGATGGACGTAGTTGACTAGTGTTGCCCCCAGACTCACGTCTGCCTGAAACCTCAGAATGTGATCTTATGTGGAACCAGTGTCTTCACAGATGTAAGTAGTTAAGATGAGATCATAGTGGACTGGGGTGGGCCCTAATCCAATGACTGGTGTCCTTATAAGAAGACCATTTGGAAATAAAATAGGATAAAAACAGAGAGGGAGACAAACCTCAAGAGACTCTTACAGCAACAGGGTTGCTGGGGGGGGGGGATGGGGTAACTAGGTGATGGCATTAAGCAGACGACCTGATATAATGAGCACTGGGTGCTCTATGCAAACGATGAATCACTAAGCTCTACCCAGAAATCAGTAATATGCAGTATGTTAACTAACTTGAATTTAAACAAAACAAGACCATGTGAAGACACAGAGACACGGGGAGAACGTGATGTGAAGACAGAGGCAGAGTGGCCAGCAACCACCAGAAGCTAGATGAGAAGCATGGGATGGATTCTCCATCTGAGGCCCCACGAAGGAACCAACCCTATCGACACCTTGATTTCAAACTTCTCATCTCCAGAACGGTGATTTCAGTCACCCACTGTGTGGTCATTCACTGTGGTAGTCCTGAGAAGCTAACACAACAAGGCAGTGACTTGGGGGGGGGGGGGCGGACAACCAGGAGGGCTTCAGCGTGCTGGTGCCATGTTTCTTGATCTCAGTATATTCAGACTAGGAAGGCTCACAACACTTGTGATGTATGCCTTTTTCTGTATGTATGGGCTACCCCAACCTTGGCAAAAATAATAACCAGAAATCTCCCAACCCCATACCAGAAACCAGAATTGGATTGGGGAGTGGGGAGGGGAAGGAGGAGAGTTCAGGACTGGGGGCGCCTGGGTGACTCAGTCATCAAGCGTCTGTCTTCAGCTCAGGTCATGATCCCAGGGTCCCTGGGATCGAATCCCGCATCAGGCTCACTGCTCAGCAGGAAGCCTGCTTCTCCCTCTCCCACTCCCCCTGCTTGTGTTTCCTCTCTCGCTGTGTCTCTCTCAAATAAGATCTTTAAAAAAAAAAAAAAAAAAGAGTTCAGAACTGACCTTTACTCTGTGGCTCTCCAGGGGATCCACTGGTTGGAGTTGGGGTTGGGGACACCAGCACCCCATCCCGGGCCAAGGTTTGTGGCCTCTGCTTGCTCTTGGCAGCTTCAACAGCCTTGAGTTTTCTGGCGTGTTTGTGGCCTTTGTAATGTGCTTCAGCTTGGTTCTGGGGAGTGGAGGGCTTGGGGTCACCATTTATTTGCTGAGTCTGCATGCCCCCCTCCATGAGCTGGCACTGAGCAGGGGGTGGGTCAGAGGGGGCAGGGCCCCAGCCAGACAAGAGGGCAGTCCTTGTCATCATAGCATGCGTGTGGCCCTGAGGTTTACAGAATTCCTTCTCATACCTGAGCCCCCACGCAAACAGCCTCTGGCTTCAAATTCTGCCTCAGCTACTCATTAGCTGTGCGTCTCTGGGCAAGTCGCCTCACCTCTCTGAGCCTCAGTTTGTTGACTCGTAAACTTTGTGACAATACTGACCTCACAGGGTTGTGGGAATTAAAAAGAACATGAAAGGCACCTGGGTGGCTCAGCAGGTTAAGCAGTTGACTCCTGATTTGGGCTCAGGTCATGAACTCAGGGTTGGGCTCCAGGCTCAGCCTAGAGTCTGCTTGAGGTCCTTCCTCCCTCTGCCCCTCCCCCTGCTCTCTCTCTCTCAAATAAATAAATAAAATCTTTTTTAAAAATGAAAAAAAAAATAAAAATAAGCAGCACACGAATGACAAGGGCCTAGTACATACAGCAGGTGCTCAACAGATGTTAGTTACCAAGTTCATAAATGCACAAATGGAGAAAATTGAGCAGTTCTCATACTTGGGGTATGTATACCCTGAACATTCATCCCTATGTTCATTTTTTTCCAGCAAATCATTTCTGAGCATTTGCTCTTTGCCAGGGGCCCAGCATGGAGAAGACATGGTCCCTCCCTCAGAGTGAAGTCTTTCTGTCGATCTCTTGCAAGACTCATATAACCCAAAAACCTGGAGGGAGCCCCTGAATCTGGCCTGTTGGTGTCCTTCCTCCTTCAACCAGGGGTCCCTGCTTATTGCTCCCAAGTGTAGGAAAGACGGGCCCCTGTGGCCCCTCCCTAGACCCTTTCACCAGAGCAGATCTCCCAAGACCCAGAATCATCCAGACAGAAGGTAAATATTCCCTGGGAGGCTAGGATGAGGCTTCTCCACCATCTGGGGGTAGGCTGTAGTAGAAAGTATGTGGGCCTTGGGGTCAGCCAGGCCTGGGTTCAAATCCCAGCTCTGCTACTCACTAGCTGTGTGGCCTCAGGCAAGTCACTTAACCTCTCTGAGGTTGTTTCTTCACGTGGAAAGTGGGGATGATAATAGCACTTCTCTCCATCTCACGAAGTATCAGGAGAACTAATTAAGATGATGGGAATGGACATATTCAACACATCAATTCTCCTGTGCTTTAAGAGCTCAGCTCCAGACCAGGAACTGATAGGAGCTCTTGGGACCCAGAGCAGGAAAAGGCAGTCTTTTCTCTCGCAGAAGGATCCAGAACACAGGAGAGAAGCAAAGCGGAGGGAAATGGAGACTCCAGGGCCATTAGAGATAAGGCAGAGGAATTTGGAGAAAGGAGAGGACAGGATGGGTGAGGGACTGGGAGCATGTCTTCTGGGACTTGTTCCGTCCCAGGGACGGAAACATGGATCCCTGTCCCTTTGCCAGAAAAGTCTCTGGCACCCAGTGTCCAGGCCTCTCCCTGCCCAGTCCCCTCCCCAGCCTGTTTCCACTACTCCCTCTCACCGATGAGTTGAACCTCAGGTGACAGATGTTACAGGAAATGAAGAGCTTCTTCTTCAGAGGGGAGGGGACCCCAAACGTGTGGCTGATGACAGCTTTCTGGATCGGGTCCATCTGTGAAGAAGGTGGGAGGGCACAACAATGCTGGGGTCGGCTGTGAAGGGGAGGCGATACAAAATGCCAAAAACTAATGCCTATCGAGGAGGGCAGGCATCCAGACATAGGAAGAACTTTCCCATCCTTGTGGATAGGAGACACAAAAGAAATAGTCTCCTCCCTGGCTGACTTAATCTGTTCGCAGGGGCTTCAGTGTGAAGGGAGAGGGGAATGGCCAGGGAGAAACACTGCCATGTCCCAGTGATCACCTTGGCATCTCTTGCTGCCCCTCTGGTCTCTGGTTTGGGTTTTTTTTTTTTTCCTTATTCACAAGAATCACAACTATTGGGACAGAGTTGGGGGCAGGGAGAAGCAGGGACAGGACAAAGAGTCTCTCTGTTGGAAATCCTCTTCCATAACCCAGCCTTGTGCTGGGCCTGTGGGCTGGGGGAGAGAAGGCTTATCTTTTCAGCTCTGCCACTGTCACAGGGCCTGAGTGGGGGAGTGAGGGCATGGCCAGAGTGGGGGTGGGGGGGCGGGCGGGAAGGGGCAGGTGGCAGCATGTGGAGACCAGACAGTTCCCCGAGTTGTAGGATTATTATTTTTTTTTTTTGTATATTAATTTGTGTAGGTTTTTTTCCCCCCTCTTCCTTATTTTAACTTTTTTTTCCTTCTATAAATCCAAGCTGTTGTGTTCTCTTTTCTCAGGGGCTGCTTTTTGGACCAAAAGCAGTTGTCTGGGCTTGCTTATCAAGAGGAACTTTCCACACCTTCCTGAGAGAAGAGAACAGAGGCTTTGAGAGAAAATCATGGGTTCAGAAACTCCCCAGGGAACAGAACGAGGTTCTAACCCTCACCTAACAGCACCTGGGGCTGGGGGCAGACAGGGGCCAGGAGCACGGCCTACAGGGTCCCAGCGGTGCAGGCAAGAGAAGATATACCCGCTCCCAAGGGACTGTGTGCATGGTGCCTCAGCAAGTGACAGAGGGACCCAAAGAACAGGGACCCCCCCGCCAAATGGCTCAGGCTCTCATGGACCTCTGTGTGACCCTGGAGGTTAGAGAAAAGGGACTCCTAAGGATAACTGAGGCTGAGTTTCCCACCATCTTGTTAGGATGGGCTGGGGGCTCCTTAATGATGACCTTTAATGTTTCAGAATTAAAGAAAGGGGGGTACTTCTTATAGCGAAGTGAAATTCGTGCTCCCTGCACTTGTCATTCACACACATGCACACTTGGAAATACACAGACACAGAGCACAGAGGCCAACAGGCAAGTGCGAATCCCAGAGCCATGCAAAAAGACTCAGACCCACAGGAGTACCAATGGCACGCTTCACAGACACACAATCACCCAACCCCCCCACACACACACACACTAAGAGGTCAGACACACACCAAACACCTACGGAGTCGACACAAAGACACAAAACATCTCTCAGAACAGGCACATACATTAATTACATACAGTCATTAAGGCGCAAAGAATTGTTTACAAATGCACACATATCCAACACATCCACAACCATAAGTAACACACAAAGACCCACAGAGACATAAATTAAAACAGAAGGGCACACCCCCAATGCACACAGAAATACACAGATCATCCACAGACATCCCTCTACAAAAACTCAGTGTGACCTCTGGGCCACAGGCCCAGCATCATTACCAGGGGTGACCCCATCCTCACTCCTTGTCCCCAGGGAAAGTTGGACCCAGGGGTCCCTGTTTTGGGAGTGCCTAGTCACTCTTGGGGATGTTGCTCCTACTTATACCCAACTTCTAAGAGCCAACCCTCTGTGTCCACCTTCCCTGCCCACCCCGGACTCGGCTGCATGCCCCCACCCACCAGCCCAACCCGTACCGTGCTGAAGTTGGGGGTGAGACTGAGCGGGGCAGCGCCATTGAAGTGGAAGGCGAGCAAGTGCTTGAAGTCCAGCGGGGGCTGCAGAGGCCTGGCAGGCAGGGGCAGGGAGGCCAGCAGGGGGCTGGGGGCACTGGAGGCTGGGCCTGCTGCGGGAGGAAGAAGGGCAGGGTCTGAAATGGGGAGCCACAGGGCTCACAGGGACCTCCACAGCCAGAACAAGAGGTTGATGGGCTTCTTGGGTGTGGGGCCGGGGCAGAAACCGTCTCCCTCTTCACAAAGCAGCACTGGGTAAGCCCTGGGCACTCCCAGTCCATTTCTGTGCCTCTCCTCTACACAATGGGGGTGAGGGGAAGGAGCAGGGAGACCACAGTTCTCAGCTCCCAGTCCCCTAGGATGCACTTCCCATCGCCTCCAGAGGCAGCCCTGAAGACCCCCAATGGATCCTCAATGGACCCCAGCAGAGAATCAGGCCAAGGGAGGGGACAGAGGAGTACACACACACACACACACACACACACACACACACCACCACCATGGAGACCATGTGCTATACCGGGTTTCCTTTTATTGCAAGTTAAACCCACACCTGGGAGGCCTGGGAAAAGGCCAGCCCTCTCCCCTCTTACTAACTGCCCCTCTCCTGATCCCTACATCATTCACAGCAGGGACTGACAGAGAGGACAGGAAACCTGTTGGAATCTGAAGGGATGTGTTCCCCTAGCTCTGGTGAGACCCCAACTCCTCCCGGGAGGCAAAAAGCGCTCCAACCCCTGGGTCAGGCCAGAGTTGGCCAGTCCAGCCCTGTGGTTTTACAGTCTTTGGTCTTAAAGGTCTGAGGCAAGGGCAGGGGAAGGCTAGGAACTCTGGGGAGGAACCAGACTCTGAGAAAGAAAAGAATTAGAAATAAATCCAGTCCATGGGGACTTTTCTGGACCCTGTCACTGCAAAACCGTAAGAAGTCCTTTTAGATTTTTTTGTTGTTGTTAACAATATGCAAGGTAGGTTTATTTTACATTTATAGAGGTATATGTCTATATACACAGCCGTATACAGAAGAGCCTCAGGCAGCCTATCCATGGGCACCACTACCTCCTTTGAACTGGTAGCTTGTGCACAGAGACGGTGGTGTGCTGTGTGTCAAAACCAAGGAAGTCATCTGCTCTCTAGTTCTATCTGAACAGAAGAGATGCTGCCAGGAGGGGAGCTAACAGCCACCACCCCCATCTCCTTTCCCTCAGTCCCTCAATTCCTGAGACCCAGTCCTCTTCTTTCCCTCCAGCAAAGACTCCTCAGTTTTTCTCGGGCCCAAATCTGTGCTGGGTCCAGAGGGAACAAGGTGAGCTACTCCTCACCAAACTCTGACAAGGACAGGAGCAATATTGAGGGAGCCCCCAAACCTAGCATCTCTGCAGGCTCTCCCAGCTCCCACCTCCATGCAGCCCTTCCTCCACAGCCCACTGGGCAGGGTTAGGACTCAGCAGAGGAAGCCCGGGGCAGGTGGGTTGCCGGGGGTCAAATCCGCCTCGGGGCCCTAGAGCGCGGACCCCAGGCTGGCGGGGCAGAGAGAAGGCGGCCGCCCTCACGCCCTCACGTGAGCTTCTACCCCAGCAGCCCCTCCGCCCACCCACTCTCCAAGAACTCCACGGCCAGCGCAAAGTCAAACTCGTGCAGCGGTGGCCCATCCACGGCGATCTTCATCGCGGGGCCGCCCCGGCCCTCCCCGGCCCCGCTCTGCCCCCACCACCGCAGCTCCCGGCTGCGGCCCACCTTGTCCAGGAGGCCGGCGCCCGCGGGCAGCGCCAAGGCCAGGGCGGCCAGGGCTGCGAAGTCCGGGAAGAGCTCGTGCAGCTCAGAGCGCGCGCACGCCAGCTTGGCACACAGGGCCCGCGGGCCCAGCCGCCCCAGGCTGCACACCACGCGCTTGAAGAGCGCGAAGTCGCCCAACGCCCGCTGGCGCACCACCGCGGGAGCAAAGGTGCGCAGCAGTACCCGCAGCGCTCCCTCGCCGTGCGCGCCCAGCTCTTCGGGGGCCTGCGGGTAGCCGCGCGGGTCGAAGATCGCCGCGAAGGCGGCTACGGCGTCCAGCGAGGGCCCGGGATAGGAGTCCCCCAGCCCCCTCCGCATGGAGTCCAAAAAGGCCCCCCGCAGCCGTTCCAAGCCCCGCACGGCAGCTTCGGAGTAGCCGACCAGCTCCACGCCGCGGTAGGTGCAGCGCCCGCCGCCCAAGTCAGGGCCCGAGGAAGCCAACTCCTGCAGGAAGCCCTGGAGGCGCGCCCCACCCGAGCTGCGCTGTGCTTGGAGGGAGGCCGCAGCCGCCATCACCAGGGGCTGCAGCAAGGCCAAGTCCGGCTCTTCTGGCTGCAGGACAAGGGCGAGCTTCTGCAAGGTGGGCAGAGTGTCCAGCAGCAGGTGGGTGAAGGCCACGAAGGTGAACTGGCGCAGGGCGAGGGCCAGTGCCCTAGCTGTAGGGGAGGTAGGGGCAGAGGCCTCCAGGGTGGGCACCAGGCAAGGCCAAGCCTCAGCCACTGCTTCCACGATAGGCAGCAAGGACGCCCAGGGCACTGGCCGTGGTCCTGCCAAGTCAATAGCTGCCAGGTCCAGGGCCGCCCGGAGCTCGGGGACCGTGCGGGAACTGGGGCCACCATGGAGGCGGAATAGGGCATCCAGCACGCTTTCGTATTCACTTAGGTAGGCAGGGGGCTCGGGATCTGTCCGGCCGGGGAGGCAGTGTAGCTCCGTGAGCAGTGGGCAGGCGGCGCGCAGTTGTGGGCCCACATGCCCAAGGCGGTCCCCGGGGAGGCTCGAGCTGAGCCAGGCCAGCTTGGGTGCAGACACGCCGAAGGCCTGCAGGATGTCCAGGAGTTGGCCAGCGGTGGCCTCACCCTCCTGTAGTTCCACACTGCCCAGGAAGGTGGTAGCCGGCTGGCCATCACAGGGGGACACCGAAGTGGCAAACAAGGCCAGACTGTGGGACTCAGGCCAGTCCCTGGTCTCATCCAACACCAGCCCCACATACGGGGATGCCTTCAGGCGCTGGCAGGCCTCTGTGTGCAAGACACTGGCAATGGCCACCTGGGACAGCCAGGGAGAGAAAGGGAGGGACAGAGTTAGGCTTGTCCTGAGCAGGGGAGGTAGCAGTACATAAGACAGAAAGGGGATAGGCCTCGGGGACAGACCAACAAACCTGTCCTGGCATGGCTGATTACTGGCTGTGACTTTGGGCAAGTCATTTCACCTCTCCGAGCCTCAGTTTCCTCAGCTCTGAAATCAGGCTACTACCTGCCTCTCAGCTCCTTAAGAGGTTGTTGTCAGGAGCATCTGGGTGGCTCAGTGGGTTAAAGCCTCTGCCTTCGGCTCAGGTCATGATCCCAGGGTCCTGGGATCGAGCCCCACATCGGGCTCTCTGCTCAGCAGGGAGCCTTCTTCGCCCTCTCTCTGCCTGCCTCTCTGCCTACTTGTGATCTGTCAAATAAATAAATAAAATCTTAAAAAAAAAAAAAAGGGGTTGTTGACAATTAAAAATGTAAATTTTTGTAGCTATGCTTATAAGTGTAAAAATGCTTGAGGAACCATAAAAATTCTGTAGTGTTCTGTGTGCGTTTCTACAGCATTGCCCCAGGCCTGATTCCTGGGGATCTCCCTCCACTCTGCTGCTCAGGGATTAACTGATAGACCTTGTTCCCTCCCAGTTACACAGAGCCCCAACTGTGTGCTCTGTCATCTCTCTGCAGGATGAGACCTAACTCCCGCACCCTCATACCAGTCTCTAGGACTCACACACCTGGTGCCTAGGACAGAGCAGCAACTTGCATGCCCGAGAGGCCTTGTGGGTGGTACTGGGGTTGACCTGGGCCAGGGATACACCAAAGGGAATGGAGAAGCCATGGGTCTAGTCTTCATGCCCTGAGAGCACAGGGACCTAGCTTTTCAGAAGTCACAAATCCACATTTTTATATGTAATCTCTCTGGGGTTTTTTTTGTTTGTTAAATTGGAAACTAATTGACGTTTTCCAAAAACACTGTGAAAATCAACAAAATATGTCTGTGGGCCAATCAAGCCCCCAGGCTACCCAGCTTGCAACCTCTGGCCTCAGCCCTCAGGGAAAGCCCCGTGCCCCTCCCCGGGGACAGGGCCAGCTCTGGCCTCTTTGTGGCCATGCCCCCAGCAGCTGGCCCAGGGCCTGGTCCAGAGCACACCTCAGTGAAAGATTCTGCTGGGTGAAGGCATGAAGCTCTCAGGCTGCTGCCTGGGGACCTGGCATGCTGGCGCTCTGCCTAGACAGCTCGATGTCCTCCCTTCTCATGCCCTCCCCCACACCTCTGGCTGCCACCCACCTGCATGTCCCTCACCCTCCTGGGGCTGTAGCAGTCGCTGTGCTCTGTGCCCAGCAGGGCCTGGCACAGGTTGAACCTCTGCAGCTCGAGGAGGGCAGAGCAGCGGTCATCGGGCACGTCCTCCTTGGCCATGCAGTACACCGTGGTCAGCATGGCCACTTTGGCCGGGTCCACCTCTGCCTTGATGCCCCTGGAGGTGGGGGGGGTCTCCAGGTCCAAGTAGGCCCCTCCTCCCTCGGCTTGGCCCTCCAAAGTGGGCTGGCCCCGGTTGAAGGCCAGAGCCTGGCGGTGGGCCCCCGAGGTCACGTGGCGCAGCAGGGCATGGCGCTGGAAGTTGTCTGTGCCCACGGTGAAGGCGTTCTCGGCTTTGCCGTGCTTGTTCCGCACTAGGGCTTGGCGGCACTCGAGGCAAAACATCAGCTTCCGCTCGTAGTCGAAGTCCAGCCAGGGAAACTCCTCTTTCCAGTGCTCGTTGAAGTAACGCTTGCACTTCTTGTTGGAGTTGGAGGCCTCTCCAGCGGGTTTCTTCCCTGGGGGAACCATTCCTGCTCCAGGGGCAGGGCACCCGCAACTCCCACCCAAGCGCTCTGGCCCCCAGCCTCCCCCTACACACAGCGACACCTCCTTATCAATGGAAGTTGGTGGGGAAGGCACGTCGGGCTAATGGGGACCATCCGTCTAACTTAGCTGGGAAAGTTTATGCCCGCTCTGCCGGTGGAGACTGGAGATGAAAGAGACAAGGGAGAAGTGTTAGGAGGTCCACCGTGGGTTCATGCTGCCCACAGAGCACTCCCCAGCTGATGGGTGGATGACTCCTAATGGAGAAGGGCTATTGGGAATGGGTGGGGTCATGCAAAGAGCCATAGAATGTCATCCAAAAGTTGGGGAGACCAGGGGACCCACACTAAGGGTCTCCCTCCATCCAGGACAAGGCACTGATGAGCTTTGATGGTTGAAACATGTCAGAACTCAGCTCTGGAAAGACTGGCAGCATCTCTGCAACCATGTTTTATAGGTGGGGGCACGGAGTTCCGGCAACAGCGGTGCTCAGGGCTCCTAATAATCTGTGACTGAGCCAGGATACGACCTTGACTCCTCATTCAAGGGATGGCCAGTCTCTCTGGTCCACATCCTTTATTTCATCGGAATGAAGTTAGCACAAAGCTGAACTCCCAGAGCCACAGGGCCAAAGGATGGCATTTGTTTTTGCCAGACCTCCCTTCCCTAAACCTACACATGGGTGTACACACACACACACACACACACACAAACGCACCCTGACCGTGTGCTTCTGGGAAGGGAAGCCCAGAAGAGGGGGTGGGTCCCAGACCAAAGGAGCTAGCTGGCTGCCCGTACCTTGCTCACTCTTCCACCACCCCAGGAATGAGCCTAGGTGAGCCGTTCAGGACCAGAGGCTATGTCCAGCCAATGGCCAAAACCAGCCAGCTCTACCTCCTCAACCCCATCCCCTAGATGCCTACTTGGGGCCACAGCAATATCTACCCTTTGCCAAGTGTGAACTGCACTGCTAAGGACTTTGCAGTAACTCCAGGAGAAGACCAAGATCACTGTGGCAAGTACTCTGAGGGTGGTACCCTCCTCATTTTGGAGAGGAGGAAACCAAGGCTGGAGGACCTTAAGTGACTTACCCAAGGTTCCATGAGCAGAAAGGGGCCAAGGCAGAGTTAGATCTACGTCCAGGGGCACCTGGGTGGCTCCGTTGGTTAAGTATCTGCCTTGGCTCAGATCATGATCCCAGAGTCCTGGGATCGAGCCTCATATCGGGCTCCCTCCTCAGTGAGGAGTCAGCTTCTCCCTCTCCCTCTGCTCCTCACCACCCACTCATGCTCAGTTTCTCTCTGATAAAAAAATAAAATCTTAAAAAAAAAAAAAGGTCCTGATAAGAAAATGAAGTCTTTAAAAAAAAGAAGAAGAAGAAGAAGAAGAAAGAAAGAAAAAGATCCTACATCCACTTGACCCCAAAGGCCACGCTGAGACTGGCCTGCACTGTCTCACTTGGATTAGGCACCTGCCTCCACCTCGGCAGTCACGCCCCCAAATTCATCCCTCGCTCAGCATCCAGAAAGCGAGCTCACACGCAGGTCACTCCTTTGCTTCCCCCTTTTCACTGCCATTCTAAGTGGTTGCCAGAACCTACACACCTTCCCACGAGCCAGGTCCTCCCCAACTTCCCGCTGCTCCTGGCTGCCCAGCCAGCTCCAAAGGCTCACCATCCCCCCCCCCCCCCAGCTGTTACTCTGCTCCTGCTTTCATCCTCTGTGCCTGGAATTTCCTATCCCTCCTCCCTAATTCCCATGCATTCCAGGAAAGCAGCTCTGCATCCTCTCAGCCCCCGAGGATCCCCCAGCAGGGGCTAATGCCTGTCTTCTAGCATCCCGTAATTCCCTGGGTGTGGGTCTTGGTAATGCAATATGGTAAACTCAGGGGTTCTCTAACTCTGCACTTGGTTCCTAGAAGGCCAAGATTATATCTGTTCATTTGGGGATCCCTAAAACCCCCCCCACCCCAGAGGGCTCGGCATGTCGATACCCTTGAGCAAAATTTGTTAAGAAAATGGAAGGATTGAGAAAGAACTTCCTGTTTCTAAGGCTATTGGTTAGATGACTGGGCTCTGAGAAAGCAGTGACTGTCTTTACCTCCTGATGTGCCCAGTACGCCTCATGGAACCTAGCACTTGGTGGATAAGTCCAACAAGGGCAGATGAACAGAATTCCAGGGGCAGCCTGTTCAGTTCAAGAGAAGGTGCTTCCTATTGCTCCGTGCAGTGGAACTCATCAGTCCTCTTTTCTTAGACACTCAGTGGCACTTGGGACTGCTCGTCCCACACTCCTTGAAGCAAGCATTTCTCCTGGTTTCCAAGACCCTATGTACCCCGGTTTTCCTTTCCCCCATCAGCACCCCTCCACCTCTGAAGCCATCTCCTCCTCCTCTTCCTATCCTAAAACTGTCCCCAAAATTCAGAAACATGTCTGCTGGTCACCCTGAAATAGACCACCCCAGCCTGAGCCACCCTCTGGCTGCCACATCTCTCCATCCAGCTACTTTCCTGGATGGAAAGTTCTAGATGGAACTGTCGATCTGTCGGTGCAGATATGTTCATCTCATAGTTGTCCCCAGCTCAGGAAACACCCACTCTCCTACCCAGATGCTCTGGCCAAGACGATGCCCCTCCAGCCCCTGCTCTCTTCCACATCCTGGACCTTGTCTACCCACAGGTGCTATCGGATCCCCCTCCAAAATCTGCCGTAACTTCTCTCTTCTCTCCATGCTGCTGCCACCGGCCTCATCCAGGGCACCTGGACTTGCCTGGACTTCAGCAGCCACTTCCTGATGGCACTCTGGGTTTCCATTCTTATGCTTCTCTGAGCCATCTGGACCAATAGCAGCTGGAGTGGGCTTTTGAAAACATACTGCTTAAAACCCCTCTGTGACTGCTTGTTCTCTGAGGCTAGTGCCAGGATCCCTTTCAAGGTCTGCCAAATGCCCAGGCACTGCTGACCTCTCTGGTGTCACCTGTGCCTCTCTCCCCTCCCAGCTACATTAGCCCTCCCTCAGTTCCTCTAGAATGTGAGGTTCCTGTCCCCAGGGCCTTTGCACATGCTGTACCTTCTTCCATAATGTCTCCACCTCCTCTCAATACTTTGCCTATTTCAATTCCCCCTTCTTCTAAGAGACTTCTCTATCCCTTCCCAGGAGGTCCCTTTCTTTTCTGTCACTACTTCCTGTCAGCTTCCTTGACTGTACTCCTCACAGTTGACAAATTTGCTTATTTTCTCTGCATTTCTTTTTTTAAAGATTTTATTTATTTTATTTGACAGACAGAGATTACAAGTAGGCAGAGAGGCAGGCAGAGAGAGAGGGGAGGAAGCAGGCTCCCTGCTGAGCAAAGAGCCGGATGCGGGGCTCGATTCCAGGACCCTGGGATCATGATCCGAGCCAAAGGCAGAGGCTTTCTCTTTCTCTGCGCCCCTTTCTCTGCATTTCTATTGCATGGTGCTCTCTTGCTTTCTCCTCCTTCTTTTCCCTCTCTCTCAAGAATGCAAGTTTCCTGAGGGCAGGAAAGTTTACTACTTGTTCACATCTGAACCCCATGGAAGGGAATGTTGCCTGGCACCCAGCTCCACAGGATTTGGGGAGTGAGTGAATAAGGAACCACCAGCTTTCAGGCAGAGAGAACAATGGAGTGGGGCCTTGGGCACCTGTTGGATGGCTAAAACAGCTGCCTTTGACCTCCTTTATCCCAAGATCCCATGATGCTGCGACCCTTTGTAGCCCACCACCCAAAGGATCTTCAAATGGGAAGGAGGAGCAAGTCCAAGGCAGTACCCTTTGAAAGTTTGTCAACTCCTTTCTATATACCTAGACACTGGCTATCTTGCCCCATTCTGCAGATGACTAAAAGTACTATGAGCCCTAGGATGTTTCCGATAAAAGAATAAAAGAGTAGGTAGGGAGCATGCATGGGACTCTGAAACTGCACGGTCAGATATGGGAGCGAGTAACCACATGCAGCTGTTTGTAATTAGTCAGGATTAGAAAAACATTTTTGAATTCCTCAGTCTCACTGGCCACATTTCCAGTTCGTGATAGCCACATGCGGCTACCAGCTATTGTATGAAACGGCCCAGAGAGAGACCATTTACTTCATCCCCAAAAGTTCTACTGGACCACCCTGCTCTAAAATCACGCAGCCAAAATCACTGACTTTCCTACACCTCCACCTGAGGGAACAGCCTGGATGGCGTGGGGTGTAATTAAGACGTGACTCTGTGACCGAGGCTGACCAGGGCAGTCCACCTGTCAGACCCAGGTCCCTCACACCTCTCTGCACCCTGGCCACCTGGACGTGAGCTGCCACAGCTTGTGGGGCTCCTGGGGTGACTGTGTATTGATCTGTGGTCCCTACTCCACCCTGGCTGGTCAGCCTCAAACATCGCACGTATGGGGCCCCAGGATGACGGTCCTCAGCCTTCTCCCCTGGCCCCTTTGGGCCCTTTTCCTTCTGGAGCCCCTAGGGAGAATCCACGCTCCGGGGTGGAGGATGGGTGAAGTGGGGGATCCCTGCTCCACCGGGACCAGGACACAGAGGGCTGGGGAACTTCCTCTGGGGGGCGCGTGGTGGGGGCACCCTCCAAGGTCCGGGAGGCTCCCCCCGCCCCCGCGGTGCTGCCCCGCCCGCAGGGCCCCCACCCATCACCCGCCCCCCCTGGCCGGAAGCTCCGGGAGGGGGCGCCCCGCCCGGCCTGGGCAACGCGCCTGCCGCACACACTCACGGAGACTCGGGAGCCACCATCTTGCCCGGTGGACGCTCTGGCCACGGTCTCCTTGGGCTCTACTGAGCGACAGCAGCCACTAGCGGTAACCGGGGCGAAGAGGCGCCAGCAGCCCGTGAGGGACCCGGCGGCAGGCTGGGCAGCGGGCAGGGCAGCGGCGCCCTGGGGTGCACCTGCTGTAGCCATTCACCCGCCCCGCACCCTCGGCAGGCACGTGCGGGGGGGGGGGCGGGGGGGGCGGCGACGGAGGTGAGACCGCCTTAAGCGTGTCCCGCTGGGCGGGAGAAACAGGATCATTCATTCATCAGGGGCACCCGCCAGTTCCTAGAAGAGCTCCCAGGTGAGAGCCAAACAGGTATAGGGAGGCGCCAGCAAAATGCTGTGGGATCGCAGAGGAGCAGGCAGAGCGCCGACAGTCTGCAGGGAGAGCCTATAAGGTTTCACTGCAGGATAAGTGAAGTTTTACCAGGCATCCCAGGCCTGGCCCTGCAACCCTCGGAAGTTGAAAGTACAGTGCAGGTTCACAAAGGTCAAGGCAGAGTGGAGGGATGGAGGGGTGGGGGTGCTGCCTGCTGCTGGAAGGCTCTGTCTACAGTGAATACTGGGGAGTTTGACCTTCTGGGCTGGTGAGGGACCTCAGGAGAGGGGTTGGAGGGGTTCCCTGTGTGGGTTCCCAGGAGTCGGGAGGAGAAGATGGAGGAATTGGAGTTGTGGCAGACCATCCCTCCCAGACTTGGAGTCCAGAGGCCTGCGCTGGGGCTCCAGTGACATGGTTATCTGAGGCCTTGGGCTGGACACTTACCTATAAACCTCAGTTTCCCCCATCTGTGAAATGGGAATTACAGCTGGGGGAGGAGGAAAGGGCAGGGCAGGGATGGATCTGAGGAACAAATGAGCCAGGTGTGGAGGCTATTTGAAGAGGGGATGTTGGGAGCACTTGGTGATTTGGTCTCCCCTTCCCATCAAGTCACCCAGAAATGACTTCTAGCTGTGCCCTTCCCCCCACCACTGGGTATACTTTTCTCCCACACGAGACCTAGGGCACACGTTGATTTGAGGTCAGGACCTCCCCAGTGGCTTCTGGGAACTCTCCCAGCACCCTTCACACAGCACGGCTCTGTGCCACCCACTGTCTGCCACTGACATTCACCATGAACCCTGCCCCCCCCAGCTGCTGGGATGATGCGTGAGTCATGGCACATGCATACACATGTGACCGCTGGCTTGTGGGTACACTCAAATGAAGGGAGACACCGCAGACCCACGACCTGCCCCGGGAGGATACCGCACAGCCTGGCACCCACGAAAGGGTCAGCTATGGGTGGGGGGGAGCATCTATTGTGATGGCATTTTGTAGCAGAACACCCTGGCTAAGTCCCTCCCTTCTCGACCCTGGCCAGGGGTCCACAGCTGGGACCCACGGTTCATTGGTCGGTTGCCTCAAGAGGATGGGCTGTTGCTCTGGTTAAACACAAACTAGAAAGAATAGCAGAAAAGAGGCCACACTCCAGGCTCCAACTGAGGCTGGGGCAGGGGCACAGAGCAGGTGTCTTATGAATTAATATCACTCTGGCAGCTGCCCAAGGGAGAGGATCTGGGCAAACCACATCCTGCTGTTTTGCTATCATTTGGAAAAATATACTGAGGAGCACAGAGGCACACACCCTGCGGTTCCCAGGTGCCCATATGACGGCAACAGGCACAAACGCCAAGACATACATGTACACACCTCTCCTCCTGATGAGACAGACCATCTAGGCACACTGAGGTGTGCTATACAGAGGTGGTATCCATGCAGAGAGGGACAGATGCCCAGGCCGGCTGGAAGCAAAGGCCGGCCCAGAGGCCACGCACAAGCATGCACGTACACAATGTACGTACACACAGACAAGCTAGAGCAACAAAGACACGCTCATATCATATATATACCCAGAGGGACAGACACACGAGGACACCCAGACCCCTAGTAAAGCATATACAGACCATATGAAACCGCAGACAGGCAGCGAGCGGCACATGCCATCACAAAGAGATGTGTAGACACAAAGGTCTATAAACAGACACGGTCACCCAGAAATGGGTGCGTGCACACACTCTCCCTTACAAAATTAAATGCACCAGACATACACACTAGCTTGTGTAGCCAGACCCAGAGTCTCTCTCTCTCTCTCTTGCCCCACCACAAGTCACAGGGGCAGATGGGAGGGTCCTCCCTGAGGCCCACACATGTACACACACATCTCAAGGACTAAAACTCCCCTTCCTATCACAGAGGAAACTAGAACTCTGAAGAAAATGGGAATCCAGGAGGAAGAGAGGGCCAAAGGCAGGGAATGGGAGCTTAATCCAAGATCTCCTGCTTGCTCACCCCCCCAGTTGGCTTAAGATTCCCACCAGAGGGTGGGCCAGAGGGTGCTCCCACATCCTGCAGATCCCCCCCATCCCCAGCTAGAAGAAGACCCCCACCAAACCAGTCACAAGAACCCTGCCCCAGCCCTCCAGCCCTTGCCCTTGTGGAAGGGGTTCCCAAAAATACCTCCTAAAAGGTAATGGCTGTCTCCCTCAGAGAGTGCCAGGTAGCCCCTGTGTGGAGGGGTGAGCCAGGAGACCCTGATATAGGTCGGGGGCACTGGTGTGGACTCCAGGGCAGTGGCTGGGCTTCAGATAGGACCACACAGATTTCTGCCTGTCTCCCTTTGTCCACTTCTCTCTCTCTCCCTCTCTGCTGAAATAATGACTCCCTCGTCCGTAGTCTCCCCCCGCCCCCCACAACCCTCCTTAGTAGTCGAAGGTATGATTTGATACAAGGAACCTCTGGCATGGTCTCCTCAAATGGGCATCTGCCCCAAGCGTAGACCCCTCCCTCCTTCAGGGTGCCCCTCCAGTCTTCTGACCAGTCCTGCCCTCCATCCACACCCCTACCTTTGTTCCCAGCCACAGTGGAGGGCTCCCCTGCTCAGCTCTGGACCTTGGAAAAGGTACCAAGTGTCAAATGGCTACCAGAATCTCTCCACAGACAACTTTTGGGGGCCAAAAACAGCAGGAAAAGGATGGGGCGGGGAGAGGAGAGAGCCACCCTTGTCCGAGCCCCCACCCCACGCTCTGGTACCCCCAGCACTCACCCAAGAGCATTCTCTGCCTTTGGAGGCACCGCTGAGCGCCGTCTGAGGAGCAAATGAAACCAGCCAGAGAGTGACAGAGGGAAGGGGTGGGGATGGAGGGACAGGAGGGGAGGGCGGAGGGAGGGACTCCTGCTCCTGCTGGAAAGCAGCGGTTGCAGGGTCCTTTCTCCCCGCTGCCTGGAAGCAGCTGCCTGTTCCCTAGTTTCCCCCATCCCAGCCAGGGTGGAAAACACAGAGCACTTCTGGCCCCAAGGGTGGAGAATGGGGCAACTGTGGGGACTGGGGACAGGGGGCGGCCTCCATCCCCGTCCTCCAGAGAATCCCTCTCTAGTGCCTCTTGTACTTAAGTGCAGAGTTGACCTTGCCTATAGAGATTTCCAGAAAGGACGCGCGGCCAGCCCCTTCCCAGCCCGCCAGAAAGTTCTTGCTGAACTTTGCAGCTCTGCCGTGGGGCTTACTGTTACAGGAGCCCCCATTCTCCTGTCCAGCCTTACTCATCCTCTGGCCCACCATCCCCTTACATTTTACCTCCTTTGCTGAAGGGGAAACTGAGGCCCAGGGAGGTGTGACCACTACACCCCAGAGCACTGGCCAGGCAACTTGCCCTTCTTAGTCCGGAGCCTGGACCCTTGGATCTACCACCTGGGCAATGCCAGGTGGGGTGGGGGTGTTCATCTGGTCAGCTAGAACTCCTCACCCCGCTCCCCTGCTCCAGACCCTTCCCTACCCCCAGGCTCAGCTCTCTCCCCATTTGCTCCTTCCTCCCCCTCCTCTTCCAGACTAAGGCCCGCTCTCTACTCACCTGAGCACCTGGGGGCTGGGGGGGGGGTGTGGAATGGGGGAGAGGACGGGCCAACCCACAGCTGGATCCAGTCTGGCATTCCAAGCCCAGGCCCAGCGCTAACCCCCACCCCCTCAGCATCCTGTCTCCACCAGACAATAACCTGTAATCTCTGGAGAAGCCAGTAAAGGGTCTGGGGAGGGGTTGGCAGCAGCAGCTCCTGAAAACAGGTTTGTTAGGAAGAGGCTCTGGGGGAAGGAGCTGTTCCTTTGGGGAGAGGAAGGAAACTCAAGCCCAGGGCTAATTAACCCACCCAGACACAGACGGAATCTTTGTCTTCTTGAGGGCAGGGATCTAAGCTAAGCCCCCTAATTCTCCACCCAGACAACCTTGCATTTCCTGGTGGTCTCAGGTAGGGGGGAGTGTCTGATGGTCAGGTTCACACCTGGGGGAGGGGGAGGTGACAGCTGTCTAGGGAGAGTGAGGGGCACTTCTATCACTTTCCACTTAAGGAGAACAGCAGCAGGAGACTCTGGTTAGACTACAAGAAGAACTTACCCGTGGCCTTGGGCTGAGTCTCCAAAACATGCACCCAAAGGCCTCAGGATGGATTGGGGGGCACTGACGAGGAATCAGCAGCCCAGGGAGATACAGAAGCGATGGGGGGACAGGCTGAAGGGTTTCCAGGGCTTCCTGATGGGACTGAAATTAATCCATCTGCGGGGAATGGGGGGGTGAGGAGCTCATCAAGCCGGTGACTCAGGCGTGACCTGAGCTCAAGGTCTTTGATCTCTGGGGCTCAGAATGCAGCAAGAGGCTTGTGTCTCAAAGACTCAGAGAGGAGATGGAGAGTCTGATTAGAACAGGAGCTAGGGGAGGTCTGAGGGTACAGGGCAGGCAACAGCCTCCACCCACCACTCAGACCGCTGGCCACCCCCAAAGCCGTGGAGTCTTTGTCCCGAAATCCATTATCATCTGAGTTCATCTCTGTTCTTCCGTCCACCTTAGTGTCTACTCTGTACTCCCCACCCAAGGCCCCCCTGGCCTGTTCAGAACTTAAGTCATTTCCAAAATCCCCTTCTCTCTTCTCTCTGCTCCGGTGTCATGTTGCACTGGTGATGGTAGATGTGGGGGGCGGGGGGGTGGTGGTGGTGGTGAATTGTATGGCTGGGTCAGTCCTGCCAAGAGAAGGGAGGGACTGGCTTTGGGAGACGTCCCTCCCCTCCCCAGCCAGGTGAGGCCCAGTGGGGGAATGGCTGGCATCTCCCCATTCTTCAGTGGAGGTACCAAGGCACAAGGCAGAGGAGAGGCCATGGGTTCTGAGCGCTGTGACATCATCTGGGAGCCAGCCTGCCTTCTCTGGCCATCCCTTCTCCACATTCCTAAAACATCCAGGTCCAGAATCTCGTCGTATAGGCTGCTCTCCTCAGCAGCAGCAGGACTAGGGTGGGCGAGTCGGACACACTGGGATCTGAACCCGCTTTGTGGCTTTGGGTGTGTTGCTTACACTCTCTGAGCTCCAGCATCCCAGTGTAAAGTGAGAAGTGAGCGCCACCATCTCCTGGCGTCGCTGGGTGACGGGGGAATGCCTTGCCTCCCAAACAGTTTGGGTCCTAAGCAGATGCCTCCAGATCCACCCCCCGCCCCGTGCCCTCTGCAGGCCCAGCATTCTCAGTAGAGGCTAAGGCTAAGAGGGACGAGCCAGCAAACCTTTTTGCAGATGTTCAAGAACAACCTAAAATTGTTTGTGCGTGCATGGTGGTCAGCAGGGTCACTGAGTTCAACCTTATCGGGGCGGAGGAGCCGGGTGCTCACTTAGCCCACCCTGTGGGAGGAAGGGCAAGGGGGGCAGGGGAAGATAGCTCAAGACACATTCCTGCAGGAGGGAAGGGCCTGCTGCATAGGAGACAGATGGGGTGGAGAGGGTGGGTGGGGGAAGTTGGGGCAGCATGTGGGGGGAGGGGTTGGGGGAAGTCTCGGGTACCTGCCATTTCCCCATCCTGTACCCCCTCCCAAGTGTTCCAGGCTCATTTAGGTGTGGCTGAGCAAGGAAGCCTCTGACCTAAGCACTGGCAAGGAGGCTCAGAGAAAGAAGAGTCTCCGTACCCGCCTCCCGCGGGTGGCCTAAGGGACATGAGGAGGAGAGGGTCCCCGCCTCCCTGCCTGTGATGGCCTGTCACCATGCAAGCTGCCAGCCTCACAGACCCCTAATCAGAGTGACAGCTCCAGGAGGCCTCCCAGTGCAGCCTTCCCACCCCCACACCTTCAGTACCCTTCCAGCGAATGAGTGGTCCCTCTAGCTGCCACCCAGCTGAGACCTCACGTGTCTAGCTGCGGAGCCATGTGTTAAAGGCTCCTTAAACCTTGCCTCAAGCCTCTTGAAGGTTTTTGTGTGACTATTCCGTTCAGAGGCTGAGGCTACCCCCAGTCAGCTACATCCTCAGGGCCTTCTGCTCTGGCCCAGTCCCCACCAAAGGCTAGGAGAGGCCTTCGGCATGGCTGAAGGCCCCTCGCCCCCAGTCCTCACCCCAGGGCAGCTGCTGGGGCTGCCTCACCCACCCCCAGCGCTCAGAGAGCCAAGGAGACAGGAGAAATCCATGGGAGTGTGTGGAGTGGCCTGGAGTAGGCTCAGAAATAATGAGGCCAATGAACAACAGGTTCTTAGCTGGGGCCCCCAAATTCCCGAGTTCCCACAAATCCGAGGACCCTTGATCCCTGCCCTAGGCCCAGCTGTCCCCCTCCCATGCTCGCACAGCCCAATGCCCTCCCTCATCAGGGCAGTGAGAAAGGTCTGCCCCCATGGCTGCCGCCCCTTCTGAGCTGTGCTTGTGCCCAAGGGCAGGCTCCAAGCACCCCTCCGAGCAGAATCCTGGCACAGGCCACCACAGATGACTGCAGGGACAGCAACTCACTTCCCATTTTGTAATCTGGAGAGGAGGAGCGGGCATCCCGTCTCCTGGTGTCCCCACAAACCTACCCAGAACTCTGGGGATGAGGACTGTGGAAAGAGGGAAGCCCAGAGAAGGGGTTCCCATCCCTGTGGCCCTTCTGCCTCTGGCCACATCTCGTGCTTTAGCCTTTTCTCCTCGCACGCCACCTGCTCTCTCCAGGGGGGCACGGTGGGCAGGAAGGGAGAGAGGGAGGACTGTACCCCAGGGTCTGCCATCCAGAAGTAGGGCTAAAGAGGCTATGCCAGGGCTGGACGGCAGATCCTGGGGCAGACCCAGGCCAGACTCGCCTTCCCCACCCCCTACTGCCCTCCAGGCCTGCTTCCCTGTCGGTGCCCCCCTTCTGAGGATGGCACTGCCTGGCACAGCATCCCCTCACCTGGAGTCATCCTGGACACTTCCCTCTCCACATCTCTCTGTCACCAAGTCCTGTTGCTTCTGCTACAGAAAAGACCCCAGAATCTATCTATGTCCTGCTTCTTCTCACGTACCCCCAAGTCTTAACCTTCCCTCTTGCCAGAGACATCTAAAAACTCTAATGACTCCTGCTCAGAGCCCTTCAGGGACACCCATCACCTTCAGGACAGAGGCTAAGCCCCCAGTCTGGCTGTGAGGCCTTTCCAGCTGGTTCCCACTCACCTTTGGCTGTGCCCACCACTCCCGGAAGGCCACGACAGACCTCAGATCACAGAGCATTGGCTCTAGTTGTTTCTCTGCCTGGAATTCCCTTTCCGTCTCCAAAGTCCAACATCAACATCACTTCTCTGAAGTTTCCCCTGACTTCTGTCAATTCCCTTCTGCCTCTGACTTCCCCAAGCACCATCTACCCGCCTCTTTGGAACCTGCTATTATCTTGGACAAACTTGTCTGCCTGTGTCTTCAGACCTTTCTTGACAGGCAGGTTTGCCACCTTTGAAAAGTGCAAATTCCTCGGCAAATCCCATATGTTTCCAGTTACATGCAGAATCTAAAAAAGTCAGTCTCAGGGAACCTGGGTGGCTTAGTCCATAAAGTGGCTGCCTTCGGCCCAGGTCATGATCCTGGGCTCCTGAGATCGAGCCCCTGGATTGGGAGACTGCTTCTCCCTCTCCTCCCCACTGGTACTCTCTCTTGCTATCTCTGGTTCTCTCTCAAATCAATACATAAAATCTTAAAAAAAAAAAAAATCTAAAAAGTCCTTCTCGGAAAAATAGGGATTAGAGTCATGGTGGTCAGGGGCTGGGGGTGGGGGCAATGAGGAGCTGCTGATCAAGGGTATAAGTTCCAAGCTGTCAGATAAATAAGATCTGGGGATCAAATGCACAGCATGGTGACTGTAATTAACAATGCCATTTTACACACTTACATTGGGAGCTGTGAAATGCTATCGACACTCACATACAATCACAATTATGTGAGGGGATGGAGATGTTGAATAACCTTATTGTGGTAATCATTTTGTATTACACAGGTGTATCAAGTCATTACACTGTACACCTTAAATTGACATACATATCAATAATATCTCAATAAAGCTGGAAAAAAGTAAAAATACGAATCCTCCAAACAGCAGGTTGCCTAGTTGATTTCTACAAATAGCTAAAGAATGAATGAGTGACTTTTGAACATAGACACACACACAGACACACACAAACACACTCCAGAAATATCCATATAGTCAGATACACTCTTACTCAGAGTCACATCCTCAGTGTCCAGCCCCAAGCATTCAGGTAGAGGAGCTGGTACCAGCCCTCAGGCCATCCCCTTCCTTTGGTTATGAAGTGACCTCTGCCTGCGATGTCCTTTCTTCCCATGCCCCTGTTCCAAAGCTCAGTGTGTCCCCCTTCCTCCAGGAGGCCTTTCCTGGTGTCCCCAGGTATAATCATCCCTTCTCCCTTAGTACCCACACGTGGCACCCACAACACTCTTTGCTCTTTTTGTGGCTGTCTCAGACCAAAAGACAAGACTCCATCTTGGAGTAGGACGGTGAGGAGTCCAATGGGGATTTGTCCCCGGGCCCCAGCACAGCAAGAGAAACGCAGTGGGTGACCCGTGACTATTTGCCAAAACAACAGTATAGCGCTCTGGCAAAGCTCCTGACCCAGGCTGCAAAGTAGGTTTCCAGTGGCTGCTCCCAAGAACCAGGTAGAAGTTCTGGCCCTCCCCACCTCCCACACTGGGCCTGGTTCTGAACTTGTTTCCCCTGCCAGCCAAGCAGCCTGCCTCTCCTCGTTTCCCCCATGGCCCCCACGTGCCTGTCAGCTCAAATCACCCTCATGAATGCATTCACCCATTTCCCCCAGAAATCTGTCTTGTAGCCAGCAGCCCCTTCAGCTCACAGCCAAACCTCTGCAAAGTCACCCCAGCCAGGGAGAGGCAGAAATCCTGGCCAGGAGTCCAGCTGCCAAAGGAGGAGTGGCTTCCCCTGTCTGTCCCTCAGCTGGAGGGCTGTGCACCTTGCTGACCCTAAACTTCAGATACTAGAGCAGAGGCCCAGGCTATCCCTTGTCAGAAAGGCTAACCCTGCTGGGGGGCTCCAGACTGGAGAAATGCTGCTTAGGGATCCTGACCCCCCAGAGACCTCACAAGGAGAGCTCCCACACCCCAAAAAGACCTCAAGAGAAGTTCCCAGTCCTAAAGACCCTCAGATCCTAAGAGACCCCATGGGGGGCTGTCCTGATGTATTGGGGGGACTTCAGACCATAAGGACCCATTGAAGGCACCCCAGATGCAACATTTCCCCCACCCCCAAGAGAGCCCACAGCCCCAGAGCCTCTCACAGGGTCCACACGGAGCCTGTGGGAGCATCACCCCTCTGCACTGACCTGGCCCGGTGGGGGTCTTCCCCAAGCTGAGCTGCCTTAGCCGCCGCTGGTGGGCGCGCCCCCCACAGTGCACTTGGGCCTGGGCTGCTGAGTTCAGCTGGATGTTGCAGACATCACAGAGCGTGTAGGATGGCCGTTTTCTTTCCCGCTTGGGCTTAGGCAGTTCTGGGGGCCGAGGGGGGCACTCCGTAGCTCCAGATACGGGGGGTTCTTTCTCACCCGGGGGAGAGGGGCTCAGTGGCCGCTTCATACCTGAGCAGAGAGAGAGGGAGACAAGTCAACAGGCTGAGTACTGTGAGCACACAGAAGGAGCGAGAGGGGCTCAAGACCCCGAGACAGACACCTGTGCCCTGTGTCCCAGATGAAGCTCCTCAGCTTTTGGACATCCCCAACCCAAGGGCGGCCAAGGGAGCGCGACAGGGTCCGCTTCAAACAAAGCAGCATTAAAACACTGGAAGAATGTCTACAATGGTCTGGAAGACGGTCACGAATGTCCACACACCGAGAGGCCGACACCTGGGGACTTGGCTCAGAGAGGAAGACTTGGATGTTGGGGAGCAGCCAGGGAGAGGAAGCAGTAAGGTTAGGGGAGTCGTCACAGTGCAGGAAGCCAGGGCCCTATTCTTGGTCTCACAGCAGGCGCTGACAGTCCTGTGACAGGCAGGCATGTGGCGCTTACTGTAGCCGCTAGCCAGAGGGGTGACTGCAGAAACCCTACCTCCCTACGCCCAGTGCCCGGCCGGTGACATTCACAAACGTTGACAGTGTGTGAAACCATCCCCACCCCTGGCCCACGTGGCTCCAGATGTCCCTCGCTGTGGGGGCCACCCAGGCCGTGGCAACAGTTGATATTTTCGGTGGTGACCTGGGCCCTGCTGCCCGCGTCTACGGAACACAGCCTTTTCACACACTCACACACACGTGCACACACACATCCCTTCCAGGCCCCTCAGCTGCCACACACCATCTTTCCGTTCCAATTCACTTCTGTGGAACCTTCTGCCTGACTCCTTGGCTCTCACCTGCTCTCTTCTTGGGTTGCCAACTCTCTTCCTCACACTGAATGGTCTTCCTTTTCACTTCCTGGATCTGTGTGTGTGTGTGTGTGTGCGCTCTCTGCCCGGGCTGCACCCGGGGGGGGGGGGGGGGGGCTCCCTGAGGGCCTGGCCTGAGCCTCCCTCACCTCCTCTGAGGGGACAGAGAATTCCCACGCTCAGGGACATGTGACTTCCTCACAGCGCTCAGAAGAAATCCACCCTGAGGGCCCCTTGACTTCGGGCCTGTGGCTTCCAGGACTGTGAAGCAATACGTTTCTGTTGTGGAGCCCACCTGGTTGGTGGTACTTTGTTGCTGTGACCCTAGGAAACGGGTGCATGGGAGGTCTGACTTGTGCGCTTTCAGAGGTGCCTAGTGGCTTGAGGGGCAGAGGTCCCCGGGTCCCCGAAGCCCGGTGGAGCGGCAAAGGTGCAGTACCAGAGACAGGCTCCAGGTGGCGCAGCGACCATCTAGCGGGTAGGGAAGCGGGGAAACTCCATACCCCTCCTGGCGGGGAGGAACCCATTTCTCTGCACTCCTGCCGCCCCTAGCTCGAGCCATGCCAACCTCCCAGGCGCTGTGTCGGGGGTGCAGGGCACAGTCCTGCCCACAGAGGGCATCCTGGGAGGTTACTGCCCTCACCTTGTGAGCGATCCCCTCCTGGGCGGCCCAGAGGCCCACGTACTTTCAGCATACTCTCACCTCCACGGGGAGGTCATCAGAGCTCTGTTCCTGCCTGCACAAGTCTTCCCCTACCCTCCCAGCAGGAGGAAGAGGCCAGAAAAAGTACCGCTTGAAAGTGGTTTTTCTTGCGGGGTGGGAGGGGGTCCTCAGCTTGCCAGTGGGGAAGAAGCTTCAGGGGAATGAGCTTTTCCTGGCCAGGCCTGCCCCGCCAGTGAGGGGTGGGGAGACTTTGAAATCTCGGTGCCATTTATGACAGGCGGGCTGAGGACACGGCCCAAGAGAGCCCACAAGTATCTGCCAGGGGGCTGATTAAACCTCTGTGATATACGGCCTCTGGGCTCACCGGGCCTGCCTGGATTCAGTGCTAATTGTGCTCCCTGGCTGGGCTGCCGGCCTGCTGTAACCTGCCTGGCCTGACCCAGCCTTCCCAGCTGTCCCCTGAGGAGCCACGCTGCAGCTATGACTCCCAGCCAGAACCTGGGGAGGGGTGGACACTTTTGAGGGCACACACGCATCTGTGTGACCCCTGCCGTGAGCCTCGGCTGGCCAGCACCCCCTGCCCTCGCTCCCCTAAAGCAGCAGCATGACTCACCCTCACTGGATCCACACGAGGACAGGACCTGTCTCCCATGTTCTCTTTAACAGAAGAGGAAACTGAGTCCCAGAAGAGGGGAGTGGACTTGCTTCAAAGTACGTGGAAAGAGGGGTGCCTAGGTGGCTCAATGGGTTAAGCCTCTGCCTTTGGCTCAGGTCATGACCTCAGGATCTCAGGATCCTGGGATCAAACCCTGAGTAACACTGGGCTCTGCTCAGCAGGAAGCCTGCTTCCCCTCTCTCTCTCTGCCTGCCTTTCTATTTGTGATCTCTGTCAAATAAATAAATAAAATCTTTTTTTTAAGATTTTATTTATTTATTTGTCAGAGCGAGAGCGAGCACATGCAGACAGAGAGGCAGACAGAGACAGAGAGAGAAACAGGCTCCCTGCTGAGCAAAGAGCCGATGTGGGACTCCATCCCAGGACGCTGGGATCATGACCTGAGCCGAAGGCAGGCGCCTAACCAACTGAGCCACTCAGGCATCCCATAAATAAAATCTTTTTAAAAAATTAAAAAGGACGTGGAAAACAGTGAAGAGCTGTTTCTAGAAGCTTCCTTGCCTCTCTCTTTACCCAGCTGATCAGGCTACGTCTTTAGAATTACGACCGCATTTATTGAGAGCTTACTACGTGCCAGGTGCTTTGCACATAGGATCTCTTTTAAACTTCATAACAACCCTGTGAGGTGGGCACTATTCTTAACCTATTATCCCACTTCCTAGATTAGAAAACAGGCATCGAGAAGTTTCATAGCTATATGGGGAACCTACACTTGTCTGATCCTGAAGCCCAAGTTCTTAACCACTGCCCCATTCCCCCTCTCTTTAAAGCCTGCCAACTCCTCTTTTGAACTTCTGGGTGGGGAGGGGGTTTTACAGATTCTGGGAAAGACTCCTGGGGGGACGGGGGGGTGCTCAGGCCCTAACAGGCTGGAGTGCTTGGCAAGGAGGGGCCACACCCTGGCAAGAAGAGGCTGGAGCCAAAGAGGCTGGGAGAGAGGGACTTGAAGAAGTGGGGAGAACTGAACCTGAACTGAGTTCTGGAAAAGACCAAGTGAAAGCGCAGAAGAACAGCATGGACGTACCCAGGTGTCTGACTGTCTGTGATTTGCACAGACAAAGCTCTCTTGCTCCCACCTTCCCTAAGAGAAGGCCAGGGCTGCAGCAGGGAGCTGGGGTTGATGCTGGAGGGAGCCACCATGTAAAGGCAGGCTCACACAAGAGCTGGTGGAGGCCAGGGTTGCTGCCTGACGGCCTATTTGTCAGTTCCTAGGGACCTGGAGCAGGAGGGGATGGAGGGAGCACCCAGGCAGGGCCCTAGGGCTCCACCTCCACCACTTTTGCTGAGTGTTGAATGGACTTCGGGGCTTGGGTTTCCGTGGGGCCCTCGGGCACTGCAGTGGAGTGGAGCTCTAGGCCTGCCCGTCCCAAGAGGGCTGGCTGGAAAGGGACCCTGGAAGCCATACAGCACAGGGTGGGGAGCTGTTCCAGCTGTAGCTTGGGGAAGGGGTCCTCAGGAAAGAGCCACTTTTGCCAGAGGGTTAACGGGAGAGGAAGGGTCTAGGTCTGTCCCCAGCCTTTGGCAAGGCATGAAGGGCTCTCTCACTAAATCCTTAATGAGCCCAATTACACTCTGGTATTATCCCCCATGCCTGCCAACCTCTACCCTCCCACCTTCCCCAGCCAGGTCCTAGGCCCTGCCTCTGAGCAGGGAGCCTGGCTGGCTGGCCAACCTGGGGCTAGTCCCTGTCCCTCTGGGCTTCAGTTTTCCCTCTTTAAAGAGAGGGGGGTTGGGCTGGCCTAATCTCTTAGGTCCTTTGCAGGCACCTCCAAGCAGCTGCCTCTGAGGTGGGGCAGCGGGGAAGACCGGCCGTATTGGTCTGTCTCAGCCACCAGAGAAAGGCAGGGTGGGTTTGGAGAAAGAACTGCCCCTGGTGGGTGCCCCTTGCCCTCTGGGCACTGTGCAAACAGCCTCCATTAACCCTCACAACAACCCTGTGAGGCGTTACAAGTGAGGAAACTGAGGCTCAGAGTCGAAAGGAGAGGCAGGTGAGTGGGGCCAGTCCTCTCTCATCCTGTAACACAGGGGGAGGGGTTGCACAGCCTGGGAGTTCCTGTCCCACTCACTCAAAGGATCCCCAGCAGGGGCTGGGGATCCTGTCCCTCCTCACCAACCCTGCTGTAGAGTAAAGTGTCTGGAAGAAGAGAGGCCTTGTTTGTTCCTGTTCCAGCAGAGCATGGACCCTCCGGGGTCCAGCTGCCCACTCAATGCCCCTGAGGGGCCACCACTGAGCCTACTGGGCTCTCCTGTCACCTCTCCTCTCTCAAGGCTGACAGCTTTCTAGGGTGAGGAAGGGGGAAATTAGCCACTTCAGTGCTTGGCCACCACAGGGTGGCATCTACCCCCACCATCCTGTAGGCTCAGAGAGCTGGAATCACAGCCAGGTCACACCTAAGCCTCCCCACTAGAGGAGCCTAGGATGGCCATGCCAACCCCCAGCCCACACCTCCCCACTTTGCCAAGGCACCAGCAGCTCCAGGTGCCAGGGCCTGGGGGGTGGGGGGGTTTCCCCTGGGCAAACCAAAGCAGGCATGTCTGTCTTCCTATCCAAAGTGGTGACAGAGGCAGCCCATCACCTTCCCCTGGAGATGCGGGGTACCGGGGATTTCAGGAGTAAACTGGCTAAGAAGTGCTGAAAGCCAACACTTGCTCCAAGAAAGGGAGACAGAGGGCATGGGAGGTGAGGGAGATGAGGTCACCACCCCCCCACCTCCCCACCTCCCCTCCCCCAGTCTGCTCTGTCCTCATCCCTATAGGCTGGGTGTCCCAGAGGACCTCCTGCCATCCTGACACCCCCACAGGTGGGGGCTGCCTCTCCTAGGCAGTGGTACTCCCTCAAAAGAGCCTCACGCCACCCTCAGGAAGGAAGTCCTTCTTGCTATCTAACCTGCAACTCTCCTTACAGGGACCACAGTGACCACACAGAGAAGCTGCCTCGAACATGGTGACGGGGACAAGCAGTTAGGAAGGTAGTATTAGCCTCAGCACCCCGTTTTCTAGCCTCTGGTGCCGGGCCAGGCCTGGGAAACCTGATTGCTGTGCAGGACAGCCCCTTACCTCCAGCCCTCTTAGCATCAGGGCCCAGGATCTTGTCCCCAGGCCCCCAGATCCACAGCTTGCTCGCCCGGCCCAGCTCTCCACAGGCTGAGGGGAAGCTCCCTCAAGCCCCATTCCCTGCCCAAGAGGGCTCCACGACCAACACTTCCAAGCTAGGGCCAGGGTGTCCATCCAGGGAGCCAGAGGGAGGAGGGCTGAGAGTCCCAGACTGTTCGAGAGTTGTGGGTAGAAGGCAGGCCAGAAGGGCCCCACCTGTGCCCTCTGCTGAAGATGAGGCTACAGGCTTGAAGGGGGAAGTGTAGACAGCAAATGGAGGGGGCTGGCGAGTGTGCTCTTTGCACCCCCAAAGAGACAACAGGAGATCTCCCCTCCTCCTTCTGTTCTACTTAATCCCAGGGACTGATCTAGGTGGATTGATTCTGGGGTTCTCTAAACTCCTTAGGAAAAGAAACTGAGTTATTTGTCGAGCCCTCTGTCTCCAGATAATGGTCCCCTCCTGAGGGTGGGAGCCCCACCTTCTCTGCCCTGTGGTTTCCAGCCTCTCTCCCCCTAGGGGACCTGGAAAGTTCTTCTTGCCATCACTCTTGTCTCCTCTCCCAACCTCGGCGTTTGGCTAAATTGCGGTTCTTGCCTGCCCGCCACCCCCCACCGCACAAGGTGGGGCGGGATCCTTGCGGCTGCCCGCAGCCCTTCAGAGCCACCCCCAGCTGGCGCGCGGGCCCCCTCAAGCGCTCAGCCCCAGCGGAGCTCTGTCCCGGATGGGGAGCCGGGAGTGCGGTCCCGCGGCCGGCGCCGGCGCCTACCTGAAGGGCGCTCCAGACCCGATCTGGGCTGCATCCCGCTCCCCACGGCCCCGGGGGCGATCCGGATTCCTGGCTCCTGGAGGTGCGCGGCGGTTGAGTTCCGGCCTGCGAGTCCCCGGGCAGCCGCAGGGCTACCGAGCCCGCCCCCGGCCGGCCGGCTCCCAGCAGGTGCCGGTAGCCCAGTAGTCGCGCCGCTGGGAAAGGAGCACAGGGGAGACCCCGGAAGGGAGCTGCACGGCGGGGATCCCTGGGAAGACAGGCGAGGGGAGACCCAGGAGTGCTCCCTGCAGAAGGGCTGGGCCCAGTGGTGAGTATTCCTGGCAAGGCATGAATGCCCCTTGGCGTCTGGGGGGCCATAGAGCTCAGGGAAGGGAGTCCCAAAGGGGTCACTTCCCAGGGCTCTTTTGTGATCTCCCCACCTCCGGCAAATTGCCCCTGTTTTGGGGGGGAAGCTGGGAGAAAAGGGGGAAGCTGACGTTCAGGGAGCACCTACTGTGTGCCAGGAGGGATGACATTCAATCCCCATGAGGACTCTGCCTGAACTCGTTTGATCCCCATTTTACAGACCAGGAAACTGAAAGATTGTAACTGGCCCAAGTCACACAGGAAGTGAGCACCAAGTGGGAGAACTCCAGACTGCTCCTAGGATCCCTTTCCAGGGGGGGAAACGTCACCGGTGTGTGCGGCTGGGAGAAATCTTTCCTGATTTCTCCCAGGGCATCCGTACATGGTGTCCGGCCCAGAGTGGCGGAACAACGCAGGGGCATTAAGCCAAGCCGGGGTAGGCAGTAGGCAGGGGCTGGAGGCGCGACCCTCTGAGAGCGCTCTGCTATCTTTCTGTTAATGGAGAGGCAGTAGTAGGGTAAGAAAGCGAATCTCAAAGAAAGGGGGGTGGGTAGAAATGGCTCTTGTATGGGACTCACTCCCTATTGTGTTCAAGGCTGGCCTCCTGTTTACCAGGCCCTGTAAAGGGGAAGTCCCACCACAGGGAGCCCTGCCCAAGCCTCACCCAGGGGCAGGGCCCCTGGCTGCCACTCAGTTTCACAGAACTTCTTTCTGGTCCTCACAGCCACCAGCTCACTCCTGTCTTGAGGCCTTTGCCCCTTCTGTTCCCTCGACCTGAAACCCTGAAACTGCTCCCCTGACCTTCACAGGCTCATTCCCTTGTAGCTCAGGCCTTGGTTCCAATGTCCCCTCCCCAGGCCCCACTGTCTCAGCCCTATTGTTCTTTGTTCTAGCCCTGGGATACTTTCCTCCTGGCGTAGCCCCCAAGATGTCCATCTTCTGCTTGGTTACTTACCTGTCTCCGTTGTGAGGGCATGCCCTTTATTTCCCAGGTGTCCCAAGCACCAGCACAAAGCATGACGGTAGCTAACAGATGCTCAATAAACAGTTGTTGAAGGAATGCATGAGTTCCTCCCCTCTCTAAAAAGGCAAATCCATATTACACTGCACACTTCAGCGGGGTGAATTGTATGCTCTGTGAATTACATCTTAATAGAGTAGTTACAATAAAAAAGCCCAGGGTCGGGCACACAGTCTCAGTGCACCTCGCCATCCGGCCTCAAACTTGATCCTGTCACACCTCTGCCGGGCACAGTCCGCATCCTGTGTCTGTCCATGGAGAGTCACAGTTGCTCAGACTTGGAAGGGGTCTTAGAGGTCATCCTGTCCCTTTGGTAACCTGTCCCTGACAAGCTACCCCCTGGCCTCTGCTTGCTTGCACATGCCCATGAGTTCCCTGCCTCCCAAGACAGAATATTCCATTGTTGCGTGGTTCTTAGTGACAGAAATCTCATCAGTATGCAGGCCTGAAAGCTACTTTCCTATACTGTTCCTCCATGGGTCCTAGATCCACTCCTTGGTCATGCAGAAGAAACACACATCACCTTCCCCAGCCCGCAGAGCATGGCTGGCAGCTTCTTCCTAAGGGGTCTCTTCTCCCAGCTAAAGAGACCGATTTCCCTCAGCTATTCTACCCCTGACATGGCCACCTCCTCCAGGAAGCCTCTCCTGTGTGCTCCAGGGACATTTTGTGTTGTCCCTAACACTGTACTTTCCACGTTGTATTGAAATGTCTTCCCCAAACCCTGCCCCAGCCACCCCTCTGCACTGAGGGCGAGTAGTACTAGGTCTTTATTTACTCCCTTCTGCCCAGGACCTTACGTGGAGACCAACTGAGCCGAACTAAGCAATTAATAAAAATGTGTTTCTGGGGGTTTTATTATCCTAGTCCCATCCCTCTAAACTGATTCAGGCTTCCAATGTCCTCCTTAGAACAGAACAAGGAAGAGAATCACTGCCCCCCCATCCTCAACCCTGTTTTATATGAGTGCTGTCCACCCCTTAATTTTGTGCACTCTTGAGTTAGCTCTGTACAGAACTGGGGGGCCAGGGGGATTTCATGGGGCTATTGTCCCATGATATGCCGGCGAGCTCAGCCTCCCCCCCTCATCGCCAAGAAAGTGGTTTCTTGAATGGTGAGCACGGGACCCAGGCTTGGGCTTGCTGGTGCTCCCGTTCTGCCCAGGGCCTGTTGAAATCATTCAGCAGGACCACAGGTGCGATCATAGTGCCACAGCAGAGATGTGGCTTCACCTAGACACCTAGGAAAAACACCCCCCAGAACCCAACCCCGTACACAGACAAAACACCGTCCTTAACTGTGGGCCTTCTGTATCCTGCACTCTTCCCACACCTTGATCCTCCCACAGTCCGGAAAGGTTGGTAGGTATTCTGCTCCGTACTTTGAAAATAAGGAAAGGGAGGCTCTGAGAGGTTAGTTCAACTGCCCGAGGTCACACAGCTAGAAGGGGCGGAGTTGAAACCCATCTGGTTGACTCTAAGCCCTAGGCTCTCTTTGCTCCAGGTCCTGATGCCTCTCAAGGCTTTATCTGAAAACGCCCCCGAATTAGTTTCCTCTAACAGCAGGGGGAGGAGGAAGGAAACCCCGAAAGCTTCTTCATTATAATGAGCCCTGGAGGCGCCCGGTGGTGGTGCTCGCGCTCCCTTGCCCACCTACCACTCCTCGGAGGAGGGCTTCAGACCCGGGGTTATTACCTTCCCCTCGATCCCTGCCCCAAAAATGACCCTTAGTCCAGATAAAGCCACCGAGTCTCTAGTTGGGCGCTCAGTCCTCACTATAACCCAGTCTCATCATCCTTTTATTTCCCCTTCCTCTGCCTCGTCTAAGGGAATCCCCAGCCCTAGAACAGTGCCTGGCACTCCATAGGCAACCAATCCATGTTGCTGGATATGAGAAACGAACTGACTCTCGTTTCGAGGACCAGAAATGGGTTGGGTTTCTTATTCTGGCTGTGTGGGCTGAGACAAGTGACTTTCCCTCTCTGAGCTCCAGTCTCCTTATCTATAAACGGGGCAATGAATCCATAACAACCAAGCCCAGGGTAACGCGAGCCCATCCCAGCAGAGTACATGACGTCTCATGCATCCAGTTAGTAATAGGAACATCATTAATAAGGTGTTAGGGTCCCCGCTTGATAGACAGGGCACTGGGACTCAGAACCGGGATGGGACTTACGTAGCTCATGGTACCCGCTTGGAATTGGCCTACACAGGACAGGAGCTTGGTTGTGCCTGCCTTTAAGTTGACCTTCCCAGCCCCCTGGGGCCTTCCCTGAGCGCTCAGTAAATTTAAATTCTACCCCAAAATTATGAGATGGTCATACTAATCATTCATAGTAATAATACCAAGAGCTCCCGTTGAAGCAAAGCCTGTGGCAAAGGGGCTCAGGCAAGGAGCCTAGACCCCTGCCCAGCCAGCAGCTTCTAGTCTGCTCATGGCCCCAACCGGGGCTGGGGTATGCAGAGCAGTTCTGGGCCCCTGGGTTCCAGGAGGGTAAGAGAAGTCCCAACCTCAGATGGGCCTGTCCCATCCATCACAGCTCCCTTCTGTTCTGTCACCGAAAGGGCAAACTCACTAAAGACTTGAACCAGTCCGCCATGATCCCTCCCCCAACGGGGCCAGCCTTTTGCCTCCTAAAATAGCCCAGAGCCACCATGTGCCCAGGGCGGCTCCCCACTGGTTGCAAATCCCCCTGAAATTAAATCCCCATCCTGCCCCAAGCAGGACGGCACCACCTCCTGTCCTGCTGAGCTCCAGGGCTGGCCAGGCTCCCCCCAGTGGAAACCGGGACAGTCGTCCTTCACGGTGACCGAGACATAAATCCCCAAATAATGAGACAGGCGCTGGGAACACAGAACCAGACACAGTGTTAATTGGTTCACTTCTGGGCAGGCATGATGTGGAGGCCTCAGCAGCAGGCCTCGGTTTCCCAGCCAGCAAAATGGGGTGGGGGGCAGTGATGACGTCCTGTGCCCCTGGCTGGGTGCATTTGCTGTGCCCTCTGACCAGCCTCCCACCCAGACCCACCAGTAGCTCTTTCTGACCTGGCCAGAACGCTAACTTCTCAGATGTAAAAGGGAAGAGCAGGGTCCACTCATCCAGGTCTCAAGGTAGGGAGGCCCAATTCATCCCTCCTATGATCTAGAACCATCTTCTTTCCACTAAAACCACACCAAAAGGCTCAGTCCACCTCAGCCTGCAGGAGGACAGGGCAGGGAGGCAGGAGGGCCCAGTGGTGCCTCCCTGCTCCTCGTGTGAGGCCAGTGATGGATTCTTGGACGAGCATGAAGTCCTCAGTTTCTAGTGATCAGGATGAGATTATCACATTAAACTTTAAAAGTCTTTGCTCAAAAAGCAGCAGCAGCAGCAGCAGCTGACACCCTTGACTCCCCCGACTGCCACTGTCACCCTTTCTTGGACCGTGGCCAGATGAGCTCCAGATCCTGGCCACTTGGAGGCTCCACTGCACCGGGCTAGAGGCAGGGGGATGGACAGAATGACCTCTCCTGGCCTGGGCTGCTTCTGCATTGTGGTGAGCCGACACGGGGAGGAGCCAAGGCAGAGGGGTCAGTGTTATCTTGGGGAATGGAGTTTGGAGGGCCTCCGGGGAACCCAAGTAAGTTGGGATCAGGCAAACCTGCACTGATCAGATTACAACTCTGCCACTTACTACCCAGAGCCTGGGAACATGCCCCTTTGCTCCACACCTCAGTCTCCTCATCTGTGAAATGGGAATAACCATGACAATAACAGATAAGAACAGCCCCTGACCCAAGGCTGACAGCTGAGATTAACTAAGACAACACACAGACCAACCTTTTCAAGCTAGAAAGAGCCATGACAGTGAAGGATGACGTTGTTAATTACAGAGGGAAGGACTCCGATCAGACTACAGAACGAACTTCCTCCCAGCTGTGCATTGCAAATCAGTGGGGCAAGAAGAGAGGCCAAGGCACACAGGCCTGGGTGGGATGCCAAAAACATCACGCACGATCCCCCCCGACCCCACCCCGTCCCGGGAGCCCATCCCCATGTCCAGACCAAACCCTTCCCTTCCTGGCCATCATCTTGCCTCCAGGGCTGCCAGCCTGTCCGCCCTCTTTCCCAGTCCGAGGCTGTATCCAACTCGTGTTTGTTGCCAACGCAAAGGAAATTATTTCAGTTCCCTCACCCGGCTTGGCAAAGCTGCCCGGGTTGTATAGGAGAGGCCAGAGCTGGAGAAGAAGCTGGGAACTGGGGGTGCCCACAGCAGGGTGGCCCCCTCCCCCGAATATTGCTTCAATAGCAGCAATCAAGAAGGCAGTCGGCCTACTGGGGGGACTACCCCATACTGCCCCTCGGAGGGAAGGGAAAGGCTGAGGGCCTGGGGGTCCTCACCAGGACCTTGGCTACCTTCCCTCTTACTTAAAGACTTGCATTCAGAGCAGGGCCGGGAAAGGCCCTGACTACCAGCCAGGATCAACCCTGCAGAAATTAAGATCTTTGAATTTTCTTGACCCGCCCTTTATTTCCTGATGCTCTTACTTAGTCTGTTCAACAGAATCCTCCCACTCTGGCCCACCCCACTGGACGTTGGGGCCCGTCCCCTTCCTCAGTGTGAGAGGCTGGATCCAGAAGGATGGAGGCAGGGAGAGGCTAAAAATGACCCTGAGATCCCAAGGTCACCCTGAGCAGGAAGGAGGAAGATGGTGTGGTGGCCCTGGTCTTACCTTGCTGGCCAGGGAGAAGGGCCGGCCACATCAAGGAGTCCTCCCCTCAAATTGGCTGGTGGGCGGAAGCACGCGGCCCTCACAGGCCATGAAGGAAGCCTTTCAAAGGCAGCCAAGAGGTTCCGAGAACACCCCTAGGAAGGGCTGTGTCAACATGTCCCAGGCTCCGCAGGCCCCACATCTGGGCCCCCGGGGCTGCTCAATGGTCTGAGCTGGGAGGCAGTGTGGGGCCTAGGGCAGGAGTCTTCAGACTTTGGGGGAGTGGCTTCACCTCTCTGATCTGTAAAATGGGCCCATGGTATCCACATCATGTGGTTGTTGGGAAAAGTAAGGGACAATGTAGGGAGATGCTCCCTTTGTGCCTGGCAGAGTAGGGGCTCAGGAACTCACGGAATAAACATCTGTTGGACACCAGCCACAAGCCAGGCCCTCCATTCTTCGCCCAGGGGATCCTGAGGGGCTAGGGGTGCCTGAGTGGTTCAGTGGGTTGGGGCCTCTGCCTTCGGCTCAGGTCATGATCCCAGGGTCCTGGGATCGAGCCCCGCATCGGGCTCTCTGCTCAGCAGGGAGCCTGCTTCCTCCTCTCTCTCTGCCTGCTTCTCTGCCTACTTGTGATCTCTGTCTGTCAAATAAATATATAAAATCTTTAAAAATAAAAAGTCCTGAGTGGCTGTTATAGAGCTTTTGATCCAGGAGGATCATGGGTCACGGTCTCTAAGGAGATAACCACACGAGGTCAGGGAGGATGAGTGACCAGGAAAAGCCTCTCTCAGGAGGGAGACAGTTCAACCTAGACCTGGCTGATGTGAGGGACAGGCCTGCCTCAGGGTGCTCAACCTGGAGTCAGACAGGGGCAGCTCTGAAAGCTTCTGATCACTGGACCCCTCCCCAGGGGTCCTGACGGGAAGGGGCTGGGGTGCCACCTGGACCTTGGGATCTTAAATTCTGCCCAGGTGATCCTGATGTGAAGGCAAAGGTGAGAAGCCCTTGCCCTGCAGTTTTCCCAGGGGCCTGTCCATGTGAGTGGGACCTGGGGAGCTTGTCTAGCATCCTGGGCCGGGCCGCAACCCTCGGGGGTCAGATTTAGGGACTGGGGTGAGATCCAGCATCTGCCTCTCTAACAAGCAACCAGGCGATTTGGAAGAACAGGTGGGTCTAGAGACACATCTAGGGGACAAAGTCTGAGCTCCGAGCTTGGCGATGAAAACCCCCCACTACAAACTCCAGCCATGCCCCCATGGGGACAACCCGCTGCTCTGGGACACACTGACCCCTCTCTGCCCTCAGCCTGGGAAATGCCTCTTTTCCCCCAGTAAGGTCCTGAGCGTACTCCTAGGCTGATCATGGAACCCGAAGGGCCCCACTGTTGTGGGTTTGGGATCTGTTTCCTCGCTGCCCTTGACCCCTTGGCCAGAACCCTTGTGCCATTCTGCCCATGCTTCCTGCCCGGCCAGACCCTAGGCTCTCTCACATGGCACCCAGCCTGGCACCCTGCAGGGTATGCCTCATCCTAGTTGAAGGAATACCACATCTACCCCCAGCACAGCTGTCCCCACAGCTCAGCAGGGTTGTGACCTGCTCCGAGGGCTCCTTGCTCCGTCCCTCCTCCTAGGTCTCCTCCTCCCATCTCCTCTTGTGGAATCTGACTTCTTTCTCTCCTCTCCTACCCTTAGCCCTGCCCTGCGGGCCAAGCCCTGGGATGGGAGACACTGCACACTTGTGTTCTCCAAGCCTTGGGCGCGTCCGAAGACACCCCTATCCCTGCTGAAGAATCAGGGTCCCCCCCCCCACTTCAGGGGACTGGCATGGTGGCCACCTCTTTCTTTTGGGAAGCAACATGGTATAGCCATAATGCCTGGGTTCAGTCCTACCTCTGCCGCTTTCTAACTGTGTGATCTCGGCCACCTCTGTGCCTCAGTTTCCCCTTCTGTAAAATAAGAATAAACAGTACCTGTCTTAGAGGGTCACCGTGGGGATTAAATGAGCCAATAGTCATTAAGTGTTCAGCAAACAGGCACACGGTAACCACTACGTGTGTCTGTTAAATAATTTTAGAAACACACGATTCTATGAAGGTGATGCTTCGTCCGTCAGTGATGTGGGTCCTGACAACGCAGCAGGTCTGGGAGGCAGGGATTAAGATTCCATTTTACAGGTGAGGAAACTGAGAACAAGGAGAGGAAGGGACTCCCTGAGCCGACACCCAAACCTCACGTCCGTCTACAGCCCTTGGAGCCTTCTCTCTCCCGGCACCCCCGCACTCCTCACTCCTCAGGCGCCCGGCCTGGCCCAGGTGGGCTCTGTGCCCGGCAATGACAGAGGACCTTTTGTACCCCTGCCCAGGGTCACACCCTGAGCTCAGAGCCACGGCCAGACAAGCACCCTGTGTCTGGGGCTGTTTCACCGCCAGGCCTGCGGTTGTCCTGGCCTCTCCAGCCACGTGCTCTGGCTGGGCGGACATGAAGGCTGCCCCCACCCCTGCCAGTCCCCACCCTCCCCCCAGCCTCAGCAGGGTATCCCTGACCCTCCCTCAGCTGCATTCAGCCAGGAGACAGACTGGGAGGCAGGAGACAGACTGGGAGCCCTTCTTGGTCTCCACCTTGTGCAAATTCTGGTGGCCAGACTCTAAGGTGTCTGGGGCCCCAGAGGAAGGGACAGGCAGGGCTGAAGGGGTGGGGAATGACGTGGTGGTTATTCTGGTTACCCTTTCTGTCTCCCTAATCTTTCTTCAATCTGTTGACTTCTCTTTACGACCTGGACTGCATAATGGCCTTCTCACCAGCCTCCCTGCCTCCACTTCTCCATCTTTTACCTTCCCAGTTTATTCTCCACACATCAGAAGGAGCCTTTAAAAAGCGAAATCCGGGGCACCTGGGTGGCTCAGTGGGTTAAGCCTCTGCTTTCGGCTCGGGTCATGATCCCAGGGTCCTGAGATCAATCTCCACAGCAGGCTCTCTGCTCAGCAGGGAACCTGCTTCCCCCCACCCTCTCTGCCTGCCTCTCTGCCTGCTTGTGAGCTCTCTCTCTGTCAAATAAATAAATAAAAATCATAAAAAAAAAAAAAAAAAAAAGGGAAATCCAGGTACACCTGAGTGGCTCAGTGGGTTAAAGCCTCTGCCTTTGGCTCAGGTCATGATGCCAGGGTCCTGGGTTCGAGCCCCGCATTGGGCTCTCTGCTCAGCAGGAAGCCTGCTTCCCTCTCTCTCTGCCTGCCTCTCTACCTACTTGTGATCTCTGTCAAAAAAATAAATAAAATCTTAAAAAAAAAAAAAAAAAGGGAAATCCGATCATGTCCTTCTCCTGCCCTAAACCTCCAAGGGCTTCTCCCTCCCCTTCCCCTCAGGAGAATCCTTATCCTCAGCCTGGAAGATCTGGCCTCTGACCATCTCCTCCAAACCCTCCTCCTCTTCCAACTCGCTCTTCCACTGGATTCCTCCCATAGATTTACTGAGCTACAAACACACCTCTCCAGCTACGGATGTTACCGGTAGAGCTGACGCTGACAACAGCTAGAACCAGATAAAGGAAAAACTCCTCGTTGACTGAAATGGACAGAAGAACCCAGTGTTGGCCACGGATATTTCTTAAAATTTAAATTCTTCCAAAATCAGATGCATTTACTCAGTCACACAATGGCTGAGACTAAGGTCAAGGAGCCTTCGGTGGATGCCGAATTGATTGATGGAACAAATCTCGACGGCAAAATGTATACAGGAAAAACTCCTCGTTGACTGAAATGGACAGAAGAACCCAGTGTTGGCCACGGATATTTCTTAAAATTTAAATTCTTCCAAAATCAGATGCATTTACTCAGTCGCACAATGGCTGAGACTAAGGTCAAGGAGCCTTCGGTGGATGCCGAATTGATTGATGGAACAAATCTCGACGGCAAAATGTATACAGCACTGATGCCGGTGAAAATAATTTCAGTAAAATTAAAATGGAATTTTGAAAAAACGGGAATGTGTTCAGCCGTACCATATAGAAAAAATGGAAAAGTTGGATCAAGGAATTAAGTTGGGTGAAAAGAGTTGAAACTGGGAACCACTTTCTAAAGAAGTCTTCAGTGCTGGTATGTTTTGGTTTAAAATGTTTGCATTCAAAACATCCTAGGGGTCCAAATGTCCAGGTCACAAGATCCTGTGCCGCTCTGATGTTTTTGTACCCCTCCCTCCCCTGCTCAGGATACTCTGGCCACACTGGGCTCTTTCTCTCCCTGGAGCACCTCGAGGTGCCCCTGATCTTGGAGCATTCTCAAACACTCTTCTTTCTGCCTGGAACAGCGCTCTTTTCCTCCTGGCCCCTACCTTGCCTTCTCATGGCTGATACCAAAAAGCCACCTCCATGAGCTGTCTTCCCTCACCGCCCTCCTTAAGGTGGATTTCTCTCCTGCCTCATTGCCCTCCTCCTTCCTCATTCTGTCTTATCCCCCCCCCCCTTGAATTCCCAGGGCAAGCCTAGGAAGTGTAATACACAGTAGGTGCTCAATAAACATTTGTGAGATGAATGAATAAATCAGTGTCATGGCAGTGGGGGACAGGGGAATGGGCTGGAGCTCACAAGGGGCCTTGGGAGAAAAAAGGGACAGGACAGAGACATACCCTTACCCTTTCACCTCTGTTGCCACCCCTGCCCCCCTTACTCATGATACCAAGTTCCAGAGGAGTCCATAAGCAAGAGAGAAAAGAGAAGACAATGTTGGACCTGCTTTATCCCTGCCCCTTGCCCAGCTTCCCAAGGCCTGGGTCCCTGTGCCAACTGGCCAGCTGCCCCCCAGTTGGGCTGCCCCCCCCCCACCGCCTGGCTCCCACTTTTGGCTGTGGGCTGGGCTATTTGGGGAAACTTCCTGATCTCCCCTCTGGCCTCGCCACCTCCACACCTCATCCTGAAGCCCCGGAATAGTTGTCCCAGCCTCAACCGAGGGACAGCCGCATTCCCAGTTAGCACCCAGATGGTTGAAACCATGTCTAAAAGCTTCTCATGTCCCTCTCCCCTCAGGAGGCTGCTAACTAGGACAGCAGATCTCAGAACGAGGTCACAAGAATGCTACCTGCCCCTACACTCCCTTTCCAACCGGAGGCACATGGGCGGGGACCAGAAGTCCCCGCGGCAGGCCATGGAGGATGGAGGGAATGTGGGGGAGGGTGAGATGTGGAGAGAAGTGGGTTCTGTTTGCTCAGGGGGGCAGCTCTGGCCCAAGCCGAGGAGGAGACCTGGTTTCAAGACTGGACTCTCTCTCAGTGGGGATATCATTACTCTGCAGGTGCTCAGAGGGCAGGACGAGATGATGCTGTACATAGTACAGTACCACAGTCTAGGAACAGACCTCAGGGTCCCAGGGAGATGGTTCTGGGACAGATCCCTGGAGGCCACAAGCCCATCAGAGGACTAGTTCTCTGAGTATCACGCTAGCCCTGACTCAAGCCTCAGCCCTGACAGTGGTTAAGCAGGTGTGCGGACTTCTCCCACTTTCTGAAGACCACCCCTGACATGTTCCTCTTTGGGAATCCCCAAAGAACCTGAGGGGTCCAGTTCTCAATACCGTCTCCAGGTAGTTCCCCTTGCCTTGGTGAGGAATGGGGATGGTGACCAGTATGGCTCATACCTCCCCACCCTGGCCCGTCCTGAGACCAGGAGGGGAGGAAAGTCTGAGGTCCAAGGATGGAGAAGAGGCAGGTGGGAACCTGGGGGAGGGCAGTGACGGTGGTGGGACACGGTAGGCCCCAGGCTGGCCTCTCGCTGGGGCATCTGAACTGGGGAGAACTCTCTGTGGATTCGGTCCTCTCCCCACCCAAGGAAACCTTACTCAAAAAAACAAACAGCCAACATAGCTGCTCCTGTGCAAGAGGCCAAGGCAGTAAGGAGAGGCCAGGCTGAGGTGGGGGCCTGGGGAGAGGGCAGGAGGCAGAGCAGGCCCCTAGCCCTGGGCCGGTTGGCGGAAGTGTTTGGAACAGGGCGGGGAGTATGCTGGTGGTTTGGAGCAGGAAGCTGGGGCCTGGGGTGGGTGCGTTGAGCTTGGCTGCTTCGAGGAAAAGTATCAAGTCAGCCCCACTCTGGTCAGTGCCTTTTCTGAGGGAGACTCCACGTCCCCAACACCCTTCCTTCAGCTCAGATCAACCAGACAGACAAGGGGCTTTCTTCTTTGTGACTCGGAACCCCCAGCCCTTCTCCCCAGCTATGACCGTGGACATTGTGGCTGAAGACCAAGTCTGGGGCCAAAGCCCCCAAGTTCTGAAGTTCCTGACAGAGCAGCTGGGGAAGGTGGGCTGGCATCCGTCCTCTCCAGAACCTGGTATTTCTCCTCCCCCAGCAGTGGAGCGGTCCAGACAAGAGGACAGTTTCGTTTCGTCGCCTTCTATACACCCTGACTGTCCTGCTCCTCTCGGACACGTCCCGAGAGTAAGACAGACAGGGATCGGACAGACACCCACTCAGACTTAGAGCAGAGAGGGAGAAAGGTAAAGACAGAAAGACGGACTCAAGAGATGCCGTTCACTTGGAGACACAGAGCTGAGACAAGGAGAGAGCCTGGGAGAAGTGTGTGTGTGTGTGTGTGTGTGTGTGTGTGAGAGAGAGAGAGAGAGAGAGATAGAGGCAGAGACACACAGAGAAAAAGAGAGAGAGAGAAAGAAAGTCACACAGAAAAAGAGATGGACCCAGAGATAGGGAGAGAAAAGGGACAGAAAGAAATGAAAGGCATGGACGCAGGGGAAGGCCCAAGCAGGAGACCCAGGGACAGATGCACTTAGAAGCCGAGAGGCAGAAAGAGACACACAGAGCTACGCAGGGACAGACGGATGGAGTGAGACTCAGGGGCTGGGGACACTCCAGACAGATTTGGGGGAGGGGCAGAGGAGCCAAGTGTTGAGTCCAGTGAGGTTTGCAGGGAGCCCCAGGAGGGCACTGCTGCTGTCTTCTGTGCCCAGCACCGAAGCTCTGTAGGAGTCTGGCCCCCAGCCACCCCCGAGTAAGCCAACCCTTGGCCACTGGAGCTGGCAGGTCACCCAAGGTGAATGAAAAGTCACCGATCGGGGAGGGTGACATGGTGGCTGTGGTGGAGGCAGGCGGGTAGCCCAGGTGCACGTGTCAGCATGGGCCTGCAGGGGCCCCATCCCTGACATTGCCCTCGGAGCAGAGTTTAGGGGTGTGCCAGCGCGGACAGGGCCATCTGCGAGCTCATGCGGGGGGACACGTGTGCCTGGCTGTGCGAGAGTGTCCGAGGGTCAGTGTGCCTGCGTCCAGCTCCACCAAGTCCTCCAGGGCACCAACGGGGGCCAAGGTGGCAGGTCTGGTCCTCAAAGAGCCCAATCAGAGTTGAGGAGCGTAAGAGATGGCCACAAAAAAGTCCGTGCGTCTCTCTCCTCTGAACAGACGGCGTGTCCAGGTGCCACAGGGCACTCTACTGGAGTCGAGACCAATGTGCTGTTCATTCCCACCAGGGATGACCCCCACTGCCTGGCCAGCTGGCCCCCACATGCTTCTCCAGCCAGAGCCCAAGATTCAAACTTACAGGAGGACCCACATTACAGACCCGCGGGCCCTTCCTGGCTGTGGGCCTCTCTCCCTCCGAGAAGGGCGGTGGGAGGGGTGGTAGGGTCCAGCCCTGACCTCCCCCACTACAGCCTCACAGCCCTCCCCCTCTGCTGCGGCAGCTCGGCTGAGCTCCTGGGGCCCAGAGAGTGTCCACACCCTCCCCGCGCTCAGGAGACAACCGACTCTCTCCCTCTCATCCATTCCCACTTAAGCATCACAGGACATTTGAAAAAAATCTGTCCCAATTTTGGGGTGGAGAATGAGGTCAGTGAGCCCAAGTGGGGACTGCTTGTTAGTGACAGCTGACAGTCTCCATTTCACCTTGAAGCTCCTTTCTGGTCCAGGGGGGTGTGTCCTAAGCCTGGTTTTGCAGGGGTGCTGCTTGACGGGGCTGAGTGAGGCAGGGAATGAGTGAGCAGGAAGGGAATTCATGGAACAGCAGCGTCAGTCGCGGGTGCTGCCAATCCCACTCCTAACATTTGTAGGGCCTGGGGCAGGAGAACGAGTGGGGGCCCACCTATCCAGGACTAAATATTTAAAAGTTAGAAATCAAGCCAACACACTCTCAATGACAACGTGTTCTAACCTCCCATCTTGACAAGGACGCTCTCACAACAACCTAGAAGACCAGGTTCCAATATAGATTTCTCCCACTCCAGGGAGTTTTGCGGGAGAATGACGCTGTGCAGGGAGAGCTCCTTTCTGCACTGCAAGGGACACTGATGCACGTGTGTGGATGCCCAGCCTCACGTCCGGGCTCCGTCCTCATGCCTGGCAAAGAGCTGCCCCTTAGCCGTCATCAGTGGCCCTTCAAGTTCAGGGGAGCCCACGCTAACAACATAACCTGCATTGAGAACCGGCCCAGGGCAGAAGCTTGCACAGGCTGGCAGCAAGCTGGTGACCCTCTGGGCAGGGACCTCCTGAGTCACAGATCTGGGGAATGTGATTTTTTTTTTTTTAAGATTTTATTTATTTATTTGACAGAGAGAGAGATCACAAGTAGGCAGAGAGGCAGGCAGAGAGAGAGAAAGAAGGAAGCAGGCTCCCCACTGAGCAGAGAGCCCGATACAGGACTCGATCCCAGGACCCTGGGATCATGACCTGAGCTGAAGGCAGAGGCTTTAACCCACTGAGCCACCCAGGGGCCCCTGGAGAATGTGATCTTGACGGGGACATACAGCCTCTTCTCCTTGGCCTTGCTGACCCCTCAGCCCACAGGGAGAGGGCTGGCCAGAGGGGGATGCAAGCAGAGCCCTTGAAATCACCCAGTGGGGACACAGGCTCTCCCTCCCCTGCTCAGGTTTAAGGGTGATTACTAGAGCCAGCCTTCCCCAGCAGCCTCCAGAGCTCGGGCCAGGGACTGAAGCTGTCTTTCCATTGGAGGGCAGCTTGGACAATCCCCAAACAGGACTTTTAGTCACTTGTATTATTTATCTTCCTGGAAAAATTTAGTGCAGCTTGATCCCAACTTGTAGATTTCTGGTGGCAAGGAGGGCAGGGAAGTGATGGCAACAGGCTTTTTTTTTTTTTTTTTTCAGTTGGGTCTCTAAGCCACTCTGTTCTCTTAAGGCATAGCCCCAAGTGGGCTCCGGCTGCCAGTGGCCCCTGCCCTGCTGGGCACCCCCCTTCTTCTCCAAAAGAGGAGAGGGGCCCTGGGCAGCCCAGATGGGTCTAGCTGAGATCCAGGGACCAGCAGGGGGCAGGGGCTAGAGGGGTGGTGGTGGTGAAGGGCATTGCTCTCTCTGGCCAAGTTTAAAAAAAAACTCCTCCCCCCCCCCGCCCCCGCAGATCGGCTTTGCTGTCCTACCCAGGAGGGGACACTCATACTTGTTGAGCTCTCACCAGGCGCCAAGCACTATGCTAAGCACCCTCCCTGCATATTCTCATTTAATCCTTGCGGCCACCCCATGAGTTGGGCTCTATTATTATCCCCATTTTACAGGTGGGGAAGCAAATTCAAAGAGGTTAATTAAGAAACTTGCCCAAGGTCACACGGTAGGTACAGGTGATAGAACTCAAGTCTAACTGACCACAACAACCCTGCTTTTTCCACTATAGCACACTGCCTCCCAGAAGCAAGAAGTGAGCACAGAAGCAGAAGGGATGAAGGTCAGATAGGAGAAAGAACTTCCTGACAATGATAGCTTGTGTGGTGGAAAAAGACAACGGAATGGGGAAACTAGACATACACAGGAAGCCCTCCCACCTCCGCTGTATTTCCATCTGTCTCTGGGCTTGGGATGATCTCTAGAAGGTCTGTGGGGTCCTGGCTGGATCCAGAGGGCTCCATCCTGACCTCCCTTTTTTCTACAGTCTGGGGTCCTCTGCTCTACCCCAGCCCAGCACCAAGGCCCAAAGTCTGACTCTCCTTTGTGGCTCTGAGCATGACATCTGAGCTGTCGGCCCCAGACCTCCTCTTCCAGGAAACCCTCCTTGAGTACTAGGAGGCAGAACCCCTTTCCTACAACCCAAACCCCAGCATGGAGCCTACAAATGCACTCGCAGGAAGACTCCCTCCGGTGATCACCTTTTCCACCTGGCTCTGGAACATGAACACAGAAAAGATACAGGCAGTCACCAGGCTCTCTGGGCTCCCCAGATCGTCTGAATGATCCCCGGGCTCCCTCACCCCAACTCACCCACGCATAACACGTATTTGTTACCCAGGTGTAACAAATGATGCGGTTGCCCCGGGCTTACCAGAAAACCTGGGTCCCGGCTCAGCTGTGCACTCTTACCTCGTTTACCCACAGAACAGACGATGTTTGGGTCACCCCCATCGATCCCTAAGGAAAGGATGCCGCACTTGGATGAGGCCCAGAGAACCCAAGTCAGTGAGTGGGTCGTCACCAGGAGCCTTGCAGTCAGTACCCCCAACCTAATGCTCTCCAGAAAGCCACGTGCCTAATGCCCGGCTCTGTCCCTTCTCACCCCTCAGAGCCCACCGGGGCATCAAGGATAACCAGCCGGGATCCTCCAAACTTCTCCAGAGTTTAGTCCCACCCGCTAGCTGCCCAGCGTCCCTGCGCAGAGCCAAAGGGTTGTCCTCGCTGTCCCTTGGGGTCTCCCAGTCTTGAGACCAGGGCACAGGACAGGTGGTGGGGGCTGCCTTGTTCTCCCCGAGCTGCCCTCGAGGTCCTCAGCGTGGACCAGTCCGCGTCGCTGACTTACCTGCAGGGCAGAGACGGAGTCCGCCGCGGCCACCTGCTCTCGCAGCGCTCCGGAGCACGGCGGCTTGGGGCTGGCCGGGGGAGGGGCGGGGCCCGGCTCGGGGGCGGGGTCCGGGAGGGGGAGCTGCGACGGAGCCCCTCCCTGAGTCGTGGTTGGGCCGGGTGGGCGGGTTCATTCAGGTGGGCTGGAAGGGAGGAGAGCTTCAGGGCCACTAGGGAAGGTCTGGAGCTCTGGCTTCTTGAGTGCTAAAAAGGTAGGTTGCCTGCGTCCTGAGGACTCCACGAACCCCCCTGCTTCGAGCAGCCTAGCCCACATGGCCGGGAGGCCGTGGGTCCACATGAAGACGCTTCACCAGAAAAAGAAAGCTTTGGAACCTCTCGCGGCCTGAGATTTCCCTTCCATCCTAGCTCAAGAAAGCTCTCCCAGCCTGGCAAGGTGGGTGCGAGACAAGTCACCCAGTATAAAGTCAGGGCCCCCCATCCAAAGGGCAGCGGCATAGGGGTCCAGACCACTGAGAGGACCATTAGGTGCCCAGGTCGTCTTTAACCTCCATCCAACCCTCCCTGCAACTCTAGCCCCTGCCCCCCCAACGCCAGCTCAAGCCCCTCAGCTGTCACCGTTTAGCCCTGGAATGACAGGCGTCCAGACTCCGTGCGTCCAACGGCATTCAAGGCCACTGAGCTTAGCACCCCTGGGCCCCTGCCCCCCTCCCTCGGCCCCCAGTCGCTAATTTTATTGACCTGTAAAAGGCACGTTGTTGGCAGGGGAAGTGGGAGCAGATGGGTGACAACAGGGAGAACGGAGAGTCCTGGAAACAAGGCTGAGGGACACTGGAGACTAGGAGGAAGACCCCTAGGGAAAGGGATACCCTCTGGGGCGATGGAGACCAGAGAGACTGGAACTGGAATTTCAGCCTCCATCAGACAAGAGACAGATCGGAGAAAGAAGGTGCTGGGGGAAAGAGAGGGCTTCATTTCCCCGTCTACCCCTTAGGCAGGACCAAGGATGTAGCAGGAGGGAAGGAGGTTAGATGGCAGGAAGGACCGCCATCCTACTCTCAAATCTCTGCCCTAGCCCCCTCCCTTCCTCTTGAAGGTGACTCCTGCCTGCTGGGCCTCTTACTACAGAAATAGCCCTTTCCCTGAAGAATCAACCTAGATCTTGCTTTTCTTTCTCTTCTTTCTTGTTAAAATGAGAACAGAAAATTTAGGCCTTTACCACTTCCCCCACTCCCATGCCTATCTGAGCACCATGCCTGCGGTCCTGGATCTCAGCCTCTCCCCAGCCCGGGGAGGTGACCTGGGGGTTAGGGGAAGACAGAGGGGGCGCTGCTGGGGTTGGAGCCTCTAAGGAGGTGGAGGGGGTGGGGGGGGGCGGCTCACCTTCTGGATGGCTCTCAAATTTAAACTTGTGATGTGCTCTCCAAATAATGTTACATGGGAACCATAAAGAGGGGTGGTTAAAAAACAAAACAACTTTAACATTAAAAATAGACCACAAAGCAGATCAGGGCTGGGGAGGGGTTACTTGGGAACAAGGAAACTTTTAAGGGTGATGGCTACGTTCATTATTTTGATTGTGGAGGATAGGTTAAAATTTATCAAGCTGTACGCTATGAATATGTAGTGTATTTTATGTCAATTATACCTCAACAGATCTATTTTTTAAATACATCTTTTTTTTTTTTTTTTTAAGATTTTATGTATTTGAGAGAGTCCAAGATAGCAAGAGAGATGAGTGGGGAAGAGAGGAAGAAGCAGGCTCCCCGCTGAGCAGAGAGCCCTAGGTGGGGCTTGATCCCAGGACCATGAGATCATGACCTGAGTTGAAGGTAGACACTTAACCAACTGAGCCATCCAGGCACCCCACCACATTTTTTCTATAGCAATTTTCTACTAGTTTATTTTCAATTTATGAGGAGCCTCAAAAAATAGAGGGGAAGGAATGTTAAGGAGTCAAGGGAAACTGTGTTCATTGCTAGTAGAGTGTGGACAGCTTCCTGCCTCTGTTTCCTCTCCAAACCCTGCCTCTATCCAGTGCATTTGAGTATCTGTGGGTGTGAGGGGGGCTTGGGGGCGAGCTGTGGTCCCCGAGTTGCTTCCTCAGCGTGGGAGTCTTAGCCAGCTTGGGCGCCCCAGGTTCCTCTGTGGCTGGCTGGTCAGCATGGCACCCCCAAGCTGATGACTCAGGCTGGAGGGGCTGGGCCCCAAAATTTGCCAGGGGAAGACAGTGGCTTCTGCGGACTCTCCTGCCCCCTGCAGGCGGAGGTGGGCACTTCAGTGACAAGGGGCTCATTCCAAGGAGAGGTCTGCCAGGTTCTGGGTGCAGTGCTGCAGGTAGTCAAAGTCAGGCACTGGGAAGGGCACGCGGGACCACTTCTTGGCCTGGACTCTCCCTCGGGGCGTCTGTAGAAGCATGCTGCGGACCCGGAGCGCCGGCAGCTTCACCGACTTGTAGATCATCTGCAGACCCCAGGCCTGAGGGTGGAACAGGGAAGGCTGGGCTGGGGTCACTGTCCTCAGACTGGGCTTCTCTCCTCAAGGTGGGGGATCTGTGAATGCACGGCCTGTGTCTCCCACCTCAGAGCTGTCTCCGCAATCACATCGTGGGCTCCCTAAGCTAGCAGTTCAACCCTTCTCCTCCAACTGGGGGCTCCTGCAGTGGAGCAGGAGGGTGTCCTGATGGCAGAAGGCTGGGCCTCCTCTCTCAGACTAGGGATTCTGAAGACTGGAGTTGAGGGCTGAGGCCCGAACACTTACCTCCCCACAGTTCCTGCAGTGAATGGTACCCCCAGGCTTCCAGTCCTTGAAGGTTCTGTCAATGACCACAGCCCCCCGGGAGACACTGTAGTAGATCCTGGAGAGGAATGGGAGTCAGTCCTCATGCCCTCCTGCTTGCTGGGCCTCGGGCTCTTCTGCCGGCTAAGAGGCACAGAGACTCCGCAGGCTCTTCTGCCGGCTAAGAGGCACAGAGACTCCGCAGAGCCTGGAGCTCTGCCCTCCGGTAAGTTCTGCCTGTGCGGCCTCATTGCGTGCCCTCTGCTTGGGCTCAGGCCTCAGCACTACACACCCAGATGATTCTAACCACCCCACCCCCGGTGCCTCTACCGGCTCCACCTTTCCATCCCAATTCATCACATAACTGCCAGGGTGACCTTCTAAAAATGTAAATCTGACCTTGACACTCCCTTGCTCAAAATCCACCCAAGACTCCTCTCTGCCTGTGGGAAAAAGGCCAGACTTTCAGGCCTGAACTTCACGGCTCTCCCCCTGCCAGCCTGTCCTCTTCGGGGTCTCAGCCTTCACGGTCCTTCCCACACGAGCCAGCCAGAGGCAGTGCTCGCAATCATCCCTGCCTCAGCTCATCCCCCCCCCCCGCCAGCCTGATCCGTCCTACAAGAACTCGTTAAAATGCTGCCTCCTTAAATGAGAGGACCTGGTGTGCAGAACCTTGGCCCAGGGGCCTGGCACACAGGGGCTCCCTAGTAAATACTTAATTAGCGGATGGATGGATGGACAGATGGAGGATGGGGGAAGGTTACCCTCAAGGGGACAGAGGATGAGAGGGTGATGCTTCAGGGACAAGCAGCCCCTCTGTCTTCAGAGTAGGTGGGACTGGATGGGGAGGTGGGTGGGGAGCCCAGTTCGTGGCCTCTCAGCATTTGGTGTCCTGAACGGCAGTGCCTGCCCAACCACCCAGTGGCCGTGGGAACCCGGACAAGTCACTCTGCCTCTCTGAGCCTCTGTTTGCTTACATGCGAAATGGGGCAGTGATAAAACCTGTCCAGCCAGCCGCTTGAAAATACGGACTCGGTACTTGTCAAAAATGCCCTTTCAGCTCCCAAAGTCTCAGGGCACGGTCTGGATGGGAGGCGTTCTCCGTCCCCCACCACGCCCCTCCCTCCCTCTCATCCTGCCAGCCCCTTCCCCTGGCCTCACGAGAAGTTGGGGTTCACGTTGACGTGGTGGGCGTCCTCCACCTTCCGCAGGTCACTCCCATGGCCCACAGCCACCATGCAGTTGACACAGAGGAGCTGCACCTCCTCGGCCGAGAACTCCTGCCGCTGACTCTCCCGCTGGGCTGCCCGGGCCGCCCGCTTGACCAGAGCGCCCCGCTGCAGGTCCCGGATCTGGGGTCAGAGGGGACACCAGGCAGAGCTGGGGCCTCACAGGCCTGACCCCTGGAACACTCTCAGGGTCTAAGGGCTTCCCGAAGAGAAGGGACTTCCCTCCACCCTCCCTGGAGCTTCGAGAAGCAGGTCTGTGGAGAAAAAGAATAGGGACCAGGGGCAATGCTGGGAGCAGGGACAATGCTGGGAGTAGGGCGAGCTCTGTTGCCAAGTCTCTGCCTCCTCTATGGAGGATTTTGTGCAAAGCTGCTTCTTTGACTGTAACATGGGGCATCACTAATAATTATGCTGGGATGGTAGGGATCCACAGGGACCGTCCTGGGTGAGGTTGGACAATGGTGACCCTGCCTCAGGGGAAACTGATTTAACTCCTGGTTCTGGGCTTATTTTGTGCACATGTCTTTGTTTGTTTCCCCCAGCCTGGGGCCAGAAGTGCTGTAAGGCAGCCCTCACAGATACATGGTGACATGGCATCTTGGAGAAGGGTCATTGCCTTCCCAGGAAGCCCCAGCCTTGGCCTCTACCCTCCCTGCCATTCAAACGTTCCCAGGCGGGCCACATCAGTCCCCAGGAAAGGGGGGGGGGACAGGGGGCTTGTGTGTGCCCGTGCAGCCAGAGGCCTTGCAGGCGGAGTGCCCTCAGCCCCGACCCCAGCCCGCACGGTGTGCAGACCACCCAGACCTTGGCCTGGTACTCGGCCTCGTCCATCTCCTGCACGGCGGCCACAGCCCGCTCCATCAGCCTCTCCAGCACCTCATTGGTCAGCTCCCGCCGTAGCTCCCGACTGCCTTGGGTTGCCACAAATGAGTATTTGCTCTGACCAGCCCGGGCGCGGCCCCTGGCCTGAGGGAGGAGATTGGGCGCCGCCTTGAGTGGGCCTGTGGTCTCACGAGGACCTTTGAGGGCTGTTGGCAACACAGGGTTTGCGCACCTGGACCATGGAGATCTCGTTGGTCAGGAGCCCGTAGCGCACCACCACGTTGCACTGGGGGATGTCCAGTCCCTCTTCCGCCACACTCGTGGCCACCAGGAGGTTCAGGGTGCCAGTCCGGAACTTCCGGATCACTTCTTGCTGGTCTCTCTGGGGTGGGGGAGGAGCAAGAGGATGGGCACCAAGTGGTTTGCCTGCCTCACCTGCCTCACCTGGTTCAAGAGTTTGCCCCTTTTCCGAGGGAGCCTGAGTCTCCACCGCTACCCCCAGCATCTTGCCCGTCTTGCCAGGTGACCGACCACCTAACCCCTGCCTCCCCTACAGACTCTTAAGGGCCTGCACCTGTCTATGGTAGGAGGTAGCAGGACCTATTCTTCTCCAGCAAGGGACTCCAGACCTCTGATCCTCTGTCCTGAAGATAGCACTTACCTCCTTCCCTGCAGATTCCCCAAGTGTCAGCCTCTCTGTGCCCAGGGATCCCCAAACGAGGAAAACCCTCAGTACCGGGGATCTCAGAGTGCACCCCTCTCCCCCTGTTCTCTGCCTTCTGCCTGGGGAAACCAGGCCGCCACAGCTCCGTGAAGACTCTACCCCACCCCTCTCCCCTAAGAACTCCCCCAGTGCCGGCTCCTCTCCTCAAAGCCCACACCTGGGTCATATGGGTGTTCTGGCTACTGTTCCCTGCCCCGATCAGCACGTCAGCCCTGATGTCCATGGTCTTCATGCCCGGCTGCTGCTGGAGCCAGAGCAGGAGGGAGTGGACGCTCTGGCGGGTCTGCATGAAGATGATGCCCCGGGGTAGGTCGTCGCTGCCCCCAAACTGCTCCCGCAGGATCTGTTCTAGCGTCTCCAGTTTTGGGTTCTCCGGGCTGCATGTTGCCAGGTGGGCCAGCTCATTCTTGTAATCTGCCAGAAAGGCCCAAAACAGAGGCACAGGCATCAGGCCTGGAGGTGGGCAGGGCAGGGCGGGAGAGGGTGTGGCTCACAGGGACAGGAGTAGAGGGAGCCCGAAGCTATCTGTTCCTGATTCCCCCGGAAGGGCCCCAAGACAACACTCAAGGACACGCTCTGCCCCCCGACCCAGCCTGACACCAGGGGCCTACAGTACAGAATTCTTTGCAGACACATCTCTGACCTCTGCTGCCCAGGATGAACTCAACCTCAGGTGTCTCTGTTCAGAAAGGTCCTTGCCCCGCCCCTCAGGCTTGCTGAGGCCTCTTGCCTTAAATGCCACTCGCTGACCACCTCCCTTTCCCAGCTTCAAGGTATCACAACACCCCAGACCTTCAAGAGACAGTCCCCCCAACTAAATGAATTCGTTTTCATGTCTATACAAACCTTTAAAAATGAGGGCATACATCTTTTGTCCTATCCAGGTCCTTGACTCTCGGTTAGAAAAACAGGGCCCCAGTACCCTCGTTGGCCCCTTGCCACCCTGCGCTGGCGTCGGGGTCCCGTCTAGTCCAGTTCCCGCGGGTCTCACCATCAAACAGCGCCAGCAGCCAGCGCTCGGCCTGCAGGATCTGGGTCTTCGTGGCGCGCTCCTTGTCGTAGAAATCCCGCAGCGAGTCCAGGGCGTCCACAGCACGGACCGTGTCGTGGATGAGCAGCGCATCGTTGTAGCGCCGCAGGTGAAGAGCGTAGACCCGGCGCTCCTGGAGCCCGGCCTTGGCCGCTGCGGGAGGGATGGAAAGGCCTCAGGGTCTGAGCAGCCACGACCCTCCAGGCCTTCTCCCGCATTAGACTCCGCCGCCCCGCGCCCCCTAGGGGGAGCTCCGCCCCGGCAGGTCCCAACCTCCAGGCCCTCCGCGCCCACCGCCCCCCTTACCAGCCTGGCTCAGCTCCACCACCTGCTGCTCGTAATTCTGCGTCCCGAAGTCCCGGCTCAACTCGAGCATCTCCAGGCGGTTGTGGATTTGGTCCATGAGTTTCTTCAGTGTGTCCCCAAATGGGTCCTGGAGGGGAAGAGGGCGTGAAGGGATTCCCATACACCTGGGGAAGAGGGTGCAGGGTGCAGCCTCGAGCACCCAGTGGGGGAGCTGATCTGCGCTTGAAGCCGCATGGCTCCTGCTGCCAGGTCGGTGTTTGAGAAGAGGGAGCTCAGAGAGAAGCCTGCCGGGATATGGAGTCCCAGCTGGAGGCTGCGGTCCTCCAGCTACTGCGTGCCCTTGACCTCTGACCCGGGGACAGCAATGTCTAAGTCCTTATGCAGCCCTTGTCCTAGCAGACGCCAGACAGTGTCCACACCACAGGAGAAAGCCTCAGCCCTAGGTGTAGGGCCGGAGGTGTAGGGTTTGCAAAGCATTCCACAGGGTCTCTACAGATGCCCCAGAAGGCATCAGGGAGTCAAACAAGAGGCTGTGGGCACCGGCTGGAGCTTCCCCATTTCACACAACCGACAAATAGAGGCTCAGAGAAATAAGCAAGTACCCGGAAGTCCCAGAGCTCCAGTGGGTGGAGTCAGAGCTCAAGGCCAGGTGCCCTAACTTCACACCAGATGCCCCCCCCCCCCTGCCCCACTCACCTGGGTGCGCCTGTGGCAGAGGTTGTACTGTTTGCAGGGCTGAGGCCTGAGCTCCTGCAGCTGGGGGCGGTAGGTCTGCGGTGACATGATGCGCCATGTGTCCAGGTTGGCACAGAGCTGGGTAAAGACAAAAGGGTTCACTCGAATGGGGGACAGTCCTGTGAGGACAGTGGGCGGAACTCTGAGACTGGTGAGGTCCCAGCGGCCCTGGAGCAGGGCCACCGGAAGTGGGGATTCACTTCCTCAACAAATATTTATTGCTCGCCAGCTCTGTGCCCAGGGCTGTTGTAGGTAGCGGGGATCCAGAGAATCTTATTTTGGAGTTGGGGAGACAGATGATAAACCAGTGAAGCTAGCAGAATGGGAGGGTTTCGGGCAGTATTAATGAGCTCTGAAGACAATAAAATTGGATGGCTTGTTAGGGTGCAGGGGAAGGTTCTGAGGCGGTGACATTTAAGCTGTTCCCTGAGTGACAAGGAGGAGCCAGACAGGTCAAGTGCAGGGGGAAGGGCATTCAGGGCAAAAGGAAGAGCGAGTACAAAGGTCCTGAGAAGGACCTGATATGCTCAAGACCAAGAGAGAAGGCTGGTAGAGTAGGCGTGAGGGGAGGGTGCCAGAAACAAGGTTGGAGAGGCAGGCTGGGTCCATGGAACTTTTGTAAGCCACGATAGAGACGGCAGAGTCTAATCTACTAAGCACAGTGAGAAGCCACTGGAGGCTGGAGCTTGTGTGCCTGGGAGAGCCTGGGGAGGGCATGGGGCAGGTGGCGGGGGTGGTGGGTTCTGGTAGGGGCAGGGCCACGGGGGCCAAGCTGACCTGCAGGATGTGGTCGATGGCTCCCTTGAGCGTGGAGGCCCCGCCAGTGCCTGGGGAGGCTGTGAGCCCCAGCACCTGGGGCAGGGGCCGTGTCCTCTGGAGTTTATGCTCTAAGTACCGGCTCAGGATGACATTGTAGACAGTGTCTTTGTGCGTGTGGTGACACTCATCCACCACGAGCAGGGAGAAGGCTGGGGACATGAGGGGCAAGGCTGTGACCTACACCCGCAAAGCTCTTCCTCCCCCATAAGCTTTTCTGAACGCAGCCCCCACAGGTCATTTCTCTCCTTCCTCCTTTCTCAACTTGCACCGGGGCTCCGGAGAGCAGCCTAGGCAGGGGTGACTTATCTTCATTTTACACATTAGTAACTGAGGCTCAGCGGGGGTGGTTCGGGGGACTTGCCGCAGATCCCACACCATAGCCAGGCTGACTTTCCTGAGGGTGTATGGTGAATGGGGAACCCCTCACTCCCACCAAATGTCCCGCAGCTTTACTGGAAGGGGTGTCCTGGGGGCAGCAGGTAGGCTGCCTCAGGTGTGTACCCTTGGCCCTCACTCACAGCCCTCACCATTGAGCTCCACGTGCTCCTCCTCCTCGGGGCTGGTCAGCGCCATCTGGAGAAGCTCCGCTGTGCAGATGATCAGGTCATGGCTCCGGGCCAGGTGGCCAAAGCCAGCTCGTGGCCCCATGTCCCCGCTCAGGCTTATAATGGCCCAGCGTCTGTCCAGCATGCGACTGAACTCCTCACAATGCTGGCTCACCAGGTGCACCTGTGGACGGAGAATGAGGTGAGGGCAGGAAGCTGGATGGGCGGCAAGGTGACCCCCCCCAGGACTGGGCTGGGGACAGGAATGGGAGAAAAGTCAGGTGAGCTTAGAGGTGGCCACAGCAGCCCCGGAGTTCCTGACGGGCTCTGGGGACACCTGAGGAGCTGAGACCCCGCCGAGGGGAGTGTGGGCTACTCACCCTGTTGACTAGTACCACCACCTTGGCTCCGTCCACAGTCTCCAGATGCCTCTTGGCCACGTACGCAGCTGCCCGGGTCTTCCCAGCCCCCGTGGGCAGCCACACGATGATATTCTTGCCCTCCAGGGCAGGCATGATTACCTCCCACTGGTAGGGTCGCAACTCCATCTTGAGAATGGAAGGAGACTCTGACCCCTGGCCCACCCAGCCCCCTCCCAACTCCCAGTCCCCCCCCCCGCCCCCCCCCAGCCCAGTCTGGGGCCCGAGACCACCCCATCCCTGCTTGAGGGAGGTGGGGCAGGGCAGGGAAGGGATCTACCTGGAACCTGATCTGGCCAAGACAGGAGGCAGAAGTAACACAAACTCTACCTGACTTCTGCCCTGTCGGGTTTTATCTGCAACACCTGCCAAGGCTGCCGAGGCTGCCTAGGCGAGGGCCAGCTTAGCTTAGCCGGATGCCGACGCCCTTGCCGATGCCGGTGCCCCTGGGCTGAGTAGAAATCGGAAAACAGAAACTGAAACTGAGGGAGGAGTCAGCTCCGGCAGAGTTCAGCCTTAGGAATCTCCCTTCTCCCTTTCCCCTTTCCCCCTCCCCCAGCAAAGCTGCAGGAAAGTACCCTTTCACTCCTCCTGGGTCCTGCTGGTCCCTTCCCCAACAGCGCAGTCTCAGCCACCCAACCCCGACCCCACGTCTTTCGAGCCAGCTGTAACCATGTACACCCAGTCCAAGGCGGCTGGGTGGAGACTGGGACCCCTGCAGCCCCCACACCTGGACCAGGAGCAACCAGGAGCAGGGAGAAGTGGGGGCTGCAGCCCACAGGTGCCATCACTGCAGAGGCGTGGGACTAGGCAGGAGGCTGGTGGGGGAGGGTAGCCCCTGCACCAGTGGAATTTTTCAAGCGTGTACTTATTTGAGAGAGAGCACGTGCCAGAAAGCAGGAGCAGGGGGAGTGGCAGAGGAACAGGGAGCAGCAGTCTCCCCGCTGAGAAGGGGGGGTTGATCCCAGGACCCCCGGATCATGACTAGAGGGGAAGGCAGACACTTAAGCGACTGAGCCCCCCCAGGTGTCCCATCCATCTGAGCTTTAATAGGTCCATTTCTGCAGGAGGTCCAGGCAGGAATGGGGTCAACCTGCCAAGGTTGGGGGACCCTACCAAAGAAACAATCACACAGAGGAAAAAAAAAAAGAGCTTTATTGTTCCCTCTGAGGGATTAATGCCAGGAAATGAATGGTCCCGGGACCCCCACTCCTGGGGGACAGACAGAACAGTGCAGGGTGAGGGGAGAGGCATGGCCCCTCCAGTCCCAGTTGAACTTCAAACACTGAAGCCCCTCCCTCACGCTAAGATGTGCGGTCCCCACCCTCAAGGAAACAATGGGCTGGGTCAGGCCCAGGACTCCAAGACTCCACGGCTCAGTGGGAACAGGGCTGGGGGGCCACTGGGGCCGGTCAGGGCTTATCCTCTAGCCAGCAGCCACTTGGGAGGGCCTGAGCCCCGGACCCAGGAGACCCCTACCCAAGGTCAGATACAACGAAAGCTGTGTGTGCAGGCAGGGGGCACCCGCAGTTCCAGGAAGGGCCGCAGGGCTGGGGGCTGGAGCGTCTGGAGCGTCTGGAGCTGAGAGGCACCAGGCCGCCAGGGCCGCCTCCTGGCCATCGGATCAGAACCCGAAGTGGAGACATTCCAGGTCAAGGCTGCGGTCCAAAGCCAGAGACTACTTGTCAATGAGCCCTCCCTCCTTGAGCTTGAAGTAGAAGAACTTCTCCAAGGCGCTGGCGCAACGGCAGTACTCGCTGTCCGGGGGGTTGTACTCGCGGCAGTTGGCGATGACCCGCTGCAGGTCGGCCACGAAGAGCTTGCGGGTGACGTAGTAGCGGCTGCGCAGTCGCTCGGTCATGGTCTTCAGGTCTGGGGCGGTGGGACGTAAGGGCACAGCTTTAGGAGGCTGGGGAGGGCAGGGCCGTGGGGCCCAGGGAGGTTTGGGGGCAGGGGCAGGTTGGGGGAGCAGGAATGGAGCGTCCTCACCGATAGGGAAGCGGATGACCTCGTAGTAGTCAGGGGCTTCTGCCTTCTTCACAGGCTCCATAAAGGGCCAGGCACTGGGGTGTGACTAGAGAGGAAAGTCGAGCTGGAGCCAGGCCCACTGTGCCCTCCGCCCGGCTTGTGAGTACCACCCACCCCAGCCACTGGCGCAGGTGCCCCCAGAAGGGAACCTGGTCACCCCACCTTGATCTGGGCCAGCAAGTTTTTGAGGGTTGTGTAGAGCTGGTCTGGATCCTTCAGCTCCTTCCTGGGGCAAGAGATGCCATGTCTGAGGCCCTGGGTCCTTCTGCCTCCCCCGACACCCGCCTCCTCCACACAATACTCACCCCTTCTCCTTCCCCAGTGGTTTCCAGCCCGTCTCTCCTGCAAAGTAGGGAGTGGGGAGAGCATCCCTAAGAATTTGAGAACACACCCCCAGTAGGGTGCCCCTTCCCCCACCAAGACCCCTGCTCACGAATGCCGGGGACACTCTCCACGGGGATCTGCCTCACTCCCTCCTTGAAGCAGCTGAGCCCGGGGTACACCTTTCGGATCTGGGCCTGTTTGCGCTCAATCAGCTTCTTGATGATCTGAGGGAAGGCAGGGTCTGAGAGGCCAACTCCAGCCCCAGCAGCAACCCTCCCCGGACCAGAGGCAGAGGCCCTGCCCCTGAGCCCAGGCACCTCACCTCCTAACTTCCCTGAGAGGCAAAGCAAGAACCAAGATCCTGGCCCACGCCCACCTCACAAGTGCACATACGTGTGGCACATATCCACACACGTGTGCTCACCCCCCCCATGCACGTGAAAAGTCCCAGGGCTGAGTGCGTGCGCACGCGCACACACGCACACACACCTCCTTCTGCTTTTTGATGATGTGAGACAGCTCCGTGTAGGGGATGCGGGGATTCAGCTCACACTCCATCAATGTTGCACCCTCATAGTCCTTAATATAGCCCAGGTAGCGGCTCTTGGGCACTTTGATGTCCTTGGAGAAGCCCTAGGGAGTGGACAGTCACGACCTGACCCACCAGCAAGGCCCTTCCAACTTGAATCACCCTTCCCCCAGAAGCCCCCTGAGGGGCCGTGCAGACCATGTCCCCTTCTCCCTGGTTCCCGGATCACCTTCTGTGGTAGCTGGTGTGCAGGCGGGGGGCTCTGTATTGTGTGGGCTCAATTAATCTGTCCCTGGGAAGGCTCTAGGTCAGCTGCCCTTCCCAAACCACCCTCAAGAGTCTCCCAGCTCTTCCAGCCTGCCTACAGGTCCCTACTCTTCACTGGGGCAGCAGCGGGAGGCAGGCAGCTGGGCACGGAAGACTTCCCTCCCATCCCCACCAGCAGGCTGGACAGGATGACCTCTAGCCCCAGGCAGCAGGCAAGTGTGGGCTGAGGCAAGGGTCACCTGCTTTTTGAAGTAGCCGATGGCATACTCGTCAGCATAGGTGAGGAAGTAGAGGATGTTGTGTTTGATGTGATACTCCTTCAGGTGGTTCATCAGGTGAGTCCCATAGCCCTGCGGGGGAGGGGAGCAGGGCTTAGTAGGGGAGCCTCGAATGGAGAGAGCAGACTGCAGAGGAGGTAGGGGCAGCCAGGGGACCCGGGACAGGGAGGAGGAAAGGCAACTGGCAGAAGAATGGGAGATTGTGGGGAGAAAGTGAGGGACACTGGGTTTCTAAGCGCTTACTCAGGGCCTCGTGTGGTGCCTGGGACTTTACAGACCGCCTCTCGAGTCAGTCCACGAGGTGAGTATTTTTATCTCCATTTCCCAGAGAACAAAACCCCAAGAAACCAAAACCTGCAACCCAACTATGTTAACGATGTTAGGAAATGTGTCCGAAGTCAACCAGCCAGCCATGGTAAGGCCAGGACTGAAATCCCAACCAGGAAGTTGCGCTCCCCATGTCACTGGTTCCCAGTTCCTGGGCCTCAGCGTGAGGGGGGAAGGGGAAGAGGAATCACAAGGGCCCTACTCATTTCAAATCTGAACCCTAAAGAGAGAGTATCTCCCATACATTTCAAGACCCAGTGGCACCATGCAAATCTGGCTTACAGAAACCAGGAGAAGTGGGAACCCTACCAGGTTCTGTTATGCCAACTTAAAACAGAACCCAGGACTATCACCCAGCACCAGGCTAGTGTAAAAACTAGTAACTCCTCAGTATATGTGAATTTTCCGGTGTTGAAAGAAATTCAGGTTCATTTAAAAGTGTTATTGGTAGGGGTGTCTGGGTGGCTCAGTCGGTTAAGTGGCCAACTCCTGATTTCAGCCCAGATCACGATCTCAGGGTTGTGAGATCGAGTCCCACATCGGACTCTACGCTCAGCAGGGAGTCTGCTTGAGATTCTCTCCCTCTGCCCCACCCCCTGCTTGTGTGCTTATGCGTTCACTCACTCTCTCTATATAAAATAAATAAACCTTTAAAAAAAGAAAATAAGAGCATTACTGGTTTGGGGACTCTAAAGTGTTTTCTTAAGGCAGTTACAAAGGACAACCGCCCCCTTGTGGGGCTGGGAGGAACTGGCCGGCCACTGAAAGAGGGACTGGAGACTGTGGCTTCCCTTCTGTGCAGACTGGGGCTGGGGCCAAGGCACTCACCTTGACCTGCTCATTCGAGGTGACGGCACAGAAGACAATCTCTGTGAAGCCCTGAGTGGGAAACATGCGGAAGCAGATCCCACCGATGACCCGCCCGTCCTTGATCAAGGCCAGAGTCTTGTGCTTCCTAAGGGGAGAGGGGAAAGGTCACGGCCCCTACCTGGTCCCCAAATGCCTCCCAGGTCCCTAGAGCCTTGGAGGCCAGGGCTGTATTCAGAGCCGGAAGCGGAGGAGCAAGTATTCCCACAGGCTGGGGACGGGCATGGTGCCTGGGGCTGGGGCCCTTGTGGGGACGCACGGGTCAAAGACGAGGCGGGCGATATACTCCTTGGGCATGCGTGGCAGCTGGTGGGAGAAGACGTTCTGCAGCCCCACAAGCCAAAGCAACACCCGCCGGTTGGCCTTGGGTGTCAGCGAGTTGCCGATGACATGGAACTCGATGATGCCGCGGCGCTCCTCCAGGCGGGCTGTCTCGTCCCGGGCTGCGTTGGCCGACAGCAGGCTCGTCTGGGCACCAGAGGAAAGGGAGTGAGCTGCGGCCTCTGGCCGGTGAGCCCCCTCCCCACACTATGTAGGGAGCCAGGCTGCCCACCTCAGGCCCCAGCATGGCAGCGGGGTCTGTGATGGTGAGCATGACCTCATTGACCAGCTCCATGGGGATGTCGCCCATGACGCGGAGCCGCTTGGCATCCTCCAGGGTCAGGTTCTCTGGGAGCTTCCTCTTCTCACCTGCTGGGGAAGGTTGGCAGGGTCTCCGGTGGACAGCAAGAGAGGTTAGGGGGGCCAAATGAGAGTCAGGGGTCAGGGGTCAAGTACGCACCTGGCATGGGCTCAGCCCCTCCGGAATCCAGGCTCAAGGAGCTGTTGCTGCCCCCACCCATGGTGGGGCTGAAGAGGGGGGCGCTGGGGACAACTGCCGTGCTGACTGTGGCTGAGAGGGAGTGAAATCAGGGATGGGGGGTGGTCAGAGGTGGTGGTAGGTCCCCAAAAAAGGATTCCCCAGACACACCCTCCTGCATGTCCCCACTGCTGCCATCCGCAGTGCTTCTTCCCGGCAGAGGGCTGAGCTCTGCTAGGGAGGCCAAGCCAAGAGCCTGCAGAGCCTGCTGGGGCACGTACCCGGCCTGGGCACCAGCTGCGTCCCCTCTGAGGGCGGCATGGTGAAGCCAGACTCCCAGATCGGAGAGTTTGCCCCATAGATCTCCTCCTCCAGCATGGACAGGAATCTGTGGGGAGGGTACAGGCTGTCTCACAACTCTGTCCTCCAACCAAGGCAGCAGCCTGGACCAGACGTCAGAAGGACTGGAGGCAGGTTGAGAGACCCAACTATCATGGAATTAGGAGCCGAAGAACGGAGACAGCCTTCAGACTAGGGGAAAACACAGTCCTCGGCTTCTTGGGAGCCCCTAGTCAGAGGCAGAACAGGACAATCTAGACAGAGAACAGAGGCGCAGCCTACCACAGTGTGTGGCACACAGGGACAGGGTCTGAGCTGGCGCCTTCCTGAGCTACGTGGGAAGTGCACAAGTCACCCTGGGTCTCAGGATCCTCTCCTGCCCCCTCGTAGTCCCAGCGGGCGGCAGAAGGGGGGCTGAAAGGCCTGCATTAGTCAGTGGAGGCTTCTTATACCGGGTAGCTATGAGCCAGGTTTAAAACGGGAGGAAAGTATAGCAGAACAGAGGAAAATCTCACAGATAGGACCACGACGGGAGTGGAAATCGGTTTCCCCTCAAGCGTAAGCTCTGGTTTCTCGGCGCACTGTGCTTCTGAGGCTGTGTCCAGGCCCCATGGGAAACAATGAATCCCATCTACCAGGGGCGTGGACAGGGGTCAAGTTAGCACACGGGCCATGTCCCTGCCATTCCCAGACTAGTACACGCAAAGGCAAATGCCGGCAAGTCACAACTGGGCCCCAGACAAGTCTGCCGGGTAGACACCCAGATCCCAGAAGCCTCCTGGAGGAGAAGGAGACCACTCCAGGAAGCCTTCCTGGAAAAAAGGGGACAACAGGGAGGATGTGAACTTGGGGCAGATCCTGATAGGCCAGAACAAGCCTTACTTTGGGAAGTGGGTGAGGATGAGGGTCCTCTTCTCAGGCACCAGCTTGTCCTTCTCCACCCGGAATTTCTCCAGCAACTGCCGCCGGGTCACCGTGAAGATGGAGCGGAGGAGGCTTCGCCCGAAGATGTGAGTGGTCTCGTAGCGGGGGAGGCTGTCGCAGCTCTGGGGCACATGGCAGTAGCAGAGCCACCTGTGGGCAGCAGGGAGGTGGGAAGGGAGAACGGGGGTGCTGGACCCAGGCTGGGCCTCCAGGCCTCCCCCACCCCAACGCTGCCCCTGCCTGGGCCTACCTGGTATAATTGACCTTGTAGGTAGCCACGTCCTCGGCCTGAGACCGCTGCCGAAATTGGGCAGGCGTCTCAAGCTTCCAGTAGTTAAGGCAGAGCAGGAACATCTTTGAGAGCTCAAACATCGTCTGCCGCTCCCGAGGAGCCAGGTGACTGAACTTGTACTGCACGAAGTTCAGCACACCCTGAGAAGTGGGCAGGGCACAAGACCAGGAAGGAGATGTGAGCAGCCAGCAGGGGTTTCTTACCCAAAACCTGGTGCTTCCTGAGGGGAGCTAAAGCTCACCTCTCGCTCTGGGGCTCTCGGTGAAGAAGAACTTCTCCCCCGCTTTCCACCCCCATGTCCATCTTGAGCCCCAAACTCCCTCCCTTCTCTGAACCGGTCCCTTGTTCTCAGCTTGAAGAGGATGGGGAACACAGGCTCCTGACTCCTCTAAGATGCCCCCAACTCTCTTACCAACTCCCTCACCCCACCTGCTCAATATTAGGCTTCTCAAAGGGGGGACTGCCCAGGGAGCCCTCCACCACTGGCCGGGTCATCTGCAGGATGCATTTCCGGAGGAGCTGGAGGAAGAGGAAGGGGGAGGAGTAGGGGTCAGTGGAGCTCAGAGCTGCAGACTCCCCAGCCCCAGCTCCTTTGCTCACTCACACTCACTTGGATGAAACTCACCTTGAAGAGGTAGAAATAGACCTGCTTAGTGTCTGTGTCCTCCTCTTTGTGAACAGACATAAACAGATTCTCCACGTCCACCACCATACCCAGCAACCGGTTGATCTCATCCTCTGATACATTCTCCAGGTGGGACACGTGGTCAGCTGTAAGAAGGACAGGTGGTAGGGTTGGGAAGAATGGACACATCACCAGAGCTCCCCGCCCCTCTTCATCACCAGCCAATTTACAACCTAAGTCCCTCCAACCAGTGTGACCGGCAATGAGACCGGCTGCTCCTACGTCAACCCTTGGGTGGACCCTGTCTCTTCTGGGCTGGCAGATTTCCTGTCTCTTCCCTTGGGAGAATACATGCTCCCAACCCAATCCCTCCTTAAGGGGGCATTTTTAGTTTCACAGATAAAGCTCCCTGACACTCAAAAAAGCCCATCCAAGCAGGACCCAGCACCTGCTCCCACCCCAGCTCCAAGGGCACTACCTGCCTTACCCAAGGGGTGCTCACAACTGCGGCACAGCTCGCTCAGGTTGGCAGCTGGCTGCTGCAGGTCCATGCGGGGTGCAGTGGGGGGCTTGGGGTTTTTCCAGCCATTACACTTGCAGGTTTCATTGGCCTGGCGGCAGAAGACTCCGTCAACAGCCCTGTAACTGGGGACGGGGAGCCGATCCCCAGCCACAGATTTGCCCCCATTCCCACCCGAGCCCCGGGATGCCCCAAGCCCCGCCCCCTTCTCACCCCAGGCCCCGCCCCCACCTTGCAAGCCGAGAAGACCCCTAGCTTCTCGAGCTTCTTGGCGCGCGGCAGCCCCCGGACTTGCGCCTTCCTCTGGCTGGCGCGCTGCTGCTGGCTCAGACCAGGTCGAGCCGGATCCCCTCCGCTCCCCGTCCCCCCACTTCCTACCCCAGGACCCCCAGTCCCTGTGCTGCCGGCTGGCGCTGCAGCTGGGGCGGGGGCTGGTGCCGGAGTGGGAGCCGGAGTCGGGGCTGAAGCCGGACTAGGGGCAGGAGTCGGAGTTGGGGCAGGGGCTGGAGACTGAAGGGGACGGGGCTGAGTGGCCGGGGCCGGGGTCGAGGCCTGGGAAGGTTCCGCCATGTCCTCCCCCGCAGCGGAGCGCGGCGCGGCGCTCCCAGCCCTAGGGCCGCATGGGCAACCGGCGCTCAATGCGCAGGCGTCGCTGCTTCGGAGCATGGTGGGAGTTGTAGTCTTCCACGGCCGCTCCCTTGGCCTCCAGCTTCCAGACTTTTCTGTCTTGTCTGTAGGTCCCAGACACACAAGTGAAGCCTGAGTCATTACCCTAGATTGGCCTCTCCTTACTTATAATCTCTTTGAAGGATTCCGGGATTGGTGTTTTTGTGGGGACTTGGAGAAGCATCTGAGAAAACAGTCTTCTGTTGAGGGGAATTGTGGAGTCTGCCCACCTCCCAAGGGTCAGGGTAGAAGGGCCGGCCTGGGGTCTGGAGTTGTCTTGGCTTCCCGGCACACCTCCCCCCACCGGCAACGGCCCTGTCCCACCAGTCTGCAGACACAGAATTGCAGCTACAGTGGAGATGAAGAAGCAACACTTCCTCTTCCTGCCCCGTGAAGCGGTTACACGGCTGTGCTCTTTGTGGGATAATTCAGCTGTACTCTTTGGTGCACTTTTTTGTATTACGTTACATTTCAGCAATAAAGGATTATTGTAAAAGCACCAGAGGATGGTCATGGCCACAAAACCCGATACCGAGGTGAGGATGAGGCAGAAGTAAAGGCGGGCACATCCTAGTGGGCGGGCATTGCTCTCCCTGTAACAGTGTGGGCACCTCGAGGGCAGGGCCGGGGTCTTCTTTTTGCCACAGAGCCGAGCCCTGAGCCTGCCGCAGTAGACCCAGGGTCCGAAGCACGAAGGAAACCAGGAAGCCCTGTTCACCTCCCAAGCCCATGTGTCTCAGGGCTGTGCGCGGTCAGAGAAAGGACGTTCGGAGAATGGAAGACCTCACTGTCACACGCCCTTGGCCCTGTTCAGGGGACGGACCCTTGTCCTCAGGCCCGATTCTTGGAAGGGCAAGAGCCCAGCGGCTCAGTCCGGTCTCTGTCCTGGGCTGGCGAGCGCTCCGGGCTCGGGCCCCCACGTCCAGCCTCCTATTGGCCTACGCAGGGGCGTCCCAGCCTGGAGAAGGGGAAGGGCCTAAGAAAGGCGCAGGCGCCAGGATAAGAGCAGCAGCAGCGCAACCAGACCTGTGGAGGCAGGACTCGCGTGGCGGCGCCCCCCCAGCCCCGCCGCCCTCCGCCTTGCCCCGGCCGCGGGGGAGCGGAGCTGGGCTGCTTGGAGCCGGGTCGCGGGAAGGCCTCTCAGGGTGTGCGCGCCGCGGCCGCGCGCTCAGCGCCACGCCCTGCGCCTCGCGCGGTTGGGCAGCAGTTGCTCACTCGGATGCAGCGGGTCGGTAGCGGTCTCCCCAGCGGGAGCCAGGTGGCGTCCCGCAGTCCCAGCGCGGCCCTTGCCGAACAGAACCAGGTGGCCACGCTGCCGGTACGGCTGCTCAGGGACGAGGCGGTGGCTGCGCGGAACAACGTTCATGCGGAGGATGGCTTTCAGATGAAGGTGGATGCCTACGGCTTTGCCCCGGAGGAGCTGGTGGTGCAAGTGGACGGCCAATGTCTGGTGGTGACCGGCCAGCGGCAACTGGAGGGCTGCAGCCCAGATGGGGCCGGCTACCGCGTGGCACAGAGGGTGCACCGGCAGATGCAACTACCACCAGACCTGGATCCCGCCTCCATGACCTGCAGCATGACCCCCTCGGGCCAGTTGTACGTCCGAGGCCCGTGCCAGGCGCTGTCTCCCCCTGAAGCCCAAAGAGGTCCATCCCCAAGAGTCCGGGGCCGTGGCCCCAAGAAGAACCAACCTACCCTGACCCAGTAAACAACTAAGTGTGCAGCAGCAGCCTTGGTGTTCTGTGGTCTTTTCTTGGGGTCGGGGTCAGAGGTCGAGGCATAACGGAGGTAGAGAGAGGGCTAGTGGAGGGCCCCTGTTGGCAGGGAAGGCATTTTAAGGGGTTGGTCCACCAAGAATAAGGCCTCTGCGGGCCCAGCCGAAGCTGGGCGCGCTCCGTGGACCTGCTGCCCAGCCCCTGGCAGCTGACAGCAGCAGCTCCAGCAGGGAGCAGCAGAGGGCCAGGAGGCCTGCAGGGGGACCAGGCTCCATCACCACCAGAGGGCCCCCACAGACCAGACAGAGGGCTTGGACCTAGTGTGGTGCAGTCCCTAGGCCTCAAGAGCAGCCCAAGGTCCCAGAAGTCACCTGGGAAGAGGGTGAGAAGACCCAGTCCTTCACAAGGTACAGACTTAACCAAAAAACCCCAAAGAGGTTGTTTCTGGTGTTTCCAGAGACCAACTACTTTCAAATACAAACTGCACATCACCCCAGTACAATCTAGAGGGAAAGGCAAATGCAGGCCCCTCAGTTTCAAACTTGGTGAGATTCAGCCCCAGGTCACTCTTACTCCACCCTCATCCCCCTAGAGCTGGTACCAGTAAGGGCCTCTTTCTCTTGGTTACCATGACCACCAGCATCCCCTCATTAGGGGGGTGTGGGGGAAGCCTCTGTTCCACAGGATTCAGTGGTTCATTTTAAATTAACTTCAAGTAAGCTAGAGTGGATATGGTCTGATAAACTCTGCCAGAGAAAGACAAGGAAGACAAGTGGGAGGTCGATTGATCGGCTGACTATATTGACAAGATACTGATTGGTTACATGTTGAAGAAAACATACAATACAAAATACAGAAAAAGTTGGTTCCATCCCCTCCCACTTCCCCCCCTTACCCACCCACCCCCAAATACTCATCATCGTGATTTGGTCAGAACAGGGCTCAGAGCCAGAGGTCAGGGTGACACGGGGAGAAGGGGCAGGTTGTGGACAAGGAGTTGGTGGCTGTCACAATAATGCTGTGATAATGCTGTGGTTTCTTTCCCAGCTGTGAGTCCGGGGGTGAGTGGGGGCGGTGGCCTGGTGACCGCCATCTGAGAGAAGAGCTGCCTCTCCCTTCCCCCGCCTCTAGGGCCTGCCCCACCACCCAGAACCAAGCCCATTCCAAACATGGTAAGGACATGGATGCTCTTGCTGAGTCTGCTCACCAGCAAGATGGAAAGAAGGGTACCTGCTCCAAACCCCCGCCTCCACACATACAAGGGGGGTGGGAAACAGGGGCACGTGGCTACTACCAGCAAAGGAAGAGTGGGAGAGCAGTAGAAAGGGCTGGAAGTGGGAAGAGCAGATCATATATATTAAAAAAGTGACTTAAGACTTAAAATTGAATTAGTATTTGTACAGAAAGGTGCAGGTGGAATAACTCACTCCGGCCTATGATCAAAATTCTATGGAGAAATCATGGCAGACCCCTCCCCCTGCCCCCAACCCCCCCAGTGGTAGCCCGAGTCGTTAAGTGCGATTGGTTAGAGTGGATTCCAGTCAGGTCGGTCAGGCGGAGGAGGTGGGGGCAGTGGGCAGGCAAGGGGGGCTCAGTTGCTGCAACACTGGCTCCGGCTGGCTGGGTTGTTCTCCTGCAGGTCCACACCTCGGTTCCGGCTCGGAGCACCCGCTGCATTCTGGGGCTCATTCTTGGGAAGCTTCTTAGCTGTTTGGAAGAGGAGGGGGAAAATGTGTTTGGGGGGTACCCAGTGGCCTTCCAAGTCCACTTGAGTGGAAGATGGCCTTTGTACCACCTGGTGTGTGGTAGCCCACTGAGGGCTTTGCTTCTATGTGCCACGTGCATTCTGAGTGTTTTGGGAAACTGAGGCAAAAAGAGGTTAAACAACCTGCCTAGGACCATGGAGTTCAGTAATAAAATAAGGATTTGAACCTGGGCAGGATGACTCACTACGGAACCAGATAAGCCTAAAAATCCTAAGAAGTAGGTTAGGGGGAGGATCGTGCAGGGTTTTAGGTGGGTGATAAGCTAAGGGTAAGAAGGTAAAATGTTGAGACTTTGGAAGGCTTTAGAAACTTCTGGGGTGAACTATCTACATCTGGGAATTAAATACAGGGACCCTAAAGACCTACTTACTACGTACTACCGACAGCAGGCAAGTGATAGGACCCGGGTCAGCGGAGGGGCGGCGAGCAACTCACCTATTGCCATGAAAATTTCATTCACGTTCATTGCAGTCTTTGCTGATGTCTCCATGAACAGCAAACTGTTGTCGTCTGCATAGGCTTGTGCTTCCTGATTTGGATGGAGGTGAGAAAGTGAGTAGGAGGGAAATGATGACAGTTGGCAGGGGCCAGGGCCCAGGATAAAAATCTTCCCTCATCACAGTCGCCTTATACACAGCAGACACAATGCAGGGGTTTTCAGGCCGAGGGCTCTCCTGCCTGGTGCCTCCCGCTACAGACACCTACACCATAACCCCAAGGGCCTCGCTTCACATACAGCTCCTCTCAGCTCAAAGACATTAGCAGACGTTTCACTCAGGTTTCCCTAGGTCCACTGTGCCTTCTTACTCTTCAAAATCACTAAGCCAGGAAATACTTCTAGAACATTATCCTACAAATGCACTTGCACAAATGGAAAAAGCACAAAAAAGTCTGTGGATATTGACCGCAGTGCTGTTTCTGTCTTTCGATACTACAAACGACCTAGAAGCCCATCAGTTAGGGCCTGGTAAAAATGTACAGTACACAGAGCACACTCCGATCAATGTAAAGAACAGGACTCAGGGCGCCTGGGTGGCTCAGTCAAGTTAAGCATCTTGACTTCAAGATCAAGACTTCAAGTCAAGGCTTGACTTCAAGCCTTCACCTCAAGTCATGATCGCAGGGCCCTGGGACTGAGCCCTGCATTGCACTCCCTGCTCAGTGGGCAGTGTGCTCCTGCCCCAACCAGCTTGTGCTCTCCCCCACCCCCCCGGTCATCTCAAATAAATAAATAAAATTTTTTTTAAAAAAGGGGAGGAGGAGATTCATACACATGTGTACGTTTCTAAAAATGAGAAACTGATGCATTTGGGGGAAGGGAAGCTGAGTTTCTGAATTAAGGATTTGCATTTCGTCCTATATACCTTCTTTTACTGTGTAAATTTTACTTGTGCATGTGATACATGGAAAAAAAGTAATTCTTTTTCAGTACATTTCATTAAAAAGTCAGTTTACATAAAAAATAAGCAGCAGCTTCAGCGATTCTTATGCATACACGTCACCAACCAACGAAAAAGAACAAGGAGAGGCAAACAACTGCTTTAGGCCCGCGCTCAAGTCCGGAGAGGACAGCAGAGACAAGCTCACCTGCCACTTCCCGGCCTGGCCCGTGGCAAAGGCCCGGAGCAGCCCAGGCTGAGCTGCAAGTGGAGCTGGCTGACCCGGCCCCAAGTCCCATCCATCCCCCCACCTGGAATTCCACGGCTCTCTTGCTGGCCAGGTCCGCCTTGTTCCCCGCGAGCGCGATGACGATGTTGGGGCTGGCCTGCCTCTGTAGCTCCTTCACCCAGTTCTTGGCCCGTGCAAACGTGTCCTGGGGAGACAAGGCCAGAATGTCAGAGACAGAGGAGGCATTCTGCCCAGGGCCATTCACTAGAGAAGCTCGAGCTGGCAGAGCCAAGCCATTTAAGATGTCATCGCCCTGGAGATTCTGGTGAGACACTCCCCCCAAATGACAAAGGAAATCTGCCCACACCCCCATCCAGGAACAAAGTGTCGAGAAGAAAGGGGAAATCTTTACTGTGTTGGTGATGTCATAGACCACGATGGCAGCCTGGGCCCCCCGATAGTACATGGGGGCCAGGCTGTGATACCGCTCCTGTCCAGCTGTGTCCCAGATCTCAAATTTGACTGTTGTGTCGTCCAAACAGACCGTCTGTGTGAGGAAGGCCGCTGTAAGAGGGAAAGCGGTGTTACAAGGCAGGAAGGAATCCAGAAGCCGCCCCCAGGTGTCTCTAGTACCGTACCTGGGCTCTGGCACTCAGAGGCCCCTGCTTCGACTGGCCCAGAGAAGCCCTCAGCCCCGCAGCCAAGGCAGCCCTGAGGAGGGTACGTGGAGTCTGTGTTTTTCTGCCACGTGTTGAGGCGGCAGGGGGCTGCACAGGCTTTACAGACCCACCCACGCAAGGGCAGCGGGGGGGAAATCTGCCCGCCCTAGAGCCATTTCGGGAGCACCCTCTGAAGAGGAATGCTGCAAGGGGAAGGAGAGGCAAAACTTCTCCAAGCACAGAAGGGTGGGGTGGGCCCACCCACTCCTCCCCCCTCCTCCTCCTCCTCCCTCCCCTCACAGAGAACAGTCCAGCTGGAAACCTCCACAGTCCCTGAGTTTGCTCCAGCCCAGGGGTGTTACTGGCCTTCGGTTTCCTGAGGACACTGTCACACACTCAGCTACATTGGGGACGCCTGAGAGTACACGCTGTTCTGCTGCCAGGCGGAGGCTGGGTGGCTGGCTTCCCAGCTGCCCCTGCCACCTCCAGCCATGCCGGCTAGCTACCACCCCCCGCTTTGACCTTGACCCACTCCTGACTGGCCACGCTGTGGCTCAACCTTCAGGGAACACAATGACCCTATCTTGGGCCTGAGGAGACAAGGAGGGACCACATAGCGCTTGTGCATATGCTTCAGAGGAGTCCCAGAGCTGGGCAAGGCAGGTGGGAGCCCCCTACGCCCTGGGACCCAGCAGAGGCTCCCAGAGAGCCCTGTGGGGAAGCCGGCTTGCCTTATCTGCTACCCCCGCCACACACACACACTGCTCAAGGAGGGGCCGGGGGACTGCCTCACTTCCCTCTCTCCAGCTCCTGACTTGAGTGCTGAGGAGGCAGCAGAAGACTGCTGACACGGCCCGTTTAGCTTCCAGCTGCCTGGAAACCTCCTACCAAGAGGGTAGAGAAAGGATGACTCAAGCCCAAGGTCGGCCCTGGCCCCTCAAGGTTTGTCCTGGCCACTAAGGCGGGGGACCGAGTCCAGACCATTCCGTGCTAAAATGCTGACTACTGGGAAATCAAGGATGGCCTCTGTGCTCGAGGGTAAAGGTCAGCTTCAAGAACACTGGCCAACTCACCAGGCCATTTCCCCATTCTGGAAAGTAGGAGAGGCCAGGACAGATGCACTGCCTGGCACAGCAGGAAGGACCCTCAGAGATGCAGACCCAGCCTCTTCCCTCCCAAAGGCCAGGGCAGTGGGAAGGTCTTAGCCAAGGCCACACAATATTCCAGTGGCGTCATTAGGAGAAGCAGCCAGTTTGTGACCATGAGCCAAGTTCTGAAGGAGGACTACTGGGACACTGCGGGGGAGACCGGCTGCTGGATTCAATCCGACGGCCCAGGTGAGGAAGAGGTGCTGCCGCCCCCGCACGTTAAGTCTCTCTGGGCAAGCGGCTCCTTTCTCCTCAAGGCCAAGTTATTTCTCCGGCATTCCCAAGACCACCCCACTCCCCTGTGCCCACTCACCTCCAATTGTGCTCTCCTGGTACTCGTGGAACTGTCCCTTGACAAAGCGGAGGACGAGGCTAGATTTGCCCACCGCGGACTCCCCCAGCAGGACCAGCTTAAACTGACAGATCTTGTTCCCAGCAGCTGGTCCGTTGGGTCGCGCTGCACCTCCCCGACCCGCCATGGCCCGTCCTGCTGTAGTGGTACCAGTGAGCGTGGGGCGGGGGCCGGCGCTGTGTGAAGAGGCACTCAGGGAGGAGGGGGACCTCCAACTGCAAGAGAGATCAGCAGTACCGGTCAGTCCAGAGACGGCTGCTCAGCGAGGCCTTCTTCGATCACATGTCTCTCCCTCTGCCCCCCGACCAGGGACCTGACTACCTCCCCTCCTGCCAACTCCTGGCCCCCCAGGCCGCAGAAGTTAGCAAAGAGCCCTAGCTAGGATGTACGACATGTCCATTTGCTCTACAATCATCTGAGCAGTGAAAGTGGTCTCCCAACTTTAAGGCTCATGGTTCTGAGCAAACATACTGGCTTCCCGATCCCAACTATGTGCATGTGCATACAAATTAAACACACACAGGAGAACGAGCATATGGCAGCCTGGTGGCAGTTAACAGGCGCCTTGGGGTATCAAAAAATCATCTGGGAACACGCCAGGATGTAGGTGAACAAATAATGAACTTGCGGTCCATTAGCTAAGCTCTCGGCCCACCACTGTGCACAGCCAGAGTGAGTGGTGAGACTGCCCAGGGCACGGGGAGTCCCAGTAGCAAGCTCAAGCTCAAGTGCTTGTGGGCACTCGGGGACCAGGGAGGGCCTGGCCAATGCAAGTTGTTGCCAAAATAGCCATTTTGTCCTGCTATCTCGAGAAGGACCGCCCAACTTTCTCAGTCTGAGGCTGGACTGTGCACTGGGGTCAAAGCCTCATTCGCTCCTCCATCCTGAACCTGTTCCCTCAGGTGTCTCATTTGTGATGGGCCAGAAGTCTCATACACATTAAAACACAAAACACACACCAAAGCCAGAGAGCTCTGCTGGCAGTCGGAACAGCTGCCAAATTTCCCTTATGAACAGAGACCTCAGTTCCATTCTCTACTGGCAGAGGCGGAGGGTGACGCAGAGAAAGAACTGGGGAGGTACGGGAGGGCAAAGACAAGGGACACCGAGACCTGCACCCCCAGCAGCTGGTGACAGCTTAGTCACTGTTAGCGATAGCTTTGGAGGCGCAAAGAAGGATGAGGAGCCTATCTTCAGAAGCCTCCAGAAGACTTACACTAAAAAATAACAGAACATATACACGATGTTTTACAGACGAGTGCTAAGAGAGGTATTTGGTCCTGAGCATCTGTACAGCGTCTGAACCTAAGCTGGAAAGAGAAATTTTTTTTTTTAAAGATTTTATTTATTTATTTGACAGAGATCACAAGTAGGCAGAGAGGCAGGCGAAGTGGCGGAGGGAGGGGGGAAGCAGGCTCCCTGCTGAGCAGAGAGCCCAATGCGGGGTTCAATCCCAGGACCCTGAGATCATGACCTGAGCCAAAGGCAGAGGCTTTAACCCACTGAGCGACCCAGGCGCCCTGAAAGAGAAAGTTTTGATTCAACTACCCTTGGCATGATGGAGTCAATGCAGGTAGAGTGTTTAGAAGCAGATCCCAAGTCCAGCCCTCACCTGTCCCCTGAGCAAGGGGAGTGCATCCCCCACAGTCAGAGGACGGGGGTGTGAATGAAGAACAGGACATATATGTGGGAAGCGATGGGCTATGCTCACGCAAGAAGCTGACAGCAAAGGGCTTGCTTTGTTCAGTCTGAAATCCTTTTTTCACATCCCTGTCCTCCTGGCAACTCATTTAAAAAGTGAGCTTCAGGAAGAATGATTCACTAGCCAGGAACAACAGTTTCCTTTCTGGACTGCGCCAAAGGAAAAGAGGTTTGAAATGGGAGCCACCTCTTCCCCAAGAATAAAGGAAGGCACTATTGGTGGGGGGGATCTCGATGAGAGACAAGAAATGCTAGTTCTACCATATTTTACAGTTTACGGGGTTCTCTTTTCACCCAGTCATTGATGTCTGCAAGACTCTATGGCCCTTTGAGGCAGGGTCTATGCTTTTAGCTTTTTTGGCTTCCTTTTTCTTTTTTTTTTAAGTTTTATTTATTTATTAGAGAAAGTGCGTTGAGTGCAGGAGCATGTGCCCACATGCATGGTGGGAGAGGCAGAGGGAGAGAGAAAATCCTTCAGCAGACTCCTCGCTGAGCACAGAGCCCAATGCCAGGTTCCATCCCAGGACCCTGAGATCATGACCTGAGCTGGTATCAAGACCCAGCCCCTTTAACTGCCTGTGCCACCCAGGCGGCCCAAGTGCTTCTGGCTTCTTTGCGAGCCTTCTTCACAAGGCCTACTTACACACTGGGAATTCAGAGTGCTCACCAAGGAAATCAGTTGGAGAGATAGCTAGCATTTACTGAGTGATTGCACAACCATCATCTCCCTTAAGCTTTAAAACAATCCCCCTTTTTTTTTTTCCTTCAGGTAAACAGCTTGACGCTCAGATGTTACATATACATAGCTCACGGCCACCAGGGACACAGGTGACAGAGCTAGACCCAGGCTGCCTGCACGCTCCCTTATCTCCCAGCCCATCTCCCTGCCCGTGGGAAGAATGCTGGAGACAACGCCCACCCTGTGTTTGGTGTCTGGTTGCTGGTGAATGAGCCCCCCCTTTTCGCGGCAGTGGCTTTGCTGGCCTGCAAGGTGGGGCTCCCGCCGACAGTCACAGGGATCTTGCAGGCCCTGACTACTTCCACCAGTGGGAGGGGCTGCCCAGGGCCAGGCAGGGCGACAGCAGCAGAGGGAAACCACAATGGAATTACAAGTTGGTTATTACCACAAATCCACGTGACACATCATCTTGGCTGGGCGGCAGAGTGTGGCTGGGGCACTATAGGAGGTATGAGGGAATGGAGACAGAAGATGAAGTCCCCAATTGCAACAAAACCAGAGCAGCTGGGGCTGAGGGCTACTGGGGTGGGGAGTAACCAGCACCCACAAGTCAAGAAACACAGAGATAACATCTAAGTCTTGTCCCTATCCAATCAGTGGGTTTCCAGATCCTTCCCACACAGAACCTGGTATTGTTCACAAGCCAGGAGGAGGGACAAATAACTCTTATCCAGCGGTCCCTGACCTTGTCTGCATGTCAAAATCACCTGTGCAGCCAGCCCCTGGAGGTTTTGATAAAGGTCTGGAGGAGGGCTTAGTTTCTATTTATTTTTTAAATTTTTTATCTTTTTAAAGATGTTTTATTTATTTTAGAGACACAGAGAGAGAGAGAGAGAAAGAGTTAGAAAGACCAAGCAGGGAGTGGGAGAAGGGAGAAGGAAAAAAGCAGACCCCCCCCCGAGTGGGGAGCCCGATACAGGGCTTGATCTCACAACCCTAAGATTATGATCTGAGGCAGAACCAAGAGTCAGACACTTAACCCACTGAGCCACCCAGGTGACCCTGTTTTGTTTTGTTTTTTTTTAAAGTGCTGTAGGTCAGGCACCTGGGTGGCTCAGTGGGTTAAACCTCTGCCTTCAGCTCGGGTCATGATCTCAGGGTCCTGGGATCGAGTCCTGTATCGGGCTCCCTGCTCAGCAGGGAGCCTGCTTCCTCCCCTCTCTCTCTCTCTGTCTGCCTCTCTGCCTACTTGTGATCTCTGTCAAATAAATAAACAAAATATTTAAAAAAAATAATAAAGTGCTGTAGGTGCTCTGCCTGGCACACACAGGCTGGTGACATGTTCTGCCTGGATCCTGGTCCTGCCCTCCAGAGACACCTGAGCAGGCACATATTGTACTTTTTATGGCCTGCGTGGCCTCGTGGTTTTCCTGGCCTCACTTGGTGGTCACATGACCAAAGGTATTCAAACTTCCCAGACAACAAAGCCATGGAGGAAGCTGATTTTGCCCCAAAGGGCACATGAAGACCAGGGAGTGATTCAGACAGGTGAAGGCCACACCCAGAACCCCAGGAAGCTTTCTGCCCTCCACTCCCAAGCCTGGGAAGCTGAGGATGCGCCCTAGCAGGTGGCAAAGAGGTAAGTTCATGCACTGAGCTTGCCTGCTGCTGGGAATCTTCTGAACCAATGGCAAGAATTATCCACGGGTGCTCAGGTGATGGAATTATAACCAAAAATACTGTTGAAAAAAAAAAATCTTCTTTCAGACAAAACCAGAAACATGGGTAGCTCAGTCAGTTAAGCGTCTGCCTTTGGCTCAGGTCATGATCCCAGAGTCCTGGGATCGAGTCCCGAATGGGGCTCCTTGCTCTGAGGGGAAACATGCTTCTCTCTCTGCCTGCTGCTCCCCCTGCTCACGCTCCTTTTGGCATATAAATAAAAATCTTTAAAAAAAATTAAATGATAGGGGCGCCTGGGTGGCTCAGTGGTTTGGGCTGCTGCCTTCGGCTCGGGTCATGATCTCAGGGTCCTGGGATCGAGCCCCGCATCGGGCTCTCTGCTCCGCAGGAAGCCTGCTTCCCTCTCTCTCTCTCTCTCTCTCTGCCTGCCTCTCTGCCTACTTGTGATCTCTCTCTGTCAAATAAATAAATAAAATCTTTAAAAAAAAAAAAATTAAATGATAGGGGCGCCTGGGTGGCTCAGTGGTTTCGGCTTGGGTCATGATCTCAGGGTCCTGTGATCGAGCCCCGCATCGGGCTCTCTGCTCCGCAGGAAGCCTGCTTCCCTCTCTCTCTCTCTCTCTCTCTCTGCCTGCCTCTCTGCCTACTTGTGATCTCTGTCTGTCAAATAAATAAATAAAATCTTTAAAAAAAAAAAATTAAATGATAAAAGAAAAAAAAAGAGCCCAAGTTGTAGTCAGTTTCTTACAAGATACAGAATGGGCCAAAGATTTCATTTTTTAAGCCAGTTTCTCCAACACCAGGAAAAACACGTAAGTAGGATGGATTTCCTCCTGGATATGTTCATGAAGCTGCTCAAATGGGTAGAGCTTCAGACCATGACAAAAGACTCTCCTTGATATGAGCTGCTCCCCTCACCCTCCAAATCTCAGCCTTGGTTTGTTCAGAGGTCATGGAGAGGAAGCACTATCCCCAACCTCATCATCTTCACAGGAAATGGGAGCGACTGCAAGGGCTGGGGGGTGCACTACACTTTCCCCAGCAATGCACATGAAAGGGCAGAAGGACCTACGCTCCTGAACATACACCCAGCCGGTTCTGGGGCCGGGTGCCAGAGAGAGAGCAGAACACTGCTCTGCCTTACCCTGGCTTCTCTCTACTCTGGACACTATGGGTAAGTAGATACCAAACTTTCTGTTATTAGAACCACACAGGGCATTTAGAAAAATAACCCTAGCCCCCTGAATTAAAATCTCTAGAAGTGAAGTCCAGAGAATGTTTTTATAAAATAAGTTCCCCCAAGGATTCTAGGCAGCCAACTCAAGCACACGAGCTAGAGCTGATAGAGAAAGGAGGGAGGAATGCAAGAAAACAGTAAGACACCCCCAGATCAGCGCCATGGACAACAGAGCGGGATCAGCTTGGGAGTGGGAGCCAACTACTGAGGCCTTCACGACACCAGATGCTGCGGGACTATCGCCCTTTGCTCTAGCCTTCACCAGAAACGTCTCTTCTCTAAGCATGAAGTCACCCAGTTCATACTTTTTGTCCTTCCTGGTAAAAGAGTGAGCAATTCCAGCTGATGGGTGTCTCTCGTGCTTCCTGTTTGCTTCAGAGACTTCCTCTAGCTGACAGTCCTGGCACAGCCTGGATAGCGAGCTGATGAGGGAAACCAATCAGACTCTGTTGACAGAGGCTGAGAAGGGCTCACTCAAGGTTAGCGCTTGGAGGGGAGGGGGAAGGACTGTGAACCAAATGACCCGCCCCGCCCAGGGCCCCCTAGAGGTGGTTCTGGCCAGGGACTCTTCAGCTCTACTCTACTCTAGATGAAAGCATTCCTGAATATTTAACACCACAAGAGCTGGGCAAGAAAAGGGGAGAGCAGAAGCAATTTGTTCCCTTAAGGAGATCCAAACGTGAGGCACAGGAGGAAAGGTAATTGGGTTCAAAGGTGGAGGTGGAAGACCTTGAAAAGCCCAAATCAGCCGGGGAGGATATGATTCACCCATAGGTTCAAGAACACAGCTCTTCCCCTAAGGAGAAAATCACCACGACCAGCACACAGGACCAGAAGGCAGACTCACAGCTGGACTCCCCCGGCCTCTGGCTGGCGGCAGAGCCAGAAGGAAGAAAAGTCTGAAGCAACACAAGCCATGAGCCACATGAGACACCCGTCAGCCTTCCCCGGGGCAAGTGGCAGCTTAGGACTTGGGAGACTGAACTTAGTTAAAGCCTGGCTCCACCGTTTATTAGCCGAGTGACCTTGGCCAAGTCAGTCAAGCGTCTGCTGTGAGCTTCAGTCTCTTATCTAGAACACAGCATTGTTTAACACTGATCGCATGGGGCTGCTGTGGAGGTTAAGTGCAACAATACACAGTGTGTACCGCGCAGTATGAGGCTGAAGGTGAGGCTCTGACAAATGACAGGTTTATTATACTACTCGGGCCTAACTAGTTTTGACTCACACTGGTTGTCAAAGCACAAAGTCCTTGAAGACCTAATCCTCCTCTTTCCAATTACCGAGGAGATGAAGATGAGCTGAGGTGGCCTGCCCAGGGTCACAGCCAGGTGGTGGCAGAGTCCAAGCCCAGGACTCGTGACTCTAGCAGAGCTCCCCCATCACTGCTAGAAAACCCAAGAATATTGACAACGTTATTACAGCCACCGCAAATAAGAAGGGCGGCCACCCTCGATGTGGGCTTCCACAGCATATGGCCTCTAACAACAGAAAACGGAGTTTGTATCAAATGGAAAAAAAATATTGCTCGATGGGAAAATTCTATTATTTTGATTTGGGAGGCAGACACACATATGTCCATAAACATAAAAACCCATCAAGCTGCCCAACTGAGAGGTGTTAATCTTACAACGTGTGAGTTCCAGGTCAATAAAAAGGTAAGGAGTGTTTCTGGCATAGGATTTTGCCTACAATGGTGAGAAATTAAAGCTTATAAATGACATGAAACCAGTCAGAAGGTATATAAGACACCTTCTGCCTCTTCTATAGTATGACAAAATTCAGAATAATAAAGATAAACAAAAAGATGATGCCTGAATTAGAAGAGGGCCAAGAGAGAGGCAAAGAACTGGCTCAAAGCAGCATGTGATTCTTGACCTCAGGGTCATGAGTTCGAGCCCCTCTCTGGGTGCGGAAATTACTTAAATAAATTAAAAAAAAAAAAAAGGTCAAGACAGAACAAAGGTACCCACCTAACAAGGCACAAGCAAACACGGTTCAATAGAAATAGGACTGCTATGCACATACCAAGAATGTATCTGTTCTTAACTGTGGACTGAAGAATTTTAAAGTTGTTTCAAGCTTCATAATAAGAAGAGAAGGTGACATTTATGTCTTTTCAATGAGGAGAAAGGTTACACCAGTGGGGCTCTGCACTCTCCAACCAGTCCGGAGAGTGTGCGCTGAGAACAAGGGGTGTAGGGGTGCAGGCTGGGGGATGGAATCAAAGAGAGGAACATCTTTCTACGTGACCAGGACTATGGGACCGCAACACAGAGGACCTGTGTCCCACCTGGAATGCAACAGAGAAATCTTGGCCCTGGAAGCCAGAAGCTTAAAAGCCCATGCACGTTGAGATCTGGGGAGAATGCTGATGGGGTGAGTCGGGCCAGGGCCCCTCCTGCCACGGGTAAGTAGGGGCTTCAGGATTAGGACAGCTGGCAGCAGGAGGGGAAGGGGGTGCCACGTTTCCATGGTCAGAGTAAGAGCACTCCCTTTCCAGGAGGGAGCGAGGTAAATCAGCCCAGATAGGGGCTGAGTGAGCTGGCTCCCCTCCCTTGAATCTGCCCCCAGCTGCCCACCCAATTCCCTCAACTGGTCAGTTTCATCGTACTCCCCTTTCAGTGAGAATGCCCCTCTGGGGCTGGGTGCCTGGACTTCCCCACCACAGGGCACTGGTGGGGTCCACAGGGGCTCCAGCTGAGGCCACCAACTGCTCTAATACCTGCAGAAGGAGCCAGAGTGCAGGGGCTCCAGGATGCTTAAACCCTAGATGCGCATGACCAAGTGGTCCTTTCTACCATCCAGGCAGAACCTGGGGCTCTAGAGCCCCTTTCTCCTGGGCAGAAAGATGCCAAGCTGAGTGAGGCAGAAGCCACCCCTGAGGGACAGACTCCCAGCTTCCCAGAGCCTTGCCCCAGCAAGAACATCAAGAAAGCCTTCCCTGAGCATTGCGCCGCTTCCTCAGCAATCCACGACAGACAGTCCCCGAGAGGCGGACAGAAGCTGACTCAGCAAGCGCTAACTTTCAGGCAGAGGATGGAAACCTCCAGTCCCTGCTCCCTTTCTTCCCGTGCCCACAGGAAGATTGCTGGTGGGTTTGGGGGAGAGGGGATGCGGTTACAACACTTATCTGCTGACACGACTTGGTCAGTGTGGACTGTCTGTAACTGTCCACAGAAGGGCCCGAGGAATCAATGGGCAGCTCTGAGATCCTCATTCCCGGGTCCTGCTGGCCAACAGAGAAGTCAGGCGTTTGGGTGGCAGGTTAGCGAGGAAGGCCAGACAGACAGGGGACTGTGAGGCTGCGACCAGACAAGGCTTGTCCTGCATCCTGATTCTAAGAGGCACCCAGGGCCATGGGCACTCAACGCTGGCAGTCCCAAGAGACTCTTCTCCCTAAGAGGACCCAGTCCCTGACTCAGCACAGCCCAGTCAGCAAGGCTGTGGCAGACTGCCTGGCCCCAACCAGGGCAGCTCTCTAAGAAGCCTCAAGCAAGAGCTCCATGTGAAGTCTGGCACCTTCTGCGGCACAAAGCCACACCCCTCTGGCTATGAAGCCTGGTGCGGACGGGCCTGAGGCTGAGGGGTGGTTCATACCCCACCACCCAGCTCTTCACCTGCCGGTGCCAGGTGAGATGCTAAGAAGAGAGCCAGGCAAGGCACAGGAGCTTCCCTGGCGCCACCCACACTGGCTGCGGCCCCGGGGGGTGGAGGAACCCAGGTAGCATAAAAGCGAGTGAGGACAGGCATGGGGTCCCTGTAGACAACACGCTGCGCTGGTGCTGCTCCTGCAGTTACTACAGGACTACTGGAATCTCAGCAATGCAGGGCCCGTCTTCCCCTCTGGCGCGGGAGGGTCTCTGCAGGGACCAAGAGCACCAGCTGGGACAGCTGCCACTTCGGCTACTGCCGAGGCCCAGAAAGACGCCAAGAACCTCTGCTGAATGTCAGGGTCATCGGCAACACCTGTTCATCCGGCTACTCATACCAACAAGTGCAACTGATGCCCCTCACAAACCCTCCCTGACTTTCCAGAAAATCTGAAAACAAAAGAAAGCCAATTTAATTCATTGCCCTCAGCTCCTAAACAGAGAGCAGAGGACAGAGGCTGTGTTTGGGAGGCATACGGGGAAAAGAGAATCTGGTATCAGACACCAGCAAACCAAATTCCTCTTGCTCAGACATCACATATGCTGTGGTCAGAGGCTGCCCAATGAACAAAAAACAAGGTCAAAGGGGCACCTGGCTGGCTCAGTGGGTTAAGCCTCTGCCTTCAGCTCAGGTATGGTCTCAGGGTCCTGGGATCGAGCCCCACATCGGACTCTGCTGAGTAAGGAGCCTGCTTCCCCCACACCTCTGCCTGCCTCTATGCCTGCTTGTGATCTCTCTCTGTCAAATAAATAAATAAAATCTTAAAAAAAAAAAAAAAAAAAAAAACAAGGTCAAAGTTCCCACTGTGAAATCTGAGGGACCGGGGCTGCTCTCAGGAGCCTAGAGACCAAAGCACAATGTTTCAGGCTGACTTTTTCTTTCTTAATCTTTGCTGAACAAAATGCAGAAATAGTGCCAGGTGAAGGAACCAGGCAATGATTGGGTCTAAACGAGTTTCAGTGAAATTAATCACACTAATCCATGGCCCCAAATTATCACGAGGCTGTTAAGGGTGGCACGAGGCTGGAGAACTTGGGGACCTGAGGATGAGGAGTGAAAATGTTGAGAAATTAAGGCCACTATTGTAGATGAGAAGGACCTCACAACAAAATTCTGAAAGGCTGCACTACGGGTTTCCTTCATTTTTAAGATTTTTTTTTTAAGATTTATTTATTTATTTGACAGAGAGAGATATCATAAGTAGGCAGAAAGGCAGGCAGAGAGAGAGAGGGAAGCAAGCTCTCTGCTGAACAGAGGGCCTGACGTGGGGCTTGATCCCTGGACCCTGGGATCATGACCTGAGTCGAAGGCAGAAGCTTTAACCCACTGAGCCACCCAGGAGCCCCTTTTTTTCTTTTAAGATTTTATTTGTCAGAGAGAGAGAGAATGCAAGCAAGCACAAGCAGGGGGAGCGGCAGGCAGAGGGAGAAGGAGGTTCTGCACTAAGCAAGGGGACCAATACGGGACCCGATCCCAGAACCTTGGGATCATGACCTGAGCTTAACCAACAGAGCCTCCCAGGTGTCCCTGGGTTTCCTTTAACAGCACCTAATGTCATGCCTGATGTGCAGCATGTGCTCATAAATGTGGTACATAGGCCTGGCTGGGTCTGGCAAGTGATGGGGCAGCTGAAGGTTTAAATCCACATCCACCTGCCAGTCGGCTCATTCCCCCCCCACCCCACAGAGCCACAACCCAGCTGCAGAGCCTCCTCACTACCCCCGACAGGACCTACTAGGCTCCTTCTGCACAGGGGCTAAGGGCACCAGTACCAGAGTCAGAGCGACTCCAGTTCCACTCCCGCAGCCACCATGTACTAGGGTGACCTGGTATTGTGTCACGGCCCCCACTTCCTTACATGTAAACAGAGAGACTAGGGCCCCCATCTCCCAGAGCTGCTGGGAAGAGGCTCCCGGAAAGACTCCCAGCAGAGGGCCTAAATCCAAGCAAGCACTTGGTCCACGGTGCTGAGGTGGGGAAGCCCCTGGCCCTGGAAGTCCCTGAGAAGGAAGCGGATCCTCAATCAGTATGTTATCCACGGGTCACACATTCATTCTCTTGCTCTCTCCCTGGACCCCACACTTCAGTGCCCCTTCCTGGGAGAGAACGCTGAACAGGACAACTGCTAGGGTCTGAATGTTTGTGTCCTGCCACCCACCCCTCAAATTGGTATGTTGAAATCCTAATCCCAGGGTGATGGTATCTGGAGGTGGGGCCTTGGGGAAGTGATTAGGCTGGAGGGTAGCACACTCATGATCGGGGTTAGTGCCCTTCTCAAAGAGGCTCCAGAGGGCTCCCCTTCCCCTCCCACCAGGTGAGGCGAGAAGTCAGCCTGGAAGATAGCCTTCACCAGAACCTGACCATGCTGGATGCCACCCTTATCTTGGACTCCCAGCCTCCAGAACTGTGAGAAATTAATTTCCTTGCTTATAAGCCATCCAGTCTGTGGCATTTTGCTATGGCAGCCCAAACAGACTGAGACGATGACTTTCAACAGTGTCCTGGAAAAAGGACCAGCTCACCCTTGATGTCCTGTGTCTGTCAGTAACCATAACCACGTATTCTCTGGAGACTGGCTTCCAAAGCCACAAGAATGGAGGAGGGACCACCATGATCCAGAAAAACTAGCAAAGTTGAACCCTCTACCAAAAAACCATAACCCCTTAGGGAAAAAAAAAAGAGAGAGAGAAAGAAAAAGCCCCACAAGAGAAAGCATCTTAAAGCCCAATGCCCTTCCTTCCATTTCAAAGCCTCTTTCAGGAAAGGGAAGAAGTAGTTCAGTTGTGGAGTGGGGGAGGGGACAGGACCAAGACAGCTGACAAAGAAACCAGAGTTCCTTTTAAAGAACTAGGCTGGAAATGCTAGAGGTTTGGAAATCGGCGTCATTAATCACCACAGCCTCCGAGCAGCTCAGAGAGCAATGTGATGACTAGGAGAGCAGCCAGGGTGAGGAAGGCCACCCACGCCCTCCCCCACACCCCAGGATGCTCTGACAGAGCCACCTGAAGGGGACACACATGCAGCTATGAATAGAAAGATTAGAGGCTTGTAAACCAACTCCTGTTAAGATCCCAAGTTAGTGTTTCCAGAAGGGCTCAAGTTACACTTCAGAGGGCTGACAGTACAACAGAAGGATTTAAGCTATTCAATGATTCAGGATCACAGCTCAAAGTGACAGCCACAGCCCTGGGCCTGCCTAGAGCCAGAAACCCTCCTGAAGGGGAGGTCTGTTTTTGAATGGCAGCAAAAGAACGCTGGCCCGGGCCACATGGGCTCTCTTGTAAGACCCAGAGCCCTAGAAGGTTGGGCTGGAGAGCTTAGCACCTGAAGTCCGGGATGATGATGTAGCTCATCTTCCCAACGGGACAGTAAACTCCAGAGTAAACACCACACCTGACCCTTTGTGAATCAGTCCAAGCATCAGGGAGGGCTACGGGACGTATGAACGCGTGAGTCAAGCAGCAGCGGCCCTGCTACTAGGGTCAACCACCATGATTCCCACACACACACATCTCCCCGGGGGGCATCTCCACCTTGTCTACTTCCAGTGTCTTCGGAGACTAGCTACCAAGAGGAGACACAACTTGAACCCATGCACACAGCTCTGGATCGACATACTTGGAGGAAATGGTTACTAAGAAGGCAGTGTGGTCCTGGAGAGACAGCCGATTCTAGGCCTGGGGCAGGAGGCAGACAAGGGGAGCCTGGAGCATCCTGTCACACCACCAAGGAGTGAAGAGGTGCTCACAAAAGGAAATGGGAGTGGCCCTAAGGGCACAGACAGCACTCCCCAGGGAGCAGACCTGGAACAACCTGAGCAATATGACAAAGAAGTACTGGATTTTATAAACTGAAGGCGAAAATAAGTACCCAAGAGTTCGGACCATTATAAATAAATGAAGAAAGGAAGAAATGAGGGAAGGCAGACCGATCTCCCCCGTGCCAAGAATTCCACATAATTCGTGCAGATCCACGGCCCTCAGGGAGAGGGATGTCACTACAGTGTGTGCAGCACAGAGGGACTTCTTTCCCAAGAGGACAGGACAGGGGGTCAGGGGGGAGACCATGATGTCACAGTGGGGAAACCTGACCCACATCACCTCAGCCAGGTGGCCGAGGGTGACACCAAGAGTGACAAGTCACGGTAGTTGGCTGTGCCCTTGACCATGATGACAGAGGCCCTTCACCTGCGTGGTCTGCCTCCCCAAAACTCTTAACCACCACGTCACCGTGAGGAAAGCGTTAGACAAATCCCAACTGAAAAACGCACTAAGAAATACCTGACCAGTGTTCCTCAAATGGTCGAGCTCGCAAAAACAAGGGAAGTCTAAGAAACCGCCTCCGCCAAGAGGAGCCTTAAGGCCGCACGATGACTAAATTCCGTATAGTATCAGGAGGGGATCTTGGAACAGAAAAAGGTAAGGAAATCTGAATGAGGTACGGGCCTTTAATTAATAATTTTCTTAAAGATTTTATTTATTTATTTGGCAGAGAGAGACAGCGAGAGAGGGAATACAAGCAGGGGGAATGGGAGAGGGAGAAGCAGGCCTCCCACTGAGCCAGGGAGCCTGACACAAGACTCAATTCCAGGACCCTGGGACCACGACCAAGGCCAAAGGCAGACGTCCAATTGACTGAGCCACCCAGGTGCCCCTTTAAGTAATAATTATGTATCCAAGCTGGTTCATTCATTGTGACCAATGTACTGTGTTAACGTAAGATGTTAATGGTGGACACTGGGCAGGTGAGAAAACTGTACTACGGTGTGCACTTGTTCCAAAACTATCCTGAAATAACATTTATTTAAAAAAAAAAAAAAAAAAAGAGGGGCACCTGGGTGGCTCAGTTGGTTAAGTGTCTGTCTTCTGCTCAGGTCATGATCCCAGAGTCCTGGGATCGATCAAGCCCCACATTGGGCTCCCTGCTCGGTGGGGAGCCTGTTTTTCCCTCTGCCACTCCCCCTGCTTGTGCTCTCTCTCTCAAATAAATAAAATCTTTTAAAAAAGAAGAAGAAAAAAAAAAAAAAAGGCAGGCACTGGCTCATCCTGTGACAAAATGAAATCCAAGGACTCCAGTGACCATAAACTCACATTCCTAAGACAAGTTAACTAACTCTACAGGGAGCTGCCCAAGGGGCATATGGGAAGAGGGGCAGCAGGAGCTGCACCAACAGTCCCAAGAACCACATTCCACAGGCATGGGGCCTGGGAGTTTAAAGTCCATGCCAGCAGGTTCCATAGACAAGGCTGCTCTCACCACTGCCAGTCTACACCTCTGCTGATGCCACTCTCTTAAGACCTCCCTCCTTCGAGAATGAGCGTAGCAGATGTGCCAAGCAGCACCCTTAGACCAGAGTTAAAGTCACTCCCAGTGATCATCGCTAAGTCCCAGCCTGGCCTCAGTGCCGCCTCAGCACGAGAAGCTGCAGCAGCCTAGCGATCAAATACTCACGCTGTAGAAGGTGACCCATGGGACTGTGGACGACCAAAGCCATGGCCACCTTTCCTGACAAAACCCTTCACTGGAGGGGTGCCTGGGTGGCGCAGTGGGTTAAAGTCTCTGCCTTCGGCTCAGGTCATGATCCCAGGGTCCTGGGATTGAGCCCCGCATCGGACTCTCTGCTCAGCGGGGAGCCTGCTTCCCCTCTCTCTCTGCCTGCCTCTCTGCCTACTTGTGATCTCTGTCAAATGAATAAATAAAATCTTTAAAAAAAAAAAATGAAAAAAGAAAAGAAACCCTTCACTGGAAAGACTGAGAGTGGCAAATTGCTCTGGCAATTTAGTTTGTGACCTGTCCCCACCCCTGTGTCATCTGCACTGTAACCTTGACTCCAACCACCTGTTTGGTCTCCCATCTGTGAGCAACTTGCCTGAGGATAGGCCAAAGATACAGCCCAGGCTTTGGGGTCAGATGGATGCAAGTGACTCCCGGATTCACCAGGTCCACGCCGTGTGAGCTCAGAAAGTGTGTGTTCAAGGATGTGAACCAGCCATGTGCTTCAAGGGCAACTAGGAATGTCTGCCCCTTCCTTTAACAACCGCAGGAGGGGGCATCCGTGATGGGGACCAGGTGAGGACTGGACGCATGGATAAAACAGGACATGAACTGTGCCCCTATAGGGTTCATGCAGTAGACAAGGGGTGCTGAGAGGAAGTGCAGGGAGAAGCCCTCAGCCTCCCTGGGGGAAGGGAAGGCTTCACAGAGGAAGTGATGTTCCACCTGCACTTGGAGAGCACGGTCTGGAGATGCAGCTCTCAGGCCGGGGAGGGGGAGAAGAGCCCTCTGGGCAAAGGGAAGAGCACAGAGCCCAGACATGGGGCCAGAAGGGCTGTGCTGTATGGGGATCTGAGTACAGACTGGATTGTGACCGCTGGCTGTCGAGTTCCCCACCTCAACAAGGGGATTCAACACAGAGCAGCCCTCCTGGGGATTAAGGAGTCACGACATGCGAAGGGCTAAGGAGAGCACGTGGCACACAGCAAGCAAAGCTGAAAAAGCTGCACTTTTACTTGTATTACTGTTCCAACAAAGAGGAGACGGAGATATATAATCTGAAAACTAGTCTCTTAAAATATCGGGTTCTTCATGAGGAGGGCTCCTTAAGAAATACTCCAATTCTCCTTTGCCATGGCTCCTGAAAGCCCCTGACCTTCGTGCCATCCCAGTTTATAAATCCTATCTGAAGCAGGGCTTCTTAAATAGCCCCAACAAAAGTACCCCAACTAAAGTCAGAGGACAGGAAATGCAAAAACGCCAGGAATCTAGGAACTGAACACGAAGCAGCCTGCCACAACCAAAATATTGCCTTTGAGTTTCTTGTTTTAGCTTAGATTCACGAAAACTTTGCATTATCTGTAACAGATCCAGGACTTTTTTAATGCAAAAACGTTTAAGAGGAGGATGGAAGGACCTAGAAGACGCAAAGCCCTCTCTCAGTCTCCGGCTCTGAGTCTCCACAGCACATGACCCCAGCAGGGTCTGAGAAGACCAATGGGAAAAGCAGTGTCAAGGCTGAGCATTCTCTTCTGTAAAATGGGAAGACAACCTATAACAACTCTGATTGCTATCTACAAGGTGAGACAACATGCGAAACCATCAAGCAAAGCACCAGACATCACAGCAACACCTGGTACAGATGCTGAATCAGAATCCTAGGGATGCGGGCACCTGGGTGGCTCAGTCGTTAGCATCTGCCTTCAGCTCAGGTCATGATCCCAGTGTTCTGGGATGGAGCCCCACATTGGGCTCCCTGATCCACAGGGAATCTGCTTCTCCCTGTCCCATTCCCCTGGCTTGTGTCCTCTCTCTTGCTGTGTCTCTCTGTCAAATAAATAAATAAAATCTTTAAAAAAAAAAAAATCCTAGAGATGAATTATAATTCGTCTTCAGAACCTCACCAATCCACAAAATTGCTATTTCTGTCTATCTATCCTGTGCCAGGGTCTGAACTAGCTCCTTTACCCTCTGTTTCTAATTCTGCAAAATACTTTGTATCCCCATTTTACTGGAAGAAACAGAGGCTCAACAAAGTCATGTAGCAAGTCCAAGGCCCTGTGACTGGTTAAGTGGGGGAGTCCGGATGACAACTCAGCTGGGGCTGACTCTCAAGCTCTCGTGCTTTCCACCCTACCATACCACCTGTTTACCGGGCAAGGGTCAGAGGAAGAAAGTTCTCTCTAAGAAGTACTTGCTTCATGGGGCTAAATTTAAATTTATGACCTTGCTGTTTCCATGTAAATTTTGGCAAAAGGAGCTCCTGGTGGAGAGCCACCATCTTCCCAGCTGCAAGCAGCAGCAGCAGCACCAAGGAGAACGTGGTGGTGGTGGTGGAGGGGAGTGAAGCAGAAGCAGTCTCTATTGGCTCCCATCACCCATAACCCTGCCCGGAGAGACCCCTGAGCCCACTCACTTTTACTTTCATTTTCTAGCCATCACGGCTTTCAGGTTCCCAGAAATTAACAGTACAGATGTCAGCAAACTGTCAGGCCCTGGAGAGTACTGACCTGGGACTCATAACTGCCATGGTCCACGGAGGCAGAGGAGATGGGGATCCAGGAGGATAGGAGAGTGGAGTGGGGGGTGGGGAAGAAAACTGAAGCAGAGGAGGGGCAACAATGACGAGGGATGGTGAAGAGTCTGCACTAGGGCCCCTGCTTGCTCATTCCCTGTGTGCTCATTCCTTAAACAGACCCAAGGAGGGCTCACTCTCAGGGAAGACGAGTCATATCGACTCTCAAATCCCAAGCCCCAGCTTTCTAACAGCCCAAGCTTTCTAACTGGAAGACCTAAGGCAAGCTACTTAAATTCCTTCAGCATCATCTCTAAAATGATACAAATCCCACTATCTCCCAGGACTCTGCGAGGAACAGGTGTGAAAAGAACTTTGTTTCCTATAAGAAACATGCACTAAAAAACTGCAACTTTGAAATGATTTCTAAAAACCTGTTGTTGGGGCATCTGGGTGGCTCAGTCAGTTGAGTGTCTGCCTTCAACTCAGGTCATGATCCCTGGGTCCTGGGATCACCCTGTGTCAGGCTCCCCACTCAGCAGGGAATCCATTTCTCCCTCTGCCCCATCCCTGCCCCCTGCTCATGCTCTCTCTCTCTCTGCTTGCTCTCTCAAGTAAAAATATAAAAAATTTTAGAAATAAAAATAATAAAATAAAAATCAGTTGTTACCGGGGTGCCTGGGTGGCTCAGTGGGTTAAACCCTCTGCCTTCGGCTTGGGTCATGATCCCACGGTCCTGGGATCGAGCCCCGCATCGGGCTCTCTGCTTGGCCAGGAGCCTGCTTCCCTTCCTCTCTCTCTGTCTCTTTGCCTACTCGTGATCTCTGTCAAATAAATAAATAAAATCTTTGGGAAAAAAAATCAGTTGTTACCACCTCCTCTCTATTGTATGAATGCAGGAAAGTCCAACTAGTTGAAGAGGCAAGAGAGGAGAGGCTTCTGTCTCACACAGAGCCCTCCCTCTTTCTGCCAAGCAACATCAGATCACTGCTTGGACTCTGCAAACACTGGATGCCAGAAGTGGCTGCCTAACTACCCAGGGCACTGATGCCTTCCACGTCTCTCTAAAAGGGAGAGCTTCTCCTTCAAAAAAAAAACCTATTTCAGAATCCTAGCTGGGAGAGCATGTCCAGACAAAGAAGGTCCCCTCAGAAGGCTGGCAGCCTCATCCTGGGACTCCAAAAGAGTTCCAGAAACCACAGAAACCAAGGAGGTAAGTTCGGTCAGACACCAATGGTCAGTGAGCAGGCAGCCTCTCTGGCCTTGTCCCTCAGAGGCACGGGCTGACCAGACTAGAGAGAAACTAGGCTGACTGCAGAAGTCTCCAACGACCCTCCAAAGACGACCACAGATAGAGAGCTTGTGATCCATTATTAGCTGACCCTAATAAATGAAGGCTTTCTTGTTGTCTGATAAAAATGAAATGAATGGGGGCACCTGGGTGGCTCAGTCAGTGAAGCGTCTGCCTTCGGCTCAGGTCGTGATCTCAGAGTCCTGGGATCGAGCCCCACATCGGGCTCCCTGCTCAGCAGAGAGGTTGCTTCTCCCTCTCTCTTTCTGACCCCCTCCCCACTTGTTCGTCCTCCCTCCACCCCCCCCCAATGAAATAAATGCATCCCAGGTCTAGCTCAAATGTCTGTACGTGTCAGGCACTAGTCAAAAAGGTCCCAAGACAAAAAATGTTTAGCACTGTAAGGGCAGTAAAGATGGCCCAGAACACTGAAGAGCTACAGAAATTCCCAAGACTACATGGTCTTTTCTCTCTTCCTTGGCTAAGAATAGCAAGGATCAGTCATGGCCTCAAAGAGTCAGGCTACTCTCATTAAGGTACAGTCTCTGGCCTGTACTTTGGCCACATAACAAAACCTGCAAGCCTGGTCTGAGACAACAGCCATTTCACACACCTAAGTTCCAAGCAATAGACAAGGATCAGATGTCAGTACAGGCTGCCTCTTGGAAAGGCTGGGGGGCGGGGGCAGGCAGCGGGGAGGGGGTGTTGTGGAGGAATCAGTACTTTCTGGCATGCATGGGAATTCCTTGGGCTACAAAAATTAGCACACTAAGAACCCAGAGGTGCCACTGTGGTCTCAATTTACTCCTCTGTAATCTACAATTTGACCAAGCCCAGAAGGGATTGAAGAGGCCCCAAGACTAGACATAAGTAGCATAGACCTGTTGATCAAGGAGGTGCATGTGTGTTTTTGAGAGTGGGAAAGAGATAGGCCAAGACCCTTAAACACCACACTCCTCATTTTTTGTCTTTCCCCTACTCCCTAAAGATCAGCAGAGGCAGTCCCAGGAGAAGCAGTCCCTCTGAAGCAGCTTGGAAACCACTCACGTGCTCTGGGAGGACGGGGCTGAGCCTGGAGCAAGGGGGAGGGGGAGAGGAGGGGTGAGAAAAGATAATGAATGGGCAGATCCACCCTGATCTGTGATCTGTAGCTAAGGATTAAGCAAACCTAAGCTAAATTTTTCAGAGGCAGGAAGAGAGATACACTCAGAGAACACAACTAGAGAACAACATAACTAGAGGACAGGGTTGGGGGTGGAGGGGGCAAGACAAGAAGACAGCTCGTTTCTAAAAAGTGGCCCAGACTTGAAATTCTGCCGAGATCCTGGCTGGCTCCCTGGCTCGAAGAAAGAGAGGAAGTGAGGAGCTGTGGGAGCCTGTGAGTGTGGCAGGCTCTCACCCAGGACCCCTCGGCCCCCCAGGAAATCGAGATAAAATTTCTCTAGGGCTGGAGGGAACAACTGTTTTTATGGGACGGGGTCGAGGGGAGAGGATAACGACGACAGACAGCACTCCTCGCCACCTCTATAGAGAAGGAAGACAGGCTCCTTCATACCCAGCAAAGATTCCTTCAGTTCTGGGAGCAGAGGAAACAGAATCAGGGTCTCTCCCTCCACAACTGGACTGGACAGTCCAGAGGAGAGCCCTGGCGGTTTCCCAAGGCTCATAAAGGGCAGGTAAAAGATGGAAAGAAGGGCCCCCACTTTGGCCCGACGCCTGGGGAGCCCCTTAAGTGGGGGCTACGGGTCGGGGGAGGGGTCAGTATCCCCCTAAGCTGAGGTTGGGCGGGAGGAAGTACTGCCCCGAAGAGGCTTCAACGCAAGCGAGACACTGGGTCTCGGGACAGGCACACTCACGGCGGCTCCGGGGCTGCAGCGTTACTTGGGGCCGGGGCTCAGACTGGCTCCGCTCCTCTCCCCCCGGCGGTGTCCCAGGCTCCGGCCTCCACTTCCGCCTTTCAGCCGCTCCGGATCCGGATCTCCACCTCAGACCCGCCCCTCAAAACTCCCAGGTGACTGACAGGGCGGAGAGACCAATGGGAGGCGCTCTTGGCCGACTCACAGGCGACGCCTGTGGGGAGCACGGGTGAGGCGGGAGAACCCGCGCGAGGGATGGCGGGACTTGTAGTTCACAGAACTGGGAGGAGCCGGTGGCCGCCTGGGATTTAGACTTTGGGTGGAGCCGGCTGCCGGCTAGGCGGAGCCCGACCGGGAACTTTTTAAAGCCAGGCCTGCCAACAGCGTCACCCTGGGTTCCAGGAGCCCCGAGGGGAGGAGGATGGCGGAGCGCTGGAAGAGGGCAGAAGGCTGTGTGTGCAGAGTTGGGAAAGCAAAAACATGGTGTGAATGAATACGCACATGAGGCCGCAGTCCTGAGCGCTGGCTAAACCGGAGAAGCCCCTGTCTGCACTTTCTCCGGCCAAGTCAGCTCGGGGAAACCGGACTGTGGGGGACATTCTGTGGTGGGGAAGGTGATTCAAGTGCTATAAGAAGGGTTCTGTGGAGACTTCCTGGGTGAGATCAAAGGGAGACCTTCTGCCGCTTGTCAGCCATAAACCAGGACCCTCCTCCTTTGGCTGGACCCCAAGCCACACCAGGATCACCTTTAACTCTGCCTGTCCCCACTCCCAACCTCCAACCAGAACCAGCTCTTTCTCTGATGCCAAAAACAGAGCCGGACCACTTCTGCTTTGGCTCTCCCCATCCACACAGACTAGAACCACTTCTGTTTGCCTCCCCCACCTTGACCTCCATATGGATCAGGACTATTTCTATTTTTCTATTTTTTTCCTTCTCTCAATATGCATTAGAACCACTTCTGTCTCCTCCCACCCCCATCCCCCAACACAGGCCGGTATCTCCTCTGCTTTGGCGTCCCACTCCCAGGAACACTCCTCAAAACCTGTATGGAATCAAAGCTCAGGCCCTCAGTGCTGTTGGCGTTGTTCCTGGGACACTTGGTAACACCAATCATACTTGGAGCCTGAGCTGGCGAATCAACCTGTCTGGGACAGCCTGCCCACACCTGGATCCATCTGGTCACCAGGGTGCTTCTTTCTAACAATATCTGTAACCCCCATCTCCCCACCCCTGCACCCCTGCAGTGATCATCTGAGAAGCAAAAGCTAAGATGGAAGAAAGACTTAGGAGAGCAAAGGAGAGGAAGGCAGAGTGGAATTCCTGGCAGGTTCTGAGCTGGTGACAAGCTTTCTCCCCAGCCCCTGCTGTACCTATCCTGCAACAGGTACAGGATCAATTATACAGGATCTGTGGGGCGTCCCATGGGCTCCTTTTCCAGGGCTGGAGGTGGGCCTGAGCTGGGACTCTGTCCCTCTCACATACTGCGCCTGAATCTGAGACTGTGATGGGTAGGGGGAGGAGGGGGTGTAAACGGCCCACAGTGACTCATTAAGGTTTCTGCCTCACCTCTGGGGCCTCTGGTGGCGTGAATGTGGTGCCAAGTGGATTGCTTGGCGCCTTTGCCCTTCCTAGAGACAGCAACTGGGCCCTGGGGTGTGGTGGGGAGTGACTGCCCTGTAGGCTCCTCCAAAGCCCTGGGGCTCTCAGACCAACCCCCAGAAACATCCACAGCCAACAACTACAAAAATAAAGCATTTATTTCCTATCCAAAAGTCAGCCCTGGGTGTTGGGTGGTAAAGGAGAGTTGGAGACCAGGGTGGGTATGTGAGAAGTCAGGGTCCTGGGCGAGACCGTGTTGGATGTGGGAAGAACAGGCTTGGCTGAGCTCTGGTGCAGGGGGAGGGATAAAGAGTGCTGTGGGGACTGTTTGAAGTTGCTGGCAACAGAAGAGACCACCTTCAGTGACAGCCTGCAGAAAGACAGAAACGGAGATGTTGACAGGCCCAAGCGTAGAAACAGACACTGCTGGGCCCATAAAGCTCCCGCTGGAGCAGAGGAACCTGGGAGGAAACTCTAAGGCAGGAACTGCAAACCCAAATATACCTACACAGACCAAAGAATTCAAATGAGGGAAGCTAGCTCGGTGTCAGGAGATGACCTCCAGTGGCCCCAGACGATGGTGGCCACTCAACACCACACTGATTGTTGCCAGGTGGAATGTTGGCCCAGGACTGCCAGAACTCCCCATGTTTTTTTAGAGAAGCTGGATTATCCGGATATTTATGTGAACTCTCCTGATTTTTAGTGCCGGCAACTCATTCATATTATTAAAGAAAGTAATAACCAACAAGAACTGAAGAATACGTATCTGGGGGTCATCGTTTGTTTCCTGTGTGGGCTGAGGGATGAGGTGGGCTCCTCCAGCCTTGGCTGCTAGTGGGAGGTCTAAGGAGTCTTGGGTTGCTTAGATGCCAGCCATCTAGACCTATCCCTCTCAAGGTGACATTGCTTCCAAGGTCTCCAGCAGGGCCCAGGGGACTGGGGGGCTGGGACAGAAGCCCTCCCGATATCACAAAGCTATCTCTGCAGTGAAATCTGCAATCTGTCCCTCTTGCCTTAGACACCAAGATCCAGCCAGCTCTTGCCTCAGCCTTCACTTCCCGTGCTGGATGGGGGACCCTCCCTCAGCCCCGGATGCTCCCCCATATCTACCTGCCTCCGGGTCCTGGGGAGAAAGCAGGACATGTCATCTGCTGGCCTAATCGGCACTGCATTCCGTCTCATGCCTGTTGGGTTCCACAGCCTCAGGTGGCTCCCCTCACAGAGGGGAAGGACAGGGGAAGGTTTGGAAAAGGGAACAGGGTCAGAAGTGACCAGGCTTTGTAAAAAAGTCCAGAGAATGCAGAGCCAACCAGACCAGCTGGTGGCTGCTGACCCGAGGCAGGAGGCCAAGGGGCCCAGCCCCTCCCTGGAGGGCAGGCAGTAGTGCCCACCCCAGACAGGCCTGGGCCTAGGGCCTGGGTCAGTGGAACGTGTCTGGCCTGGACCGAAAGCTCTGTCGCATGAGGCGTGGGGTCAGAGGTGAGGCCTCTGGCACTGGGGAGGGTCCCAGAGACTCAGGCTCTGAGGGGTAGGGGGACAGCGTGGAGGGTCTCAGGTTGGGAAGGGTGGCTCCCATCTCTGCTGTCCCCGCACTGGCCGGGCAGTGGACCTCAGCGAGAGTAGTATCCTGGAGGCTAGGTGGTGGTCCAGATAGACATGGAGAAATGCACGGAGGTCTCGGCTGGGGACCAGGTGGGTCTGGGGGCCGAGCTGAGGCTACTGGGTGGCCTGGGGGACCCAGCCTGGCCTGTAGCAGGCCCATAATGTGTCGAAGCTCCCGGCTCAGCTGAGACACTTCCTGGTTGAGACGGGAGATCTGTTGGAACATAACCAGTGGTTCCCCAGGTGTCACAACAACCACCACTCTCCTAGATACACATTCCCCCAACAGTTTACAAAACTTTCCCAGCCACTTCTGTTCACAGCCACCCCAAGAAAAAGGCAGGGCAGGGGTTCTGTTTGTCGAGATGAAAACACTCAGATGCTTTCCAGGATTTGGAACAGTGGCTATTCCAACAACCGCCCCACCCCACCCTAACTTTTACAAGAGGCAGAAAAGCAGGCCTCGAAGAGGCCACAAAGCTGGAGGTGACAGACACAAGCTTAGTCTCGGGCTATCCCAGCACACATGCCCAAGTGTGTCTATTCAGTGCTTTGCTAGTCTATTCAGGGAGTACAGAATCAACTGAGAAATTTGTCGAAATGCAGATTCCTGGGCCCTACCCCAGATACTCCGAATTGGGTGAGGCACAGAGTCCACATCTTACGAGTGCTGACAGACACTCAAGTGTGGGAACCACTGTGACCCAAGCAGGACTGGCCCTCCAGGTGGCCAAACCAGGCCCTGGTCCCGCCCCCAACCCTAGGGCCCGCCCAGCCCAGGGGCTGCCCTCCTGGGATGCCTGCGATGTTTACCAGAACCCAGGGAAGGCCCGCTCCCAAAGGGTTGGGCCTGGCAGTGCCCTGGTGACAGCTCAGAGATCCCCAGGGAGCAGGTAGAGGCAGAGCCTTGCTGCACAAGATCTGGGCTCTTCCTGACCAGGGTTCAGACGTTAAGATCCAGCTCCCCCCAGGGCTGAAGGCCTCTCTGCCTCCCCCCCATCCTCTGCCCCCTAGGTTTGCTGAGCATCCACTTCCCAGGGCTGGAGTAGGAAAGGGACTTGGTAGGGGGCAGGTCCCTAAAGGAGAGAATGCCAAGGTCGTGGAAGGAGGGAAGGCCGGAAGCAGCTGGGAAGAAAGGGAAGCAGCGGTCAATGAGGGCTCCCAGTGGACCAGGGACTAGCCGGGCACGGGTCCACTCTTATCTCATCCTCAACCACTCTGGCAAAAACAGGTTCTTCTCCCCATTTTTTGACAAGGAAATTGAAGTACAGGGTCATTATGGGACTTGCCCAAGGTCACCCAGCTACTTACTGTAAATATGTGAACTCAGGACTCTAGGTTTAAGCCCTGAAATGTTCTTCTATGAGGCAAATCTCCCAAGATGATATTTTCCAAGGTCAAAGGGGAGGAACCAGCCCCAACCCACCTCCTGGTTCAGCCTGCAGACCTTTTCCTTCATCTCCTCAGCCTCCGTGGCCAGTTCCTGGCTGGGCCTGGTCCCTGCAGGCAGCAAAGGGTAAAGGAATGCAGGGTGAGTGTGGGAAACAGGAGTCTATAGCCTGGGCCGGGCGGGCAGAGAATAAGGGAAGAGTGAGCTCTGGGCTCAGGATGATGGAAAATCCAGACTCTTCAGGCTGGTTACAAGGCCCTGTAACTTCCTTAGCCTTCCTCCACCCCTGCCCCAGCTTTATGCCCAGAAGCTTCTATTTAGCACCTAAAGGCCTTTACGCCTTCCAGCAACGGCCTTGCTCCACCTCTCAAACTCCCACCCGACCTTTAAGACCCACCACAAGTGTCCCCTCCTCTAAGAAGGAGGGTTAGACGTGTCCTTTTCTCCTACCTCAGAGCCTTGCTCTTGCCTCAGTCATGGTACTTAACACCCTGCTCTGAAATCGTTTATCCGAGGACACAGTTGTGTCCCCCACCAGACTGGGAGCTCACTAAGGATGCAGGGCAAGTCCGGCTTATCTGTGTATGCCCAGCACAGAGCCCAGTACATGGTCGACCCTTACTACTTGTGGAATGGGCTGGATGAAGGGATGGGTGGATGGCGGAAGAACGGGTGACTGAGACATGAAGTCTATGGCTGGCCCTTACCTGAAGGAGGGGCCTGTGAGCAGGGCCTAGGGTGCTCAGACCTCCTGCTGAACCGGAATGTGGGGGCCTCCGCTGTGCTGCCAGAGTCCTCGATGCCATCCACTATCCTGGGATGGGGGGCAGTGATCATCAGTCCCGTGGGGAGAGGGCAAGGGCCAGAGCAGAGCAGGCAGAGGGTAACCGGGGACAGCAGTGCCAGGGAGCTGGAGAGGAGTCGCGGTCAAAAAGGGTGGGGTTGCAAGTGTGGGTGGATCAGGAAGGGCGGATGGACAGATGAGGCAGAGGCAGGACGAGCACTGGACAAGCACTAGTTGGAATGCTGGGGACAGAGCCCAGAGAAGGTTCTGGAAGCCAGCAGGGGTATGGGGAAGGCAGGGGAGGCTGGCGTCTCACCGGGGACTGAGGTCCGGAGGTCCAAATGTTCCCAGTGGGGGAATGAGAAGCTGAGGGAGCTTCCAAGCAGCAGAGCCCCTGTGGGGGCCATGGGGGGAGGGGCTGTGGCCCCGGCCAGCCAAGGCAGGGGAAGGGGTTGGGGACAGGGAAGGGGAGGAGACAAGGGTTGAGAACGGGGGCAGCTCCTCGCCCAAGAGGCTGACCAGGGAGCCCCGGGGTCGTGCTGGGCTGAGGTTGGGCAGCAGGATGGGCCGGCGGGGTCTAGAACCACCCCCAGACTCCACCCCGGTCTCAGCCTCTGTGATGGATGGCAGGGTCTTGTCTGAGGAGGAGCCAAGGCTTTCCGAGCGGGGCTGTGGGCAGAGGGCAGCTGGTGTCAGGACAGTGAATAATAGGCCCCTTCATTAAGCAACAGCCTTCACTGGCAGATGCCGCTCCCCATCCCCCTCCCTTCTCCGGGCAGCAAAGGAGCCAAGGGAAGGGGCCCCCAGCTCCCAGACTCTCCCCACACAACTTCAACCCGACCCAGGAAGGTGGCGTTACCTGGGAGAGGCGAGGAGACCGGGAAAAGCGGCTGAGGCCCTGCGGGGACACAGGGGGGGTTCAAGCTGACTGACACCTCCCCCCTCGCCTGCCGCAGCACTTCCTAGTCCTACCCATCGGTGCTGTGGGCTCTGAGAATGTGGGGCCTTTCTGTGGAACTGAGTCAGAGATACCCTCCAACTCCAGCTCAGAGACGTCTGAGGGGCAAAGTCAATCTGAAAAGCAGGGAAAGACAAAGCCCCAGAGCCTAAGCCAAAATGGGCTCCGGACGTATCTGGTGAGGGCAGAAGAGGAAACCGGGGGGGATGATGTGCCAGCTCAGAGAGGGACTTGACAGAGGAGGAGCCCACAAGGGGTCTGCTCCCAAAGCGAGGGCCCTCTGAGGAGTCTGGAGTGAGGATGGGTGCGGGGGAGGGGAGCCAACAGGAGATGATGGGTCGGAAGGGTTGGGAGTAGAAGCGGTGAGAGATGGTCCATGGGACTGGGTGATGGCCAATGGAGAAGGGTCAGGTGGGCGTGGAATATGTTAAGCATGGAAGGGACAAGGGAAAGCGGTGCCTGGGATTGAGGAAGGATTTTCTCAGGATGGAAGGAGATGCAGGGGGAGGTCTGCTCTGAAGGAGGGGACCTCGGAGGAGATGGAAGCCATAGGGGGTCTACATACATTGGTGTCAGAGCCCTGGCGCAGGTTGAAGGTGAGGTCCCGGGGCAGGCCAGCCCGGAAGGCAGCCCCATACTCAGGATAGAGCCTCAGGACCTCAGCCAGCCCTCGGCTGCTCAGCTGCTGCAGGCCACAGTAGGTCAGTGCCTTCACGTCAGCGCTGGTCTTCAGCACGTAGCCTGGGCCTGCCCCTGACCCAGGCTCCTGCCCCGGCTCAGGGATATCTGCCCCAATCAGGTCCCCCTTCCCTGTGGGTAAGGGATGGGGACAGTCAGCTGGGGGAGAGGGACCAAGAGGATATCAGTGGAAGGTGCTCAATGGATTTGACGGATGGTCAGTGTGTTGGAAGGGTGGTCAAAGACGGATCAATCAATAAGATTGGTGGAAATAACCAATGGAGGTGGGTAAAAGTCAGTGGAGAATGACGGAGGAAGTTGGGAGACAGTCAGTGGGGGCTGTCAGTGTTATCAATGGAACTGGATGATCAGTAAAGAATGGCCAGAGAGGTCAGTTAAAGGGTAAAGGTCAATGGAGTTGAGGGTCCATGAGAAGGGTCAGTAGAGTTGGGAGATAGTGCAGTGGGAAAGGACCAACTGAGATGGGGAAGAGTCACTGCGGGAGGGTTGATGGGTTGATGGCCAGTGGGAGTAGGGGAGAATCTGAGGGTATGGTCAAAAGGGATGGTAGTAGGAGGAAGGGACCAGGAAAGAGGACTCCTCAGCAGGAATTCCACATATGCACTAGGGGTAGCCCAGTCCCTAGATTCCCAGCCACACCCAAGGCCTCTAGGGCAAGGTTCTAGGGTAGGTCATAGGTGGTGGTGGGATCCTCACCCAGGATGGCCAGCACCATGTTGTCTCGAAGCACCTCGAGTGAGCCGGAGCAGACGTAGTAGTGGGCCTGCAGGGCATCCCCACGGCGCAACAGGTACTCGCCTGGGGCGCAGAATGAGGTCTTGATGTGCAGGGAGAGGGCCCGCAGGCAGCCCCTGCTCGCTGCTCCGAACAGTGGCAGCTGCAGGATCTCCCGGTTCAGGTGCATAGCGATGTCAGCTCTCAGCTCGTCTGGGAAGTCACGCAGTAACTGCATAAGGGGCATAGGTCATTCTGGCCATCCCCCTACGGCTGCTACTTGAGTTCTACAAATGTCCTGAGCTGTCTCCCAGGGGAGAGCTCCAATGTGCCCTTTGCTTCGAGGTGACCCATTTCTGACCTTCAGGAAGACCTCAGTTTTGCTTGTGTGTGGACCTCCCGACCCAAGTTCTGGAGCAGAGACTAGGTCTCTTCCTGTCTGTCCACTGCCTATGACTACTTGACTACATGCAGACACACTCACTGTGTGGTCGCTCAGCCCCACACAAGGACCAGTCCTGGTGGGTCAACCTTTCAGCCAGGAGTCGGGAAACTAGCAGTCAGCTCTGCCCTACATCCCTGTGGAGCTTGGGCAATCCATTTGCTCTCTCTGGGCCTCCATATCATCATCTGTAAAGATGCAAGCTTACCGTAGGCCTTAAACATTACCAATGACCTTCAGAGAATCAAACTTAATGGTCCCAGATCCATCCTCATCTTACGGAGCCCCCCTAGGCCACTCTGGCTCGCTGACCTCTCCCTCTTGTCTCCATTTCCTCCCCAGGCTCTTCTACTAACTTTCCACATTCTTCCTGCACCATGGCAACCAGCTTCATGACTTCCCCTACTCCTGGTGAGCCCGGAGCCCTGCATACGGGTCTCGACTTGTGTTTTCACCTGCCTATGGAGCAGCCTCCACCTGGATCTCCCACAAGCACCACACCCTCGTCCTGGTCGTTTCCACCCCTAAGTCCAGCCTTCCTCCGGCCATGCCTCCATCACACACACCCCTCTGCCCAAATCAGGAACCTCAGCCTCATTCTGAGCTCCTCTCCTGCCACCAGCTGATCACCAGGTTCCATGGCTCCAAGTCTCAGAAACACCTCCTAGAGCCCCAGGCCACTCACCAGCCTCAAAGTTTTGCAGGATAAAATCTAAATTCAAGACCACCTATGAGCTGGGTGGGCCTGCCTCCCCAGCCCTGTCTCCTACATTCCGGTTTCCCTCCTCCCTCCACAGCACTCACACACCCATTCGGAAGGCTCCGTGAAACACTTTCAGTTCCCTGAACTCGCCCTGCTCTTTCGTGTCGTTCCCGGACCTGGGTTCCTAATGCTCTTTCTGCCTGGAATGGCCTCTGCTGATTTCCTTCTTGCCTTTCACAACATCCCCTCTTCTGTGCCACCTTCCCTGACTCGTGGGGGTCCAGACACAAGGTCCCCTCATTGGAACCACCATCCCTCCCGCAGAATCCTAATCACTGTGTTGTTGTTGTTATCATTATTTTTACCTGTCTGCCTCCCTCCCCCAACCGGTGTCTCCCTGAGGACAAGGGCTGAGTGTCATGATTCCTGAGCTCTCCAGTCCCGCACAGAGGCTGGCCCAAAGCAAGTGCTCAGGAAATGCGGGCTGGGGTGGGGGGACGGATGGTATTAGCTGAGGCCTGAGCTCCCTTTCAGCTCCTGTGCTTCTATTGCAAAGGGAGAGGGATGTGGATTTGGTGGGTGCGCGCCCCCGCGACCCACCTCCCCCTCCCCCTCCCCCGCCTCCCAGGACCCTGTCGGCCTCCACCGCGGGATCCCCGCGCACTACCTCGTTGGCGTCAATGCCGCTGTTGACGGCCCACGTGGTCTGGAAGGACTCGAGCATGCGCTGCTTGAGCGGCCGCGGCAGGCGGTGCACGCGGATGAAGTCCTTGAGGTCCTTCATGCGGCTGTGGTAGAGCGAGCGGCGCGAGTACATGCGCTGGATGATGGCCGTCACGTTCCCGAACACCACGGCGTGCATCAGCGCTGCAGCGGCGGCAGCGGGCAGCCCGTGAGGGACGCCGCCCCCCACAGCCTCCTCCCGCCCCCCCAAACCCACCCTGCCCTCCACGGATCTGGGTTCCCGGAGAAGGAGGGGCAGGAGAGCCAGTGGGCTTGGGTGGGGGCAGGGAGGGGCCAGACCTGAGGCTCCTCTCCTGCCCCCTCCCCCCAACTAGGTCATGACTTGGGTTTCCCACCCTCTTCGCAAGAGGCTACACCTGTTTTGTGGCACGCCCCTGCGTCCCTCCCACCCCAGGGGCCAGCATGTAGTAGATGCTGAGGAAACGGCTATAAATGAATGAATGTACGACTGTCTGGACGTGGATGGACATCTTGCCTTCTCTGAGCCCGTTTCCCCATCTGCACGCGGGGCTTAGCAGGGCCACCCTGGGGCTTGGCAGGCCCGGCCTCACCGCCTATGAGCATGGTGCAGATGGAGAAGATCTTCTCGGCGTCGGTGTTGGCGCACACGTTGCCGAAGCCCACGCTGGTGAGGCTGCTCAGCGTGAAGTAGAGGGCAGCGATGTAGGCGCTGCGCCGCGACGGGCCGCCGGCCGAGCCATTGACGTAGGGCTCCTCCAGCCGCTTGCCCAGCTCGTGCAACCAGCCTGGGGGGTGGAGGGAGGCAAGGAGCAGCTGCCCTGGCCAGCAGAGAGCTGGCTTTCCCAGAGCAGCTGCCCAGGCCAGCGGAGAGCTGGCCTTCCTTGAGCTGCATGTGCTTGACCTTGGGCAAGTATTTACAGAGGCGAGGGGAGGTTTGCACCCACAGGCACAGGAAATGTGAGGAGCAGCCTGGGCCTGGGACTCCCCACAGTGAGCTGGTTACAGTTGCAGAAAGCAGGGCTAAGCTGCTGACCGTTTAAGGGAGGACTCTCGAGTAGTTTACTGAGCACCCCTTGGGTGCAGGGTGCTGGTGGAACTTACAGTCTGGAGGGGAGAGACACATGAAATACATTGCAGATGGGCAGTGAGCTACTAAAAAGTTGCGGGGACTAGTCGGGGGTGGGCGTTATGGTTCTTAAAGGGCTCCATTAGGACAGAGCATTTTAGTGGGGATTGCAAGGACTAGAAAAGTCACCTAGGGGAAGAAGGGAGGGAGAGGGTTCCCGAGAGGAAAACACTGTTCAAGGCCATTGTGAGAAAGCAGTACATCTGCGTGCTGGAAGGAGGCCAGCGTGGCTGCGGCACAGGGCGCAGGGGAGAAGGGGAGGCCAGGTGGGGAGAGAGAAGGCTGCAGGGCTGCACAGGTGCGGGCCAAGTGTGGACTTGATTTTGAGGGCAGCGCAGAGCCACTGAAAGGGTCCAGGCAGGGCATTGCTCCCTCTGCCCCAAACGCCCTCCCCACCATTGGAGTGTTTCCAGTACTCTTTTGATTGCCTGTCACTGGCCCGGCTCCCCTGCCAGTAGGCTGTGAGGTCAGCCCAAGGCAGACCCTTGGTCTTCAACTCAGGTACTTCCACGCCCAACCTGGAAGGAGCTCCATGCACGTTTGTTGCATGGAAGGTAGACTGTGGAGTGGTGGGTGTGATGCAGGGGGAGGCATCAGCTCGGGGGCCTGTGTGGACAGGGCTGGCGGATGGGTATCCGTGGAAGCCTGGGGTCGGCGGCTCACCGATGTCCCAAAGCAGCGGGTCATTGGCTTCCATCTCCCGGCGCCCGATGACGTACCAGACGCAGGCCATCCAGTGGGCGAGGAGCGCGAAGACGGACATGAGCAGGGTGAGCACCACCGCGCTGCACTGGGAGTAGCGCTCCAGCTTCTGCAGCAGCCGCAGCAGCCGCAGCAGCCGCACGGTCTTCAGCAGGTGCACCAGCGAAGTCTGCGGGAGTGTGGCGGGGGAGGCTGTCAGCAGGCACACCTCCTCAGAGCTCCCCAGGGCCCCTCCCAGCGCCTTGTCACCAGATGCCCTGGAACCAGGGGAAGCTGCGGCAGGAAAAACGGCCCTGCTGTCCCGAGAAAGTGGCCAGGGAATGCAGAGGGGAGAGAGTAATACTAAAGCTCATAAAGGCTAATACAGGGGTGCCTGGGTGGCTCAGTGGGTTTAAGCCTCTGCCTTCAGGTCAGGTCATGATCCCAGGGTCCTGGGATCGAGCCCTGCATCGGGCTCTCTGCTCAACAGGGAGCCTGCTTCCTCCTCTCTCTCTGTCTGCCTCTCTGCCTACTTGTGATCTCGGTCTGTCAAATAAATAAATAAAATCTTAAAAAAAAAAAGGCTAATACATAACTATGTGCGTACTTATATATGTACTTGCCGTATGTGTCAGGTACTGGGCTAAGCATTTATAATCCTCGTGAAAAACTCGTGCCTTCAGTTCAATTATCATCATCGTTCCCAGTTTGCAGATGAGTAAACTAAGGCTCAGAGAAGCTAGTGATTTGCTTAAGGTCATACACCAAGGAAATGATGGAGCTGGGACTGCCATCTGAGCGGCTACCCAAGTCCATTTTGTGCTGTGCTGCCTCTAGCACCGTGCATGGGCTGGTGAAAAAGCAAGTCCTGGTCAGAGGTAGGGAATGAGCTCTGGGCCCTGCTGGACACCCCTGGAGACCTAGGCGCAATCAGCTGTGGACAAGAGCTGGTTGTTGGCAATGCCAGCATCTGTGAAGGGAGCCATCCCTCGAGACACAGAGAAGCAAGGGAGAGTGGGAACAGGCAGTGTCCTGGGGACCGGGGAAGGTTAGGGGCTGTTCCCAGGCTGGGTCAGCTGCAAATGAGAGGGGCATGCCGGAATGTTGAGGAAAGGAGACTAGGAATTGAGGGAGCCTCGGCTTTGGGCTTTGAGGTCTTAGCCCTTGTGGGGCTGGGTCGGGGGGTGATTACTCGTGGCACTAGTAAGCAGCTTGTAAGTGTTACCAATATTACCACTATGACTGTTTTCACTGTGGTCTTTAATACTTCAATTAGCCCTCCAAATTTTAGAGATGAGGAGCAGGTACTCTGGGTGGGGGCAACTTGGAAACAAGGGCTGGGGGCTCTAGGGCAGCACCTGGGGAACTTAGTAGGAAGGCCCTTCCAGAAGCCTCTAGCAACGTCCCCCGTAGTCTTGGCCCTACCCGGCTCCTGAGCCACCTCCTGTCCTTTTCTCTAATTTTAGGTGAAGGAGCTGGGAAGGAGGTGGCCCTGCTTCCCCCACATGGACCGTCTCCAGGGCTTAACGCCTGCCCCCAGCTCCCAGAGCTTCTGCCTCCAGACTTGAATCCTTCAGGGCTGCATCTAGTCACCAGGCCCTGTGCCTCACTCTCTTGGGGCCCTCGTCTCCTTTTGCTTGTGTCCCGGGCTCGGCTCCTTCCAGTCCACAGCTCTGCCCACTCATCCTCTCTCTTCGCCCTACCTACCCCCAGCCCAGCACAGCTCCTGATCTCCCCTTATGCTACATCATCCACTCGGGGGCCTTGTGTTCCTGGGAAGTGGGGCGGTGTCATGGAACAAGGAATAGACTAGGAGTCTGGAAACCTGGTTCCAGTCTCCTGCCTGCTACTGCTAGCTGTGTGACCTGTGGCAAGCTGCTTAACCTCTCTGAGCCTTTGTATCTACCTCTGAAAAAGAGAATCTGCCCTGAGGGGTTACTGGGAGACACCTATGAGATGATGTTCGAGAAAGGACTTAGTACGTGAAAAGTGTTCCTGAAGGTACCAGAGGAGGGGGACTGCCGGGGAAGAGGAACAGGAGCCCATCTGCCGCTCTCCCACTCCCCAGGGACAGTTGTTTGCCCGCTGACACAGCCTCGTGGGCATGGGATGGGAGAGTGCGCTCCTAGGGAGGGGTGGGTTGCTCTGCTCCGAGTGGCCGGAGTCCCAGGGCAGACACACACACATGCACGTGTGTGGGAGCGTGCACACACGTGTACACAGCCAGGAGAAGAGGCCCACAGCCCGTTGGCGGCTAGTTAAATCCGGCTGCGTGTAGGTGGTTTCCTGCTATAGCTGAGTGTGGCAGAGAGAGGAGCGCACAGGGAAACTGCTTTCCACCTCCCCACCCAACAGCCAAGGGAGTCTGGGGACACAGGGTGGGACTCCCTCACCCTGGACTTGAGAGCACCTACGATCTACCGGCTGAGTGCAGAGCTGACCACCCAGGGTACCTCCAGGCAGTCCCCGGGGAGAAGGGAGGACCCAGGTCCTGGCACTCTCTGCGTCCAAACCCACCCCACAGCCTCTACCTCCTTGTCTTGGCTTACTATGTTCCCCCCAGATGCTCTCTCCCCATCCCCTGCCAGCCAAATCCTGCTCTCTGTCTAAGGTCTAGCCCTGATCTATCTCCCGCAGGAACCCTTCCCAGATCACCTGAGCCTTTTTTCCAGCTGGAGTGCTTTGGCCTCCCAGGTGCTGGCTAGATTTCAGAGCATCAGATCACTTTCACGCATGCCCACTTTCCTGCCTGGAACTCCAGGATCAGCTAGCTCCATGCCCAGCCCCCAGCAATACCTGGGCCGCGTCTTCCTCTCCATTCACCTCTTCTGTTCCTGCTGTCCCCTCCAACAGTCCTGCCCCCTCACCAGCTTAGCTGCCTGGAGGCTGAATCCTTGTCCCTTTTCCGCACAGTGACCATGCTCCACACAGTGCTTTGCAGACAGCTAAATGCTCATCAGTTGTTTGTTAAATAAAAATGTGAAAAGTACCACTCATTTGGCATCAGACCAACGCCGCCCTGGTAGCCCTAGTTAGCTTTTCATTTGTCTCAGCTTCCCTCAGTGATTGTGAGCTGAGCTCCCTGAGAGCACAGACCCTCCCAGCTCCTTCTGAGAAGCTAGCACGGGGCTTGGCCCACAGCAGGTGCCTGACAACTATTTGCAGCTGGACGGATGGGTAGGGCTGAGTCTTGGTTGGAGTCGGTCCCTTAGTGGGAGATGCTGTGCTGAATTTGGGAGGCTGGGCGGCAAGGTGGGACAGGGGTCACTCACCACGGTGATGTTGAAGACATAAAGCAGGTCAAATGGCAGAGCAGCAATAAGGTCAACAAAGAACCAGGTGGCCAGGTAATGAAGACCAATGGAACGAGGAGCAGAGACCACCTGGCCGGACTGGGACACATAGGTGGTGCGGAAGTTCAGGATGATATCTGGGGGTACAAGAGGCTGTTACTAAGGGGCTTTGAGTAAGCTGGGAATAAGCCCGAGACCCAGAATGGAATTGGAGGCAGAAATGGGGAAGGCAGATTGGGCTTCTGGCTGCTCTTCAGGGAGGAGTGGTCTAAAGGCTGAAGGGTTCGGGGCTCAGGGCATATGGACCATTAGGACTTAAAGACCCAGAAAAGGTTGGGCTCTGAATACCAGGGTCCTGCAGGCTCAGGACGGAGCAAAGCTTAGATGTGTAGGTTCCCCCAGCCCACCCGCCAGGGTATGCAGGGCAGAGGATCTGACCCAGGATGAAGAGCATCTCCACGGCGATGTCGCTGACAAGGGTGTGTCGGGAAGTGATGGGGGTGTCGTCGTCGCCCAAGAAGCAGACATTGTAGGGGACGGTGATCGCGACGTAGAAGGTGGCGAGGAGGATGAGGCCGTCCCACACGGCCTTGGGGACGCTGTAGTGGAGGAGGAGGCAGCGGGACCCCCCCACGGAGGCCACCTTGTACTCGGGCACTGATGGCTTTGGCTCAAACACGTTCTAGGGGGAGAGGGGTGGCGGTTGGGGACATTTAAGGGAAAGGGGAGCTAAAGCTTAGGGAAGGAAGAGGCAGGGGAGGGGGTAGGGGGGAGGGGGTGCTCCAGGCATGATCACAAGAGGAGATGGAAGGTGTGGGAGAGGGGTTCAGGAGCCGGCACCTGACACTTCCTTCCTCTGCCAACCTACAGCTTGGGCCCCCTTTGGATCAATCATGTTTTGTGGCGGTTATTTATAAGGCTTAACCTTCACCCTGCTTGAGAAGGAGATTATGACAAGCCAGACACATGCTTTAGACCTCCCTAGGGGTCATTAACTTCTCCCTCAAGTTTCATTTGGAATCTAGGGTCCCTGTGGAGGATAAGGATATCCCAGAGATGAAGGGAGGCTGACACAGCACATCCCATCCCCTGTTGCCCCCACAGACTACACAGAAGATGGGAGAACCGATCCCGTGGCTTTATCAGGGTCCTAGGGCTAGATACCAGGACCCCAATGGGGGCTCTCTCCCTAGAATCACAATTTGTGATTTCACCCCTACCTTCGTGAGATAACACTGTCACTCAGAGGTAGCTAATATACTTGATCCTAGATCCCTGCCCTTATGACATCGTCAGAGTAAAGTAATATCAATCATAAGGAAGCAAGGGAGATGGGGTTGGAAGATGTGAGAGCACATGGGACACAGCAGAAAATCGTACATGAGAAATGCGTGGACAGAGGGATAAGTCTACTGGAGGGATATCAGAGAGACAGGGAGACATTAGCAAGGATGCCTCAGAATCACAGCTGGGAGAGGCTGGGATGGAGATGTTGGGACTCACATTATTGGTTTTCATGCCTCCCTGGCGCCGGCGGCCAAAGTGGCCAGCCAGGCGGTGTAGGACAGTGCGGCTTTGCCTCCTGGCTGATCGAAGTCTCGAGCCGGCTCCCCTCCTGCCAAGGGAGTTTTCTGTTGGAAAGAAGGGTGCAGAGATAAATGGGGGCACCTCCCATGAAGCCAGATAGGGAGATGTCTTGTGTGACCCTCAGCAAGGACCTCTGACCATTCACGCCTCCTTCCCAGACCTGCAGTTACCATGATTACTGTCCCCATGGCCTCCTGGGGAGCCAAGTCCTGGGCCTCCACTCTGAGTGATGTCCTTGAAGGAAAAGAGGAAAAGCACGACTTCTCCCATCTCATTCTTGATTGGCATCATGTCCAAGAGGCACCAAAAGGCCGAGCCTGTAGATGTGAAGAGATGGAGGGGGAGGGTGAGCAGCCCATGGCACCCCTTCCCTTTGATCACCCAAGGTTCCTGGGCATGATCAAAGGGCTTGGCAAAGGTTTACAGATGGAAAGAACCCCAGAGATTATGTCAGACTCCTTCCCTTCCCGATGGGAGAAGCAAGGCCTAGAGAGGACCAGGGATGCCCTCAGGGTCACATAGTTAGCTTGTGGCAGTATGGGGCCAGCATCCAGTCTTCCACTGTGCCAAGCAGACTCTGTGTATGGCCCAGGATCTGCGCAGGCCTGCAGGGCGGGCCACTACCCCTTACCATCCTTTCGGTAGAAGCAGATTTCAGCCCGGTGCTCTTGATGGCCCTCCAGGGCCTTGTGCAGCCTCTGCAGGGCTGGTTCACTAGTCTCTGGACCATAGAGGAAACGGCAGCTGCAGGTTTTCTGCATGACCTCAGTGCGGCCGTAGCCTGTGAGCTCGCAGAATCCGTCAGAGCAGTAGACAATGGGAAAGCCCCGTGGGCCCTGTGCGTTGGCCAGCAGGAAGTTGCTGTCTGTGAGAAGAAGAGGTTAAGGTTAGGTCAAGGCCAGGAGGGGATCTTAGCTTCAAGGTGAGTAGTACCTCCCCCAAACTGTGGTCAGAGGTCACAGAGCCAGAAGTTTCCCAGACTTCCTTGTGATTCCTGGATCCCCTTTGGGATATTCTGAAATGAGAGTAAAAAGAGATAGAGGAAAAGGACAAGGACTTAAGGATGGCTTGGAACCAGGACAGGGACTACTGGGGGGGTTGAAGGTCACACTGTCCTTCCCTCTCCCTTCAAGCTGGTGAGCTGGGCATGGGCTCCAGCACGACACCTCTGCCACTTTCTGACTGTAACCTAGGACACTGGTTAATGAACTCTTCTGTGCCTCAACTTTCTTATCTGCAAAGTGGGACATAATACATCTTCCCTATATGGCTGTTGTGAAAGTTACACTAGTTACCATAGGGAGAAAGTTACCTAGGGAGAACAAATCCTAACATATACTAAGTGCTACACTGAGAAGGTAAAATGACTCCCCCACATTCCCACAGCTTTCAAAACACATGCATAGCCGCTATCCTGTCCTCCTATTAGAAAGGAGACAGGGCACGGATTCTGGTGATATCACACCCATTTTGTTGATCGGAAACCAGAAGACGGAGATTATCCAAACTCACGAATCTCCTTTGGTGGGGGAGGGAGACAGTAATGCGTAGTGTCCTTACTCCCTGCCTTCCAGGAAAGGTCCTCTTTTTAGCATCTCTTTAGGTAATTTCAGGGGGTCTGTCCCAGTGCTCAAAGTCTGACAGCGTATTGAGCAAGGAAGTTTTTAGTCCAGCAACCCCATGACCAGAACCTGATCTGGCTTCCTCTGGCTCCAATGGGTGGAAGCCACAGGGGCACTTTGTGTGCCATCGAGGGGCAGAATCTCAGCTGAGGGAAGGGGTCTGAGACACAACAAGTGCTGGATGCTAAGGGGGTGAGTGTGTAGGAGTGGAGAGGCTGATGGGGACTGAAGGTGCCTGGGAGGCTCTGGGCCCTGGGCAGCAGCCTCCTTCTTCCATCCCAGGGCCCGTTGCCCCGGTGATGGGAGCTATGGAAACAAGGGAGGTGTCTGCGGGGGGTTGTGGGGGGAGGCGGCTAGGGCCCGGGCGGCTCGATTTCCGCCCGCAAGTATCGCTCCCCCCACTTTCCAGATACTGACCAGGGAGCCCAAAGGGGGCAAAGGGAGATTGCTCTGCTCCAAAGTAGGGAAAGGGAAAGGCGGGAGAAGAGACTGGGAGCGATGAGTGTGGCTGTCCAAGGTGCTGAACCTGGAATCCAAACTGGGGGTGGGCGAGCAGAGAGTTCCCTCCGTCACACGGACCACCCTCTTCCGCCTGCCTCACCTCCCTCAGACTCAGACGCGCCAAGATTTGGGGGCGCGTGACCTTAATCCAAGCTAGGTGCTGCTGAAGTCTGATCTTTTCTCTTTCTTTTTCTCTTTTTCTTTCTTTCTATCTTTCTTCTTCTTCTTCTTCTTCTTTTTTTTTTCCTGAGGGGAGGAGATGCTGGAGCCTTCTGGAAGTAGACTCCAGAGCGCCTGACCACTTCGTTCCACCTCTGCGTCTCAGATACCCACACATTCCCCCAGCAGAGCTCTGCCCGGGAGCGGGCAGCTGACAAGGCCTCTCCTCCGTTTTGCGGCACAAAGAGCCTTTCCTGACTCCAGTCACACCCCCAACCTTAGCCCCCCGCACTCTTAGCCCTTTCCCCGCCCCCCTTCGCAGTGCACTCCCTGTCCTGTTCCTTTCCTGCGGCTTCGGGAGTTCCTAGACCGTCAACTCCACTCTCGCTGCCTCGGGTCTCAACACATCCAGTAGACCCGCGCCGGTGCCGAAGCTGACTTGGCCCCAGCTCGAACACCCAGCCCCAGCCTCTCCCCACTCACGCGTGCCGTCGAAGCGGGTGGCGATGGTGTCCAGAAAGGTGTTTTGCGGGGCCAGCAACCCCTTCATGACCGGCATGGCCTCGGGGCTGGGGTTCGAGGCGCGGCGCTGGGGGGCGTTCAGCGCGGCGGGGCGGGAGGGGGCGCGCTGCCGGCGGGGCCGGGGCGCCCCATGCGCCCGCCTGCCTCCTCCCCTCCTCTCGGCGCCGCCGCCGCCGCTGCCTCTCTGCTCTGAACCCCGCAGCTCTCGGCTCAGCTTGGCGCCGCCTCGGTCCCCCCACCTCCCCACGGGCCAAGTTCTTTCCCCCGGGCTCGGCCCGCGCCCGCCACGTGGCCCGCAAGGGGAGGGGCAGCCAGCGACACCCTCACCCTTCTCTGCTGCCCTCCTCCCAGAGGGGAGCGGCCCACGCGTGTCTCTCCCAGAGAGAATTCGGGACACGCCCACCTGGAGCCGAGACCCAAGAGGTAGGGCGGGGCTTGGGTGGCAGGCACGCCCTCCCCCCGGGGTGGCCACGCCCCCACGAGTGGTTCCCGGGCGACTCCTTTGTGGCTCCGCCCCACGGGTTTCCCCGCGCGCCGCCCACGCTGGAAATGGTGTTTGGATCACAGTGCCGCCTGCTGGAGTTAAGATATTTCGCAGCACTCCAGTTTCCTAAGCTCCAGTATGTGACAGCAAGGGTTAAAGAGACTAGTTTTGTTGGTGGAGGATCGGCAGGAAGACTGAGAACTCAACTTCTAGAGTGGCTTAACCCTCCATTGTGTCTCATTTTGGATAGTGCACCCTGGCAAGTTTTGCCTCTGAGTGCAGCTGAATGGATGAAAAGAGCTTTGGAGTACATGGGGTAAAAATGCCAGTTCCGCTACTCACTGATTGTATGACTTAGCCTCTTCAAGCTTCACTTTCCTTATCTGTAAAATGGAGCTAATAATTTTCACCTCATGCGGTTGTGAGAATTTAATATAATCAAACATGGTTTTGGTACACAGTGAGTGTGTTGGAGAGCAATTTCTCTCTTCCTGTCGTCTTGATTTAACCCTCCTTCTCTCTTCTGCCATTAAAGAGGTGGAAAGAGACTGGAGGCAAGATGGGAGACAAGATAGTTTCAAGGTGGGCAGAAGCAGTTTGCAAATCTCCAAAGGTGTAATGATGGTCTTTTTGATCTCCATTATCTCCCAGAGGGAACCAATACAGCATCAAGAAGGACCCATGTGAGAACAGCCATGGGACTTTTTCACTACAAAAGCAGAAAATGACAGGGCAGATGAGTGTGGTGGCTTAGAGGGGCTGCTTCTTGGGGCGAATGAGTCTGAGCTGGGTATTATCTGGGCTGTTAGATTGCTTAAAAGTGCTACATCCTTCTGTGTCTCTATTTTGGTGTTATAATTGTTTCCTAGGGCTACTATAACAAAGTACTACAAACCGGCTTAAACAACAGAAATTTATTGTCTCAGTTCTGGAGGATAGAAGTCCAAGATCAAGAGAAGGTAGGGTTGGTTTCCTCTGAAGGCTGTGAAGGAGAATCTGTTCCATACCTCTCTCGTAGCTTCTGGTGGGTTGCTGACAATCTCTGGTTCCTTGGCTCATAGATGCATCACCCACCTCTGTCTTTATGTTCACATTGTTTCTCCTTGTGTGCGTTTTTGTGCATCCAAATCCCCCTTTTTATAAGAACACTAGTCATATCAGATTAGAGGTCCACTCTCCCCCAGGATGAGGGCATCTTACTTACATATACAATGACTCTATTTCTACATAAGGTCATCTTATGAAGTGCGGTGGAGGGAGTTAGGACTTCAACCTGTGAATTGGGGGTGAAGGGTGCATTCAGTTAAAGTTGCAGGAAAACCTTACCCCATCTCTGATTAAGAACTTCTCCTGACTCCCAGGTACCTACAAAATGAAATGTAAAACCTGATGATTTGCGAGGGCCTTCACAACCCAGGCTGCAGGAACCTGACAGCCTCCCCTCCGGCGCTTCCCCGTTCCCACACCATCAACTCTCATGCAGCAGCCATTCTGGAAGATTCATGTTGAACCTTATATTCTTGGCCTTTGGGGCAAGCTCCGCTCCTATCCCTTTCCAGGCCAGACTCCGCTCCTCTGTGCAATCTTCCTTGCTCTCCCTCCCTTCCCTGTCTGTAAAGGCCGAGATACAGAGACCAGCAGAGCATCGAGAGCCGTGTCTGTTCCCCATCCTCCCCTCCAAGTATGCACATGTCCTCTCCGTGCCACGGCGCTTCCTTCCACGATTCTTTGCAGTGTTTAGAGCTCGAAAACGCCAGAGCAGAGGTGCCCCAGCGCGAGGCTTCTAGGCCCTCGGGCTCTTTATAGTTCGAAGGACTCTCACGCCCCCTGCAGGACGGGATGCGACCACACAGAACAGAGACTAGCCACACTAAGAGACTCGTCTTTATTGACCTTTTGGGGGGGTTAACACCTGGCGGGCAGCGAGGAGAGGGCAGGGCCAGGTCAGGGCACGATCAGGGGCTCAGACCCCGGGCCGTCCTCCAGGCGCTGCAGACGGGGCGGCGGCGGCCGCCGAACAGCGGCGCCCGGGGCAGGGGCGCGGCGCTGGCTCTGCGCCTGCGCGGCGGCCCATGGTCAGGATGCCGGCCGCATGATTGCCGCTGGCCTGCAGGAGGCGCTGCAGCCGGCCCTGGAGGCCTGGGGGCCCGGGCCGCCGCTTGCCCAGCGTGAGGATACCGGCCGCGTGGTTGCCCGCGCCGTGCAGCAGCTCGTAGAGGCGGCAGGAGCACGTCTTCTGGCGGCAGCAGTCAGGCAGGGGCTGCGCGGCCGCCCCGGGCGACAGCAGCGCGGGCGGCAGCAACAGCAGCAGAAGCAGCGTCACGGCGGCCCAGGGGACCTAGGGAGATCCGAGGCTAGGCGCTGGGGGTCTTCCCGCCGCGCCCGCCTCCAGTCTCTACGCCCAGGCCCCGCCCAGCTGGCTCGGCGCCCCTCCCTGCCTGCGCTCCTACTGTGTTCGCTGGTTTCTCCGCCGCGGAGCAAGGCTGCCTGCGGGGGACGGAGCGTGGCTCCTCTCTGGCTGCTTTACCTGCTCGTCTCTCAAGCCCCCGCACAGCATCTCCTCCAGGAAGTCCTTTGAGACCCCCTCAGCAGAGTGAATCCCTCTTTTCTGGGTACTCTTAGTCCCTCGTACCCCCATTAAAGCGCTTACCACTATACCTGAAAACAAGATGTGTAAGTCTGTCTGAACCAGAACTTTGTTCATTCGGGGAAACAGAGGCCCTGTATAGTCCCTCCCTGGACAAACACGTGCAAGTCAACGACTGGCAGGTCCCACGTGGCACGTTGCCATGTCTGCCTCCTCCCTTTCCCGGGAAACTGCACTCTGTCTCTTCGCACTTGTGCCCTAAGAGGACACAGCTTCCTCCCTTGTGAACCGGTATTAAATCATTTCTACAGTGCAGGCTTCGGGAGGGGGACATGAGACAGGTGCAAACAGCCCTGGAGGCACGAGCTCTCAGTTCCCTGCTAGCACCCGGCTCTCCACTGAGACTCCACCCGGTCCCCTGCCTCAGAGCCCTCAGTCTTCTTTCCAGCCCCCTGAATAAGCATTCTCATTGCCCATCTGGTATGATGAGTCACCCCTCTCTCCCTCGGCCTTTACCTTTGTAGAGGGAGGATTCATGGTGTCTGGAGCTCAGAGTGGGGTAGCCAGGAAAGGTGGTGTCAGCAGTGGTCCGAATAGCCAGGAACTTTGAGGCTGTTGACTGTGACCCCTGATCAAGGGCCTAGGGTTTATAGTGCTCTGAGGTGGTGGGGGACAGACGGGTACTTGCGTCCACTCTGGGGCCAGACAAAGGCATGTCTAAGATTAGCCTCCTGCAGGGGGGCCGTCTCCAGGTTGGATCCAAAGAATGGCCGCCAAGGCTCTCAGAAGCGGGAGTTTGATCACTGTTCCCCTGGCACCCCCCTTGTCTGTCCGCCTGCTCCCTGGAGATGGGGCGGTCTCCGGGCACTAATGAGGCCACCTTGCACCCAGGAATCTGGGAGCACAAAAGGGCCTTGCCTGGGGCACTAGCCTGGGACAATGAGGGGGGTGCTGGGCAGCTGTTAATTAGGGCAGGAGAAAAGGCAGCTGTGAGCTCCACAATCCATGTGGCATGTGTATGTGGGGGGGTTGCAGCCAGGCAGGTAGCCTCCCCCTTCTGCTCCTTGTTGCTGCCCCTGGGGTCTATCAGGCTCCTTGGCCCTCTTCCTTCATGGAAAAGACTTCTTAGCCACCTCTCCCTTCTCTCCAGCTTTCTTCTTCCCTCTACCCCTTCCACCAACCTCCAAGGTGGAAAATCTTAGAAACTAAACCTGGGCAAGGGGAGGACAGCAGCCAAACCTGGTGCTGTCGTCTGACCTGCCCAGTTTCCTTCCTGGTCAGGCTGCTTGGAGTTGGAGATGGGTCCCATCTCACTATCAGCCAGGAGTGAGCCACCCTGGGGAAGGACCGTGCCAGCTCTGAAGCAGAGTCTCTCTTTGATAAGGGGCATGTCTGTTGAAGACCTGCTCCCTGCCAGGCCCTGCACTGGGCGCTGGAGAAGCAGTGTGCATTGGACATGACCCAGTTTTCCTGGAGCTCCAAAGTTCAGGTGGTGAGGCAACCCGGTGTAGTGATAGCTCAGCGGGAGAAAAGGCCCCAGAAAGGCCTGGCATGCAAAGTGGATTTCCATCAGGGAAGGTTGGGGAGAAGGCATTGCACGGGAGGCACAAGTTGAGCAAAGACTTTGAGGTGATGGTGGTTAGTTCATGTGGGATAGTAGGGTGTGGTTGTTAGAGCTGCAGCTTCAGTCCCAGGCGTGGGGGGAGGTGGCTGGACAGGTAAGTGAGGCCCAGGGTGGGTCAAAGAGTCTTACAGGCTTGGCTGTTTGGTCTCAGTCCAGTGGACACTAGGAAGCCATGGGAAGTTTTAGTAGGAAGGAGTCGTGGGGCCGATGGGGGTGCATGGAATCCAGAAATAATTCAGAGGCAGGGCTGAAGACTTAGCAACTGAGGCCATGTTAATTAGGAGGTGCTGCGGGCCCTTGGGCCAGCTTCACAGCCTCAGGAAGCTTCAGTTTCCCCGCAGATATGATGCACAGTTAAGCCCCATGGTCTCTGGGATGGTTTCTTGGTGGGATCCTTCATGATTTATAGTACAGCCCCCAGCCAGGGAAGTGATTTGTGGGTGTGGGGCTGGACAGGACCTGTGCTAAGTCAGGGCAAGGGAAGTTGGGGAGCAGTCCCTCCACATTTCAGAGCAATTGGAGTGGAAAGAGGTGCACACACACCGGGGCCTACCCCGGCCTGCCGTGGGGAGTGGAAGGAGAGCCCTGGTGTCCAGAGCAGAAGGCGGGCGGGGGTGTGGGGAGCCAGGCGGCCGCAGAAACAGAGCCAAGAGCCAACTCTTACAGCTTCTCCATAAGCAGACCCTGAGTCAAGAATCTGGAGTGAGCCGTTTATTTGGGAGGTGATCTTAGAAAGCAGATAAGGGAGTGGGGGATGGGAGGGATGGAAGGAAACCGGGAAGAGCTGTGTTACTGAGAGGGTTATCAGGGCGGGCAACCCGCGCAGAATACACTTCAGAACCGTCGCTCGAGGGACCATGATGCCCGGCTCTTTTCTCGCACTCCTGTTTCTTGCAGAGGGCCGCTCCCAGGGCTCTGAGCTGCCCACACTTGCAGCCTGCACGGTGCACTGGGCTGGAGACACGGGAGCGTGGCGTGTGCGGGACTTCTAGCAGCAGTGTCCTCTGGAGGGGGCCTCCAGGCTCCGGGCAGGCCCCTGCAGGCATCCGCTGACGTCAGCTGCTCAGCACAGGCTGACCAGGTCGCACATCCCTAAGGCCTGGCAGCTCTGATGAGCCACAGTCAGGTGACACAGTGTCGAAGACCCTGGCGGAGGGTTCTCATCCAGAGAGGCCGCAGAGGAAGGAGAGAGGTGGCCTATGAAGGGGGCTGGGCTGGCAGGGAGGAGGCCTCAGCTCAGGACAACACCCTCCTCTGCAGACCCTCGGCCAGATGCCTGTGCCTGAGGACCCGGGGCATCTCGGGAGGAAAGCGGGACGAGGGGCAGGCTGCAAGGGCGGCCCGGAGTTCTCTGAAGGCCCCGCGCCCCACCAAGTGAACTCTGGCAGGGCCCACGCTGCCCCGGAACCGCAGGGACTTGTAGTGGGGAGAGACTTCCTGAAGGCAGTGGTCAAGCTGGGAACAGAAGGGCCTGAGTGAGGCTGGTGCGTGGCTCTGTGGCCCGTGGCTGAGGGGTGCCTGATGGTGGCCGCTGCTGAGTGGCAGATGTTTCATGCATACGCATGTGTCCGAGGACTTCATCCCTCCCCTCCCTGAGCCCCCAGGGAGGTCCTCCTCGTCCCCCTCCCTGCACTGTGCCCAGGGCACCTGCGGGCATGCAGAGTGAAAGGGACACGCAGTTCCGTCCTGTCCCTGTGTCCTTTACCTTGTCTCGATTTTCCTCTGACAGATTCCTCAGCCCCCTTAGCGCCACAAACACCTCATAGTGGGGAGCAGAGCCCTGGGAAGAATCTGAGGACAAAGCCCCACGCACACACACTTTAGTGAACGGGGCAGCTTCCAACACCAATGCCTGCGCCCCCATCTGTTGTACCCCACTCTGAGGCTCATGGGAGAAAAGGACTTTCTTGGCCGAGAAGGGGGGAAATGGAGAGGAATCCCAAGCCTAATTGGAACGATGAAAGAGGTCAGGAGGAATGAGAGTCAGATATGGGGGAAGGACCTTTGTTAGGAGCAGCAAAAGAGGCTGGGTCTTACCTCTTTCCTAGAGCTCTTCCTTCAGGATGGGTATAGTATGGGGAGGGCAGCCAACTCAAGAATGGGGGGCAGGAGCTGACGAACAGCTTACCCAGAATGCTGCTCTCCACACAGCTGTGGTCTAACAGTTTAGCCCCCGGCCACTGCCCTACAGCCCGGGCCAGGGCCTCAGAGAACACGTCCTCTTGAATGTCTTCTCCTCGCACATTCAGGGCCTGGCCCAGCCTAGGGAGGTGGAAGGGGGAGGCAGAGGAGCCTAGGGCACAAGGACAGCCCCTCAGTTTCCCTGGGGAGTCACCTACCTGCGGACGAACCTGACGACCGGGCACTGATTGTAGGCCCCGACCACCTGCACCACGTCGCCCAGGCGGCACCTGACAAGGGAGCGGTGGTGGTGAGCTCATGTCCCTGGCCCTCGGTAAGGTCGCAGAGGGCCTGAGGTGACCTGGGGGAGGCAGGTGATCACCTGGCGAGGCCAGCGTGGTTGGTCAGCACCAGCTCATACTCCTCGCCCTTCTGGGCCTCGGCCAGCAGGACAGTGGAGGCTGCCTCTTCCTGGGCTCCTTCCTTGACTGGGAGCAGCTCGATGAAAGGAGCTCCAGGGGGCAGAAGGTAGCACCCATGGGCTTGCTCCGGCCACAAGTTTAGGCCCACTACCCCTGTGGGGAGCAAGCAGCCCTCTTGCTGGGGGTGCCGTGGCCGTCTGCTAGGGAATAGCCCCTCGGCCTAGACCCCAGCCCCGATTCTCTGAGCAACTGAGCCCGCTGCTGCCCTTCCACCCCTCCCGAAGGCTCAGTGCCCTGACTCTGAGGCCCTGATTTCGAAGGGGCAGTGGCTCTGGGGGCGGAGGACCCTTGGGTAAGTGCTGATGCTGGGGCCATCTGTGCAAGTCTCCTGACCTCCCCAAGCCCCGGTTTCTGCACCTGTAAAACGGAGCTCCTGGGGTTGGGGGGATTAAATGAGGTGAACCATGCAGGGCTCACTACTTGGCAGCTAGCTATGCGGTCTCTGCCCCATGCCCCGCAGCTCACTAGCCCTGACTCCTGCTGACCTCCAGAGGCGGCGTAAGCAGGCGAGAAGAAGGCTAGCCCGTGGCACCACAAGGCCTCCAGGGCAGCCACTGCCTCAGTCTGGCCTCCTGCGTCTAAAGTCACCACCACCTGTAGCTTTGGCCAGAGTCGGAGGGCCAGTCCTCGGGGCCCCAGGTCTAGGGCCTCCCGCAGCTCCGCTGCCCGGCTGGGGAGAGGAGACCCCGGGTTCCCGGCAGCCATTGCCTCAGCCAGCTCTTCACCATTGGCCTCCAGGCCAGAAAAGACATCCAGGAGTTCTGTGGCCGTCCCAGCTTCCAGTGCCCGCAGCCCCGGGGACCTCAGTGCCTCTAGCAGTAGGGCCCCAGGGTGCTTGGCCCCAGGAGTACTAACAACCTTGTCCAGGATGCGCCAAGGCCAGGGGAGGGCGCGAGGCCAGGGAGATGTAGGGGTCACACAGGCAATGCCTCCTGGAGTCAGCACTTCTGGGAAGGCCTTGCTTAGGGCTGCCAGACCCAGCAAGGTAGCCTGAGGGGGAGACAAGAGAGGGTGTTGGCCTCTGAGCCCCCAGGTTGGGGGTTCTTTGCCCACACTGATGGGAAGGTCTGGCTGCAAGGAGGGGTCTCTGGCGGAGCTAGGCTCCAGCCTTCTGTTTACCTGCAGGGATGCTTCCCCGTAGCACTGGGTTGACGTAGGGGGTAGGAGCTGCCCCCCACTTTCCTCCTCCTGGGCCTGGCTGGCCTTGATCAGAGGGAGATGGTTCCGGAAGGTGCTTGTATCTGTAGCTCCAAAGACATCATAAACTCGTCCTGAAGCCACAGTTACCCAAGAAGTTTCAGGCAAGATTGGTAAGACCCTTGAGGAAGGAACCCAGCACAGGCCTGGGGCAAGGCTACTAGGGCCCATGTTCCCAATGGAACATGCATCTCGAACGATCCTGAGCCTGGGTAGGGTCTTTGGGTTGGGCCCCTCGGTGCTGGCAGTAGAAGGAGAGAAGGGAGGTTCCCAGGTTCTGGAATCTGACTGTCCTGTGGCGTTTCTATCTGCTCGGGGCACCTCCCTAGACCCTTAGAAACACACCTGTGGTCCCCTGGAGGGGACCAAGAGGCCTTTGGGCTTCTCGCAGACACCATGTCAGGGCCTGCTGCTGGCTCTGGCCTGCGTGCAGTGTGCTCTGCTCTAGTCTCCGCTGCTGCCAGGCGGCTGCCCAGGACAGGGCCCCTCCTGCCATACAGTGCTGGAGGCCAGCAAGCCAGGACAGGCTGGCATCCTGGGGCTGCCGGAGCAGGGCCAGGGGTGGCAGCAGCAGCAGCAGCAGGAGAAGGAGGAGGAGGGGGAGGGGGAGCAGCAGCAGCAGCAGCAGCATCTCCAAGCAGCTCCTGGGAGGAGGAAGGGACCCAAGTTCTGGTACTGGGGGAGGAGAGGATAACCCATCTCTCCCCAACCCCCCAATACCACTCTACCACACAAGAAACCAAGGGGAAAGGTTAGTCTGGGAAGAAGCCAGGAGCCGTCAGCCAGGTGATGCCAAGGAGAAGACATCAAGGCTCTGAAGTCACACTGACCTGAGTTTGGACCCTGGCGCTGCTACTTGGTTAGCGGTAGAGCCCCGGGGAAGTCAGCTAGCTGCTCTGGGCTCCGTTGCCCTATCTGTAAAATGGGAACACTAATAGCTCCGCAGAAGCTACAGAAAGGGTTTGACACGGTGCCTGGCACACAGAGACTGCTGCCCCACGGAATGCCCCGTCCAGCCCACTCCCACTTCCGAGTGGCTCAGCCTCAGCCCAGGACCCTCCCTGTCCCAGCTTCAGGTCCCTCCTGAGCCCCTGGTGGTGGTTCCATGACCCACATGCACCGTCACAGCCCACTTGTGCCCACTCTCAGCACCCAGGAACCCCTGGTCCCTCCGGTTTGTGTACACAGCCAGCCAGAAAGATGGAGCTGTGGCTTTAAAGGGTGGGGCCCAGATGGGGAAATCCGGCCACAGGCCGGAGGGAGGAGCTGGAGGTGGGGGGGGCTCTTAAAGGGGCAGTTTGCCTCGGGGCCCACGTGCTGGCAGCCAGCCCAAGCTGGCAGATGGGAGGAAACTCCCCGCCAGAGAAGTGTGGCCTTCAAACTCCTGCAGGTGAAGGAATAGAAAGCTGAGTGTGGAAAAGAGTGCCACGAAGCAGCTTGTGTTGGGGGAAGGGCGCACCCCACAGAAGCAGATTCAAGCCCGAGAACTGTTTAAAAAACAAAATATTCTTCCAATCCAATCCAATCCTGGGATCTAGCCCCAGAGAGGGTAGGGGGTGTGTGCATGTGTGTGTCTTCCTGCTCAGCGGGAAGATCCCTTCCCCTGATCTCAAGCTCTCTCTCTCTCCCTCTCAAATAAATAAATAAAATCTTAAAAAAAAAATTTTTTTTTTTTTAGGCAAACGGTAACTAGTTCTCAAGGAAGGGGACTTGACAGTACCATTTGTCACCGGTAGCTCATCCCAACTTTACCTGGTAACTGGGTTTACCACTGGTGTTAGCTAATGGGGTTTATGCCAAGGAAAAACAAACTTCTCCCATCTTTATGACACGACGACTTTTTGCAACTTGGAACGAGGGCCCCCCCTCGGTTAGGCTCCTACCCTCCCACTGTGAAGTTTGAGAACTTCTGTTCTAGAATGAGGTTCTTCTGCAGCCTGTGGTTAATTAAGCCTTCCCTGCTCCTTTGCTCTGGACCCAGGCTCTTGAACACTAAAACCCCTCCCATCAACCCCTCATCGTCTCCCAGGGACTCTCTCTCCCTTCCACAGTGGAGCGCCTTCGCACAGTGCACCTCTCGTTGTCAGGATGCCCCACCTTGATCTCACCCCTTTTGATTCCTTGTTTAGGTCTTTTACTTGATTTTTTTTTTTTAAAAGAACAGCTTTATTAGGTATAATTCACACACCATACAAGTCACCCATTTAATGCAGACAGTTCTATGGTTTCTACTGTATTCACAGATCTGTGGAACACCAACAGTCAATTTCATAGTATTTTCATCACCTTGAAAGAAACCCCCTACCCTTTAGCTATCACTTCCAGTCCCTTCCCCCCTCCCTACCCCCACCATAAGCAACCACAAATCTACTTTCTCTCTATATAGATTTGCCTATTCTGGGCATTTCATACAAGCGGAATTATGTAACACGTGGTCTCCTGTGTCTGGCTTCTTCCACTTAACATGTTTTCCAGTTTCTGTCATGTAGTGCTGAGGAGAAGTAGTTCATTCCTTTCTATGGCCAAATACTACTTGATTGTATGGATATGTCATATCACATTTATTTACCCATTCATCGGGTGATGGGCATTTGGGTCATTTCTGTTTTTTGGCTATCATGTATAATGCTGTTATAGACATTTGTTTACAAGTTTTTCCTCGGACATATGTTTTCATTTTTCTTGCATAAAAATGTAATGAATGCAAGGGAATTATCACATTCCAATGAATGGAATAGCTGTTTAACTGTTTAAGGAACTTTGTTTAACTGTTTAAGGAATTGCTGAACTGGTTTGTATAGTGGGTATACCATTTTATATCCCCACCAGCAGTATATGAGGGTTCCAATTTCTTTACAGCATTGATGACACTTGTTATTACTTGACTTTTTGATTATAGCCATCCTGGTGGGGTGTGAAGTAACTTGAGTCTGGTGGGGTTTTTTGTTTGTTTGTTTTTTGTTTTCACTAAGCTCCACACCCAACATGAAGAGAGTCACATACTCTACCAACTGAGCCAGCCAGGCACCCCTTGTGTCTGTTTTAATTTGCATGGTCCTCAATGACCAATGATCCAGCATTTTTTCATTATCTACTGGCCATTTGTGTACTTCTGCAAAGAAATGTCTTTTCAGATCCCTTACCCCTTTTTTTATTGAGCTATTTGTCTTTTTTTTTCTTCAAGATTTTATTTATTTATGAGAGAGAGAGGGAAGGAGAGAGTACAAACAGGGTGAACAGCAGAGAGAGAGAAGCAGATTCCTCGCTGAACAGAGAGCCCAATGCAAGGCTCAATCCCAGGACCCCAGGATTATGACCTGAGCCGAAGGCAGCAGCTTAACGGACTAGGCCACCCAGGCGCCCCTAGTGTCCTTTTATTATTAAGCTGTAAGAGTTCTTTATATATTTTACAGTTAAGTTCCCTATCAGATAGATGATTTGCCAAATATTTTCTTCCATTTTGTGGGTTGTCTTTTCATTTTCTTTACAGTGTCCTTTGAAATACAAAATTTTTTAATTTCTTTTTTATTTTTTAAGATTTTATTTATTTATTTGACACAGAGAGAGAGAGATCACAAGTAGGCAGAGAGGCAGGCAGAGAGAGGGAGAAGCAGACTCCCCACCAAGCAGAGAGCCCGATGTGGGGCTCAATCCCAGGACCCTGAGATCATGACCCGGGCCGAAGGCAGAGGCCCAAACCACTGAGCCATCCAGGTGCCCCTCTTTTTTTTTTTTTTTAAGATTTTATTTATTTGACAGAGAGAGACACAACGAGAGAGGGGAACACAAGCAGGAAGAGTGGGAGAGGGAGAAGCAGGCTTCCTGCTGCGCAGGGAGCCCAGTGCAGGGCTGGATCCCAGGACCCGGGATCATAACCTGAGCTGTAGGCAGATGCTTAACGACTGAGCCATCCAGGTGTCCCCAAAATTTTAAATTTCAGTGAAGACCAATTATCTACTTTTTCTTTTGTTGCTTGTGCTTTTGGTGTCATAACTAGGGATCCATCGTCAAATCTGGGGTCATGGGGCCGCCTGGGTGGCTCACTTGATAAGTGTCTTCCTTCGGCTCGGTTCATGATCCCAGAGTCCTGGGATTGAGCCCCGCATTGGGCTCCCTGCTCAGCGGGAAGCCTGCTTCTCCCTCTCTCACTCTTCCTGCTTCTGTTCCCTCTCTCGCTGTGCCTCCCTCTGTCAAAAAAATAAATAAAATATTTAAAAGAAAAATCTGGGGTCGTGAAGATTTACTCGTATGTTTTCTTCTAATCATTTTATAGTCTTAGCTCTTACATATAGGTCTTTATTTTTTGTGGTGATGAAATATGCATAAAGTTTACCATTTTAACCATGTAAGTCATCACCACCATTCATCTCCAGGACTTTTTCATCTTCTTAAACTGAAACTCTACTCATTAAACAAAACCCCCCCTTCCTCTTCCCCCACCCCAGCCTCTGATGACCATGATTCTATTTTCTGTCTTTATGAATTTAATTACTCCTAGTATCTAATATAAAGGCAACCATACAATAATTGTCCCTTAGCACCTAATTCATTCAGCATAATGTCTTCAAGATTCACCCATGTCGTAGCATATATCAGAATTTCCTTCCTTTTTAAAAACTGATATTCCATTATGTCTAGACCACATTTAGTTTATCCATTCATCCATTGATGGACATTTGTATTGTTTTCATCTTTTAGCTATTGCGAATAGTGCTGCTATGAACACAGATGCACAAATATCTGTTTGAGTACCTGATTTCCACTTTTTTCTGAGAAAATACCCAGAAGTGGAAGTGCTGGATCACATGGTCATTCTCTGTTTAACTTTTCGAGGAATCTCCATGCTGTCCTCACAGCAGCTGCCCTCTTTTTCATGGGCCTACCTGCAGTGCACACAGGTTCCAACTTCTCCACATGCCCTACCAGCTTTTTTGTTTCGTTTTGCTCTGACAAGGGCCAATCCAATGGTTAAGAAGTGGTATCTCATTGTGGGTTTGCATTTCTAATGACTGAGCATCTCTTGCCTGCTTATTGTCCACATGTGGACTATGTCTTTAGAGAAAGGTCTGTTCACATCCTTTCCATTTAAAAGTTCTTCCTATTGTAGAGTTCTTTATATAATCTGGGTATTAATCCCTTATCAGACATATGATTTATACATATTTTCTCCCAGTCTGCGGGGTGCCTAGTCACTCTGCTAACAGTGTCCTTTGATGCAAAGAAGTTTTCTTTTCTTTTCTTTTTTAAAATATTTTATTTATTTATTTGACAGATAGAGATCACAAGTAGGCAGAGAGGCAGGCAGAGAGAGAGGGAAACAGGCTCCCCGCTGGGCAGAGAGCCCGATGCGGGGCTCAATCCCAGGACTCTGAGATCATGCCCCGAGCTGAAGGCAGAGACTTAACCCACTGAGCCACCCAGGCACCCTGCAAAGAAGTTTTCATTTTGATGAGGCCTGATACATCTTACATTGCTCATGGTGTCATGGCCAAGAAATCATTGCCAAATCCAACATCATGAAGCTATCTATGTTTTTTTCTTAGAGTTTTATAGTTTTAGCTCTCACGTTTAGGCCTTTGATCCATTTTGAATTAATTTTTTTATTTGATGTCAGCCTCCAACGTCATTCTTCAGCATGTGGCTATCCAGCATCTCAGTATGGCTTGTTGAAAGGACTATTCTTACTCCATTGCGTGTAGTCTTGGCACCCTTGTCAAAAATCAGTTGACCATAGACACATGGGTTTCCTTCTGGACTCTGAATTCTATTCCACTGGTCCATATGTCTATCCTTATGCCAGTATCACACTATGTTGATTATTGTTACTTTGTAGTAAGCTTTGACTTGCTTATTGTGAAATGTGACTATTTCAACTTAAATCTTCTTTCTCAGTTGGTTATTTAGGAGTATGTTGTTTAACTTCCATGTATTTGTGAATTTTCCAGGGCTTGTTCTTGTTATTTACTTGTTTAATGAGTGGTTGGATTTTAGCGAGTCTGCCTACTTCCCACACCCCTCCAGAGTGTCGATTTTCACAGATGGGTCTCTCTCCCTGACCACACCCAACTGTTAAGCCGCAGGCACTGTTAGCTGATTGTTACCTATTTTTCAACAATGCTTTGGGGAGGGGCGCCTGGGTTAAAGCCTCTGCCTTCCGCTCAGGTCATGATCCCAGGCTCCTGGGAACGAGCCCCCACATCGGACTCTCTGCTCAGCAGGACCCTGAGATCATGACCTGGGCTGAAGGCAGAGGCTTAACCCACTGAGCCACCCAGGCGCCCCAAACCTCCAGTGTTTTTGAGAGCACTCTTAAGCTTGAATTTCTCTTGCAAAGGAAGTCCATTCCTTGGAGGATTCGAAGTTCTCTGTTCTAAAGCCTACTCTGCATACACATCTCCTAGCCCTGGTCATTTTTTAAAAAATATTTTGAGTGAATGAGAAAGCGTGAGTGGGTGGTGGGGGCAGAAGCAGAGGGAGAGAGAATTTCAAGCAGGCTCCACTCTGAGCCCAACGCTGGGCTCGATCTCGGGACCCGGAAATGATCCTGGCCTCCTTCATCGCCAGCAGCTGCCTGCTCTTGTCTCTCTGGCCGAATGCCTCTCTTTTCTTAATTCTGTGTGTTCTTTAGAGGAGTCAGCTCAAGTTAATTGGTGCCTTTTCTCCGTATTCTCTGGTATTCAGTAACGGCCTCAGGATAACTTTACTATGGCACAAGCCAATATCCTATCATGACTGGTTGTGTGGCTGTCTTTTCCCAGCCAAAATCCTCTTGAGAACGATTTCTTGTCCTACATACCATGCCCTGTGCAGGGTGGACACTTGAAATGTGCTGAAGTTTAAGGATGAACTTTCTTTTATTTTAAAGATCTTATTTATTCATTTGAGACAGAGAAAGCACGTGCAGGGGGAGCAGCAGAGGGAGAAGGAAAAGCAGGCTCCCCGTTGAGCTGGAAGCCCAGTGCCATGGGACTCGATCCCAGGATCCCAAGATCATGACCCAAGTGGAAGGGAGACGCTTAACTGACTGAGCCATCCAGGCGCCCCAAGGATCAGCTCTCTAAAAGGAAGAGTGTGGTATCAGGAGGCAGAAGATAACAGACTATCATTCTAATTTTTAAAACAGGCAGTTCAGAAATGCCCCCTCTGCCATCAAAGCTGAAGACATTCTCTCTGAGGCCAATTCCCAACTAGTTCTGCTTTTCACAGTCACACTGATGATTTTGAATATTTCCCTATCAAAACTACCCTCTTTCACCACCTGATGGAAAAAAATAAAAACAGAACTCAGTATTGTCCCTTCAGAGGAAGAAGTCTTTATTATAACATAAAATACACAATTTTGTGACTGCCCCAAATTGTACACAATACTTTTTTGATGGCTATATACTAATCTGCCTCAACACTAAAATATATATCTGAAATAATTTCACAAAGTTTTAAAAAGAAAAATTATAAAAAGTATACTTCTACTTTGTTATATTCACTTTTAGTCTCCCCATCCCCCTACAAAACCCTGCACATTCCACACATTGAAATATTTTGATGACATGTGTGTGTGTGTGTGTGTGTGTGTGAGTGAGAGAGAGCAAGTGAGAGGCAGAGGTGTGCAACTTGCCGGTGCCTCTTCTGTGGTTTGCAGGAATAGGGAGAAAAGAGAAAATATAACGCAGACAGCAAGCACACCTTTACAGTCAAAAATCTCTCCCATCTCTAGGCACCGCCTCAGGAAAACTGAGGACAGCTCAGCAATTGTACAAGCACAGGACCCCTACGCTCGGGGCAGCCACACTTTTCAGTACCCGCAACCCCAGTGCCAACTGTAAAGGGCAAACTCTGCCCTCAGCATTCCCGGGGGCTGGGTCTGGTCCAGGCTGAAGGGGTGTCAGGCCCCGCCTGTCAGGGCCCCTGGAACTCCCAGCGCAGCACTCACAGGCCAGTGTTGGTGAAGCCCGTGGGACAGGCAGGTCAGGGTCCGAGAACGGTCCGGCTTCCTTTTCTCCTTTCCCCACCGCTCACGGTAGAATTTTAATCAAATCTTGAGGGGCATGTAAAGGGCTTAGCCGCATCCTATGTCAATGCTGGTATCATGGAGGGGTCGGCCTGCTCCTCAGAGGCAGAGAGAGTCTACTGCCTGGCATAGAAAAATAAATCAGTGTATGAAACCAAGCCAGGGCAAACAGCAGCTTTTAAAAAGTCATCTTCCAATAAATAATTTACTACAGAGGAATATTTTCCTTTAACATCAAAACACTGATAAATTCAGAAGTCATTTTTGTAAAAAAAATATGTTTATTTACTCACATGTATAAAAATAAGGTTTTTAGGACCATTCTCTCCTGGGTGCAGTCACTGATTCTTGGGGGGGGGGCAGGGGTGAGTGGCCTTGTAGGCCTACCCCAAAGCTAGATCTGCTTCCCTCGCTTCCCACCTGACTGCCATAGCCCATTCCTTCCATCTGATAGAAAGTTATGGAAGAAATTGTGGACAACGTTATACTGAAGCTGTTTTCATTTTGTTTTTTGCAGCTTACCAAACATCCCAGGAAATCCACTGACTGCATTTCCCCAAACTACCAATGCCCGGCACCTGGCAGCCCGTACCAAGTGGGCAATGACACCGAGGAACATGTTGGCCCTGGGTTCACACTGCATTCCTGCCACCCCCTCCCCAAGACAGCCCGTATGAACAGTGAAGGGAAACAAGGTGACTTGGGTATGAATGGCACAGGACCCGCCACAGGAAGAAAGAACTGTGATGTCTCATGAGGGTGGGAAGAGGAAAACAAGAAGTCTCAATTTAGAAATAAAACACCACCCTGTGCAAACAGCCGTCATCAGTAAGCCTCGCAGTAACCACACTTGGGCAGAAGGATGGGCAGACTGGAGGGCAGATGTCCCAGGGAGCAAGGCAACTTTCTCAGCGCCTATGGGCCTTCCACTCTAGCCATGACACAAAGGACGTCAGTGTCGTAAGCTGTAGTGACATGACCCTCTCTCTAATTCATCAAACGTGTGGGTGCGTGTATACACACAGAGAGCTGAGCAGAATTCCACAGAGTGGAAGGAAGGAGGGTGAAGGAGAGAACATGTAGATGGGTTAAGTGTTATTTAAAAAGCCACTACCCATCGGACAACCCATGACCTCCCTTGCCCCAACAATCACTATACGTTCCCTCTTTACCCATCCCTACCCAGGAAAACAGGGGTGGAGGAGAGGGAAGGCGTGAGGACGGCTTTCTTTCTCAAAAGGCAGTTTGTACGTTTCAAAGGAAAGCAGAGAGGATCACGGTTATATATCAATTGCTTGGCAGACACAGTGACAAACCTCACAGAGAGGAGGTACTTTCTCCTCCCTATGTCCTTCTCTTACTTGAGCAGACACGTGGCCAAGTTCCAAGGTTTGTGGAACTACTGCCTTTTTGCATAAGGTTGAAACAACCACAGCCTCTGTTTGTGGCCCCAATGCTGCAACTGAACTCTGCACAGCAAGGGGGAGAAACAGCCCAACGTGCAAACTCACACACGCGCGTGTGCACACACACACATTCACACACTCCCTTCACTGGTGCCACCATGCACAGAAACACTAAAGTCACAACTAGTATTAACACTTCACATTATGAGTATTGTTTCCAAAGAGAAGCGATTCATGGAATTAAAACATCCACAAGAGTAACTCCTCTGGCGAGGACGAAGAAGCAGACGGAGACGGGGTGGGGGGGTCACGACTGCGCATGAGGGATCCACTGACTGTCCATAGGTCGGCCTAAGAGCTCCTCCACACGCCGTGCCACATCCATTGTGTCATCCAGATCAAAGTCCCCATCGTTGTCAAGAACAGGGTCAGGGCTTCGAAGGAAAACAGAAAAGATGACAGGAAGGGAAAGGCTGTCAGAGGCCGATGATGAGCAGCAGAGATCAACCCAAGCCCCAAACCCTACCAGGTGAATGGCCCAGGCTTGCCTAAACCCCCTGCCTAGGCTTCGTGGGAAAAGACACTCATGATCTAAACAGTGGTGAGTAGAATCCTTTGCTATCTGGACAGAGAGACTCAAACTACAATACCCACCCAGCTGTCCCTAACGCTGGCTGTCCACATACCTAAAGCCCATCTGGCCCTCACACAGAACAAGAAAAATCTCCACTTTGGGAGAGGAGAGTATAAGACATTTGCCCAAATGCACTCTAAATTACCAATATCTTCTGGTCAAATCTGTCTCCCACCTGGGTACATGCTAGAGCCCAGCCTGGGTGATCTCAGACCCACCGGAGACCTGGGGCCTTTCGCCCACTAGCCTTCAGGATGCCCAGCCTGAGACCAGGTGCCCAGTTCCTCCCCGCAGAGCCCCATCAGAACACCACCTACTTCTGGGGGTACATGTTATAATGAGCAGGGGGGCACACGGCTGGGGAGGGGGCCTGGTCCATGTAGGTGGCGCTGGCCCCGGCAGAGTCTGCAGATGCATTCACAAACCTGCAGGAGAAACACAGCAGAGCCTTAGTGGCCTCCAGGCAGCAGGTGACCTGGGGAGGGCTTGGGGGGACATTTTTACACCTTTTTTGGGGGTGTGGAAGGACAAAGTGCCCACCGGGCCTGGGACTCCAGCTGGGGGAGTGGGGCCCTGGGTCCTGGTCCCACTGAGACTAAGCCCAGTTCCTTCTCCAGGGCTAAGCCAGGTTTTACGCAGGGAAGGAAGGGCTGGGCCACGCAGTGCCGGTGAGTGGGAGGAACAGGGCTGAGGGGAGAGTGGCTTAAGGAGAGAGAAAGGAGGCAGCAGGAGACCAGAGCCAGACCCTGGGTACTTACTCAGGGACCACTTGCTTGATCTGTGGCTTCACATATCCATCCACTGCTTTAGCTGCCAAGGGGGGGAAACAGTGATGAGAAGCAAAGTTCTCAATGAAATAAAAATGCAACCTCCCTTAAGAATCACATCTTTTCTCTGGATAGTACACAACTACCTCATTCTATCTTAGGATCTGATACAAGCACTTAATATTTTAATTTGTTAGGAGGACCTGGTCTAGAAGCCTTAATACTAAAAGTGTAAATTAAAATATCTTCTGAGTTGGCTTGGATGTGTTAATAAATTCTTCAAACCACAGAAAACATGTACTTAACCACAAATCCAAACCAAGCATTAATTGTACACTAAGTATAAAAAGAAAAAATATTTTAAAAGTTAAAAGTTATAGACGCAGCAGAGTGATAAGGATTTGCTTTGTGATAAGGATTTGCTTTGTGTCCCAGGGAATAAATCGAGGTGAGCAGAAGAGGACAAATTTTCAATCACAGAAAGAATGTTGTTATAATTAGAACTGCCCACAAAAGAAAGGGGCTGTCTTGGGAAAAATTGATTTCCCATCACTGAAGAGCTTTAAGCGGAAGATGTACAAACACTTGTCAGGGGTTGTACCGAGAAATCAGAGAGGAATGAATCTGACTTGATGGTCCCCATAGTCATTCTGAATATCTCCTCTTTTAGGAAAGGGAGTATCAGTCAAGTATCTGTGTGCTCTTTTGTTTCCCTGCACTCTCTGCGTTTGGGGTTAATCAGATGGTCACTCATCCTGTATTGTCCATGCCCTGTGGCTGGTTAAGAATGCTGGTGTGGGGGCGCCTGGGTGGCTCAGTGGGTTAAGCATCGACTCTTTATCTCTTTTTTTTTTCTTAAAAATTTTATTTATTTATTTGATAGAGAGAGAGATCACAAGTAGGCAGAGAGAGAGGGAGAAACGGGCTCCCTGCTGAGCAGGTCTGTAAATACAATCTTATAACATCACTTTAATGACTGCATAGAATTCCACTGTATGTTGATTTGATGTTATTTGAGAGACATACAGTTTAGGTTATTACAGTTTTCTGTTATGAATTAATATCGAGATAACCTGGCGTACCTGGCTGACTCATTCATTAGAGCATGCAACTCTTTTTTTTTTTTTTTTTAAAGATTTTATTTATTTATTTGACAGGCAGAGGTCACAAGTAGGCAGAGAGGCAGGCAGAGAGAGAGGAGGAAGCAGGCTCCCTGCTGAGCAGAGATCCCCATGTGGGGCTCGATCCCAGGACCCTGGGATCATGACCTGAGCCGAAGGCAGAGGCTTTAACCCACTGAGCCACCCAGGCGCCCCAGAGCATGCAACTCTTGATGTCAAGATCCGGTGTTTAAGCCCCACGTTGGGGGTAGCTTACTACATACATTCGTACGTACATATATACATGTGCACGTACATAAATAAACTAACTCACTGAGATAACCTGGTGCATGCATCCTGTTCGACTATTTCCCTAGGATAAATGCCTAATCTGTTCCAAACTTTTCTGGAAATTTTATAATTAATACAGAATACTTTTATGAACAGAAACACTAAAACCATCTGTTTTGAAAAACAAGTTTTATCTTTTTAAAAAAATTTTATTTATTTATTTGAGAGAGAGAGAGAGAGAGAGCGCGAGAGAGCAAGCAGGAAAAGCAGCAGAGAGGGGAAGCAGATTCCGCACTGAGCAGGGAGCCTGACATGGGGCTCAATCCCAGGACCCTGAGATCACGACCTAAGCCAAAGGCAGATGCTTAACCGACTGGGCCACTCATGTGCCCCAAATTTTATCTTTCTAATTTTACTTGATCTAAGCTTGTTTTAAAAACAATTTGAAAAAAATAATAATAAAAGCAATTCATTCCCTTCCATTTGATATTTGGGTTAGCAGCAGATATGATCGAAGAGTATATATAGTCTGGGATTTACAATTCTCCTGAATAATGCTTGAACACCAATAACTAAATACTAATTGTGTACGTGTTTTTGCAAGACAGACACACATACACACATAAAACTAAAAGAAAACGAAAATCACAACAAAACCCAATCAGAGCACGAACACCGTTACCAGTGGCAGGCTCGCACGGAACTGGTGTGTAGTATCTGGAGTACACTTCATCTTTTGGCCGATCAGGAAACACATAGATGAGGTAATTCAGGTCCCCCAAGCGGTCGGCCAGGGACCGGATGGAGAAGTCTCTGGTGGTAAAAGGCATCAGGTTCCAAAACATCCTTTCCTCTAGAATAATAAACAGAATAATCATATTCTAAGCAGATTTCTTTTTTTTAATTTTTTATTTTTTTTATAAACATATAATATATCTTTATCCCCAGGGGTACAGGTCTGTGAACCGCCAGATTTACACACTTCACAGCACTCACCATAGCATATACCCTCCCCAGTGTCCATAACCCCGCCCCCTTCTCCCAACCCCCCTCCCCCAGCAACCCTCAGTTTGTTTTGTGAGATTAAGAGTCACTTATGGTTTGTCTCCCTCCCAATCCCATCTTGTTTCATTTATTCTTCTCCTACCCCCGTAAGCCCCCATGTTGCATCTCCACTTCCTCATATCAGGGAGATCATATGATAGTTGTCTTTCTCCGTCTAAGCAGATTTCTAAACAGAAAATCTTAAAACCCAAATATACTACAAATCAAAGCTCTATATTAGAACTGTCCCAATAAAGATCTCTATTTAAAAATAGCCACAGGTTGTAGGTCACCTCGTTGGCTCAGTCTTAACAGTTAAGCGTTTGACTTTTGATTTCTGGCTCACGTTGTGACCTCAGGGTTGTGGGATGCATCCCCATGTTGGGCTCCACCTGATAGCAGGGAGTCTGCTTGGGGATCTCTCTCCCTCTGCCCCTACCCCTCTCCACTCTCTCTTAAATATGTGAATAAATCTTAAAAAAAAAAAAAAAAAAAAAAAGACCAAATGAGGTTGTGGCTCAATTATTTAAGAAAGCCACGGGGAGATAAGCTGGTAGGCACTTCCCTAGAGATCCATGATCTCAGGTAGTTTCATTCAAATGGTTTTCAGTTCCTCTGTAGAAGAAATAGTTCTTACTGACTCCAAACCTTGATCCCTGTACAAAAGTACATGAGAGAGCCAGGAAGCATGTCCACATCATGCAGAGGCTGCATGAGAGCTATGAAAAGCTGCTAGTATCTTTAAGTTGCAAAAAAATGAGTGAGCTACCCTTAACTTATTGTGAGGATCAGAGAAAAGAATTGTTCTTGGATGGAAATAGTCAGTGGCCATGGCTTTAAGTTGATTAGGATAAAGGAATAATTGAAATAGCATATTACTCTGGGGCACCTGGGTGGCTCAGTTGGTTAAGCATAGCCTTTGGCTCAGGTCATGATCCCAGGGTTCTGGGATTGAGCCCTGTATCAGGCTCCCTGCTCAGCGAGGAGCCTGCTTCTCCCTCTCCTCCCTGCTGTTGCTCTCTCTTGCTATCTCTTTCTCTCAGATAAAATCTTTAAAAAAAGTAAAATAAAATAGCACATTACTTCCAGTCTAATGACTCCCTAATCATCCAAGTAATTCTTCACTGAAATAAGCTCTGGTTCAGTAATAAGAAGGCAGACATTTCAAAAGGGAAGCAGCTCAGATTGTGGACAGAACGCTGTATGACAGGTAGCCACTTCACCGTTACACAACTGTCTCTCAGAATTAATAACTGTGTTCCCCATGGTATGATTTTATTAGCTGTTTTGCTACCCCAGCTGCACCATGGTGACCCATTTGCAGGCCCTTCATCAGAACTGACCCCATAATTAGTGCTCAGTAAGTCATTTGTTGAAGTAATTTTACAACAAAAGCAGCTAACTAGAACCATATTTTAAAGATTTTTTACTTATTCACTAGAGATGGGGGAGGGTAAAGGGAGAAGCAGACTCCCTGCTGAGCCAGGAGCCTGATGTGGGGCTTGATCCCAGAACCCAGAGATCATGACCTGAACCAAAGGCAGATGCTTAACCATCTGAGCCACCCAGGCACCTCCAAAATATGTTCCAAAAAGGAGGGAACTCACGAGAATCAAACTTCCAAGCAATGGTGATGCCGCCAATTTCAGAGTCGCTGAATCTCAGCAGGAAAGTCCCATCAGGCTTGTTAATGAGTAGGTCATGGGCCTGTTGCTTGTTCACGAAACCCAAAATAGCCCTGGATCACAGAGGCCAAAGACGAGAAACAGATGTGATGTTTTAACAGCAGAAAGAAGAGCTTCATACTCTATTGGCTGACTTAGGAAATGACAATTCTCACCCATCATTCCAATGAGGCTTGAGATGTTTTTTTAACACTTCCATCACACCATCGAACCACTGCCAGAATGTGTAATTTCGCCCTGGTAAATTCTCCTGGTTGGAGATACAACAATGAGCACAAGAAGGCCAAGTGTAACACCTAGAATATTGCCTGCGAATACTTAAATTGAAAAAAATTAAATGAAAAACAAACATCTACACTGTCAGAATCATACAAATAAACATGCTTGTCCAAGTTTTACCAAATGGTCCTACCGTCAAAAACCGGGACAGAGAGGAAGACAGAAGGGAAAACAGAGAAGTTACCAACCCCCAGTGGCCCCCTGCTACAAACAACTTCACTTGGATTTGGGCTGACTTGTCCTTTGCTTTTATGAATTAGGACACTTAAAACACCTGGGGATGGAGGTGTACGCAAAGAGAAACAAAAGGTGGATTGAAAGTCAAAGATGTGACAGGGGACATCTCAATGACCCGATGCTGGGGGAGACGCTTCCTCCCTCAGCATTCCCTCTGGTGGGCTGAGGGCCCCACGGTAGCCTGGCTCTGCAGGATTATGTAGCAGGGAGCATCAGAGAGTCCATGGGAAAGAACCATGGACTTCTGATCACAAAAAGCTTTACTTCTTGTGAGACATGCTCTCATTTGCTTTGCTCTATTTCCTTTATAAAGGGAAAAAAATCTACTAGCTGCACACAAAGCCCAGTTTACTTAAATATTCAAAGACCGAATTTTCTACATAAAAAATTATGTGCTTATCCATCTGTTCAGGAGCTTCCTATTACGTGGGGCCCATTTTATTAGAGTCATGAAGAACAAACGCTCCGGGCTGGAAGCCTCCGGAAGGCATCTAGTTTGGAGGGACTGATCCAAGGGCAGCTGGCGGCAGGTCCCTCACCCTGTTGAACTGGGACCAGGACACGGACATGCCATTATAGTCTTCAAGGTGGCTGCTGCTGCTGTTGAACAGTTTCTGGGCCAGGAACACGAGGTTCTCCTTGGTCAGGCCGCGGTTGCTCTGCACTTCGGCCTTGAATTTCATGTTGAGTGCCTCACACAGCTGCGGCCACAGCACTTTGTCGGGCACAGCGAATGGCACCCTGCCCTGAGGCGGAGGGAAGCCAGAATCTTATGAGAAAACAGTTGCATGATTTATTCACTCAACCCGCAAAATGAAAACACTGATGGCTCAATGCCGTTACAAACATTTGTCTCGCTGAGCCTGAAGATAAATTCTAACTTTTTTGACATAGGCAGCTCTGTGAGACAACTTAGGAGGTACCCTCAAGCTCTCTATGGTGTTCTGTAAATGAGCTGCTGAACCTCCAGTCTCATCCTATATTCTAAGAGCCACAGAACCAAAACGGGAACCAAAGCGGGAACGGGACTCAGACTGGTTCTCTAGCGGCAGGCAGAGAGAATTGTGTGCGTACTCATGCGCACGTGTGCATAAGTGTGATCCTTGAACCCAGCTCAATGTGAAAAAATTTTATGTGGAAGAATGGAAACGGATTTGGACCACTTTTAATTGAGAAGCAGGTTATAATATGGATTTTTAATAAACTGTTTTTCATCCCATTCAGACATGGTACTTCATTTTATTTTTCCATTATTACAACATTTTTGGGGGGAATAGGCAACAGAATCACATAATATAAAATTTTAAAAGTATGGAAGGGTATACAGTGATGTGTCTTTTTTTTTTTCGTTTTAAGGCTTTATTTGAGAGAGGAGAGCAGCAGAAGGAAAGGGAGAAGCAGACTCCCTGCTGGGCAGGAAGGTAGATGTGGGGCTCAATCCCAGGACCCTGGGAACATGACCTGAGCTTAAGGCAGATGCTTACCAGGCTGAACCACCCAGGTGCCCCCTGAAGTCATTTTCTTAACTCTGTGTCCCAGCAGCCCAGTTCCTTTGCCCAGAACATATAATCTAGTTTATTGTGTATGCCTCCAAAGATATTCTATGCATGCCGGGAAATATATATAACTTTTCCTTTTTAAAAATATAAATGGGGGCACCTGGGTGGCTCTCTCAGTTAAGCACCCGACTCTTGATTTTTGGCTCAGGTCATGATCTCAGGGTTGTGAGACTGAGACCTGCATTGGGTTCTATGCTCAGCAGGGAGTCCGCCTGAGAATCTCTCTCTCCCTTTCCTGCTATCCCTGCCTCCGCTCACGTACTCTCTCTCTAAATAAAAACAAAATAAATAAATAAATGATTTGAATATATATATATGTACCTATTTTTATATATTATTTATATATATTATATATATTACATATATATAATAGCATATAATCCACATGTTCTACCTCTCCCTTTTCTCACTTAATATCTGTAAGACCTTACATTAGCACATAAACACATGTTCTTCTGTGGCTGCTAAATATTCCAGAGTATGGAAGAACAATACTATAGTTAGCCAGGCCCCCATAGATGGACATCTATGTATCAGCCCAGTGATCTTCAGCTATTACAAACAAGTCTGCAATGTACTTATGTCATCTGACACAGATGGAAATATATCTCTAGAATAAATCTCCACAAGTATGTATTTATTTTAAAAGAGCACAAGATGTACACTAGTCATTAACACAACTGAAAATGCTAAAAATGCTTATTTATTTAGGTATTGCCTAAATTTAGGCAATTTATTTAGCAATGACATGTTGCAAGAGCTGCCAACGTGACACGAGGAATGAGCTTGGACAGGCAGGGCGGGGAATGAGAGGACAGGCAGCAAAACCTATCCAGGAGGCTTATGAGGACTTGCTGCAGGCAGTTTTAAGAGAAGCCTCAAACTCGGGATCTGCAGAATGGGCATGGGAGAATTTCTGTTATAAATCTCACCTTTGCAGCAAAAATACTGTTCTATAAAGAGGACTGTTTTTTTGTTTTTTGTTTTTTGTTTTTTTTTTAGATTTTTAAAAATTTGTTTATTTTAGAGAGAGAGCATGAGAGGGGAGAGGGTCAGAGGGAGAAGCAGACTCCTTTTGAGCAGGCAGCCCGATGTGGGACTTGATCCCGGGACTCTAGATCATGACCTGAGCTGAAGGCAGTTGCCCAACCGAGCCACCCAGGGGCCCCTGTAAAGAGGACTGCTGAGAGAACTCACTGAGAGTCTTCATGTTAGAGTATGTCAGAGAAGGACATAATTCTATATCCTGAATGCCAACCAGAACCTTTTATCAGGCTTTCATGGAGTATGTGCTGCTGGAAATGTGTGATACCGAGAGCTCTTCCTAATTAAATGTTTTATTTTTTTTTATAGTCTTTTTTTTTTTTTAAGATTTTATTTATTTATTTGACAGACAGAAATCACAAGTAGGCGGAGAGGCAGGCAGAGAGAGAGAGGAGGAAGCAGGCTCCCCGCTGAGCAAAGAGCCTGATGTGGGGCTCGATCCCAGGACCCTGGGATCATGACCTGAGCTGAAGACAGAGGCTCTAATCCACTGAGCCACCCAGGCGCCCCTAATTAAATGTTTTAAAGATGCTCATCAAGCGCACATGAGTGGACGGAGAGTGTTTGATGCACAGATCCACAAAACCACGTTCCTGCCCTTAGACAAAGCATCTCATTCTTCGTGAGCTGGTATGAATCACGGAACCTCAAGTTTGGAGAAGACATGAAACAGCACCCTCATCGAATGGAGGGAAGAGGGCAGGAAGCAACTGCCAAACTGTAAGGAATGCTCTGAGAGGTCTACCTTCTGGAGTCCTAAACTCCACTCACATCTGACCCAAGGATTTATTTATTTATTCATTTATTAAAGATGTTTATTTATTTATTTGTTTGTTTGTTTGTTAGAGAGAGAGAGAAAGCACGCGCGCAAGCACTGGCAGATGGAGGCAGAGGGAGAAGCGGGCTCCCCACCGAGCAGGGAGCCCGATGTGGGACTCGATCCCAGGATGCTGGGATCATGACCTGAGCTGAAGGCAGCTGCTTAACCAACTAAGCCACCCAGGTGTCCCTGACCAAAGGATTTAAAACACTATTCACTAAACAGTGACTACGTGTCAAACATTTTGTATTTTGTATGTTACCTAATTTCATTTATTATTTTTTTATATAAACTCTGTGCCCAAAATGGGACCTGAACTCATGATCCCCAGATCAAGACTTGCATGCTCTCCTGACTGAGCCGGCCAGGTGCCCCTGAATGTTACCTAATTTCATCTTTCTAGCAGCACTATGGACCACTACTATCCCTGTGGTACGGACACTTGGGGAAACTTAGGCTCAAAGAGAGAAAGTGAATTCCCTGTGGTCACAACGTGAGGAAATGGTGGGGCATGAGTTTAACCCTTGGCCAGATTCCAAGCCCACGCTCTTTCCATTCTCCACATACTCTCTACTCTGCCTCCCACTACAGAAATCTGCGCTTTTCTATGCTTTTCTGGGAGAGAACACATGAAAGAGATTCATGACACCAGCGTCAGGATCTTAGACCCACAGGCTCAGGGAATCCACTCACAGGCTCTGCAAAAGCATTGTCCCAGAGGACGGTGGCCGTCGCATTGTTGTCCTGGCTGCCATGGACGATCACCACCACTGGGAGGGACAGGGTCTAGAAACACAAAAGAGAAAGGCTGAGTGCCAAGAGTGACACGTTCCTCTCTTGCTTTTCTTTTTCTTTATCACAACACGTTCATTCTCTCTTCAGTTTCAGTAAGTGTCACACTCGAATAGAAAACCTGATTGGCTCCAGGAATCACAGGACCCTTCACAGTGGTGCAATCTTAGAAATTTTAGATATTTTAAGAAGTGTTGGCTTAGATACTTCTGAAGGAGGCAGTAAGGTTCTCAAAAGGAGAACAAGAGAGAAAAGAGAAAGAGTATGGAGTATTTCTAGAAGAAAATAGCAAGTAACACATGTCTCAGAATTACTACAACTGTTACTCAAAGTCATCTGGAGTGATGTTTCCCTGATTCATTCCTACCTATATCTCCAGCTATTTCTTCTTCTTCTTTTTTTAAAAAAGATTTTATTTACTTATTTGACAGAGAGAGAGATCACAAATAGGCAGAGAGGCAGGCAGAGAGAGAGGAAGGGAAGCAGGCTCCCCGCCGAGCAGAGAGCCCCATGTGGGGCTTGATCCCAGGACCCCGAGATCATGACCTGAGTCGAAGGCAGAAGCTTAACCAACTGAGCCACCCAGGCACCCTCCAGCTATTTCAATTTGCTATTTCCTGTTATTGCAGAACTTAAGAGAATCTAAGACACACAATTTTAAGGATGACGCCTCCCCACTTTCTGTCCACTGAAGGTTAAGACACTATGTGATCAAAACAATTCTTTTGTAATACAAAGTACACACACACACACACCACACGCTGAGGGAGGGCTTTACCTTGACTTGAAAAACCAGCTCATTTCCACCAACACTGAACTGTGATTCAAACAGGATTGTAAATTTTTCTTCTGTTACTGACTCTGCTCCACGACGGTCAGACCTCTTAATTCGTTTCAGGGACTGCAAAGGAGACAAATAAAAAAGGTTAGAGCCCTCACACAACTAGGGAAGATTTGTTCTTTTCCTTCCCCCATGCTCACCATGTTCCTGAAGTGCGCGCTGAGGGTGCCGGTGGCCTGGTGATACTCCATCACACAGCAGTTGTTCAGAATCTCACCACTGTAGTCACTGCAGAGCAGAAAGAGACTAGACACAATACCCTCGCAGTGTGTTAGTAAATGTAGGGTAGAAAATATATTAGGGGGGACCCAACAAAGAAGGTTGTAAAAATGGATATCATTTAAAGGAAATGTTAGCTCAATAAAATATATAAGATATAAACATACATTAACATAAAAGAAATGTTCTTGGATATATTCCTACCAAATGAATGAAAATCATGTGCTTTTTCCACAGAAGGAAAGCCTGTTAGCTTTTTCTGAGCCAGAAGAGGCTAGAAGGGCTCACAGGGCTCCTAAAACGACTGGCAGCATCCAGAATGCTGACTAGGAGGCTGGAGCACATTGTTCCTGTTGTAAAGCCTTGAAAGAGCCAGACATGATGGGGAGGGCACGCGTACTTGCGGGTGTTCTCGTTCTTGAGCAGCGACTTGGCCTGCTGCTCGCTGATGATGGTGGCCTTCACCTGGGGGGGGTTCATGTGCACGTTCAGCTTCCCGCCCACCAGCAGGCGCACCGTTGCTGCAAACTTGGTCTGGGTCTTCAGGACCTGAGGGGGCTGCTTCTCAATGATGAACGTGCTGCGGGGACACAAGGGACCAGACCACACATGATGCTGACTCAGGGGACAGGGTCTGCCCACAGACGTGGGGAGGCTACCGGGGCTCGGCAGGCAAAGGAAGGGCACACGGCACAGCTCCTGTTCCCAGGGAGGACACCGAGAGTCAGAAGAGGTGGTGGGAGGGGAGGCAGTGACATGACTCAGCAGCAGGCCCAAGCTGGGGGGCGGACAAGGGTAGTCCATGGAGCGTCCACAACAGAGACTGGGCAAGGTCAACATCAAGCAGCCACTGCAACTGAGGACAGAGAGGGATGGGGACCCAAGGCAAAAGAGACAAGGATTCGAATGACAGCCTCCCTACCACAACCCCGGTGGGCAGAGCATCCCTGGCCTGCTCCATGCCAACCACCCAGGGGCTGGGCGTACTGGAGGCAGCAATCACCTGGTCACCAGGGCGGAGATGATGTCTGTGATAGTGGCGTTGACCTCAGCCAGCATCTCCTCCACTGGGCCGGGGATGGGCAGCTGCTGGCAGAGGTGCTCAGCCCTGCGGATCTGCTGCCGGTTCTGCCAGATGATCTCGGCCAACTTCTCACACCTGCACGGGAGCCCCAGGCCACCGGGAGGACAATGGTATCACCCCACGCCCCAGGCTCGAGGCCGAGAGGCCCCAGTCTGGGGAGAATGCCCCAAGACCCAGTTCCTCCCTCCTCCTGGAAGGTTCTGCACCTCAGCCACCACTCCTGACCCGGGAGCAGAGTGCTCCCCGCCTTTGAGGAACACAGAGTTGCGCGGGACCAGCACCCCGGAACTGGTCCGCTCCGCCTGAGGCTTCACTCTGTATACCCAGCCCTGTCCCCTCCCCAGCACAGGAACTCCCTTCCTGGGTACATGGCACATGATGGGGGCCCCAAAGCCAGCATCAGGAGCCAGAACCCTCGGTGAACTAAGCCTTGCTGCAGCACAGAGAGAGCTGACTGCTCAAGGAGTCGCCAGAAGCAGTGCCCCTGCCCCCAGCCACCCGCAAACACCATTACCAGGACTGCAGCACGTCCAGGCTGCCCTCGGGGGGCCCTCCGTTCCCTGCCAGCTGTTGCCGCCGCTTCCACTGGATCAGCTCATCGTCCAGAATGATGGTCTGCTGCTTCCGCAGCAGCTGCAGGGTCTTCTGGTGCTTCTCGGCCAGCTCCTGAAGGCAGGTGGGGACAGCAGGCCCTTCTGGGTTCCCACAGAACAGCCCTCACTTGGGAGGCAGGGCTGGGGACCAGGCCCCGTGCACAGGCCCTCCCCTCTCCCAAACCCGCTCTGCCTCGCATGCTCCCCACAGGAAAGAAGGTTCTGGCCTCCAGCTCTCCAGGGTCCCACTCTCCTCCCAGCCCTAGCTCTCTCTCGGGCTCCCCGGATGGCCCAGGATGTGGACCTCCGCGCTTGGGAGCAGAGGACGCAGACCGCACTTACCACGCGGTACTGCTGCAGTGTCTGGGCCTCATGCTGCAGCCAGGCCTCCAGGGACACCTGCTTCTGCTGGAGGGCAGTCTCCCGGCTCAGACGCTCCTGGGGACTCAGCTGGGCCAGCCCGGCAAACTGAGCTAGAAGAGGCGATGGGACACCCGCGACCATCATTTCCTGGCTTCCTGCAGGAAGCCCAGTAGAACACCAATACCTGTTCTGGAGGCAAGGCCCTGAGGGTCTGCCCAACATCGGACCGATGGCTACTTGGGGCTCCAGCAGCCAAGAGAGCCAGACCTAAGCGGGCTCTGGGCCCTGTCCTCTCGGCCCTGGCCTCTCGACTGTGATCTCCTCTTTAGGGACTGTACAGATGGAAGCCTGGGGGCAAACACTCCCTAGACCTCCCTTCATCTTAGTCTACACAGCTGCCTGCGCAGACCTCCTCACGCCACTCGGGGGTCCAGCGTGGAGCCTTGCTGCCTGGTTCGATGTGTGCCCTCACTGTTCACTAACTGAGGAACCTCGGGCAAATCATTTCCCTCTTCTGGGCCTCAGTTTACCCATGTGCAAAATGGGAGAATCTTGGCCCCTGCTTCGTGAGTTGACAAGGAATAAGTAAGTGATGATCCACCAAAGGCTCAAAGAACCTCCTGGCTCGTGGGCCCTAAAGGTCAGAGCTGGTCCTTCCTGGGCAGTAGCTTCCAGTGCAGGTTACAGGGTGCCAGAGACAAGGGGCTGTTCAGTCCCACCCCACACAGAAGGACCGCCTAGGGAAGCCCCTGCCCCATAGGCTCTGTCCCCCACCAGGAGCCCAGGAGCCTCTCCTCTGGAACAAGGGGTTTCTCCAAGTGCTGGCAGGGGCCTAACATGTTGGTTTGTCCAGGCTGGGTGACCGTGAGCTCAGCGGACCAACCAGAAGGAGACAGAGAGGCACAGACAGGCACACACAGGGACAGAAGGAGAAGGTGGCGAGAGGGAGGGAATGTCCAGCGCCCACTGGCAGCAACACAGAAACAGCAAGATTCTCTCAGGACAGGGAGGCAGCTTCTCTCCACGCTAGCGTGGTGCTCTCATCCATGGCACGAAGAGGGAGTCACGGAGGCCTCCTTACCGTTCTACAAAAAATCTATTATGAAATACTTCAGACCCAGGGAAGGTAGAAAGAGTGATGCAAGGAACATCTGTGTATTATAACCCAGCTGAAGAAACCACAGAGAAAGCCACCTGTATGTCCTTCCCTGCTTGCCAACCCATCCCAGCCTCCAAAGGTAACCACTGTCCTCCACGCTGGGATTATCACGGCCTGCCCAACGTCTTGCTTAGTATTCCAGTGTCCTCACTTGGGCTGAGACAGGAGATGGGAGCATCAGCATGTTGTGGTCAAGGGCCATGTCACACTGACCGAGGCCCTGCCTCATGGACACACAAGCTGGGACAGATGAAAAGGAACTCGAGACAGCCCGGGAAACCCTAGCACTGGAGGAGAACTGGAAATACGGTTCTGATCCCATAACTGGGGACTGAGAGAGAAGACTACCGTCCAGCCGTGGCACACAGCAAAGTAGTCCTGAGGCCACCTCAGAAATCCTGCCATCCACGGGGGTTGCTGGTGATTCCACACCTGGGTCCAACCTCCCTAAGCGAGTGACCCACTTAGGTCTCTCCTGGCACTTTGTGGAAGCTTCTGGAAGGGAGGTCAGGAGATGGGAGGCAATTCTCTGCTTCACTGGAGGGAGCTGAGCCTTCTCTTGCACAAACAGAGCAATAAGTTTGCATTTCTGATGAGTCAACTTGATAAATGAGACTGAACTGACATTGTATGATGGGTAGAAACCCAAAGCAGAATCTAATGCAAACCTATAAATAGGAAATAGAAAACCCAAGAAGAGGACTGGAAGAACTATCAGCCATCAAAAGCTGGGGTAGAACTGACAGCCTGAATTTTCCTATTCTCCAGTCTAGGAAGAGGGCCACCCTTTCCCTGAGGTCAGTCTGAGATGGATTCAGATGGAGGAAGACATGCTGGAACAATCCCACCAACATTTACTCAACACCTGGTATGCGCGAGCCTGAGGGTACAGAGGTATAAGACATAATACCTTCTCAAAGACTATATTCTACTGAGGGAGATGGAGTTATTAATAAATAATATCAAGACAGCTGTAAGACTGACCCACATGCAGAGTCTTAGAGAAGCACTTGGATAGAGATGGCTATGCGTCTGTATAGCCGGGTTGATCAAGCAGAGGCTTTTCAGAGATTCTCTGCAGGGCCTGCTTGCAGGGAGAGGGAAGTTAAAGTCACCCTGTCAAATTCCTACACAGTCAGTAGGGGGCCCCAGTGGGGACCCAGAACCTACTGATGAAGTTTTCAATACCCAGGTACCTAGAAGGATTTACACAAGGAAGGGGAGCTTTGTCCTTTAGATGCCAGGACAGCCTCTGAATAAGCACACAAAACAGCATTAAACATTTGTCATTACAAACACTACTCTTAGCCCTTATAATTTCTCTGCTTAGAGAATTTAACATTTCAGTAAAGCAGCATTTATGAAACATCAACTATACACAAAACTGTTTTTTTACTAGACTGTGAACTTCTTCCCACAGGTGGAAATGTCTTCCCCAACAGACCAGGAAGAACATCCGTGCGGGAAACCTGAGTGAGACCCACACTCCCTGAAGGCAAGCTTGTGACCTCTCTTCCTTCCTAAGCCTCCTCCTCCCTGCCCCAACCTTAGGCAAATTCCTGCTACTCGAAAGAAAGGAGAAAGCCTCTAAACAGAAACCTGGTTCTCTTCCAATCTGACCTGAACTTCCTTCTAGCCCTCGTGACACACACTGCCTGGCCATGCAGGCCTCACCCTGGATCCGCAGGCTCTCCTGATACTGGATGATGAAGTACTCCTGGGTCTGCTGCAGCTTCTTCAGTTCATTCTCTGTGTCTTGTGTGACCAGCCGCAGCTCCTCAAACGTCTGGTTGATCTGGAGGTGTTTCTGGGACATGGTGTCAGCAAGACTTCCAACCGGAGAAGTACCCTGGAGACAGAATGGGGAGAGTGCAGGCCACAGTGAGGATGGAAGAAAACCTTATGAAGGAAAAGCCAATGCTAGCACCTCAAACCTGGCTGAAATCCCAAAAGTGGAATTTTGAGTCAGAGGAACCGCACACATCATTTGTGAGAACCAATGAGGAGGACGGGAGAAAAGGAGGGAAAATAGGTGATCTGGCCAACTGCGACACCTTCTTAAGTCACAGTAGAAATTTCGGGGCGCCTGGGTGGCTCAGTGGGTTAAGCCTCTGCCTTCAGCTCAGGTCATGATCTCAGGGTCTTGGGATCGAGCCCCATGTCCGGCTCTCTGCTCAGCGGGGAGCCTGCTTCCTCCTCTCTCTCTCTGCCTGCCTCTTTGTCTACTTGTGATCTGTCTGTCAAATAAAAAAATAAAATCTTTAAAAAAAAAAAAAAAAGAAAAGAAATTTCTGTGACAGTCTGGCCTCCACCAGAGTCACCCAAACAGGGTCCACCTAAGCCCTCTTTGGAGAGAGTACATCCAGGAGTTACCTAATGATGGTAACCCCTCGTTCCACATTCGTTCACCGACCCGATGCCATGGACCGTGTGAGGTGCTGGAGACACAACGGGGAACAAGGCTGTGTGAACACACATCATCTGTGTCCTCACTCAAGACCTTCTTGTAACTGGGGGAAGAGGCTGAACCTCTCACAGTCAGCATCGTAGAGACCCCCAAAATGAAGTTACAGGGGAGGCATCAATAAGGCTTTTATGGATCCAGCCATTTAGGTGACCTGGTCTCGGCCACTCCTTCAACACTTGTTTGAAAGGGGGCTCAGCAAAAATCCTTCTTAAGTAATCTCACCTGAATATGAGCATGCTTTACTCAAAAACCATTCAGTTGGGATTAAATTATTTTACACTTGTCCACACTGTTTTGTGGTGATAATCTCATCAAGATTATAGATCAGTTAAGATGAGACCATTCTATTACTTTTGTGCCCCTTAGGACAGTGCTCTGGTTATACAGATACAAACAGATGCACACCAAATTATGTTAAGAAATCTGGGTCCAGAGAGAAGTGGACAAGGAAGGACTTCCCAGCTCCTCTCCCCATACCCACGGGACACTCACATTGTTGGCTTCTCGCACCAGCCTCTGCTCATTGTACAGAATATGTCGGATGCAGCGGACCAGCTCCATGGGACAGCGGTCGTACGTGTTCTAAAAGAATCCAACAGCAGACATCACTTTGTTCCACACCATGTTATGGGGCCTAATGCTACCTCAGTGCAGGGGTGAGATTTTATAAAGGAGGAGACTCCTAGAGACATGATGGCATAATCACAAGCAATGCTGCTCCTCTAATAATAATGGGGGAGGAGAAAAGTATGTCATAGGAAACCCAATTACAATGAGAAGGCAAGATTATTTTATTTCTTGCCTCTTAATTTGCCTAAAGTGCTAGGGCATCATTCTTGGAAAAAGGATACATAAATTTCAAGAGGACCATGTCAGAGGAGAAACTGGACACCATCTTGACTGAGTAATCAAAATTACGACCACCAATGCAGGAAACATGGATGGTGTATGTCTCTAGATGTGATATCCTGAGAGGGACACAACATCACTTAATCTAATTTAAACATCACTGAATCTAACGAGGAGGAGACATCACACAAACCCAAAAGGAGGTCCATTTTATCTTTAAAAATAGACAAGGGGCACCTGGGTGGCTCAGTGGGTTAAAGCCTCTGCCTCCAGCTCAGGTCATGATTCCAGGGTCCTGCAATTGAGCCCCGCATCGGGCTCTCTGCTCAGCAGGGAGCCTGCTCCCCACCCCATCTCCTGCCTCTATGCCTACTTATGATCTCTCTCTCTGTCACATAAATAAATAAAATCTTAAAAAAAAAAACAGACGAGCCAAATTATTTTAAAATGTCAATGCAGGGGCACCTGGCTGACTCAGTTAGTAGAGCATGCAACTCTTGATCTTGGGTTGTGAGTTCAAGCTTCACATTAGGTGTAGAGTTTACTTAAAAATAAAATCTTAGGGGGAAAAAAAGAAAAGGCAATGTAATGAAAGACAAAGAGGTTGAAATGGTTCCAGATTACAGGAGATTAAAGAGACACGACATGGACGCCTGGGTGGCTCAGTTCGTTAAGCGACTGCGTTTGGCTCAGGTCATGATCCCAGGGTCCTGGTATCGAGTCCCACATCTGGCTCCTGGCTCAGCAGAGAGCCTCCTTCTCCCTCTCGCTCTGTCTGTACTCTCACTCCCTGTTAAATGAGTAAATAAAATCTTAAAAAAAAAAAATAAAAGAGGGAGAGAGAGAGAGACAGGACAACCGGATGCAATATGTGGTCCTGGGCCAGAGGGAAAAAAAATGCCATAAAGGTTATTATTGAGTCAGTTAACAAAATGGAAATATAGATATGATTACCTAAGAGTGTTTTGTCAATGTGACATGTACTGAGACTGATAACTGTACTACAAGCAGGAAGAGAAAATGCACACTGAAGCACTTAGGGGCAAAGGGACATGATGTATGCAGCTTACTCTCAAGTCACAAAAAATGTGTGTGGAGAGAGACGGAATATAATAAAGCAAATATTAACAACGGGTGTTTCTGGGCCTATGTAGGGGTTCTTTGTATCAATCCTGCAATTTCCTATAAATTTGAAATTGTTTTCAAATAAAAAGTTTAAAAATACAAGGCTACAATCCCAAAATCATACAATAAGAACTTTATACACCTAACATGTAACACTGGGTTGAAGCAGAGAAAGAAAAGCTCCATGGCAAGTACTAAATGGAGAGTCTCTCCTAGGGAAGGGAATTGAGCGTGAGCCCTCGTTCACACCCACCTGGAGCTGCGTAGCATAGTGCCCCAGCTTGATCTTCAGTAAGAACCCATCCTCCCCGACTTGGTGCTCCGCCTTCTTCTGCAGCTCCTGCACCAGGCCCTCCAGGAGCTGGGTGGCCTTAATGTTCTCCTGTGGATTATCAAGATCTATTGAGTCCCTAGGGGAAAAAAATTACATACATATGTATACATACATGCAAATACAGTCTCAACGCATCACACCTTTTCTTTAGCTGAAGTGATTTCTTCATAATGCTAATGGCAAATTTCAGAAAACAGTCCAATTCAAATTGTCTAGATGCCTATATTAATCTATCCCTAATCCACTAATTACCTGACTGTATATATTTCCTTTCTTTTCTTCTTTCTTCTCTCTCCCTCTCTTTTTCTTTCTTTTACAATGTACTGCCCTTTCTCCTTCCTTCTATTGACTTGCTCTGGTGCTTACACTATCTGCTGGAAATGAAGGGAAAAGGAAAGTGCTTCGTGTACTCTGAAGGAAACAAGGGCTCTGATAACTTCCTATTTATAGTTACCCCTCAAGGGTGTAAGGGGGCACAAGGTCAAGAATGTTCTACATGCTTCTGCCAGCCTTGACTAGTTCTGTGTGTTGCTAATTTCACACAGTACTTCTTACAGTAAAGACAGGTGCAATAACACTGACTGCCATTTCTAAGGAAGCCTGGAAATGAGTTATAAAGACAGAAGGTGCCTGCAGGCATTGACACAAGTCACTGGTCGCAGGTCTGGGACCTCCAAGCAATGCTAACTCTTCCAGTGACGCAGAGAAACCACTCTACAGATTTTGTACTAATTCAGAGCCGTTGAACTGGTGACAGGTTGGACAGTTTCCCGCCTTCCCTCTCTTACTTCTCCTCTTTATTCCTTCCTTTCTTCTCTCCTTCCCCCACTCCCCTCACCAACTCTCTTTTTTCAAACAATTTAGGCAACAATTGCTATTGGGCAGTATTGAGTTGCTCAACTCAGCTCGCTGAAGAAACGAAACAGCTGTCAGATTGAAGTAACGTTCAGTTACTGCTGACAGGGTCTGGAGCCAAGTACGAGATCTGGTGGTCGCTAAAGGCTGCACCTCTACACCCTGAAGTCAGTCAGCAACTAGTCTCAAAGGCTCAAGCAGGTGTGCCCAAACGCTGATGATAACGTAGCTCAGTGAATATACCCACATCTGTACTCTGAGAAGGCAGTAGAGAAAGCCAAATTTTAAATACGTATCCTCTGTACTAAGTAAAGTTAACGTATTAAATGAAAGCCTGGAAGGAATGAAGGGCAGCCTGCACCTCTGTTTCCACTGGCAATAATGCTCCTCATCTGAGGAACCCACTCTTGAGAAGATCCGGTCTCTGTGCAAAACTCACAGAAACCATGTACTGGTTCTGGCACTTGAAAACTCAACTCTCTAAGTAAAGTGGGGGAAGTGGGGAGGCTTTCTTAGCTTAAACATGAAGAAATGAACATCTTTTTAAATTAAAATCTTGGGGCACCTGGGTGGCTCAATGGGTTAAAGCCTCTGCCTTTGGCTCAGGTCATGATCCCAGGATCCTGGGATTGAGGCCTCTGCTAGGCAGGGAGCCTGCTTCCTTCCTCCTCTTTCTCTGCCTGCCTCTCTGCCTACTTGAGATCTTTGTCTGTCAAATAAATGAATAAAATCTTTTAAAAAAATAAATTAATTAAAATCTTTATGTTCTTAAAAAAACCACGCTAAATAAAATTCAGGTTTTTTTTTTTATATCAACAGTCTTTTAACATTCGTTCGATAAGAAACTACATGGGGAATCTACTAAATGAAATTTTAAATCACCAGAAACTTCCTACTAATGTTTTTCTGAACTCTCCAAGTCATTAAAACAGAAAAGAAAATGAAAAAAATGGAAAAGCGCTAGACAAGGTGCAGCTGATGTGCTTATGTTTAGCTTGGTTTTTTTCTCACTTCATTACAAGAGGTTGAGATTTTTTAAATTGCCCAGAAAATTGCCTTCCTTTGGTGCTCTCTAGTTTCCGACCAGAAATCTGCTACTAACACAGAACTGCAATTACTGCAAGGTGGCAACACTGACAGGTACACAAGCCTGCTTGGACAGTTGTAGAGTGGCCTCTTGTCCTGGGCTCTGCAGGGGCGGACCCCGCCCTGCCCACCCTGCCACCCCCCGCAGAGGCCTGGAGCAGCTGATGAGCCCCTCAGATCAGAAGGACAGGCTGCTGGCCACCCAACATGCTCCCAGGCCCTGAGCAGAACAGGCCCTGAGCCTGCAATAACGTCCATTAGAAAGCTAAGCTCTGTTGTCAATCTAGTGCATTATACTAACTCTGAAAGAATTTAAAAATAATTTTCCCTCTGAGTATATAAACAGTAATTTGGCAAATAAGAGTAAAAACACGCCTGTTAAATCTGCCACCAAGGGATGCCTGAGTGGCTCAGTAGGTTAAGCCACTGCCTTCGGCTCAGGTCATGATCCTGGGGTCCTGGGATCCAGTCCCACATCTGGCTCCTTGCTCAGTGGGGAGCCTGCTTCTCTCTCTGCCTCTGCCTGACACTCTGCCTGCTTCTGCATTACCTCTCTCTGACAAATAAATAAATAAAATCTTTAAAAAAAAAAAAATCTGCCACCAGGAACGTAATTATTGTTAATATTTTGGTGTATTGTCTTTTGGTCTTTATGTGTATGTATACATTTAAAAACACCAATGTCACCATTGTTAACTTTGTTAATAATACATTTTATTAAATGATATGCATATGCATACCTGAGTTGCCCCATTAAGCACTAAATTCTTTGTGGACAAACAAGGGCTTTATTCTTGTTCATATGAACTCTACACCCTACAGGCACTCAAACATATTTGTCAACTGTGGTTTCTTAGCAGCAATGATCTAATGCTTTTAATAATTTTTTATTTTTTATAAACATATATTTTTATCCCCAGGGGTACAGGTCTGTGAATCGCCAGGTTTACACACTTCACAGCTTTTAGCCACAACTTATTATTTATTAAAGGGAAAGAAGAAAAAATAAGATACAGAAAAAAAATCCTATTTTAAAAATCTCAAGAGTTATTCCATCTCTCTAAAATCTAAGCTAGGGCCAAATAACTTTTCATGGGTCACATCATTTTTTAAAAATGTACAACTTTTAAAGTCTCCTTCATGTTCTTTCCAATCAAACCCCCACAGCCTTGTGCTTCACTAAATATGACAGAAAAAACTGGGTTCACTTACCAAGCTTGGCTTTCAATCCACTGGGATAAATAATGTCGCACCTCGATGGGGAAATGCTGGCCATATAATGCTTGCATCTGATGAAGAGCATCACCTTGGAGCTGCTGGGCCTGTATCCACACAGCCATGGTTTCAATCTGTTAAACAAGTGATCAGTGGTTTGGGTGGGTTTTTTTTCTTCCCCCTTTAAATCCACTAGAATAAATAGTCACAATTAAAAAACCTAGAGATAAATGCTTTTAAGCCCTTCATGGTAGAATAGATATCAGTACTCTGGAACTGAATTTTAGCTTTAAAATGTTTCAAAATGTACACATCCAGTGTGGTCATGAAAGGCATATAACTTGGTCTACGAAGTGCCAACTATAAAACATATTGAAATCCTCCAAGTGAAAGTACAAAGCCAACATTAGGAGAAGAACTGCCTATAACTTTGGTATCACAGACATAGTTACTTTTATTCCAAACTTTAAGTAACAATAAGCAGCATTTTAACTGTAAGATAATTAGCACCTTATGTCCAGGTCGGACTCCCCTGCTCAGCGGATTATCTGCTTTGTTGTTGTTGTTTTAAATCACTTGTTTTAGGGCACTTGGGTGGCTCAGTGGGTTAAGGGTGTGCCTTCGGCTCAGGTCATGATCCTAGAGTCCTGGGATTGAGTCCTGCATCAGGCTCCCTCTTCAACAAGGAGCCTGCTTCTCCCTCTGCCTGTCATTTCCTCTGCTTGTGGTCCCTCTCTCAAATAAATAAATAAATAAAATCTTTAAAAAAAAAAAAAAAGCACTTGTTTTCGATTTGGCATTTTGACTAGAAATGCAATAAATGTGCTGCCATTTCGAAAAAGACCCAGTAAAAGAAAAGTGAAAATATCTAAAACATGAATTAGACCCTAAGTATTATTGCCAGTTACTTAAGCTGCAATGCTTTATGCAGAAAGGGCATAGATTTATCTGGAAAAATGCCCCAAGTTTCACCTTCTGAGTTACTGCTAAGGAATTTATGAAGCAATCGTCTATTAAATTACAGTATTTAAAAATCTGTGCGACAGGGACCCTAGGTGGCTCAGTCAGTTAAGCATCTGCTTTTGGTTCCGGTCATGGTACTGGGATCCAGCCCTGCATTGGGCTTGTTGCTCAGCAGGGAGCTTGCTTCTCCCTCAGCCTACCACTCCCTCTGCTTGTGCATTCTCTCTGACAAACAAAATCTTTAAAAAACCCAAAAAACAAAAAAAGACCTCTCCAACATAAAAACAATAGATTCCAGCTAAGAGAACAAGAACCATTATATTCCAATGGTAGGTAGGTTTTTTAAACATGCCCTTGAGTCTAGAAGAAGTTTTATAAAACTACCATGATGCCTTCTCTCAGATTTACCTGAAAATTTTATTTATTGGGGCACCTGTGTGGCTAAGTGAGTTAAGCCTTTGCCTTTGGCTCAGATCATGATCTCAGGATCCTGGGATGGAGCCCCACACTGGGCTCTCCTCTTGGCATTCTCGTTCTCCCTCTGTCTGTCTCTCTGCCTACTTGTGATCTCTCTCTCTGTGTCAAATAAAGAAATAAAATCTTAAAAAATATATATATTTTTAAAAATTTATTTGACAGAGAGAGAGACCACAAGAGAGAACACAAGCCAGAGGAAAGGGAGAGGGGGAAGCAGGCTTCCTGCTAAGCAGGGAGGCTGATATGGGACTGGATCCCAGGACCCTGGGATCATGACCTGGGCCAAAGGCAGACAGTTAACCACTGAGCCACCCACCCAGGCGCACCTACTTGAGAATTTTTCATTCAGTTGGCAGAAACTCTCTGGGATCAACCTAATTGGGATGGCAATGTTAGTTTCATTACACAAGAGGGTACAAAAACTGAATCTTACTCTAATACCAGGGTCCATAATGTAGAATTTGGAAGGTAGGGCTAACTTGAAACCCATCCAAAATGATCTGGCTACTGATTTCCATCATTTTCTTTACAATTAGGGTCCAGTAAATCAGATCTTGATTTTGTTGACTACAAAAGACTACACATGTGTGTTGGGAAATAAAAATCTAGTTGTAGTTGTCTGATAGTATAACACTGAGCTATTTATGGGACAAGTCAGTTAGCCAACAGTGAGGTATGGGGTGGATGCCAGTTACCTATTTTAGACTTGTGCAATGCTATAGAACACTTGAGTGGTGTACAATTTTATTTAGGGCTTTTGGACATTAAGGCTGGGATCACTGTGAGATCATCCAAAACATCAAATTTCAATGGCTGAGAGTTTACTAGGAGAAAGGCCTGGATAAAAGAGCTCTCTCCAGAAGCAACTGCACATTATAATCTAACACCTGGAAGACATTTAATTGTACAATATAATTTTTAATTGAATGAATTGTATGCCAAGATTTTGGAAAACTGGAACAGAGACCAAGACATATTTTTTGGATAAAAGGTAAAAGGATGGATGGGTAGGTGGAGAAGCTTAAGTAGTTACGTGTATGGAAGAGCAATGAAGGAATGAAGAACACAATTCAGGTTTTCATCTCTTTTAGTGCTAAGGAATTGAAAAGAAGTAGGACCTCACCATAGCTGTATTAATGATTATATGAACAATACGAACAGATACAAAAATTGTCTTGAGGGCGCCTGGGTGGCTCAGTGGGTTAAGCCGCTGCCTTTGGCTCAGGTCATGATCTCAGGGTCCTGGGATCGAGGCCCGCATCGGGCTCTCTGCTCAGCAGGGAGCCTGCTTCCTTCTCTCTCTCTCTGCCTGCCTCTCTGTCTACTTGTGATCTCTCTCTGTCAAATAAATAAATAAAATCTTTAAAAAAAAAATTGTTTTGAATCCCACATTCATTAACTGAACTGACCTAAGAGACAAAAGAAGAAAAACCGTTGGAAAACGCTGATCTCCTCAGACACCTCTCTGTCCGTGCAAACAACACTGTATTCTGGTCACATTGTAACCTCTTGGTCTACTTGACTTTTTTTCACATCACTTATCACTTCCTGACATTTATCATATATTTGTTTACTGACTTCTCACTAGGGTAAAATCACCATGAACACAATGACTTTGTTTTGTTCATTATTTTTCTTGGGCCTAGAGCAGTACCTGGCACATAAGCATTCTATAAATTTTTTATTGTTTTTGAATTTAAAAACATGTACATACAATTTGGTCAAGCCCATCAGCTCTTTTCAAAGTTATTATGGAACAAGGTATCAGTATGAAATACCAAGGCAAGAAAATGGAACAGATTTTATAATTTGGATGAGTCTATATTAACAATATTCTATTTGTTCCTTAATAACACATGCCACAGAGCACCTGGGTGGCTCAGTTGGTTAAGTGTTGCCTTTGACTCAGATCATGATTCTGGAATCGGGGGATGGAGCCTTGTGTCCAGGTCGGACTTCCCTGCTCAGTGGAGAGTCTGCTTCTTCCTCTGCCTCTGCTCCTCCCCACACTTGTACTCTCTCACTTACTCTCGCAAATAAATAAATAAAATATTTTTTAAAAATAGCATATGCTTTAATTTGTAATTTTTTTCTTTTACTTTTTGTTAATTTATTTTTGTTTACTTTCCCCAATGAACTCTAAGGACAGCAAGTGAAGGGAGCACATTTATTTACCACTGTGTCCCTAATGCCTAGTAAAGTGGCTTGCCATGTTAAGTAATCAAGACATAATTTGCTAGTGAATAAACACATATTTGGTAAATATCTCAAATGTCCTGCTGGTTGAGCATATTACAGGTGTCATATTGCTTTAAGAAAAAAGTATGAAAAAAAAAAAGAGAAAGCAGTACGATGATAATATGCCATATATGTAGGCACAAATACCACATATATGGGGCCCCTAGATGGCTCAGTTGGTTAAGCATTGGACTCTTTCAGCTCAGGTCATGATCTCACCGGTCATGGGACTGAGCCCCATGACAGGCTCCATGCTCAGTGCAGAGTCCCCTTGGGATTCTCTCTCCCTTTCCTCCTGCTCCTCTCCCAGTACAAGCTCTCCCCCTCAAATAAATAAATCTTAAAAAAAAAAAAAGTCACACTATTTTCTCTTTTTTTATTAGTTTCTAGTTTTTATCAGAGTGGAATGCTGACCTCTTAGAATTTGTCAGAATATTTTTTATGGTTCTAAATATGAACATGTTGTAATAACTGTTTTCTAAAATGCCATTGAAGAATAACAGCTGATAAATATAAGGTGGTAATCACCTTATTTTGGAAAATACAAATTATTTTAACTTCACTACATAAAAACGCTTTGATAGAGCTGGAAAGTAGATTTTGCCTACTACTAGTCAGAAATGTAAAAAAAAAAAAGTATAGTAAATAGTACAGAATCATTTTGCATTTTAACTATTATATACACACAGAACATGAAATGAGTTACTGAAATTATCACGTAACAATTGAAAACAGGCAATTTGGAGGGAAAAAAACACCCCATCCCCCACTGCATCAATAGAAGCTAGAACCTAAGTAGTACTTTCCCTCATACATGCCCAAACTCTTCACATCCATTAGTAAGCTATGCCTACCCCTGGCATGAGCTGGGTCTCTGTCCTTTCTCATCAGTGTCCATCCTGCCGTGGACTACTACTCCACATACATAGTAACTGCACCCCTGTCCTCAATACACACTTTCTTTTGCTCATTACAGGCAACTCCATCTTCAACGCATGATGTTCTGACAAGGAAGTGGTTTGTATCTTTGGTAAATCTTCACAGGCACTTCTCTAAAGACTGGGAAATAGATGCGCAATCTTATTTTTAGCCAAAGATGAGAACCAGCTGAGCTTTGCTTAGTTGCATTCTTAATGTTCATAAGCATTCCAAACAACTTAAACCAGCGTTGGATGTAAAATGTTGTGCTTTCCGAAAGCCTAAGGTACTGAAATCAACCCTACATATCTGGATATATCCTAGGAGACTCAAATAAAGAAGACCTTCAGGCACTTGTTTAAAAAAAGTTCCAAAGTCTAAGCTTATAATGTTACAGGCTTATTGAAAACCATAAAAATGAATGTCTATAAATGATAGGAGTGGGTAGGATTGAGGAATATTCTTATCTCAATAATAAACACCTTTTTATTAGATGCTTTCCCTTTTATTTTTTTTGAAGATTTTATTTATTTATTGGATAGACAGAGATCACAAGTAGGCAGAGAGGCAGGCAGAGAGAGGAGGAAGAAGGCTCCCCGCTGAGCAGAGAGCCCAATGCGGGGCTTGATCGCGGGACCCTGGGATCATGACCTGAGCAGAAGGCAGAGGCTTTAACCCACTGAGCCACCCAGGTGCCCCTAGATGCTTTCCCTTTTAAAAATAAAATACAAAACCCTGTCAAGAAAAACATCACTCTAGGGGCATCTAGGTGCCTCTGTTGGTTAAACATCTAACTTTGGCTCATGTCATGATCTCAGAGTCCTGGGATCAAGCCCTACATCAGGCTCCCTACTCAGCGGTGAGTCAGCTTGTCCCTCTCACTGCTCTTGCTCTCTCTCTCTCTCAAATAAAATTTTTTTTTTTTTTAAATAGAATCTTAAAAGAAAAACATCACTCTTTGAAGACTTCTAGAACACTGTGGCCAAAGTCATGGTATAGTTAATCTATGGGGGAAGTATAGAGTACAAGACAATAGAAAGCTCCCAACACATATATGCTAACTGAAAGAATGAATTCTAGTTTAGAGTGGGAGTGGGAGGGTTAAAATGTGTGTAGTGATTTGTTTCCCTGGACTCATTTGCATAATTTAAAGCATTCTGGGGCACCTGGGTGGCTCAGTCGGTTAAGCATCTGCCTTCAGCTCAGGTCATGATCCCAGGGCCCTGGGATGGAGCCCTGCGCCCCAGGTCAGGCTCCCTGCTCAGTGGGAGCCTGCTTCTCCCTCTCCTCCTCACCTGTGCTCTCTCTTACTATCTCTATCACTATCTGTCCCTTTCTCTCAAATAAATAAATAAAATCTTAAAAAAAAAAAATAAAGCATTTTGTAACTCTTACTCTCCATTCCACCACCACCACCACCCCATCCCATCACACCCTAGGACCAAAGTCTTTAAAATGAGGTTAGAGTTTTGAAGACAATGGTGAACTCACCTACAGAGTTCTGTAAGATTTAACTTCTTACACCTTTGTGCCTCAGTTTCCTTATTTGTAAAATGGTACTAATAATACGGCCCTTGGGGAGTTATTGTAAAAAATAAGTTAATATATGTAAATGTTTAAAACAGCACATGGTTCAGAACAATATTGAGCAATTATGATCCATCAGCCTACATACTGGATATTATTGTGTCAATGTTAAATTTCTTGAGACTGAAATATCCCCATCTCCAACTTTAACTCACTTCAATAAACCTTTTCAAAGTCAACCCTCCATAAAGAATTCTTGCTACCGTTCTCCTTAACCAATATCCAGCAGTATAAACTTCACCTTCCTTTTAAAAGATGGAATTCCCATTTCTTAGTCAATTTTATTGGCAGATGGACTTGTATAGATGAGAATGGAAGGATGGTGGTGGGAAAGCACTGGGAGAGCTGTTCTCCCGCCTCTGAATGAGAGAGCCAAGAATTGTGAAGGGCAGTGTAACAACAGTAAGACTAAGTATACTAAACTTTAAAAGGAAAAAAAAAAAAAAAAAAGAAAAGAACATCCATTCCAATGTACCCTAACAGGGAGCTGTACCTTTTCCTATTCCTTCCAAGGACACATCTGACTCCTACTAATTAAATTATGAATTATTAGCAACAAATATTTTGATTCATCCAATAAATGAAAATAAATTTCAGGGGTGCCTTGGTGGTTCAGTTGGTTAAGCATCTGCTTTCAGCTCAGGTCATGATCCCAGGGTCCTGGGATCAAGTCCCACATCAGGCTCCCTGCTCAGCAGGAGTTGGCTTCTCCCTTTCCCTCTGCCTGCAGCTCCATCTACTTGTGCTCTGTCTTTCTCTGTGGCAAACAAATAAATAAAAGCTTTAAAAAAGTAATAAAAAATAAAATTTTTCAGAAATATGATTAAAAATGAATTAAATAACATTTATTAGTGTTATTTTCCACCATCCAGATTTATAATTTACTGTCATTTACTGAATATCTAACTATATTATTTACAACAGCAAGCGCTTTTATGAATCTACTCATTTAATCCTCACAAAAATACTAGAAGGTAGGCACTATTATTATCTCTATTTTATTTTATTTCATTTTTTTAAAGATTTTTTTAAATTTTTATTTATTTGACAGAGAGATATCACAAGTAGGCAGAGAGGCAGGCAGAGAGAGAGGAAGGGAAGCAGGCTCCCTGCTGAGCAGAGAGCCCGATGCGGGACTCGATCCCAGGACCCTGAGATCATGACCTGAGCTGAAGGCAGCGGCTTAACACACTGAGCCACCCAGGCGCCCCTATTATCTCTATTTTATAGATGAGGAAATCGAGGCTCAGGACTGTAAAATGGTATAGGTTTGGAAAACAATCTTACAGTTCTTCAAAAGGTTAAATATGGAGTTACTATATGACCCGGTAGTTCCGCTCATAGGTATATGCCTAAGGGAACTGAAAACATATGTCCACAAAAATTTGCACACAAATGTTCCAAGTGGCATTACTCATGGTAGTGAAAAGGTAAAAACAAGCCAAATGCCTATCAATGAATGGATGGATAATATGGATATAAATTAAAAAACAAAATGGAGGGGCGCCTGGGTGGCTCAGGGGTTAAGCCTTCAGCTCAGGTCATGGTCCTAGGGTCCTGGGATTGAGCCCCCGCATCGGGCTCTCCACTCAGCAGGGACTCTGCTTCCTCCTCTCTCTCTCTGCCTGCCTCTCTGCCAACTTGTTATCTGTCTGTGAAATATATAAATAAAATCTTTAAAAATAAATAAAATGGATAAAAGGGAACATTATTCAGACACAGAAAGAAATGAGATAGTGATACATACTAAATGAAAGAAGCCAGACAAAAAAAGCTACATGTTGTAAATTCCATTATATGGAATGTCCAGAATAGATAAACCCATAGACACAAAGTAGGCTGGTGCAATAATGTGGAGTGACTCTTAAGAAGTATGGGTTTTGGGGCTCTTGGGTGGCTCAGTTGTTAAACATCTGCCTTTGGCTCAAGTCATGATCCCAGGGTTTTGGGATTGAGACCCACGTTAAGCTCCTTGCTTGGCAGGAAGCCTGCTTCTCTCTCCCCAATCGCCCCTGCTTGTGTTCCCTCTCTCGCTGTGTCTCTATCAGATAAATAAATAAAATCTTAAAAAAAAAAAAAAAAAAAAAGAAGAAGTATGGGTTTCTTTTGGGGGTGAAAACTTTTTTTTTTTTTTTTAAAGATTTTATTTATTTATTTTACAGAGAGAAATCACAAGTAGATGGAGAGGCAGGCAGAGAGAGAGAGAGAGGGGGAAGCAGGCTCCCTGCCGAGCAGAGAGCCCGATGCGGGGCTCGATCCGAGGACCCTGAGATCATGACCTGAGCCGAAGGCAGCGGCTTAACCCACTGAGCCACCCAGGCGCCCCTGGGGGTGAAAACTTTGTTACAGGTACCATACTACTGAGGGGCACCATCCACACTGGATCTGGGCAGACCACTATATTGGAGGCCTCTGACCTAAGGACTTTGCGGTGGTTTGTCATATTATTTTTTGCATTTTTCTACATGTTTATTATATTTCATAATTTTAAAAAAGAATAAGAAATATGGCAAGGCTCTGATTTGGGAAAAGGCTTGGGCTACTTGGCAAATGAAACAGAAGACAGATAAACATTGCTTCTGATTAGGAAAGTCTAAGGCAAGGAACCAGGATTCAAAACTATTAACCATATCAGCACCATTTAATGACTGAAGACTTTGGACAGAATATAAAGAGCAAGTTCCTTCATTATGTTTACCGCCCTACTGTCAATACCAACATTATTACATAGACTCCGCGCTCATGGTCACCTAGTAATAGGAACTTGGAAGGATGGCAAAATATTAAATAGCAATAATAATGGATTAAGACTTTGCTCATATTAAAACTGGACTAAAATCAAGTAAGAAGGTTTGAGTATAACTATCCCATCTAGAAGTAGGTCAATACCAGAGCCATCTGCTCTTTTAAAAAAAAAAAAAATTTCTAAATAGTACTGTATAAGGAATCAGAAAGGTAATTCTCTAACAAAATCAGATTATTAAACAGATGGGAAGAGAACAGAAAGAATGATAGTATTTGGCTCACAAAGAGACAAACAAGGAAAAATTTGCCCAGGCAACACGAGATGATAGTATTATGGGATGACAGTCATAAATCTTCACGTCACAGCCAAACCATTACATACTACTTTGGGAAGAAGAGAGAGGGGAAAGTGTTGGGTGGTGGGGAGGGTGGAGAGGGAGAAGTGGAGAGCAGGTAGAGAGAGGGGAGGAAAGGGAGAGGGGAGCTATCTCTAACTATACAGACCAAGTGTTAGTCAGAGGATTATCACATGTTTAAAACTCCCACCTAAATATAAGATATCTTAGCCAAAAACACGATTTCAAAAATAAAGAGAGTGGACTCAGACAAGGATCATCACAGCCGCTAAAACCATCAGGTTGTACTTGCTGGGAACAGGATATTCACACAGTCTCAAAGTACTACCTCACATATTGCTTATTATTCATAAAGAGGAAAAGGCATAGTTTCAGTGGAAGAGGTGATGAACAACACCTTAACAAAATAATTAAACATCCCCAATCATGGAACAAACGGACAATACAGTAGTCCCCCATTATCTGTGGGACATATATTCCAAGACCCCTCAGTGGATGCCTGGAACCACAGACAATACCAAACCCTAAACAGTATGTTTTTCCTACACGTACATACCTAAGATAAAATTTAATTTATAAATGAGGCACAGTAAGCGATTAAAAACAATGGCTAAAAATAAAACTGAACAATTGTAACAACATACACAATAAAAGTTATATGAATGTGGTCTCTTCTGCTCTCTAAATATCTCATCGCACTGCACTCACCCATCCTGTGATGGTAATGCTTACATGATGAAGTGAGCTGAGGTGAATGATGTAAGCATCATGTACACATTAGGCTACTATGAACCTTCTGACAATATGTCAGAAGGACCATGGGTAACTGACACCTCAGAAAGCGAAACCACGGATAAGGGGGGACTCGTTGCATACACCTCAGAATGCGATCTACTGAAAAGAATACACAAACTAAATGTTTCACCTCTACTCATGGAACAATCAGACAAATTCAAACTACAAAACTCTTATGAAAGATAGAAAAATGTGGAACTATCCTAGATTAAAGGAGACAAAAGAGACACAATAACTACCTAGAGTATAATTTAAAAAACAAAACAAACTACATCTCTAAAGGACACCCCAAAGACAATTAAAAATTAAAATTTTAAATTCAGATTAAATTCAAATACAGCCTATATACTGGATATTATTGTGTCAATATTAAATTTCTTGAGATTGATAATGGTACTGAGGTTATACAGGACTGTTCTCAGTAGATACGTACTCAAGTATTTAAGGGCAAAACATGGTCATGATGGCTATAACTTACTTTCAAAGGAAAGAGAGGGGAGGGGGTGGAAAGGAGCCTGAAAAAGCAAAGGCAACAACTGTTAATAACTGGTCAATGTAGACAAGGTGTACATGAGCATTTGTTGTTTCATCCTTTCAATTTTTCAGTAATTTAAAAGTTTTCAAAATCAAAATCAAGGGCAAAAATTGCAAAAAAAAGAAAAAAGAAAAGAGAAACAAACAAACAAATAGTAAGAGTAGAGTTTTGAGTCCTATCTTGAAATTGTCCCTGGAAGTACATAAAAATCTGGGCTTCTCAGACTTTGTGCTGAAGCTGGTAGGACACTGTTATACAAATCAGGCTCCTTCATGCCAAGCTGTCCTGCAGTTTGAATACACATGCATTATCATTATCTCTATGTTGAAATCCATTAGGCAACTTGAACAGCCCATTTGGGAAGAAGCTACATCAATACCATTTTCCAGATAACTAAAAACATTTGCCGCAGCCCGCAAATAATGCCCATCTGCCTTATGGACAAGTAAGAAATGATCTGAGACTGCCATGTAGCCCTGTGTTAGCCTCAGAATTTCTAATGAAGTTTTATATCTGGACCCATTTTACACTGTTAATCAAGACCAACTCATCTTAGAATGTGGCTTTTGTATAGTTTGAATCCTTTAGTTCAGGAAATAAAAATTCCCCAGCCACAGCAATATACTGATTTTCTGTACCACTGAGATGAAAGATAATCCCTTCCTTCTTGTTTTGATTTTTTAAAGGGCACTTTATTAGTAAATCTACATATGTTCCCAATATTTTCCTCTTTCAAGTTCATAGCTTCCCTCTTGCCATTGAGAATTACAGTATTAAGTTTTCACTTAGCAAACTTTGCTTTGAAGAGCACCTTGTACTAGGTCAACTCCCAGGGACAACCATTGGTTAGATCCTGTAATATACAATAGTAAGAAACTAGAAACAACCTAAATCCAAAACAGGAGGATGGCTAAACTGTAACATATTAATCTGATAGAATATTGTGCAATTTAAATGAAATATAAAGGCAATATTGAAATATAAGGCCATGGAGATACATTCTTTAAAAATATAAAGAAAAGAATGTTAAATGAAAAGTGTATACAATACATATGCTAGAGGACAAATAACAGAGAAAGGTCAAAGAGAACTATAAACAGTTGTTCCATTTAGGTGAAGGCATTTTGGTATAATTTTTTTTATAGTTCTTGATTTACTAAATTTTGTTTAAAATGTAAGATCTGAAATATAAGTTTAATGAGCATGAGCAATTAGTATAATTCATCCCATAGGATGGTTCCATAAAGGGACATGCAAAAGACATAGAAACAAATATTTCCCACAAAACAATATCCAGGTTATAGCATTTTCTTTCAAATTAGGTAGTCCTGATTTAAGTAGGGCATGAAATAGTAAAAAAAATTCAGAATGATAATTTTTTAAAAAGAAGTGCAGGGGCAGGGTGCCTGGGTGGCTCAGCTGGTTAAGCATCTGCCTTCAGCTCAGGTCTTAATCCCAGGATCCTGGGATGGAGTCCCACGTCAGGCTCCCGGCTCTGGTGGGAAGCCTGCTTCTCCCTCTCCCACTCCTCCTGCTTGTGTTCCCTCTCTCACTGTATCTTTCTCTGTCAAATAAATAAATAAAATCTTTATTTAAAAAAAAAAAAAAAGGAGAAGAAGAAGTAGTACAGGGGCACCTGGGTAGCTCAGTCATTAAGCACCTGCCTTTGGCTCAGGTCATGATCCTAGGGTCCTAGGATCAAGCCCCGCATCTGGCTCCATGCCGGGTGGGAAGGCTACTTCTTCTCCCTCTTCTGCTCCCCCTGCTTTGTTCCCATTCTCACTCTCTGTCAAATGGATAAATTAAATATTTTTTAATTATTTTAATGGACAGAGAAAGAGGGAGAGAGCAAGCACAAGCAGGGGGAATCGCAGGCAGAGGGAGAAGTGGGTTCCTTGCTAAGTGGGGGCTGATGCAGAGCTCAATTCCAAAATTTGGGATCATGACCTGAGTTGAAGGCAGCACCTTAACCAACTAAGTCACCCAGGTACCCTGATAAATAAAATCTTAAAAAAAAAAAAAAGTTCGCTTTCTTTTTTTAAAAGATTTTTAAATTTATTTATTTTGTGATAGGGTGCACACAGGCACATGAACCTGGGGAAGGGCCAAAGGGAGAAGCAGGCTCCCAGCTGAACAGGGAACCCAAAGCAGGACTCCATCCCAGGACCCTGGGATTATGACCTGAGCCAAAGGTAGACGCTTAACTGACTACCCCGGCGCCCCAATTCTATCACTTTCAAATATGTAGCAACATAATATGTTTTCAAATAGTAGTTCAAGACTATTAATGGCTAAGATTAATTTGTAATTTTGCCATCTATTTATATTTCATTTAAACCCCTTAAAATGCCTTGCATTCAATAACTGTTCATTTTATTCTTTTGTTTAGTAAAATCTTCTTTTTGAAGTAGTATAAAAGTAAATGGCACAAAAATATACTTTGAAGTATTTGCCTTTGTCCAGAAGAAACAAAAGAGTGTCTTTGTGGAGAGTAGAAGAAAAAAAATTAATAAAACTTTGGTATTTTTGAACTGGAGGGATGAATTTATAGATATTCATTATATTCTCTTATTTTGTGTGTGTTTGAAAATGTTAATACCAAAATGTTTAGAATACCAATAGGGGAAAAAAGAAGGGGGGGTAAACCATAACTTAGACCAGGTTAGGATTAGTAATCTCAGGGGTAATGGAGTTTGAATTTAGGAGGTTTTATTGTGACTTCTAAAAGAAACATGAAAAACAGAAAAGAAAAAAAAATGTTTGGGAAAGTTATATTTCAAGACAAGAAATAGTACATACTTAGGTTCATATTTGGCTCTTTTTTCTTCCTTGATATGACTAACTGTCCCTGTAAACTTGTACCAATTGTAAACAGAATGAAATACATAGAACACCACTCACAACAGTGCAAGAATTGCTTTTCAAAACTATACTTCCTTTATCCCTAATGATGCACCTGAACACAACTGGCCTACGTAAAGGTCCTTGATAGTTCAAAGGTTCAAGGCCACTGAAGATTATAGTTAGAAGACCAGATCCCAGAAAGCCTTAGCCACTGGTTCCTCATTTCGCTCCTAGGCCAACAGAACTGCGGGATAGTCTTCCTGTTACGTTGATACTGACTTACTTTGTGCCAAGAACATATACCCAAAGCCTGGCTAAACTGCCTAAACACCCTCTGGGATACTTCACTGTCTCAGGAAGGCTGAACAGATTGGACCAGTTTCCAAAAACAGAGAAGAAATATTGTAGGGAAATCTCCCTAAGGAAACCCTGAGATAATTCTCCCTACGCTACTCTGTATCTTTTCTGCACATCGACACTAATGCTCACCCAACAACCTATACTATCAACAGCAAATACTAGGAGTGAAACAAATAATATGATGGAAAAGCACACCTATCCAGTGAAACCCAACTAAGGGAGAACACAGTATTCTGCCCTCTTTTCACATAGCTGTGTTCTCTGCATTTACCAATAATTATAATCGACTTCATTTTTGCTTACAGAGAGTTACTTGAATATAAATCATTTCAAAAAACAAAATAAAAAATGAACCTAAATAGGTTTTGGTTAAAATAATGGAAGATGAAAATCCTCTCTTTAAGAGAGGGCCATCCCATCAGCTAGTTCCTTTGTTACTCACTGGCTGATATTCCATTTATTAACCCATCTGCAGCCTTCTGAAAATAATGTCAGTGTGTGGAGTGTAATACTCACTGTGTTTCAGTAAAACAGTCCTTAGAAAACATGGTCCAACAATGGGTAGCAGGTACATTAAGAAGCTAATTCTGGGGGCACCTGGGTAGCTCAGTTGTTAAGCAGCTGCCTTCAGCTCAGTTTGTGATCCCAGGGTCCTGGGATCAAGCCCTGCACTGGGCTCCCTGCTGGGTGGGAGGCCTGCTTCTCCCTCTCCCACTCCCGCTGCTTGTTCCCTCTCTCACTATATCTCTCTCTCTGTCAAATAAATAAATAAAATCTTTTTTTAAAAAAGGCTAATTGTGAGGTGAAATGACATTTTTTAGAGGATTTTATTTATTTATTTGTCAGAGAGAGAGAGAACGCAAGCAGGGGAGTGGCAGGCAGAGGTAGAGTAAAAGCAAGCTCCCCGCTGAGCAAGGAACCCGATGTGGGACTCGATCCTAGGACCCTGGGATCATGACCCAAGCCGAAGGCAGACGCCCAACCGACTGAGCCACTCAGGCACCCCTGAAATGACATATTTTTTCAATTAGCAATAATCGCGCCTCGGATAAACCTCATTGGCTACGATACTGCCACTGCGCAAAGCTAAAATGACATATTTTTTAAAAGATTGTATTTATTTATTTGAGAAAGAGACACAGAGAGAGCATGAGTGGTGGGGGTGGGGGAAGCAGAAGGAGAGAGAGAAGCAGCCCGCTGAGCAAAGAGCCCGGCATGGGGCTTGATCTCGGGTCCCCGAAATCATGAATTGAGCTAAAGGCAGACACTTAACCAATTGAGCCATCCAGATACCCCATGAAATGACATTTAAATAAGAGTTCACATCTTTGGGGCACCTGGGTGGCTCAGTTGTTAAGCATCTGCCTTCGGCTCAGGTCACGATCCCAAGGTCCCAGGGATTGAGTCCCGCATCGGGCTCCCTGCTCAGCACAGAGCCTGCTTCTCCTTCTCTCATTCCCCCTGCTTGTGTTCCCTCTCATTTTCTCTCTCTCTCAAATAAATAAATAAAACCTTAAAAAAAAAAAAAAAGAAAGAAAGAGTTCATATTTTTAAAAAATCTAACTGTTTGGCTTTTCAGGAAAAAAGACTGTACAGTATAAGAGTTACTACTGATACCAAGACGTTCAACATTGAGATGCACTAAAATTGTGCACAAAGTAATTGTCCATGTTTACCACAGCATTAACATTGGGACTCTGCAATACAATACAAATACTTTTACTAAAACAAACTACTTTTTCCAGAGACACGTTCTCCCTTGCTGCATATCGACTACCATATCTACACAACTTAGCACTGTGAACTTGAATCCTTGTTCCTACACCACAGAACAGAGGCAGTGAAAGACTCCCGCCTCTTAACCAACAGCTTGTGCCCCAAGACATCAGCCAGGATCACAGGCTGCACTGTTACAGGAAGAAGCAAAGAGCAGCGATTTCCTTCCAAAAGGTCAGCTGCCTCAGACAGACCAAACAGAAAGCAGTTAATTCTTGCCAACTTCCCCTCCCGCTTCTGCAGCTAGTACGCAAGAGCATTTGGTTTCCAGTAAAGCTCCAGAGAAAAACAAACCAAGTGTGAGACTCAGAACCAAAGCAAGCTAAAGTGTTTCACTTGACAAAAAGACAGTAAGATCACAAGCAGCTACATTTTTTAAACGGCAATGGAACTTTTAAGAGCTACCAGATTTAATGCAGACTTAAATGTGAGGAAAAGAACAGAATTGGAACCAGTCCAGATTTTATACTAGTGCTCAAGAGTTCACCTAAAAATAAAATGGTATTTTGGCCATAATAAATGTGACAACATATGAGGTCCCCAGTTGATTGATATAAAAATAAATCTTTAGCCTTCCTTCTCTCAAACTAAAGTCCTATTAGTCGTCAAAAATACTAAGGCACTGGCCAGATTCAGTGCTGCCCACCAGTAGCATAAACAAGCATGCATACAATGATTATATAGTTTCTTAGATCAGACATGGAAAAAAGACCATATGACGAATAACAAAAAGGAGAAGAGGATAGAAAATAAGATTTTAAATCTTCTTTAGGGAAAAAAAAAATCTTCTTTAGGTAGTGACCCTGAATAGTTATAGAATAACACTGAAGATCTCCCACCACCCCCCAAAGAAAAAACACAGCATTCTCACATAGACTTTTTTTAAAGTTTTTTTTATTTATTTGAGAGCGAGAGTGAGAGATCACTCTCACCTCAGTAGGCAGAGAAGGCAGGCAGAGAGAGAGAGGGGAAAGCAGGCCCCCCACTGAGCAGAGAGCCCAATGCAGGGCTCGATCCTAGGACCCCGAGACCACGACCCAACCTGAAGGCAGAGGCTCAACCCAATGAGCCACTCAGGCACCCCCCACACAGACTTCTTTAAATTAAGCAAGCATCCATACATTCAATCTTCCTGGAGACAACAAAATTAGTCCTTTAGAGTATAAAAGTAAAGGAGAAGGAAGGACAAATGAAGACATTTTAAATGTTCTCAACCAGATGGATTCCTGGCGTAGCTATCTACAAACAGCTTACAAGAAAATGTGATGGGTCCTGCGGAAGGGCTCCTACAGCACGTCATAGGGCTCTGTGTGGCTTCTACCTCTTTAGTTTCAGGTTGTGGTGGCAATGGAGACAGAAGGCTTTTTCTGAGAGAAGCTCTTGTTCTAAAGATTCTAGGCTTTGATGATGGAGAGTATGTAACCCACTCTTGAGAATACCTTGCCTGAAACGAAGACAGTCTGAGGTTTAAGGAAAAACTTATTAGTTTGTTACATATGCTAAATTAACTGCTGCTACCCAACGAGAAACTGTTTCGTGTTGGAAACAAAATAAACTATTAAATTCCCAAGACTGTCCTGTACTTAATCATCAAACCTTAAAAAATAAGAAAGGAATTTGCATGGGAAAGGAAAAAAAGAGGGTACAAGCCCTAGGAGGAGTAATAAGAGCAATACTAGTCACGGTAAACATTCAAGGAGCTCTTACTACACTATGTACTATTGTGTGCACGTTATAATCCTCATGACAAACCTATTATAATCCCCCTTTTAACAGATGATGAAACAGGTTTAAGAGTTAGGGAATTTGCCTGAAGTCCTGCAGCAAGCAAGCGAAGGAGCTGGGATGAACAGGTAGGCTGCCTGCCTTCAGGGCTCATGCTCTCGAAGACCCTTCACCTAATGCATGACATGATATCTGTAACTCAAGACTGCTTTATGATAAAAGCTACAAAGTAGAATACTACAAAGTACAACTCACAAATAGGTATGAAAAATTATTTAGCAATCCAAAAATGTTTTAAATGGGACTCCCCTTTCCTAAAGGTCAGAGACCATCGAGATGACCACCCTTCAAACACAATCAAAGGAAGCCAGCCATATTAGGTGTTTGGTGGCTCACCTTCACTCCTCGAAATCAATCAGAAATCACCTAAACAAGAGGCACCCGGGTGGCTCAGTTGTTACATGTCTGCCTTTGGCTCAGGGATCAAGCCCCACTTCGGGCTTTCTGCTAGGCAGAAGCCTGCTTCTCCCTCTCCCACTCCACCTGCTTGTGTTCCCTCTCTCACTGTCTCTTTCTCTGTCAAATAAATAAATAAAATCTTGAAGAAAGAAAGAAAGAGAAAGAAATCAGCTAAACGCTTTAGATTGTAAAACAGAGCGGGAGGAGAATAACGAGAACTGTTCTGGAAGTGGGTTACTTTCCAATGAGGCCAAAACCTAGATCCTGACCACCTGTGGTCAGAATTAGCACTGCGACATTTCCTATAAGAAGCAGAGTGGTTACATTTGTTATATTTGTTCCTGAATTCCTTACTGGGTTTCCCTTAGATACACTACTATCCATCACCAGAGATCATTCTAAACTCGGGTTTTTCTGCTGGCAGGAAACACTTCTCATTAAAGGGACAATATCATTAATACAAAGGAGACTAGTGAAAAGTTCTGGGGGTAAGATGGGATCTTAAAAGCTACTTGGGGTGCCTGGGTGGCTCAGTGGGTTAAAGCCTCTGCCTTCGGCTCAGGTCATGGTCTCAGGGTCCTGGGATCGAGCCCCGCATCGGGTTCTCTGCTCAGCAGGGAGCCTGCTTCCTCCTCTCTCTCTCTCTCTGCTTGCCTCTCTGCCTACTTGTGATCTCTGTCTGTCAAATAAATAAATAAAACCTTAAAAAAAAAAAAAGCTACTGAAGTCAGTTATCTCAATATAACTGTTCACTTTACATCAATAACTAAACATCAACTTGCCTAACACCGATGCACATAGTTACAGACAAGGTGTAAATGATAAATCCCTGTGATAATTGATGCACACTAATATGAAAAATACAGAAATAATTATGTTACTGTGCTCAGTGCAGAATATTAATTGAATATTAGGAAATCATGTTGGTTCACTAATCCATGCCAAGAAATAGTAGTTACTCTGATGTGGAAGACAACTTCTGAATTTAATAGTGTTGTGCAACATGTCAAGGGAAGATTTGAGACAAGGGCACTGGGCCATTCCATACTCTCATTAAAGGTGACTCATACAATCTTTAATATCTCTAGCTAAAAAAAGAATCAACACAATACTTGTATCCCATGCCTTTTATCATTTTGATCATCCCATTTGTTTCAAGATTTATTTATTTATTTGAGTAGGTGGGGTGGAGGGGGTGGGGGGAGCCGATGAAGAGGGAGGGAGAATATCAAGCAAACTGCTCTGAGTCCAGAGCCCAACACATGGCTCGATCTCACGATCCAAGCTGAAACCAAGAGTTGGACACTCAACCGACTGTACCACCCAGGAGCTCCTTGAACATCCCTTTTTTTTTTTTAAAGATTTTATTTATTTATTTGACAGAGAGAAATCACAAGTGGATGGAGAGGCAGGCAGAGAGAGAGAGAGAGGGAAGCAGGCTCCCTGCTGAGCAGAGAGCCCGATGCGGGACTCGATCCCAGGACCCTGAGATCATGACCTGAGCAGAAGGCAGCGGCTTAACCCACTGAGCCACCCAGGCGCCCGAACATCCCATTTTTTAAAGATGGAATGCTGGAGTGCCTGGGTGGCTCAATTGGTTAAGCAGCTGCCTTCGGCTCAGGTCATGATCCCGGGGTGCTGGGATCAAGCCCCACATCGGGCTCCCTGCTCATCAGGGAGCCTGTTTCTCCCTCTCCCTCTGCCTGCTGCTCTGCCTACTTGTGGTCTCTCTCCATCTCTCTAATAAATAGACAAAATCCTAAAAAAGAAAAAAAGATGGAATGCTTTACCCCTCTGGAATTAGAATTTATACTACACTCTGGGCATAAGATCCAAAGCAATTTTGAGTTATCTGTTACTCAACTACTAGACTAGAAGTTATCCCAGGGCAGGAACTATCTCATTCATTTTGATTTCCTCAACACAATACTTGGTACATAATCAATAACTGGGTGTCAAATATAATTTTGGTAGACCCCCATGTTACAAAAAGAACTTAAATTGGGGGAAATGAATGGCAGGTCAGTTACTCTCTTTAAGATGTTATTTTTGACACCGTGGAAGTCATTAACTTGAATCCTTATTACAGGAATAATGGGACTGAATCACACTTTATAGAAACTGTGACGGAGGTTTTGACTCATCACTGTAGCTAATCAAGATAAATATAATTGCAATGTACCATTCCATAAACATCGTGACAAGTTTGTAAAATAGAGCTCACAACTCACTGCAGCAATTTCAAAGAGGAGAATTACATGAAATATGATGGTGCTAATAAAAGCTGAAATTCCAAAGAAAGCTTCTCCTTTATGCAAATTAAACTGTTTCTTTCCTTTAATTATGTCTCAAGAAAGAAGCTGAGTAAAAACGGAAAGCACAACATTTATCAACAATTCACTCCTTTGGTTACCATGCATACTACCAAATAAAATCCAGAAAGATTTATTATTGTGCCAAAACGAGATGATGAGGTTCTACATCTAGAATGTAAATTAACGTTAGAAGGATGACTCAGGACTAATGGCATTGGTCTGATAGACACTGAACCTATTTTTTAATCTCCTGAGAGTTCTTCAATCATGGGACCAAATGCCAACTCAGGAAGATATTTCAGTAAATACAGCCACCTTTGACTACAGACTATTTTTTACTTGAGATGTCTTTCCATGAAGCAAAGTAAATTTAGTAAGTGAAAATATAGTCTTGAATTGCTATGGATGTCCCCTACCCCTGCCAAAAATGACAAGCTGCTTGCTCAAAAGCTGTCACTAATTAGCAGCTGCTGCTGTAAAGAAAACCAAAGTAAGTGCCAATAAAAGCATATTGAACTGCAAGAGAGCCCTATAACAAGGAATGGGAGATACAAGAATCTATTTGTGACCAGTAAACTTTATAAATACTGGCAATGTAAATTTAGAAGTGGGGGCAGGGCAATAATGGCAATATATATCCTTTCATATTTTTAAAAAATCCATTTTTGCTATGAATTTTTTTTTAAAGTTTTTATTTATTTATTTGACAGGGAGAGAGACAGTGAGAGAGGGAACACAAGCAGGATTGTGAGAGGGAGAAGCAGGCTTCCCACAGAGCAGGGAGCCTGATATAGGACTCGATCCCAGGATTCTGGGATCATAACCCGAGCTGAAGGGAGATGCTGAAGGACTGAGCCATACAGGTGCCCCTATCCCTTCTTATTTAAACAAGGAGTGGAATATTCTCCTAACATCCTGAAAGTCACAGAAATCCCAGAACACTGAGGTTACTGAATTCCATGAAAACTATTTCCACCTTTGTAATAGAAACCAATCTTGGTTTTGGGTAATTTCTCATTGTCAATACTTCTGTCTCTGGCACAGTAACACCTGCATTTATATACATCAAAAAATTGAATTTTCCTGGCTGGGTCAGTCAGTAGAGCACACAACTTTTGGTCTCAGGGCTATGAGTTCAAGACCCACATTGGGTATAAAGATTTCTTAAAAATAAAATCTTTAAAAAAATATATAATAAAAAATGCCTTTCATATTCTAATGGCTTCAGCCCAAACTCCTATGGTTAAATGGTAACCCTCCATTTTACAGGTTGAGAAAATGAAGTCAAGGATAGCAGAAATCATCTGCCCAGTGTCAGTGAGCAAGGAATACAGTGGTAGAACATCTCTTCACTGGTCCTATGTTTAATGTTCTGCTTAAGAGGCTCTAAAATAGTCCATATATTAAGATCCTACTTGAAATCTAAATTGCATAAGTTGCTTTTCAAATCATTCTCCAAGGCTTTCTGTTTCCTTCTTTCTTTACCCATTAGATCTCACAGTGTATTTCCTTTTTCTCTCAACAAGTTAGTTTCTGTCCTTTAAAAAAAAATAGGGATATTTCATCCTTCAGTTTCGTTCTCTTACTCTCCTTCTCCCTATCCTTCCCGGTAGCCTGATAAGAGAGCTACAACTATTTTATTTATATTTGGGCCATAGGGTCTGCTTGTCTCTGTAGCAACTACTCAGAAAGATTAGAATGAAAAAGAAGGAAGGAAGGAAGGAAGGAAGGAAGGAAGGAAGGAAGAGAGGGAAGGAGCAAAGGAAGGAAAAGGAAAGAAAGGAGGGACAAAGGGATAGACTGGAAAAAGAAGGAAAGGGAAGGGAGGGAAAGAATAAAGAAGATACAAAGAGGGGCGCCTGGGTGGCTCAGTGGGTTAAAGCCTCTGCCTTTGGCTCAGGTCATGATCCCAGGGTCCTGGGATAGAGCCCCACATCGGGCTCTCTGCTCAGCAGAGAGCCTGCTTCCCTTCCTCTCTCTCTGCCTGCCTCTCCGCCTACTTGTGATCTCTGTTTGTCAAATAAAATAAATAAATAAAAATTTTTAAAAACTTTCTAATAAGAAAAAGAAGATACAAAGAAAATATAAAATAGAAAAGAAACAAGTTATGAGCATAATTTCTTAACGAAACTGCAATCAAAACCTCCTCTTGCAGTTGCTGTCCCTTATGTAGAGTTTGCCTTAGTGTCTGTATAAACAATTACAACAATGGACTAGTAATTTTCCAGTTCATCATCAGGCTAAAAGAAGGAGAACAATTTGTCTTATGAAACATGGAGAAAGACTAATCTCTGCTATTACTGTCAGTGCAGGTTTATCAGCAGGACTTGGAGGAGATAAGCCTACAGACATAAAGATTAGGAATCACATTTTCAAAGCTTTAATATAACCCCCTAGTGGTATGCAACAAGCTGCTGAATTAACTCATCTTTGGATACTTATTTTATATCCATCACTGGCTAGGTCTAGGGTCAGAGCAAAAACCAGAAAATCTGGGGAAAGAAAAGAAAAAAGAACCAGACACAAAGGAACAAATGTTACAGGATTACACTTATATGAGGTACCTAGAGTAGTCAAGCTTCTAGAATGTAGAATCATGGTTGTCAGGGGCTAGGGGGGAGGGGAATGGGAAGTTATTATTTCGTGCATACAGTTCCAATGTGGGATGATGAAAAAGTTCTGGAGATGGATGCTGATAGTTGCCTGAAAATGTAAATGTACTTAATGAAACTGAACTAGTTAAACTGGTACATTTATTCTATACACACACATTTTTTAATGGGGGGTGGGAGCCAATTCTTACCTAGTGAACTCACATTTCTTCCATCTCTAACTCTAAAATGCAAAGGAAACAATGGGAACTGGCTTTCCCCTGTCTTCATTTATTTTCCACAGTAAAAGACAATACTTTCAGCCCTTCTGAACGGCTGATGCAGTCTCTGGATATCCCCTCTATATTGAGATTAAAGGGAAATAAATGGAATGAAGGTATCTTCAACACCAGCCAGTGCTTATGAAGATGAGTAACTGCCTACCTTAAACAAAAGTGGATAAACCCTCTCACACAAACAGTTAATATTTATTGTATAAATACTTACTGAGCATTTGTTAGATGCCAGGTTCTGTTCTAGGTACTGAGGATACAGCAGTGAACAAAACAGAGAAACATTTTATGGAACTTAGATCCTACTATTAAACACTTTAAAGTTCAAATAAATACAGACTATGCTATACTTTCTAATTTTTGCCTTTAATTTTTGTTCTGTTAGGGGTAAGGATACCACCTGACTATTAGAGAATCTTACAAGTAAAGAGCAAAGTCTGTGTATTCAAACCAATATTTGGATAAAAAGTTTTAAAAGCACGTCAACAAAATCAGACAGAGAGGATGAAGGCATGGCAATGTGAAATTTCTGATAAAACCAGGACATCCGTTCATCCTCATTGAAATCTGATCATCTCTAAAGAGCTATATAGTATGTGCAAAACAAATCAGGTCTAATCAAGGATTCCACAGTTAAGATCATTTCAGTGTGATATTAGTCTAGCTTTTTTCCAAGATACACAGTTCTATATGGAAGACAGTTTTCCTGCTTGATACAATTAAATCAAGTCATTTATCTTTCAAAGATGATTTGCAGATTCATTCTCTACAAGGTACTAAAAATATAGGGCACAGAGTTAAAAATTCAATAGGACTCAAGTTTCTACCTATCAATGCATAGCAGAACAAGGTGGAAGGTGGCTAACAAACACTCTGTTTCTTCTTTTTCCTACAGGATAAAATATAGGTCAAATTCTACTAAAACAGCAAGTACCATCACAGGAAAACCTAGGTATAATAAAAATATTTTGAAATACTGAAAATGTCCCACCTGTTTCTCAATTCAACACAGCCATCTTTTAAAAAACAAACAACAACAACAAAAAAACACAGCCATCTTTTGTTCAATAAAATAATGAATATAATGAATTTTATTTTTTTTTAAAGATTTTATTTATTTATTTGAGAGAGAGACAGTGAGAGAGAGCATGAGTGAGGAGAAGGTCAGAGAGAGAAGCAGACTCCCCGTGGAGCTGGGAGCTCCATTCAGGACTCAATCCCGGGACTCCGGGATCATGACCTGAGCCAAAAGCAGTTGTCCAACCAACTGAGCCACCCAGGCAACCCGAATAAAATGAATTTTAAAACAAAAGAATCAGATTCCATGGGGCATAACAATTGTTGTGCGTGCTCTTAAACTTTCATTTTTAAGGAAATATTTTAATATTCCAAAGCAGGTTGTCATATTATATTTGGAAAAAAGGAATATTTTCTTTTTTTTTTTTCTTTTTTTTTTTTTTTTAAAGATTTTATTTGGGATGCCTGGGTGGTTTAGTCAGTTAAGCATCTGCATTTGGCTCAGGTCATGATCCCAGGGTCCTGAGATAGAGTCCCACACTGGGCTCCCTGCTCAGCAGGGAGTATGCTTTTCCATCTCTCTCTCTCTCTCTCCGTGTGCTCTCTCGTTCTCTCTCAAATAAGTATGTAAAATCTTTTTAAAGAGTTTAAAGATAGGGACTCCTGGGTGGCTCAGTTGGTTGAGCAGCTGCCTTCAGCTCAGGTCATGATCCCAGCGTCCTGGGATCGAGTCCCGCATCGGGCTCCTTGCTCAGCGGGAAGCCTGCTTTTCCCTCTGCCTGCCATTCTGTCTGCCCATGCTCACTCTTTCTCCCTCTCTCTCTCTGACAAATAAATAAATAAAATCTTTAAAAAAAAAAAAAGAGTTTAAAGATAGAGAGTGCATACACACACATGAGCAGGGGAGAGGCAGAGGGAGAGAGAGAAGCAGACTCCCCACTGAGCAGGGCGCTGAATCCCAGGATCCTGAGAACATGCCCTGAGTTAGAAGCAGACGCTTAACCAACAAGCCACCCAGGAGCCCCAGGAAATTTTTCTTTATGGAAATAATCCTCAATTTTATTGAGGAATAATTTATATTCAATAATATATCAGGATGTCTTAAGCGTGTTTGTATGTGTGCGTGTAATTAATATAATTAACCCTCTTCGGGCACCAAAGTAAAATAAAGGGTTTCCCAAGGCCTACCAAGGAGTAAGAGCTACAGAGCTTGTATTGAATATTAAAACTAATATGGCTTAGAGGTCAGACAATATTCAAAGCAACATGGGAAGTACTATCCATTTCTTCAAGGGTTTCTTCTAAAATCTGATCTAAAAAGACCATTAAGGTAAATTAAGTAGAAGGGTGCAGGATGGCTCAATCAGTTAAGTGACTGACTCCTGATATCAGCTCAGGTCTTGACCTGAGGCTTGTGAGTTCAAGCTCTGTGTTGGGTTCCCCGCCCACTGTGGAGCCTACTTAAAAAATAAATGATAGGGGCACCTGGGTGGCTCAGTGGGTTAAGCCTCTGCCTTCGGCTCAAGTCATGATCTCAGGGTCCTGGGATCGAGCATCAGGCTCTCTGCTAGGGGAGGCTGCTTCCCCCTATCTCTCTACCTGCCTCTGCCTGCTCATGATCTCTGTCTCTGTCAAATAAACAAATAAAATCTTCAAAAAAAAAAAAAAAATAATGATAGATAGAGCAGAAAGGCCTGAAGAACGACAGGAAGTGGGACTCAGGTACTATTACCTAGGTTCCAAAATCCCTGTACCACGTTGGTCTTCTGAAGCTCTATGTGTCCAGTCTTTCACACATAGTTGGCGTTATCCTCACCTCATCTACAGAGAACTAAACATTACTCCCCTCCTTAGGTATCTTCAAAGACTAAACTAACATTAGAGGGGAATATCTCCTTTGAAAGGAAAAAGTTTCATCTATAACCAGAATATCTCAAATTCCAAGTATCAACTTTATGTATACCATAAAAATAAATAGTAGCTAAGATCAAGAGATTTTCTTTTCTAGGCAAATTCAGTTTTAAACACACGCGTGCGCGCGCGCGCGCACACACACACACACACAGAAGGAAAACAAAATAACAAAAAACTATACCTAAAAGTGATTTGATAGTTGAGTTATACTTAAAACAATGGGCTGTTTTATGTTTTAGTTCCAGCATTTTATGTAAGGTGATATAGGTGATAAGAGAGAATTTAGGCTAATGCATCAAAGTTCAATACTCAAGCCCCTGTACCTTTCTGTAATAAAAAACAACAGGCAACACCCAACATCTTTCCCATATCTTCTTCCTGGTCACTTTACAAATAGAATCATATTCCAAAATGCATTTGCACATGTGTTGTTTGGAACATGGAACTTTTTCCCATAAGAACAAAGTTATAAAGAGATGAAAAATACCTAGCTAAACCCCCAAACCTCAATAGATCTACAATCTTACAAAACCTAGTTACCTTTTATAATTTTGTTTCTGAAGGAAAAGAGGGTAGAATTTCTAGTCAGGAATACCATTAGTAACCAAATAATCTCTCTAGCCCTGTCTGTTCTCCATCCCGGCTGCCACACAGCACAGATTGGTTTATTCCTAAGAAAAGAGAAGGGCTTTACTTCAACCATACCTCAGTGCAGCAGTTTTGTTTTGTTTTGTTTTGTTTGTTTTAAGATTTATTTGCTTGAGAGAGAGAGAGAGAATGTGCGCACACGCAGGAGGGAAGGGCAGGAGAGGGAGGAGAGAGAATCTGAAGCAGACTCCCCACTGAGTGTGTAGCCATGGAGCTTGACCCCACAACCCTGAGATCATGACCTGAGGTAAAACCAAGAGATGGACACTTAACTGACTGTGCCACCCAGGCATCCTAGGGCAGTGGGTTGTTTTGTTTTGTTTTGTTTTTATACAAAGGAAGTGCAACTGTGTATTTGTACTTTGAGGTGGGGTCTGGTGGGAAATGTTGGGGGTATCATCTTCTTTAGGTAAGAGTAGCTTTGGCACCCTTATAGAGCAATGGCTTCTATTCCCAGAGGGCAAGAGACACTATTTGTATTTGAGTTATTTGTAGACTAGATGTTAAAAGTAGGAGACCAGCCTATATTTTATTTCTTAAGAACTAGGCCTGTAACTGCACTGTTCAATATGACAGCCACTAGCCACATACGCCATTGGTATTTGAAATGTGGCTAATATGACTGAGGACATTAGTTTGTTACTTTAATAAACTTAAATGTAAACTTAAAAATTGATACTTGCTTTAGTTCTTGGAAAACTCTCAAGTATGTTTAGGACAACCTGGGTATGTGAATCTACTTCATCAACTGAAAGTCTTATGAAATCTGAACACAGTTTGTGCATCTATTTTTTATCCAGTTCACACATCTCTGATGAAAATTTTGTATCCGAATTCAGATAGGGTATAGGTATAAAATATACACCAGATTTCAAAGACTTGGCACAGAAAAAGAAATGTAAAATACATTAGTAGTTTTTATATTCGCTACATGTTGAAATGACAATATTTTGAATATACTGGATTAAAATATATTATTAAAATTGATTGCCCTTGTTTCTCTTTGCTTTTTTTTTTTTTTTTTTTTTTTTAAAGAATTTATTTATTTATTTGTCAGAGAGAGAGCGAGCGAGAGCGAGCATAGGCAGACAGAGTGGAAGGCAGAGTCAGAGGGAGAAGCAGGCTCCCTGCGGAGCAAGGAGCCCGATGTGGGACTCGATCCCAAGACGCCGGGATCATGACCTGAGCCGAAGGCAGCTGCTTAACCAACTGAGCCACCCAGGCGTCCCTCTCTTTGCTTTTTTAAAGGTAGCTACTAGTTACACATGTTGCAAATATCTTCTCAGTAGCTTGTTTTTTTATTCTTTGGTGGTTTTGATGAATAGTTCTTCATCTCGATAACGTTCAGTGTATTAAAAAAATAAAGCTAGCTACTAAATAATTGCATTTATATTTGTATCTGGACAGTGCTTATCCATAATATAAATATTTTACATATCCCTATATAACTCCTGTGTAATTTTCTAGTTCATATATGTCTTATCTGTAACATGCATAACTTTCCTTCTGTTTGTTTAGAAGAACACTTTGAAAGCAATCCTAAGTTTTTAAATTAAAATTTAAAAGTAAAGTTTTACTATACTTAACTGAAATGTGAGAATGAAATTACACTATTGGAGTTGAAAGTGGACAGATTGTTTTTAAAAATTACTGTTCTGTTTCTACTTCTATAGGAACACATGTTTAAGACTAAATCTAGGGTGCCTGGGTGGCTCAGTGGGTTAAGCCACTGCCTTCGGCTCAGGTCATGATCTCAGGGTCCTGGGATCGAGTCCCGCATCAGGCTCTCTGCTCAGCAGGGAGCCTGCTTCCCTTCCTCTCTCTCTGCCTGCCTCTCTGCCTACTTGTGATCTCTCTCTGTCAAATAAATAAATAAAATCTTTTAAAAAAAGAAAAATTAAAAAAAAAAAAAAAAAAAAAGACTAAATCTAGTGTATCTTTAATGGAACTACTACTGGTGATTATCCACCATCTGCTCAAAGAATGTGAAATTCACTTTGAGCCAGATTAAAAGTCTATACTAATGCATATTTCAGAGGCAGTTCACGAAAATTCTCACCTCTATTATTCTCTGAAAAAACTGTAATGATCCAATAAAATGTCCGATAATTAAAACAATGGAGTATATTCAGAGACACACTAATCTCTGGAACAGAACAGAGAAGCAGTGAATCTGAGCAGATATGAGGACTTAGGATATACACTAAACATGTACTTTATCAGTAGAAAAAGAGGGAGCTGGTGGCAAACGGTGAATTTTTTTTTTCTTTTGATAACTGGCTCACCATTTGGAATTGATTTAGGTTAAAACTGTAAATAGATGTGGGGGCGCCTGGGTGGCTCAGTGGGTTAAGCCTCTGCCTTCGGCTCAGATCATGGTCTCAGGGCCCTGGGATCAAGCCCCACATCAGGCTCTCTGCTCAGCAGGGAGCCTGCTTCCCTTCCTCTCTGCCTGCTGCTCTGCCTACTTGTGATCTCTCTCTCTCTCTCTCTCTCTCTCTCTCTCTCTGTTAAATAAATAAATAAATAGAATCTTAAAAAAAACTGTAAATAGATGTGAAATATTAAGCTCAATGTCTGGCACATAGTGAGTGATAAATAAATAGTATTATTTTCAGAAAAACAAAAAAAAAGCTACATTCCCAAAGTTCTTACACAGAAATAGATTCCAGATGGATGGAGAAACTTAATGCAAAAAAATAACCACAAAATATTCTAAAAGAAAATACAAATGAAAATTTTATAATCTTTGGGTAGAGATGGTTCTTCTAAGCACGTCTTAAGAGCCAGACTGGAGAAGAAAAGACTATTAAATTAGACAACACAAAAATTTAACACTGGTACTGCAAAAAATACTACACAAAGTTGAAAGGCAAGAAAAGAGAAAAAACTGGGAGGAAATGACTTGTAATACATAAGACAGATCTTGGAGAACACTCAAGCAGCTATATAGGAAAAAGGCTAATTATATAAAAGGGCAAACGACAAAGAAGAAACAAAATGGCCAATAAACATGTGAAACACTGTCTAACCTTGCTAGAAATTAAACATAAATATGAGAGACTAGCAAAGATATAAAGGTTATCAATACTCAGTTACGGAAGACATAAGGAAATGTCATCCCCATCACACACAAGTTCTTGGTAGGTATGCTGACTAGGGTGATCTTTTTGGAGGGTGTACTATCTATGCAAATTGCTCAGCAAGTCTACTTCTAGAACTTACATTAAGAGGATAATCCAGTAAATGCAAAAAAGCCCCAGTCAACCTAAGAATCTGTACCACAGTGCTGTTTATAAAAAAGAAAAACTGTAAACAACTTAAATAACCATTAATAGATATTAGTGGGTTAACTAAATTATGCTAAGACTATGCAATGAAATACAGACCTTAAGAATGTTGAGACAGGGGTGCCTGGGTGGCTCAGTGGGTTAAGCCGCTGCCTTCAGCTCGGGTCATGATCTCAGGGTCCTGGGATCAAGTCCCACATCAGGCTTTCTGCTTAGCAGGGAGTCTGCTTCCCTCTCTCTCTCTCTGCCTGCCTCTCTGCCTACTGGTGATCTCTGTCAAATAAATAAATAAAATCTTAAAAAAAAAAAAAAGAAGAAGAAGAAGCAGAATGCTGAGACAGATTGATATTTATTGAGTTCCCCGGCATGGGGGAATAAGTTTCTGAGCCCCCAGGTAACAAGATCGGCTAGAGGTTTTTAAATAAATCCACATTTTGTAAATTTGATTATTTATCTCTTCTCCACATGACCCCACTTCCACTACTACATTAATGGAGAGGGCTGGCTGTTTATTTTAGGGGTTTGTAACCGGAGTCCATGGAATTCTTCAAATGTATGCAAAATTTTATGTGTATGTGTATTTTATTGGGAAGAGAGTCAATGGTTTCATTAGGGCCTTGAAAGGTCCCCTAATCCCCAAATGGTTAAGAACCACTGGCAAGTACAGTTTAATGGGGCAAGTTGTTGTCTAATTTAGTACACGTGATTGTACAGCCCATTCATTCACAGTCAGACTTTACTAAATCTTTACTAAGACTTACTACTTAACTACTACTAAGACTTTACTAAGTCTTACCTCGATTGGTAGCCCAATTACTAGAAAATTTTGAAATAAATTCTTTAACCCACTGAGTCACCCAGGCGGCCCTGAAATAAATTTCTTTACTCATACACGACCCCAAAAAGCCCTCTGGCAGCTAAGAAACAAAAAGCAGACGGAAGAGTTTCAAACAAAACTAATGTTAACTTTTGAAAGAAGTAAATTTTTTTATCCTCTTTTGAATGTTACATATACTTTAGCTCCTTTAAGAAATAATCTTAAGATTTACAGACTTGGGAAAGATTTGTCTTTGTGGCAATAACCAAGTTCTCCAAAATCTGGTGAAGATTAGAAAACAATCAAGTAACTAGTTCTAAATTAAGAAAACATAAATCATTCTATATCTTAATTTAAAAATACATTCTGTAATTTACTGATGCCATGTTATAAAATATATGATGTTAAATTTGAGGCCTCAAATGTATATGATTTTTAAAATATCTCATGGTTTGGTAAATATGATTTGGGCACATAAAAGAAGGGGAGGGGCGCCTGAGTGGCTCAGTAGGTTAACCATCTGACGTCATCCCACTCAGGTCATGATCTCAGGCTTCTAGGATAGAGACCCACTTCGGGCTCCCCGCTCAGCAAGGCTCTCCTTGTCCTTCTGTCCCCCCTGCTCATACTCTCTCTCTCTAACAAATAAATAAAATATTAATAAATAAATAAAGGTGATTATTCTAATTGGTTATAAAAATGCCACAGTGATAAAACAGATGAGAGAAATCAGCAATGATAAATACACTGAAGCCAAAGGAAAATAAGATTGATCACATTTTCAGGAGGCAGAGAAGGTAAGAAGTAATAAGCAAAAAGAACCAGAAAATGGGGCGCCTGGGTGGCTCAGTTCGTTGAGCGTCTGCCTTCGGCTCAGGTCATGGTCCCAGCATCCTGGGATCAAGTTCCACATCGGGCTCCTTGTTCTGTAGGGAGCCTGCTTCTCCCTCTGCCACTCTGTCTGCCTGTGCTCGCTCGCTCTCTCTCTCTCTCTCTCTGTGACAAATAAATAAATAAAATCTTAAAAAAAAAAAAAAAAAAGAACCAGAAAATCAACAGGATTTATTTATGAAGGCATACTGGGCAATATATGTTTATGGTTTTAATACATGAAAATATTTATTTATCTTTATACATTTGAATTAACTACTTATGGATTTAGGTTTACAAAGCACTAAAAAGTACCATATGATTTCTCTTACATTTTAGTATCCTCAAAACTGACTTAAATATTCTGTTACAGCAAATTCCATTACAATAAATTACTAGGCATAATCCAGGTTAAGGAAAACTTTTACCAAGCTGACTTTTAGAAAATAAGTAGGCCTGAGGTGTTTGGCTGGCCCAGTTGGAAGAAAATGCAACTCTTGAACCTGGGGTTGTGAGTTCAACCCCCAACACTGTGTGTAGAGATTACTTTAAAAAAAAATCTTGGGGCACCTGTGTGGCTTAGTTGGTTAAGTATCTGATTTCTGCTCAGGTCATAATCTCCAGGTCTTGGTATAGACCCAGGACCCCCATGTCCAGCTCCCTGCTCAGTGGAGAGTGGAGAGTCTGCTTCTCCCTTTCCCTCTGCCTCTCCCCCTGCTTGTGCTAGGTCTCCTTCTGTCTCTCAAATGAATAAATAGAATCTTTAAAAAAATAAAATAAAGTGAGTAAGTCTTCTGCTGGGCTCAAATATATATATATATTTTTAAGATTTCATTTATTTATTTGACAGACAGATCACAAGTAGGCAGAGAGGCAGGAAGAGAGAGAGGAAGGAAGCAGGCTCCCTGCTGAGCAGAGAGCCCAATGCAATGCGGGGCTCCATCCCAGGACCCTGAGATCATGACCTGAGCTGAAGGCAGAGGCTTTAACCCACTGAGCCACCCAGGAGCCCCTATGTATGTATTTTTAAGACTGTAATTTTATTTGCTGCAAAAGTGCTAAGACCTAAAACTTGTTCTCCATATTTCTCCTAAAACATCAACTTGTAATTTATTTTCATTTTTATTCTTTAAAGTTCTTAAAATGTGGAAAAGCTTTTGAACACTAAATCTAGTTACAAAGAAACTATTTAATGTGAATTTAATTAAGGCAGAACACAAGTCTCTTGTTATTAGCAATGACATATACCCAAGAGAAAGTATCTTTCACTAGAGATTTCCTTTACCAGCTATTCCCAAATGAATACCATAATAAACATTTAAAGAAGTCATTAAGCATGACTAATGGAATTACAAGGAAAAAAAATCCATAAACCTAGCAATCTTTGTAGGTATTATCATAAAAGAGAGAGCAATACAAAAGCAAATACACAAAATATAATGAAATAATACAATGTTCACAGGGTTACCTGAAGTTAAAATAAACTAGACCTATTTTTTTTTAAGTTGAAAAAAAGGGGAGGGTATGTGCTACGGTGAGTGCTGTGAATTGTGTAAGACTGATGAGTCATAGACCTGTACCTCTGAAGCAAATAATATATGTTAATTTTTTTAAAGTTGAAGAATAAACAAACACACATCTTCAATATGAAATGAATGATAACTAAGCAGGGCACATACACAAATAAAGCAATATAATCTCTTTATTATATTTATAAAATATAATTCACTATCAGCTTATATATAAAAAGTGGATCATTCCACAAGCACAGGAAATAACTCAGTCCTCAAGTTCAAATTATGTTAACTCTGAAAATGTTATATATAATTAGAATGGTTTTAATATAGTTCTTCAACAAAAGATGTCATAAATGATACCAAATAAATATACTATGCCAAATATCTAACACAAACATCACAAACTACTCATTTTCTGCTCCTAAAAAGGAAATACTAACTGAAAATAAAAACAAGTTTCTCATTCTAAATTAATACACAAAAGTCATTTTAAAAATAACTTTCCCTCACCTTTATCTTTTATTAAGATATACCTGACATAAAACATTATATAAACTTAAGGTATATAACATAGTAATTTCATATATATATATATATATATCTCTTAAAATGTTTACCAACATTAGGTTGGTTAGTGCATCCATCACCTCACATAGTTACAATTTGTGTATGTGTGTCTCTTTGGAGAGAACTCTTAAGACCTACTCTCTTAGCAACTTTAAAATATACAATACAGTTAATTCTAGTCACCATGTTATACATTACATACTCAGAACTTACTCATCTGATAACTGGAAGTTTGTACCCCTTGGCCACCTTCACACAGTCCTCTTCCCCCTGTCTTTGGCAACCACCAATCTGGTTTTGTTGTTTTGTTTTGTTTTGTTTTGTTTTGTTTTGTTTTTTAGTTAGGTCTTTTAAGATTCCCCATATCAGTGAGGTCATATAGCATTTGTCTTTCTTTGACTTACTTCACTTAGCATAGTGCTCTCTAGATTCATCCATGTTGTCACAGACGGCAAGATTTCCTTCTTTTTTATGGCTAAATAATACTCTGTTATACATATATCTCTCATATTTTCTTTATCGATCCATTAAAAATAACTTTTTTGATTACAAAGTATTCTGTTTATTATTTATTATAGAAAAATGGGAAGACACTGGAAACCACACATGCACGCACACACCCAGAATCCTATAACCCAGAATATTTTTCAATACCTATACTTTTTTTTTTTTAATGTACAAACACATCACTATTTTTATTTGCATTTAAGCCAAATGTGCTGTGAGATACTTAGGATATCTGATCCATATTTTATCCATTAACACAAATTTCAGAACGTAAAGTATACCAATAGTTTCTACTTTATTGCTCAAATCCACATATTTTTATCCAGAATACAGTATTTATAAAATACTTCCTCCAACAAAACCAACATTATTAGGGGGTTGTTTGAATTATTTTTTAATGGCTATAGTAGAGCCCACTGTCCTCATTAAGTAACTATAGGGATTTAACATTCTTTAAGTTGCTTGAATACAAATAAGAATGTGGTACTGATAATTAAATATGTATCAATTCATTCAAACATTCAAGATAAAAGGACTTACTTTTTTACTTAAACCAAAAATGAATTTTGAAAATATATTTTAAAATGCCATCGCGACCACTGTTAACACACTCCTTTATGCCTTCACAAAGTATGGTCCAGGAGTTACGATTTTTGTGCTTCCACAGTTCTTTCTATTTGGGCAGTTCAATATCTATACTTTTTCCAAGCATGTATTCTACATGTGATGTTTTGCAAATGTGCCTCTTCATTTAGTAATATATTATAAACTTTACTATGTCATTAAATATTGTTTTATACCATGACTGAAATGGCTGAATAGTATTCCATTATATAAGATACTCTTCAATTTAGTTAATTAATCCTCTAATGCTGAACAAGAAAGCTGTTTCGAATTTGTTCCTATTTTAAACAATACCATGAGGAACATCCTTATATACAGATACATAAATCTTTGAATATATTTCAGATTATGTCATATAAACAGAATTGTTAGGTCAAAACATATACACACTTTCAAGGCTTTCAATACATGTATCAAACTGTCCTTCAAAAGAAGCACCAGTTTAGGGGCACCTGATGTCTGCCTTCGGCTCAGGTCATGATCTCAGAGTCCTGGGATTGAGCCCCTCCTTGGGCTCCCTACTCAGTGGGGAGTCTGCTTCTGCCTCTCTCCAGCTCATGCTTGGTCCCTCTCTCTCAAATAAATAAAATCCTTTTTTTTTTAAAGCACCAATTTACATCTGACCAATTAATAGGAAGGTGCCAGTTTCCCCACATTCCTAAACAACATTATTTTTATTTTTTTTTCAATATTTTTAGTTTTGTAAATCTGTTAATTGGAAAAATTATGTCATTGTTTTTGTTTGTATTTCCTGATTTCTAGTGCAGCTGAACGTAATTTTGTATGATTGTTGGGCATTTGTAACTCTTCTGTTCATCCTCCCTTTGGGAGCCCCTTTTTTCCTTATTTTTGGTATATATATTTTTATATATTAATATTAACCCAAAATCTGGGACGCCTAGGTGGCTTAGTCCGTTGAATATCCAACTCTTGGTTTCAGCTCAGCGGTGATCTTGGGGTCATGGGATCAAGCCCTGAGATCAGCTCTTCTTGTCCCTCTCCCTAAGCTCTTCACCTTGCTTGAGCTCACCCTTTCTCTCTCAAAATAAATAAATAAATAAAATATTTATTAAAAGCAATAATAATAATATTAACCTATAATCTTTTGTTTTATATATGTGTGTGTGTGTTTATGTATATATATCTCAAGTATTTTTACTTGATGTTTAAACTAATTACAAAATAAACTTATCTTTAAAATACGCTTAGGATATGTTCGGGGTTTCCATATATCGTTACATAATTGCAAACATTAACAATAACACAAAGAGAAGGAATATGTGTACTGCATCTCTATGTATTAGGCCTTCCATACCTTTTGGAGTACGGTTCTCACTATAATTCTCCCTCGCTTTCTACCAGAAAGAGATCACAAATAGTAAAAACATAAGCCCACAGGGTGGACTGTTTCATTTTGTAAAGAGCTGTATATTTCTGTAGATCTCTAGTTTGTTATTCTTCTCAAAACTGAAAGATTACCAAAAATATTTTAGAAACACGAGGCAAAATGAAAACACAGAATTAACATTATTTCTGAGAATGGTTTATCCAGTTAAAATACAAAGGACTATCTTGTAGAATGCTGTATTATAAAGCTGAAAAACTCCATTTTTTAGTACTTTAACAGATTAAGGGCTCAACAGTTTCTATTTATAAATGCCACAATGGCATTTGTGAATGTAGCTTATTTAAAATGTTTTCTGCAGGTTGAATTAAGTCCCATTCTTTATGAAAACATAATGATCTGCCACAGGTTACAGGCTCTGAATTTTAGACAACACAAAATAATTTCTCACAAACTTTCTAATTTACTCTCACCTAAAAGCTGGAAAACCCCACTGTAGGCTTTTTAAAACTATCAGACATAGAAGAAAAAAAAAAGTTTTAATTGCAGGATCTCACTGACACAAACATAAGGAAATTCTGAGTGATAGATACTTCACATTAAGCTTTTTCCACTGACATTGTCACTTCTGTCAACATTCAAAGAAAATTCAACCCTGGTCAAAGGTGACAGTTTGACAATCCTGGAAGACAACATCCTCTGTTTATTTGAACAAGTTTATATGCTCTGCTCAGGGAATTGAAGTTTCTTTCCTCCCTAACTTGATCTCTCAAATTCAAATCACTACACTTCAGGGTAGTGAATTTTGTCTCCAAGATTTAACTTCACAATCTACCTCCAAGGAAAAATGCTGAGACCATCACGTATAAAAAGGAATAAATTTCTGAAATTAGTTTCTAATAGCCTTCGCATAGATCTAAACACACAATAATTGTTTCAGTTGCCTTAAAAAATAACCCCCAAATTAAAATCTTAAGTCCCCCTACCTCAGAAATCATAATTAGTAACTCTACAAAGCTTCAGCTAAACAAGAAAAGGGCTGTAAATCCCTTCGAAATAAAGTTGTAAATAAAATGAGCCAGATACTTGCATTTTCAGTGAACAAACACAAGTTATGTGCTAAACTGGTGCAAATGATCCTTTTGTTTGTAAAGAGCGGCCAAGGAGATATCTTAAAGCTTTTCTCCTATGATGTATTTGGTAATGGTAATGGCAAAACAACAAAGGGCAGTTTATTAGAATTAAGACCTTCCTTGTTTTAACATATTTCCACCAGGATTATATCCCTTAGTTGGAAAAATACTTATCATCCCATTCATAAACTAAAAATTTCTGATTACTTATACATTTTTCCATTTTTCCATTAAAAAATAAACAAGAGTCCACTTGGGAATACAAATTAAGAAATGTAAGCCTTAAAGAAACCAAATGTCTTATTGCAAAGTTGCCGTTGCCTGCTCTCTTTTGCAGCGCAGTGGTTAGGAACACAGCCTCCAGAATAAGCTTGGCCTAGGTCTGGATCCAGTTCTGCCATTATTACTAGCAATGTGACCTTGGACAAGTTACTTAACTTCTCTGTGGCCATTTCTTCATCTTTCACCTGAAAATAATACCTTCCCCTTTGAGGATCATGAGTTAAAATATGGCAAGAGCTTATAACAGCATCTGCCTAGCACACTGTAAGTAGACAGTGTTAGCTGTTATTTTTATTATCTTTCTACTTTTAGGCTTTGGACATAATTTGAAGTACTTTTTAACTAGTTTTCTGACCACTTTTTGGAAGATGGCATAATTCTTATACAGGTAACTAGTACATCTTCCCAGATGAGCTCACCGTAGGCAGAGCAATAGCCCAGAGAGATAAACAGTTGTTTTTAACACAAATAGTGGATGTGGCTGTTACTGGTAACTTTGGCTTGATTTCCCATACGCAAAAAAAAAAAAAAAAAATCCCCTACAGGGGAAAACAAGCAGTATTAGAAAATACTTGAGTTTGCCTATTATCATTACAGGGTAAAGCCAAATTCATTTACTAGCCTGATGGGCATTAAAAATATTAGTCATCAAATTAATCCCAACAAATAACAATAATTCATTGGTTCATTGATGTATTTCCCCTTGTCTTCCCCAACCTTTCTCTAACTAGTCAGAAAGGAAAGTTTTCATATTTTCTGAGAATCTCATTGCTGCTCTCAAACCATACTCTATATCTTAGTATAATTTTAAAAAATGAGTCAGCACAAGCACCTCAAAAAACTAGCAGTACCCTGAATGTGGAGATATTTCTCTCTTCATAATAAAAGTGTGGAAAACATTTTTTTTTTAAAGTGCCAAAAGCAATGGAATAATAAATGGAGAGTGAGTGTTAGAGTAGATTTTGCAAGCTAGGTTCCAAAACATAAATGTTCTTATCAATCTATATATGTATTTTTCATCTTTTTTTTTTTTAAAGATTTTATTTATTTATTTGACAGCCAGAGATGACAAGTAAGCAGACAGGCAGAGAGAGAGGAGGAAGCAGACTCCCCGCCGAGCAGAGAGCCCGATGTGGGGCTCAATCCCAGGACCCCAGGATCATGACCTGAGCCGAAGGGAGAGGCTTTAACCCACTGAGCCACCCAGGCGCCCCTATTTTTCATCTTAATAGTATTATAATACATAGGAAACAGGTGTAATTATTATGAATAAGTCCAAGAAAGAAAATATCCAGTATGTAACAAATATGCCTTCTCCTTTACCAAATATTGGGGAAGGGGAAATGGGAGGTCAAAATCTCTGTATTAAGCTCAACTACAAAGTGCATTATGCGTAACTGTGCAACATGCTAATGCAGTATTGCCTTTACTAAGGTGATCCAAAAGAAAATTTAGGAGAGATAAAGTATCCCTAAACTGCAAACATATTTGAATACCAATTTAATTCAGAGTGTATTTAGTCCTTTTTTTTTTTTTTTAAGACTATTTATTTGACAGGGGCGCCTGGGTGGCTCAGTGGGTTAAGCCGCTGCCTACAGCTCAGGTCATGATCTCAGGGTCCTGGGATCGAGTCCCGCATCGGGCTCTCTGCTCAGCAGGGAGCCTGCTTTCCTCTCTCTCTCTCTGCCTGCCTCTCTGTCTACTGTGATCTCTCTCTGTCAAATAAATAAATAAAATCTTTAAAAAAAAAAAAAAGACTATTTATTTGACAAAGAGAGATCACAAGTAGGCAGAGAGAGAGAGAAAGTGGGAAGCAGGATCCCTGCTGAGCAGAGAGCCCAACACAGAACTGGATCCCAGGACACTGAGATCATGACTTGAGTGGAAGGCAGAGGCTTAACCCACTGAGCCACCCAGGCGCCCAGGAGCGTATTTAGTCTTTATACTTCTTAGAATAAAGTTAGTTGAGGGCCAGGAAAAGGCCAGTTGCTTTAACCAGGAAAACAATATGATATGTACTCATTCCAAGGATATACTTCTCTTCAAGGGTCCACATAACTCATATTCCAATATTTATATTAAAGGCAACATACCAGGTAAAAATTATCCAGGAAGGTCAAAGAAGAGTTTTACAGCTGAGGGCGATTTATCCTAAGTTCTACTGCCATACCCTAAATGTGTCCAAATTCTTACTTAAATCCTTTAAGACATTCTGTATGACTTAAGTGAAATCAGAAAAACTGCTATAGTCACTACTTAATATATGGGGTTCTAGGTCATATAAGTCCAAGGCAACCCTTTAAAACTTTGACATTCAAGGCTCCATATAACACGTTTCAACTCTTTTTTTTTAATTTTTTAAAAAAATTTTCAAAGATTTTTTTTTTATTTATTTGACATAGAGACAGCAAGAGAGGGAACACAAGCAGGGGAAGTGGGAGAGGGAGAAGCAGGCTTCCTGCTGAGCAGGGAGCCCAATGTGAGGCTCAATCCCAGGACACTGGGATCATGGTCCCAGCAGAAGGCAGACGCTTAACGACTGAGCCACCCAGGTGCCCCTCAACTCTGTCTTAATGCTGTACATTATCTCGGTACCTGGAAAGAGACAGATAGCAACAGCCCCATTTTTCTGTTAAATACACCTTTGTTGTTGTTTTAAGAGTCTGTCTGAGGCTGCTATACCTTCAAGAGAGTTGGGAAAAGATTCAGGAATGCCTTGCCTTCCCAACTGAGGATTCAGCCTGAGCTCACTAAGGCTGTCATGAAGCAGTAAAACGGACAAAGATAAACCACATGGCATCTGATACTTGTCTTTACATGTTTAAAATAAAAATGTGACACTACAAGAAAGTTAACATATGGACCTAATTTTGAAAATACAAACAGGAAGCACCCCCACCCCAATATTACCATTAAAAAAAAAAAGGAAACCAAACCTCAAAGATACCTTCCAAGGAAGTCATGGGTGTGACCAAAACTAACAAAAGTAATAAACGTCATCTAAAACCCTGAAACCACCAAAAGTGAGGGTCTCATTCAACCAATTAAAAATCTAACACCTGTAAATTACTCCTCTCTTTGATTAGTAAAAATAGCATAGGTTTATATTTGTAAAATCTCCTCCAAACTGGCTTAAGTTTTTCAGTAACAAAGGATCATCATTAACAAGAAAAGATCCAATGTCAATATTCTACTTAAAATAAGGACACAATAATTAAAAATGAATACAATTTTCAAAAAAAGTTTTATCATTGTGATGTTCATGATTTAAATGTACAAAAAACAGTCTGATCAATGGAAACTAGATTGTTAAATGTGACTTTCTTATTCCCAGAAATAAGCATAAGACTGTTGTATTTCCAACATTGCAGGGGAAAAAAATACTTCCGATTTTAGAACACTTCTATTAACAAAGCTAAGATTTAAAGAAAAATTTTTTCCCTTTAACCACTATACAAAATTGGGGACACTGATACATTAGAGCTAACTTTCAACATTATTTTTATTCAGTTCCAGAGCCAAAGTATTCTGACACTTTATTATGCAGTAAAGAGATATTATTCTCCTGAAGAGCTCAGTAACCTGGGATTGTCAGATAAATTTTTAGAAGAATAAGTTTCAAATACTCAAGACAAATTAATTTTTTTTCTCCCTTTTGTAGGAATAATATGGTAATCTATATTCTAAAAGAAGGGGAAAAAATATCTCACTGGTAGTTAGAACATCCAGAAATCTGTGAACACTTCTGAGATATATACATGTTTACAGGGCACTAGAATAGTTAAGTCTCCTTAGATTCTACCTTCAACCTGCAATCTAATTTTCCATGTGTTATTTACCTGTTTATAACATCTTCCCTTTGTAAGACTACCTCTATCACCTACCTACACAAAAACAAGCCAAATGAACCACCACAAGCACATTCATAAATATAAACCTAACTTAAATGACAAATAATTTGAATACTAAGTTACCACTATAACTTCAGAAACTTGACATAAGTACCAAAAGAGCAATAAGTGGCACCCTTTACTAGTCTTGATGTGGTTTCTAAATATGTAAATAACACTTAAAAAAAAATCACTTGAGAGCCAGAAAATGAAGATGAAATGAGAAGTTGGGGCACAATAGGAAGTACTGACCAAAATATTTATGTTGTAACACTCTAAACAATGATAGCAATCCCCCCCCATCATATTTATCACTAAGTACCCATGGAAGAAATATATCCACCTTCAATTTCTTAACACAATCCATATTAATATCCTGTTTCCAAACACATGAATGCTGAAAAGGCCAGGACAAGGGAGAAGGCAGGAGAATTTATGGAGTTAGGTATACAGCAAAGATTTTATGTAGTTCAGCTCCAAGTTATGCAATAACCAAACTGCTGGTGATAGAAATCAACTTTTTTTTTTCCTGAGGTTTTGTTTTTTTGAAAAAAGATCTCTTCATTCCTTCCCTGTCTCTCAACCAGGTGCCTGAAATTTTCATCCTCCAGAAGACTATGGAAAACAAGTAATCTACTAGATGACACTTACCTGACCAAAGGTGTGGTGTTGTTTTAATTAAACATGACAGACATCACAACTGGTCACATGGTAAATTTTTCTTAAAATCGGCAGTCCCTTCTCCCATTTACACTATTGATTCTAACAAATGTAATCTTCCTTGAGGTGGAAATTGGTACCAAAACAAACAAAAAACCCAAAGCCTTGATAGAAAGTCAATCAATAGGATTCCGCCATTTGAAATTATCAGAACCAATCCGACGTTCATGGTGTTACAAAATAAACTCAGAAAAACATGAAAGGTACACGAAATAAAATACTTCCTCTTCTACTAGCCCAAACAACAAATATCATATAAACAAATAACTGAACAATGCTGAACAAAATGGCAAAGTTGTATTATCTTCACTGAACAATAACAAAATTATTTGAGATAATATATACGCAACAGCTGAAAGCTTATTATGGCCCAGGCGGCTATCCAACCACTTTGGAAACCTAAGATACCAGGGGAAGATAAACACCATTTGAAGACTGAGAAAAGGACATAAACCTCAGTTTAATAATTTGGTGACACGCTAGCCCTTCAAGGGGCATTCCCCGAGGACATTCAGAGACAATTAATGGAACTGTATTTAGGCAAAGATCTACTGTTCGACAGTGCTTTGGGCAGAGCACTGACCTAAGAGTCCTCAGATGGACACTTCAGTCCCACAACGACTGAACAGCTGTGTGAACTGAGCAGGCCACTTACTCCATCTACCTGGGGCCTCAGTTTCCTCATTTGTACAATAAGAGAATGTAGCATAATCCCGGGGTCCTCTCCAGCTCCAACATTCTATGACCCACTTTTAGTACTGTTTATCTGAATCAAAGGTCTGACAGGGTCATGGGGGACAGGAAGAAAAAGAAGTGGGAAGGATCGCTATCTCCTTTTGCCTTTCACATTCTTGCGGTTTTCATTGCTCCCATCTTCCTAAAAGCTGGCGCTTGTTTTTCTTCTTTGCCTTTTCCATCACTGCTAGCTACAAGTGTTTGCAGACGCCTCTTGCTCCATACAAGTTCTTTCCTCTTTGAAGAGCCTAACCATCTTGCCAGATTCCTTTAGCCCCAGACCGGCTTTTGTGACACCAGGACTCGCCTTCCGACTCTCCGTTATCTACCCTCGACCCCAGGGGCACTTTTTTACTCTTTATCCCCGGCTAGAAAAAAAAAAAAAAAAAAAAAAGCAATTTGCATCCCACCGCCACACGCACTAGCCGGGGCCTGGCAGGTCCTGATGTGGGATCTCGCACCCCAAAGCCGTATCGAAGCGTTCGTATTTGTTGTCTTGACTCCATATAAGGCACTGTTCCTTGAGGCTTGCCTACACCCCCCACCCCACCGGGCACCCCCGGGCTCATCCCACCAAGGGAGTCGCAGATCCCTCATTTGAAAAAGGAGGAAAAGCAAACAGACGCCAGGCGCTACTCGGCACTGCAACCCGGAGGTGTGAGGTGGCCGAAAGCAGCCCCCCTCCGCTGGCAGGGGTCGGCGCCGGGGCCCCTCACACGCCCACCCAGACACACGCGCCAACACAGTCCCTACACTCGACCTCCTCCGCCCGCCACGGCCTCAGCACGACGCCCCTCGCTCACCCCCAGCGCCCTCGCCCCGGGCGCTCCCGGCACCCCCGGCCCCCAGCGCGCAGCTACCGCGGCCGCCTCCCGGCCCGGGGAGCGATGGCGGCGGCGCGGCCCTGCCGGGCGTCTGGGCGGCCGGGGCGCGGGGCCCCGCCCGGGCGGGCTCCCCGGCCTCGCTCCCCGGCCCCGAGGCCAGGGCTCGTCCCGCAGCTCCTACCTCGCTCGGCCCCTGAGGCGCCAGCCGCCGCCGCCGCCGCCGCCGCCCGCCCGCTCGCTCCCTCCCTCGGCCGGGCCGCCGCGCGTAGTAGCCTGCGCAGGGTCCCCGCCCGGGGTGACGGCTCCGGCCGCCGAGTCTCCTCACGCCGGGGCCCGCGGGGGCGCGCGCGCCGCTCGCGCACCGAGACCTGAGCGCGCCCCGCGCCGGCGCGCGCCGCTTCCTGGTTCCGCCCGGCGCGCGCTCGTGAGCCCCGCAGTCCTTCGCACCCGGTCCGCGGCCGCCCTGAAGGGACCCGGAATCCCGCCGCACGCACGGGGGAAGGGGAGGGGCAGGCGCCGCGCGCAGGCCCTTGTCGCCGGGGCGAGTGGCGTCCCCTCTCGGCTCCCGAGCCGGGTCCCACGGGGCCACGAGCACATGCTGCTTTGTTTGGGTCGGCTCGACCACCAAGAGCAGGGCTCGCGCCAGGCTGTTCTGGTGGCGTTGATTGGCCGCCCTCCGTGGCCCGCCATCCGCCCCCTACCCACCCCCAGCTGAGGCCCGCGTACCGGGTCCTGTCCCTCCCAGGCCCAGGTCAGAAGTCCACAGCTGCCCCATCAATAATTATCCCGGGTTTGCTCCCTGGAGGGCGTTTCAGCCAGGACTGCTGCTTACCCCCCACCCCCGGGCGGAAAGCCTGAATGGACACAGCAAGAGTTTACATTCGCCCAGGCCAACGGAGACGTCCACAGTTCTAGAGTGGGGGGTGGGGAGGTGGGGAGTTTAAGGGGGAAAGCGGTGTCTGACACCATTTCCCTCCCTAGGGACTCTTGCTTGCTCCCACCAGTTAGAGCCACGGGGAGGAACTGACTGCTCTATTGAGAGGCAAGAATAAACACGATCACCTTTATAAGATCCAGGGGAAAGGGGTCTCTGAAAGCCTTTTCCATGTAATGGGGAGGGGGTGTGGTGTCTGAGAAGGCAGTCTGAGTCACCCACTCTCCTGTGGCTACATCTCTGGAGCTGGCCAGCCGTTTCCCTAGCAACCCTCCAAGGGCCAGCTCCAAAGCAAGGCATGTCAGATCTCCAGAAACCTAGCTGCAGGGACAGAAGGAGAAGGACCCCCCTCCTTCCCCCCACACACAGAGCTTCCCTGCCTACAGTCTGAAAATCTTCATGTCAAGAGATGACCAAGATCTGCAAGGCCCCAAGTTCTCCCATAATCCTCCTATGGCAGCTCTCTTCCCAGCAGCCTTTCCTTCACCTCCAGAATAACACCAAGAACAAAGATCTTTGTGCCTGTAGCTGATCTCAACAGAGTTCTTCTCCCCCACCCAGGCAACTGCTTCTATCCCACACTTTGGGCCAACACCTGGCAAGGTGCTTTGCCCAGAATAGGTGCAGGGCACTTGGAGGCAAGAGCAGGAGGACAGGCTAGAGCAGGAAGCTGGACGGAAGCAGCAGGTCTGAGCTGTCTGGCACCTGACAATCACTGTGCAAGATGTTTTGGCACCCAAGCACACCACATTTCTCCTTCTTGTAAGTTTTCCTATCTGCACACGTGCTGTTCCTTCTACCTGGATTGTCATCCTGCCCTCCGGGTAGCTGCCCTTGGTCCAGGAGGTGAGAACCTCTTTCTTCCTGTTTACATGAGGCTCATGGCTCTATTATGGCACCTCTTATGTTGAAGGGCAATTTCTTGTTTACATGTGTCTCTACCCCTGATAGCACATAATACCCCATTTACCTTTAAATCCACCCCCATGCCCAGCCCAGAGCAGACACCAGATAAATGTTTGAGGAGCAAACCCTACACTCTAGAATAGAAATGGAAACCAGGGGGACTGTGTAGTAATCAGGGGCAAAGAATCTAAAACTAGACTTGCTGTCAGCTCCCTGAGATGCGAGACCTTCAGTTTTTGGCCTCCATTTCCTCACTGTAATGTGGCAATACTCAAAGGACATACCTTGCAGCACTGTTGTCAGAATTAAGTGAGGTAATCCATGTAATCCATGTATACAGGTATAGGGCTTCGAAATACTTAAGCGCTATTGAGTTGTTAACAAACAGCAAAGGTTTGCACCCCTCTTGCTAGGACTGGTCAGGTCTAGAATTCCATCCAACCTCCTTGACTGCTAATGACCGATGGCCACAGGGGGCTAGTTGGAATGCTCTGGAGGGTGGAGCAGGTACACCTCTTTGTTCTTGTGTCTCACAGCACATCTTGGACTGACCACTGAGCACCAAGCTAGATCTGGCTGGCTGTGTGCACAGACATGAAGGACGGAATGATCTGGGTGACTACCTCAGCAAAACAAGAATGTTGTCAACCTGAGACAGGAAGGAAGGTCTAACACCTACCTTTCCCTACTTGCCAGTTCAGATGAGCTGAGACCCTCTTCTGTTGGGCCTCAGCTACACGGTTCCCTAGGTGGAGGGAACACTAGACTGGGCGATAATGAAGAAAGAATCCTAGAAAGAAAGATACTGAACAGGAAGCTGGGATACAGAAAGCCCTACAGAGAGCCCACAGAGAAAGTTCCCAGAGCCATACCTACAGATGCAGTGACACTGACTGGAAAGAGAGTTGGTCATCTCCTAGCTGACCGTGTCCTGACCCAGAAGAGAAAGAGGCTTGAGGACAGCCCGGAAGTCTGGTGGGCAGCCCTTGTCCATACATCTAACCTACTCTTACCTAGGGACTGACTCTAGCCTCCTTCCCTTGCTCTCAAGAACAAGCTTATGGCTACCATGGAGAAGAGACAAGAGCTCCCTACTTCACACCTCCCTCAGCCTTGCCCAGCCACAGGGAGAATGTGAGGCCATTTTCTGGAAACATCATTGACACCACAACCATAATCCCCTCTAGTCAGAGACCCATCCTCACGTAGCTTCCCTCTCCAGAATGCTCTGAGCCCTGGGAATCAGCCTGTCCCTGGGTAACCACCAGCCACACAGAAGCCAAGGAAGAACACTTGTGGGAACTTCTCTTATTTCCTAGTGGAATGACTCCTCCTTATTAAGTCAATACAGGCAGTGGGCACTCAACAGATGGAAAGGCAGATCTCCAGATTTCCGGGACCTTAGGATGGAGATTTGTCTTGGGAGAGGCTCTGTTGATGCTAGGGCTTACCTCTGCCAGAGCGTGGGTGGTGAAAAAAGCCGAGTTTTTCAGTTCAATCTGGAGGGTGGAACAGGTACAAATCCCAGTTCTGCCAACTTACCAGATGTGGAAACTTAGTTAAAGTACTTCACTTAGTCTAAAGACCTCAGTTTCCCTCAGGTGTGAGTCATGGGAAGTAAAATATACTATCTTTTGTAAATACATAGAATCTTTCTGGGATGCACCCAAGACCCAAGTAACTGTGGTTGCTCCTGCAGAGGGACTCTGGGGGGACAGGAAAGGTGAAAGACTGACTCTTTCCCATTTTGAATCTTCTGAGTTTTATAGCAGGTGCTAGACTACCTATTAGAACATTTGGAAGGGGCGTGTGGCTGGTTCAGTCACAAGAGTATGTGACCCCTTGATCTTGGGGTCACAAGTTCAAGCCCCATGTGGGGTATAGAGATTACTTAAACAGATAAAACTTTAAAAATAAAGAAGTAAAACATACAGAAAATAAACTTTAAAAAAGAAAAAAGAGAAAGTGGAGAGACCCTGTTTGTGAAAGTAGCTAACCGTCATGCCTGGCTTGCAGAAGGTACTAGATAAATGCCCATTTACTCTTTCTTTCCCTCAGCCCAACCCAGTCAGCTCTCTGGGCCAGGAGTGGGTAGCGTGGGGGGCGAGGCGGAGGCAGGGAGATGGGATGTGAGTGATGGATGTGCAGGTTCTTCAGGACTCGCTTGGGAATTCTCACACACTCTCTGTCTTGCTCACATGCACCTCACTTACTTGGGCTCCCTTCCAGGCAGAACTAAAGGGGTGGCTCTCTGGAAAGCCAAAGGGGGCCCCAACCGCAGCTTCGCCTCCAGGGACAGTGTCACAGTGCCCTCTCCACCCAGAGCCCTAGGGCGGTGCTGGTGCTGCCGCATTATCCAGAGAGGACAGGACTGACCCAGAGGAGGGAGCAGAGTGTCGCTCTAGGCAGTGTCTTTCAGGCTTGGTGAGTGGGATTAAGAATTCAAAAGTTAACTCAGCAGCAGGCAAAGTTGAGGCTGCTGCTGTTGTCCTAAGCAGGAAAGCTGGTCAGTAGGACTAGAGAAGGCAGGGGCCAGAGTAGCAAAGGAGACAGCCTTCTGGGTGCTGTGGGTCAGGATATGTGAAAGGGAAACAGGGGTCTTGTACTAGTGCGAGGGAACCCCTGAAGTGTGGGAGCATGGGGAAGCCCTGTCCTGTTTAAGGACCTTCATTAAGCCTTTATATCAACCAGGCAGTGGAACACAGCCTTTCAGCAGCTAGTGAAGAGTCACAGGAGTGGCCTGCAGTTAGGATCGAGGGCTATAGGACAGCACTGGAGGAAATGTCCAGCTCTACTGGCCAAGGTCCCTGAACACCTATTATGTACTAGTTGCTGGGATTGAATCTTCACAGCAATCCTAGGAGTCGGGTCTTGCTGTACCCCTTTTTTTACACAGGTGGTGGTTCAGCCCAGAGAGGCAGACTCACCTGCCCAAAGCCACACAGCAGATCCAAGCTTTGCACCAGGTCCTGAGGACTCCAAAGCCTTTGTGTTTTTCTCTACACTACCCTGACCCCATGATAGATGGGGCCCAGTCTTCATTTTGGCTTTACATCCCCCACTTGTTCTGGGTACTGTGGAGCCAATTTCGGAGGCTGGGAGCAGGGGAGTGGGCAGTGAAGGTGTGGGTAGGTTTGTGACATATTGAACCAAGGAACAATGAGAAACGGAGACAGGAGAAAGGAACCCCCTCTAGTCATAACAAAGGAAAGTGGCAGAGTGGTTGGGGGGGGCAGGCAAAGAGATGCGCAGTCCTCTCCAGAGGCAGGTACTGGGCTCTGGGTACTGAGGTCAGGTACTGCGCTGGCTCAGGCACAAAAAGATTTCTTGGTGTGGAAGAAGGAGAAATGAGTGAGTAGAGGGGCCTGGTAGTCCTCGTGGAAGAGGATGAGAGCCAGACTTGACCCAGGGCTGCTTACGACAGCTGGCAGTCCCCCTCGAGGCCCAGCTCTGTGCCACCTCTCCCCACGCCAGCCCTAGTCTCCAGGGCCTCCCCCTGCTGTGAGAAGGAAGAGCAAAGGATGGGGTCCTCCCCATTCTCCTGACTGGGGAGGAAATGTGTGCTCAGCAGACATTGCAAACCCCTTCTCCTTGTCCCATAGGTGGCTCTCCCAAGGCAGGTGGCTAGGGCAGCCAGACCAAGGAAGGCAGGCTTTCCCTCCCACCCACCCAGTCAGGCCTGAGCCCCTCCCGCCCCTATTCCCAGAAACCGGGGAGAGTCACTGTGCCTCAGGCAGGATGGCTTGCCTTGTGTTCTCTTGGTAACTTCACTGTAAACTGACTTCCCTGAAGAGTGGTAGAGGACAAGGGACAGAGGCAGGAAGGGCATCAGGCTTCATCCAGGATCCAGAAGCTCCTTCCCCTCCCTCCAATTCACACAGAATTACTCACTGCACACAAACCCCTTCCCTAGGTCCTGTTCTGTCCTCAGGGACAAGAATGGATGCAGCCTATCCACAGGGAGGAACCAGGATAGGGAGACAGGGGAGAGGCAGGGACAGTGGCCTTGGGGTGCAGTATATGCTGAGTATGGCCAACAGCTCCCCTTCTAAGAGCTTTGGGGGTGGGGGCTGAAGCTGGAGAGGAGATAGAAAATCCCAGCAGAGGCAAGGTGGGGGAGAGCAGGGCAGTTAAGCCCAAGGGCTTCAGGTCTCCCTCTGTGGGCACAGAGATACTTCCTGGAATGCCTCCAGCTTTCTCTGGAAAGCTCTACACCCTACCCTGCCTCCCCTCTGCCCTCTGGCTCCTACACCCCAGGAACTCTCCTTGAAGAAGGTACTTAGAACAGAGGAAACAAAGACATCTCTGTACCCCCTCCCTCCACCCCCCGGGGACAGTTAGGTCAAGGTGACCTCAATCTGTTCTCCCCAAGGAAGGGGCATGAGCACAGCATTCTGGGCTAACCTGGTTGGCAAGGGCAGGCCAGAAATGGGACTCGAGATGATTCTTCCCTTCCTCCATCAGTTCAAACCCACCTTCATTTAATGCACAGGTCAAAGGAACCAGGCCACGGACTGGTGTTCAGATGGAGGTCCTTCAGCACCGTTACTGGCTAGCCCAGCCAGAGGAGACGTCTTCCTTCTGTGAGTGCGTGCTGGGGATGGGGGATGTCGGGAAGGCTATACTGAGACCTGCACGCGGGGCTGGGCCCCTTGGATCGTCGTGCCAGGTGGGCACTTACTGGCCAGCTGGTTGTGGACAGCTCTCCTTTCCCTGCTAATCAAATGTGCCTCTGCCTGCCTTCAAGGTTGTTGCAAGGATCAGTTGAGTTAAAGGGTACAGCGATGTTCATGTACCAATGGGCCTTGATTCAGTTCAGGCTATGTCTTTAGTATGCTAACTACAAACTAGGCTGGGGATTATTAGTATTCCTAGTAATATTTTATGGTCTGTCTTCTTTGGGGGAATGCATTCCCATATGATTTTTATAATCCTTCCTCACTCCCCATGTAATGTTGTATCTTGGAATTGGGAATTGAGGAGCAATTAGCAGAGGTCAGCCTGGGACCCCAGCTCAGTCCAGACCCGAGGCAGTTTCTGACCTTCCTGAACTCCATCCCATAGACCTCAGTTTTCTCCTCTATAGTCTGGGCCCCTAAAATCACTAGGGTGCTTTGTGGTGGGAAATAGCAGAGACCAAAGCAGGGGACTGAAAGCAAAAAGAAACCCCAAATTTTATATTTTCTGGGGAGTTGCGTTATCCAGAGCCACGACCACAGTCACCTCTGCCCCCAACCCAGCTTTGACACCCTTCCCTTCTCCACTCCCTTGGGTGGCCTTTGCCCATCCTGGGAAAGCTCCAAAGCTCCTCCTTCTCCCCATTGCATCGCAAAGGGAGGACAGAGGCACAGGGAAATGGGAGAAACCCAGACAGAATCAGAGAATCAGACAGAGACCAGAGACCTAGAGAGAAAGAATCAAAAGGAGGAGGAAATAAAAAAGCAAGAGGAGGCAGCAGGCAATGAAGAACACTGGGATTTAGGGCCTCACACACAGAGGCCACATTGGGGAGAGAGCCAGAGTTAGCCCAGGGAGCAGCTGCAGCCACTGAACACAAGGTGGGGGGCACAGCACGTGACTCCCCGACGCTATGAGGGCACATCCATTTGGGCCAACCCCTCCAGTGTGGTTCACTGGCACCTTAGTCCTAGTTTCTTTTAGGACCCAGGGCTATCCACCTTCTAGCCAAGCCCAGCCCAATCTAGCTAGATGTTTGGTGGGTACAGCTGCCAGCTGGAGCAGCAGGTCCCTACAGGCCCTGGGGAGCAGGCTGGAGAGGTGGCTGCCTGAAAGCAGACAGGCAAGGCTCCCACTCCAGACTTGCCACCCTCATGTCACCTTCTCCAGATGCCCAAAAGTGGGTGCATGGCAAGTGTGGCCCCCTGCCTTCCAGATGGGGCTCGGAGGACTTGGAATCCAAGGACTCTCCTTTCAACCACTGCCTTACCCTTCTGCTGGAAGCAAGAGGCTGGAGAGCACAAACCCTCCGTCTTCCCATGGGTTTACATCTGCCATTGCCAGGTGGTGTGACCCTGGCCAAGTCATTTCTTCTCTCCAGTCTCTGTTGCCCATTTTGTAAAATCATCCTTACAGGTCCTTCCAGCTCTGACACTTGACTCTCATTCCAGGTGACCTAGCTCTGTGTTTCTGGCCCTCCTCTGCCAAATGAATTGCCGGGAGTGAGGAAAGAAGCGAGGGAGAGGCCATGTGCTTCCCCCTCTATGAGACTAAGAGAATGCAGCCGTGTGCGAGACCCAGAGAACCCAGCTTCTGGGGCTGGAAACTTGGCTTTTTCTCTGAAGGAAAAAGAACGAAAGTGGGGAAGGTACTGAGGGGCAAGAAGGTGGGGGAGGAACGGGAGGGGGGAGGGGATGCAGAGAAAAGGGTAGATCCAAGAAGGCATAGGGAGGGAGGGAGGTAGATGAGAACGATTCCCTCCAGGACACATGGTCCTAGCCCAGCAAGGCCCTCCCTTGGTGCTGCCAATTCCAGCTGCCAGGCAGAGGGGAGGCCCAGAGGAGAGGGAAGCTGAGCAAAGGGGATGGAAGGCTTCCAGCCCAGCCTTGCCCAATTCAGCAGGCCCTGTAGGGGGCTTTCAGGGAGGGGGTTGTGACCCAGGCAAGGCTCAAGGAGGGCGTGCCCAGCTCTGGCAAGGCCTTCCAGGCAGCTGTGAATGTGTAAGGTTTTAAGACAGCCTTTCTGAAGGTAGGACCAGCCTCAGATGGGACTGGACCCGGTGAGCAGTGGGTGGGCAGGATCATTTAGGGATCATAGTCTGCAGACCAGGCCATAGATGCCCCCTGTGTGACCCTGGGCAAGCTCCTTCCCCTCTCTGGACTTCCATTTCTTTTTTTTTTTTTTTTTTTTTTTAAAGATTTTATTTATTTATTTGACAGAGAGAGATCACAAGTAGGCAGAGAGGCAGGCAGAGAGAGAGAGGAGGAAACAGGCTCCCCGCTGAGCAGAGAGCCCGATACGGGACTCGATCCCAGGACCCTGAGATCATGACCTGAGCCGAAGGCAGCGGCCTAACCCACTGAGCCACCCAGGCGCCCTGGACTTCCATTTCTTATCTGCAAAATTTTGGGGAGGGATTTGAAACTTCAGACTGCCAAGGTTCTTTCCTGTTTCCACTGCAGGGGCGAGTGCAGGGTGGTGGGAGTGATGGCAGGTGGAGCCCTGGTGGTGAGCTGCCTTCTCTGGAATCCCCAGTCTTTCCCCTCCCTACCGCTTTGCCTCTGAGGTCACAAAAGCTGTGTCCCCAACCCACAGAAACAAACACACACACACACACACACACACACACACACACACACACACATTTACATTTACTTTTTTAATCTAGACACTCAAAGGATGACAAACGCAGAGCTGGAAGTCATCTCCAGCTAGTCCAACTCTCCCCTCCTCCCTTTTTACAGGTGAGAAAACTGAGGCCTTGGTTTGGGATTTCCAGAGGCCGGGGTTTCCCGGCTCTCCCACCCACGTATACCCCACCCCAACCCGGCCACTCCAGCGCCTGCTGCCCGACGGTCCGCGGCTCGCGGGCGAGTGCTGCCTGGGACTCCCGGGGGACCCCGCCGTCGGGGCAGCCCCCACGCGCGGCGCCGCCCAACCTCGCCGCTAGGGGCCCGGCCGCGGCCGCTGCGCACTCACGGGGGGAGCCAGCGACCGAGGGCGGAGGCAGGGAGGGAGCGACAGAGGCTGGGAGGGGTGTTGGCGAGAGCTCGCGCGCTGTGTATGGTCTATCGGAGGCAGCTGACCTTCGAGGAGGAAATCGCTGCTCTCTGCTCCTTCCTGTAGTAACAGCCGCCGCCGCCGCCGCCGGAGCCCAGGCCCGGAGCGAGAGCCGCGGGGCGGACAGCCGGCCCCGTCGCCGGACGGCTCGGCGCCACCAGGTGGGTGGCCCGCCAGCGGGTCCCGAGCCGCGCGCGCGGAGATGGGGCACTCGACTCCCACCTCGGGCCCGCCCGTCCCGGGGCTCGGAGCCCGACGGCCGGCGGGGGCGCGGGGACCGGTGTGCGGGACCGAGAGGGAGCTTTGGCTTCCGCGCGGGGCGCGGGGCGCGGGACACTGGACGCGGACGCGGGGAAGGAGCCGAGAGTGGGCGCCGTCCCCGCCCGCGGGGAGCAGGGGGCGCTGTCGGGCGGGACAGTGGGAGTACGCGGGGGTCCGGCAGGGGCGGGGGGGAGCCTCCGAAGAGGCAGCCTCTGTCTTCCCAGCCCTCCCTCCTCAACCCCCCCAGCCACGTGCCGGCGGGGACCGAGCCGTTCCGTGGGAGCCGTCGGTGCCCTAAGTTTGGGCTGGAATAAACCTCCACCCCCCGCCCCCCGCCCAGAAATTGGCACTCGGGGCTCCGGGCTGGGCGGGGGACCGGGGTGGGGGTGGGTTCTTGCAGCCCTCCCTAGAGGGCCCGTGGGCCTCCGCGTCAAGTTTCTCTTTCAGTTTTCTAGCTGTCCCCCCTCCGGGGAAGCCCCGGTGGGGCAAGGGGAGAGGAAGAGGGGGAGGGCACCTGACTTTCAAGAGCCCCTCCCCAAGCCTTAGCGGGTTCCTTGTTGGAGGGCAGGGCGGCCTTCCCCTCCTCACGGCCTTTCTTCCCGCAAAGGAAAGCGTGTCTGTGGGAGGGGAGGAGCCTGGCCTGACCGCCGTCCAGGGACGGGTGGGCATGGTAGGGCAAGAGGCGGGCGCACTGTCGAGGAGAATCCTCTGCAGCCCTCTGCTCGCCCTAGGTGAACAGACATGGCGGGCTGGATCCAAGCCCAGCAGCTGCAGGGAGATGCGCTGCGCCAGATGCAGGTGCTGTACGGGCAGCACTTCCCCATCGAGGTTCGGCACTACTTGGCCCAGTGGATTGAGAGCCAGCCATGGTAAGTCCCCTGCCCTGGGCCATCATCTGCGGGGGCCTTACCACAGGCCCTTTGACCTTTAGCGCTTCTCTGTGTTTTGGTGTGATTCTAGCCCTTTCTGCCCCTCCTGCAGAAGGGGTGGTGTCCCTGGGAAAGGGGAACAGGGAAATGGGACCTTGGGAAGGGAGGGGGTGTTTCTAGACCGTGATGCCTGTGGAGTTGCCCAGAACAAGTCTTGTGGGCTCTGGAGTGCCCTTGGTCTGGAGCCTGGGATTTCCAACTCCCTCCTCCTTGGCACCACCAAGGAGGTGCCTGACCTCCTTGCCCAAGGAGATGCCATGGTAGTCTTCTCTCCCCTGCCCTGCCCCCAAGGGATGCCATCGACCTGGAGAATCCCCAGGACCAAGCCCAGGCCTCCCAGCTCCTGGAGGGCCTGGTGCAGGAGCTGCAGAAGAAGGCGGAGCACCAAGTCGGGGAGGATGGGTTCTTACTGAAGATCAAGCTGGGGCACTATGCTACGCAGCTCCAGGTGGGTGTGAACATGGGCTCATCTGCAGGAAAGCAGTGTCTGCTTTTTCTTTCCAGCAACTGAACCCCTGGGTTTTTTCCTGGCCTGGTCACTGACTCACCGTGTGACCCTGAGCTGATCGGTAACTTTTCTGCTCTTCAATTTCCCCCACCCCCTCTTTCTAAATCAGACCTGTCAGATTCCTTGAGCATGCTACAAAGCGAAGGGTAAGGTGCGTTTGTCCCCAACAGAAGGGAGTTGGGTGAAGTGGCATTCGAAACAGATCAAGTGAAAGGGATGGAGGTAGATTGAGTCAAGAGTCCTTTGTTTGACAAAGGAAGACTGAAAGCTCCTAGAAATGAGGAATGAGGCAAGCAGACGTCCGGACTCTTTTAAAGGTGGGAGAGCTGCGGAAGTCAGGTGGACAAGGAGCAGAATTGCCCTGGAGGCAAGAGCTGGATAGAAGAGCATTGATTGAAGGATGTAGTTGTACAGTTGTGCCTTCTCCTTCTCTGTGGGGGGTAGGGGAGGTACCAGGGATGATATAGGGGAGAGAGGAGGTTTTTGTGGAAGCAGGAAAGGGGTGTGGGTGGTAATCACAAGTCAAGCATTTATTGGAACTTACTTGTATTCCTCACAGAACCCTTCTTAAATACAAGCAGCAGGGTGCCAGGGAGATAAAAAGTCCATCACAGAAGAGGGAGGAAAAAGGAGAAAGCTGGGAGGAAGAGGAAGGCAAAATAGGAACCCAAGGCCAGGGCAACAGTAGAAAGTACCTTGGCCTTGGCGTTGGATTCTCCAAGTCATGAGTCATCTGCTCAGTTGTTTGCTTCTGGACAAGTACTTAACCTTTCTGAGCATCAGTTTTCTCACCTGCAAAATGGGGCTAATAGTTTCTGTGGACTTCAGGGAATCTGTGCTCTGAAAGTCAAAGGAGACAAAGTAGATTGGAGGAGCTTTGGAAACTTTGGAAACAGGGTTTCTAATGCACTGCAAACCGGGTTTCTAATGCACTGCAAACCAGGTATGAAGATCTGGGTAGAGGGGAATTGAGTCAAGGAGGGATAGAGGTGTCTGGTGACAGTTCCTGAGGTTTCTTGAGGAAAGCTGAGGCAGAAGGTAGAGGAGAGGAAGTGGGGGGGTGCCACATGGCACCGTGGGGGGCCATGATGGGAATATCAGGAGGCCAATTGTAACTGCTATTGGATTCTTTCAGAACACGTACGACCGCTGTCCCATGGAGCTGGTCCGCTGCATCCGACATATTCTGTACAATGAACAGAGGCTGGTGCGAGAAGCCAACAATGTGAGTGTCCCGTGGGTGTGGGAGAGGAGCTGGGAAGTCCTTCTACACGCCTTTTTCTGCAGACAAAACTGTATTCTATAAATGCTGACGAGAGAGCACCAAGGAGATAAGGGACATGGGCAAGTGTGAGAAGCAACAGCACATGGTAGTTACAGTCCCTGTACCTTCTCTTCAGGCCCTGGCTTCAGGCCCCCCTGCTCAGTCACTTACTAGCTGTGTGACTTGAACAAGTTACTTAACCTCACTGAGCCTCTGTTTTTCAGTTGTAAATGGGGCTAGTAACAGTATCTTCCTTATAGAGTTAGTGTCAGGGTTAAATGAGATACTGTGTGGGCCACAGATAGACAAACAGACTAATGAAACAGAAAAGGAAGCCCTACACACACACACACACACACACACCCTGCAAATTCAACCCTCATTAGACATGGGATCACAAGCCACCAGGGAGAAGTATTTGGCGTTTAATAAATGGTGCTAGGGTTGACGGGAGAAATGTTCTCTGGTGGTGTCTGTGAGGGGAGGTGGAGTTGAGGTCTGGGTTGGAAGAGAACCCTGGTCAGCTCCAAGAGGTGAGGTCCAGAGAGGCAGGAAGGGACTCATCCCCCAAGCTCTCTAATCATGAAGGCATTGAACATCTGCTTGAACAATGGGACAAATATTATCTTATCTAGAGTAAAGCAAGATGAATTTCTTTTTTTTTTTTTTTTAAGATTTTATTTGTTTATTTGACAGAGATCACAAGTAGGCAGAGAGGCAGGCAGAGAGAGGGGGAAGCAGGCTCCCTGCTGAGCAGAGAGCCTGATTCGGGGCTTGATCCCAGAACCCTGGGATCATGACCTGAGCCAAAGGCAGAGGCCTTAACCCACTGAGCCACCCAGGCACCCCACAAGATGAATTTCATAAAGTGGCCACACATGGGTAAAGACCACAGAATAGTGCCCAGAACATATTTATTTATTGCAGTGGATGCTGATTTCAGGAATTTTACAGTTCATTCAGTTAACATGTATGGAGGTCCTGTGGTGTCTGACACTGGGCTAGGACTGGACAAACAGACCAAAGCCTGGTCCCTACCTAAAAGGGATTCAAGCAATGATAGATTCTCTAGGGGTGATTAGGGGTGAGCTTGGTACTAAGGGGGCATATTTGGAAAAAGTACCAAATTCAGACTAGGGCAGCCTGGCAGGGGAATGTCTTGAGGACAGGAGTGTCTAAACAGAGGGGAAAGGGGAAGAAGAAGGAAAGGTGAACAAAAGGAACAAGAGTATTATATGTGTGGGCAGGAAGGCAGGAACCATCTGAACACATCTGAAGACTTGTAAGGGGTCAGTGATATTGGGGAGAAGGGAGCTAGTTGGGGAGCCCCAGTGGGTAAAGCCAGAGAGGAGGCAGAAGCCAGGTCACAAAGAGTCTTCTGGGAAAACTGTTGTAGCCCTTTACTTGTTGCCACCACAGAACTATCTGTAAACATACAAATGAATTCCACTCCAGTTAAGAAATACATGTCTAAAAAAAAAGAAAAGAAAAGAAATACATGTCTACAGCATACGTGTTGTCATGGTCACGAGGAAAATCGTTCCTTCTCCAAACCATCAGGCTGTTCTTGAAAACCTCTGACGTGCTACCCTTTGGGGATTTTGTGGCATACAAGACAGACAAGGTTCTAGCACTTGAGAGCTTATGTCCTAGTGCGTGGAGGCAGACAAGATAGAAATAAAAACATAAAGGAATAAGACACTTTCAGATAAGGGTGTGGCTATTTGAAATTGGCCCATCAGAGAAAGCCAATCTGGAAAGGTGCCAGTTGAAATGCCAGCCTTAGGAAGATTTGGTGTTAGAATGTTCCAGAGAGAAGGAACAACAAGTGCAAAGGCCCTGAGGCGGGAACATGTTTGTGTATTCAAGGAACAGAAAGTACCTGGTGTGCTTGGGCAGCAGTCATGCTGGGGAATGGTGGAGGTAGGCAGAAGCTCTCCGCTAGAGCTAGGGAAGGAGTTTGGATTTTATTCTGAGAACAGTTTACTGGACAGGCCCTGATGACTGACTCTCAGCCAGTTGTGGAAGTAGTAGATCAGACTGGGTCACTTAAATGGCCTTACTTATACCTCCCCTGTAACTTTCCTCAGTTACAAGAAGGTCTTCAGTAAGGACACAGATGCTGTGTGTTCACACAGCCTTGTTCCCCGCTGTGTCCCCAGCACCTCACACTGTCCATGGCATCGGGTCGATGAACGAATGTCGAACAAGGGGTCACCATCATTAGTCTGCAAACCCAGATAACTCCTGGCTGTGCTGAGTTCTACTCTCTCCAAAGAGGGCTTAGATGGACCCTGTTTGGGTGACACTGGTGGAGGCCAGAGCTACCAACAGAAGTTTCCCCTATCCTTTATGAAGTTGCCATAATCTGCCAGGTCCCTTGTGTACCCCTCCTTTCCAACTCCATACCAGTTCCAACCTGTGCTGCCTGCACTCTCCCCCTGCTATGTCCCCAGGGGAATTCTCCAGCTGGGATCCTGGTTGACGCCATGTCCCAGAAACACCTCCAGATCAACCAGACATTTGAGGAGCTGCGGCTGGTCACACAGGACACAGAGAATGAACTGAAGAAGCTGCAGCAGACCCAGGAGTACTTCATCATCCAGTATCAGGAGAGCCTGCGGATCCAGGGTGAGGCCCACACGACCGAGGTGGTGTGTGTCACGAGGCCAGGAGTGAGGACCACTCTGTGTGCTCCTGCAGGGTCGGGGCTGTGTCTGTGTCTGTCTCCACAGAGCCTTACCCAAAGCTCTGGAGAAGTAATAGTTCTTACTGAGCTCCTACTGTGGGCCAGACCCCAAGCTCAGCCCTTTGCGTATATTTTTCTTTTCTTTTGCATGCATGCTTTTTCAATCCAGACTTTACAATAGTCCCAAGAAGTAGGTAGCTGTATTATTCCTATTTTGTAGATGGTTCTAGTTATGTGGCCTGGATTGCTTATAAGTTGCAGAACCAGATCTCAACTAGAGGTAATGTCATAAAATCCCAGTACTTTACTAAACAACATTCTCCCCCTGATTGTAGGTATTCAGTGAGTATCTCAATGACTGGATGAACACAGACAAAGTGTTCCCCACTCAGAGGGAGGACTTAGGTGGGGAGTCTTCTGGTTGAACCAGGCTGGGGAGAGGTGGGACTCCAGAAGTGCCCCTTCTTGAGCCTCCCCGATAGGAGATGGAACTGGGAAGTGGAGGTGACAGTGAAACATTGTCCTGTCTCCTAGGTCTGTAGTTAGCCAGTGGCTATTGTGATAAGTGTGTGGGGAAAGAAAATTTAACTCAGAGCATATTAACTCCCAGTACGATTTGAGGAGTCTTGAGACCTGGCGCATCGTCCCCCAACTCCAGACTGACCCCAGAGGTGTTCCATCCCATCCTCTGGAGAACAGGAATTGTCAAGCTGCCTTTCCTTTTACTCTTCTTTCTCTGGCTTCTTAAGGTAAAGCCGTAGGCCATTGACTTTAGACCTTTCTTCTTTTCTGATACATATTTTCAGAGCTTTAAATTTCCCTCCGAGCAACGCTTTAGCTGCATTTAATGATTTTAACGATGCTGTATATTCATTATTATTCAGTTTTGAAATATTTCTTTTCTGAATAATTATTTTGTCCACACATTATTTAGGAGTATATTGTTTAATTTCCAGGTATTTGGGTTTTTTCCCTTTTATGTCATATCGTTATTGATTTGGTTTGCATTTTATTATTGAATTCCACCATTGTCAGAGAACATACTCTAAATGATCTCAGTTCTTTTAAATTTATTGAGACATGTTTTATGGCCCAGTGTATACTGTATCTTGGTGAGTGTATCTTGTGGACTTCAAAAGAGTGCATGTCTCACCATTGTTTCATTTAAAAGTAGCAATTTTAAGTTAAATAATGTTAACATAAGAAAGTTTTACTGAAAAAGTCACCCAAACCAACATCTGTATTTTCCAAAACAAAGTTTAGTAAGAAGCATTGCTTTAGATTTTTACATATCTCTTTAATGTGAGGCTTAATAGGAGATACCTAGGTCTTGCTTTCTTTTTTTAAAAGATTTTATTTATTTATTTGACAGAGATCACAAGTAGGCAGAGAGGCAGGCCAGGGTGCGTGGGGGAAGCAGGCTCCCCGTTGAGCAGAGAGCCTGATGCGGGACTCCATCCCAGGGCCCTGGGATCATGACCTGAGCCGAAGGCAGAGGCTCAACCCACTGAGCCACCCAGGCGCCCTGGGTCTTGCTTTCAATCTATTATGATATCACATATCTTGAAACCTTTAGAAAATGTCACTGTATTTCTATAAGAGATCGAAAGAGAAAAAGGCAACTAAGGTCTTCTGACCTTATAAAAACAGTTTTGACTTTGTAGGCTGCCAGTAGAGTTCTTGGGAACCCTCTAGAGATCCCTAGTCCACACTTTGAGAACCACTGTGATCTCGGTCTTGATTGATTGATTGATTGATTGATTTCTTTCTTTTTTTTTTTTTACCTAATTGTTCTATCAAATGGTGAAAGAGAAGGATCAAAATCTCCTATTATATTGTGGAATTGTCCGCTTCTCTAGTTATCTCTGTAAATATTTTGTGTATTTTGAAGCTTTGTTATTAGATGCATATAAGTTTATGATTATAATACCTTTCTGATTGACTGATACCATAATAACTATGAAATGCTCTTCTTGATCTCTGGTAATACCTTTTGTTTTGAAGTCTACTTCAGCCTTCTTATTCTATATAGCCACAAGACATCTTGATAACATGTTTTTTAAATTTAAAATGTGGATACCATATCGTTGATTCTTGCTTTTATGAGTATTCTGACAATTTCTGCTTTTATTTATTTATTTTTTTTAAAGATTTTATTTATTTATTTGACAGAGAGAGAAATCACAAGTAGGCGGAGAGTCAGGCAGAGAGAGAGAGAGAAGCAGGCTCCCGCTGAGCAAAGAGCCCGATGCAGGGCTCGATCCCAGGACACTGAGATCATGACCTGAGCCGAAGGCAGCGGCTTAATCCACTGAGCCACCCAGGCGCCCCCAATTTCTGCTTTTAATAGAGATGTTTAGTCCACTAATATTTAACATACTATTTAATACAGTTTCACTGAGATCTACATTTTAATGTTTATTTTGTTTTCTCCCTAAATTTTTAATTATTTTCTTCCATTCCTCCCTTTTTAAAACTATTTGAATTTTTTTTTTAGAATGCTGTTACGCTGTTTTATTTCTTTTTAAGATTTATTTAGTTATTTGCTAGAGAGAGAGAGAGAAAGAGAGAGCATGCGGGGTTTGGGGCAGGGGGAGAAGGAGAAGGAGAGAAGCAGACTCCCGGTTGAGTGCAGAGCCCCATGCAGGGCTCTATCTCAGGACCCTGAGACCATGACCTGAGCAGAAATCAAGAGTCTGATGCTTAGTTGGCTGAACCACCCAGGTGCCCCTATGCTGTTTTAATTTAACTATTTAAGCTCTCCTCACCCTGCTCTGTCAGTGTTTCCCATACTCTGAATTCCTCAACGCGTTGCCAGAATCATAGTAGGTGTTAAGTAAATGTTGGTGGTATGATTCTAGCATGTCTTCCTCTGAATCCATCTTGGACTGACCCCAGAGAAAGGGTGGCCCTCTTCGTAGATTAAGGAACAGGAGAATTCAGGCTGTCGGGTTTTTGGTTTGTTTGTTTGTTTGTTTTAAGATTTTATTTATTTATTAGAGAGAGGGAGAACGTGTGAGGGGAGGAGCAGAGGAAGAGGGAAAAGCAGACTCCCCATTGAGCACAGAGCCTGTTGCAAGGCTCTTTCTCAGGACCCTGAGATCATGACCTGAGCAAAAGCCACACGTTCTGCCCCAGGCTGTCAGTTCTAACCCCAGTCTTTGATGGTTGATAGTACTTCCAGTCCCCTTCTTGGGTTTTCTGTTTCCTATTTATGGGTTTGCATTAGATACTGCTTTGGGTTTCTACCCATCATGCAATGTCAGTTCAGTCTCCTTTATCAAGTTGACTCATCAGAAACACAGACTATTGTTCTGTTTGTGCAAGAGAAGGCTCAGCTCCCTCCAGTGGAGCAGAGAATTGCCTCCCATCTCCTGACCTCCCTCCCAGAAGCTTCCACAAAGTGCCAGGAGAGACCTAAGTGGGTCTCTGGCCTTAAGGAGGTTGGGCCCAGGTATGGGGATCACCAGCACCCCCTGTGGGTGGCAGAATTTCTGAGGTGGCTCAGACTACTCTGCTGTGTGCCACAGATGGACGGTAGTCTTCTCTCTCAGTCCCCAGTCATGGGATCAGAACCGTATTTCTAGTTCTCCTCCAGTGCTAAGGTTTCCCGGGCTGTCTTGAGTTGCTTTCGTCTGTCCCAGCTTGTGTGTCCATGAGGCAGGGCCTCGGTCAGTGTGACATGGCTCTTGACCACAACATGCTGATGCTCCCATTTCCTTGTCTCAGCCCAAGTGAGGACACCGGGATACTCAGCAAGACTCTGGGCAGGCCGTGATAATCCCAGCGTGGAGGACAGTGGGTACCTTTGGAGGCCGGGATAGGTTTGCAAGCAGGGAAGGACATACAGGTGGCTTTCCTGTGGTTTCTTCAGCTGGGTTATAATACACAGATGTTCCTTGCATCACTCTTTCTACCTTCCCTGGGTCTGAAGTATTTCATAATAGATTTTTGGTAAAATGGTAGGGAGGCCTCCCTAACTCCCCCTTTGTGCCATGGATGAGAGCCCCACGCTAGCATGGAGAGAAGCTGCCTCCCTGTCCTGAGAGAATCTTGCTGTTTCTGTGTTGCTGCCAGTGGGCGCTGGACATTCCCTCCCTCTCGCTACCTTATCCTTCTGTCCCTGTGTGTGCCTGTCTGTGCCTCTCCATCTCCTTCTGGTTGGTCTGCTGAGCTCACGGTCACCCAGCCTGGACAAACCAACATGTTAGGCCCCTGCCAGCACTTGGAGAAACCCCTTGTTCCAGAGGAGAGGCTGCTGGGCTCCTGGGGGGGGGACAGAGCCTGTGGGGCGGGGGCTTCCCTAGGCGGTCCTTCTGTGGGGGTGGGACTGAACAGCCCCTTGTCTCTGGCACCCTGTAACCTGCACTGGAAACCACTGCCCAGGAAGGACCAGCTCTGACCTTCAGGGTCCACGAGCTGGGAGGTTCCTTGAGCCTTTGGTGGATCATCACTTACTTATTCCTTGTCGGCTCACTGAGGCAGGGGCCAAGATTCTCCCATTTTGCACATGGGTAAACTGAGGCCCAGAAAAGGGAAATGATTTGCCCGAGGTTCCCCAGTTAGTAAACAGTGAGGGCATACATTGAACCAGGCAGCAAGGCTCCACACTGGACCCCCGTGTGGCATGAGGAGGTCTGGGCAGGCAGCTGTGTAGACTAAGATGGAAGGGAGGCCTCAGGGGGGGCTGTGCCCCCAGGTTTCCATCTGCACAGTCCCTAAAGGGGAGATCACAGTCGAGAGGCCAGGGCCCAGAGCCCGCTCAGGTCTGGCTCCCTTGGCTGCTGGAGCCCCAAGTCGCCATCGGTCCAATGTTGGGCAGACCCTCAGGGCCTTGCCTCCAGAACAGGTATTGGTGTTCTACTGGGCTTCCTGCAGGAAGCCAGGAAATGATGGTCGCGGGTGTCCCATCGCCTCTTCTAGCTCAGTTTGCCGGGCTGGCCCAGCTGAGTCCCCAGGAGCGTCTGAGCCGGGAGACGGCCCTCCAGCAGAAGCAGGTGTCCCTGGAGGCCTGGCTGCAGCATGAGGCCCAGACACTGCAGCAGTACCGCGTGGTAAGTGCGGTCTGCGTCCTCTGCTCCCAAGCGCGGAGGTCCACATCCTGGGCCATCCGGGGAGCCCGAGAGAGGGCTAGGGCTGGGAGGAGAGCGGGACCCTGGAGAGCTGGAGGCCAGAACCTTCTTTCCTGTGGGGAGCATGTGAGGCAGAGTGGGTTTGGGAGAGGGGAGGGCCTGTGCACGGGGCCTGGTCCCCAGCCCTGCCTCCCGAGTGAGGGCTGTTCTGTGGGAACCCAGAAGGGCCTGCTGTCCCCACCTGCCTTCAGGAGCTGGCCGAGAAGCACCAGAAGACCCTGCAGCTGCTGCGGAAGCAGCAGACCATCATTCTGGACGATGAGCTGATCCAGTGGAAGCGGCGGCAACAGCTGGCAGGGAACGGAGGGCCCCCCGAGGGCAGCCTGGACGTGCTGCAGTCCTGGTAATGGTGTTTGGGGGTGGCTGGGGGCAGGGGCGCTGCTTCTGGCGACTCCTTGGGCAGCCAGCTCTCTCTGTGCTGCAGCAAGGCTTAGTTCACCGAGGGTTCTGGCTCCTGATGCTGGCTTTGGGGCCCCCATCATGTGCCCTGTGCCCAGGAAGGGAGTTCCTGTGCTGGGGAGGGGACAGGGCTGGGTATGCAGAGTGAGCCTCAGGCGGAGCGGACCGGTTTCGGGGTGCTGGTCCCGCGCAGCTCTGTGTTCCTGAAAGGCGGGGGGCACTCTGCTTTGGGGTCAGGAGTGGTGGCTGAGGTGCAGAACCTTCCAGGAGGAGGGAGGAGCTGGGTCTTGGGGCGTTCTCCCCAGACTGGGGCCTCTCGGCCTCGAGCCTGGGGCGTGGGGTGATACCATTGTCCCCCCGGTGGCCTGGGGCTCCGGTGCAGGTGTGAGAAGTTGGCCGAGATCATCTGGCAGAACCGGCAGCAGATCCGCAGGGCTGAGCACCTCTGCCAGCAGCTGCCCATCCCCGGCCCAGTGGAGGAGATGCTGGCTGAGGTCAACGCCACTATCACAGATATCATCTCAGCCCTGGTGACCAGGTGATTGCTGCCTCCAGTACGCCCAGCTCCTGGGTGGTTGGCGTGGAGCAGGTGGGGGTGCTCTGCCCACCGGGGTTGTGGTAGGGAGGCTCTCGTTGGAATCCTTGTCTCTTTTGCCTTGGGCCCCCATCCCTCTCTGTCCTCAGTTGCAGTGGCTGCTTGATGTTGACCTTGCCCAGTCTCTGTTGTGGACGCTCCATGGACTACCCTTGTCCGCCCCCCAGCTTGGGCCAGCTGCTGAGTCATGTCACTGCCTCCCCTCCCACCACCTCTTCTGACTCTCGGTGTCCTCCCTGGGAACAGGAGCTGTGCCGTGTGCCCTTCCTTTGCCTGCCGAGCCCCGGTAGCCTCCCCACGTCTGTGGGCAGACCCTGTCCCCTGAGTCAGCATCATGTGTGGTCTGGTCCCTTGTGTCCCCGCAGCACGTTCATCATTGAGAAGCAGCCCCCTCAGGTCCTGAAGACCCAGACCAAGTTTGCAGCGACGGTGCGCCTGCTGGTGGGCGGGAAGCTGAACGTGCACATGAACCCCCCCCAGGTGAAGGCCACCATCATCAGCGAGCAGCAGGCCAAGTCGCTGCTCAAGAACGAGAACACCCGCAAGTACGTGTTTCTCTCTGCTCCCTACGGTCTGGACTGGGAGTGCCTGTCTGTTCTGTACCTAAGGTTCTGGGTGATGGAGGCAGCTCAGCCTCCCTCCCTACAGCCGTGGTGCAGTGTCTCTCCGGTTCTTTCTGTCTGTCCTGGGATACACGCTGTGCTTCTTGACACGTAGTAGGTCAACATGGATTGCACTGCTGGCTTGTTCAGGTACCTGTACTAATCCCTGGGACAGAGCTGCAATCCACACCGTACTTGGCTCTGTCTTCTTCGCCCAGCCCCCGCAGAGCTAGCAGCGGTCATGAGAAGGGGAGTGTGCACCAGGGGAGACCGAAGGCACGGTGGAAGTGGGTCGCGCTGGGGGCGGGGCAGAATGACTGTGCCAGGTCGTGGGATGAATGGGAGCAGCTAGGGAGAGCGTGCTGGGGCGGCCGGGGAGACTCTCAGATAGAAAACATGGGCCTTATCCGGAAGGAGAGTGTAGGAAAGGCGAATGTGGCTGGAGAACCCAGGGCGGGATCCGGGGATCAGGGCAGGCCCGCACGAAGGATGCAGTGAATGAGGGAGTGACTGGGTGAAGTGGGAGACTGGGTCGTGTGTACTGAGAGCCTACTGTGGCATCTGGGAATAGGATGATAAAGAAGCCAGAGAGGTTCTCCTGTTCTTAGAGCTTACATTTTGGCTGGGAAAGGAGACAGTTCTATGCTTGTGGTAATCCTGCAGTGTCAAAAAGCGATAGACTCTAGAAAGAAAATGAAAGCAGTGACATCATGGCATCCAGATGGATGTTACCTCACCACGTGAGGGGCCACAGAAGGCCTTTCTGAGGAGATGTTTGAGTTGAGACCTAAACAAGAGGGTTCGGGGCACCCGGAAGAGCGGGTGCCCAAGTCCTGAGGTAGCACCAAGTTTGCGTGTTCGGCAAACAGATAAGGCGGCCTGGATTGCTTGTCCTGAGTGAGGGGAGAGGAACCCAAGAGGCCAGGGAGCCAGGCTGGGTTTGACCCCGGGGTCTTTGTAGGCTGTGGTCATGGTTATTATTTTTTTTTTCATTTTTTAAAAAATTTATTTATTTGACAGACAGAGATCACAGGTAGGCAGAGAGGCAGAGAGAGAGGGGAAGCAGGCTCCCTGCTGAGCAGAGAGCCCAATGCAGAGCTCGATCCCAGGACCCTGAGATCATGACCCAAGCCGAAGGCAGAGGCCTTAACCCACTGAGCCACCCAGGCGCCCCTGGTCATGGTTATTATTTTAGCTGCACCAGAAGCTGTCAGAGCCGAAGGCCCCTGCATCAGTCTCAATGCCGACAGAGTTGTTAACCTAATGATAGAGACCCAGAGCCCACCCTTGAAGACTTTGCTTTACACTCAGGCCTGAGACATGGAGAGAGAGAGCACGAGCAGGGAGAGGGCAGAGGGAGGACCAGAGGGGAGAGGGACAAGCAGACTCCACACTGAGCAGGGAGACCCACGCAGGACTTGATCCCGGGACCCTGCAATCACAACCTGAGCCAAAATCAAGAGTTGTCCACTTACCCGACTGAGGCGCGCAGAGGGGAACACTCAAAGGGGAAGGGGGAGGGGCAACCTCTCATGGCTGGGCTTTCGGGCGTGAACACTGGGCCCAGGGCACGCACAGAGCCACCCCCCTGGCCTGGGGCCCACGTGGCTGTGGGGGTCACCTCTCCTTCGCAGCGAGTGCAGTGGCGAGATCCTGAACAACTGCTGTGTGATGGAGTATCACCAGGCCACCGGCACCCTCAGCGCGCACTTCAGGAACATGGTGAGTCCAGGGCCTGACCCCTGAGGGGGGTCCATCCGTCCCCCCGCCCCCTGGGGCTGAGTCCCGTAACCAGCCACTTTCTCCTCATCCCCCTCTGCCCTCCCCCACCACAGTCACTAAAGAGGATTAAGCGGGCTGACCGGAGGGGCGCGGAGTCTGTGACGGAGGAGAAATTCACGGTCCTGTTTGAGTCTCAGTTCAGCGTTGGCAGCAATGAGCTTGTGTTCCAGGTGAAGGTGAGGCCTCGCTCTCCCATCCCCCACAGGTCACCCAGAAAGGTGGAGACTTCCCTGAGGCCACCTGACTGGTTTGGGAAAGCCAGAGAGCTCTGAATGCTCACACGGTCATGGCCCATTGGCCCATGTAGCCCAGAAGGCTCTCAGAAAACCTGTTTCACTCTGCTGGTGCGTGCTTGCTGTGTTCTCATCTGGGGCCGGCCACAGAGCTTAAGTAATGGGCCAAGAAGAACTAGGTTTGGGGTTTTTTTGTTTGTTTAGTTTTGCTTTGGTGTCATTGGGAGGTTTAGTGGGTGGGATCGAGGGTGAGGAATGAGGGCTCGGTGTGGTCGTGTGCCTGCTACACTCATTCCTGTGACTCCCGTTAGACTCTGTCCCTTCCTGTGGTTGTCATCGTTCACGGCAGCCAGGACCACAATGCAACCGCCACCGTGCTGTGGGACAACGCCTTTGCCGAGCCGGTGAGTCCTCATGGGACCCCCATCTCAGCACCCCCTATCCTGGAGTCTCCCTGGATCGGCCCCAAGCCGTGGTCCCCTGTCAACCTTAGGGCCCCACCGGAGCTGAGGTGCGGTAAGGGACAGCTCACGTGAGCGTGTTGCCTGTGGCATGTCCCTAGGCTTCGTCTGGGTTCCAGGTCTCAGGAGGGGGATTTCCTAGGTCTATGAGCTTAGCTGTTGGGCTCTGGTCTCTGATCTTCCTTCTGCTTATGGTTTGGGTCCCTGATCTCTATCCCAGGCCCCTGGTCTGGGTCTCTATCACCATATGCCCACCCCTGCTGCCCTGGCCTTTTCTTTTCTTTTCTCTTCTCTTTTTTCTTTTTATTTCTTTTCTTTTTTAAGATTTTGTTTTTATTTGAGAGCACATGTGTGAGAGAAAGCACAAATAGGGGGTGGGGATAAGCAGGTGCCACACCGAGCAGGGAGCCCAATGCAGGGCTCCATCCCAGGACCCTGAGATCATGACCTGAGCAGAAGGCAGATGCTCAACTGACTGAGCCACCCAGGCACCCACCGCCCTGCCTTTCTTTTTCTTGTATTTGTGTCTCCTTTTCTGGGTCTTTCTTAATCTTCTTTGTCTCTTGGTGTCTGTGGGCCTGAGAGTGTGGGTGTGTGCACGGGTGCGCGTGCGTGTAAATATTTCCTACTCCCTCGGTCTGCTTTCTCTTCCCTCCGCCTCAGGGCAGGGTGCCATTCGCCGTGCCCGACAAAGTGCTGTGGCCGCAGCTGTGTGAGGCGCTCAACATGAAATTCAAGGCCGAAGTGCAGAGCAACCGCGGCCTGACCAAGGAGAACCTCGTGTTCCTGGCCCAGAAACTGTTCAACAGCAGCAGCAGCCACCTTGAAGACTATAATGGCATGTCCGTGTCCTGGTCCCAGTTCAACAGGGTGAGGGACCTGCCACCAGCTGCCTGCCCGGGGCCACCTGTGCCCTGCCAGGCTTTCCCCACCTCAGAGACACTTTCGTTCCTGGCCTCGGTCAGCAAACCCCCTCTCCATCCCGACCTGCCCTCTCCTACAACCAGGAGAGACGGGGGCTAATACACCAGGGAATGGAGGCAGGGGTAGCAGGAAACTGCACGGAGCTCTTTGAGCTGGAGCAGGACAGTGGAAGGAACCCGGGGCTGGGAGTCTGGATCCTTGAGTTCCTGCCCTAGGTTGGTTAACTAAGTGGCCAGGTCCTTCCTTTCTCTGTGCCTCAGTTTCCCCTTCTGTCCACTGGGGACAGAAGTGACTTTGGAGGTCTCAGCTTGCACAATTTTGGACACCTCCTACCCCTGCCCCTGTGCCTGAGAGGCAAGAGGCAGGTTTAGTCTCTCGTTCCCAGGCTGCAGGCTGGGGGCTGTGTCCATTTATGGCCCACTGGAGTGCAGGGAGAGTAGGGTGAGGGATTGGGAGAGGGTTTCCCTGAGGACAAGTTGGCACAGACTGTTCCCTGGGCCACCTGTGATGATGGGGCCACAAACCCTGACTTGGGGTTTCCTGGGGACTCTCAGGAGAACTTGCCGGGCTGGAACTACACCTTCTGGCAGTGGTTTGATGGGGTCATGGAGGTGCTGAAGAAGCATCACAAGCCCCATTGGAATGACGGGTGAGGAATAGAGGGCCCCGGGAGTGGGAGGCCATGGGCTCAGGGGACAGGAGATGCTGGACTGGTAATGACACTCTATGCTCCGTGCACCCAGGGCCATCCTAGGTTTTGTGAACAAGCAACAGGCCCATGACCTGCTCATCAACAAGCCCGATGGGACCTTTTTATTACGCTTTAGCGACTCCGAAATCGGGGGCATCACCATTGCCTGGAAGTTTGACTCTCGTGAGTGCCCTGGCTCCCATTTCCTTGCTCCCCATTCCCCATCAGGTCTGCATCCTTAAATGGTTTCCCCAGGGGAAAGACTGGAACTGAATGCAGAAGTAGGGGATAACTGTTGCTCAGAAATACATTCCCTTTCTACCATTTTCCATCATGGAGAACTTAAGATCACTGGCCCTGTGGCCTCCAAGAGCCACTAGGGGACTTCTTCAGAGGTTCTGAGTTCTCCCTTCTCTGCCCGGACCTAGTGTTGCTGGCGTCTACTTGCTTGGTTCGCTGGGAGAATGTTCCCTTGGTCACTTGCTCACCCTGTGCCAAGGAGTTCCAGACAAGGTGGAGGGTTGCAGAGCAGACTAGTAAAAACCCAGATGCCTCCACACACCAGATCTCAAACCCCATAACCCTGACCCTTCTCCCGAGGGTGGTGGGTAGTGGGAATGAGCTCGTTCTTTTCACAGCTGACCGCAACCTGTGGAACCTGAAGCCATTCACCACGCGGGACTTCTCCATTCGGTCGCTGGCTGACCGACTAGGGGACCTGAGCTATCTCATCTACGTATTTCCCGACCGGCCCAAGGACGAGGTCTTCTCCAAGTACTACACCCCTGTGCTCGGTGCGTCCTGCCCTGGTACTCCTGGGCCCTTCCGCAGCCTGTGGGCAAAGCTCTTGGGGCAAGACAGCAGGGACTCCCCTTGAAGAGCCCCAGGGCCATGTCCCCCATGGGCTTGGTCGGTGGCTTGGTGTGGAGCCCGTAGAGGGGGTTTCAGGGCTCACAACCGAGAGGGAAAACAAAACCTCTGACCCAGCTTTCTTCTCTGCAAAGTGGAAAGCTGGGTGGATTCTCACTTCTGCACCCTTGGAGGACGAAGGGGCAGAGCTGGCCAGGATAATGATACCCATAGATAATGCACTACTCCCATCTTCATCAGCTGCTCTCATGGCTTCCACCCTCAAACCTGCCCCCAAGTTGAATAAGGGAAGCAAAATGGACAGGTTTTTCCTCTTCAACTTGTCCCCAGTCCACTGTTGGGTTTGCTGCTTGGCATTGGTTCTGCTTCCTTGGCAGGGGTGGGGTGATGAGAGAGCGAGCAAAGGACCAGAAAAGAAAGGAGGAGGAAGGAGGAGATTGGAGTGAGGGGTCTGGGTGGCCCTTGGACGGGGTCCACGGGCAGGTGTTTATAGGAGTCTGGGGAAATCTCATCACCGCTGAGGCCTCACAGTGACTGGGTAGGAGGCAGACCGCATGCCGTGGGCTTCCACTGCCTGGGAGCTCCCGGAGACTGGTTCTCATCACGCTCCCCCCTTGGCAGCTAAAGCAGTGGATGGATATGTGAAGCCACAGATCAAGCAAGTGGTCCCTGAGTAAGTACCCAGGGTCTGGCTCTGGTCTCCTGCTGCCTTCTTTCTCTCTCCCCCAGCCCCCCTCACCACTCAGCCCTGCTCTGCCCACTCACCAGCCCTGTGTAGCCCAGCCCTTTCTTCCCCGCTAAAACCTGGCTTAGGCCTGGAGAGGGAACTGGGCTTAGTCTCAATGGGACCAGGACCCAGGGCCCCACTCCAGCTGGAGTCCCAGGCCTAGTGGGCACTTTGCCCTTCCACACCCCCCCAAAAATGTAAAAAGGCCCCCCCACCCAAACCCTCCCCAGGCCAGCTGCTGCCCGGAGGCCGCTGAGGCTCTGCCTTTGTTTCTCCTGCAGGTTTGTGAATGCGTCTGCAGACTCTGCTGGGGGCAGCGCCACCTACATGGACCAGGCCCCCTCCCCAGCCGTGTGCCCCCCGGCTCATTATAACATGTACCCCCAGAAGTAGGTGGTGTTCTGATGGGGCTCTGCGGGGAGGTACTGGGCACCTGGCCTCAGGCCGGGCCCCCAGAGGGCTGGTGGGCAAAGGGCCCCAGAGCTCCTGTGGGTTCGAGACCACCCAGGCAGGGCTCAGGCCCATGCGCAGGAGCAGAGAGGGAGATCAGCCAGTAAAAACGCAGAGCATAAGCTACATGTAGCAGGGTCCTTGCTTTGGTGCTGACTAGCTGTGTGACCTTGGGGAAATGATTGAGCCTCCCAGATGCTCAGTTTCCTCCTCTGTAAAAGGGAGGCAAGAACACCTACCCCATGGGATGGGAGGGGTGGGGGGGGGCGGGACTGAGTCAGGTTACACATTTAGCTCTGGGAGGCTGTTGCAAAGTAGCTATGGAAGGGGCAGTTGTTGTCAGGAGTTGGATGGGAACGGGGTATCACTTGCTCCTTCCTGGAGGTCCCAGAGAATTCATTCTCTGCTGAGCTGTGGGTGGCCCCAGCTGGGTGTTTGGGTGCTTGGGAGGCACAGGCTGCACTGGGATGACCGTAGGCCTGAGAGTCACAAAGACTGGAATTCCAGTCCTGAATCCAGTTGCCAGCCAGGTGGCCCAGAGCGAGTTTCCAGACATGGCCGAGTCTCAGTTCCCCCCTCTGTGGAGTTTGAGCAAATACGGGGCCTTAACCGGAGGCTAAGGACTGGGGTCACGTGGTTTAAAGGCCCCGCCCCTTGTAGGTGATCGGCACCTGGAGCCCATGATTGAGTGGTCTAGCGTCTCAGTGGGCAGGATTCACTGGCCCAACTACCTCGTTTTGCGGAGGAGGACAGGAACAGGGGAGAGGGACTCTGATCCCCCTCAGTGAGGCAGGGAGAGTTGAGACTAGAGCTTGAGTATCTGTCTGTCAATAAGCCATGACACGGTTTCAGCTTGAGGTCGGGGGTGGGGGTGGGGGGCGGAGGGGCATCCCACCAGAGCCAGTCCTGTTCCCATGAGACCGTGGTCTGAATAGGGAGGGGGCCAGAGGCATGCCAGCTCCCTCCGACCTCCTTCTCCCCCTCTCTCCCAGTCCTGACGCCGTCCTCGACCAGGATGGAGAATTTGACCTGGATGAGACCATGGACGTGGCCCGGCACGTGGAGGAACTCCTGCGCCGCCGGATGGACGGTCTGGACCCCCGCCTCTCCCCGCCCGCTGGTCTTTTCACCTCGGCCCGAGGCTCGCTCTCATGAACATTCGAATCCCACGCATTTGGAAACAACACAGTGTGAAGGGGTCGTGTTAATGGGGATTTTAGTGTCTCTGTGCATACTGATGCCTCCGCCCGTGCACGTGTGTGCGCGCGCACGCACGAGGTGTGCCTGCCTCGCTTTCGCCCTCCTGGGCTGCGGTGGCAGGAACCACCAGCTTGCTGCTCAAATCGAGGTCCCCACGAGCCCACCGGGCCTGTGACTGTTATGGGAGGGGCTCTGCTTTTGCTGCTGTCGCAGGTACTCCAGGCGATGCAGGTCCCCTGTTCCTGCGGGGGGTCCTTTCCTGCTCGGTAATGCCTCCGAGCTTAAGTCATGCTCCGGAGTTAGCAGCTTTGGCTCCCAAACGTGTGTGTGCGTGTTTTGGGTGTGCTGTCCATTGTCATGCACGTGTGTTGATCTATTGGTTCTCTTTCCCTCAGGAGGGAGGCTGGGCTTGTTTTGAGTAATATTTTGTATTTTATCTAATGACATATGGACTGGAGACTGTTCGGGTCTGTCAGAGCTGCTCCGAAGTCAGAGCTGCTTGGTCTCCGGGCCTCCTGGCCTCCGGGCCTTCCAGTCTCCAGCCAGGGGACCTGTGCTTCATGTCTGTGGTGCTGTTGCCCAGTCCTGCTGTCTTTTCCCATGATCGCCTCCCCTCCATCAGGCCACAGCTTTCTTTCCCTGAGGCTCTGCAACCTTGCTCCCAGGAGAGACGTGGGAGAGGGGCCGGAGCTGATATAAGACGTGGGCGGGGGGAGAGGGGGGTGAACAGAGGGCCAGGGACTTGCGGGGCTGACCCCCTCTCCTCCTGGGGAAAAAAACCTGCAGTGAGAGACTGCCGCAGAGCCACTTGCTACGTGCCTGTGGAATGCTGAGTGAGGGGTGAAAGCTGATCTCGTTCCCTTCTGCCGGGTGGACCCGGACCAGGCCTCATCACAGCTGCAGAACGCTGAGGTCTGAGAAGGCCTTGCTCCCAGCCTCGAGTGCTCGTCCCTCTGGGGCACTGTGACCTACAGCCGGGGCAGCTGGTGGCATAGGTTCGGAGTCCGAGGTTTAAACATCCCGAGGGAAGGTGGGGACCATAAGAGGGATCCTTGTGTACTTTGTACATAGGCCACATATTTGTGTAAACAGTGTTTTCAAATAAAGTATTTTTTTCATAAATTTGCTGGCCTGGCTCCTGGGTGGGCAGACCTGGGTAATGGGGACCCCCAGCGGTGGGCTTGTCTTGTTGTTTCCCTCCCGTGTGGCTGATGCTGTTAATGTTTCCAAAGCTACCACTCTGCTCCCTCTTCCGTGGATTAGGGGTGCCCACTAGCCCTGGAACGCAGTCTGTGCTCCTCAGAAAACAAAATGACTAGCGCTGGAGGCGTTGGGGTGGGGGGGTGACAGGAATTCTGGGGCAGGGGCCAGGAGCATTAAGATCCAGAGTCTGGGCCTCTCCTAATCAGCTATTGCTTAGGCAATCCTGAAGCCCTTGGGGGTGGGGGGCACGGTGGTGGGGGGAGGGGGGGTGCAGCAGAGAACCTCACCAGCAGTCCCTCCTTGCCCCGCCTCTTCTTGGACACCAGCAGGTGGCACCATCCCACTGCCACCAGCCTGTTGAAAGGGACAGACAACAGGTGACCTGTAACAACAGTCTCCCCATTTGGACCCTCTGGTGCCAACCCCCTGCCAGTCCAGAGGCTGTCACTGGGGCCCTGGGTGTTTGCGGGGGGGTATGGGTTGTGAAGCCATGATGTTTCCTCAGAGCTCAAAGAAAGGGAAGAGGGGTTTGCAGCCCGCAGGCAGGCAGCCAGGGGCCTGCACGGGGCTGGCGGGGGTGGGGTGGCAGAGCGAGCAGCCGCTAATCTCCCCTTCCATCTCTGCAGGGGCTGGCGGCGCAGTCTCCATGGTGCTTGGCACCCGGGGAGGGCCCGGGGAGGGGGTGGGGAGCCAGCCGAGTGGGTGCGTTGCTGTCTGTGAATTATCACCACCGGTCGGGCAGCCAGTGAAGTGTTTCCAGTCATCCCCACGGAGTGAACTGAAGGGAAAGCGATAATGAAGCAACTGTGGGAGGCCGGCCCTGGGGCAGGGTGGGACTATCTTCACCCCAAGCCCCCTTAGGTAGCCCTTATCTGACCCCAGACAGGTTGGTGCAGCTTGTTAAAGGCCTGAGGAGTGGGGGAAGGAAGAGGGAGAGAGGCAGGGCTCCACGGGAGACCTTTATGCAGGAGTATGACCTCCCTAGAGGCCGCCCAGCTAACATGATGGGGAGGGGTTGGGTGCCCAGGGCCCCAGAGATGGGCTGCAGAGACCAGCCTGGGAGCAGGGGCCCCCACCTCCTGTCAGCATCCAGGCTCAGCCTGTGGGTAAGGCCCCCTCAGAACCGAAGTGGGGAAGGGAAGGGGGGGACCTCCAGCAGCCAGAGACAGAGCTGCCACGCCCTCAGACGGTTCCTATATAACTTTTATTTCTGGAAGTTAAAGTAGATACAGCAATATACAAAAACAAAACAAAAAACCAAAACCCCACAATAATATAAATTTTTACACTATGAAGTATACAGTGGAATCTGATGCGGTGACCAGGAGAGCAGCCCACAAGCCACTGAGCAGGTAGTTTGAGCCATCTACGGGGACTGGGCTGGGGACGGGCAGGGGGAGACAGCGGAGAGAAAGCAGGCAGGGCCTGGAGGGCTCGATTCTTGAAGGGAGGGGCCAAGCCTGGGCTCTTCTCAGAACTTTTGCTACAATCAGAGTTAAAACCAGATACACATGCTACCTCAAAGCCACGAACTTTACAATATCGGCGCCAGAGAAGCCTGGATCCTTGCCCCAGGTCCCTCTGATCTAAATCTTCTCTGTTTCTGAGTTAAGCTTATTATGAAGTGAAGAGTGTTGCTGGAAAAGGGAGAGCTCTGTGCTGCTACCTACCAACATGTCTAGGCCAAAGGACAGGGATGGCCAAGCACAACCCCTGTCTGTCTTGGAGAGAAGGTCCCCAGCCCCTTATTTCTGAACCTGGTGAGTATGGGTGAAACAAGCAGCACTCCCCCCAACTGGGATAAGGTGGTCCTGGACTGCCTGATCTAGTCGGGCCTCTGGGACAGAGGCGGCCCAAATACTGGAGAGCACGAGGAGTTCTGAAACGTACAGTAAATGGGGAGTGCTTCTGCTTCATCTGGGAGGCCCCAATGGGGAGAAGACAGTCACCAGCTTCATCTGTGAGGCCACGGTGGGGGGAAAACCGTCACCAGCACTGGGGGGGTGAGGTGGGGAGGAGGCCAGGGTGTATACTCCCTCACACAAGGGATAGACCTCAAGTTTATCAGTAAGCCTTTGCCCCTGGCTTAACCAAGTGAAGAAGGGATTAGAGGTGCCGCCGGAAAACATCAAGAAACCCGGGTAAGAACCGTATTCCCTGAGCTCAACTAGACCCTTGGGGCCCCACAGTCTGTCGTGTTCCACCTGTTAACTCTTGCCTTCTTATTCCGGGATACCCAAAGCAAACAGAACAGGGGACCCTTCCACACTGGAAGGAGCCCTACACAGGGAAGTAAGGTGGACAGGGAGGAAAGAAGCATCACCCCATCCTTTATAAGGCACCCACAGAACAGCCCAGGCTCTGGAACAGGAGCAGAAGTCCAGGGAGATGGGGGTGGGTGGGCTGGGGCGTCGGGAAACGACAGGTGGTAAGTACTCCTCTACCCAGCCTTACCTACTAATAGGCCAACACGTTAAAGGGGAAAATAAAAACTTTATTAAAAAATGTCTAGGATGTTTAGGTTGTCCTTCAACCTTCCTTATTTCATAACCAAAGGCCAAGCCACAGCTTCAGATGTCTTTTAAGGACTGGATCTGAAGCCCATTTCAGGATTTCTATAAATTATCAGCCTGAAGAAAGCTGAATGCCTAAAGCACCAAGAAGGCTATTGACTGAGTTGTCTTAAATACAGAAAAGGCTATGCCAATACAGTGTTTTTTGCCCTTTAATCTTTTTTTAATTTAAAAAGAAACCTAGGGGCTGTGAAAGTCCTATCTTCTATTTGGTTGTTAGCAAGGTTAAAAGTGCAACGCCAGCAGTAACGTAGCTAGAGGCAGCCTGTGGCGTGAGCTTACAGAGACAGGCAGAGGGATCCGCGGGCACCAGGAGGCACTTGTCCAAGGACAACACGAGCTGCTGAGAGAGGAGGGCCGGGCCAGCAAGAAAAGACCAGAACATTTCCACTCTCTCTCCCTCTTGCCACCCCTTCCACATCCCCGCCGGTCACAGTCTCAGAGAACACATTCTTATTTGCATTTAGGTAAAAGCGTATCACCCACATTCACTCATTTTCTATTTTTAAAAGTGCCCAGATTGCTCAAAGATAGCAGAAGTAGGAGATTAAAATCTGGAAGCACAGAGTTAGAGGAGTCTCAGATGATCTGGGGCTGGCTTTGTAAGGGGTGGTAAAACACAGGTAGGTGCCTCCGTCCTTGCTCTCTGCAGCCTCAGCCCGCAGCGCCTCACATCGGGGAGGTAGCGCACTCCGAGGTCAACTCCATGTCGAACGTGAGGGACTCTAGGGGGACAGAGCGGGAGAGCTCGTTCAGTTGCCCAAGCTTGTTCAGTTCTTTCCCCAGCCCGACAGCCCGCAGGGCACGCTCCCTTAGCCCTTGGGGGGACAGAGGTTCAGCCACCACTGCCATCCAGTGTTCTTGCCCCATATGGCCAAGACAGGGTCGGATGCTCCAGATTTACTTTCCTCCCTAGAGGGTCTGGTCTTGTGGAAGGGCTCAGCCCTCTTCCTCTCTTAACTCGTTCCCAACCATCCATGTGGAAAGATGGAAGGCTGTCCTCCTGAAGATGGCAGCCTGGAGCCCCCCGGGGCGGGGAGGAGGGAACTCAGCACCAAAATATGGCTCTTCCCACTCCAGATGGGCTGCAGCCACACAACAACCAGAAGGTCTCAGAGACTTAGCACAAAAATAAAAAAAAAACCCTCATTAGCTTTCTCTTGTGTATTAAGATGCTAGTACTGGGGATTTATTGGGTTATAGAAAAGATATGATGAACATTAACTTCGCTTGTTTCTTACTGCTGTTTTTCACGTGGCTACGAGAAAATTCGCGCTGACAGGCGTGGTGCACATTTGGTTTCTAAGGCAGAACATGGCTCTAGAACTTTCTACCAATCCCAGGGAGCCAGCTCTCAGCTTGGTGCATGGCACACCAAGGGGGCTGACTTCCCTCCTAAGGACAGGCTCTGTCACCCAACACTCACCGAACTGCCCTCCTGCTGAGGGCTCAGCACCTTCACCATTATTTCCAAACTGCATCAATGAATCTAAAGTGCGGGGGGACATCGGCAGGTCAATGGTATTGCTGCACGTCGTTCTGTAGGAAATGGGGAGCAGCAGGAGGGGAAAGGGCCGGGTTGACAAGACACAATGGAGAAAAAAAAAAAAAAAAAGAACAAAACACACACACACAAGCCATCAAACTCTGGTCTCCAACAGAAAAATAAAAGCTTCAAGCTTTTTAAACACACAAGGTCACTCTGAGTACTCCACGGAGCCCAGGGCGTTCCGCCCCTTAACCGGGTGGCTGTCACCCAGTGTCCTACTCCCGGGAGAACTGAGGACACCAGAAATAAAGGTCAAATTGAGAAGGGAAGCCACTTACGGTGTCACACAGATAAACTTGGTCTTCAGGTATGGAGCAGCACCTGGGAAGAAGAAAACTGGGGTTTACTAACTGGGACCCCACTGCGGGCAGGGGGCAGGAGGAAGCCGGCTGCCTCGTCGGCGCTGCCGAACACCTCCCTTCATCCTGGAGCAGAGACTGTTTGGAAGCCCCATCTCCCCCCAGAGCTGTCCTCCGGCCACTGTGTCCTACTGGGTGTGTGAGGTGCTGGCAGCTTGGCAGTTCAAGGCTTTCCATAAAGCCTTCCTGACCTGCAGAGACTTTTCAGCACACTCTGGTCCCACCTGACCCTCAACCACCGCCAGCCTCGTTGGTTCTTCCCCAGATGATGGGAACACTGAGCTGCCCGCATGGGGTCTGGGGACTGCCCTCTGGACTGGCCAAATGTCTTAGCTACAACCTCTCTGCGTGCAGGAATGCAGCTAATGTCGTCTGGACTCCAACACAACCTAGTCCTGCTCAGATGCCAAAGTCACACTGCCCGCTCCTATGGGCATTCGTCTGCCTCAACTACTTTTTAGGCGAGCCGTGTTAGTAACTCCCCAGCTGGAGAGCGACATCACACAAAAAAGCAGCCTCTCTGTGAAGGGAGGACCGTTGACTCTGGACTGAAGACAGGAGGCCTGGGCCTCATTATGTCTTCCACAGCTAAGACACCAAGAGCAAAGCGCTTTCTACCTACCATAAGAGGGAGGGGGAAGAGTGAGAGGGAGGTACCCATCTCAGTCATTTACAATTCTTATTCCATAGTTAGAAGTGTGGGGATTGGAGTAACTGAATTTTAGGTGCTCAATGTTTACACCAAGAGGTCAAGGAGGCTTGGAGGCACTGGCATGAAATCTGGGGGATTCTGGTGCACAATCACTTAGGAGGTGTGGGGCAGGGTGGGGTGGCCCAAGAGAAACAATTACAAAGCTTCAGGTTTATAGAGAGACCGAGGAATCTGAAAGTGTGCTGACAGTCTGAGAAAAGGCATTGTCAGGGGGTCCTCAGACTGCCACTCAAGGTTATGTGGGGCCAAGAAATAGATTCACGTGGAGCAGAATCCAAGGACACTACCCAGGCAGGGTTCTGGGGTCTTATAAATCCACTGTGGCAAGGACCCGAGGGGAGCCGACATCCTGGACAGAGCAGGATTTAGTTCCCCAGTGATCAGGTAGCTCCGAAAGCTAGCTTCAGCCTGAGATTCAGCCAGAGCAGAAACAAAGGAGAACCAAGTTGAAACAGGAGCCATGGCTGTGTATAAGGCTGTCAACATACTTCACCTAATTTGTATAGTTAGAGGGCTGTCATTTTTGAGAGAGGAGTCTCGCCCTCAAGCCATAGAGAAATCCTTTGCGGGGTCTAGTGGCAAAGTAAGAGGATGGTAGAGTCCTAGGAAAGACAACTGGAGCTATCCCTGGGGAGGAAAATACCTTCATGATGGAAAAGAAGAGGAAATGAGCACAGATCCATCTCCCAGAGGACACCCACTTGAATGCAGGGACGCCCCCAGCACTTGGCACACCCCATTACCATGCTCCCTCAGTGCCCACTGCTTACACTCACCTCCCCCAGGAGGCGGGCACAGCACTCAAGTAATTAACTCCTTTCTCCTGCCTGGAGTCTTGGCCATGCCCCCCGCACCGAAAACACGGACTCCAGGCAGGAAAGGACCTTGCCTCCCGGTCACATGGGATGACTGATGATAAAGGAAGATTGGGAAACTGGATCATGAAAGCAAACTTTATTTGCTTTCATGCATTTGGACCGAAAGGTCCTCTGCAAAAGGAACAAAGAGTAGCATGTTGGGGTTGATAAGCACATCTTCCAACTGAAGCACAGCTGGAAAGCCAGATAAGTAGCAGACAGGAAGTGAAGAGTTAGCTCTTCTACAGTAGAACAAAACCCCACACCAGAACAAAGGAAAGAGGGAAGTCAGTTAGCAAGCAACTCAAACTCCCTCTTCCAAGTCTGTCTTTCCCCCATCACAAGAAATTCCTCAAAAGAGGGGATTCCTAGGAAAGGGGTGTGTGCCTGGATGCATGAGGTCTTTGCACAAAAAATAGTTTTTCCAAAAACAAATGGGATAGAGAAGCTACCCTCCAAGGATCATTTTGAAGAGCCCCCTGCTGGCTCTCCAATTAGGGGAAGTTTAAAAAATAAATAAATAAATAAAAGAATGGCGAACCACAGTCTCCCCACCAGGATCAGGACAGAGAAGAACCCAGAGAGCCAAAGCAGCAAATGGGGATGGGGCAGACTAGAGGGCCACCCTTCCATGGTGATGATGCTGGCGGGTACAGACTTACTATGAAACAGTGTCTACAGACTTACAGAAACACCCATGCTCTTGCACATGACCCAACCGCTTAACTCAACTGCTGCACACTCTAAATCCTATCCCGCGCCCTGCCACAGGTTACACGCTCCCCCTCCACCGCCACTCCCCCGCCTCTGCTGGTAAACCGCATTCCCGTGTTGTGAACACTCATTTCCTCCAGAAAGCCTTTCTCCATCCCACACGACACCGCTCACATTGTTCAGTGATGGGGAAAAGGAAACACGCTAGACTCAAGTCTGAGTTGCAAACCTTCCAGCAGCTATTTCGTAAGAAGAGCTGTGCTGGCTGGACATCCTGCTACTGAAGCAGCCTGTTCTCGCCCTCTCAGCAGCATTTTAGGTGTTTGCGCTGAGTGCATGTGCACTCTTAGCCTGGCAGGATCCCTGTGGGGCAGGGACGAGTGACTCCGACTCCCCTCCTCTCTCCAATCCCCTCAGCCACCCCAAAAGCACTCGCTACAAAGTTCTTTCCCACAAAGCGGAATAGAACATCACTAGGCTCTTCAGGCATTTACCTGTGTATCTCCCAGAGATCCTGCAATTTCCCCCCTTTCCCCAGAATTAAATGCCTGGCGCGGAAAATCAACAACTACCTGGGTCAGCTTCGGGATGCTCCTGGCTCTCTGGTCGACAGTACTTTCCAAATGCCTCCTCCTTCGGAATGTCGGGATAGAGATAGACCAGCGGAGACACCAGGATGTTGGTAGCGTCCATGATCTTATAGCCCATGATGATTTCAGCAAACGACATGTTGTTCAGCTGCTGCTTAGTATATGGTTCCACTGACTGGATCTGGGTCTTACCTGTCATGGGATATTGTAAGGGAAGATAAGGGAACCTATGGCCAGGTGATCGCAGAGAAAAGGACCCAATTTATTCTTCCTTAAAAGGTAAAGTCTTATGCCAACGCAGCTCCTGAGCCCTGAATATCCTGTCTAGTCAGTGGGAACTGTGGAAATGCCCAGCTGCCTTCCATAGAGACAACCCAGGTGGCTCACAGACAATATACCAGAAGAACTACTTGCATAAGGTGTATTAACAAGGCAGGTAAGAAAAGAAATGAAGAATGAGGTTTAAATGGCAAATATTTCTAGGCAAATATTAGCCCCCAAAATAAGCAAAATAAATCTGGCAAACAACCCTCCAGCTGAAAGAATTTGGAGAGAATTCACTGTAAAGCGTCACTTCAAGTCCAAGGTAGGAGAGTGCGAAGCCATCTTTGCCCACTAGGGGGCAGCAGGTGCTTGAAACTAGCAGCAGTGGGGACCGCAGAAACTGCCACCAGGTGGGGCAGGTTAGAGTCCAACTTACCGCTGATATCCTTCTCTACCCAAGTGAAGGTGACACCTCCTTCTTTGCTGCTTTCACTGAACCGTAGCAGGAAGGTGCCTGGGGGCTTGGTGCTCAAGATGGCCCGCTCTCGCTCCTTACTGATAAAACCCATTATGTACCTGGAGCCAAAGAAAAGCAAAAAGAGGGTCTCCACCACTGGCCTCCAAGAAAGCAGGTGACTTGTTACACACGTGCACTCCGCCAGACACATTTCAACCTACCCTTCATTCCAAAGAGCCAGGATATACTTTTTTACAAGGTCAATGATATTGTCCAGCCAAACCCAGAAGGAGAAGCCTTTGCCAGCCATGTTTTCCTGAAGAAAAGAATAATGGAACAGCTAAGTCTACCCACAGCCACCTCTTTCCTCGGGGCACGATGCCACCAAAATCCCCAGGCCCATCTACCCTCAAGTAGGTCCTACTGGCCACGAGACCACGAGTCTTAAGCCTTCAAGCCCAGTACCATCCTGGACAACCTCACAGGTGAGCACTCCCTCCCACTCCCAGAGGCAGCTCGAGGATTTAACAAGATGGCTTACTTTGCAAAATTTAGCCCACGTAATCTGACACCCTGAATAGTTCACACCAGGTCCTGAAGGAAAAAAAGAATAAAGCAGTGTAATTCGCAGCTTTGAATCAAGGTCGTCTTTTCTAATATTTTTATTTATTTAACAGAGAGAGATCACAAGTAGGCAGAGAGGCAGGCAGAGAGAGAGGGGGAAGCAGGATCCCTGGTGAGCAGAGAGCCTGATGTGGGGCCCAATCCTAGGACCCTGGAATCACGACCTGAGCTGAAGGCAGAGGCTTAACCCACTGAGCCACCCAGCGCCCACGGTCTTGTTTTCTTGTAAAAGAACACACATTCATACACATCTGTCCCACAATGGGCTGAGACACCACCGGTTTCCACGTGTTTGAAGCTTACTACGTTGTATGCATGCCTGTGCTTGCACACGGACACACACATCCACCCTCACAAAACCCCATCATCAGAGCACCTGGGGTGTGGTGGTGGATGACATGTCAAGTCCACCCCCACCCTGCCACCTCCTCCTCGTCTTGGCGTGGTGGACTGGGGACCAGTAGCATACACAAATAAGCTGACAGTGTTAGAGGCTCATGTTTGGGGACAGCACAGGATAAAGCTGCTTTCAGTCCAGGAAGCATGCAAAATAGAGCACTGAAAAAAAAATTTTTTTTTTTTTTCAGGAGAAAAAAATAAACAAGCCTCCAGTTTATTGAAGAAACAGACAGGGACGTCAAGCTTTTACCTCTGCCTTCTAACACGCACTTAAAAACCCCTCTTCCTGGGTGCCTGGGTGGCTCAGTGGGTTAAAGCCTCTGTCTTCGGCTCAGGTCATGATCCCAAGGTCCTGGGTTAGGCCACATATTGGGCTCTCTGCTCAGCGGGGAGCCTGCTTCCCCCCACCCCCGCCCTCTCTGCCTGCCTCTCTGCCTACTTGTGATCTCTGTCAAATAAATAAAATCTTAAAACAAAACAAAACAAACTCTTCCTAAGGCTAGACAAAGTGGTGCTCTGGAAGGGTGAGGGGTCCAGCCACCAGAAGAAGAGACATCTGCCACCCACCTCCGCAGGCACCCCCCAGCCTCCTAACTGCACAAGCGCATGCGTCCTAGCCCCAGCGGGAGCCTCGCTCAGCACGTTTTCCTGAAAACAGCCCCACGGGCCAGATTCCTTTTCTGAGGAGGGCAGCAGGGAAAAGAGGGAAAATGCTGACCTAAGAGTTTCTCAGCCAGTGTCGTCAACTGCTCGATGCTCAGCCCTCGCTTTGTGGTGGAAGAGAATTGCCAGCTCAGCACCTCGGCCACTTGATCCCAGGTGCCAATCGGGGGCTTGGTGAAGAAGTTCACGTTCTGTTGAAAATGACCCGGTTGCTCAATGAGATGAGACAGCGGTGGCCGAGGACCCACACGAGGGACTACAACAGTTTCCAAAGGACGGGCGCCTACCTTGGGGTTGTTGGTCAGCATGTTGTACCACAGGATTGATGCCCACGCGTTTGGCATCTGACAGATGTTGGAGATCACCACAACTGGCAAGGAATGGGTCTGTGGAGAAAGTAGGCAATGAGCTGGGGAGGCACAGGGCCCTCCCAGCATCCAACAGCTCTTCAGTCATACCTGCTGGTTTTGGAATAAAAGAATGTGCCGTGAACCACACCTACCGCCAACTTTTGGGGAAGAGCGTGGCTGAGTCAGCTCCACAGCCAGGGTGGAGAGAATGCCAAACATGGGCCACAGGGCACAACCAGGAACTTGAAAATCTGACTTGCTCAAACCTGGAACTCACAGCCCTCTGATTCCCCATCTATAACACCTGGAAGGCAGCCTCTGGGAACTGAAGCTGTATCTACCCGTTAAAAGAGAGGTCCCAGGAGTCAAAGACAAGGATTTTTGCTTTCTTCAGCTCCATCTTTTAACTTAAAGATCAAGGAAGTTGGTAAAAAGAGAAGGCTATGGGCATGATTGCCTGTGTACTAAAACACTGGCTGTCTAAAGATTATTTTGCCCAAACCTTATAAAGTCAACGATAACTAATTCTAAATACAGATTTTTCACATCAAGTCCGCTAATAGCTGACTTTAGAGTTGACCCTTGAACAACATGGGTTTGAACTGCATGGGTCCCTTTATACGTGGATAATTTTTTTTTTTAATAAACAGAGTACAGGACTGTAAATGTATTTTCTCTCATGATTTTCTTAGCAACATTATCTTTTCTCTAGCTTACTTATTATATGAATACAACATAGAAAACATGTAACATACAAAATGTGTGCTCATAGACTATGCTATTGGGAAGGCTTCCAGTCAACAAGAGGCTGTTAAGTTGTTAGGTTTGGGGGTGGGGGTCAAAAGTTACACCCAGATTTTCAACTGGGCAGACGGTTGGCACCCCTAACCCATGCTGTTCAATGGTCAAGAAGTATATCTTCTAAGCACTCAAGCAAGACTCTACTTTCAGTGGGATACGCTGAGGTTTTGGGAGAAAAACAAGCAAAAATAAACACAGTGCAAAGCAGAGAGTCATCTCTTTACCGTCTCTAAAGTCCCAACTAGAGGTTCTTGTCTTCAACCACCCCCGCACACAGCCCCATCCCAACTCTGTGGCAGAACTCACCTCAAGGTCAATCTTGAGGCCTTGGTGATACACCTCAGTCTCAAAGGTGATCAGGTGCAGCTCCTCAGTGACAATCAGGGAGGCCTACAACAACAAGGAGGACACTCTCTTCCTCAGAGAAAATGGCCCTGGACACTAACAGCCATGGCTGAGGAGAGTGATAGGCCACAGCCACGCTGCACCAAGAAGGGCAGTTAGTTCACCAGGAGGCCATGGACACGTGGCCAGGGACACAACTCTGAGCACATGAGTTCTACGACTCTTAAGTGCTATGATCTTCAAACTCATCCTTTACTAGTTTTATCAGACTAATACAGACCCAAGAGATTATTTGTAAAACGGGGAAGAACACCTGTATGGGTACAGTTTACCCAGTTTAAGGAAAAGACTGTTATCACTGAGATTCTCAGGGTGCCCTTCCCCACTGTCATCCCTGTCCCTTCTGGGTTTGGGTTTTCGGTTTATCTTTGGGTTTATCATTTCCTAGCTTTTCTTTATGGCTTTACCGAATTTCTATCTCTAATGACGTATGCGCTGTTTAGTTTTGGATGTTTGTGAACCTAATACAGATGTGACCATACCCTATGTACTGGGGTGCCTCACTTTTTTGCGTCCGTGGCTGTATGACTCTGCTGGTTATTCATATTTGCAGCTATATCATATTCCATCACAGGACTCTACACCAAATCCTTTATCAACTCCGTGGTGACGGTGGGCTGCATTTAGGACTTACCGTCAGGCTGCCGTGACATTTTGTACATGTCTTCTCACACATATGTGCCAAGATTTGTCTACTATTAAATCCTGGGAGTGGCACTGCTGGTTCATTTTTAATAATCCCAAACTGTTCTCTGAATTGTTTATACTCCCCCCAGCAATATCGCAATCTTATTTTCAGTGAGACTTCCAATGAATTTTCAGAAACACAATTCCAATTCATTTTTTAAGATTTTTTTTTAAATTTATTTGTTTGACAGACAGAGGTCGCAAGTAGGCAGACAGGCAGGCAGAGAGAGAGAGAGAGAAAGAGAGGAGGAAGCAGACTCCCTGCTGAGCAGAGAGCCCGATGCGGACTCGATCCCAGGACCCTGGGATCATGACCTGACCCAAGGCAGAAGACTTTAACCCACTGAGCCACCCAGGCACCCCAATTCCAATTCATTTTTAAAACACTTTTTTCCTAACTATAAAAATAATATATGTTCAGTTTAAAATACAATTATTATGAAGATAGGATAGAGCAGTCCCGGGCACGGACAGCAGCAAAAATGCATCAACACTGGCATATATTCTTTGAGAACTCTGGCATACATACACAAATGGGCAAAAAAAATGTGTAGTACGCTTTGCAAACAAATATACTAATTTACTACTCAAATGGTTTTGCATCTTACTTTTCTTTTTTTTTTAAGTAGGTTCCACATCCAATGTGGGGCTTGAATTCATAATCCCAGATCAAGAGTCACCCATGCTCTACCCCATATCTTGCTTTTTCAAAACAAACATGCCACATACATTTTTTTATGTTGTTGAACTTCACTCTTAATAGTCAAGTACTATAAATTCATTTTTTTAAAAAAGGTTTGCTGCATTTTAGAGAAGAGGGAAGACTGGCTCAGGACATAAACACCAGAAAAAGAACAGGGTGTCACAATCTTTTCAAAAGATTAAAAACCAGTTTCTGGTCACATTTACCTATTTTTTTTAAGTTTATTATTATTATTATTATTTTTAAAGATTTTATTTATTTATTTGACAGAGAGAGATCACAAGTAGGCATAGAGGCAGGCAGACAGAGAGAGAGGAGGAAGCAGGCTCCCTGCTGAGCAGAGAGCCCGATGCGGGACTCGATCCCAGGACCCTGAGATCATGACCTGAGCCGAAGGCAGCGGCTTAACCCACTGAGCCACCCAGGCGCCCCTTTAAGTTTATTATTGACACCAAGCATTCAATAATCTGAATCAGAGGGAGAGAGACAATAAGGGAAATAGGGGGACGGGTTTTATTCTTTTTCTTAGATGTTTAACCCCAACTTAATTACAACCTTCAGTGGCCCCTCAGTGAGAAAAACAGGTCACCAAAAATGGAGCCAAGCCATCTCAGCCAGCAGAAGTTGGAAGGGGAATCTGGAAAGCCCCAGGCAAGGTGGAAAACTTCTTTTCTACCAAATGGGTGTGGGTAAGTCAGTCAGGGACTTTCCACTCCTCCTTAAAGATGAGCCAACTCCCACCAACTCCCAAGACCATCACGGAAATGCTCCAAGTTGGAGAACTCCAGAGCAGATGTGACTTCTGACCATGTCATTCTGAGCTGTGGTGATTTTTCTGTATGACTACAGCTTAACCACAGGCTGGTGTCTCTAATTCTGGGCAACAGGAAGGCTCTTGTTCTCTCCCCATCAAAGACGACCCTCCCAGGTGGCTCCCATCCCCAATAATACTCACGTCACAATTGGCTCGGCCCCCGTTACCACATCTTTGCTCTCTCAGGGTCTGTAAGAGAGGCAGGGAACACCTGTGTCACGTGAGGCTCCCCCTGCCACCAACCTCCCTCTCCCTCTTCCTGACTCCCCAGGAAACAAAGACCCAGGCTCTCCCCCCTCATACCAGGTGTTTGAATTCTGCAGACAGGCTGCCATTGTTGGACTCTTCCATGTTCATCACTTTTGTGTTTGTGCCCAGAATGTTAAACTTCCGGGACCTGAATCACAGCAGAGAAACCAAGCACGCAGGTGACTGGGCAGCCAGAAGACAAAGTCAGATTCAGCAAATCAAAAGGAAGCCTCTAGGCTGAACTTACCCTCTGAGAGCTGCAACATCCCCGGAGTCTCTGTGAAGAATATAAACTGGTGTTAATAAAACTGGCCCCGGGTTTCTTTGAAAAGTCTACTCTGAATACCTGTCATTTACTCTGCTGGAAAAAACACGGTTTTCCAGGGAATTTCTAGAAACAATTCAATTACATTTTCTATGGGCGACATGACAACCCTCTCCGTACCTACCCAGCATCACCTCTCCCTTCCCAAGAGACCCTTGGTTCTGCTCAAGTGTCCTTCCTGTGCCCACCTCCAGGGGATCCTGACTGTTGAATACATCAGCAGCGGTCCTGAGGGTGCAGACATGACCTCTACTGTCTCCCTCAAGCTGGGAAGGAGTTACAACCCAGCTGGATTTACTTTTTCCACAGCTTCAACTGAACAGAAGCAAGGAAGCATAGGACCTTAATTACCAGAAGCAGCCATACTGGAACTCAGAAGGGAATGTTGCAAAGCTGATGGTACTCATGATGGTGGAGGAGGCAGACGGAAGATACTGGGTCCTGGGTGACGTAAGTGAGTCACTAATCTCACTGTCAGGAACTTGCCCTAACTCTGCATTTCCAGTTACACTGGGCTGCAAATTTCCTTATTATTTAAGCCACACTGGACTTTCTGTAAAGGTTTACTGTTACCAGTAACTCAGACCATCCCATCTGGTATTAGCTGGAAACATTCCCCCTGGTGTGTCCAGTGTCTTTTGCTCTACTGTGTTTGAATATATGGTTTTTTAGATAGTCGCATTTCTCATTCTTTCTTCTTTTTTTCTTATTTTAAGTATTATCTTAAAAGTGGTTCTCCACTGCTATATATGCACTAGTGTAGCTCCTATTTATTAATCAGAGCATTTTGTGTGGGTTTAGAGATTAAAACTAATTAAATTTTAAGCCATTCAGAAGATATCTTTCCATATATCACATTTAAGAGTCTTGTTACCAGGAAATCCTCCCTCGTGTTTAATCTAGACTTCCTTTTTATTTATTTATTTTTAAGATTTTTATTTGAGAGAGAGAGAATGAGCAGGAAGGGCAGAGAGAGGAGAGAGGAGGAGACTGACTTGGGGTTCGATCCCAGGAGTCTAGGATCATGACCTGAGCCAAAGGCAGCACTTAACTGACTGAGTCACTCAGGCGCCCCTCTAGATTTTCTTTTTTAGAAAAAAAAAATTGTGTATTATACCTTTGATACATAACTGATGAACAATAAAGTGAACTACTGAAAATGTATGTGGATAAGGTCTGACATATGTACATACGCTGCACATACCTGTGAAATCACTAGCACGAACTAGATAATGAACAGACCCATGATCCCCAAAGTTTCCCCACGCTCATTTGCAATCCATTCCCGAATCCCACACCCCACCCCACCTCTGTCCCCAGGCCACCACTGATCTGCTTTCAGTCCTCATAGATTCATTTTCATTTCTAGAGTTCTATATAAATGGAAACTAAAGGACAAGTCTTTTTTTTTTCTTCGTTTGGCTTCTTTCACAGAGTGTAATTATTCTGAGATTTCTTATGCGTTGTAAGTTATCAGTAGTTCATTCCTCTTTATTGGTGAATAGTCCATTCATAGATAGACCATAAATTATGACGTTCCAGTGGAACAGTTGGTTAGCACACACTTATAGATATGCCACAAATTGTTTATTTGTTCCCCAATTAATGGACATTTCTGTACAGCCCTGTGTGTGGATATATACTCTCATTTCTTTTGGGTTAATACCTTGGAGTGGAATAGGCGGCTCCTAGGGTAGGTGCATGTTTAACTGGTAGGAAACTGCCAAGTTCTTTTCCAAATTGGTTTTATCATTTTGTGATTTTACCATCATTGTATTATATATACATTCATCTACATGTATTTAAGATACATGAGTTTAAACATACAGATACATCTGATGGTTAGCAAACAGTACAACTTGAGTTTCTCATTCAAATCCTCTCCAACAGCAAGTCTTCCCAAAACTCCTTCCTGAATAATCCATCCTTTACTCCCCGATTTGAGGTATCATTTTAAACATATATGCATTCTTTATATAAACTTGAAGGTGTATTTCTGGACTCAAGATTTTATTTCAATGGTCAATCAGTTTATTCCTGCTCCAGTAACACACTCATTGAGTAGCTGAAACTACATTTTAGTATCTGGACAGGCACCTTCCCATACCACTCCCACTTATTTTTATTCATTAAAATTTTTTTTTCGGAAGTGAACTGGTGGTCACCAGGGACTGGGAGGCTTGGGAAATGGGGGCTTGTTGTCAATGGATGTAGTTTCCATGTTGCAAGATGAAGAAGTTGTGAGATCTGTTGCCCAACAATGTGAATATACTTAACACCATATACCTAAAAATGAGTAAGATGGTAAATTTTATGTTAAGATTTTTTACCCTAAAGATAAATAAATACATCCATTTTTTTAAAAAACTATCTTTGTGGAGTGCCTAGGTGGCTCACTCAGTTAAGCACCTGCCTGCGGCTCAGGTCATGATCTCAGGGTCCTGGGATCAAGCCCCGTGTCAGGCTCCCTGCTCAGTGGGGAGTCTGCTTCTCCCTCTCCCTCTCTCCCTGCTCGTGTTTCCTCTCTCTCTCTCAAATAAATAAAATCTTAAAAAACCCTAAAAAACAAAAACTATCTTTGCTTATTTTTCTCATCTAAGCTACAACTTGAAGAGTTAAGTTACAGAGTTTAAGAAATTCTATTTGCATTTTGCTTGGTGTCATATTAACTGAGAAGAATCAACATCTTTATAATTAAAGTCTGCAATTCAGGAATATGATTATTTTGTTACTTTTTACAATATCGCTTCCTCATAAAATTTCATAATTTTCTTCAAAGAGCCCTTAAACATTTCTGTTAAGTTTATTCCAATATATTTTTTTACTTTTTTGCTTATTGTGAAATTATTTTTTCTATTATAATTTCTGACTGGTAATGCTAATGTATGGCTGAAGTTATTAATTTTTGTTTATTAAACCTACTGCCTTCCATAAGTCCCTTATTTCATTAGTAATTATTTTCCAATCATTCTCATGGTTAATTTCCAGATACTTACATCACCAGAAATGAAGGGTAATTTTCTTTTTTCAAATCTCTTCAAAGTGTATGTGCATTTTCATTTTTGAAAAGTATAGTTAAATTTTGAGAAGTATGTATTCCATTATGTGGTGAAGCGTGGAACAATAAACAGCATCAATTTTTCCCGTATAGTCAGGGTTTTATATGATATGCATAAATTACATTTATAGGTAAAAAAAAAATTAAATAAAAACGGGGACCCAGGGTCACAGCAGCAATCGCAACTCACATCTGTATCACCAGCTTTATGATTTTGTTCAGGCACGTAAATGACAATGCACTACAAGACTTTTGAAAACTTTTGTTCAAAAAATGAAGATTCCCTGAATGGAGATGAAGTCTCTTAGGTCACATGATTATCTAAGTTCTCATTTCTGTTTCTCATTTGAAAAAAAGAAAAAAGAAGAGTGAAGATACAGAGTACTTACTTGTCAATGCACACTTTAATTTTAAGCTGATAATTTAACTCAGGGAACTTGACCAGCAATCTGTTTCAAAAAAAGGGGAAAAAAAAGTTTTTGAGTAAAGAAAAAAAAATAACAGTTAACAAAGAAAAAAGTCAGTAGGCTCCCCGCCAAGCAACTCTTACTTAGAGGAATATAAAATTCAAAACCCTTTGTTTCTAAAAGGTGAAAAAAGCATAATCCCAAATTCCTCTTCCTGCTAGGAGTGTGTCTTTGACCTTATGCCGAGTATCACCTCTTCGGGCCAAGAGGTACTGAAAGAAAGCCTAAGAACCTCGAACTTGGACAAAGTTGTGAGAGATTCACGAAAGAATAGTAAAAGTCGTTTCATGAGAAGTATTACAGGAATACAAGCTCCGCAGCTGGTGTTCTTTCTGTTAAACCTGAAACCTAACACCAAGTTTCTGAAGAGGGAAATTTCACTGCAGAAGGGCAAACCCCAACATACCTGTTCTTACTTAGGTGTGAAAGCCACACACACACCTCCTGCCCCCCACCTCCTCCCCCTCCAACCACCACCCCCAACCCCCCTACCCCTCACCCTCCCCCCACCCCGCTGCAAGGCACACCACCCATCTGCTCCAGGGCTTCTTAGCTTCTGGATCTCAAAGCCTTACTCATTCTCTTAAAATCCTTAGGGAAAAGTAGGCTCCAAGAACAGAAAAAAACCAGCATTATTCTGCCTCTGTTGCAGGACAGAAGGAGACACAACAGCCTAAGAATACAGGCCTGAAATCATAGGACTATGCCCAGTAATCTCCAAAAGAGGTAACCATTCCTTGGTTTTTGACAGGAGAATCACGGAACAAGCTGGTATTATGTCAACAATTCCATACCTCCCATCCTACCGCCTGTGATGCCTAGAAAGGACAACCGTGGCCACCAACTCTGCTCTCATCCTAAGAGCGTCTCTCAATAAAATATCTAGCGAAAGAGAAGTGCGGGGCCCACCTGACTTTGGTAGTGAACTGGACTCCAGTCTTGATGACCAATGGCCGGTCAGGATGCATGGGCATACACGGCTGCCGCTCAACCACGAAGGCACTGAAAGGCAAAGAGAGGGACAGCAGTCCACATGCTTCACGGGGAACCAGTCTCCGTCCTGTGCCTCCGAGGCAGGAGGATAACGGAAAGAAACCAGAATTCTACGTTACCTTTTCATTAAGTTTCTAAACAGCTCTACAATCCTCTCCTCCAGCATTGGCCGGTGCTGTACGATGGGGTCCCCTTTGTAGGACACTTTCTGCTGCAACTCCTCTAGTTTCTTAATTTGCTGGCGGGTCTGAAGTTGAGATTCCGCTAATGAGGTTATCCTGCCAATAAGATAAGAAAGCTCTTAGTTACCTGAGTCAGTGCATACCAGGGAGCTGGAGAAGAGGCAGGGAATCCCACAGATACAGACACCACCATGCAGACCCCTCAGATCAGAAAGGGAATTTTTTTTTTATTGTGGTAAAATATATATTGCATAAAATTGATCATTTTAAGTGTGTAATTCAGTGGTATTAAATAAGAAAAAGTGGGGGGTGGCTGGCTGGCTTAGTCAGGAGAGCACGTGACTCCGGATCTCGAGTCATGAGTTCAAGCCCCACACTGCGCAGAGAGCTTACTAAAAAAACTAAAATAAAAATAAGAAAAGGGAATCTATTTTGTTTTTTAAAAATAGTCCTTTCTGGGGTACCTGGGTAGCTCAAGGGGTTAAAGCCTCTGCCTTCAGCTTAGGTCATGATCCCAGGGTCCTGGGATCGAGCCCCACACTGGGCTCTCTGCTCAGCAGGGAGCCTGCTTCCTTCCTCTCTCTCTACCTGCCTCTCTGCCTACTTGTGATTTCTGTATGTCAAATAAATAAATAAAATCTTTTAAAAAAAAATTTTTTTAAACATAGTCCTTTCCTAAAATTTAAGATTTCAAAGAGAGAGCTAGGCATAGAGGAAGAAGTGTTAAAATTTATCCTCCAAAGAAGGGGTGCCTGAGTGGCTCAGTCATTAAGTGTCTGCCCTTGGCTCAGGTCATGATCCCAGGGTCCTAGGACAAAATCCTGCATTAGGCTCCCTACTCAGCCAGGAGCTTTCTCCAACATCTCCCTCTGCCCCTCCCCCTGCTCAAGCTCTCCTCATGCTTTCTTGCTCTAATAAATAAAATCTTAAAAAAAAAAACACACACACACAAAAAAACAGGGGCACCTGGGTGGCTCAGTGGATTAAGCCGCTGCCTTCAGCTCAGGTCGTGGTCTCAGGGTCCTGGGATCGAGTCCCACATCCGCCTCAGCATCCCTGCTGAGCGGAGAGCCTGCTTCCCCCACTCTCTCTGCCTGACTCTCTGCCTACTTGTGATCTCTCTCTCTGTCAAATAAATAAATAAAATCTTTAAAAACAAACAAACAAACAAACAACTTATACTCCCAAGAAGCATGAAGAAGTGACAAGCATTCGAACAAGCATTCGAATTATGAAAAATATGAAATATAAAACGAGGCATTCGCTGTCTTCATCCTAACCTGTCCTTGTACCAAAATGTAGGGACAGGGGAAACGCAATTAGACAGCTCAAGAAGACGGGTTTGAGCTAGCTCGGCCACTATCTGTGCAACCCTGGCCACGTGCCTTCACCATCGCGGGTCTTCATGACCCCAGGCATGACAGAAGGAGCTGAAGCGCATGATTAATAAAGACTAGAAGACCTCAGAGAGAAGGTGTAGATGTGCTAGGGGGTGGGGGTAGCGGGGGCAGGTAGGAACAGGACAGCTGCTGGAATTTCTGGGCTCCCTGACTCTCTTCTGGCACTTACATTTTCCCATTCCCAGAACTTCAGATTTTTGGTTCCCTGATCAGAAAGCACTTAAGGTGGCCTGTGTGGCTCAGTTGGTTAAGCATTTACCTTCGGCTCCGTCCTGATCGCAGGGTCCTGGGATCAAGTCCTGCACTGCGCTCCTGCTGAGCAGGGGGTCTGCTTCTCCCTCTCCCTCTGCCCTTCCCCCATCCCATTCCCTCTTTGTATCTCACAAATAAAATCTTTAAAAAAAAAAAAAAAGTGGGACGCCTGCGTGGCTCAGTTAAACATCTGCCTTCAGCTCAGGTCATGATTCCAGGAACCTGGAACTGAGTCCCACGTCGAGGTCTCTGCTCAGAGGGGAATCCGCTTCTCCCTCGGTCTCTTTCCAGCTCGTGTTCTCTCTCATCCTCTCTCTCTCAAATAAATAAATAAATAATCTCTTTAAAAAATAGCATGCATTTTTTAAAAAGCACTTAAACTGCTTTCAATGAATTAACAAAATTCAAGGTTAGTGAGGATATGAACAAGCAGGCTTTCTTTCTTGTGTAGGGCTGTCCTAAATTTCCAGTTTCATGCTCTACACCTGCTGGCTGTCCTTTTATGTCAAGTTTCTTACAGTTTAAGCTGGTGCATCATGGGCACTGCTGGGCCTTGCACGTCAAGGATGCTCATTAAGGACATGCTGCATGAACAGCAGGGAAGGAGCAGATAAAGAATAATCCCACCAATGTGAAAATGTAGAAATGACTACCGTATTTTCTTTTCAGATTTTTTTTTCAAAAGATTTTGTTTATTTATCTGACAGAGACAGATCACAAGTAGGCAGAGAGGCAGGCAGAGAGAGAGATGGGGAAGCAGGCTCCCTGCTGAGCAGAGAGCCAGATGCGGGGCTCAAACCCAGGACCCTGCGATCATGACCCAAGCCGAAGGCAAAGACTTTAACCCACTGAGCCACCCAGGCGCCCCATCTTTTCAGATTTAATTAACGTATTATTTTAGAGAGAGAGCATGCATGCACTGGGGTGGGGGAGCAGAGGGAAAGGGACAAGCAGACTCAGCACCGAGTGCACAGCTCAACATGGGGCTTGATCTCATGACCCTGAGATCAGGACGTGAGCCGAAATAAAGAGTTGGATGCTTAACTGACTGAGCTACTCAGGCGCCCCTAGAGATGACTATCTTTATGTCCATAGGTACAGTAACATATGGCGAGGGGGATAGCCACCAAAATACCACGTGTAGGGACCTCTGAAGGATTGTTTGGGGTTTTTTTTTAGTTTTATTTATTTATTTATTTACTTGACAGACAGAGATCACTAAGTAGGCAGAGGCAGGCAGACAGGGAGAGAAGTGGAGGAAACAGGCTCCCTGCTAAGCAGAGAGCTCGATTTGGGGCTCAATCCCAGGACCCTGGGATCATGACCTGAGCTGAAGGCAGAGCCTTTAACCCACTGAGCCACCCAGGCACCCCTGAATGATGGGTTTTTAAAAGACTTTTCTTCTCTTCATTAATTTTCTGTGTATCAACTTTTTTCCCTTATAAAAAGCATGCATCACTTTAAGATTATTAGAATAACTAAAATTCAAACTTTGGTCTGTGCCACGTAAGTTAAAACCAAAAGCTTTATTTAAATTATTAAATAAAACGGGGCGCCTGGGTGGCTCAGTCAGCTGGGTGTCCGGCTCTTGGTTTCGGCTCAGGTTGTGACCTTTCAGGCATGGGGTTCTGCACTCAGCACAGAGTTGGCTTCGGATTCTCTCTCTCCCTCTCCCTCCTCCTCTGCCCTTCCTTCCATGTGCGTGCTCTCTCTCTCTCAAATAAATAAAAACATATTTAAGATATCGCCACATAAATAAAATTTTATTAAAAAATTGTCCAGGGGTGCCTGGGTGGCTCAGTCATTAAGCGTCTGCCTTCAGCTCAGGTCACGATCCCAGCGTCCTGGGATGGAGGCCCACAGGAAACCTGCTTCTCCCTCTCCCGCTTCCCCTGCTTGTATTCCCTCTCTGTCTCTGTCAAATAAATAAATAAAATCTTTAAAAAGAAAATTGTCCAAATAAAGTAAAACTTTTTAGATTTTAACTCTCAGACTTAACTATTTTTTTTTAAGATTTTATTTATTTGAGATACAGTATGACCACACACAAACCAGGCAAAGGGTAGACGGAGACGGAGAGGGAGCAGCAGACACCCCCCCCAACGGGGCAGGGAGCCCAATGTGGGGCTTGATCCTAGGACCCTGGGATCAGGACCTGAGCCAAAGGCAGACGCTTAACTGACTGAGCCACCCAGGTGCCCCTAGGCTTAATCTGAGTCCATCCAAGTCTGCACCTGTGAGATGCAGTCCACTCCTGAGTTTGCAGTTAAGACCGTAATTTCAGAACAGCATTCTAGAAAAGAAGGAAACACTCCTCTGTCATCTTTTACCAGTTTTCGAGGCGATCTAGGCAGATGTTGGGAGGGCCTCCAATGCACGCAATCTGTTGCCGCCTCTTCCAGTCAGCCAGCTCTTCGTCTGTGAGAGTTTTCTGCACATACTCCATCGCAGACAACAGCCCCGCCAACTCACTCACGATGTTCTGGTTGGAAACCAAAACAAAGTCAGGAAACATTTCCTCAGACCGTCTCTAACCACACTCTTTAGTCAATTCCAGAGAAGGAACTCATTAGAAACCAGGCAAGTTCTGCCAGGAAGTGCCAGGACCGCCCAGGTCGGGGGGGGGGGGGGGGGATGGTGCAGACAGGGAAGGTGGTCTGAGCTCTTACCCGTCGCATCTGGTCCAGCGCTGTGAGCATCTGCTCCAGCTGCTGCATCTTCTGCCTGGTCACTGACTGGTTGTTTCCATTCAGATCCTGCATGTCTGTGGATGAAGGAAAACCCCCTTGATTCAATGGAATACTTGTGTCCTTAACCCTCCGAGAAGCACCAGAGCCCCTCTGTGCACCACCTCCATCCCCACCACCAAGTCTGAGCAGGCACCCGATACATGAGTCCCAGGACTCAAGTAACAGACGCACTTTCTCCAGCAGATTGTAATGTCTCTAACTGTCACTTGCCTCCTTGACTCTTGAGGGTTTTGTAGTTGAAATCAAAGTCATCCTGGAGATTCTCAACCACTTTCATTTTCTGTTCTAGATCCTGTTTAAAACCAACACACAAAACACACCAAAACAAAACAAAAAGGCAGAAGTGAACAAGAGTTTCCTGGGAAGAGGGAAAGGAAAGTTTCTGAGAATTAAAATGAAGACAAAACCTCAAACAAGACACACGCAGGACCCACAGGCAATGTCCCCCAGGAAAGGCTTCCTGCCCACGACTTGCTTCACCTGTACTCGCTTCCGAACATCTTGTAGGTGCTGCTCTAGCATCTGCTGCTTCTCTGTCACCACGGCGGCTGTAGGGTGGTTGGCCTGGCCCCCTTGCTGTCAGAAAAGGATATCAACACACACGTGAACACAGGAACTACGGGGAGCTGTCCAGTGCCATTGCACCCACCACCCTTCCTGTTTGACTGAGGTGCTGCTGCCACTGGGAGGGGAAGGGATACTGGCCGCAAGCTGGGCGTCATCAGCATGGAGCAAGGACACTACCCCGAAGTTTGGCCCGTGTCCCTGCCTTGACCTTAGGCCAACTCTAAAGCCACTCTCTGCTGGACTACGGAACCACACATTGAGCTAAGACATGGTCCCTACCTCCAAAAACCTCATTCTAAGTTAAGTATGTTAAAAAAAAAAATTCAGAACCGGGGTGCCTGGGTGGTTCAGTTGGTTAAGTGTCTGCCTTCAGCTCAGGTCATGAGCCCAGGGTCCTGGGATTGAGTCCCCTGTTTGGCTCCCTGCTCAGTGGGAAACCGACTTCTCCCTCTCCTGCTGCCCCTCGCCTTGGCTCGTGCTCTCACGTGCTGTCTCATGTTCCCACTGCTCTCTCTCGAATGAAAAAAAAAAAATAACTTAAAAAAAAATCAGAACAATTATGACAGCAGATCTTGGATGCCCACTTAGTGTAGGTGGTATCCGACACATTTTGGTGGCATAATGAAAAACCACCATCCAGGGGCGCCTGGGTGGCTCAGTGGGTTAAAGCCTCTGCCTTTGGCTCGGGTCATGATCCCAGGGTCCAGGGATGGAGCCCTGCATTGGGCTCTCTGCTCAGCGGGGAGCCTGCTTTCCCCTCTCTCTCTGCCTGCCTCTCTGCCTACTTGGGATCTCTGTCTGACTTGTGATCTCTGTCTGTGAAAGGGATAAATAAAATCTTAAAAACAAAACAAACAAACAAAAAACCCCAAAACAAACAAAAAACCACCATCCCAGAGGAGAAATGCGTTATTAAGAGAGAATACCTCACGGGACGTACCCTGAAAAGGTCAAATAGCACATGAAACGTGGACATGGTACATTTCGTCAAAGTAGTGGGATATCTGGGGCACGTGGCTGCCTTAGGTGGAGGAGCTTGTGACTCTCCACCTCAGGGTCATGGTTTCCCGCCCCATGCTGGGTACAGAGATTACTTAAAATGAGTAAATCAATAAAAACTTGCTAAAAAAATGAGTAAGATACCTGACCCCCCAAAAAGACCACATAAGGGTGCCTGGGTGGTTCAGTCTGTTAAGCAACCATCTCCTGATTTCAGCTCAGGTCATGATCTTGGGGTCCTGGGATCGAGCCCCACGTTAGGGTCTGTGCTCAATGGGGAATGTGCTAGAGATTCTTTCCCTCTCTCTCTGTCCCTCCCCCTGCTTAAGTGCTTACTCTCTCTTGCCCTCAAATAAATCTTTTTTATTTTTTCAAGATTTTATTTATTTACTCGAGGGCAAGAGAGAGAACACAAGCAGAGAGAAGGGGCAGAAAGAGAAGGAGAAGCAGACTTCCTGCTGAACAAGGAGCCTGACATGGGGCTCGATCCCAGGACCCTGGGATCATGACCAGGGCCAAAAGCAACACTTAACCAAATGAGCTGCCCAAATGTCCCTAAATAAATCTTCAAAGAAAAAAAAAAGCTGCAGTGTTCAAGACAGTACATATTGGTACGGGACTGAGGAAAGACATCCTAGTCCCAGTTTTCCAAATTAGAACATCTCCGTCTCAAAGACAGATTTCACACTGAGTCACCAAATCCTCCTGGCTCTGGGCTCCATAATCTCACATACAGATCTCTAGTTCCACTGGCTCAGCTCAAGCTCCAACTACTGATCTCTTTGCCTCTACTCTCTCATCTCCAATCTGTCCTCTATACTGCTACCAGGCGTCTCCAAAGTAGACCCAAACTTGCCAGTCCTACAGGGACCCACTCTCTCCCTTTCCAACAGTCCCCATCCAAGCCCACAGAACACCAACTTCCATGAGTTCAGGGAAGGCAACCACCACCCCTATTTATTCTCTTCACAGTGAGAGTGACTCATCTGATTGGTGAGATTAGGAGAAAGACTGCACACACAGATCTTCGAAGAACCCAGCACTTTAGCTGGTGCCTTTCTCTTCCACCTCTGCCTTCCTGGGGCACACACGAGGCAGGAGCAGGGGCCTGGTTTCTAGAAGCCATTCTAGGGGCCTCTCACTCTGTGTTCAGTGGGTCCATAAGGGTATCTGGGGACATACTGTCCTGCAAACCACCCCCAGATCAAACACAGGGGCAGGCATCAGAAATCCCCAATGGTTACCTGCCCAAACCACATTTTCCAGTCTTGTTTTATCAACAATACAGCTGACAGTTTACTGTTTTGGACTGCCCTGTCTATTTCTAAATTGGTACTGCACTTAAAGGGAAACAGATATGGTTCATTGCCACGCACAGAAGCCCACCTCCAGGACCAGTGTAAAACCTACCGGCTCCCTCTGCTTCCAGGTATAGACATACATCTCCACCGAGCACACACCAATGCAATCTGATGACAAGGGAAGCCGACCCTGCCTGTGTTTCAGTCACCCCAAACTACCCACTCTTCCCCACACACAGCATGCTCCCCACACACCATCGGCTCAGGCTGGCATGCGCTTCTGCCCAAGGACACCTGAACTTCACCTTCAAACTCACTGCAACTGTCTGCTCTCCTTTAAAACCTTATTCAACTTCTGTAGGCAAAATTACTCACATCTTCCTCTACGTTTCTCTCGCTTTGAGTGTTTGTATACCTATCATCCCAACTAGACTGAGAGCCCTGCCTGGAAGGGCTCACAACCACTCGTCTTCCTAGCTTCTGGTGCTCTACCCATAAAAGACACTTAAGAACATGCCAGATGATGTAAAAAGAGAAAATTATAAAAGGCCTGCATTAAGACATCAAGTATCCAATTTGTAGTTCTAGGTCAACTGTGGCAAACTTTCCCTTATAAAGGCTGTGGTACATATTTTTGGCTTTCTGGGTCATCCAGTCTCTGCTGTAAAGACTCAGCTCTGTCCCCGCAGCATGAAAGCAACCAGAGACGTGTATATAAACGGGTGTGGCTGTGTTCCCCAAAATTTCATTTATTTAAAAACAAGCATGGCAGGTTGGACGAAGGCCACAGGCACTGTTTGCCAACCCCGGATCTGTAAGATTGGGAACATCCGCAGGGAACCCACTGTTCCCTTGCCTTTTGTGATCATTTTGGGAGCCTCTACCCAAATTGGCTTAAATCGAGTATTTTTATCTTACCGGACAGGATGAACACATAAAGGTTCTCCACAACAGAGAACTCCTGTGATGCAAGGAGGAGTGCCTCTTTGCAAGCTGGACTGTCTCTGGTGTCTCAAACAGTGACTGTTATCAGTTCCCCTTCATGTGTATCTGAGCACATCAGTGCTCTGCTCTGGGTTCCTCAGTGGGTTCTCATTTCTTACAGTAGTGGTGACCGCGACGATGATGACCATGATTGTGACAGCAATAGTGGAGATCAGTTCATGTTTACTTTGCACGTATGTGTCAGGCTCTAAGCACTTACAGGCACGAGTCAATGTAATTCTATGAAGTGCGGTATGATGACCATTCCTGTGGAGGCACATTCCCACAGCCTGAGGTTATCCAGCAAGGGGCAGAGCTACGAGGCTCAAACACAGGCAGCCTGGCCCTTGAACCCTGGTGATAAACTGCTCTTCCAAAGCCCAGCTGCTGGGCATGACTGACTAAAGAGATTCACAATATGGCCGTTGACCTTTCCTTATCCATCCAGATGCGGAATTTTCCACAGCTCCTCCCAACAATACATGCGTTCATGCTTCCCTGTCTGAACACGATCTTCTCTCTGCCTGGAGTGCTCTCTCCTCATCAGCCTGGTGTACTTGCCATCAGCCTTAAGTCTTGGCTCAAACACATCTCTCTCTCTCTCTCTCTCTGTGATACCTTCCCCAACTCCCTCAGTTAGACTTAGATGTCCTTTTTATTCTGTTCCTGCTACATTTTTGTCTTGTAAGAGAAAAAACTGTACACTTCTGTTCACAGCAGCATTATTCACAATAGCCAAAAGGCAGAAGCCATCCAAGTGTCCCTCAACAGATGAATGTGTAAACAAAATGTGGTCTCTATACAGCGGAACATCATTTAGCTTCTGAAAGACAGCAAATCCTGAGACGTGTTACAAGGATGAACAGTAAGTCATTATGGTAAGGAAAGTGACCCAGGCACAAAAATACAGGGTAGGAGTCCACTTCTATGAGGTCCCAAATTCACAGAGACACAAAGGAAAGGGGTGGTTGCCAGGGGCTGCGGTGAGATGGGAACGAAGAACTGTTGTTGTTTCATGGGTCTAGATTTTAGTTTTGTAAGATGAAAAGAGTTCTGGAGATGGCTGCACAACGATGTAACTGAACTCCAACACTATGAAGTGTACACTTGAAAATATATCAAATGAGGGCTTGGGTGGTTCGGTCGGTTTAGCGTCAGCCTTTGGGTCAGGTCATGATCCCAAGGTCCTCGGATCGAGCCCTGCATCAGGCTCCCTGCTCAGCAGGGAGTCTGTTTCTTCTCTCCCTCTGCCACTCCCTCCCCCGACTCATTCTCTCTCTCAAATAAATAAATAAAATCTTTAAAAAAAAAAAAGATTCAGATTGTAAGTTTCATGTTGTGTGTATTTTAGCACAATTTTTTTTTTAAAGAAGTGGGGCCAGGGGTGCTTGTCTGACTTTGGCCCAGGACAGGAACCCAGGGTCCTGGGATCAAGCCCCGCATCCAGCTCCCTGCTCAGTGGGAAGCCTGCTTCTCCCTCTTCAGCTCCCCCTCCTTTTGTTCCCACTCTCACTATCTCTCTCTCTGTCAAATAAATAAATAAAATCTTTAAAACTAAATAAATAGTAAAAAGTGGGGTCAGGGAAGAAAAAAAAGTCTCTGATTATAATAAAGAAAATAAAACCCCCTCAGAGAAAGTTAAAAAAAACCTCCTATAACCAACTACTGTGATGAGTCAATATATAAACTTCCAGTCATTTTATCATATTTACCAATAATACATGCATATTATATAGAATGGTTTTTACTATTATGAATCAGATCTTTTCTTTCCTGACATTTTCTAACAGGTCACTGTAGCTATTATATAAGATTCTTAAAATACTTACCTTGAATGCAGTCATCTTTCTAAACTCTTGTTAATGCCAATGGCTTTTTTTTTTTTTTAATTATTTCTCTTGGATCTTATAGGAAGACCTATCTATCTATAAACAATGGCAGTTTTGTTTCCAGCTTTCCAACATTTTTACATAATGTAATATTAAATGAAAAAGGCAAGATACAGAGAAGTAAACTCATTTAAATATACTGTGCGTGTGTTTATTTTCTGTAGTTTGTATGAGCCTGAAGAAAGGTACTGAAGGATATACACCAGACTATTCACATTGGTCTCCTGGGAAGAGATAATAAAGAGAGGGAGGGACATTTCAGATTTTTTAAAACTTTCTTCCTTAGGGTGCCTGGGTGGCTCAGCTGGTTGAGTGACTACCTTCCCCTCAGGTCCTTGAGCCCTGGGATCCAGTCCCGTGTCAAGTTCCTGGCTCCACGGGAAGTCTGCTTCTCCCTCTGAGCTCCCCTCGCACTCTCTCTCTCAAATAAATAAATAAAATCTTTAAAAAAACAAGTTTCTTCTTTATACTATTGTGTCAGATTTTAATTTTTTTAAAAAAGACAGTGCATTATGCACTCAAGAAAAAAAACAACTTGGGGCGCCTGGGTGGCTCAGTGGGTTAAGCTGCTGCCTTCGGCTCAGGTCATGATCTCAGGGCCCTGGGATCGAGTCCCACATCGGGCTCTCTGCTCAGCAGGGAGCCTGCTTCCTCCTTCTCTCTGCCTGCCTCTCTGCCTACTTCTGATCTCGCTCTGTCAAATAAATAAATAAAATCTTTAAAAAAAGAAAAAAAAAACAACTTTTCATTGTTTGTAAGAAAAACCCTAAGTGGGGCCCCTGGGTGGCTCAGGTGGTTAAGCCTCGGCCTTCAACCCATGTCATGATCCCAGGATCCTGGGATCAAGCCCCACATCCGGCTCTCTGCTCAGTGGGGAGCCTGTTTCCCCCTCGCTCTCTGCCTGTCTCTCTGCCTACTTGTGATCTCTGCCTGTCAAATAAATAAATAAAATCTTTAATTAAAAAAAAAAAAGAAAGAAGAAAAGAAAAACCCCACGCATCCACTTTTCCCACGGAGGTCGTTGCACACTGTTATGACTGTGTGAGAGGGAGCCCATCTCTGCACCCAAGAAGGGAAGCGCATCTTCAGTGGTGCTTTGTTTCTTCCCCCGTCTCACCTGGGCTGCAGTGGCTGCAGTCTGGAGCAGGCGGGACTCTTCCCACAGGCACCGGGCCACGATTCGGGCAATTTCCATTGGCTTCTCCAGATATCTGCTCTATAAGTGGGGAGAGAAAGAATGAAAAGTAGCAGTAGACCAAGGAGTTGTGGACCCAGAATATTACACCTACTACATGAAACAATAAAATGAGGCCCTCAGAGCCTGGCTGCCACCAGTGGGAGATGAAGGGGAGAACAGAAGAAGGACCGTCACAGTGAGCTGTCCTTCTGTGGCCGAGGGCATACTGAGTCTTTGGACAATATGTTATCTTGGTGTCCTATGGAGGTAACAGACCTGGTCCAAGAGTTCTGATTACAGACTTTAAAATATTTAACATTTAAAGATAAATCATCTGGGGTGTCTGGGTGGCTCAGTCAGTTGGGCGTCTGACTCTTGATTCCGGCTCAGGTCATGATCTCAGGGTCATGATATCAGTCCCGAGTGGGGCTCACCCTGGGTGTGGAGCCTGCTTAAGATTCTTTCTCCCTCCTTCTGCCCCTTCCACCCCTTCCTCTCTTCTAAAAAAAAAAAAAAAAGTCATTTTCCTATGAAACCACTAGCTCTGATCATGTTATTAAGATGTACTAATGTAAGATGATTGCTGTAACAATTATGTCTCCAGCGGACAAAAGAAGTGTATTTCAGATAATGATGCCCCAGGTTGGGTATACAGAGGTTTGAGGAAGAGCTAGTAATTTCTCCTTTGATTTAAAGTACAAGATAGGATCTCATTACCTAGGCAAATGAGGAAAGAAATACTTCCTGGACAGAAAGCTAACAGCCTACTCTGCAGGGTCAGTTTCGCAGCCCACCTGAAGGAACTGCTTGATTCTCCGCAGATTGTGCTGATAGAGAACATTTGACTCCTGCAGGAAACGGCTGTATTGCTGGTCAATCTCACCCAGGAGATTATGAAACACCAAAGTCGCATGCGATTCCTTGCTGGCCGCATATGCCCTAGGAAAAGGAAGAAGGACACAACGGTTCTGAAACCGACACACACCCGCACAACACACACACACACACACACACACACACACACACCCCATAAGTGTGCATGCGTGCATGCGGACAAATCACCATCAAGGTGGAAAAAAAACAAACTTGGGAAAGGTGGGGAAAAAAAACCAAACTTGATACTTTAACCCACTCCTCACTTTAGATTCACCTTGCTCAGCTACAAGAAATATCATGAATTCAAAGATTATTTAAAATTATTCCAGACACTATTAGCCATTGCCATAGTCTATACTTATGAAATACTCAAGTGGGGGCGCCTGGGTGGCTTAGTTGGCTGAACAGCTGCCTTCGGCTCAGGTCATGATCACAGAGTCCTGGAATCGAGTCATGCATCAGGCTCCCTGCTCAGTGGGGAGCCTGCTTCTCTCTCTCCCTCTGCCTGCTGCTCTGCCTACTTGTGCTCTCTCTCTGACAAATAAATAGATTTTTTAAAAATCTTAAAAAAAATACTCAAGTGAAGTGGACAGATATGTTGTTTTGCTTTTTAAAATTCTCTCTCCATCAGCTCTGCAGTCACATTATTAGTAACAAATAAGCAAACCCAGATCAGGATGGCCCATCTCCATCATCTCTGACTCACCTTCCTGGACCCTCTTCAAATTCTAGAAAAACTAGGTCATAGTCCTGAATTAAATGAAAATCAATAGGTAGATCTGAACACATTAACATGAAGGAAAAAACAGTGTTTTCATGGCTCAGTCGGTTACGCATTCAACTCTTGGTCGGCTGGGGTCATGATCCCAGCGTCATGGAGCCTGCTTAAGATTCTCTCTGTCAGGACGCCTGGGTGGCTCAGCTGGTTAAGCCGATGCCAATGCCTTTGGCTCGGGTCATGATCCCGGGGTCCTGGGATCGAGTCCCGCATAGGGCTCCTTGTTTGGCAGGGAGCCTGCTTTTCTCTCCGCCTCTGCCTGTTTGTGGGCTCTCTCTCTGTGACAAATAAATAAATAAAATCTTAAAAAAAAAAAAAAAAAGATTCTCTCTGTCCCTCTCCCTCTGCCCTTTCCTCTACTCTCTCTAAAAAAGAAGGGGAAAAAAAAATGAAGGAAACAGTCCTTGGAATTCTGGGCCATCATCTCTATGAATGAGTCTGTTTCTCTTAACTCTGTGTCGCCTTCTTTTAATTAAAGGGGAGTAAGAATTACATACCCAAATTTCTACCCATGGGAGAACTGTCCTTGAGATAAAATATATTTGTAGCACATCCCTGGAGTGTCAGAACACACAGAGGCTCTCGCCAAGGAGACAAGATCCAAATCAGCCTTCAAAACATCTACCACCAAGCAGGCTGCTGTCCCAGGTGCCAAGAGACGGCTGCCTGCACACACTTCTAACATAGAACACATTTTGCAAGACGGAGAGTCCGTCTTTATTCTCCTGATCGCTTTCACCCCATCACCTACACCCTTAAGTTTTTTGATGAAATAGCACAGAGTTAAGCTAGAACAGGTTAGGTCTCTTGACTCAAACCCAAACCCAAACCCGACACTCTGGGGAGTTTCTCAGGAAGGACTTACCAATCCTGACTCTCGATCCAAGCAGCCAGAAACTGCCGTAGCTCCATTGGGAAGCTGTCGCTATACAGCTGATGAAGCTGCTCCAGGTACCGTGTATCGAGCTGCTGTAGCTGATTCCATTGGGCCATCCTGTGGCAATCAGGGATCCCAACTGTAAACCAAAGCGTCCACAGGGTCACTGCAAGCCTTAGGAGGAGCAAACCACCTAGGAACACCCCATCTACCCAACACAGGCATAGGGTCCGTGATTAGGGATAAAAGATGCTTTGCACAGGATCCTCTGTTATTTCTCCCAGTTTATAGTAATAGAGACACCTCCCCAGTCTCTGCCTCTGGAAGCACATCACAGCTTCTCCTGCACTGGGATGCCACTGTGGGTGTGGCATCAGCCAAGTTCCAGAATCTGTTATCTAGCAGATAGTATGTGAAGTTGAAAAACAACTTTCAGATTTCCACTCCCTCGTCTATAAACAGAGATCATCATTCTCACCTCTCATGGCTGTTGAGATATTTCTGAAGAAGTTAGTAAAGTATGTTGCATAAAGTCAGACCAAAATGTGGGGGGATGTGACTGTTTAGGGAAAACAAAGCTAATTCCAAGAATACAGGCTTAAAAGTATAAGCAAGGACCTGCCTGAGATTCTCCAAGTCAATGAAAAGTAATTTTGTTTTGAAAAAAGTTCTCAGTTAACATAGGCAGCAATCTCTTCGATCTTAGCGGCAGCAACTTCTTCTTAGGAATATCGCCAAAGGCAGGGGAAGCAAGGGCAAAAATGAACTACTGGGACTTCATCAAGATCAAAAGCTTTTGCACAGCAAAGGAAACAGTTAACAAAACCAAAAGACAACTGACAGAATGGGAGAGGATATTTGCAAACTACATTATCAGATAAAGGGCTAGTATCCAAAATCTATAAAGAGCTTAGCAAACAACACCCAAAGAACAAATAATCCAATCAAGAAATGGGCAGAGGACATGAACAGACATTTCTGCAAAGACGACATCCAGATGGCCAACAGACACATGAAAAAGTGCTCCACATCACTCGGCATCAGGGAAATAAAAATCAAAACCACAATGAGATACCACTTCACACCAGTCAGAATGGCTAAAATTAACAAGTCAGGAAATGACAGATGCTGGCGAGGATGCGGAGAAAGGGAAACCCTCCTACACTGCTGATGGGAATGCAAGCTGGTGCAGCCACTCTGGAAAGCAGTATGGAGAGGTTCCTCAAAAAGCTGAAAATAGAGCTACCCTGCGACCCAGCAACTGCACTACTGGGTATTTACCCTAAAGATACAAATGTAGTGATCCGAAGGGGCATGTGCACCCTAATGTTTATAGCAGTGATGTCCACAATAGCCAAACTATGGAAAGAACCTAGATGTCCATCAACAGATGAATGGATAAAGAAGATGCGGTGTGCGTGTACACACACACACACACACACACACACACACACACACACACACACAAATGGAATACTATGCAGCCATCAAAAATTGAAATCTTGCCATCTGCAACAACGTGGATGGAACTAGAGGGTATTATGCTTAGCAAAATAAGTTAGTCAGAGAAAGACAACGATCATATGATCTCCCTGATATGAGGAAGTGGAGATGCAACATGGGGGGTTTGGGGAGTGGGAAAAGAATAAATGAAACAAAATGGGATTGGGAGGGAGACAAACCATTAACAGGCTTTTTTTTTTTTTAAGATTTTATTTATTTATTTGTCAGAGAGAGCGAGAGTGAGCACAGGCAGACAGAGTGGCAGGCAGAGTCAGAGGGAGAAGCAGGCTCCCTGCGGAGCAAGGAGCCCGATGTGGGACTGAGCCACCCAGGCGTCCCTATTAACAGGCTCTTAATGTCACAAAACAAACTAAGGGTTGTGGGGGGTGGGGAGGAGGGTAGGGAGAGGATGGTGGGGTTATGGACATTGGGGAGGGTATGTGCTATGGTGAGTGCTGTGAAGCGTGTAAACCTGGCGATTCAAAGACCTGTACCCCTGGGGCTAAAAATACATTATATGTTTATTAAAAAATTTAAAAATTGTATTTAAAAAAAAAAAGCTCTCAGTTGAGGGACGCCTAGGTGGCTCAGTCGGTTAAGCATCTGCCTTCAGCTCTGGTTGTGATCCCAGGGTCCTTGGATGGAGACCCGCATCAGGCTCCCTGCTCAGTGGGGAACCTGCTTCTCCCTCTGCCCCTACCCCTGCTCAGGAGGACCCTCTCTCTCAAATAAATAAATAAATAAATAAATAACTTTTTAAAAGAAGAAAAAGTTCAATAAAGCCAAGAAATGAGAGTATCAGAATGAAGTAATTGACCCATCAGGCCAATATGTTTCCATAAATAAACTGAACCTTCTGACGACACCAGAGGTGGTGCTTGGCACTGATTTAATTTTTTTTAAACAATGTTTTCCTTCCTCTTAGGCATCTCCCAAACATTTTCAGCTATCACACCTTTGCTGTTGCCCCTGTCCTCACTACCCCCAAGACCAACCTGCTGCAGGACAGATGCTGCTTGGGCCATGGTACATGTATACTAAGCACTGGCTGGAACAAAAGCAGTAGCTGAGGCATTATAACCACGGTGGGTATCACCCTCGATAAGAAATGAAAGGCCAAGATGTCGGGGTGGCTCAGTGGGTTGGGCGTCTGCCTTCAGCTTGGGTCATGATCCCAGGGTCCCGGGATCGAAGCCCCACATCAGGTTCTCTGCTTAGAGGGGAGCCTGCTTCCCCCCACCCCGTCTGACTCTCTGCCTGCTTGTAATCTCTCTCAAATAAATAAATAGAATCTTTTAAAAAAAATAAAGTACACTCTCTACCTGCAATGTGGAGACTGAATTCACTACCCCAAGATCAAGAGTCGTGCTCGCTTCGGCAGCACATATACCAAGATCAAGAGTCACATGTTCCACCAACTGAGCCAGCCAGGTGCCCCTGGACACCTACTTTTTATAATAAAGTCCAATGTTATAAGTTAATTTAAAAAACAGACTAATTACTTAATTCCTTAACTTGGATACAAATGTATAGCCATCACAATCTACTCCCTAAAGTTCCATGTTAGAACCATAAAGCGACACCCCACTATACCTGCTCAACTGGACATGAACGTTGGGTCACACACAAATATACACATTTTCAGCAAACCATTAAAAAAGTACAAGTTGTTGAAAACTGTCTAGTTCATTTCTAGGTCCATAACTCAGCAGTGTTTTTTGCTGTTGTAGTTTTGGCTTGGGGGTTGGGGAGGACAACACAAAGGGGATAGTAAGTAGTACAGTAATTTTGTCATTTATTAAACCACAAACCAGTTACTAGTTTTGTTTTGTTTTGTTTCCATAAAAGTAAAGCACCAGGGGCACCTGGGTGGCTCAGTGGTTTAAGACTCTGCCTTCGGCTCAGGTCATGATCCCAGGATCCTAGGATGGAGCCCCAGGTAAGGCTCTCTGCTCAGCAGGGAGCCTGCTTCCCCCTCTCTCTCTGCCTGCCTCTCTGCGTACTTGTGATCTCTCTTTGTCAAATAAATAAAATCTTAAAAAAAAAAAAGTTAAAAAAAGAGTAAGGCACCAAAAATGACCGGCATTATGCTTCACTTCTTAATCTAATCACTGTAGGTAACACTGTAATAGCTATACTTTAAAAAAAAAAAAAAATCACTGCAAGTTAAAGCCAAAAGCAGACAGCATTCTCAAGGAGAAGATAAGCAAAGAGCCTTATAGTGATGATTTTCTTAAAGGCAGCTTAGCTACAAACCATATTTAACCAACAACAGCCATGAGGCAATCAGCCCAATGTTCTTCATAAGAACTGTATATCCTTAGGAGATCACCAGCCAAACTGTCTAGGAAAACCACTGCCAACTAGCCTGTGGCCACTGTTTTACCGGAAAAAGTTTTACAAGAGCCTACCTTATTTCACAATCTCAATTCTGTTTTTTAAAATTACAAGTTAATCTAAAGAACTCCATTTAAGTTCTCACTGAAGTATTTATCTACGAAATAATGCAAAGCCTGTGATTTAATAACCATTTTCACAGACCCGCAGGACACAGAAAGTGATCTGTACAATCTGAATGCCAATTGCCATTCTGGGTGCAGAGAGAAATGAGTTCATTCCACAGAGAGACTGGCTTAGGGCATGACGCCGGGCTTAATTCTCTCCAGAGGTGAGTGCTAAGTTTACATTAGCAGACAGCAGATGGGAGCATATAAAGGGAATATTAAATCTGATTCTGTTTTCTACAACTTCAGAGAAAAGAAAAATAAAAATGAAACAGCAAGTCACCAAAGACTTTCCGGACTTTTCAAAACAGGAATTTCTCAACCCCTTGGGGATAACTTAGCAACAAGTCATAACTCAAACAGCTATTGTCTGATGAGGAACTGATTACTGTAAGGACCAGTAAAGTTTGTCCAAAGGTGCAGTTTTCATTTATGTATTACATTCTAAGGAAACAAAGAGACGTGTCAAGAAACACAAATCAGGACCCCTTACAAAAGGGATTCATTACATCATTTTGTAAAACTTCGTTTTAAATTAAGATTTGTAAATCACATCCACGCACTAATGGATTTGTGGTAGAGTGAGGGACCAAAGTGAGGAGGAGAGAGACAAACCCCAGTGCATATAATCCAGAACAGAAAGTGATCTAAAGATAATTTCCGTTCCACCTTGTGACAAGATTCTTTTGGGTGTTAGCCATACTTTGTATTAGAAATACCTATATTATAAATAGAGCGAAGCCGTATCTTATCCATTGCCTCTACTAAGCCCCTTTTGCTTTAGGAAAGGCCCAGTGACTAAGGCAAACAAAGAAGTAACAGAAGTACCCTTGCACTAATTTCTATAGACATTACTTTCCATAAAAGTAAAGCACCAGGGGCACCTGGGTGGCTCAGTGGTTTTAAGAAGGTACATTTTAAAAGATTTTGTTTATTTATTTGACAGAGAAGAGAGAGAAAGCACACAAAAGGGGGAGAGGAAGAAGCAGGCTCCCCACTAAGCTGGGAGCCTGACTCAGGGCTTGATCCCAGGACCCTTGGATCATAACCTGAGCCAAAGGCACATGCTTAACCAACTGAGCTATTCAGGTGCCCTAAGATTTTTTTTTAAAGATTTATTTATTTGAGAGTGTGTGTGGCAGGGGGAGGACAGAGGGAGAGACTCATCAAGCAGACTCCCCACTGAGCTCAGAGCGTGAGGTGGACTGATCCCAGGACCCATGAGATTATGACCTCAGTGGAAAGCAAGAGTTAGGCCCTTAACCAATTGAACCACCCAGGCACCCCTTTAAGAAGATATTTTTAGGGGCACCTGGTCAGTTAAATGTCTACCTTCAGCTCAGGTCATGATCTTAGGGTCCTGGGATGGAGCCCCGAGTTGGGCTTCCTGCTCAGTGGGGAGTCTGCTTCTCCCTCTGCCCTCTGCCCCACCCCTCTGCTCACACATGCACTAATAAATAAAAATTTTTTAAAAAGCATTCATATATAGCAAACACTTTTCTATGAGAAGATATTTTTGTTCAAAGCCCTCGAAACAACTATCTCATTTCTATTAGTGTTTTCAATCTAATCCTACTAATCTCGAGGGCCACAAAATTATTTAGACATGCAAGCTCCAATTTGTTTATCCTCCCCATACCACTTCTAAAATAATCTGAGGTAGCTGCAAACTCCATAAAGTAAATTAGGGAGAAGAAAAATTATTAAACTAAAATGCAATTAATGCTAGATCAAGACACTCAACCTGCATGAAATTTTCCTTGTGGGACAAAAGGTGTAATGAACAGCAGGGAGCCCATATTTAAATACTGTATTTTTAACAATTTAACCATGGATAAATTTTTTTAAAAGATCCAGGACCTAGAGATCATGACCTAAGCTGAAGGCAGACATTTAACCAACTAAGCCACCCAGCACCCGGGCACCCATAACCATTGATAATTTAACCACTCATAATTACCTTAGACATTAAGACTCTGTGATTTCAAATCAGAAAAAGATAATTCAAAATAACTATGCCTGGGGGAGACTGAGCAGCTCAGATGTTAAGCCTATGACTCTTGCTTTTGGCTCAGGTCATGTTCTCAGGATTGTGAGATCAAGCCCCATGTGTGAAATCATACCCAGTGTGGAGCCTCCTTAAAATTCTCTCTCTTCCCCTCCCTCCTAAGCACACACACACTCTCTCTCTCTTTTTAAAGTAGGCTTGTATAGTAAACATATAATTTTATTTCTTACAAATCCAAATAGTACTTTTAGTTTAAGTCCAGGTGTTTGCCTTTGTAATAGGAAGTTTATATATAAATCTAATTTTGATTTCCTAAGAAGAGAAAATATTAACAGTTGAGTGCCCAATCCAACTATAGTTACTGTAATATTCAAATATATTTAATTACAAATAATGGGATTTGCTTTGAAGTCAGAAACCAACTTTTCATTGTAAAAATGGATATTGAGATATAAAAGAACATGAATTCTAGTTCCCTACTAATGTGGCAAAATTGAATATATGGACAGAGTATTAAACTACTGGGGAGTAGAGTTCAGGGAAGCAAGGGAAAGGAAAGGATGGTTTTTTCAAGATTTTATTTATTTTCCTGGAAAGAAAGAATGTGAGTGAGAGAGAGCAGGAGCAGGGGGGGGAGAGAGAGGAGCAGACTCCCCACTGAACAGGGAGCCTGATATGGGGCTCATTCCCAGGACTCTGAGATCATGACCTGAGCCAAAGGCAGACACTTTGACTGACTTTAACTGACTGAGCTGCCCTGGTACCCCGAGAAAGGGCAGTTTTCAATGGCACTCTGGAACATTCTCAAAAGTCTATTATCTCTCACTGCTCATATCTCACTTTAACTCTTGGTAGAGTTAAAGAATCTTGTGCCAAGCACCTTATTTTTTCCATTCTTTTAACATGGTGTAAGGTCTTACCACTAGCAGTACCTTCTAATAGTTCTCTAATCCATATCTAGAAACATAGAGAATAAAATTTACCAGATTCACAGTTAACTTTAAGAGATGAATTGTGCCAGGAATGTGAACAGCAGAAAGGATAAAAAGATCTAGGGCTCTGATCCATGAAGAATAATCAAGATCTTAAAAATAATGGGGCACCTAGGTGGCTCAGTCCGTTAAGTGTCCAACTCAATCTCAGTTCAGATCTTGATCTCAGGCTCATGAGTTCAAGCCCTACGTCGAGCTCCACAACAGACCGGGAGCCTACTTTAAAAAACAATAAAAAGGTCTTAAAAACAAAACTACAAGAACTACTCAGATCTACTGCTCCTCCAGCTATCCAAAAGGATTCTGTGAACTTTGAATTGACCAAGTCTCCAATTATGTCAAATCTAATAGCATTAATGACATTTTTAAAAAAATGATTGGGGCACCTGTGTGGCTCAGTTGGTTACGCATCCCACTCTTGATTTCAGTTCAGGTCACGATCTCATGACTGTGGGGCTAAGCCCTGAGCTGGGCTCCTCGCTCAGTGCCTCTGCCCCTCCTGCTTGTGCTTGCATGCTCGTGCTTGCATGCTCGTGCTCTTTCTCTCTCTCAAAATAAATAAATAAAATCTTTAAAAAACCCATGTATTCTCCATACTTGATTTGGTACAGGCACCATATCTGATCACAAATATTTCAGATTAAAGGAACAACAATATAAACATAATTGCTTCTAAACTGAAAGTAACACAAGTAACGTGCTTTTGTCAATTACTAAGTGTGCAGTTTATGGTTAAAGCTGTTTGAGAACAGGTCTGAGCTCTAGATAAAAACCACAGGAACAGATCAAATTGGTGCGTCACATGGCTTCCCCATTTTGTGACACTTCCACTCCCCCGACCAGACAAGCTCCACTGAAGCAGGGTGATGGGAGGCCAAGGACACGGGACAGACTATCCCACAGGATGGGCCTGGGTCCAAACCCTGCTGCCATTTATCAGTGATTTCTTTTATGGGTATTACTTGACTTCACTAAAATGGGGAAGTATCACTCTTTTGAAAGACTGCCGTAAAAGTTAAAAAAATAGTAATAATGGGGGCGCCTGGGTGGCTCAGTGGGTTAAGTCTCCGCCTTCTGCTCAGGTCATGATCCCAGAATCCTGGGATCGAGCCCCGCATCGGGCTCTCTCCTCAGCAGGGAGCCTGCTTCCCCCTCTCTCTCTGCGTGCCTCTCTGCCTATTTGTGATCTCTGTCAAAAAAATAAAATAAAATCTTAAAAAAAAATAGTAATAATGGATATACAGCATCTCTCATAGGTGGTGCAGGGTGCCTAGGGGAGCTGGATGGTTCCTCCCTCCCACAGCATTCCTTCCATTGGTACTTCTTAGCTACATCTATCTCCTCAATGCCCAGGGAAACAGATTAATTCATCAGATTAACCATGTTAAATGATGAAGTCAGCTTTCTCTGCCATGCAAAATGCATGCATTTCAATGAGTCTTTGTATTCTCTCCCGAGGGAGGGAGTTCGTAATGCTGTGATTTAGTGTACGTGTCTAAGGGGAAGAGAGAACAGCAGGAGGGCTGGGGGGGTGCTCTGATGACGTTTATCTCCCTCCATACACAGTTCACCTAAGGATAGCTCCAGGTGCTAGAAAGACTAAAGGTAAAAACACCAAATAAGGGGCGCCTGGGTGGCTCAGTGGGTTAAAGCCTCTGCCTTAAGCTCAGGTCATGATCTCAAGGTCTCAAGGATCGAGCTCTGCATCGGGCTCTCTGCTCAGTGGGGAGCCTACTTCCTCCTCTCTCTCTCTGCCTACTTGTGATCCATCTGTCAAATAAATAAGTAAAATCTCAAAAAAACCCACAAAAACCACTAAATGATAACCAAATGAAAGAAGACAGAAAGAATGAACCTTGGTTTAAGAGCAGGCCAAAGTAACTAATGATTATCACTAATGTTTATATAGCACTTCACTATGTTCTAGGCACTGTTTTAAGCACTTGATATATTTCAGTTACTTATTTCATCTTCACAACAACCCTATGAGATAAATACATTTTTAACCCTGTTTTACAGAGGAGGAAACTAAGTACAGAATGTTAAGTGATTCACCCAAGCTCATCAGATAGTAACATCATGGAGCTCGAATCCTAACCCAAACAGTCTTTTTTCAGAATTCCTGCTCTTACCCATTAGGCTAGAGAAGGAGTTTTCACTGATTTTTAAGTAACACATGAGTCAATCATGACATCAAGCCAATGTGATCATATGGGTTTTTGTTTTTTGTTTTTTAAAGATTTTATTTATTTGTCAGAGAGAGCGTGAGAGTGAGCACAGGCAGACACAATGGCAGGCAGAGACAGAGAGAGAAGCAGGCTCAAGCAGCCGGATGTGGGACTCGATCCCAGTACACTGAGATCATGACCTGAGCCGAAGGCAGCCGCTTAACCAACTGAGCCACCCAGGCGTCCCTGTTTTTTTTTTTTTTAAAGGACGCTCTCTGCCCAACATGGGGCTTGAATTCACGACCCCAAGATCAGGAGTCACACGCTCTACCAACTGAGTCAGGTATCCCCATCTTAGGTCATTTTCAACAGCCACATACAGTGTCTGAATTAAAGCTATCCATCCCGCTGTAACCAGGCTCACATCTACCATGAATCTCTAAATGTATCATAATTTATTTTTTTTTTAAGATTTATTTATTTATTTATTTATTTGAGAGAGACAGTGAGAGAGAGCATGAGAAGCGAGAAGGTCAGAGGGAGAAGCAGACTCCCCATGGAGCTGGGAGCCTGATGCGGGACTCGATACCGGGACTCCAGAACCGTGACCTGAGCCGAAGGCAGTTGCTTAACCAACTGAGCCACCCAGGCGCCCCAATGTATCATAATTTAAATGGCATGACTAAAAAACAAACATATTCAGGGAAGGGTAATCAGGTTGTGAAGAGTCTGAGAACTTGAACATTTTGCCCAGCAAGAAGGCTTGGGGAACAGGAAGTGTGGTTAGGAGAGGAGAAGATAATTACAGAGGAGTAGCTCTTCAAAGATGGGGAGATCTGTACATGCAAGGGCGAAAACACTCCAGAATCAATCTGCTTCCCCGCAAGACCGACCCCTGTTCTGCCCTCTGGAGCACTCCCTCTGCATCCACAGGTACCCATCCTGGCTGCATTCTTTTTTCTTTGAAGGGAGAGATGCCTGGGAAATCAAACCAGATTTATTAAATCAGAACTGCCGAGGGAGGGACCCATGTTTCGCTATTTAAAATCTCCCCAGACGATGCTAACTGCATGGCCAGACTGAGGACCCAGGAATGAGCGCAGAGATCAGGATCTGGGTGGTCAGGATGACGTGAGGGGCTTTCAGAAGCCGGAGGCTGCTCCTTACTCCTGATGTACTGAATAATCATCTCCAGGGATGGGGTCCGGGCAGATGTAACCAAGCCCCCATGTAAGCCATACTGAGAAACATGAATGCTGACCGGGGGTTACAAGGAAGTCTGAAAAGTCTGAAAAGTGTTCAGCAGGCTGGGGACAATCTGATTTACATTTAAGATCCCTCAGGCAGCAATAAGAGGTAAGATCTGGCAGTGACCGGAAGTTGTTGCAAGGTGGACATTTTCCAGAAATAAAGAGGGAGCTGTGATGGGGCGTGGTGACTGTGTGAAGGACAAACGGGACTCAGAAAAAGGGAGGACGAGGAACAACCTCCCAGGCTCCTGTTGTGTTTGGGGTTCAAATGGAGGTTCAGTGTTCACTGAGACACACTGGGAGACCCCAGGCTGGATGGCCTCCAGAAACTATTCGATCTGTAAACTGTGATCGGGCTCCATTCCCTCAAGACATTAAGGTTGCTGTGACCCAAGAAAAAATGCTGCAGCGGAAGGAGTACACGGATATTTAACAACAAGGATCTGGGGCTTGCACACCAACTACCAGTTAGCCTCTGTGCCTCAGTTTCCCCACCTGTGAAAAAGGGCAGAGAACAGGACTCACCTCATAGGGTCACTTAAGAACTGAATGAGTCAATGTACACAAAGGACTTAAGATGCCCAAGCAGGCAGGCAGGACGTGTCTCTAAGTGTCATTAGTGCAACCGAGGGCCGGTGAGCCCCGCCTTTCTTGCCTCAGCTGCTACTGGCCTGCTGGCCGAACGCCCAGCACTCACCCTGCTCTTCTTCCAGTTGCTCAAAAGCACCAAGGCCTCCCTCTCCGGGTCCTCCTTCTATCACCATTCCCTGCCCAGCGCTGAGCACCAGGATTCCATAACCCGGACCTGCAACCACTTGGCCGGATGCCAGCTCTGTGAGGTCAGGAAGAGCCTTGCTTAGTATGGCTCTGTAATGTGTTCTCCTCCTCACCCACCCCTGCCCCAAGCATCCAGCACGGTGCCCTGCTCACAAAAGGGAGTCCAAAAACATGTACTGAATGAATCAACTGCTGGGCTATTACCACTCTAATTCAATCAGCCAGACGAGGACACCACATCTGGTAAGAATTACTCGGAGGAGCAGACCAACTGACCAATCCTTTCAGTTCTGCTGTCGGAAAAATTCAAGAATGGTCCCTCAGGGATCTTTCAGTAAGAGTAAAATCCCAGACAACACTCCCCAAGCAGAAAAGCCCGTACACTAACTTCTCACTGTCCAATCCCACATCTCTACCCCTGGCCAAGGTTCTGTGACGCCTCCGCCAATTCTGCCACCTCCCTCCTCTCTCCAGCCTCAAGAGGACTCTCAGGTCTGTTTATCGTCTCCCCCTCATCCCCCGCCCCAAACCCCAGCCTTTGTTCCTTTCTTGCAGAGATGTTCTTGCCTGAAGCGTTTCTCCCCTTGGTGGCACTTATGTCCCTTCGCTGTCCCCATTGGAAAGGCACCTCTGGCACAGCCCCTGCTTTAACGATGAACCTCCACAGCACTTAGACATGAGTCATGGCAATTCTGATTCCTTCTCCATGTGAGGAGTTCTCCGCTGGCAGCCCTCATGTCTCCTTCTGAGTTAGAGCTTCTGACCGGATGTTAGAGGATGCCAAATGAACACTGCCTTTAGTTTCCTTTCCTCGCCTTTGCACACAGACATAAATACCAGCTCCCACTGCAGAAGTGTCTACTGATGGCCACAATACTGAAAAGCAGGACATGAATATGACTAACTGCATCCGGAAACAAGATCTGCTCTAGCCTGGATGACTGGTTATCTAGACTTTTTTCTGGAGAGAAGCAAAGCATTCTTCCAACGTACAAATGCTGAGGGCTTCACCCTGCAGGAATCAGAAGTAGGCTGCCAACTTTTTTTTTTTAAGATTTTTATTTACTTATTTGAGAGAGAGTGTGTGTGCACAGAGGGAGAGAGAGAAGCAGACTCCTTGCTGAGCAGGCTCGATCCCTGCACCCCAAGACCCTGACCTGAGCCAAAGGCAGATGCTTAACCGACTGAGTCACCCAGGTGCCCCAGGCTGCCAACTTTTTATAACAGAAGGAATATAGCCCTTGAGAAACTGTAGATTGGGCAAGCAAACATCATGTCAAAATTTCCAGGCTTGAGGGCAACTGAAGGGAGAAGGGCAAGCTGCTGGTAAAAGCCTGCAGATATTGTATCCTTGGACAAAACCCAAGTAAGAGTCAAAAAAGCACCCACTGATCTGGAATGCTAGTAAGTTATTAGTATTCTTCAAAGACAGGAAAAACTGAAATAAATCAGCAAAAGCGAACTTAAATTTCTAAATCTGCTATCACAGACCCATAATATAGCTCACCACTTACTGGAGACAAGCAAGTACCTTTTCCCAACCTTATTCAAGTCACTTCCCTAAAAGAGGTATCAAGGTAATCCTGGTCACTTAGCATGCAGCAACGCACAAGAGGGGCTGAGAACACACAGCCATGGATCCCGTGTCGGAACTCCTTCCTCCAAAGAAACTATGGTTTGGGGGCAGAACCTTAAATTCAAAGGGCATTGGCGGTGGCTATACATGGCCCCAATTTCTTTAATACTCTTCCAGTTGAGACAAGAGGTCTTTGTCTCCTCCCCTTGAATCTGGCTAAAGCCATGACTGCTCCAACCAATCCGGTTAAGACAAAAGGGTCGATACGCAACTTCAAGGCTTCCGCCTGATTCTCTTGGCAGGCTCATTCCCCAGCCAACACCCTGTGTGAAGCCCAAAGGCACGAGGGGCCACGAGGAGGCACTTGGTCTGCAGTCCCTGCTGAGATCAGCCTTTGGCTCACCCCAGCCCAGGCATCAAATATGTGAGTGAAGCAGCTCCAGAAGACAATTGCCCCAGATGTTCCCGTCTTCCCAAAGCTGTGCAACAAAGGCAGCCACCCCTGCTGTGCGGATCACACTTTCTGCCCCTAGCATCTCTGTGCATACCAAAATGGTTCTTGCCTTGTGCCCCTGAATCTAAGAGGTTTATTCCATTTGGTACTAGAACACCATTTTTACTAAATAGTGATAGAATATTGTCTTTACATAGAGTCTAACTTCCATGAGAAAAGAATTTGCAGTTTTAAAGGAAAAGGCTTTGCTGTTAAAACTATTTTATTTTTTTGAAGTTTTTTAAAAATTTATTTGAGAGAGAGAGAGAAGCAGAGGGAGAGGCAGCAGCAGGTTCCCTGCCGAGCAAGGAACCTGATTCGAGACTTGATCCCAGGACCCCGGGGACCATGACCTGAGCCGAAGGGAGACACTTAACTGACTGAGCACCCAGGCGCCCATTTTTTTTTAACTTTATTTAAGTAATCTCAACGTGCAACATGGGGCTCAAACTCACAACCCTGAGATCAAGAGTTGCACACTGTTCTGACTGAGCCAGCTAGGCGCCCCTACTGTTAAAATTGTTTTGTTTTGCTTTAAAGATTTTATTTATTTATTTGACAGGGAGAAAGCGAGCACAAGGAGGGGGGTGCGCAGAAGAGGGAGAAGCAACCTCCCGGCTGAACAGGGAGACCCCAGTCAAAGGCAGACGTCAAACCAACTGAGTCATCATGCACCCCTTAAAACTGTTTTCATAGTAAACCTCTTCTTTCCTCTGTGCACTCCCCTTCTAAGTGATCCATCTACTCCCACTCCTTCAAAATGACATCTACACCCTGACAATCCCCAAATTTACATCCCTAGCCTTAACCCCCCTCTCGTGAGCTCCAGAGTCACATCTAACTGCCTGTTCAACATCTCTACCTGGATGTCTAACAAGGAGCTCATATTTAATGTACCCCACACCAATCCCCTCATTAAAGACCTCTTCTGTCATTTTAGCAAATGACAACTCCATTTTTGCATAGGCTCAGGCTAAAAACCTTTAAAATAAGCCTTGACAGCGTGCCTCAGTGGCTCGGTTAAGCATCTGCCTTTAGCTCAGGTCATGGTCTCAGGGTCCTGGGATCAAGCCCCACATTGGGCTCCCCACTCAGTAGGGATTCTGCTTCTCCCTCTCCCTTTAACCTGCCTCCCTGGTTGCGGGCACGCTCCCTCTCTCCCTCTCAAATAAATAAAATCTTAAAAAGATAAATAAAATAAGCCCTGACTCCAATCTATCTTCTCCTTCTCTTCCCTCCAACATCCAATCCATTGACAAGTCCTGTTGGTTCTACCTTCAAAATGTATCTAGACTGTAAAAAAAAAAAAAAAAAAAAAAAAATGTATCTAGACTGTGAGCACCTCTCACCATCTCCGCTGCTGCTACAGTCTTAATCTGAGCCACTGCCACCTCTATTACCTGGCTGCCACCACTGTGCTGAATTCCTAACTGGTCTTGGTGTTCACTCTAGTCCCACCACAGTCTAATCTCCCCATTACAGATCCTTTCAAAAGAGAAATCCCAGGGCGCCTGGGTGGCTCAGTGGGTTAAGCCGCTGCCTTTGGCTCTGGTCGTGATCCCAGGGTCCTAGGATCGAGCCCCACATCGGGCTCTCTGCTCAGCAGGGAGCCTGCTTCCTCTTCTCTCTCTCTCTGCCTGCCTCCTCTTCTCTCTCTCTCTGCCTGCCTGCCTGCCTGCTTGTGGTCTCTGCCTGTCAAATAAATAAATAAAATCTCTGGGGGGAATAAAAAGGGAGAAATCCCACCATGCCATTCTTCTGTTCAAAACCCACGTAGGAAAAAGTTCAAGCTCCTACCTCAGCCCACCAGATGACCCAATTTGCCTCTGGAGATCTCTCTGATATCCTTTCCCACTGCTCCCCCCTTTGCTCATACTGGTCCCCCTTTTGCTTCTGGAACACGCCAAGCCTCCCCAGAAAGCTCTTCCCTAGACTATCACTTGGCTCGCTCTCTGACTTCACTCAGACTTCTGCACAAACACTTCACATCACTTCACATCACTCCATCGAAGAGCACATCTACCCCTGCTGAGTAGCTGAGTATTTCTTCATGGTACTCAACACCCTCTAATACACCATGTATTTCTTTTTTTTTTTTTAAGATTTTATTTATTTGACAGACAGAGATCACAAGCAGGCAGAGAGGCAGGCAGAGAGAGAGGAAGGGAAGCAGGCTCCCTGCCTAGAAGAGAGCCTGATGCGGGGCTCAATCCCAGGACCCTGGGATCACAACTCGAGCTGAAGGCAGAGGCTTTAACCCACTGAGCCACCCAGGTGCCCCTCTTTTTTAACTCCTTCCACCACCAGCAGCTAGAGATGTAAGCTCCATAAGAACAAAGACCTTTTTCTGTTCACTGCTATGTCCCCAGGGCCTAGAAGATGCTTAAATATTTGTTGACCAAATGAATGAAAATTAGTTAAATTGTTGTTTTGTTTTTTTAAGTCTGTGACAGGGGCACCTGGATGGCTCCACTGGTTGAGCACCCAACTCTTGGTTTGGGCTCAGGTCATGATTTAGGGTTGTGGGATCGAGCCCCACAAAGGCTCTGGGCTCAGCAAGGAGTCTGCTTGAGCTTCCCCGTCTCCCTCTCCCTCCATCCCCCTTCCCCCGCTTGCACTGTCTCTGTCTCTCAAATAGTTTTTTTTAATTAAAAAAATAAATTAAAAAATAATAAATAATTCTTAAAAATCTTAACATACTGCTAGCACAGAGAAGCCTGAAACACCTTAAGGAGGTCATTAACTTCAGGGAAGGGTATCCACTGATCTTCCTTGAGCATGAGCTAACAGGTGCAACTAATTCATGCAGATTTACTGTCAGTGACAAGCAAATATGTAACATTTTCCAACAGAAGAATTTGTATTAAAATGTTAAACCTCAAAAGAAAAATGATTTTAAATATAAAGCTAGGGCTCCTGGTGGACTCAGGTGGTGAAGCATGTGACTCAGGATTGTGAATTCCAGTCCCACGCTGGTCTTAAGAGATTACTTAAAGAAATAAACTAAAAAACGAACAAAGAAACAAAAAGCTTAAAAAATAGGGGTGCCTGGGTGGCTCAGTGGGTTAAGCCCCTGCCTTTGGCTCAGGTCATGATCTCAGAGTACTGGGATCAAGCCCTGCATTTGGTTCTGTGCTCAACAGGGAGCCTGCTTCCCCCCTCTCTCTCTGTCTGCCTCTCTGCCTACTTGTGATCTCTCTCTGTTAAATAAATAAATAAAATTGAAAAAAAAAAACTTAAAAAGTAAAATAAAAGGCTAAACTGTTACAGAGTTGTTTCTCCTTAAATTGCAATAAGGAGACTTTTGCACCTGTCATCATCTAAAAGAAAGTACTTCGTGACATGTGCCTGTTGGTAGTATTTGGAAATCTAAGAAATTATACCCTAAGTTAATACTGATGGGTAGACACTGAAATGAGACATCTCATAAAACATAAAACCCCTGGGATGAGTAAGTTTATTCTGAGATACTCCCAAAGTAAAAGGTAAGACCCAACCTAGAATCAACAGCAAACTTCTCTACACAGTAAATCAATTATCTGCTTTTCAATGCTTTACCCTCAAGACACTGGGATCTCAGTGGGTTAAAGCCTCTGCCTTCGGCTCGGGTTATGGCCCCAGCGTCCTGGGATCGAGTCCTGCATCGGGCTCTCTGTTCGGCGGGGAGCCTGCTTCTCCCTCTCTCTCTGCCTGCCTCTCTGCCTACTTGTGATCTCTGCCTGTCAAATAAATAAATAAAATCTTTAAAAAAAAAAAAAAGACACATGGACTCAAACTTATGAACAAAAAATATGTTTGTGATGGTTGTTGTTTAACAGCCCTTAAAAAATAGAAAATCCAACCTCCTCACTTTACAGACATGGAAACAGACCACGGACATGAGCATCGGGAATAACAATCAAAAGGGCAGCCTCTTGACTTGATTTATGGTTCTTTCCACCCCACTATGACTTAAGAGGCAAGGAGTACATTGAGCCGTAAACTTTGTAACTGGAAAAAAGTGGCTAGAGTGGAAAAGACATGTGACTGCAAAGAGAAAATCATCTATCCAGGCAGAAAAAGAGAGTCATAGTTGTTATTCTCCCAAAGAGAGAAGTACTTTCTTGTTGGGATTAAAAAATAATAATAATGTATCACATAACTGTGATCTTGCTAAATAAAAATGCACAGAAGCCAAATGCATCGTTTCTCAGAGGTTTTCTTTCTTTTATTTTCAGTGTTACTAAGATAAAATTGACATATGACATTGCATTATTTTTAGGTGTACAACATAGTGTTTTGATGTATGTAGTATTATGAAATAATCACCACAAGTTTAGCTAACATCCATCATCTCACATACCCACAAATTTTTTGTGTGATGAGAACTTTTAAGATCTACTCTCTTACAAACTTTCACATATATAACATCGTCTTATTAACTACGGTCCCCCTGGTGTATATTACATACCCACCCTACAGGTGTTCTGGCCCACCTGTGACATTCAGGTGGCCACATGTAGAGGTGTCCTTGGTTCACTCGACACCTGAGTGCCTCTTTACCAGATGCTTTGCCAAGCTGTGGGGACACCAAACTGCAGAATTCATGGTCCCTACCAGAGCAAGAGGGATGCACAATTTCAGGGGGCACCCCCGGAACGTAATTCCAAAACAACAAGGCAAATGGTGCTCCCGGGAGTGGTGCAGCCTGGTCCCCACAGTCCATGAAGATACACTTTTCAAAGAAAAGCAGGAGGTGCCTGGGTGGCTCAGCCGGTTAAGCGTCTGCCTTTGGCTCAGAACATGATCCCAAGGTCCTGGGACTGAGCCCCAGCTCAGGCTCCCTGTTCAGCAGAGAACCTGCTTCTCTCTCTCTCTCTGCCTGCTGCTCCCCTTGCTTGTGTGCTTTCTCTCTCAAATAAATAAAATCTTAAAAAAAGAAAAGAAAAGCAGACATGTAACAAGATAATTACGTATAAATGGAATGGTGTAACATTAGAAGACCAATCCTTTACAAGGACCGGTGGTCATGCTATGGAGGAAGGGGTAAGCAGTCCCAGCACAGGGAACAGCATGTGCAAACATGGAAGAGCTCCAGAGAACATGACACGGATCTCCTGGTTAACCATGACCCAAAAGCTTATTAAAGTGATAGTAAGGCAGGGGCAATGAGTATAAACCCACAAGGACAAAAAGTGGGAAATGAGATGACTGTGGACTAAAGACATCAACAGATGCTGGAATCCAGCAAGTGGAGACAGGGTCACTGACCTAGCACAGCGGAGAACTGAATAATAAGCGACTGTAGAAGGGATTTCCAGCCAGAGTTATGCTATATGACCCCCAAAAGCTCAAAGTTAGAGGAAGTAGGTATGGTTCAATGGCTGGGCAGGGATGAAAGGTTTGGCTGAAGAGAAGAGAACTGGCTGGACAATCTGTATAGTTGAGATTTTCCAAATAACTACCTCTCTCTGAACCCAGGAGACAAAGTACTCACTGTCTGGAAAAAACCAAGTACAGACCTGGGGATGCCAGACACAGCTTAGGGCAAGGGAGTCACTGAACTAAAACAACAGAGATTAGGTAAGAAGCTAACATCAGCTCCCAGAATCCTGGGAGCCAGGGCTTTCCCCAGTTACCCCACAGTGAAGCCCAACAAGCAAATAAAACCAACCTGAACTGAGAAGTAAGAACTACCACACTTTTCTTTTTTTTTTTTTAAAGTAAGCTCTAAGCCCAACATGGGCTTGGGCTTGAACTCACAACCCCAATATCAAGAGTCACATGCTCTACTGACTGAGCCAGCCAGATGCCCTTAAGAATTACTACACTTTTGGGGCGCCTGGGTGGCTCAGTGGGTTAAGCCGCTGCCTTCGGCTCAGGTCATGATCTCAGGGTCCTGGGATCGAGTCCCGCATCGGGCTCTCTGCTCAGCAGGGAGCCTGCTTCCCTCTCTCTCTCTCTGCCTGCCTCTCCATCTACTTGTGATTTCTCTCTGTCAAATAAATAAATAAAATCTTTAAAAAAAAAAAAAAAGAATTACTACACTTTTGAACTCCAACATAAGAGAGAAAGATAGGGATGAAAACAAGAGGAACCCAGGAATCAGAGAATGCCAGGAGCATATAAAAATTTCATAGAACTAGGGGTGCCTGGGTGGCTCAGTGGGTTAAGAGACGGACTTTGATCAAGTCTTGATCTCAGAGTCATGAGTTCAAGCCCCAAGCTGGGCTCCATGGTAGCCATAGAGCCTACCTAAAAAACAAAACAAAAATACCACAGAACTATAAATGGTATTGTCAGAGAGACAAGTTATGCATATTAAACAGGATTAGGATGAAAATGAAAATAAAGAAAATGACAAGTGAAAAAGTGCTATTGAAACTGAAAATGGGAGCCAGAATTGAAAATTAAGTGGATGAGTTGAAAGACAGAGCCAAGGAAACCTTCCAGAATACTCTCCAGAACAAAAAGGATGGAAAATAGAAGCAGAGGGGAAACAAAATAAAACTGATGATCTGTCCAGAAGATCCAATTTCTGACCAAGAGGATTCCCAGAAAAAGAGAAGGGAAGAAGGGTAAGATAGAAATTATCAAATAAAGAATAAGAACTTCCCTTTCCAGATTGAAAGGGGCCCATCAGGGGCACCTGGGTGGCTCAGTTGTTAAGAATCTGCCTGCCTTCAGCTCTGGTCATGATCCCAGGGTTCTGGGATCCAGCCCCGCATCAGGCTCCTGCTTGGCAGGAAGTCTGCTTCTCCCTCTCCCACTTGCCCTGCTTGTGTTCCCTCTCTATCTCTCTCTCTCTCTGTGTCAAATAAATAAATAAAATCTTTAAAAAAAAAAAAAAGAGGGGCCCATTTACTACCCAATCCAATGAATGAAAACTGATCCACACTAAGGCACATCCTGTGAAATTTTGAGAGAGGGAATAAGTAAGTTCTAGAAGCTTCCAGAGAAAAGAGCTATGTCTCTCAGAGAGGATCAAAATCAGAAAAGCCTTAGACTTTTTTTCTTAAGACTTTATTTACTTATTTACTGGGGCCTGGAGGGCAGAGGGAGGAGAAGAGAATCCCTAGGAGATTCCACTGAGGAGCGCAGCACAGAGCTCGAGGCGGGGCTTCACCCCACAATCCTGAGATCATGACCTCAGCCAAAGTCAAAACCAAGAGTTGGACTCTTAACCCACTGAGCCACCCAAGCACCTCAACACTGGACTTTCAACACAAACTGTGAAGGATTCTAAAGCCAATCACTGAGCCAAAATGCCTTCAAAATGATGGGACACACGATTCGATGCTCAAATGATCATTCAAGTCAGAAGAAAGAATAAAGACATTCCAAATACTCAAATTTTCAAAGAACTGAGTTTCCACGTACTTTTTCTTGATAGCATGTTCCTGGAATAGGTGCTTTAAGAAATGAAGTAGTAAAGCTAGAAAGAGGAAGACATTGGATCTGGGAATGAGGGACTCCAACATAGGAGACCTTGATTGTGGCAGAATGGGGGGTGGGGCAGGATTGACTGCCAAGAACATAAAGACTAGTTTCCCAATGTGTTTTAAGCATTTGAAGCAAACTGCCAGGCACTTGAGAAACCTGCTGAACACTTGGGGGAAGTCAGCAATAGGTGTTAAGAAAACCGAGCAAGTTTTTAAAAATAAAAGTATTAACTCCAGAAAACAACAACAACAACAACAACAAATATTTGTATATAAAAGGAAACATAACCGTAGCATACTTCTTGGCTTACCAGTGAACCACCTTTGGTCAAAATAAAACATGATTAGCGGTTTTGCTAAAGTGGCTTAAAATTTATGACCACTTTATTGTGAGCGATGGGAAGAACAGCAGTGGCGAAGAATACATCCTCACCAATGGTAACAGGAAGTTAAAGGGCATCTAAAATTCTGAGAGGTCAAAAATAGCAGTGTATACGCATTACTGAGAAGCATGGGATAGTTGGAAAGTAGCTTGGGAAGTAAGGAAGGGTGGGACAAAAGACTGTCATTTTCAACGTAAGTTTTTCAGTATTCTTCAATTTCTAAATTATTTGTGTGCATTGCTTGGATAAAAATTATTATTTTTAAAAAAATTTTTTAGAAAGATTTTACTTGTTTGACAGAGCGAGTGAAAGAGGGAAGAGCAGGCTTCCCGCCGAGCAGGGAGCCTGATGCAGGGCCTGATCCCAGAACTCTGGGATCATGACCTGAGCTTAAGGCAGACGCTTAACCACTGAGTCACCCAGGTGCCCCTTGGATAAAAATTGTAATTATGTTTTCTAAGTGAAATGCTTAATACCAAAATAAAACTTAGGTAACATCATGTTCTCTTCTCTCAGAAGGAACCTCCTTACTTGACTCATTCATTCATCTGTTCATTCATAAAAGAGAAACACATGGTAGGAAGCAAGGGTAAGGTATGGAATGGTGAACAGGACAGGTCCCTGCCCTCCTCAAGACACAGACACAAGACACAGGGAGGCAGACAGACAAGTAAATAAGGAAGTAATTACCACTTACGATAAGAGCAGTAAAGATGACAGGATAATGAGTGATTGGGGCCAGGCTGGTAAACTTGAGAAAGTCAGGAAAGGCATCTTAGAGGAAGGAATTATTTGTCCTGGCTTCTAAAGGCAAACACACCTTTTGATGTTAAAATCTCAGCTTGGAGGGATGCCTGGGTGGCTCAGTAGGTTAAGTGTCTGCCTTAGGCTGGGATCACAATCCCAAGGTCCTGGGATCCAGTCCCACATTGGGCTCCTTGCTCACTGGAGAGCCTGTTTCACCCTCTGCCTGCTGCTCCCCTTGCTTGTTCTCACTGACAAATAAATAAAATATTAAAAAAAAAAATCTCAGCTTGGAGTTTCCAGGACCAAAAAGGTAGTGTAGATCTAAATGTTAAAATGGGCAGGCCTATGCTTAGGAATGGTTTTGGGAGACTTGGCTGCTCCAACTCCTCACCAAGACCAAAGGCCTGGTCTCCTGCCTAGAGCAGCCTTTAAACTAAAAATCCTTAGTAAAGGGGCACACAGGTGGCTCTCAGCCAGTTCAGCATTAACTCTAGATTTACACTCAGATCATAATCTCAGGGTCATGAGTCTGGCTCCACACTTAGCACGGAGTCTCCTTGAGATTCCCTCTCTGTCTTCCTCTGTTCCTTTCTCCACTCATGCACACACTCTCTCTCTAATAAATAAAATCTATTTTTTTAAGTCCATGGTAAAAAGGTAAATGCTAAACTCCGAGCCCCATTATAAAAGGGTAAATTCTCTCTTTTTTTGGGTGAGATTCCATTTGCTTTTGGCCTCTCAAGATTTCCTCAATTTTTTTTTAAAGATTTTATTTATTTATTTGACAGAGAGAGAGATCACAAGTAGGCAGAGAGGCAGGCAGAGAGAGAGAGGAGGAAGCAGGCTCCCCGCTGAGCAGAGAGCCTGATTTGGGGCTCCATCCCAGGACCCTGGGATCATGACTTGAGCCGAAGGCAGAGGCTTAACCCAGAGCCACCCAGATGTCCCAACTTCCCCAATTTTCTTAAAAGTTTCTGCAACATTTCTTTGTGTTTCGCACAGGAGGGTTTTCAGGATATCTAGTCTACCAAAGAGCTAGAACAGAAGTCAATCAAGATGAGACAAGAACAGGAATTTAAGAAAACTTTAAAGGTAGCACCAAAAGGACTTGCAGATAATTGAAGAGAAGCAGAGGTATGAGAAAACAGGGGGTTGAGGGATTATTTCCAGATTTTTGGTTTGCACAGTGGGTTAGATGATAATGCCACTTATTTAGATGGGGGAAAATGGGGTACGGAGAATGGCACAAACTTACGGTGAGAAAGTTTAATAAGAGTTACGTTTCAGACAAGATAAACAGGAGACAACTACAAGTTGTCCAAGAGGAAATGTCAAGTGAGCAGCAGGACACAGGAACTGGGAGCCTGGAGAGGCCCTTGGTAATCACCAGAATGGAGATGACGTTTAAAGCCGAAGTAATGCAGGAGATAACCTGAGGACAAAAAAACAGAAAAAGGAAGGAAAAGAAAGCCCCAGAGACCTGAGAGCCTTCAAATGTTAGTTTCGGATAGAGGATGAACCAGGAAAGGCAACTAGGAAGACAAGTAAGACTGAAGAGAAACCAAGGGAGTATGTTGTCACAGAAGCCAAGAGAGTGTTTTACGAAAAAGGTGTTCAACTGTGTCCAAAACCGCTTAAAGGATGAGCAAAATGGTGACAGCATCCACTCAATGTGGTAAATGCAGAAGTCTCTGGTGACATACCTAGTCCTTCCTTCAATTAGGTTAATGTTTCTGAACCCCAAGACAAATTCACCAAGATCACAAGGGCACTCAACCCCCTGGAAGAGTATCTTCTCACTTTTGTCCCTTAATCTGATACATATCCCCCCCAAAAAAAAGGCAATTTAAAAGGCCCCTAGAAGGATGATCTCTAGAAATACTATTCTTTTTCCCGAAAAAGATTTGGAAATCTCCAGTATTTCTCCACTATTTCAATATACCTGGGATCAGAAATGTTCAGGTCTTAATGAGGAATCAACACTCTATCCAACATATGCCATGGAAGGGCACATGGCAGAGAGATTACGCTAAACATCAAGATCAGTGTTTAGGTCTATCCTCTGGACTACAACCCTCCAGCCAGCCCCATCTAGACCCAGAAGAATTTGAAAATTAAATGTGGAGAGGGAGCGAGGCTAAGTACTTCATTTCCTTGTTCTCAAAGTGCTAACCACAAGCATCCCGAAGTTTGTTTCTGTATCAACTTGAACTCTAGGAGAGAAATTTATGCCAATTAAAAACATTTTAAGGGAAGAAAATTAAATATATTGCAAGTATACAAAGAACTCTTAAAATTCTCTGAAAAATAAGAAAACAACCCAATTTAAAAATGGGCAAGGGGCACCTGGGTGGCTCATTGGGTCAAGCCTCTGCCTTTGGCTCAGGTCATGATCTCAGGGTCCAGTGATCGAGCCCCGCATTGGACTCTCTGCTCAGTGGGGAGCCTGCTTCCCTGCCTACTTGTGATCTCTGTCAAATAAATAAATAAAATATATAAAAAATAAAATAAAAAATAAAAATGGGCAAAAGGGGTGCCTGGGTGGCTCAGTCGTTAAGCATCTGCCTTCAGCTCAGGTCATGATTCCAAGGTTCCGGGATCAAGCCCTGAATCGGGCTCCCTGCTTGGCAGGAAGTCTGCTTCTCCCTCTCTCTCCCCCTCTGCTTGTGTTCCCTTTCTCGCTGTCTCTCTCTCTGTCAAATGAATAAGTAAAATCTTTAAAAATAAATCAATCAACAAATAAATAAATAAAAATGGGCAAAAGATCTGAACAAAGAAGATATACTACACATGCCAAATATGCATATGAAAAGATGTTCAACTTAATACATCACCAGGAAACTGCAAATTAAAACAACAATGAGATACTTTTACACACCTATTAGAATGGTCAAAATCCAAAATGCTCACAACAAAAAATCCTAGTGAGGGTGTAGGGCAACAGGAACTCTCATTCATTGTTAGTGAGAATGCAAAATGGTACAGCCACTTTGGAAGATACTTTAGCAGTTTCTTATAAAACTAAACATACTCTTGTTTAAAAAAAAAAAAAAGGTTTTATTTATTTATTTGAGAGAGAGAGAAAGCATGACTGGGGGTAGGGGCAGAGGGAGAGGGACAAGCAGACTCCCCACTGATCACAGAGCCTAAACCCAGGGCTCGATCCCTGAGATCAAAGTCAGACACTTAACCGAATGAGCCACCCAGGTGCCCCACAACTAAAAATACTCTTAACATATGATCTACCCATCATGCTCCCTGGTATTTACCCAAATTAGCTGAAAACTTCTATCTACAACAAAAGCCTGCACACAAATATTTATAGCAGCTTAACTTCCAAAACCTGGAATCAATCAAAAAGTCCTTTATTAAGTGAATGGATAAACAAATTGTGGAGCATAGAGGGAATGGAGTATTAATCAGCAATACAAAGGAATGGGCCTATCAGGCAACAAAAAGACATGCAGTGATTCGGATAAATGTTGCTAAGTGAAAGAGGACAATCTGGAACAGCTACATACTGTATAATTCCAACTATATGGTGTTCGGGGAAAGACAAAACTATGGAGAGAGTAAAGATGAGCTGGTTACGGTGGTTTGGGGGAGGGATGAATAGGTGGAACACTGGGGATTTTTTGGGCAGGGATACTATTTTATGAGATACTATAATGGTGGACACATTTGTCAAAATCCATAGAATGCACAACAAAGTGAGCTCTAATGTTAACTGTGGGCTTTAGTTAATAACAATGTACCAATACTGGCTCATGGGGCACCTGGCTGGTGTGACTCTTGATCTCTAGGTCCTGAGTTTGAAAACTCCGCATTTGGTGTAGAGATTTAAAAAATACATACTGGCTCTTCAACACTAACAAATGTACCACACTAACACAAGATGTTAATGATTGGAGAAAATGGGTGAGGGGAGAGGAGAGGGTGTATGGGAACTCTATACTGCTCAATTTTCCCATGAACCTAAAATGGCTCTAAAATATATAGTCTATAGGGGCGCCTGAGGGGCTCAGTCAGTTAACATCCCAGACTTTTTATTTCAGCTCAGGTCATGATCTCAGGGTCATGAGATTGAGCTCCGTGTTGGACTCTGTGGCAGGCATGGAGTCTGCTTAAGATTCTCTCTCTCCCTCTGCCCCTCCAGTCCACCCCTGTGAGCGCTCTCTCTCTTTTTAAAAAAAAAATATATATATATATATATATGTGTGTGTGTGTGTGTGTGTGTATACACACACATATACACACACATATATGCATATGCATGTGTATCTATAAAATCTATTAATTTTTTAAATATAGGATTTGAGCTTTATGAAAAGGATTTTTTTTTAAGATTTTATTTATTTATTTGACAGAGAGAGATCACAAGTAGGCAGAGAGGCAGGCAGAGAGAGGGAGGAGGAAGCAGGCTCCCTGCTGAGCAGAGAGCCTGATGCGGGACTCGATCCCAGGACCCTGAGATCATGACCTGAGCCAAGGCAGCGGCTTAACCCACTGAGCCACCCAGGCGCCCTGAAAAGGATTTTTAAAGATAAATCTGACCTACAAGGCTTAAATTTTATTCCAGATAAAAGATGAGCTATCTCCCCAATTAAAACAAACTTTTCTCTTAAGCCTTCTTAAAATGAATAATATACTTAGAAAAATAAGTCATATCATATACATCATGGTTTTCATGATGTAAATACTCAGAAAAGAACTGAACTTATCCATTAGCATCTCCATAAGAGCTTATGAAAAGGCTCAATTACTCATGAAATTATAACCCAACAATGTGAGGTGGTGGACATGATTTAGAGAAAGAATAAATACTTAGAATCACAGCTGTACAGCACCTGGCCTGAAGCATGAATTCACATTGGACGCCCCAGTCAATCACTCAGCCAAAAAGAACCCTGAGGCGGCCAAGATACAGTAACAATTCTATCAAATAGGTTGTTGTTCCCATTTTACAGATAAGGACTGAAATGTTAAGCAATCACAAAGATAATGGTACCACCAGAACACAAATTTAGAATCTTCAAATTCCCAGGCTAGTGGAGGCAAATGATCTGTCTTATCTCTGGTGTGCGATCTCTGACAAGCACATTCCTCTTCGAATTGGTTATATAAGCAATCATAAGAAGAAAGGAAAATCGTAATTTTACGTACGGGGGCACCTGGGTGGCTCAGCCGTTTAGCATCTGACTCCAGCTGGGTCATGATCCTAAGGTCCTGGGATGGAGCCCTGTATCTGGCTCCCTGCTCCTTGGCAAACCTGCTTCTCTCTCCCCCTCTGCTTCTGTTCCCTCTCTCACTGTCTGTCAAATAAATAAAATCTTTTTAAAAGAATGTACACCGGGGCGCCTGGGTGGCTCAGTGGGTTAAGCCGCTGCCTTCGGCTCAGGTCATGATCTCAGAGTCCTGGGATCGAGTCCCGCATCGGGCTCTCTGCTCAGCAGAGAGCCTGCTTCCCTCTCTCTCTCTCTCTGGCTGCCTCTCCGTCTACTTGTGGTTTCTCTCTGTCAAATTAATAAATAAAATCTTTAAAAAAAAATAATAAATAAAATAAAATAAAATAAAAGAATGTACACCTAGGGGTGCCTGTGTGTCTCAATGGGTTGAGCCTCTGCCTTCAGCTCAGGTCATGATCCCAGGGTCCTGGGATAGAGCCCCACGTCAGGCTCTCTGCTCAGCAGGGAACCTGTTTCCCCCTCCTCCTCTACCTGCTTCTCTGCCTACTTGTGATCTGTCTCTGTCAAATAAATAAATAAAACCTTTTTAAAAAAATGCACACTTAAAAAGAATTTTACATTCATTTATTACATGTAATAAATGAAAGTTAACTTTATTATGAAGACATGTCTGAAGGGTGCCTGGGTTGCTCAGTGGGTTAAACATCCAACTCTTGATTTCAGCTCAGGTCATGAACTCAGGGTCATGAGACTGAACCCCATGCAGGGCTCTGGAGTCCACTTGTCCCTCTCCCTCCCCTCTGCCTCTCTCTTCTCTCATACTCACTAAAACAATTAAGTAAATAAAATCTTTAAGAAATAGTATTAAAGGAGAGCCTGGGTGGCTCAGTGGGTTAAAGCCTCTGCCTTCAGCTCAGGTCATGGTCCTAGGACCCCTGGGATTGAGCCCCGCATGGGGCTCTCTGCTCAGCAGGGAGCCTGCTTCCTTCTCTTTCTTCGCCTCTCTGCCTACTTGTAGTCTCTTGTCAAATACATAAATGAAATATTTAATTTAAAAAAATGAAATATTATTTTTTAAAAAGACGTCTGAAATAGACATGCCTGAAACTTATTATAAAGACATGTATGAAATTAATCAAAGCAGTCAGAAACTGTCTTAATACGTTTTATGTATGGTCTATCAATATAGTAAGACTGAACATTAATCTGGTAAAGTCATGACTTTTTTTGATAGTCATAATCCACCCCTAATTAATTTTTTTTTAAGATTTTATTTATTTATTTGACAGAGAGAAATCACAAGTAGACAGAGAGGCAGTCAGAGAGAGAGAGAGGGAAGCAGGCTCCCCACTGAGCAGAGAGCCCGATGCGGGACTCGATCCCAGGACCCTGAGATCATGACCTGAGCCGAAGGCAGCGGCTCAACCCACTGAGCCACCCAGGCGCCCAACCCCTAATTAATATTAAAGTTCATAAATACTAAGAGGAGTAAACAGAAACAGAAATACCCAGGGGCCCCGAGATCAAGAGCAATGTGCCCCCTCTAACTGAGCCAACTAAGCACCTGAGCATGTGACTCTTGATCTTGGGGTTATGAGTTCAAGCCCCACATTGGGTATAGAGATTACTTAGGATTTTTTAATAAATAAATAAAAAGAAAGGAAGGCAGAGAGGGAGGGAGGATCTCCAAAGCTTTTTTCCTTAGTAAACTACATGCCTACCATTGATCTTTATCTCCAAAACAACAATGATTTCTAAACCCTGTGGACATGGCTTTGCTAATCTGAAGAAAGATTTTAAGACTTAACAGTTCTTCAGAGCAAAATGTCTCAAGCCAAGGACCACCCACATCAGAATACCTGACTGCTTGTTAAAACAACCCTAGATCTATTAAATCAGACTCTTTGGGTCAAAACAGAAGAATCTTCTTTTTCTTTTTTAAACAAGTGTCCTGGAGGTTCTTGTACTAAAATCTTTAGACCAACAGTTCTCAAACTTTTTGCTCTCAGGACCCCTTTATATCCTTAAAAATAAGAACCTCAGAGAACATTTGTTTATGAAGGTTCTATCTACCAATTATTTACTGTATTAGAAATTAAAACAGAAATTTAAAAATATTAATTCGTTGGGGTGCCTAGGTGGCTCAGTGGGTTGAAGCCTCTGCCTTCGGCTCAGGTCATGATCCCAGGGTCCTGGGATTGAGCCCCACATTGGGCTCTTTGCTCCGTGGGGAGCCTGCTTCCCCCTCTCTCTCTGCTTGCCTCTCTGCCTACTTGTGATCTGTCAAATAAATTTTAAAAATATTAATTTGCTTAAAAATAATAAACCTATTATATGTTAACATGAATAACATTTCTATGAAAAATAACTATAATTTCTAAAACAAATTAGTGGAAAGAGTGACACTGTAAAAGTTTTAGAAATTTCTCTAATGCCTGGCTTAATAGAAGACAGCTGGAGTCTCGTATCTGCTTTTGCATTCAATCTGTTGCAGTATGTTGCTTTGATGAAGAAAACTTGACGTCACACTGGTTGGAAAAGGGAGGAGACTATCTTAATAGCCTTTACAGATAATTCTGGATATTCCATAACACCACATAACACCACACCAAAATTCACAAGTGGTCATTTCTTTTTTTTTTTTTTTTTTAAGATTTTATTTATTTGACAGACAGATATCACAAGTAGGCAGAGAGGCAGGCAGAGACAGAGGAAGGGAAGCAGGCTCTGCGCCGAGCAGAGAGCCCAATGCGGGGCTTGATGCAGGGCTCAATCCCAGGATCCTGGGATCATGACCTGAGCCGAAGGCAGAGGCTTTTAACCCACTGGGCCCCCCAGGCGCCCCAACAAGTGGTCATTTCTTAAAGATCAGATGCAATGTGGATTGCATGCCACTGGATCTCAATTAACTTTTCATACTCAGCTGCAATGAGATCCACTTGTCTATCCGGCATTTTGAACAGAATGTTTTCCCAAGCGTGATCTATTCATGTTGTGCATTAATCATCTGGAAAACACTATCTCAGAGATACGTAGACCTTCCACATGTCAATACATTTCATTATGAACTATCAAAAAACCACATCTGTTTTACCATAAAAAAATTCCACTCGTTAATATGGGAAAGCTGTCAAACTCACAATTTTTCTCCCAAGTTTTCTCAAATTCTAATTTTTACTCAAAAGTTTCAATTTTATCATTGGCAACAAAGACTGCCAGCCAGTTGTCTCCTGGAAGAGACAGCTTCTCTTCTTTCATTTTTGAGAAAATGTCTACCAACATCCCAGCTGGTCTGTCATTCTTTCACAGTAAAAACAGGGTTTCAAGAAAAAAAGGAGCTAGTTTGAGATTGTAACTGAAAATGTTCCCACAAGAGATCTCCCCTGAGACAACCATCATACTTCTATGATGTAGCAGGGAAGAGGTCTTGTGGAACATTTCAGTTATCATCTCAAACTAGCTGCTTTTTTCTTGAAAACACTGTTTTCTGTCTTTAGATTCTGCAGTCTATGGCTATCATTAGGAGATTAAATAAATTATTAAAATTTTTAAAAACCCCTTAAAAGAAAGCGGGGCCTGGCTAACTTTGCCGGTAGAGCACATAACTCTTGATCTTGGGGTCATGAGTTTGAGCCCCACCTTTGGGGGGTAGATTATACTTAAAAAAGAAAAAAATCCAAATATATTATGGCATCCACAGCCTAGAATACTGGGCAGATCTTAAAACACACCAGACAGGGGTGCCTGGCTGGCTCCGTTGGAAGAATATGTGACTCTTGATCTCAACAGTTATGAGTTTGAGACCCAGGTTGGCTGTAGAGATCACTTAAAAATACAATCTTAAAAACAAACACACACAAAAACATGAAACAAAACATATCCACATGGAGGGTTTACTAAGATAAACAAAGTGACAAAAAGTAAGATACAGTTATATGTATAATGTACTATATTCTTTGGCAAGGGAAAAAGAGAAAATAATATGTTTGCCTGCATACAAATGAAATCACCCGGAGAAGAATAAAAACTAGGCGACTAGCTGTCCCTGAGAAAGAGAATTTGGAAGAAAATTTGAGAATCTGGAAGAAAACCTTCCACTTACTACTAAATTTTTGTACTGATTAAACTTTTTCTTTTTTTTTGTTTTCCTAAAATATTACTTTTACAATAAAGAAAGCCGGAGTCTGGAACCGAAAAACAAAACTGATATTCTTGCAGCCAATCTGTGGTTAAGACCAGCTAGCATTTATCTTTCCTGGGGGAAAGGGGAAGTAGTTGAATCCACAGACTGTAGGGTGTGTGGGTTTTCTCTACCTGCCACCTCCAACCTCCTTCTCCCTTACTCGGAAGATATTCTCACTGGGTATATAAGAATGGTACTTTCACTGTAAAGCTTAGGGTAAACTAAGGCAGAAGGCAGGGCACTTCTGACCCAGGACACCTTAGATACTCCTATAGAAAGATTTTAATTAGTAAGCTTTATTTTAAGGGGTGCCTGGGTGGTTCAGTCATTAAACATCTATCTGCCTTTCGCTCAGGTCATGATCCGGGGATCCTGGGATCAAGTCCCACATTTTGCTCCCTGCTTGGTGGGGAGCCTGCTTCTCTCTGTCTCCCACTCCCTCTGCTTGCGTTCCTGCTCTTGCTCTCTCTGTCAAATAAATAAATAAAATCTTTTTAAAAAAAATAAGCTTTACTTTTTAAAGCAGTTTTTAGGTTCAAAGCAAAACTGAGTGAAATTGAGCAGAAAGTACAGAGTTCCCATAAACCACCTCCCCAACCCCAACAGGCACAACCTCACCCATTATCAATGTCTGGCACCACAGTGGAACATCGAGAAACAGGAATTTCAGATGGCTCCATGAACCCAATATTCTCCAACCCATTATTAGGACCTTAAGGGTCCCCACGTGCTTCTCTGCAGTTACAGTCCACTCTTATGCGCGTAAATGCAAAGGGACAATAACACATAGTATTAAGAACAAATACTGAGGGGCGCCTGGGTGGCCCAGTGGGTTAAGCCTCTGCCTTCGGCTCAGGTCATGATCCCAGGATCCTGGGACTGAGCCCATATCGGCTCTCTGCTCAGCAGGGAGCCTGCTTCCCCCCACACACACACCCTGCCACCTGCCTCTCTGCCTACTTGTGCTCTCTCTCTCGGTCAAATAAATAAAATCTTTAAAAAGAAAAAATAGAACAAATAATGATATTTGTGGGGCATCTGGTTGCTCAGTCGGTTGAGTCCCTGACTCCCGACTTTGGCTTGGGTCATGATCTTGCAGTCATGGGGTCAAGTCCTGCATGGGGCTCCATGCGGGCGAGGGGTCTGTCTGGGATTCTCTCTCCTTCTCCCTCTGCTATTCTCTCTCTCCCCTTCTCTTAAAAAAACAAAAACAAAAACAACCCATGAGTTCCTAAACAGAATGCAGTATCTGTTCAGAAAAAAAAAGGGGGGGGGGTGCTAGGTTCCCTCTCTCTCCGTTGAGAGTCAGTTAAGTGTCTGACTCTTGGTTTTGGTTCAGGTCATGATCTCAGGTCTTGAGATGGAACCTCACCTAGGGCTCCGGAGTCTGCTTGTCCTTCTCCCTCTGCTCCTTCTCCTCACTCTCTCTCAAATAAATAAATAATTTTTTTTTAAAAGATTTTATTTGGGGTGCCTGGATGGCTCAGTCATTAAGCATCTGCCTTTGGTTCAGGTCATGATCCCTGTGTCCTGGGATCGAGTCCCACATCGGGCTCCCTGCTGCAAGGGAAGCCTGCTTCTCCTTCCCCCACTCCCCCTGCTTGTACTCCCCCCTCACTGTCTCTCTCTCTCTCTCTCTCAAATAAATAAATTTTTTCAAAAAATTTTTTAAAAGATTTTATTTATTTATTTGACACAGAGAGAGAAATCACAAGCAGGCAGAGCAGCAGGCAGAGAAAGCGGGGGGAAGCAGGCTCCCTGCTCAGCAGAGAGCCGGATGAGGGGCTCCATCTCAGGACCCTGAGATCATGACCTGAGCTGAAGGCAGAGGCTTAACCCAATGGGCTACCCAGACGCCCCTAAATAAATAAATAATTTTTAAAAAGAATATTGATACTTGGCTCCAGAACACTTTAATTATTCCACCTCCCCCTATGCATAAAAGTCACCAACTTAATTATGTTTGATTTTAGTTAATGTTTCAATAAATTGGCTTTCCCTAAACATACTGATAAAAAGAAGCCCAAATACCAAACTGATTTATCAGACAAAATGAGTCTAAGATTAAATATTTACCATATCTAAGCCACAAGCAGGAAAAAATAAATTCAAAGGCTATTTTAATGCTAACTCAATGCAACACTGCCCTCTGTTTGGTTTATAAGAGAGATAATTATACAGCTAACATCTGGGTTTGGGGGTTTTTGAGGACTACCCTGGTGGGGAGAGAAGGGGAGAACAAAGGAAGGTCTTACGTTTTTCATTCTGTCATAAAAACAGCATAGGCTAAATAGCAAAACAAAAGTACATGAGAAGAGATTCGAAAAACATGCATTTTAGGAAGCTTTCACCTAAGCAGATGCTCAAATTCAGACTCAAATCCTCCATTTCTCATAACCAGAATGAGTGGTCAGGCTACCGAAAACTAATAAAATCAATCAACAAAGCGGGAAAGCAGGTGGTTAACACCAGGCGGGGCAGGGTTTTCCTAAATTGAGCTCACCTTCGCTAATCTAAATCAGTTTTCAGAAATGGCTTTTACAAAAACTACCCAAACATCCCCCTAATAATCTGTACTCCTCCTCCACAACAGGGAAGCCATTTATCTACCAGAAGGTTTACTTTCTCTTTCAAGCTCCGCAGGCTTCCTCCTGCCCCACATACTTGCTAGAAGCAATGGGGCGGCCCTTCTTTCCTGGCTTCTTGGATCCCGAACTGGAGAGCTAGTGTGAGAAAACCTGTTTCACGGAGAAGCTGAGTGGTTCTTCTTAACCGCAAGACAATTTTGAATACAGATGCACTTTGCAAAGGAAAGTTACAGGACAAGAAAATAATGCTCTATTCCTCGGGTGAAAACATATGCACTTACACACACACACACACACACACACACGAAAGGACAAATCATCTCCTAGCCACAGACAGGTCATTCATTCCCCTTGCGAAGCACCACACCATCCCCCCCAAAACGGTATGCTGCCCCACCTTCAGAGCCCGACGCCTCTCCCCCTCAAACCTTCAACATCCTGTGTACTTCTGGTGTTAGGAACTCCAAGCGGCTGTTCAAATTCCTAAGGGGTAATACATTTTTAATGTGTCGACTACTACTTAAAATAAATGGCCCATAATCAGAGCCTTTGGAAGATGTAGAGAGACCTGTCACAAGAGCATTCGTGTAAACAGGAATTTACGGGTTGCCTATTCCTTTTACGTGACAGCCTCCATCTCCTCCACCACAATGTAAATCCCCCGGGTCCCTATTCATTTAGTTTTTTCCTATTAGGTTAGAATCTCCCAATTACTCCTTCTTTCCTTTGGGTCATTAATGGCCCCCATGAATCATAACTTGCCTGACTTTGTAGGTGGATAGATACTGTAGTTTTTAATGATATTAATTATTAGCATTCAAATTTTAGCTATCTGCCAGGCACCAGACAAAGTACTTCATATGCATTATCTTGTGGGGTCCTTGGCTAGCTCAGCCCATAAGGCATGAGACCCTTGATCTAGGGGTGCTAAGTAGAAGCCCCATATTGGCCATAGAGCCTACTATAAACAAACAAACAGTGGCACCTGGGCAGCTCAGTTGGTTGGGTGGCTGCCTTCGGCTCAGGTCATGATCCCAGGGTCCTGGGATAGAGCCCCGTATCAGGCAACTTGCTCAGAGCGGAGCCGCCTTCTCTCTCCCTCTGGCTGCTTTTCCCCCCACCCCACCCCGGCTTGTGCTCGATAATCAAGCAAATAAACTCTTTAAGACAAACATACACAAATACATATATACACACATTATCTTGCTTAATCCTCACAACTTCCCAGCAACAAAGCCTGGTATCTGTATTTTATGGCTAGAGAAACTGAAGCCAGGAAGTTAAAGCACTGACCTTGCAAGGTCTAAGAGGTGCTGGATTCGGGAATAAAGCCCAAGGAGTCTGACCTCACAGTCCATTCTTTTACTTCCCATAGCAGCTTTGGCTCATGAGACCCTCAAACACATGGCCCAAGCATTTCGACAGTACAATGTTACATTAGGAATGCTCAAAATGAGTTCCTTGTCTAATGGAGTTATAAAGCAAGCCAAAGGTCAGGCAAAAGTTCAGTGATTAAAAGAGTCATTTATTGGGGCACCTGGGTGGCTCAGTGGGTTAAGCCTCTGCCTTCGGCTCAGGTCATGATCCCAGGATCCTGGGATCGAGCCCCACATCGGGCTCTCTGCTCTGCAGGGAGCCTGCTTCCTCCTCTCTCTCTGCCTGCCTCTCTGCCTACTTGTGATCTCTGTCAGATAAATAAAGAAAAAATCTTTAAAAAAAAAAAAAAGAGTCATTTATTCTTATGGGTGGGGGTAGCAGAAAGAAAACCCAGATAATCCAAACCTTATTGTATTTTGGGGGGTAGATTTGCCTTCCTTATTGTTTTTTTATTAGGCTATTAGAAAGAAATTTGCTATAATTATGTCCCAGTTAGGGCACCTGGGTGGCTCAGTGGGTTAAGACTCTACCTTCAGCTCAGGTCATGATCCCAGGGTTCTAGGATCGAGGCCGGCATCGGGCTCTCTGCTCAGCGGCGAGCCTGCTCACCGCTCCCCCCACCACCCCGCCTCTCTGCCTACTTGTGGTCTCTGTCAAATAAATAAATAAAATCTTAAAAAAAAAAAAGTCCAAGTTAAACTGGTAAGTAGAAAAAGGTACAAAAAATCTGGAGATACACACACCATTAACCATTAATACAAGTATTAACAGGATATATATTACATATATACCCACACATACATATATATATAAAAAATACATAGAGCTTATAGTTCTACAAATTTAAATATTTTGTAACAGCATATATTTCTTTTGTAAGCAGGACCAAACAACTTAGTTTTGATAACATGTGAACCCAATAAGGAACAGAAAAGAAGGGGGAAGAGCCACAGCTCAGCAGCTTCCTTTCCCCTCAGTTCAGTCCTCCTAAATTAAGAACCTACACTTGCAGCTCCCTGGACACACTCTGCTGTTTTAAGCCTCTGCACATTCATGCTCCCTGGCCTTGAATGCAACTGTTCACCACTCAACTTTATCAGGAGAACTCCTATTCAAACCTACAAAACATAGGTGTTCCGACCTGATAAAGACCCTTTTCATAGGTGTTCTGACCTGATAAAGACCCTTGGTCATAAGCCTTTTTCTCACCCCTAAAGAAAATGAATCTCTTTTCTGGGACAATTAGTAAGAACTTACATTTATGGAGTTCTTACTGTGTGCCAGGCATTATGCTAAGCATTTTACCTGTATTTTCTCAATGCATCTTCAACAGTTCCAGGAGATAGGCCCTGTTACCCTCTACCTTTACAGATAAGAAACTGAGACTCAGGTTCTGAGGAGGAAGCAGCTGATCCAGGATCTGATCCCAGACTTGTCTGACTCCAGAGCATCAGATGTGAACCTCTTATCCTGTCACCTCCCCTGCCCTCTTTCCTAACTAAAGCAACACACACCCTTGTCTGCATCACGCCTCTAGATCCGTGAAAATAGGAAGCATATTTCATTACCCTTAGATACCACCAAGCACAGTAATTGGCTCTCAGTATAAAATGTCTGCCAATAATTAATTAATTAAAACAAAATGAAATGAAATAAAATGTTTGCCAGCCTGATCTAAGAGTTCTGACAATCCTCACATAATGAGAACTGAGCAGAATAGAAATTCATTCTTCCACATGCTGCTCCTTTTAAGAACTAGAGACATTTCAAACAACTGACCACCAAAGTACCATCTGGCCATCCGGACTAAAGTACACCACAGTAAGCGGAGGTTCTGAGGGACAAGCATGTAACTGGGATATTAATCCTTTTCACCGTGACTGACAAAGTCCGAAAAGGCCGGGCACAGTCATCCTGCTGTATCTCACCAAGGTTGCTCTAGGAACCAGGACTTCAAGATCTGGGGACACCCTTCAAGTGCTCTTTTGGTGGTTTTTATGAATGACCCAAAAGTTCCAGTAGAATTGTTTAAATATGGAAGACATAAAATATAGGTGGCCATTTACAGCCAACCAAAAATCCTAAAAGACACTTCTGCACTTAAACACACAGATCTGTTAAGTCAGAACACCTCTCTGGGTGCTGGCCCAATTTATAAGCTCAGCCCCAAGGACAATTCCCCTAGGGAAGATGCCATGTGCACTGATCTACTTTGTACAAATTAACCAATGCTAGGCACGTGCCCAACACACAGGAGGCACTCACTCCACAATTAAACACCAATACTTGGCCTCCTACATCTTTGAAAGGACAAAACCTGAAATTCCATGGTCTGGCCTCAAGACCTCTTATGAGTAGACACTCCTCCCCTACCTTCCTAATCTACCAGGATTTTATTCCTACTGTACCACCATACCTCCTTACCCCCAATTCTTTACACCTATCAAATTCCAGCTATTATTTGGGACTCAGATCAAATCTCTCCTTTGGCAAGACGACTTCCTAGACCATTCCAGACCTTATAGCCTCTTCTTCCTCTGAAGACCTATAGCACTTAGTGCAGCACTGTCCAAAAGAACTTTCCAGGACAATGAAAATGTTCTATAGCTATGATACTTTTTTTTTAAGATTTTATTTATTTATTTCACAGACAAATCACAAGTAGGCAGAGAGGCAGGCAGAGAGAGAGGAGGAAGCAGGCTTCCTGCCAAGCAGAGAGCCCGATGTGGGGCTCTATCCCAGGACCCTGGGATTATGACCTGAGCCGAAGGCAGAGCCTTTAACCCACTGAGCCACCCAGGTGCACCAGCTATGATACTTTTAACATGTAACAGCTACCTCATTGAATGATGGCACAGATTTAAGGTCTCAGCACCTCTTTAAGGACATGTTGTTCTACAGGGATAATGCATTTATCAAGCCCCTCAGTGGACTGCAAGTCCTGTGAACAAAGCCTCTGATTTTTCATGGCAACTTTCACAAAGTCACAAAAGGCAAAAATATGTGTTGATCTGTACACCACCTCTGGGGAATCCATAAGGTAAAAAAGATGCTGGACTAAGCATCTGGAATGCTCCCATCTCCCATTGGAAAGTTAAAGAGAACCAGAGCCAGGAAGGAGAAAGCAACTTTCTAGAGACACGAATGATCACTGATCAAGCCACAAAGCACTCTGGATTAAACTGCAATTTTTTCTCCCTCTCCATTAGCAAATAGCTAAATTCTGACAAGTTACACTAACTAAAAAGTTTGTGACTTCCCAAGTTAGACACAGCAGATGAAAAAATAACCTAAGCATACCCTGTTTCTACTTATTTTTGCACCTGTACTGGCTATCTCCCTTGGAGTCTTAACAGCCTAATGGTGGTATTTCACTGTCCAGAGAGATGTTACAATTTCAGTGACACTTTTCCCAGCAGGGTCCGGACTCACTGAAAATCAAGACCTAATACTTAACATAGACAGACAAAATAACACAAAATATACCAAAACTACGAGTTCCACCACTGTGACATTCTGCTGCCTTGGGCAAGCGCCTTGTTTCTTTGGCCTCAGTTTTCTTATCTATAAAATGGGGATAATGTCATGTGAACTATCTACCCTTTGTAGGGCAAGTCATAGCTGTGGATATTTCTAAACAGTTATTCTTGCCAAAAGTACTATATACAGAAAGAAAAGATCCGTGAATTTGCTAGTGGTTCTCCGTGGTGGATATGCTAACGAATATACAGACTTTAAGATCAAACCTCTAATATCTAATTTTTTCCCCTGGTATTCCAGACTTCTTTTCTCCATCCCACTATGCAAATATCTGAGCAAAAATTCTGCTAGTATGCCAGTCTGGCACATGTAACAAGGAAATAAATGTGTTGATTCAAGGAACACAGACATATTTAATATAGAACAGAAATTTGGCTGAATCGAGTCATAACAGTCCAAATCCACATATGAAAGACTGAGATGATTTATAGTTCTGATTTATTCCAACCAATGCTTTATCAGCAAAGCCAACCAAAAAGTTACAAACCATACACAGAATATAACCTGTAGATGCACACATGATAAAAACCAGCAGATACACATTATGCACATTTTTATTTAAAAAAATAAAAGTGTGTACCAATACCAGACACAAAGATGTGCACTAAATATGGAAAAAGCAAGTTGGATGACGGTGTGAATTTTGCTAACTTAAGCCCAACCACACCCCCCAATCACAGGTAAAGTTTGCACACATGGCTTTGCCAAGGCCAGCCTGTCTTTGTTTCCCTCTGCGTTTACCCAAGATCTTGGCTCTAAGACAGAAAACTCCCACTCTCGATTGGTTCATTCTGTCCTATGCAATTAAGCAACACCACAATCCAGTAAACGCAAGGGCTCAATTATTTATCTTCTGGCTAAGTTTACCAGGTGTTTATAAAAGAACAATGTCAAGGAAGAAAGAGGTTTATTTCTCTCTAGAACTGGCTTGATAGAGGTTTTATTTTGCTTTGTTTTGTTTTTAGAAGGGGAGGAGAGAAGCAAGGTTTAATGTATGGGGGGTAAAAAAAGACGGGAGGGAATTTAAAAAAGAGTCCAAGACTGTCAATTTCCCTACAGGAAACTTGATTCTTATGCAATAATCCTAGCCACAACCAACCAGCCTGTGGGGCTGCAGGGGGGAGACACCTATTCCTACCTCTAGAGGGGCACAGCTGGCTCCTAAAGGAAAGAGAACAGGGCAAGGCCGAGGAATTGGCTCACCCGGGAACTGGCCGCCGGGGAGAGGGGAGAAAGCTCTTTCCAACACCCCCAACGCCCCTGCCCGTGATCTCTGCCTGCGTGACAGTTGCTCCTGTTGCCGGAACGTCCCCAGAGCCTCGGGGAGCAGGAAGTCGGGGGGCTGTCTCTCACTCCTACCACCCCCACCCTGGGTGCTTTCGCCCCACTGTCCTCCCCCTTGAGCCCGTTTTCTCTCTTCTTCGGCGTCTGCCCTTTCTCCGAAGAACGAAACTTCCTTCCAGCGCCCCGTCCCTTCAGAGGCCCGCTCCTGTCATTCCGGGAGTTGTCCCTTCAGTTCAACCCTGGCGTCTCCACGTATTCGCCACTACCCCCCCCACCCCACTGAAGTTTCCATCCACAACTCCCCCAAACACCGCAGAGGCTCCCGGCCCCTCCCGCGACCCTCCGGGATCCCCAGGCCTGGGGGCCGTCGGGGAAGGTGGCCCCACCCTTCACCCCCTTCACCTGTTTCTCGGGCTCGGGCCCGATAGACCGGGGCTGCGCTTGCGCCGGGGTGCGGGCGGCGGGTCTCCCTCAGGCCGCAGGGCCTCTCCTGGCAGACGCGGAGAGAGAACGCAGAGCAGGGGTGCTCGTCAAGGATCCGGTTCGGGCTCGCTCGCTCCGCGGCGACGTCGGAACCCCAGACTCCCCCCTCCCCGTCTACGCCGCGGCAGCTCCGGAAACCGCTGAATTACAGCCCCTCCAGCCAATCCCCGCCCAGCCCCAACTTGGCAGGGACACGCCGCTTCTGCATAATTCATGAGACGGCCAGTTTTCCCGGCCGCCCAGAGGCACTGGTGCGTGTACTGTACACCCGAAGCCCCACCCACTGGCCAATGAGGAGAGCCTCTGGGGAAAGGGCGGGGACAACAGTAGGCTGGGAACGCCCCTGTGCTGGCTGTTCCGAGCACTAAGTATCTCTCCCTCCGCCACAGCAGAGGAGGAGCCGCGGCCTTGGGCACAGAAACCCGGGGGGAGGGAGGGAAGATGACCGGAATGTCCTGCTGAAAACTCAGCTGAGTTCCTGGCAATGCGTGACGTCAGGACACTTTAAATGCCCCTGATGCGGCTCTCTTCTGCCTGCTCTCCCTTTTCCCAGCTTTTGGCACAACGTGGGGTCGAGGTTGCAGGCCACTTACCACGTGGGAATCAACCAGTTAGACAGTCCCCAGGTATCGCCAGATCCTCAGGGGCCCAGCGCCAGAATTGGGTTTTTGGGGACAGCAAAAGGAACATGGGTGACTCCCGCCTGCTTTGAACTTCAGTTTCTGCGTGAGTCGGGACACACAGACACCCGGAAACATGACGTGGAAATAGAGTAATTACTAGAGTGCGTGGGGAGAGGGTAGTGGATTTAACCCTGTTCTCCGTTCCGTCGCTTCAAGCATCAAACGCCAACGGCTCGCATATTGGCGGGTTCACAAAAAGGCAGACGATAAAGCATGTGAAGATTGACAAACACATTATTTTTATAAGTCTGAGCCGAAAATACTTGAAATAGCCTGCCTTTTTCTTCTTCGTCTAGTCTATTTCGATTGCAAATTTTACTGCATTGAAGCCAGTAGTTTATAGGAAATGTAGACATTTTACCTTACAAAATAGGGGATGTACCTTGCATAATGAAATGGGGGAGGTGCCCGCTGACACTATCAGGATTTTTTAAAATAACAGCTATTAATATTTGTGTTTATTGTGTTTACTACAAAACAGTATAAAGATGAGATCTAAACAGGGCTCTTACGACACCAACCAGGTAACCCCTGATGAGTTTTCTTCATTTCTTTTTTTTAAAGTTTTTTTTTTTATTTATTTGACAGACAGCGGGCGCGAGAGAGAGAGCAAAAGCAGGGGGAGCGGCAGGCAGAGGGAGAGGGAGAAAGAGAAGCAGGCCCAGGACCCTTGGGATCATGACCCAAGCTGAAAGCCCATGCTTAACGAATTGAGCTACCCAGGTGCCCCAATGAGTTTTTTTCAATGAAACTTTTCATTTCATGGTTGAGTGAAACATGTTCATGTTTCAAAAACTGACGTAGTTCAGAAAAGTCAAAAACTAAAAATGAACTTCCATCACCTTCTGGTGAGAAATTTCTCAGAGAAATTTCTGGTGAGAAAATCAATGGCTCTTAACTTTTGGGGGGCAGGGGTAAGGGTGTCACAAGTGCTTCTGAGAGTCGGCTGGAGACTATGAATTCTAGCCCCAAGAAATCAGCAGCATAACTTTTACTCGTCGATGGTTCCCCAGATGCCTGAAGCTTAGCCAGACTCCAGATTTGGATCTTTGGACCACCTTAAATCCAAGTTAAGAGGAGAAGGTGTCTGTAGCACAATTGGTAAAGTCCCTGGTGGTGGAATTGATTTTCCCATCCCCTTCTGCAGACCCAGCCCAGTCCCAGTGTGGAAATTACTGTACTTGTCTGGGGTGTGTGTGTGTGTGTGTGTGTGTGTGTGTGTGTGTGTTCCTGTGTTTATCTTCACCCCTGAACAGTAGAACAGATACCCTTACCTTCCATCTCACCTAAACTCTGCTTTAGCTGTGCTCTTCCAGGCGACTGACTGCCTCCCTAAAAACGTAAGGTCTGATATTTGTTTAACTATTTACTGCTTACAAAGCAGTTACTCTTTCCCTCTTGTCTTTTTCACAATAATTATGTGTAGCAGATAGAAGCCGTATTATTTACCAATAGAAAACTAAGGACAAAAGAGTGTGACACTCCTTGGGGTGCCCAGGTAGCTCAGCTGGTTAAGCGACTGCCTTCAGCTCAGATCATGATCCTGGGGTCCTGGGATCGAGTACTACATTGAGCTCCCCTTGCTCTGCGGAGAGCCTGCTTCTCCCTCTCCCTCTGCCTGCAGCTCCCCCTGCTTGTGCTCTCTGTCTGTCAAATGAATAAATAAAATCGTAAAATTTAAAAAATATATATAGTTGACACTCTCAAGATCAAAGAGATACTCAGCAGTATACCAGGTAGATTTAGAGTCGAATTTTTGGACTCCCCATCCCATAGCTTTGTTCATCCACTCAAACCCCGCCCTCTTCCCTTCACTCTTCAGCAGGTGGCCTTTTCTTCCCTCACTGCCCCCCACCCCCGCCACAGGTCACATAAAATGTTCCCCTGAGCCTGTCTGTTCCACCTATAAAACCTCTCTCCAGCCCCACTACTGGCCTTTCTCCACACTCTACCAAATCCCCCCAGCTTACAGATGGCTCACAGTTTCTCCCACATAAGCCAATGTTTTGACCTGAACTCTGCTTTCCAGCCCTCTTCCTTCCATACCACACACCTTAAACTCCCACACTGAATTTATCATCTTCCTGCAAACATGTCAACACCTCTGTTACTTTATGCCTTTGTGGATCTTCTTCCCTCCGCCTGGAATGCCTTCTCTTTCCTCGTTCTCAGCCAGAAAACTCTTACTCATTCTTCAAAGCCCAGTCCAACATTACCTCCTCAGGGCTTTCTGAGATTCTTCCTGGCAAAGTTAATCTCCTGCCGGACTCCTTTAGCAGCTTGTTTCCCCATCCAGGATGGCGCTCTTTACCTTGGACTGCAATGTCTCCATTAATTAGCCTATTTCCTGATAAATGAAATTAATAATTAACACATAGTAAGTAATTACCGTGCTCCAGGAACTGTGCTAAGCCTTTTCCCTAGATTATCTCTTTTGATCCTCACCAATACCCAGTAAGGTAGGTACTACCGTAATTCTCATTTTCAACTGAGAAAATTGTGGTTGAGACAGTGGAAGATAGGTCCAAGGTCTCACAACTAGAAACTATGGACTAACTCAGAATGAGAGTCAGCTATGGCTGGCTCCAAAGCCTGGACTCTGCTTGCATGCTTAAAACACATCCCAAGGATGCCTGGTGTACTCGCTTCGGCAGCATATATACCAAGGATGCCTGGCTGGCTCAGTCCGTGGAGCATACAATTCCTGATCTCAGAGTCATGCGTTCAAACCCTACATTGGGTATAAAGATTACTTAAAAAAATATATACATATATATGTGTATGTATGTATGAATATATATACATATATTCCCATAGAAAAATATATATATATATTCCTGTAGGAATATAGCTGTAGGTTCCTGGAAGCTTAAACCCCTAGCTATATGCTAGAATTATTTTCATAATTCTAGCATATATTATTACTATTTTAGCAATATTATTTTCATAATTCTAGCATAAAGCATCTAGCAAACTCAACTAAGCATGGGTTAAATATTGATAAACATATATTGAATAATCATTTCTGCAACAGCTAACATGGAGTGTTCACTATGAACTAGCTCTTGCTCTGAGCATATATTATTAACCCAATTATTAACCCACTTAATCCTTGTAATGATCCCATGAAGAGGATACTGTGATTTTACAGATGACGAATAGGTGGCTTATCCTAGTTTAAGTGACTTACCCAAGAACACAGACCCCGTAAATGGCAGAACCGGGATTCAAATCCAAGTGTATGTATGGGACGCCTGAGTGGCTCAGAGGGTTAAAGCCTCTGCCTTTGGCTCGGGTCATGGTCCCAGGGTCCTGGGATTGAGCCTTGAATTGTGCTTTCTGCTCAGCAGGGAGCCTGCTTCCCCCTCTCTCTGCCAGCCTCTCTGCCTACTTGTGATCTCTGTCTGTCAAATAAATAAGTAAAATCTTAAAAAAAAATCCAAGTGTGTCTAACTTGAGAGCCTGACTAGCTGCTCTTCCTTAACTATATCCCCAGGCTGAGCCTTCGTTTGGATTCCTAAGGAAGAGTCTTAAGGAGGGGAAAGATGAGGTGCCCACCATCCTCAACCCATCTAAGTGGATAAACCAGCGTCCATCCCATTCAAGCCTGTAGTGGTTTATAAACACGTCTGCAAATTCTTCGATACTTCTCCCATTTAAAGGTAGACTTATTCCATTCCCTTGGTAACTCACTTCTAATAAATAGAACACAGTGAAAATGATGCTGTGTGACTTCTGAGGTGAGGCCATAAAACACCATACAGCTTCCACTGCACTCTTTCCCTTGGGACACTCACCCTTGGAACTGTTGGAGGAAGCCCAAGCTATATGTAGAGGCCGCATGAAGGGGTTCTGGCCAGCAGTTCCGCTAAGGCCCAGCTGACAGCAAGCATCAGCTGTGAGTAGAGCCAGCTCCCAGATGATTCCAGCCCCAAGTCACCTTAACAGAGGCCAAGTAAAGCAGAGGTGGGTGGTTTTTGCTGAGCCTTAGACAGATTACAAATTCATGAGCAAAATAAGTGTTGACATTGTCTTAAGCCGGTAAGTTTTGGGGTGGTTTGTTACATAACAATAAGTAAGTAGGGTAAGCTTCCATTTATCATTTCAGAGAGATTCTGGAACGATAAGCTAGATCAGGAAGGGAGACTGATCAAACTTTGTAAGGTTCTAGAAACTTTATTTACTCTCTTTTCCCTGGAGGAACTAGCAGGTAAACTCTAAATCAAGAAGACATGGCAAAGGGGGCGCCTGGGTGGTTCACTGGGTTAAAGCCGCTGCCTTCATCTCAGGTCATGATCCCAGGGTTCTGGAATCGAGCCCCACATCAGGCTCTCTGCCCAGCGGGGTGCCTGCTTCCTCCTCTCTCTCTGCCTGCCTCTCTGCCTACTTGTGATCTCTGTCTGTCAAATAAATAAATAATTTTTTTTTTAAGATTTTATTTATTCGTCAGAGAGAGAGCACAGGCAGACAGAATGGCAGGCAGAGGCAGAGGGAGAAGCAGCCTCCCTGCTGAGCAAGGAGCCCGATGCGGAACTCGATCCCAGGACGCCGGGATCATGACCTGAGCCGAAGGCAGCCGCTTAACCAACTGAGCCACCCAGGCGTCCCTAAATAAATAATAATTTAAAAAAAAAAAAAAAAGGAAGAAGAAGACATGGCAAAGAAGAGATTTGGAGAAGAATCTTGGGGGTGACAAATGAGTGGTGCGTCACTGCGGTGACACAAGGGAGCAAGGGGCAACTTGGGTGTGTGATGGGACCCCTGTGGGGCTCAGCAACAGAAAGGCTCATCAGGGCTGCCCAACTTCCCCCTCACTGAAATAATAGAGAAGATCATCTCTCCTTCCTCCTGTCTGAAGAACAGTCCTCCCTCCTCAATACTTTCAAGGCAAAGCTCTTTACCTATGCTGCTTAAAACATCATTCATACCATATCATTCTGTCCCTTCAGTGGCTTCCCATGGGGCTTAGGATAAAATGGTTCTCCTTTTTCTTATCCCTGTCAAGGCCCTGCCTATTCCACCAACCTCTCTCCTGCCCACTAAATTCCAGCTAGTCCCTCTTCCACCTCAGGGCCTTTGCACAGGCCTTCCCCCCCACCCTTTGCCAGCTTTGGCACATGCTAGTTCCTTCTCACCCTACCGGTCTCACTTGCTTAGAGAGGCAGGTGTAACTGTGTTGTGTAACTACCCCCACTGACAATTGCTTCCAGTGTGTTAATCACTATCTTTATGTGCTGTTTCCTGTGAACTCTTAGCATTCTCATTTATTTATCTGTATAAATTTTCTTATCTGTCAGTCCCAGGAAAATGAATCTTACCTGCTTGCTGCTTCCTTCTCTTCCCAGTGCTGGGCACATTGTAGGTGCTCAATAAATGCTTTGTGAATGAGTGGAAGTGCTCTTGGTCTCACCCTTCCCCTCTCTTGAGTTTTATCAATTCTCCTCCCCTTCCTGACCTTGTCTCTGGTCATGTCTCTGTCTCAATGTCTCTGGAGATATTCCTTCTTTCCTATCTTGACCCTCAAGTTACCCCTGCCCTTTCCCATCATGGCCCCCATGTCCTCACCTCCACTCGTTCTGCCAAGGTGGCTTCTGTCCTTTTTCTTCATAGGACAGTGCTCTTGAAGGCCACCAGGGATCCCCTCCTCACCAAAGCTAATGTCTTCTTGTTGTCATTTTACTTAACGTTGCAGTAGAATGTGGTACTGTCAATCACCCGCCTGTCTCCTAGACATTCTCTCCTTCCTTGACCATTGCAGCAGTCAATAAAAGCCATTGCATTAACTACAAAGCTGATGGAGCTGAAGTGAGACACACTCGGTTTGAATCTTGACTTTGACATGGAATGGACTGTGCCGCCCTGGCCAAGTTCCTTACCCTCTCTGAGCCTCAGCATCCACATCTTTGAATGGAGAACATAATTCTGACTTTGATTAGTTTGCATTAAAATGTCTTTGATCAGAAGATAATCTCAAATTAACTGCAAAGCATGGCTGATAAAAGCCAGACCCCGGGGCACCTGGGTGCCTCAGTTGTTAAGCGTCTGCCGTCTGCCTTCGGCTCGGGTCGTGATCCCAGGGTCCTAGGATCAAGCCCCACATCAGGCTCCCTGCTCCGCAGGAAGCCTGCTTTCTCCCTCTCCCACTCCCCCTGCTTGTGTTCCCTCTCTCATGATGTCTCTCTCTGTCCAATAAATAAATGAAATTTTTAAAAAAGATTTTATTTATTTGTTTGACAGACAGAGACCACAAGTAGGCAGAGAAGCAAGCAGAGAGAGAGGAGGAAGCAGGCTCCCCACCACGTGGAGAGCCCGACTCGGGGCTTGATCCCAGGACCCTGAGACCACAACCCAAGCCGAAGGCAGAGGCTTTAACCCACTGAGCCACCCAGGCGCCCCAAATAAATAAAATCTTAAAAAAAAAAAAAAAAAGAAAAAAGCCAGACCCTGGCAGTGTTCACCACTCCGCCACCCCAACTACGCAGCAATGTGACCCTGGGCCAGTTGTGCAACATCTCTGAGCCTCAGTTTCCTCCTCAATGAAATAACTATGAGAGCACCTCCCTCATAGGTGGCTATGAAGATTAGATGAGATAACCTGCCAAGCATTCGATACAACATCTGGCTCATGGCAACCCCTTAATAGACATTAGCTCTCATTGTCTTATGCAATGTCTTTTTAAATCACAAAATCGGGGAGACTTGTTGGAAGAAAACCGAGATTTCTCCCAAATTCCAGTAAAGAGTTGAACAACCACACCCTGGGAAGGACAATTTTAGGGTCCTCACCAGAGCGAGTCCTTGCAGAACATCTCACTCAAGTTCTGTCTATCCTTTGTTATGACTGGAAGCTGTTGCTGAAAATGTTCAGTCTCTGTGGCTGTCAGCTCAAAATTCTAAATTACTGGCTGAGAGGATTTCATTGGCCCAGAAAGGACATCCTTGGCAAGGCAGCTATGGATGGGGCAGGGGTCTAGGTCAACCAGCAGAGGCCTGGAGGGAAAGGGCGGGGTCTTTTCTGAGCAGAGGGACATCCAATGCTGCTCAGAATTACCTGAGATAATGTTTATGAAAGTGCCCTGCATGTAGCAGGATGTACTTCCCCCTCTCTGACTATCCATGGTCCACTTTGCTGCTCCCCCCTTCCAATCCCCACGACCTCCTAAGATGTGCCATCCCTAAAGACGGGCACTCCTGCCTTTAATTCTAAATTCCATTCTCTTCTCCCCCACATTCCCTCCCTTGGCACACTCATATGTTCCTAGCACTTCCAGGGCCACCTCTCTTCTGTCAGCTCTTTTGTGCTGAGTCTTACTAGGTGCAGATAAATTACTTTCTCTTCTGGGTCCCCAGCAACATCCTCTGTAAGATGACTCCTTCTATTGCCTCATCTATAAAACAAAACCCTTTTTAGTTCCAACATTCCATAATTCTATTAATGGTTCCTCGATCATGCCTTCAGCTTTCCTGCCTCTACCTTTCCACACACTATCCCCTTTGCCTGGAGAACTTTCCCTGTCCCACATCACTGCTTTCGTTCAATTACCTTCATTGAATACTTACCATATTAACAGATACCTCTTGGGTCCTGCCTGGTGCTCAACAAATCCTTCGTTCCTGGGGATTTCTCCTCTCCCCACTCTGCAGTCGTACACCGGAATGGGTCCTTTCAGCCACGCCTATATTACATGAGCCTGTCCTCCTGGCCATAGATGATTAAATCCAGGGTGAACACTGATGTTAACTGCTTTAATCAGATTATCTGTGCCAGGAATCTGGAATTTGAAACTGAGAACCACAGAGCCTGGGAGCCCTTAGAGCTGAGTTCCATTAATGTCAGCATGTTAGAGAGGGCTATCCATCAACTCCCTCTCAGAAGTCCCTGGAGATCCCCTGGTTCCTATTCTTCCTACCTTAGCTGTTCAGTGGTTCCTTGGAGTCCACGGGATATCTTGGCAGCCTTCCAATGTAGGTTCCTTTTTCCCTTTATGGCCAGTGTCTTTTTCTTATATTTCCAACCAAATAATCATTAACCACTGCAATAACTGAGACACCATTAGGCTCTGGTAGCACAGAAATCATGGAAAATGCTATCTCAGCCCTCCACCAACATCTATTTGAAATCCTACCCATGTTTAGGAGTGCATCTTTCAAATGTCCCCATTTTCCCCAAGCAGGATTAATCCCTCTCCAGTGTACTGCTTTGGCATTTTGCTTTACCTCCCTTACCTCCCACCTTGAGCTATTTTGTATATCTGCTTTTCCCACTAATTGCAAATGCTTTAAAATCAAAAGCTAGATATGTTATCTTTTTAGTCTCTTGGCTCCTAGCACAGTATCACAAACAGATCACTGTTGTTTCAGCGTCTGGCTATCATCCTCTCCCTTTTCTGTTGATAACAGCAGTCCAATTTTCCTTTGGGAAATCAGCCTTCCTTCACTCTCTAGTCTATGGTTCTAGAAGTGGTACATAACCTAGATGTGGTCAGAGGCACAGAGATTCAGATTTATGACCTATTTATGACCTTTAGGGCCAATGGACAGCCTATCTGCGATTCTGGCTGGAAGGATTTGGAAAGAAACCCTCCTGGGGCGCCTGGGTGGCTCAGTGGTTTGGGCTGCTGCCTTCGGCTCGGGTCATGATCTCAGGGTCCTGGGATCGAGCCCCGCATTGGGCTCTCTGCTCCGCAGGAAGCCTGCTTCCCTCTCTCTCTCTCTCTCTCTCTCCCTGCCTGCCTCTCTGCCTACTTGTGATCTCTGTCTGTCAAATAAATAAATAAAATCTTTAAAAAAAAAAAAAAGAAAGAAAGAAACCCTCCTACAGTTACTGATGGTCATCTTTGCCAAAACATGGGGGAAAATCTGATTATTAATCCAACAAACAATGAAAAAGAGAAAATAAGAGGGGAAATAAACTTCCAATGACATTATATCAGAATTTGCATCTTGGATACCCTTGGAACCTATTACCAGGAATTATTTTATCACATTAATTCCTTCTGCATTTGTTTTCAGCTTTTTTCCCCTTCATTCTTTTTTAAAAGATTTATTTTTTTATTATTTTTAAAGAGAGAGAGAGTTAGGAGGGAGAGCCTGCACGCCAGTGAGGGGTGGGGCAGAGGGAGAGAATCTCAAGCAGACTCCCAGCTGAGGGGGAGGGGGCGCTCCATCCCATGACCTATGTGATGATGACCTGAGCAGAAATCACCAGTTGGCTGTTCAACTGACTGAGTCACCAGATGCCCCTTTATTTATTTATTTATAAGTAATCGCTATATCCAGCATGAGGCTTGAACTCGCAATCCTGAGATCAAGACTCATGTGCCCTACCGACTGAGCCAGCCCAGGCACCGTGATTGTTATTTTTTTTTGCTTTGTTTCTCTTGTAGCTGGTTTGAGTTTATGACTCAATAGAAGGAGTCTTCTCACTCATTCAACAAGTGTTTATTGAAATAAAGTTCTATGGGAGCCCTGAGAAAGGCAGGGATAGTATAATCAGGGTGGAGCTGGGGAAGAGGTTGGCTTAAGAGAGAAAGTGGGGAGGGGGAGGCCATTCCATAGAGAGGGAGCAGCCTGAGCAACGGCCCACAGGTTTGAAAATGTGTGGTCCATTTCTGGCCAGCAAACTCAGTAAAGAGCATGTTGAAGACCAGTAAGAACTGGGGCGGGGACTAGTCTCTTAAGGGATCTTGTGAGCCACGTCACTAAGTTTAACCCTTTGGTCAGAGGAAGGGGTTTAAACTGTAAGGTATGTTTTCTTAAAAAAAAAAAAAATCTGTTATCTCTAGATCTTCTATCTCTATCTGGTAGTAATTTGGGGAATGGATTGGAAAGAGAATTTAAAGTCCATTCAAAAATCCAGGTGGGAGCAGATGAGGGTCTGGACCAGAGAGGGGCTTAAACTGTTTTCTTCTGACCTCAACAGACCCCAGCCTTCTTAGCGCTTTGGAGGTACAATTTAGAGACCTGATAAACTCAATCTGAGGCTGTAGAACTTCCTTAGATCCCAAGGCGCACTTTTTGTTATCCTTTGAGAAGGCAATACCCCTAGTTTATTGTCATGGAAATAATGCTAATGATGGGTGGGCAAGTTCAGGGCAAGGTCAGGATTACTTTGTGGAAAAGATGCTTTGAAGCTGCGGGACCTTGGAATGCCTTCAAATCCTATTGGTCGGCTGTTGACTATCTCATCAGTACCTGAGACCCGCCCTCCTCCTCCCTTCAGCAGCAAGAGAAGAGGGAAGGGAGTAATTTCTGGTTCTGGGGAGGCTGTGGTCCCTCACTTTGCCGTGGAGCAAGGGGTAGCAGAAATGTGGCTGCTCAGAGAATTAGGACTGTTCTTCACAAAGCAGTGCCCAGGATAATCTGGGTAGGGAAGGCACAGCAAAGTCATTGCCCTGGTATTAAAATTGTGGTGGACCAGTGAGAGGCATGGCTTGTAGAAGGGATGTGTGTGTGTTAGGTGCCCAATTGTGGATAAGAGAAGTAAATGACAGCCTGGTATCTGAGGACTTCCCCTGGTTTCCCCTGGCCTTCTTACTTCACAGCTGGGGTCCTGACATCATTCCCTGCTTCTCACAGCTGTACATCTGGATTCCAGAAGAAGAAGGATCCTCTCCTGGCAAGAAGGAAGTTTCCTGGCTCCCAGGCTCTGAATTTTCTGCATCAGTTTTCATTTCTTTTGGCAGGAAGCCAACCCTTTCTGGGGGATTTAGAACTCCAGACTGCTGTACTTGTTGCTGGTGGCAGGGATAGGGGAGTTGAAGGGAAATGCATGGTTCATGAGGAAGGGCTCAGCTTGTTTGAGTTGTGGGAAAAAGCTGGGATGGAGCCCCAGAAGCGACACTATTTTCATTAGGGAGATTCTGGTATATAGGTGGAATCCACATGATGACTTGAGTCCATTGTTCTAAAAAAAATCCATAGCTTGTGGACAGGTAGGGCAGGCTGCTTACTCAAGGGCAAGAGAGACTGCATAGACAACAAAATAGGTGATCATCCCAGGATTGTGGGGAGAATTAACTATGCTGTGTGGCTATGACCAGCACATCCGACATGCACTGGAATCCTTTCTCTATGACATTCAGCCCTCTGAGTCAGGGTCTGTGAATTTTCCCCTCCCCAGGTTGCGTCCTCTAGGCCAGATCTGATTCCGAAGGGTGGATTTGGAGAAAGCTCAAACTGAGTAGGGTTAACTGTGTTTGGAGGGCTAATGCCCTGATAGCAGGGAATGGATCCACACAAGAGAAGGTTACAGATTCTTGACAGTTAAGACCATGGAGCCAGGCTGCCCAGCTCAGAATCCCAGCTCTGCCACTTACTGAGTACGTGACTTTAGACAAGTCACTCTGTGTTTCTTCATCTCTAAAATGGGGATGATAATAATACCCCACTCCCATACCCACTCCAGGCACATAGGACAGGTTTAAACCAACAGTCCTCTTCCTCTTCCCCACCCTGGTTCTCTCCTGCCCTCTACCACTCAGCCTATGTAACTGCCTTTAGACAATATAATCCAGCACAGATCCTTTTAGAAAAGCGGGTTTATTGGTCGGGCTGCTTACCAGGACACAGCAACATGAGAGGCTCCCAGGAGCCCACAGGAAACTGTATCTGCCCACAACTCAGGCCCCTTCAGCCCATCAGCACCAAGGGACCCTGTCCCACAATCCCCATCCTCCCTCAGCTGAAGCGTCTCCAACCGTTCAGAAGAGAGAAGGGAACCAAGAAGGGGGGGAGGGGTAGGGGTTGGGAGCGGAAAGCAAAGCTTTGTATTATAAAAAAAAAAGTTTGTGTCCCCAGGCTCCCTCCCTCCACCCCTTAAAACTATTAGCTGCAACTCTAAAAAGCAAAGCAGGGAAGATAAGACAGAGGAGATGGGGGAGGAGGAAGCCCTCAATCCTCCTTTTTGGGCTGTGCTTGAAGGGGAAGGGAGTTGTCTTTGCTTCTGACAAGCGGCCTTTACTGGAGAGGAATAGGGGGGTACTGAAGTGTCCTGAGGAGAACCTTTCAGTGCACAACAGGACTGGAAGTAGCATACCCATCATCCCCAATGATTCAGGAGAACCCACAAAGGCAAGGAGGTCTTGGCAAGTTTCGCAGTTTTATGATACTAGCTCTAGGGAAGGACCTTGAGAAGAAACTATCAGGAGTGAGCCACGGCCGGGTTGCTCCATACACTCTCTCCATGTCCCCTCCAGCTCTCAGCTTGGTGGCCTGGCCATGAGCACGTTGCTGTCCTTCCAGTCGGCCTCCCTTCTACCTCCCAGCTCTCTGCAGTCTGGTGCTGCCCCCTTCTGGAACCCTCATATTCTGGATTTGAGAAATGGGCTGCCACAAGGGGCACCATTCAGATCTCAGTCAAGGGACAGGGGTGAGTGAGGCGTACCTCTCTCTCCTCTTTGGATCATCTCTTTCCATCCTCCTTATTCTGAAAATTGTCCCGCTGTCCTCTGAGAACCCCACTACCACGGGATTCTTGTCCTGTGTTTCTCATGCTGCTAATGAGGAGAATTCTCCTCTCTTCACCCATTTCCACTTTCTACTGTTTCCCATTCTCTTCCCAAAGCCAGAGCCATGTGCTGCTGTTGCAGATACAGAAACATGGTAAATGTTCCCTACATCATCTCCTCCTTCCCCAGGGCTCTGCTTGGCTACAGACTTCCTTGTTAGAACCCTATACAGATACAACAGTGCCAGCCTCTCATTCCAGGGTCACGCTCACTCTGCCCTCTTCCCCCAACTGCCCGAGGTTCTCCTGAAAGCTGCTTTTAGTCCTTCCAGTATGGGGCCTCCCGTGTGGGCAAGGGTCCTCTTCAGGATTCACTCTTTCTTTTTATGGTAGTTTTAGCTTTCAAGCCTCCATGGATCAGGATGAGAAACAAGAGCTCAGTGAGCAGGAATGACAGCAGCTGGGTACAAGTGTGAGGTGGAGGTTGGGGGGAAGGCAGCCTACCCCAAAGTGGGGTGGGGCAGCCACGGAAACGACAGCCATTTCCTTTAAGATCCCTGACTTGGACAACCACGACACACATCACTCCCCTCTCCACTCCCACCCAGACTGTGCCCAAACTGGGGCGATCTATGGTGGAGGCTGCCTCCCCCTCCCATCTTAACAGCCGTTAAGACTTGGAGAAGTGCTCCTTGAGGGGCGGTGTTGTCAATTTAGAAACATCTCAGCCGGCGTGGGGCCGAGAGACAATGCGAAAGAGAAGGGTCCAGAGGGAAAGGCATGGGGAGGGGGCGGGGAATGGCGGGGCAGGGTGGCGCGGCCTCCCGGGCAGAGCCCCGCGTGCGTCCGCTCAGTCGCTGTCGCTCTTGTCCACCAGCACGGCATCCGACTCCTCGGTGATCTCCAGCAGCGTGTGCACGTCGGGGCTGCTCCCGCGCAGCAGGTCTGCCGCCTCGCCGCGCTCCGCGACGCCCTCGTCATCGTCGGCGCCCACCTCCACCATCTCGGTGGCCTTTAGCACCTCCACCTCGCCCTCGCGGATCTTCTTGACGTGGAAGGTGAAGGGCGGCACCTTGTAGACCGCCGTCTTGGAGCGCGCGTACACCACGTGGTCAGGCGTGAAGGACTTGCGCAGCTTATCTCGCGAGGTCTTGAGCTTCTCGCGCCGCTCGGCGGGGACGAGGCGCGTACCCAGCTTGTTCATGCGCTTCTCGAGCGTGTGCCGCGTCTTCTCCAGGTTCTCCTTGGTCTTGAGGCGGGTCTTCTCCAGGTTCTCACGGGTGCGCACCTTGGTCTTCTCCATCTTCTCCTTGGAGAAGGCCTTCTTGAAGTCGTCCACGCGCCGCAGGCCGCTGCGCTTGATGCGCTCGGCGCGCGACTCCTCGATGACCTCCTCCACCTCCACCGCCTCGTCGGACGACAGCTCGAGCGCGGCCGCGTCCTCCTCCGGCCGCTCGCCCTCGCCCAGCTCGTCGCCCTCCTTCTCGGGCAGCGCCTCCGCCTCTTTCAGCGACTTGCCGATGCTCACTTTGGCCGGCAGTTTCACCTCGTCCTGAAGGGAGAGCAGAGCGAAGAGGTGAGGGGGCAAAGCAGAGGGCTGGGCGGGGACCTGGGGGACCCTGGACGAACCCGCCGCAGGAGGGTGGGTGGTGATTCGGGGGAGTGCGTGGTAGCTGTGACATCCGCCCGACTCCTTCGCCGGTGTGCCAGTGTCCAGTGAGCTGGACATTGCGTGGGCGCCCGGTAAATTATGTGCTAAATGAACGGTAACTATACAGACCGGGCGAGGAGCGAACGGAGCTTCCGGCTTGTGCAGTCATTGCACTTGAGCTAAATATCTCTGCAGCCCCCAAACCTGTCCTACATCCTGCGTCCACGCATCTTAGCTAAACTACTCCTAACTCAGGGAACACAGTTTAACTTTGGAAATGGGCAGAGCGCCCCCTGGTGCACACTGCTCTAGCTAGACCAAAAAATGCGAAGGGGTTTGAGAAGTCGTTGAGGGGGTGGGGGGAGGGAGTGAGCTCACAGCCAGTCAGGCGACCGCCAGGTACGGTAACTTGAAGGCAAGATAAAGGGAGTGTTTCCCAGACTTCAAATAAGTTCAGAACCAGTCTCAGGTAAGGAGAGCTGTGCTGAGCCCATGCGCCCCATCCTTGATCTCCTTATACTGATTTGTTCCAGCAGCGGTCATTACCCCCACGTAGAAATTGAGAGAGGAAAGAGGAAGAAGCTGGCTGGCAGCCAAGAGCATGTTTTCTCCCCAACATGGACAATTATTCTGGTTCTGACTTCCCAGCCTTGGAGTGGAAGGGAGGGATTACTTTTTCCGTTGTGATTTTTTTCTCCCCAGACCAGAGCTTAAGGGGCCAGGAATGGGGTAGTGGTCCCAGAGTCCCTGAGATCTAGAGCTCAGAGCCAGTTCTTCCTTTTGCCTCTGGGAGTACCTAGCACCAGCACTGTCTTCCATTCTGGGAAGATTTTCCAAGGTCCTGACTCTGGGCCAACATTCCAGAATCTCAGGATTACCCTCTACAAGAAGGTAAGGGAGGCTGAGCACAGAAAGGGCAAGAGGGCATATTCAAGAACATAAACATAAACCCAGAACTCTTTGGCTCAGACTCTCTTTAGGGACTTCAGATGAAGGAAGGAGACAGTAGGTTTTCAAGGGGTTTTCTTTTTTTTTCTTTTTTAAGATTTATTTATTTATTTATTTGACAGAGAGAGAGAGAGAGAGATCACAAGTAGGCAGAGCAGGCAGAGAGAGCAGGGAGCAGGCTCCCTGCTGAGCAGAGAGCCCGATGCGATGCGGGGCTGGATCCCAGGACCCTGAGATCACGACCTGAGTTGAAGGCAGAAGCTTAACCCACTGGGCCACCCAGGCACTGCTTCAAAGGGATTTCTGAAGACAATTTCCCAGAATTGTAAAAAACAACAACAAAAAAAACCCATCTGAGAAAAATGAGGCAACATGAATTGACCCGTCTCATAAACACACACACACACACACACACACACACACATACACATTTCTACTTGGTATCTCAGCACCACATGCTACAGAAATTCCTCCCCCAGCCCCCAACCTCTTTCCTCTTCCCTCCCATCCACATCCCCCCAAGAGTTTCCTGGTTTACACTGAAAACTAGGAACACCCCCTCCCAACTTCCTTCCCTCCCTGTCAATAGCATTAGCAAGGACAAAGACAGAATGCTGGCTCCACCCTTTCTCCCAAACTGGACACCAGTACTGCTGGGCATCGAGCCACCTCAAGCTGTCATTATTTAACTACACCTCCCAGCAGGCAAGGTGATCTGGGCTCAGGGCATTCTGGGACTTGTAGTCTCCGTCTGCCATAGCTGGCTTAGTACTGTCATTCTGCCATCCCTCTCCCTCTTATCACTCACAGAGGAGTTGAAGGGATTGTTTTCCTTGTCTTGAGTGTAAGAGGATCCCAACCTCTCTTAACATTCCTTATTTCCATTTGTACCCTTTGGGTTTCCTTTTTACAGTCTTTCTGCCTGCTACTCAAGTCCTCTCTCTTACACACCATTTTAGGACTCTCCATGATCTAAGCTCTCTGCTACTTCTTCACCCAGAATTTACCTGCAACCCCAGTATCAAAAAAATTTCAGCTCTGATCTTCTTCAAAGACTCTCTGACTAAAACCCCACACACGCTCCACCAAAGGATAGTAGAGAACCCCTCCTTTCACTAAACTCAGACAATGTGGATGGGCTAGGGAAGGATTAGGGTGATAGGGGGGGAATAGTAAGGAAATAGTCCCAGCTGCTGGAAAACAAATCGACATTGTCCCCCTGCCCCACCCCCAACATCCCTGATGCCTCCCCTTACCACCGCCCCCTCACCCCTGCCCCACCCCATCCCTTAATGGCTGAGCTGACTGGTTTTCCTGGCCTCTGGCTTCCTAAATTAAAAGTGTTTGCCAGCTGAGCTTGAACGGGGCTAAGGACAGAGTCGCGGACCTCTTGTAGCCAATCCCATCTTCCTAATTCTTGTTGAAAGGTCTCAAATACAACATCAGGGAACAATCCCAGTGAAGGGGGTTTATTCCTGGATTTGGAGGTGTCTCTCCCAGTCCAGAAAGTTATATGAAAATATATTAACACCATTCATTGTAGGTTCCCCCCAGAGTGATAGCTTACACCAGAAGAGCTGCTTTGGTGGAAAGTCAGGGGATGGGGGAAGAAATAACTTGACCTAACTCCCTGGACAACGTTCAGTAGACTGGCTCTGCAGAGGGTATACCACTATGATTTTAGCTTTTTTCCTCCATTAATGGATTTTCTCTTTTCTCCCCCTTTCCAAGCCAGGTTTCCCCTATGACTCATAGGCTTGGAGTGCTGTTTTGGGTCCACCCCATCAGCCTGTTGCTACAGCAACCACCAACACAATTCCAAAGCACCTCCCCCTACCCTGGGCACAATGGCCAGGCACCCTTGTCCCACCCCTGCTGCCCTGGCAGAGCTCCTACACCAAAGGAGGGGCCTCAGGGGGTGGCTCTGCTTGTTCTGTTTTCACGCTTTTATTAAAGAAAACCACCACTCCCGACAGGCTTGGTTTCCAGAGTTACCTTTAATGACCAGGTCTGAGCAAAAGCATGCACAGCTTCCCCTCCCCCCAACCAAGCACACACAGTTCTCCAACCCAGGAAGGCACCAGTCCAAGATGGGTTTCAGGAGCCCCAGGGAAACTTCCCGCCCCATCAGCTCCACTGCCCAACTCTGCTTTATAAACTGAAGATCCTCTGGTCTAGGAAGAAGATTTTAATATGATTATAATTTAATCGAGCACCTACTATGTGCCTAGTCCTTGGCCAGGCATTTCACATTTGTCAGGGAGAAGGGACAATGTCATATGACTCTTTAAGTAGGAGCCTTTCTTTCCTTTTTTTTCTTTTCTTTAATCTTTTTTTTTTTTTTTTTTTTTTTAAGTAAGTTCTATATCCAATGTGGGGCTCAACCTCATGACCCTGAGATCAGGAGTCACAGGCTCTACTGACTGAGCCAGCCAGGCACCCCAGGAGACTCTCTGGACTTTACGCTCTGTCCCCAACTACCGCCTGGGACTAGCCAGAGAAGACTCTGGAGAGGGCATTCAGAGACCCAGGATCTGCTCAGAGAGTAAGTTAGAAGAGGGGCAAGACTTGGGGAGAGGTAGAAACGAGGGAAAGTCATAAAATCTCAGGATTGTTACTTTAGATTGCTGAGACAAGGGGTGAGAGACACCAAAGGCAGAGGGTCCTTTCTGCTAGAGCAGGATTCTCAACGGGATTCATGTTGCCCCCAAGAGGGTGGAAATTAATTCTTGAGGGGAGAGGTGAATTTAGATATCCCAGTAGTTTGTAGTGCCAAAGAGTCCCAATACATATGTAGATAGATAGTATATCTGTAGCATTAAAATTTCGTGGAGGAGGGGACAGTTAGGGAAAATGTTTAAAAGGATTCCTTAGGAGGATGATTTTGGAAAAGGAAAAAAAGTTGGAGGAAACCCTTTTGTGCTATAGGGAAGCCAGAGGATCCAAGCCAGAGCCAGCTAAAATGTCCCCCCTTCCGGCCTCTCCAAGTTGGCAGCTTTTGGGTGCCCCACCCAAGGCAGGATCTGGCAAACATAAGGGATCCCTTTGCAAAACACTTTCTAAAAAAAATTGGAAAAAATAAGTTTAAATGTTTTCCTCAGCTCCAGGGAGGGGGTGGACGGGGCACAGAACAGACCCCAGGCCTGGGCCTCATGAGGGCCCTCTCCAAAGAAGCTTTGAGCCAAACTGGCCTGTCCCTGAGGAGGAGGCAGAAGGGGAACAGGAAGGAGAATCAGATGCCATGGCACAGTTTCATGCAATTTCATGCAGGACAGCACGGGCTGCAGCTCCAATATGGGGTTTGGAGCGTCTACTATTAAGACAGAAACCCAGAGGTGGGGGAGGGCCCCGTCCCTTCGCTTCCCACCCCATTGCACACACCACATTTGCCTGAACTCTGCGTACTGCGAGAGTGTTTTCACCATATCCACCACCAACCCAGGGCTTGAAAGAGGCCTCTCATCCCAATACTGACCACCACTAAGAAGTGAGCTGGTGGTGGACTGAAGTGACGGCCCATGCCCACTGCGCCGTGTCACCCAAGAGACCCTAAGCGCCCCCACCGGCTGTCGGCTTCTCTGGGGTGGGCAGAGACACAGGCTCTGGGTAATAGGGCAGTGTCCTAGGCGTCTGGTCAAAGGGTGGGAGCTCAGGCACTGTCTCAGGCTTCAGGTCAATGGGCTCAGTCTCAGGCAGAAGGTCAAAAGGCACGATCTTGGGTGTGGCCAGGTCAGAGGGTGCTTTCAGCTTCTTCTCGGGCTAAGATGAGGAAAAGGGGTGTAAATGGGGCTTGAGTTGGGTACGGATGCGGTTGAGAGAAAGAGGCCTTAGTGGGCATGCAGAATTGGAGTTGGTGAGTAGGGGAAGGGAATATGGCATGCATCAGGCTGGAAAGGAACCATATTTTATATGCTTCATCAAGAGGGCCCCGGGGATGAAAGTGTGACAAACCCAGGCCCATGTTTAATAAACAGTTTAAACAGAGCTCCTCTCTTCTTCCCAGAGCTCCTCTCTTCTTCCCTCTAGAATCTTCCCCACTCTCATCCTGAGCCTTCTGCCTTCTGTCCCTACCAAGCCATAGTCATGGGATGATGCTGTTGAGGGCTGGAGTGCGGGAGTAAGAGGCTGCTGCAACGTAGAAGGGGCTCTCTAAGCGGTCAGTTACCGACTCTAGCCGGAGAGGCTCTGAGAAGTGAAAAAGAAAGCAAGTAGGTGAACAACTCTACTGTCTTCAGAGTCCTAGTTCTTATTATTTCCCCAGGGCAGGGTGGGCACTGGGTGCCACCCAGGATAAGGAGAGGTAGAGGCGTGGAAGAGGGACTTCCTGGTTGTTTCCCTTTGGCCATGTCCCCACCTCTGGCCTTCCTTGCCGCTCCTCCCCCTACACATGCCTGGGATAGCAGACACCAAGATACTCAGAGAAATCAGGAACAAAAGCCAAGCTCTTTTTATGACAGCTGGGCTTGCATCCTGGAAGACCTAGCAGCAGCTCCCATTCTCCCTCCTGAGGGGCTGAGCTGCCACTCTTGCCTTGGACCATCATGAGAAGTCAGGGAGAGAGATGGTTAGGGGCACTACCAGACTCCAGTGACAGCAGTGGTGGGTAAAAGCCTGCAGCCACAAAAACACAAAGTAGCAGGTGCCAACCTTCCCTGTGGAGTATAAGGAGAAGGAAGGCCAAGGAGAAAGCCAACATGGTCCTCTCATAGCCAGCTGCAGAGCCTATGCCAGGGGGATAGCTCTATGCTTTACTCTCTGTACCCCTCCCTCCTCCCTCACTGTCATTGGTCCTTTGTCATCGGCCATTGCCTCTGCTTCAGTACTAGGAGACTAAGCAACTAATGGCCACCAACCTTAGCTACTCTTAGTAATGTTGATTGCACCCTCACGTGTACACACACATGCACACGCACACATGTACTCAGACAGCAGCCCAAGTGCCAGGATGGTGCAACTATCTCCCTTAGAGAATGACGGAGCCAGAACAAACCCACTGTTGGAATAACCTCTGCCCTGGTTTCTCCGCAGAGCCCGGGAATGGAGGGAGGAAGTGGGGAGCAGAGAATTTAGCAGAAGAAGGGGTACACCTGGGTTCTAGTCCCAGCTTTGACCCCCCACTGACTTGAGTGACAGTAGGCAAGTAAGTTCCCCTCTTTGGGCCTCCACTTCCCCAGCTATAGAATGAAGGAGCTTAAGCTGATTATCGCTGAAGCATCTTCCAGCTCAAAAAAATCTGTAATGGCAGAATAATGAAACATGCACATGGTATGCTTCAGTGAAATGGAACAAACCACTACTCATCTCTGAGGTTGGTTGCCTAGCAACAATATCCTCTCACTTCTCTATATCAGTAGCTTATTTTGTGCCATTGCATCCCTTTTTGATTTTGACCTTTATAATAGTCAGACTTTAGTTATTTAAAAAAAAAAAAATCAGAGGGAGGAGTATTATTTCCTTTAGTCTTAGGATTACCCCTAATAGTATCCTCCCTGCTTTGGATCCAATGACCAGGAAAATCTCAGCGTTTCAGAGGAAGGATGTGGTAAGCACTCTTTCCATGGCCACTAGGCTCAGGAACTGAGCGGGGCAAGAGCCTCACATTGGAATATTTGGGAACAAAAGTTTGGAGTTCTGGAACAGAGAGCCCTCATTTGCCTTGAGTCCAGTAAAGAGCTATAGGGGTTAGGCTAGGATTTGGGGAGGAAAAGCCAGCAAGCCCTCATTCCAGCCTTGGTGCCCTTGTTTTTAAAGCCTGAACGTCCTTAATCCCTTAAATGCTTCCTGGTCCTTTCATCAAGCACTGGAAGCAGGTCCGAAGGGTCCTTGTGGAGATCATGTCTCATCACAACTGCTCCAGAAAGAGTTTCTTTCCATTTTAGCCCCCTTTTCTGCATTCTAAAAGAACACTAGTAATATCCAAATCGTTATCTGGAAGAACCGAATCTTTAATGATCAGTGCCCCTCCCGTTTGTGCAGTGCCCAGGATCTGCCTGATCTTCCCAGCAGTCAGTTCTCAGTCCACTGACCCTTCGCTACTAGTAGATTTCGTTCTTCTCCTTCACTGGATGTGGCCTAGTTAGGTATCACCCTGATAGGATGGGATGTCAAACTGCTAGTTTTTATTAGGGGATAGGGAAATGCCAGAGGACAGTAATGACTCAGAAGTGGGTTCAAGGTGAGGGCTCTGATATCCTGGGGTGGGAGGTGCTAAATTTCATGGGGGAGCCAGGGAGATCGAATACAAACTTAACCTGTGGAATCATTATGTCTAACAGTTCCTTGAATATGGGGTGAGGCCACACAAGGGATTCTCTTCTTTATCCCCCCCAGGAAAAAGGTATGGGGGGGCAGGTGGCCTGATCCCACAGCTGGGGCCTTCCTGGCCTTTCATTCTCCCTTCCACCCTGCCCCCATTGCTGCATCATCACCTCCCACATCTGCAGCGGGGAATGCAGTATCCACTCCCCTGTTCCCACTCTGGAAAACTCACATTCTCCCAGGAGGCCTTTCTCCAAATCTCTCTCTCTCTCTCTGCCTGGCCACCCAAGCATCCTGCCCCTCAGCCTGACTACCATAAATGCTGCCGCCCCCAATCTTCCCTATTAGGTCTGCCAAGGCGCAGAGCTATTTTTACCTCCTTCTCTTCCCAGGCCTGAAGACCTCAGAAAGGAGCAGCCTCTGCTCTTTCTTTAGCTGCTGAGTACCCCACACCCTCACCCCTTACCTGGACATCTGCTCTGCATCTCAGGGAAGTGCTGCTTCCCTGAGCCCCACCCCTGTTGCTGGAATCTTTTCCTTGCCTCTGAGCTCCTCTCCAGGTTGGAACAGTGTTACTTAGTTGCCCTGTGGTTTAGAGGCACAGGGTCCCCAGCTTGAGCCATTCTTTCTACCTCCAGGCTGTGATTAGACCTCACCCCCCACTCCCACAGACACTGGACAGACAGATCCCTGCCAGCTACTGAGCGGGAGTAACAGAGATGCCACTGGCCTCTGCACAGGAGTTTTGCTTCCTAAGGACCCATCCTTCTCTCAGCATCTCTACCTTTGACATAGGTTTACCTCGAGTCTGAGAACTTTCCCACGTTCTATGGTCTGGGATATTTAGAGTGAAGACAGGAACCTATCCAAGCCCTTCGTGGCAACCCTCTAATACACGAGGCTGTGGAGAAAAGAGCTGGCAGCTGTGGTCCCAGACCCCTGAGTGTTCTTCCCTTGGTGACACCCCCTTCCCTGGGACTAATCATATTTCTTTTAAAATCTCTCTCACATACAGTCTTCCAAGCATTTAGATTAAGTGAAACAGCTCTAGACAAACATTTCTACCAGATAGTGCTATATGGGCTGATGGGGGAACTTCTAGCGCCACTTGGGAGGAGTCTCTGGGCATGAGGAAGGGGACAGTGCCAGTTCTGTATCTGTCCCACACCATCTCCTTGGATGGATACAAGTTCACCCATCTCCCTTTGTCTACTGTCCAAACACTTGTCCTAATCTGCATCTCTCTTAGTTCCTCCTAGAGACACCCAGTTAAGGACCTCACTGAATCCCAGATGGTCACTCAGAATCCAGCTTGGTGCAGTAAGAGAAACCACAGCTCCCTGACAGGTTCTCTCACCTAGAGGGTGTGGGAAATGTAGCCTTCCTTTTCTTTCCATTCCCTTCTATAGGGAGAGGAAGGGGCTGAGGGAGCATAGACTAACGCCTTCACCCCCGATCTCACCTCCTTGGGGTGGGAACGTCAACCAGGCCAGTGGGAAGAAGACCGCAGGAGAGGCTGGGCAAATTCCCACCCGTCCAAAGATCACCAAGCCCTCAGCCTCTTCTAATGTGATTGGGGAGGAGGGAGCGGGGAGGACCAGCAACACTGAGATTTCCAGGTTTATTTGCGGTCAGGATACAAAAATGGCATTTTTATCCGAGCAAAACCGGTAGAAGAGCAAAGGAAGCAACAAGCGGCCTGGGCGGAGCCTGGCGCGTGCCAGCCTCCTCCCGCCTGTCTGCCCGCTGCTCCGCTGTCCCGCAGGCCAGCAGGGTGATTCCTGCGCCTGGATCGTCGGGCCCGACAGGGACTGTCCGCTTTGCCCCACCAACCCCGCTTGCACTTCTTACGTTGCACCCCACCTCCCCTCCCCAATCACCCCCCACAACCCCCGCGCCTTCTTCCATCTAGCAGAGAGGGGTCGGGAGCGCTGCCTGCGTCCCCAAGGGCCTGAAAGTGCCCAGAGGCTCGGGGCAGCTCTCAGCCCGAGGACGCGGGGGCTGCCGAGGCCCATGCGGGTCCGGGGGCGTGTGCTGGCGGTCGCTGCCCTCGCTTGGCGCAGCCCCCGCCAGTGCGTGCCTGAGCCCTGAATCACCCGCTATATCGGGCGGGCAGGGCCGGAGGCCCCAAACCCGGGCCACGCCGCCAGTGTCCGCTTACAGTGGGCCCACCGGCCGCCACGGACCCCTGGCTTTCCCCAAAACCTCCGCCAAGCAGGAAGACTTCGCATAGCAGAGCTGGGAACAGTCTGCGGGGGGGGACGTCCTCAAGCCCTGCCCCCTAACTTTTTTGCTAGTTTGTTGCCAGAGGGACGGGGCTCCGTGAGAAGGCGTGGGGTGCAAAGCGCGCCCCTCTGCGTGCTCCAGGAATCTGGAGCCCACCCCGCCCTGCCCCACCCCACTCCAACGTGCTCCCGGAAGGAGGGTGGGTCCCGTGAGCCACCCACGCCAGGCTGGCGGGAGCGCCGCGCGGCGGGCAGGTCCTCCTACCCCAAGCTCCGGAGACCCCGGGCCAGACGCGCCTACCCCGCAGCTCACCTGGTAGATCATGACTTTAAAGTTGCGGCGCCTCAGCAGCTCAGCCTCGTTGACCTCCAGCTTCTTGATCTGGCCGGCCTGGCGCTCCAGGCTGCCGCGCACGGTCTTCACGTTGACGCTGACCTTGCGCACCTTCTCCAGCAACTTGCTCACGGTGTTGCTGGTGGTGGCGTGTGCCTTGCCCAGCTTGCTCAGCTCGCCCTGGATGCTCTGCACGGCACCCTCCATCTCCGCCTGCCGTTCCTCCAGCTGGGCTTGGGTCAGCTGGATCTGGTCGACGGCGCCGATGATTTTGTCCAGAAGGCTCAGCACCAGCACGCCGTTCACCTGGTCCGACTTGATCAGCTCCTCAGAGCCGGCCCCTGACGGCTCCTCCGCCGCTGGCGCCGCCATTGGGGAGGACCCCGGGTCCCCAACATCGGGGTACCCGGGAAGCGGCTGCTCGATGATATGGAGCTGGGTGTCCTCCATGGCTAGCCGGAGCCGTGCGGGGCCGGCCGGGTGGAGCTGGAGCTGAAGCCCAGAAGAGGAGGAAGAGCAGGAGGGGGGAAAGCGAGAAAGAGCGGAGAGCCGAGGAAACTCGAGCCACGTCCGTGCGCACCGGGACGGTGGCCAGAACTGTAGGGCGGGGAATCGGTGAGCTCCCTGGCTCCCGGGCCAAACCCCAGAGTCTCCTCGCCCATTGGCTGGCCCCACCCCAGAAAGGGAGGGACCGGGGCCGAAGGGGAGACCGATGGTGGGGAAGGGGGGCAACCGAGGGGGACCCAAGAGCCGAGGGCCCCACCCTTCCCAGGATGGTTGGAATAGTTGGAGCGGGAGACTAGGGCCTCGGCTGCCAGCGGAGGCCACGCCGCGGGACTGGGGCGGAGGAATGTGAGCCGTAAGCCGGGGAAGGGAAACAGGTCCAAGAGTGGGGCTCTCCTTTTCCCTCCTGTGTTTTTTTGCTCACGCACAGAAGTATCTAAGCCTTTGAAGTTCTAGAACAGGGAGTCAAGTAGAACACGAGATCTAAAGTTGTATCCAAAATACTGGATTTGCCTGTGCCCAGATTTTGAGAGGGAAAAATATCCATGGCTTCCACAGTGTTTTCCAAGGGAGGGGAGGTCTCTACCTCCCCCACAGCCGAGTTACTCACCACCGTTCTAAAACGCGTGAAGAGTTCTGGGGTGCTGGCTGGCTGAGCCAGTAGAGCATGTGACTCTTGATCTTGGGGTTGTGAGTTCAAGCCCCACCTTAGATGTAGAAATGATTTATAAATAAAATCTTTAAAACAAATGTTTGATGGGTTGTTAGGGGCAGGGAGAACTTAGATTAGGATCACAGTGGTGGTGAAGGGCTGCACAGCTCCTCTAGGTTTTTAGATTTATACTAACAGAGTAGGACTAAGATGGACAATAAAGCAAAAAGCAAAGCCTTTTACCCACCTCCCACCGCTCTTTAAAAATTACCTTTCCCTGTGTTTCCTCCTGCCAGAGGCCTAACTCACACTGACGTCCCAGAGCAGGACCTAGGAATGTATCTATCTTTCTAATGCCAGAGACTGGCCCTTGGCAATGAGAGAAATCATCAAATCCCACCTCCTCACTTGACAAGAACAGGAGGGCCTGGAGGGGACAAGTGACTTGCAGGAAGTACCCACAGGTTAACCTGGGCTTGGTGCTCAAATCAGGCCCCTATATGTCTCTCTTTCTCTCTCTACTTTAGCATTCTACTTTTCACTAGGACAGGGATGGGCAGTCATGGCTGCCCATGCATACTGTTTTCCAGTATGTGAGCCTGAAGATTAACTACAGATATATTTTCACCTGTGTTGGGCATCAAGGACCAGAACCAAAGAGGACCCTTGACTCAGAAGTCTAGAGAAAAAGAGCCTGTTCATGCTCCCCTGTTTTGCTCTCTAGCACAGCACTGGAGTAATGAATTCCCTGGAGTGGCACCAGCCCTCTTTCCCCCAGAAAAGCTGCAGACCTTTTCCCTGCTTAGGAAACCAAGCTTGGGTTTCCCCAGCTGGGTGGATGATGGTTTTGGCAAAAGGTCACTTCTAGTCTGGCATGCATTATCATTAGGAAGAGTGAAAAACTGCTCTGTGGGGTCCCAGGCCCCAACAATCCATTCAGAGAACCAAGCCAGAAAGATGCTGAAGAGTTCAATATCTGGGACTGTGATAGCCCCAATGACTGGCAGATATATATCTGTTAGAATTGACAGATGACCATATTAAATTTTTTTAGAAATTAAGAAAAAATGTACTGGGTCATCTGGATGGCTTAGTCAGTTAAACATCTCCCTTCAGCTCAGGTCATGATCCTGGGGTATGATCCTGGGATCCTGGAATTGAGCCCTGCATTGGGCTTCCTGTCCAGTGGGGAGCCTGCTTCTCTTCTTCCCTCTGCTCCTCCCCCTGCTTGTGTTCTCTCAAGTAAAATAAGTAAAGTCTTTTAATAAAAATTAGAGAAAATGTGCTATAGCAGTTTAAGTTGCTTCCACTGAGGATTGATAAGACTTCTAGAAAAAAAGAAGTGGGATGCCTGGGTGGCTCAGTTGGTTAAGCCACTGCCTTCAGCTCAGGTCATGATCCTGGAGTTCTGGGATCGAGTCCCACATCAGGCTCCCAGCTTCTTGGGGAGTCTGCTTCTCCCTTCTCATGCTCTCTCTCCCTCTTTCAAATAAATAAATAAAATCTTTAAAAAAAAAAAAAAGAAAAAAAAAAGAAGTGACAGTAGAGAACCTTGCTAGCCTTTTATAAGGTCCTTATTTATTTATCTGCACCCTGTATGGAACTAGAACTCATGAACCTGAGATCAAGAGTCCCATGTTCTTTGGACTGAGCCAGCCAGGGCCCTAGGTTGTTACTTTTTAAAATTGGTTAGATTGTTTTCACGGGTGACACACAAGATACAGATTGTGAACAGGACACAGAGAAGTAGAGGGGAAAAAAACTTTTCCTTCTACACCTTCTGCACAACTAATTTCTCCCCCCAGGAGACAAACTATTACTGTTTTCTTGTGAAAGAAACACACACACACACGTGCGCACACATGCACATATATGCTCAGCGCTTTGCCTTTTTTCAGTTAATAATATACCATGAAGATTGTTCTGTGTCACTGAATATAGAGCTGATTTGTTTTCCAATGCATGGATATGCTATACTTATGTAGCCAGTTCTCTATCAATGGAGATTCAGAAATTACGATTTAAACCCCACTGGGGATGGGGGAGATGCTTAAGAGGAGTTTTAGTGGTTGATTTGTTTTTTGTAGTTGCATGCTTGCTCAAAGGAATTAAGTCCATGCCATTTTGGCTTTCACATTTGGAAAATATTTCTGTTCTTCAAAAAGGAATATCAGTATTTGTGGATGAGTCAAGTTATATCCAAAGGACATTCCAGGGAATACATCTCTGACTCATTTGATGCCTCCTTAATAGAGAATTTTGCAGAAGGGCCCTTACCCCTGCATACCTACTTCTAAGAAATTGCAAGGAGTTTCTCTCTTGTTGTTCTTCTTACTGAATGCCAGCAAAATCCAACAGGGGGCGTGCTAAGACTTGTTGCATCAGCTTTATCAATCCTGATAACCAGAAATGGAGCCCAACAAGAGCCTTAACCAGAAGGCTTCACTCCATTTCAGTGAAAATAGTTTCTCTTCATTTGGAATTATATTTAGCATGCCATTGCTTACATTCAAGGTTGATGTTTTGCATTTTCCATCGCTCGCTCTATTTGCTGAAAGGCACAAGGTTCCATTGTGTACTTTCAGCTGCTGAGGCAAGAGTCTGTAAAAGGGATGGAGAGGTGGAAACAAACAACCCTTTGGCCCAGAAAAAAGAACACCGGGATACAACCACGTCAGCAGCTGGGAACTCAACAGAGCTCTGTCATATGCTCAAAAAGGGTGACTACTTAACATGAGCCAGCTGCGGGACTGGGGCCTTCAAGGAGGAATCATAAAGCCCAGTCGCTCCTGGTGAGAAGCTCATAGTGTAGCAAGGAAGACATGTACAAATAGTTTCTTGTACAAAGTGGAAGGTCCTCCAGCAGCTTAGGGAGTACTCCCTCTACTTCCTGGGAGAGGGGGGGAAGGTTTACAGGGGAGAGAGTCTCTAGGTGTAAAGGAGGAGGAAGTGCCCCTCACACACACACCCTCACCCCCATCCCCGCAGCAACAACACGAGGTGTGAAAGTTCAGGGCTGGGGAAGAAGATAACCAGGCACTGTTCATCTCTTACTGTGGTTCTCGTAGGTCCTCTGAGTATATAATTAGGGAGATCCAGCAAGGTGTGAGGCACACAGCATGCAGTGTGTTCCATTCAGTTTCGGATCCGTCCTGGGAGAAATCCTAGGGAGACAGTATGCTTTCTTAGTAATAAACAGTTTGGATAAATGATGTGTCTTTACATTAGAGAAACCATGCCACATGAAAAACCAGTCCCCAGGAGCTGGCTATCAGCTGCTACAGACACCAGCGGTGTTTTTCTCCCCTGATTTATAGGCACTATTTTTGTCCCTCTGACATAAACAAAACAAAACAAAACAAAAATGCCTATAATATTTGCATATTTCTCTTCCTCAAAAATTCCTTCCTTCTCCCTCGAATATTAATATATAAGGTAGCTTTCGTGATGCAGAAAACAGTTGAAATTATTTATTAAGAGCTAATTTATGCACAGCTTAGTGCTAGAAACCTTTCAAAGGCATAACAAATTTGCTGTTGGGAGAGTTTTTCATCTCAGAGAAGCAGTGATGCAGCCAGGCGAACAAAACTTAAAATAAATTAATGGCGGGGCGCCTGGGTGGCTCAGTGGGTTAAAGCCTCTGCCTTCGGCTCAGGTCATGATCCCAGGGTCCTGGGATCCAGCCCCGAAGCGGGCTCTCTGCTCAGCAGAGATCCTGCTTCCTCCTCTCTCTGCCTGCCTCTCTGCCTACTTGTGATCTCTGTCTGTCAAATAAATAATATCTTAAAAAAAAAAAAAAAAAGAAGTTAATGGAAATGCCCTAAAACCTCTCCTCCTCCTCTGCCATCAACATGCACTGGTCTCTTATCCTAAAAATAAGAAACAAAACACACAAACAAACAAAAACTGCAGTCTTAATTGGTTTTACCTTCCTGTCTCCTCAAGGTTAGGTCTGTCCATTTTCTAGCATTCAAATTTCATTGTTTTTTAGAACTGCTGCCACAGATCCCTAACACTCAATTCAGTTCTTAAACTTCTGCCATTTGCCCAAAAAGATGGCTTCCTCTCTACTAAAAGAGCACTTAAAAGTCACTAGTAAACTCCATATTCTACCAATTACCTCTCCTTTTCTAATTTTATTTGAACCCTGCAGCATTTAGCACTGCTGACCAATTTGTCCTTGACACTCTCCCTCTTGGTCTTTGTGAGGTTGTATTTATTTCCTGTCCTATTTGGTAACTTATTTTTTCTTCCTCTCATTTTCTTTTTAAACAACCCACCTTTCTAAACTGTTAAAAAACTAAAAACAAAACAAAACAAAAACCCAGCTTTATGGAGATATAATTCACATCACATACAACTCACCTATTTATTTAAAGTGTACAATTCAGGGGCATCTGGGTGGCTCAGTGGGTTAAGCCTCTGCCTTCCAGTCAGGGCGCGATCTTGGGATCCTGGGATCAAGTCCCGCTTCGGGCTCTCTACTCCCTGCTTCCCCCTCCCTCTCTGCCTACTTGTGATCTCTGTTGAGGAAATCAATAAAATCTTCAAAGAAAAAAAAATAAAGTGTACAATTCAGGGGCGCCTGGGTGGCTCAGTCAGTTTAGCATCTGCTTTGGCTCAGGTTTTGATCTCGGGGTCCTGGGATCAAGCCCCACATTGGGTTCCCTGCTTTGCAGGAAGCCTGCTTCTCCCTCTCCCTCTGCTGCTCCCCCTGCTTGTGCTCTCTCTTTCTCCGTCTCTCCCTGTCAAATAAATAAATAAAATCTTACAAAAATAAAAAATAAAGTGTACAATTTAGGGGTTTTAGTACATTCACATAGTTAGCAACCACAGTGAATTTTAGAACATTTTTATCATCCCCAAAATGAACACCTGTTAAATAAGGTGTTGTATAAGGTATTTGGAGGCAAAGAGGCCGAAGTGAGATTGGGCAGGAAAAAGATGCCCAATCACAGAGCATCCTGGAAGTCATGCTAATAGGTCCAGGCCTTTATCCTAAAGGTTAAAGGCTTAAAGGCACTGTTTAAGGATTTTAACCGAAAGAGCAAGAGGGGAGAAAAAAAACAAACGAGGGAGAGGAGATGATTTACATTGTATTTTATTTTTTTAAAGATTATTCATTTATTTGATAAACAGAGATCACAAGTAGGCAGAGAGGCAAGCAGAGGCGGGGGGGGGGGGGGGCGGCAAACGCCAGGAGCAGGCCCCCTGCTGAGCAGAGAGCCTAATATGGGACTCCATCCCAGGACCCTGAGATCATGACCTGAGCCAAAGTAAGATGCTTAACCAACTGAGCCACCCAGGTGCCCCTGTATTTTTTTTTTTTTTTAAGATTTTATCTATTTGAGGGACGCCTGGGTGGCTCAGTTGGTTAAGCAGCTGCCTTCGGCTCAGGTCATGATCCCAGGGTCCTGGGATCGAGTCCCACATCGGGCTCCTTGCTCGGCAGGGAGCCTGCTTCTCCCTCTGCCTCTGCCTGCCTCTCTGTCTGCCTGTGCTCGCTCGCGCTCTCTCCCTCTGTCTCTGAAAAATAAATAAAATCTTAAAAAAAAAAAAAAAAAAAGATTTTATCTATTTGAGAGAGAGAGAGCATGAGGGGGGAGGCAGAGGGAGAGGCAGGAGCAAGACTCCTTATATTTATTAAATAAAGAACTTATAGAATAATTTCAGCTCATAAATGAAGATAGAATGATAAAATATCACCATTTTGTAACCTCTAGTAAAATAACAATGAAGATAATGATCATTAATACCTGGTAAAACTCTGAGGTGGAAACTAATGGGGAACTCTATAACTGTTATATCACACTAACACCTAAACCTACTCATTAATCTTAACATCGCAAACAGAGAGGATTGACATTATGTGTCTAGGGTGTGATAGGAAGTACACACCAACACCTATGAAGTACTCTTGACAAAAAAACAAGCAAAAAACAATCAAGCTTGAATCTGATCAAGCATCTGGATCTAACTACCAGTTCACAGGAAACCTGAGGGCCAGAGAAATACATTAGCGACATCATATTAATGCAACCAGCAAAATTCAGAGATGGGAAGCTCTACAGGACAAATAAGCCAGTTTCTCCAGCAAGCAAATTGCAGAGGTGGAGGGGAGAGGAAGAGATGATGACGAAGGGGGAAATCACTAAATTAAAAGAAACTTCAAAAGCCTATTTAAAAGAAGCGAAGGGGTGCCTGGGTGGCTCATTTGGTTAAGTGTGTGACTCTTGGTTTTGACCGGGGCGGGATCTCAGGGTTGTGAGATCAAGCCCTGCATCGGGCTCTGTGTTTAGTGGGGAGTCTGCTTGAGATTCTCTTTCTCCCTCTCCCTTTGCCCACACACCCCTGCCTGTACTCTTGTCTCTCTCTCAAGTAAATAAATAATTTTTTTTTTTAAATAGAAGAAAAGAAGAGGGGTGCTTGGCTGGCTTAGTTGGTAGAGTATGTGACTCTTGATCTCAGGGTTGTGAGTTCAAGTCCCACATTGTATAAAGAGCTTACTTAAGGGCAACTGGGTGGCTCAGTCTGCTAAGTGTCTACCTTAGGCTCAGGTCATGATCTCTGGGGTCCTTGGATTGAGTCTGGCATCAGTTTCCTGCTCAGTGGGGAGTATGCTTCTCTGTCTGCCCTTTACCCCATTCTTGCTCTATTTATCCTTCTTTCACACAAAAATAAATACATAAAATCTTTTTTTTAAGAGCTTACTTAAAAAGGCAAAAAAACAAAAAAAAAGAACAGTCAACCAATTACAATGTGTGGACCTTATTTAAATCCTGATTTGAACAAATTGTTAGCAAAAAATGGTTTATGAGACAATCAGGGGAATCTGAATACTGATTAGATCTTTGGCATCAGGGAATTATTATTAACTTCTAAAGTGTGATAGTGGCATTGTGGTTATACTTCAAAAATAATTCTTGGGGATGCCTGGCTGGCTCAGTGAGTGGAGCATACAACTCTGGATTTGGTGGTTTGAGCCCCACAATATAAATCTTTATATTTAAGAGATATATACTGAAGTATTTTTTTTAAATTTGTTTGACAGGCAGAGATCACAAGTAGAGAGGCAGGCAGAGAGAGAGAGGAGGAAGCAGGCTACCTGCCGAGCAGAGAGCCCGATGTGGGGCTCGATCCCAGGACCCTGGGATCATGACCCAAGCCGAAGGCAGAGGCTTTAACCCACTGAGCCACCCAGGCGCCCCATACTGAAGTATTTACAGATGAAATGATACCACATCTAGGTTATGATTCAGAAATAGTCCTGAGGGAAGTGGCTGGGGATCTAGATGGAAGGAGATTGGCCGTACGTTAATCATTGCTCAAGCAAGGTGATAGGTACATAGGGATTCACTGTATTATTCTGTTTTTGTCTACAGTTGAACTTTCCTGTTATAAAAAATACCAAGGTTCTTTGGAGGAGGAAGTGTGTTTATATATGTAAACAGATATGTTAGAATGGTCGACATACGAACCATTGGTGGCAAGAAATGTGCGTAACCATTTTTCCCTTTCATGCACTTTAACCAGTTAAGAACTGGTAGTATTCAAGACAACTTTCTGTTAAACCCATTCTGTTGGACACAAGACGACCTCCCCCTGCACCCCGCCTCCTTTCAATTTTCCAGTTGGAATCAAGACCAGATCTTCAAAACAAGATACTCTCAATAAGCACAGTTTAAGTGTTTAGCAGCTGTGCACATTTAAGCAAAAGCATTTAATTGTGAAATCTGGCCCTTTTCCCAGGAAACCATGTTTCCATTTCACAATGTAACACAACAGGAAGAATGTGAACTCTTGTTCGGATATAGATTCCTTGCGCTTCACTCAGATTTCCACATTTTCTTTGTGCTCTGGGTGTGAGAGTCTAGCTGTGCGTTGGTGGAGTGACTCATTTTTCCACCAAGACACATATTTCTATGAATCCCAGAGGCTACCAATTGGTGTGAAAGAGCAGTCAGCACAGACTTGGTTCCTGGATCCATCGTATGACTTAAGAGAGATGATTTAGTTTTTCAATGGGCTTAAGTTGAAAGAAGCAATTAAACTATTCAGATAATTCATGTTCCAAAACCTTTAGTGTTTTCAAGTGGTTATTAAGAGCAGCTATTTGATACTTTAAGGGAATACAAAGGAAATAGAAGCATAATATATGTCTTTTGGGGGTTTAATAATCTCATCGAGGAAATAGATTAGATTAGAGAGAAATGTAGAAAGATCCTCAAATAAGTAGATGATATTAATACACCTTTATATCAAATATATCCATCATTGTTTAGGTGCTCTAGAATAACAGTGATCAAAATGAGAAAAGGCTATCTGGAAAAAGTTTCATTTACAAAATTTTTAAATTATTTAAAATGTATAGAAAAGCTTTTTTTTTTTTTTAGTACAAAAAGATTATTTTTTTCTGAACCATTTGAGAATAAGTTGACAGCTTGATGTCTGATCTCCCAAATACTTGAGTATGTGTTTTCTACAAATAAGGACCTTCTGATACATAACCAGAGTACAACCATCACAGTCAGGAAGTTAGCATAGATGCATATCACCATCTGTTTCTCAGCAGCCTACCAGATTTCATCATCTGTCCCAATAATGACCCAATCTGAGATCAGACTTTTTTTTTTTTTTTTTTAAGATTTTATTTCTTCTTTTGACAGAGACACAGCAAGAGAGGGAACACAAGCCGGGGAAGTGGGAGAGGGAGAAGCAGGCTTCCCACTGAGCAGGGAGTCTGATTTGGGGCTGGATCTCAGGACCCTGGGATCATGACCCGAGCTAAAGGCACACACTTAACAACTGAGCCACCCAGGCACCCCTGAGATCACACTTTAAATTGAGTTGCCCTTCTCTTTAGTCTTCCTCAATTACGGGCATAGTTTCTCATTCTTTCCTTGTCTTTGGTAACTTTGGTCTTTTTGAAGATTACTATGCATTCATTATGTATAATGTTGCTTGATTTGACCTTATCTGATGTCTTCTCATGATGGGATTTAGGATGTTTATCTTTGTCAGGACTGGCACCAAAGGGATGCTGTGTTCTTGTCGTTGGATCCTATCACGTAGCACACAGTTTTGATTTACCAGTTGCTAGAGATGTTAACCTTGATGAGTGGTGAAGGTGATGTCTGGAAGACTTTTCCTGTCTAAAGTTACTCTTTTCCTCTTTGTCATCCATAACTATTTTTGTAGGGGGTTGGACACAAGACGACCTCCCCCTGCACCCCGCCTCCTTTCAACTTTCCAGTTGGAATATCCTGTATTCCAATTTCTCGAAAAGTACAAACTACCACAACTCACCCAATATGAAATAGTTTGAATAGCTCTGTAACAGTTAAATAAATTTAATTTATAACTTAAAATATCATTTAATTAAAGAAGGAAATCTCTGGCTCCAAATGGTTTTAGTAAGAATTCTACCAAACATTTAAAGACTGCAAAGCTCCTGATATACACTTGCCCTAGGGCCCCTGGCTGGCTTAGTTGGTAGAGCATGTGACTCTTGATCTCAGGATCTTGAGTCCCACATTGGGTATAGAGACTAAAAAGGCCAATAATAAGATAAAAAAATAAAATAAAATTTACTTGCCTCACAGGGTTTACTCAAATCTCTTTAATAGCTATACATATTGCCGGAAACTTTAAGGTCCCAAGGTGTGTGTATGTGTGTATGTGTATTTTTTTTTTTTAAATTTGAAAGAGAGAGAGAATAAGTGTGAATGTGTGTGTGCACGTGAAGCAAGGGGCAGAGGGATAGGGAGAGGAAAAAAGAATCCTCAAGCAGACTCTCCACTGAGCTCGGAGCCAGATGCTGAGTTTGGAGCCAGATACTGAGCTCAGTCAGTCTCAAGACCCTGAAATCATGACCTGAGCCAAAATCAAGAGCCAGCAGATTAAGAACTGAGCCGCCTAAGCACCCCCACAAAGCATACATGTATATGTCTATTTATATGGGTGTATATATGTATGTGTATGTATATAATTTTTTTTTAAGATTTTATTTACTGGAGAGAGAGTGAGAGTATGAGCGGGGGGAAGGGGAGGGGCAGAGGGAGAGGGAGAAACAAGACTACCTGCTGAGAAGGAGCCTGATGCAGGACTCTCTTTTTTTTTTAATTTTTTTTTAAGATTTTATTTATTTATTTGACAGGCAGAGATCACAAGTAGGCAGAGAGAGGAAGGGAAGCAGCCTCCCTGCTGAGCAGAGAGCCTGATGCGGGGCTCGATCCCAGCACCCTGGGGTCATGACCTGAGCTGAAGGCAGAGGCTTTAACCCACTGAGCCACCCAGGTGCCCCTTGATGCAGGACTCTTATCTGAGGATTCTGGCATCATGACCTGCCAGAGGCAGATACTTAACCGACTGAGCCACCGAGGTGCCCCAAAGTGTGTGTGTGTGTGTGTGTGTGTGTGTGTGTGTATTTTTAAAGATTTTATTTATTTCACTTGAGAGAGAGGGAGAGAACACAAGCTGGGGGAGCAGCAGAGGGAAAGCGAGAAGCTGACTTCCTGTGGAGCAAGGAGCCAACCAACATGGGGCTCAATTCCAGGACCCCAGGATCATGACCCAAGCCAAAGGCAGAGGCTTAACTGACTGAGCTACCCAGGAGCCCCATCCAAAGTATATTTCTTTAATAGAAATAGTTGTTCGCCTGTATTCAGAATTTCTAAACCTAACAAAAAGAAACGTATAATAAAAAATAGGACTCAAGGCAATATCCAACTGAAGATTCACTTTAGGTATCTTTCTCCTCCTAAGAAAATTTTTCTTCTCTCGGGACGCCTGGGTGGCTCAGTTGGTTGGACGACTGCCTTCGGCTCAGGTCATGATCCCGGAGTCCCGGGATCAAGTCCCGCATCGGGCTCCCAGCTCCATGGGGAGTCTGCTTCTCCCTCTGACCTTCTCCTCACTCATGCTCTCTCTCACTGTCTCTCTCTCAAATAAATAAATTAAAAAAAAAAAAAAAAGAAATAGTTGTTCGCCTGTATTCAGAATTTCTAAACCTAACAAAAAGAAACGTATAATAAAAATAGGACTCAAGGCAATATCCAACTGAAGATTCACTTTAGGTATCTTTCTCCTCCTAAGAAAATTTTTCTTCTCTAAAGACCGTACCCTTGTACATCCTCCCTAAAAATATCCTGCAGGCTCCCTTTCCCACAACTCACTCCTTAAAATATCACCCAAGCCCAGTTAAACACTGCTTTATAAAACAAAACAATTCAATTGTAAAGCATAGCAATCTCTAGCCTTAACCTGAGCCAAAATCAAGAGTCGGATGCTTAACTGACTCTTCTAAAAATATTTATTTAGTAGGGGTGCTTGTCTGGCTCTGTCAGTAGAGCATGCAACTCTTGATCTCTTGATCTTGGCGTCTTGATCTTGGGGTCATTAGGGTCTCCATATTGGGTGTAGTGTTTACTAAAGAAAAATTTATTAAGTATATATTAAAAATCAGGCACTAAGATGGGCAATACAACAGTTCAAATTAAATACATCCCTTGCGGGTGCCTGGGTGACTCAGTGGGTTAAAGCCTCTGCTTTTGGCTCAGGTCATGATCCCAGGGTCCTGGGATCGAGCCCCACATCGGGCTCTCTGCTTGGCAGGGAGCCTGCTTCCCCCTCTCTCTCTGCCTGCCTCTCCGCCTACTTGTGATCTCTTTGTCATATAAATAAATAAAATCTATTTAAAAAATGCATCCCTTGATCCTTGGATCAACCAGATCCTTTCTACTGGATTTTTCCAATGTATTTCTTCACTCTAGGTCTCACCTTTTTTCCAAGTCACTGGAAACCCAATACAAAACATTTACTGGATTGTCTACTTCAGAAATCTCCTTGAACCAGTTTCTTGTTTCTCTGGCAAGTATTTTGGGCCTAACGTCACAGAGTCTCTTCTCTGACCTATGTCAATCAGTCCTTTCCCTTCATCCCAAGTTTTCTTTCTTTCTTAAAGATTTTATTTACTTATTTGACAGAGAAAGACAATGAGAGGGAGAATACAAGCTGGGGAGAGGGAGAAGCAGGCCTCCCGTTGAGCAGGGAGCCCTATGCGGGGCTTGATCCCAGGACCCTGGGATCATGACCTGTGCTGAGGGGATGCGCCCCCCCATCTCAGGTTTTCTCAATTAAATTTTTTTAAAATTGAGGAACAGTTGACACACAATGTTGCATTAGTTTCAGGTGTATAACATTGTGATTCACAACTACATGTTGTGCTGTGCTCAGCAAAGTTTAGCTACCATCTGCCACCATAAAATGCTATTACAATACCATTGACTATATTTCCAATGCTGTACCTTTTATCCTCATGACTCATTTATTCTATAACTAGAAGCCTCTGTGTCTTGCTCCCCTTCACTCGTTTTGCCCATTCCTCCACTCCGCTCTCTCTAGCAGTCATCAGTTTGTTCTTTGTTTTTATGGTTCTGTTTCTGCTTTTTGGTCATTTGCTTATCTGCTTTGTTTTTTAGATTCCACATTTGGTGAAACAATATGGTTTGTCTTTCTCTGAAAATTTCATTTCATTTAAAAGCTTTTTTCTGGGGCGCCTGGGTGGCTCAGTGGGTTAAAGCCTCTGCCTTCGGCTCAGGTCGTGATCCCAGAGTCCTGGGATCGAGCCCCGCATCAGACTCTCTGCTCGGCAGGGAGCCTGCTTCCTCCTCTCTCTCTCTCTGCCTGCCTCTCTGCCTACTTGTAATCTCTGCCTGTCAAATAAATAAATAAAATCTTTAAAAATAAATAAAAAAATAAAAGCTTTTTTCCGTGGCATTCTTAACTTCCACAAGTTAAGCGTTCCTTCCCTTATGTGTTGGTCACAAGTCTTGAGGGTTACATAAAATGTCACATGCCTTAGGCTCATTAATATCTCCTTGTGGATGTAATCACTAGCAGATCTAAGGGAAGCTGACATTCCTTGAACTTCAAAGGAAGCCTCTAAAGCTATTATGAAGAGATTTTTACTTTTTACCCAAAGGCTTTTATTTTAAACATTGACGGGCTTTGAAAGTAAAAGCAGAGTGTTATTTTAGAGAACTCGGGGTGAAGAGGAATTACTTCTGTGGAAACACATTGCTAATCATCATTTTCAAGAATGATGGTCAAACATGATTACAAGTCACCTGAAAGTCGTGGCAGGGGAATCCTCTCATCAACACTAAAGTCAGTTCCTGGGCCTCCTGGCTGTCTCAGTCAGTGGAACACAGGATGCTTGATCTGGGGTTGTAAGTTCAAGCCCCATGTTGGGCATAGAGCTTACTTAAAATAGATAAATAAATAAAATCAGTTCCTTGGTAGAACTAGAGTTCATTTTTACATAGAAGGGGAAAACAAAAAATGATTTTACTAGATGCAAACCATCATTAAACCGAGTGACTATCATCTCAAAGAAATGTAGGCAAGCAAAAGTAAAATTTTAAATCGCAATTTTGCTGTTTGCTGCCAACTACTTGCAGGTGAACAGTTGGAAAAATTGAGGGGGTAAAGGAAAAACATTTATTTTAGTCATTCTACTATAGTGACAGGTTTTTTAAAAAAGGATTTTATCTATTTTGAGAGAGAGAGAGCATGAGAGGGGAGAAGGTCAGAGGGAGAAGCAGACTCCCCATTAAGCGGGGAGCCTGATGCGGGACTCGATCCTAGGACTCCAGGATCATGACCTGAGCCAAAGGCAGTCATTTAACCAACTGAGCCACCCAGGTGCCTGTATAGTGACAAGTCTTAAAACTTTTTGAGATTCTGTTAGACCACTGCCTCTGTTGTCTACTTTGTCTGGGTAGTGAAGAACTAATTTCTACAATTTTTGTTGAAACATTTTCCCAAATGCTAAGGAGTAGCTCAGTTTAGGCTCCCAGAATTGTATTACCTGCTAAGTCTCCTACAAATCTGTTCCCATCTTCCAGATCTGTGTGATAACAGCATTTTATACTTGGTCTTGTTGGACCTATGCTGTGCTTGTTCAATGAAAGAAAGGCTTGAGCACAACCTAGAAGATTCTTCTTGTCTCCTTTCTTTACTCCAGAAGCATACAGATAATTAGAGATAAAAACACAAATGCCTGATTTTTCTGGATCAAAGTTGTCTATCGGTTTTGGGCTAAGTTAATCTATTTGCTTACTATGATGAAAACAAATTCTGATTTTGGTCTAAAATATTAGTACTGTTTCTCTTCAATTTTATTAGCCTTTGTTTCCTCCTCTAAACAAAATTCTATCCGTCCCTCAAAGCCCACCTTGAATATCATGTCCTCTTAAAGGCTTCTCTAGGGCCAATAATAGCTCTGAGCTTTCATAACCTTCTGTTCTAACCTCTGCTGTATTACATATGCTATATTACAGTTAGTTGTTTGTCTGTCTCCCCTGATGGACGAGTGATTTCCTTGCTCATCTTTGCATTTCCATCTTCTAGCTTTATGCCCCATATAAAGTACATATAAAGTATGGACTTAGTGAGTGTTTGCTGAAAGAATCATGGAGGTTTGATGACTGAAAGCTATTTATAAAAGTATTCTTGGGGCGCCTGGATGGCTCAGTCAATTAAGCGTCTAACTCTGATTTCAGCTCAGATCAAGCCCCATGTCCTGCTCAGTGTGGAGCCTGGTTGTCTCTGTCTCTGCTCCTTCCTCCCTCCTTCCCCCCAATGCTCTCACTCTTTCTCTAAAATAAATAAATACATACATAAAATCATTTTTTTAAGATTTTATTTATTTATTTGACAGATAGAGATCACAAGTAGGCAGAGAGGCAGGCTGAGAGAGAGGAGGAAGCAGACTCCCTGCTAAGCAGAGAGCCTGATGCGGGGCTCGATCCCAGGACCTTGAGACCATGACCTGAGCCGAAGGCAGAGGCTTTAACCCACTGAGCCACCCAGGCGCCCCCATAAAATCATTTTAAAAAAATATTCTTCCCCCCCGCCCTCTCTGTCTCCTCGGCCCTGGGAGCAGCTCTCCTGCCACAGCCCCTCATTCCCTGAAAATGTACGCCTGTGCAAAGTTCGTCTCCACCCCATTCTTGGTCAGGAGCACCTCTCAGCTGTTGAGCCGATCACTGTCTGCAGTGGTGCTAAAACCACCCGAGACACTGACAGATGAGGCACCTTATAAGGGCCTCAGCATCTTGGCAGCCCCACGTCCCCTGACCTCACTTATTCCCAGCCGAAGCTTCCAAACTGGCGCCATTTCAAGGGACATCGATACAGCAGCCAAGTTCATTGGGGCTGGGGCTGCCACGGTAGGGGTGGCTGGTTCTGGGGCTGGAATTGGGACTGTGTTTGGGAGCCTCATCATTGGTTATGCCAGGAATCCCTCTCTGAAGCAACAGCTCTTCTCCTACGCCATTCTGGGCTTTGCCCTCTCGGAGGCCATGGGGCTCTTTTGCCTGATGGTGGCCTTTCTCATCCTCTTCGCCATGTGAAGGAGCCGTCTCCACCTCCCATAGGTCTTTCTCCCGTGTCTCGTCTGCCCTGTATAATCCTTTTCCTATACCTCCCCAGGCAGCCTGGGGAAAGTGGTTGGCTCAGGGTTTGACAGAGGGAAGACAAATACTGTATTAATAAGAAAAAAAAAATATTCTTCAAGTATAGTGCTTGGTGGTCTGTCTTCTATTTCCCTTTCCCTCGCTTCTGAAGAGAACATTCCCCACACTCATGGCAGGGATTTTGTGCTCAGTAGTTCGGAGGTCCCCAGACCAACTCCAAAATGTGAAAAAAGGTGTGGAGTCTCTCGTTTGTACAGATTGAATTCGTCATAAATTTACCAAGTCAAGAATTCCAGTATTTCAGCCTTCAGGGATGCCTGGGTGGCTCAGTCGGTTAAGCATCTGCCTTCAGCTCAGGTCATAATCACAGGATCCTGGGACCAAGCCCCGCATCAGGCTTCCTGCTCAGCAGAGAGCCTGCTTCTCCCTCTACCTGCCTCTCCCCTGCTTATTCTCTTTCTTTCTGATAAATAATAATATATAAAATCTAAAAAAATTAAAAAGATGCTTGGATTAGAAAAAACATACTCCTCAAGGTCCCAAGAATATCCCTTCAGTGAATGCAAAACTGTAAGTGGTTCAACATTTGATAAGAATCAAGCCTCTCATGGGGGCGCTTGGGTGGCTCCGTGGGTTAAAGCCTCTGCCTTCGGCTCAGGTCCGAAGGTTCCCAGGGTTCCCAGGGTTCTGGGTTCGAGCCTTCATTGGGCTCTCTGCTCAGCAGGGATCCTGCTTCCCCTCCTCTCTCTGTGCCTGCCTCTCTTCCTACTTGTGATCTCTGTCTGTCAAGTAAATAAATAAAATCTTAAAAAAAAAAAAAAAAAAAAAAAAAGGAATCAAGCCCCTGAGGTTGCCACAAGGACTTCTAGCAGAAAAGGACCTGTCTAAAGGTGCCTCAGGGCCGCTGGGGAATCAGTAGATCAGGCAGCAGTAAAGTCCTAATTGCAGAGCAATTTCACATTAAAAAAATGTAAATCATTTTTATTTAAAGATAAGAGAAGTGGGACACCTGGGTGGCTTAGTCAGTTAAGTGTCTGTCTTTGGCTCAGGTCATGATCTCAGGGTCCTGGGATTGAGCCTCACTTTGGACTCCCTACTCAGTGGGGAGCCTGCTTCTCCCTCTCCTACCCTCTGGTCTTCTCTCTTGCTACATTTGTCTCTCAAATAATTAAATAAAATCTTTAGGAAAAAACAAAGATAGGAAGTGTTCTCATTAAAACACACACATATACAGATATACATACATATATATATATATATATATGTATTTATTAACATATAATGTACTATTTGCCCCAAGGGTACAGGTCTGTGAATCATCAGGCTTACACATTTCACAACACTCACCATAGCACATACCCTCCCCAATGTCCATAACCCCACCACCCTCTCCCTACCCCGCCCCAGCAACCCTCAGTTTGTGAGATTAAGAGTCTCTTATGGTTTTTCTCCCTCCCAATCCCATCTTGTTTCATTTTTTTCCTTCCCTACCCCCCACAACCCCCTACTCTGCCTCTCAAATTCCTCATATCAGAGAGGTCATAAGATAATTGTCTTTCTCTGATTGACTTGTTTCGCTCAGCATAATACCCTCTAGTTCCATCCACATCTTTGCAAATGGCAAGATTTCATTTCTTTTGATGGCTGCATAGTATTCCATTGTGTGTGTGTGTGTGTGTGTGTGTGTGTGTGTGTGTGTGTATCACATCTATATCTTCTTTATCCTTTCATCTGTTGATGGACATCTAGGCTTTTTCCATAGTTTGGCTGTTGTGTACATTGCTGCTATAAACACGTGCCCCTTCAGATCACTACATCTGTATCTTTAGAGTAAATACTCAGTAGTATGATTGCTGGATCCTAGAGTAGTTTTATTTTCAACTTTTTGAGGAACCTCCATACTGTTTTCCAGAGTGGCTGCACCAGCTTGCATTTGCACCAACAGTGTAGGAGGGTTCCCCTTTCTCTGCCTCCTCGCCAATCTCTGTCATTTTCTGACTTGTTAATTTTAGCCATTCTGACTGCTGTGAGGTAGAATCTCTTTGTGGTTTTGATTTGTATTTCCCTGATGCCGGGTGAGGTTGAGCACTTTTTCGTGTGTCTGTTGGCCATCTGGATATCTTCTTTGCAGAAATGTCATGTCTTCTGCCCATTTCTTTCTTTTCTTTTCTTTTTTTTTTTTTTTAAGATTATTTATTTATTTATTTATTTATTTGACACAGAGAGAAAGATCACAAGTAGGCAGAGAGGCAGGCAGAGAGAGAGAGGGGAAGCAGGCTCTCTGCTGAGCATAGAGCCTAATGCAGGGCTTGATCCCAAGACGCTGGATCTCAGGACTTGAGCAGGAGGCAGAGGCTTAACCCACTGAGCCACCCAGGTGCCCCTTCTGCCCATTTCTTGATTGGATTATTTGTTCTTTGGGTGTTGAGTTTGCTAAGTTCTTTACATTTTTTGGATATTGGCCCTTTATCTGATATGTCATTTGTGAATATCTTCTCCCATTCTATCAGTTTTCTTTTGGTTTTGTTGATCAGTCCTCTTCACTAGCTAAAATTTTAAAAATAAATAAATTTTTAAAATATTCTTAAAAAGTATTTAAAGTGTTTTCCTCGTAAGTATGCTTTGATGTAGAGTAACTTTGAGAACTGTAGATGGAATGCAAACGTTAGCGCTCCTGTGCTAAACCTGGTGATCCTACAGTTGGCCCTGACTCCACACACATTTTCTGATTTTTAGCTTCTCCTCTGAACCCTTCCCAGCTGTCTCTCATATGTTACAAAAATAGAAGAATCTGTCACTGACGCTATTACACTTTATGTTAGAATTCAAATAAAAACTTTAAACATTAAAAAAAAAGGAAAAAAGAATCTGTCACAAGTTCTTCTCCCAGATAATGAAGCCCATAAAATAAAGGGGATAAGGTGTAATCATATTCCTTTTTGTCTGTTAACCTGTTCATTGATAGTAGATTTCTATTAGGAGGCTCCCATTTCTTTCAGAATCATCCATCTGTTCATTCATTCATTCAAGAAATAGTACTTATGGGGCGCCTGGGTGGCTCAGTGGGTTAAGCCGCTGCCTTCGGCTCAGGTCATGATCTCAGGGTCCTGGGATCGAGTCCCGCATCGGGCTCTCTGCTCAGCAGGGAGCCTGCTTCCTTCTCTCTCTCTCTCTGCCTGCCTCTCAGTGTACTTGTAATCTCTCTCTGTCAAATAAATAAATAAAATCTTTAAAAAAAAAAATAGTACTTACTATTGAATGAGTAGGCCCAAAGCTAGGGGTAGAAAAGGAATTTATAATTTGGCGATAGAAGAGAAAAAAAGTCAGGAAGAAAGTACTGTGTTTTCTTTTTCTTTTCCTCTCTCTCTCTCTCTTTTTTTTTTTTTTTAACGATTTATTTATTTTAGAAAGAGAGAGCATAGGGAGGTACAGGGGAAGAGGGAGAGAGAAACTTTAGCTGACTCCTCACTAAGCTCAGAGCCCAAGACAGGGCTCAGTCTCACGCCCCTGAGGTCAGGACCTGAGCCAAAACCAAGAGTCAGAAGCTCAACCAATTGCACCACGAGGGACCCCAGTACTGTGTTTTCTAAAGGAGATAGGATAAGCCCATGAGAGTCTCAATGAGGAAAATGAAGATCAAGAAGGTGAACCAGCTTGCTCAAGTTCACACACCTTGTAATTGTTAGAGCTGAGATTTCTCTTACATTTGATATTGGAATGAATGGAGGATCTGAGATTCAAGCCTAGTTCAGGACGGTACTGAAGCCTGTGGTCTACTACACTACCCGATGCTGCTTCCCATTGGTTCCTGCTTTAGTATCTGAGAGAGGCTAACAGACCTGTATAGGTTATTAGCAATGAAGATAAAAAGGATAAGTGGGTAGAGGCAAGAAATGCAGGACACATAACTAACATAATTAACATGACATGGCAACTGATTAAATGTGGAGGGAGAAAGAATGGAATTAGCTTAAGTTCCAAGCTTAAGCTTAGAACTTGGGTAACTAGGAAAACAATAATGCCATTAACAGGATTAATGATCTGAGGGGAAGGGCGAGTTTTTATTCAGTGAGAGCATAATCCTTAAAAACTCTGCTTTCAGGCACCTGAGTGGCTCATTTGGTTAAGCCTGTGCCAGAGGCTCCAGTGGTCACGGTCTTGGGGTCCTGGGATATGTCATGGTCTTGGGGTCTTGGGATAGAGCCTCGAGTTGGGCTCCCTGCTCAGCAGGGAGTCTTCTTCATCTCCCTCTCTCCCTCTCAAATAAATAAAATCCTTAAAAAAAAAAAAAAAAAAACCCTGCTCTCATATCACCTCCTCAATGTAAACTTTTCTGAGATTCTCTGGTCCATTATACAGTATTTTGTGTATCAACAGCAACAGTCATGATAATGATGATAATTAGCAATTTTTTAAAAATATTTTATTTATTTATTTGACAGAGATCACAAGTAGGCAGAGAGGCAGGCAGAGAGAGAGCGGGTGTGGGGCAGCGGGGGGGAAGCAGGCTCCCACTGAGCCACCCAGGCACCCCTAGTTAGCAGTTTTTTAATACAGACTGAGTGCCAAACATGTACTAAAGTTCCTTTTATTCCTCCCAATAACCATATGAGGAAAGTATCATTATTAACCCCACTTTACAGAGGAGGGAACAGGGGCTTAGAGAGTCTGAAGGTTATAGATATTAAACTCAGATTGGACTCAGAGACAGCACTCTGTAGACAGTACAACAGAGGAACACTAGAAATCTGTACAACAGTGCAGTACTTAGCACAGGAAATGGGCCATTCTGCCTGGGTTTGAATCCTGCTCTACCCTTTACTTGCTGAGCAACTTTGGGCAAATTATTGAGCCTCAGTTTCACCACATCATCTATTTTTTTAAAAAAAGATTTTACTTAGGGCGCCTGGGTGGCTCAGTTGTTAGGCCTCTGCCTTTGGCTGAGGTCATGATCGGGGTCCTGTGATCGAGCCCTACATGGGGCTCCCCCAGCTTGTGTTCCCTCTCTATCAAATAAATAAAAAGAAAATCTTAAAAAAAAAAAGATTTTGATTTATTTTTAAAGAAATACTTGTTTAAGTGATCTCTACACCCAACGTGGGGCTTAAACTCATGACCCTGAGATCAAGACTCGCGTGCTCTACTGACTGAGCCAGTGAGGTGCCCCACACCATATCATGTATTATATGGGAATAATACTAGTATCTTCCTTCTAGTATTGTTATGAAAATTAAATGAATTTATATTTATAAAGCACTTAGAAAAGTGCCTGTCACATAGTAAGTATGAGTCATTGCACTCATCTCTGTCTCTCTCTTATAATTATTGAAACTTTCTCACTGAACTGTAAAATAGGAAGTGGGTCTATTTCATTTTTCCTATCCCCAGCAGTTAGTACCATGTTTGCCACATGTTAGGCCCTCAGTAAGCATTTGTTGCCTGAATGGCATTATTCAGGCTGTTTGAAATTCCATCTGGAAGACTTGGAGAAGGGAGGTGGATGGAAAAATCGGTGTGAGTCCCATACATAGACATTTACACCCGACAAGAAGCAGGACTGCTAAGGAAGAGAGCATGGAGGGAATGAGAACACTGAACACTGGAGAAAGATTGATGGCAGGAGATAAAAGGAGCCAGAAAATGAACTCTTGAGAGGATATACTTTCAAGGAAACCATGAAAAAACAGAGTTCAAGGGGATTGAGGTGAGTCCAGATGAAAGCCTGTCTTAAAACTGGAGTACCAAAAATTTGTGGTTAGCAAGTTGACTCTGAGGTTTAAAAGAAAGGCGGGGGGGGGGGGGTGTATTGTTTTGTTTTTAAATCTCAGAGGAAGGAAATGGTAGTCATTGTGTAATAGTTTTCTGAAACTTGGCAGGCTTTCAAGTGTGGGTCTCTATCTGTCCTGCCAGGAAAAATTGAGACAGCTAGGGGACATTTAAGATCACAGGGAAGGGGAGGGTTTAGGCTTCTTCGAGGAGGTGCTACTTCTCAACTAAATCGTAATGGAGTCAAGTTATATCTTCACTCACAACAGGAGATAGAAAATTTAAATAAAATGTCCATTTTTATCCTTCATTATTTTGTTTAGGCTGGTAAAGCAGGATTGATAATGTTTTTGCTGGGTGGACAAAATTATCGGCATCAAGTTTTTATCTGAAGTATCTCCCTCATTACACTTGAATCTCAATAGGGTTCCACCATCCACTGAGCCTGAAAAACCGGTTTTCCAAGTTTTTCCTGACACAGCTCTGGTTACTGACAAACGATTTGGGATCCATACTCCTCCTTATGGAGTTGATACCAGTGTTTGAGAAGGATGTTTTTATAAATAGTAGGTAACACTGATGTGGGAAATGTTAGGGTTTGGAGCTGATGTCCCAGGAAGAATTCTTGAGATGTCTTTGGTGCAAAATGGTGATTTTATTAAAGCATGGGGACAGGATCTGTGGACCCAAAGAGCTGCACTGGGGTCCTGAGAAGTGGCCCATTATTTACTTCCAAGTTGGGAAGGGGTTAGGGATAGGGTTAAGTCTTTAAGGAATTTGAAAGGACCTTTGAGGGGATTAGGAAAAAGTCGTTTATTACCGTCTAAAAAACCATAGTCATGAGACCCTTCAGATGTATACTGGTGGGTCATATGCTTGGCGGATGATTGCCAACATGTATCTCTGGGGGTAGAGAGCAAAGAATTTTCCAAAGGAACTTTTATATGTTAAAGTAGACTTACAGGATCCTGGGGGTCCAGCTGAGATTACCTTTTGCCCTTAGCAAGGTGTTAACATTGAGGGAGCTAAAACAAGCAAGGAGCTACAACAAGCAAACAAAAGTCGAGGCAGCTGAGTTCCTAAAGCAATGCCCCTCTGTCTGTCTCAGGGACTTGTCAGTGGGTTGTAGCTAGTAAGGAAATTAGTTTTTCTTTTGCCTTTGTTTCCCACACTAGCGTCACTTTTGCGGTTTGATTTGTTTTTAAGATTTTATTTATTTGAGAGAGAGAACAAGCAGGGGTGGGAGGCAGAGGGAGAAACAGGCTGTCTGGGGAGCAGGGAGCCCAACATGGGGCTCCATCCCGGGACCCTGGGATCATGACCTTCTCTGAAAGCAAACGCTTAGCCAACTTAGCCACCCAGATGCTCCACTTTTGCCGTTTAAAAAGTTACTCTTTAAAAACTTTTGAGGAATAGAAAACCCTTACGTGGTCAAACGGGCCTGCAGGAATCCACCGAACAAGATAAAAATGTACTGTCACTACATAGGGTCTTATGGGGATTTCCCCACTAACTGGAGAAAAACAGACCCTGAACGCTTGCTAAAGGGACTTAGCCAAGCACCTTCCTAAAAAGGGCTTTTCCATACTTAAGTGAAAGAGCCCCTGTTCAAGGTTCTACTTCGATCTTAGAAAGGCCTTGCTCACTCGAAGGCTTAAATGTTCTCTGTAAAATAAGGAAAAAGCGTGCGTGTGTAATGTAGAGAAGACTGGACTGTAAGCGCTTTTAATAAGCTCTCTTCCAGCTTTCAGGCCATTTCATAATGTCTCCCCTTCCTTGATGTGACTTTCCTCAAGGAAGTTGTGAATTAATCGGCAAGCAGACAGCCCAGCCTCGAGGGTAAGTGACAGGGAGAAGAGATTCTGAAGGGAATATGAGTGGAGGTCCTCGAGCACCCGCACCAGCAGCCCCTGAAAGACCTGCGGATCCCCTTACCCAAGAATCCAACACTGCCACTGGATGCAAACAGCAAGAGGTTTATTGTCACGCAGGAACCGGCGGGTGGTCGGTAGCTCCGGCTAACCGAACACACCGACCGGAGTGAAGCGGGGTCTTTTAGAGGAAGGTACAAGCAAGTTTTGGGTGGGGTGCAACTGATTGGTGGACAGTTTGAACTTTTGAAAAAGGCATACTTGGGTTTTGCTGATTGGCTCTGAGGATCCGCGCCCGCGAAGAGAGAGGCGGGAAGGGGGAACAGGCTGATTGGTTCTGAGGGCCCACGCGCGGGAGGAGAGAGGCGGGAAGGGGGAACAAGAAGGGGGAAGGTAGGAGTGCCATCATGGCGTTTCTATAAGCTAGGCAGTTACAGAAGGGAAAAAGAGCAATTAATAATTAATAACCTAATCTATGCCTAAAAGCCAGCGGTTCACAGAAAAGCAAACAAGCGGTTAGTTATCCTATCTATCTTCTAAGGGAGGGGCTTTCCAGGGCAGGGGTCTTTCATTCCCCCCTTTTTCTTTATCATGGATAGAATCTTATATCCATTCGTCTTGTTTCTGCTCTAAGCTTGTCTGGGACTCTGATCGTTTTAAAAGTTGATATTGTTGTGTTAGTACCATTGTCTGAATTATGGACAAGCGGTCTTTAGTGAAGTAGACAAGCCTATTTATGATGCAAGGGCCAACTGATAGAATCAGCAATAAGATGATAAGGGGCCCCATGAGGGTGGATATTAAGGTTGTGAACCAAGGGGAACGGGTGAACCAACTTTCAAACCAGCCCTGTTGGGATTCAAAATCTCTTTTTCTTTGGGCTAATCTTTCTCTTAGCTTGTCCATTGTTTCTCTGACTACCCCGGTATGGTCGGCATAAAAACAGCATTCTTCTCTTAAGGCTGCACATAATCCTCCTTCTTTTAAAAATAAGAGGTCTAGTCCTCTCCTGTTCTGTAGTACAACCTCTGATAAGGAAGTCAAGGACTTTTCTAAGGCTGTGATTGATTTTTCTATGGCCTCAAGGTCAGCGTTCATAGCAACCTGTAACTGCATGAGCTGATTACCTTGGACTAAAGCGGAAGCTCCTGTTCCAATACCTGCTGTTATTCTCCCGATGCCCAACAGCAAGGCTATAGTAAGAGTCATGGGCTCCCTCCGGTATCGAGACCTTTGCTTTTGCTCAAAGAAGTCAAGGACAAAGCTCGAACTGTGGTAAGTCACCTTGGGCCAAAGTTGAACTAATATGCAATAGTCTGCAGTGACATTTAAAGTTTGGGCAGCAACACAAGGGGTCAAGCTGGTGCTACAAGCCCAATATGTCCCGTTGGGTGCTGCTAGATAATAATTACCAGGAGAGATATTCCGGATGATGGTGTTGCATAGTGCCTGATGGGAAGTGGGCACGGGGCCTAAGCATAGTCCCTGACCAGATACTTCAGAAAGGGTAAGTCTATGTCCCTGGGAGTTGCAAGTAACTGGGGGATCTGTGTGGGTGGTATAATTAGTGACAATGGCTATCCCCTCGTAGTAGGGGGGGCTTGAAACCAAACAGAGCCAACAGTCTTCAGTAGATTCAGGATTAGAATAATTGAGGGCCGTATATGTTCCTAAAATTAAATTGAAAAGCCGGTCCCCAGTTCCGACAAGCGGAGTCTCTAATGTTAGGGGTTTTTGGCTTGGGCTAGCAGCGGGGGGTGAAAAGGGTGTGGAAGTCCCTTTAGAAGTTCCTATTCTATGCTTTGAGATGGGCGTTGGATGGGGATGTATGGGAGGTTGGCGGGCGGGACCTGGCGGAACTGGAGGGCGCCGGGGTTTAGAGGGTTTTTGGTTTGGCAGAACAAAATTTGGCCCTACGGGGTAAGTTTGGGGATTTTCTATTTTTAATTTGATGATAATGATGGATCCTGCATGTCCTCCGTATTTGTAGAACACCATTCCCCATCGTTTTCCCTGAACCCAGTTGTCAATCTTCTCCCGTTTTCCCTGGTCAGTGAACTGAACTCGGATCCTGTCTGAGTCTTGAGGGGAACAAGGACCTCGGGGGAGAGGAACAGCCGCCCATTTAGGCTTTCCTCGATTAACAAAGGCCAATCGTATAGAATCTGATCGTGAAACTGCCCACTTCCAATCCCCATCATTAGAGGTGACACAAGCCCAACTCTTACAGAAGGAATGTTGAACCCCCCCACAACGTGGGTACTTTTTGGCTTGTAGGTCTAGGGGCAGCATTCTCGGTGTGGGTCCGATAGGTCCCGGGCAGGCATAGAATCCATAGCTACGGGCTAAATTGGGTGCTGTGGACCTGTAAGCAGAGTTGATGTCTCGGAAACAGAAGGTCAAGTCTGGCCATCAATTACCAGGCGTATGTAGGCCCGTTGTGGAATTGACAACTTCTCCCGTCTGAGAGAAGATCTGCCAAGTTAACTGTTTGGGGAAATATGGACTGGGACTCCCAAAGGAAAGGAAAGGGTAAACAAGGAGAAGGATTAGCGGCGCATGAGTCTTATCTTTAGCGGATTTGAGGATCGCTGGATGGTCCATTCTGAGTCTCGAAGGGGTTCGGTCTGTTCTTCTGGGTGCGCGGCTTTCACGTGGGAGGCGTGGATCCAGGCTGCAATTCCGTCGACCTTCAGTGCTGTGGGTGTCGTCAGGAGCACTGTGTGGGGTCCCTTCCAATGGGGTTCAAGGTTTGTGGCCCGATGTCTGCGAACCCAGACGATGTCCCCTATTTTATAGGGATGTGGCTGCAGTGGGACGTCAAGTTTCCCCTTGTAGGCAGCTGCCAGGGTTTTCCAGATTTCCTGCTGCACCAGCTGCAGGGCTTGCAGATGGGCCTGCAGCCGTATTGAAGTCCCAGTCAGGGTGAGTCAGAGGGAAGGTTGTATCTATCACGTTAGGAAGTTGTGTGGGCCTTCCGTCGTCCCCTGGGACATTTTTTCTGGCCTCTAAAAAGACCTTTTGTCTCTCCTCTGTGGTGAGGAGAGCCTGCAAGAGCTGCTGGCAATCGTCCCAGGTAGGCTGATGTGTAACTAAGATAGATTCAATTAAGGCGGTTAGGGCCACGGGGTCCTGTGAAAAGGAAGGGTTATGAGACTTCCAGTTATATAAATCAGATGCAGAGAAGGGCCAATATTGGAGGCTTCCTCGTTCCCTCCCTTGACGCAAGGGAAAGAGCCTGGAAGCTTCTTCCTGCTCCGGTATTTGCCGGCCTCTAATTCTGCCTGCGATTGGAGATGGCGAAGGGTCATGATCTGGTTCCCCTATGGGGTTTGGTGCTGGTCTAGGAGGGTGATAAGGTGGGGGGTCCTCGGTTAGGAGGTCTATCAAAGGGGATTCCTCAGGAGGGAGGACCTGTAGTTGTCTGGGGCGTCGCAGAGAGGAGGCGTTGTTAGAAGAGGGAGGGTCAATAGGGACTACAGGATATAGGCTGGAAGAGGTGGGGGGTTTTGAGGGGTCGGTAGGAGTTGGTGTGGGGTGTAGAGCCGGTGGAGCGGGGGGAACTGGGTGAGGGGTAGGAGCCGGTGGAGGCGGCGCCGAGGGGTTTAAGGGAGGGCAAGGGGGGACAAAAGGAGAGACCCACGGAGGGGGCTCTTTGACTAGGCTTTCCCAGACTACGATATAAGGTGCTTGGTCTGGATGACCTTGAGGTCCCTGATTGAAGATTCGCTCCTTAACCTGCAAAATAACATTGATGTTAAAGGTTCCCTCTGCAGGGCATTCGATCTTGAAGGTGGGCCATTCAGAGGTGCAGAGAGTCTGCCATTTTCTTCTTTTGATTTCCACCGATAAGTTGTTGGCTCCGCTTTGAACATCTCTCCAGTGACCTAGAGTGAGGCTTAAAGGGTTCGTGAGTGTTTGACCCATCTTAGAATCAAAGAAAACACCAAGGACAACTAGTAGAACACACAAAACAATTAACAAAAAGGTCGCTGCGCGGTTTCGGTATACCACCGAAAGTACGGTTTCCACCGGCCTAGGGGAGCCTCGAGGTCTCCCTGCGGTGGACAAATTCCCTCCAGAGGCCGAGGGCTCCTCTGGAACGGACAAACGGATATATCCCTCGGATACCTGCGGGGCCCCAAATAAGCGGGCCCCTCTGATCCCTGGGGCGTCCCCCAGGGTGGCAGGGGAGAAGTCCGAGTTGGTCAACTCCTTCTCAAGCTGCCTACAAAATACAAAGCAACAACGCGCGCTGTCGTACAATCCTATACTACAGGCGTATAGGCAGAGCAAATATAGACATAGAACAGAGGACGAGGAGACGAAGAGACAGTTTTATGCTGGCCAGCTTACCTCCCGGTGGGAGTCTGTTGGATCCCTGGGCAGGAGTCCGATGATCTCGGTGGGACCTCCAAATGAAAGACCCGCGGATCCCCTTACCCAAGAATCCAACACTGCCACTGGATGCAAACAGCAAGAGGTTTATTGTCACGCAGGAACCGGCGGGTGGTCGGTAGCTCCGGCTAACCGAACACACCTACCGGTGTGAAGCGGGGTCTTTTAGAGGAAGGTACAAGCAAGTTTTGGGTGGGGCGCAACTGATTGGTGGACAGTTTGAACTTTTGAAAAAGGCATACTTGGGGAAAAAAAAAAATGAAAAAGGCATACTTGGGTTTTGCTGATTGGCTCTGAGGACCCACGCGCGCGAAGAGAGAGGCGGGAAGGGGGAACAGGCTGATTGATTCTGAGGGTCCGCGCGCGGGAGGAGAGAGGCGGGAAGGGGGAACAAGAAGGGGAAGGTAGGAGTGCCATCATGGCGTTTCTATAAGCTAGGCAGTTACAGAAGGGAAAAAGAGCAATTAATAATTAATAACCTGGGCGCCTGGGTGGCTCAGTGGGTTAAGCCGCTGCCTTCGGCTCAGGTCATGATCTCAGGGTCCTGGGATCGAGGCCCGCATTGGGCTCTCTGCTCAGCAGGGAGCCTGCTTCCCTCTCTCTCTCTCTGCCTGCCTCTCCATCTACTTGTGATTTCTCTCTGTCAAATAAATAAAATTTTTTAAAAAAATAATAATTAATAACCTAATCTATGCCTAAAAGCCAGCGGTTCACAGAAAAGCAAACAAGCGGTTAGTTATCCTATCTATCTTCTAAGGGAGGGGCTTTCCAGGGCAGGGGTCTTTCACCCCCACAGCCACGCCGCCCCGCGGGGCGGGAGTCACAGCCCCGGGAACAAGATGGCGTCAGCACTCAGGGTCTTGCCTGCGCCCCCGCGACTCTGCAGTGCGGCTGCCGACCCAGGCCTCCCCCCATTGGCTGACTACAATGAAGTCATCGTGGGGGCGGAGCCGGCGGCTGCGCGGGGGCCGGGCTTTGCGGACGCACGCACGTCGAGCGCTGATGTCCCAAGCCGCTGAGGCTGTGGGCTCTGTCTGGGGCGGCTGCTTTGGCTGCGGCCCGGCCGGGGCTGAAGGTGAGCGGGGGGGATGTAGGCACGGCGCGGTCTAGAGAGGCCTTGGAAGGGCATGGGAAATTCTAATTAGTCTCCTCGCTTGTCAAAGGAATTAGCAGAGATCTTAGGTCTTTGAGAGGAAGTGGGGGTTCACCCCTCTTCGGGCACCCCCACCCCGGGGCATAGGAATCGGAGGTTCACTCCTCCTTGGAGGCCCTCGACCCTTCCCCCGTTTAAGACGTAGGCGGAGGAACAGAAGGTTATTGGGGAGGCAGAAGAATTTGGGGGGCTTTTTAAAGGGGCTCCCAATTTGATGATCCCTCCCCGCCTTTTAATGGCCACTTGGGGAGGTAGGTGTGCCTGGGCTCAGAGAATTTCTGCTTTCTCACTGGGTAGACAGGAAATGAAGCAGGTGAATTTGAATACCTTGTAGGAGGCGAGGGCTGGATGACAATAGTGAGGCTGGGCGCCGGGCACTTTATTTATACTCATCTTGTGCAGAATTGCTGTTTATTCATATTTTGTTTTGTGACAAGACATCCCCGAATCGTTTAGTTTTCTGTTTGGCTCCAGTGGGATAGAGATGTTCTAGCGAGACTTGTAATCATTAAAGAACAGAAGGAGGGAGGCAACTCTGGAGGCTGTCATTATTGGCAGCCCCTGAACTATGCTGATCAGGCATAATTTTACCTGCTTTAGAGGTTGTGGACTCTATTCTTGTTTGGGGGAGGATGTGGGAGGGTTGATAACAGCTGTTTTGGGTGATTCAGGTATAGACAGTTTTAAAGACATGCTACATAATCTCTTGAGAAATCTTTGCTTATATCTGAGTGTTTCGTGTTGCTGTCTTGAACAAATGCACAAAGGTTTTGTCATTCAGATTTTTCAAAATGTCTTCCAGCCTTGCAGAACAGTAACTCTTCCTTTGATGCCAGTTTCACCTATCCTTATGGATGCCCTCATGATACTAAAAATATTGTACGGTTTGCTGAGTTTAGATGGAGCACAGTCTGTGCCTTACGATAGCTGATTGAGAATAAATAATTGCAGTTTCAGGACCACTGATAGCGCCATTGTCTTTCATACTGGGCAAGGATAAGACAGCCCTAAAAGGAAACCTTTATTGGCTCATGCAGGAGAAGCTTTAAGAGATGGAGGAGTGTAATTAATCTTGAAGGTGGGGATAAGAAATTGAAAGCTATGGAAGTGGCAGGTTTATTCTCTGTGGTTTGATAAAACTGCTTTGTCATTATCAACATATTCCTGTCATGCTGGACTCGAAATTTAGCTTAATATGCAAGGCAGCTCTTTTTTTTTTTTTTTTTTTTTTTTTGAAGTAAACTCCACACCCAACATGGGGCTTCATAATCTCCTGACCCTGAGATCAAGAGTCACATGCTGTACTGGCTGAACTAGCCAGGTGTCCCCCCGCCGCCCCCCCGCCCCGACCTTTTTTTTTTTTCTTCTTCAGATAATGCTGATGTGTTTAGATTCCTTAGGGAGAAAGTGGTGTTTCCTAAGGAGTTGGAAGATTAAACCCTTTAAGGTACCTAGAGCTCTAGGGTAATGCTGAGACTCCAGCAGTCAGAAATGGGCAGTAGAGGGGCTCCTGGGTGGCTCAGTGGGTTAAGCCTCTGCCTTCAGCTCAGGTCATGATCTTAGGGTCCTGGGATCCAGCCCAGCATCAAGCTCTCAGCTCAGAGGGGGCCTGCTTCCCCCTCTCTCTCTCCCTACCTCTCTCCCTACTTGTGATCTCTCTGTCAAATAAATAAATAAAATCTTTAAAAAAAAAAAAAAAAAGAAATGGGCAGTAGAGGGTAGAAAACTAGTCTCAACGGAGACATCCTTTATGAGAGAATAATCTAGGTCTGTTCCATGTGTTCCCTGACACAAGCCAAAAAAAGGTGGGGCAGCATGAACATCACTGCCTCATAATACCCTGCCCAGGGTATTTAAAGAGCTGTTTGGGAATCCCAGTTCCTGTTTTTAACCTGGATACACTCTTACGTATTGGGACACCCCCAAATTTTGTCATTTGATCCTAATGTTGACTGAAGGAAGTGGCTTTTTGTTAGGTATTCTGTGGGAGAGGATTTAGTAACAGCCTTTTGCAATTTCTCCTTTCCATCCTTTGAAGCAGGATATTAAAGATCTGTCTGCATGGGGTGGAAGATATGAAATGCAAAACAAAAGAGCCTTACTATTGTGGTGTTTGCTCCTTTTAGTAATGCAGTTTTCTCTTTTTGCTTAAGGTTGGAGAGAAATTCAGGTACTCCGTTGACTGGTGCTTTCCGCCACCATGGGGGAGCTCTTCCGGAGCGAGGAGATGACGCTGGCCCAGCTTTTTCTACAGTCAGAAGCTGCTTATTGTTGCGTCAGTGAATTAGGAGAACTAGGAAAGGTTCAGTTTCGTGATGTAAGTAGCCGTGCGGTGCCTCTTGAATACCGCTCAACTCTGTTTTTGTTGTCAGAGCCAATCGTCTTATAATGAATATTATGCTTTTTATTTGCAAAAATAACATAGAACTGGGTTACTGTTGGTAGAATGTACATATCAAATTGTCTCTCTAGAGGTGAGAATATTTTGTGCCAGTCGTTCCATGATTTTACTAGCTCCCTCTTTGAGAATCATCCTAAGCAGTCTCAAGGTAATTGGTTGAGGTGCAGGTAGAGGACACCAACTAACCTTTTCAAGGCTTATACTTTTCTTTTGGCCTCTGTAACACCCATAGCAAGTTATTTAAAAAAAAAGAAAATTACAGCTCCTTTATACAATAGGACTTTTTTTTTTTTTTAACAAAATCTGATGCATCCCATTACAGATGTGTAAGTAAGGATATACTAAATACCCATTATTTTGAAGCATTATGCTGAGCAGTTGGAGAAGATATCAAAAGAAAATGAACAGTATAAGAGTATAAAAAAGTATGCCCTTGGGGCGCCTGGGTGCCTCAGTGGATTAAGCCTCTGCCTTTGGCTCAGGTCATGATCCTAGGGTCCTGGGATCAAGCCCCGCATCACAGGGACCCTGCTTCCCCCTCTCTCTTTGCCTGCCTCTCTTCCTACTTGTGATCTCTGTCTGTTAAATAAATAAATAAAATCTTAAAAAAAAAAGTATGTCCTCTTGGGCTTACATTCTGTTCCAGAAGGCACAGTATACACTGCTGAAGGGAGGGAGGAGTTAACAGTTCCCTAATTACCCAGTCTCAAAGCTCCATGTACTCCCTTTGATAGCATTTATTATAGTTGTGATTTTACATTCATCAGTGTTAGTAATTGATTAGTTTTTCTCTTCTACTGTGATCCTAGGACCATGAAGACAGAGATAATTATTGTATCAGTGTCTACATACAAGGTACTCAGTCAGCTTTTGTTGGAATGAATGGGTGAAAGAAGAGTGGTTAGAAAGTGTTGGGATCAATCAATATTGGCTTCCTGAAATTGGCACACTGAAATTATACGAATATAATCCAGTGAGCTAGCACATTCGTCATTCTCTTTGAACCTTTTTATACCTTCTTTCTTTTTTTTTTTTAAAGATTTTATTATTTGTCAGAGAGAGAGAGAGAGAGCACGAGCACAGGCAAAGTGGCAGGCAGAGGCAGAGGGAGAAACAGGCTCCCTGCTGAGCAAGGAGCCTGATGTGGGACTCCATCCCAGAACACTGGGATCATGACCTGAGCCGAAGGCAGCTGCTTAACCAACTGAGCCACCCAGGCGTCCCTAAACCTTCTTTCTTCGAATGTTCTCCTGTCTGACTCTGATTCCTTCACTGACCTTTCTGAGGACTCACTGCCATCTTTCCCCTAGCCTCTCTTTTATCTTCTCCACCATGGGCCTCTGTGTCTGTTCCCCAAGCATTATCCTCTGCTCTCTCTCATAAGCTTCTTCATATGCTCATTTTCCTTTATTACCCTTTTTGATCATCTCATCCATTCTCAAATCTTCCACCTTTATTCAGTGAGTCCCAAATCTGTATCTTTGGCCCTGACAGCTCCCAAACACTACCTTTAAATTTACAACTCTCGGGGCGCCTAGGAGGCTCAGTGGATTAAAGCCTATGCCTTTGGCTTGGGTCATGATCCTGGAGTCCTGGGATCGAGCCCCGTATCGGGCTGTCTGCCCAGCGGGGAGCCTGCTTCCTCCTCTCTCTCTCTTTGCCTGCTTGTGATCTCTGTCAAATAAATAAAAATAAAAAATCTTAAAAAAAAATAAATTTACAACTCTCTTTACATCTTTGCTGCTCCTGGTAGCATGTCTAAATCCCAACACCTTACCTTTTCCCAAACTGTTTCTTCATCCTGACTTGCTAAATTTGAGCTATTGCAGCAGTATTCTTCCAGTTTTCTAGAGTTGAGACCTAAGTCAAACCGAAGTCACCTTTAATTTGCAATCCTTCATTTGGTCCGATGGTGTCTTCCCCTTCATAACACCTTTGTGTCCATTCAGCATTCTTAATCTTTGCTTATGATGTATTACAATCATACAAAAAATTATAGGGAATAATATAATGAATAGCTGTGTTTCAAGTACATATGTAATTGATGTATATACTTGAAAGCCTCCACATATAATTGGAGGCTCCTGTGTATCTTTCCCTCATGCTATTTCTTTCCCCACCTCTGCAGAGGTAACCTCTGAAGATTTTTCCTTTTTTTTTTTTTTTTTTTTAAAGTAAGCTCTGTGCCCAGTATGGGGCTTGAACTCATGACCCTGAGACCAAGAGTAGCGTGCTCTACCCACTAAGCCAGCCATGTGCCCCAGTTTTTGCTTTTATCATTCCCATGTGTTTTTATTTTTTACTTTTTCTGTGTATATGTGTATCACTAAATAATCATATATTTTAGTATGATTTTAGATGTTTTAAAACTATATGCTTGGTATGTTGTATATATCTTTCAGCCCTGTGCTTTTAAAATTCATTATTTGTGAGATTTGGCCATGTGATACAGGTAGTGCTAGTTCATTTATTTTTAATTTTTAAAAAGATTTTATTTATTTATGAGAGAGAGAGAGAGAGGCAGAGGAAGCAGGAGAAGCAGGCTTCTCCCAGAACATGGAACCTGAGGTGGGACTCGAACCTAGGACCTCAGGATCATGACCTGAGCGGAAGGCAGACGCTAGGCACCCTAGTTCATTTCTTTAAATGACTATCTAGTTATTTTATACACAGTCTATCATTTTTTCCTTCTGATGGACAGTTCTTTGCTCTTAGTGTCGCAGGAAGATTCTTGTGTGTCTCCTGGTATACATATGTGATTGCTTCTCCAGGGCAGTGGTTCTCAAACTGTTTGGTCTAAGGGCCTCTTTACACCCTGAAAACATGATTGAGGACCCCAAAGAGCTTTTATGTGAGTTATAGCTATCAATATTTATTGTATGAGATATGCTTAACATATTTATTAAAAAATCATAATAATAAACCTGCTATGTGTTATCATAAATAACATTTTTGTGAAAAATAAGTTTTTCAAAACAGAAAAAAAATAGAAAAATGGCATTGCTTTTACGCTTTTGAAAATCTCTTTAATGTCTGAATTAATAGAAGACAGCTGGATTCTCGTGTCTGCTTCGGCAGTCATCTGGCTATGACGTGTACCATGAGCCTCTGGAAAACTTCACTGAACACTTGTGAGAGAGTGAGGTTGAAAGAGGCAAATGATGTTCTGGTGTTACTGCGTAGAGTAACGGACTTGCTGCTGCTGCGGGGATTCTAACTAAGATGGGCATGGCTGATCACAAGTAGGCAGAGAGGCAGGCAGAGAGAAAGGAGGAAGCAGGCTCCCTGCCATGCAGAGAGCCTGATGCGGGGCTCCGTCGCAGGATCCTGGGATCATGACCGGAGCCGAAGGCAGAGGCTTTAACCCACTGAGCCACCCAGGTGCCCCTGTGCTGCGCCTCTTTAACTGTCAGGTGTTGTCAAAGGCTTCTTGACGGTGTTGAACCTGTTCAAACTTCTGTTGCTGGTTGAGAGTTCCTGTCACTTTATAGTTGTGTCAGTATGTCTGTGCTTAAGCTTAAAGGAGTTTGCCACCATGGTGGGTGTGAAGTGCTCTATTTTTTGTTTTAATTTGCATTTTCTTGATGAGTACACTGGGCATCTTTTTATGTTTATTGGGCATAATGGGTTTCATTTCCCATGAATGTGTAGTCCCTATCATCTGCTTGTTTTTCTTGTGGGTTGCTTCTCTTACCTACTGACTTGTAGAATATGTACAAGTTCTTCATGTATTCTGGAAGCTAATCTTTTTCTAATCCTTTACGGATAACTTGGCTTGTCTTTTCCCTTTGTTCATGGTATATGTTGTCACAGAATTCACTGCTTTGCTCATCAGTATTTTTTGCTGTAAATACTTATTTTTTTTTTAATTTTTTTATTTTTTAATTTTTTTAAAAGATTTTATTTATTTATTTGATAGATGGAGATCACAAGTAGGCAGAGAAGCAGGCAGAGAGAGAGGAGGAAGCAGGCTCCCAGCTGAGCAGAGAGCCTGATGCGGGCCTCGATCCCAGGACCCTGGGATCATGACCTGAGCTGAAGGCAGAGGCTTTAACCCACTGAGCCACCCAGGCGCCCCGTAAATACTTATTTTGAAAAATTTCAAGGCTGAATACTCTGATGTAGATTCGCCAGTTGTTAACATTTTGCTTCTTTGGTATAATCTTTTCTACTGCACCATTGCAGTGTAGGCTGTTTATTCCTTTTTTATTTTTTTTTTTTAAGATTTTATTTATTAATTTGACACACAGAGATCACAAGTAGGCAGAGAAGCAGGCAGAGAGAGAGGGAGAAGCAGGCTCCCCGCTGAGCAGAGAGCCCGATGCGGGGCTCGATCCCAGGACCCTGGGATCATGATCCGAGCTGAAGGCAGAGGCTTTAACCCACTGAGCCACCCAGGCGCCCCTGTTTCTTCCTTTTAAATCCGTATTCTTTCCGCTTATGTTGCCATATACATTAAGACTTTACTAACATGTTGAAGAAGAGTAACAGCAAACTTATACTGGTTAGGATTGTGTTCAGCTCTATGTAACTGAAAACCCAAGTGAGAGGGGTGTACTTTTCTCATGTAACGGGAAGCCCAGCTTCACACTATCATCAGTGTCCTAAGATCATTTTCTCTCTCTCTCTCTCTTTCTTTTTAAGCCGGGTAGGAAATGCAAACCACCATTTTTTTTTTTTTTTAATTCTATTTATTTGAGAGACAGAATGAGAACGAGAGAGAACACAGAGGGAGAAGGAGAAGCAGACTCCCTGCTGAACAGGGACCCCCCCTCCCACTCCGATGTAGGACTTGATCCCAGGACCCTGAGATCATGACCTGAGCTGAAGGCAGAAGCTTAACCGACTGAGGCCCCCCCGGTGCCGTCTGTATCTCTTTTTTTTTTCCAAGATTTTATTTTTTATTTTATTTGACAGACAGATCACAAGTAGGCAGAGTGGCAGGCAGAGAGAGAGAGAGAGGAGGAACCATGCTCCCTGCTGAGTGGAGAGCCCAATGCGGGGCTCAATCCCAGGACCCTGGGATCATGACCCAAGCCGAAGGCAGAGGCTTTAACCCACCCAGCCACCCAGGCGCCCCATTCTGTATCTCTTTTTTGCCATCTTTGAGCATTTCTTTTGTCCTTGTAGATGACCACCACAGTTCTAGGTATTAAATCATCCATATTCTGGGCAAGAAGAAGGAAGTGCAGGAAAGAACAAGTACTTATATTAAGAGGGAAAAAAATCAACCCTCAGAAATCCTCAGGAGACTTTCCTAATTTTTGTTGACCAGAATTATGACGTAGTCTAGCTGCAAAGGAGTCTGGGGAAAGTGGTTTTTTTCAACTGACCATAAACTGCTTTTAACAAAATTGGGATTTTTGTTAATAAGGAAATAGGGCTATGTATCTGTCACATGGCACTTTTTTTAAAGGATATTATTTATTTGATAAAGAGAGTGCACAAGTAGGCAGAGAGGTAGGCAGAGGAAGAGGAAGAAGCAGGCCCTCCACTGAGCAGGGAGCCCAATGTGGGACTCAATCCCAGGACCCTGGGATCATGACCTAAGCCAAAGGCTGATGCCCAACTGACTGAGGTACCCAGTCGCCCATGTTTTTTCCTTTAATCTATTAATTTGGTAAATTACATATCCAGATTATTTCCTATGGTCTTTTTTTAACAGAATTACTGAGCTATAATTCACATACCGTATAATCTGTTGATTTGAAGTGTATAATTCAATCATTTTTTAGTATATTCACAGTTATATATATACCATCACCACAGTTTAAAAATTTTTATTACCCTGACAAGAAACCCTGAACCCATTAATAGTCACTGCCCATTTCGTCCCTATGCCCCCTCCCCCTTCCATCCTCTGAAAGCCACTAATCTACTTTCTGTTTCTATGGATTTGCTTATCTGAACATTTCATGTCAATGGAATCATATACTGTGTAGTCTTTTGTGACTGGCTTCATCCATCTGGCGTGTTTTCAAGGTTCATCCATGTTGCAGCTTGTATCTGTACTTTGTTTTTTGTATCTATTTTTCCTGTGAAAATGTGCAACATATTAAAATGAATTCTGGGTTTGGATATAAGAGAGAGCTATAGAGTTGTTACCTATCTTCTCTGCAAAAGATACCACTCTGGGTTTTAGGCAGACAATTGAATAAGACATTTTTCTCACTCAGCCCATTCAAAATCTTCTGTGACTCATCGGTCCCCTCATCCACTCTTCTTTTTGACATACTTCTTCTCTACTGTTCAGTCCCTTACTGTCTAACACTTAAAATCACAAGGATACTTTGCATTTTTTGATCGATGCATGTTGAGCATTTTACATTATTACTGTGGGCATTCCTCATAGCACTGGAGAAATAGAACATACTTTTGAAGAGTGGAACCCACCATTTGCATTTTCCACACTAGGAACCTATGACATAGATGAAAATAGCTACCCAGGGTACACACATCTGTACCCCTCTACTGTCTGACTCTACTGCCTATGTTTGTTATAATTGAGATAAGCCAAAAAAAAGTCACCATTTCACAGTGTGCAATTCATTGGTTTTTAGTGTATTTACAGGGTTGTGCAACCGTCACTACTGTCTAATTCCAGAACATTTCATTACCCTCAAAAGAAGCCCTTTACCCATTAGCAGTCCCTTCTCATACCCTGGCCAACTACTTAATCTATCTCTGTCTCTAGGGCTTTCCCTATTCTGGACATAATTGGAATCATAGGATATGTTGCCTTCTGTGTCTTGATTCTTTCACTTAGCGTGTTATTGTCCAGGTTCATCGACGTTGTAGCTTGTATTAGGACTTCGTTCCTTCTTATGGCTGTATGATATTCCATTGTATGTGTAATACTTGTGTTTATTCATTCATCAGTTGGTGAACTTATTTGGGTTGTTTCCAGTTTTTAAGTCTTGTCGGTAATGCTGCTGCAAGCATTTGTGTACCAATATTTGTTTGAGTTCTTATTTCTTTTGGTTGTATACCTACGGGTGGAATTATTGGGTTATACGGTAATTCTGTGTTTAACTTTTTGAGGAACCTCCAAACTGCTTTTTACAACAGCCACAGCCCTTTACATTCCCACCAGCAATGTACGGGGGTTCCAACTTCTTCCCATCCTCACCAACACTTGTTATTTTCTATTTGAAAAATTTTATCAGAGGGGTGCCTGGGTGGTTCAGTCAGTTAAGCATCTGCCTTTGGCTCAGGTCATGATCTCTGGGTCCTGGGATTGAGCCCTTTGTCAGGGTCCCTGCTCAGTGGGGAGTCTGCTTCTCCCTCTTCCTCTCCCTCTGGTACCCACCCCCCACCTCATACTTGTTCACTTTTCTCTCTCTCAAGTAAATAAATTAAATCTGAAAAAAAAATTAAAGATTTTATTATAGCCATCCTAGTGGCTATGAAGTTGTATCTCATAGTGGTTTTGGTTTGCATTTCCCTCATGGCTAATTATATGGAGTATCTTTTCATATGCTTATTGGCCATTTGTATACATTTTTGTTTTGTTTTGTTTTGTTTTTAAAGATTTTATGTATTTATTTGAGAGAGAGCACGCGCATGAGAGGAGAGAGGTCAGTGGGAGAAGCAGACTCCCTGCTGAGCAGGGAGTCAGATGCGGGACTTGATCCTGGGACCCCAGGATCATGACCTGAGCCAAAGGCTGTCGCTTAACCAACTGAGCCACCCAGGCACGCTGATTTTTTGTTTTTGATGTAAAATCATCCTTGCAAACTTGGGTAAACTCAAGTTGGTCATGAAGTGTATTTCAAAAGAATTTGGAGGGTCAGTTTCCTGATGTTGTATGAGGATTTTTTTTTTCTTCTACAGTAATCCCCCTCCTTATCCATGGGGACACATTCCAAGTCTCACCGTGGGTGCCTGAAACCAGAGAGAGTATTAAACCCTGTACATATATTGTTTCTTGCTCTACATATATACCTATGGTAAAGTTTAGTTTATAAATTAGGCACAGTAAGATACCAACACAATAATAATAAAATAGAACAATTATAGCATATACTGTAATGAAAGTTATGTGCATTTGGTCCCTCTCAAAATATCTTATTGTACTGTGCTCACCCTTTTTTGTGAGGATGTGAGCATAAAATACTTAGGTGAGGAGACTCGGTGAGGTGAATGATGTAGGCGTGGTGACGAAGTGTAGGGCTACTGTTGACTTTCTGAGTGTATGTCAGAAGGAGGATCACTTGCACAGACTAAGATGACTGCAGGTAACTAAAACCGTGAGTAAGGATTTACTGTATCGATAAGTGATATGGCTTGTATTGTCCTTTCTCAAACTGTTCTTATCTGGTATCAAGTTTATACTGGCCAGTCCTATTTACTAGTTGAGGAGTGTTCCTTCATTTTTCCTCTTTGTAATAATTTTTCAAAGATTTGGGCTTAATCTAGTTTTTGAAAGATTAGTGGAAACTCTTTTTAAACCTTCCAGGCCTGATGTTCTTATTTCTTTATTATATTATTTTTTTAAAGTAAGCTCTACACCCAACGGAGAGCTTGAACTCATGAACCCTGAGATCAGGAGTCACACATTCTTTTCTTTTTTCCACTTCAGATTTTTTAAAAAAATAATTTATTTATTTTCAGAAAAACAGTATTCATTATTTTTTCACCACACCCAGTTCTCCATGCAATCCGTGCCCTCTATAATACTCACCACCTGGTACCCCAACCCGCCCCCCCCCGCCACTTTAAACCCTTCAGATTGTTTTTCAGAGTCCATAGTCTCTCATGATTCACCTCCCCTTCCAATTTACCCCATCTCTCTTCTCCTCTCTAACACCCCTTGTCCTCCATGATATTTGTTATGCTCCACAAATAAGTGAAATCATATGATAATTGACTCTCTCTGCTTGACTTATTTCACTCAGCATAATCTCTTCCAGTCCCATTCAAGGAGTTACACATTCTATCCGCTGAGTCAGCCAGGCACTTCTAAGTCCTGATATTTTAATTTTGATTTTAATTTTTTTCTTGCTTGCTTTTTAAAAATTAACGTATTATTGGTTTCAGAGGTACAGGTCTGTGATTCATCAGCCTTAGATAATAGCCAGTATTCATTAAATCACGTGCCTTCCCTAATATACATCACCCAGTTACCCCATCCACCCACCTACCATCCTTCAGCAACACCCAGTTTATTTCCTATGATTAAGAGTCTCTTCAAACCATAAGTGACTCTTAATCTCACAAAACAAACTGAGGGTTGCTGGGGGGAGTGAGGTTGGGAGAAGGGGGGTGGGGTTATGGACATTGGGGAGGGTATGTGCTATGGTGAGTGCTGTGAAGTGTGTAAACCTGGCGATTCACAGACCTGTACCCCTGGGGAAAAAAATACATTATATGTTTATAAAAAATAAAAAATTTTAAAATTAAAAAAAAAAAGTCTCTTGTGGTTTGTTTTGTTTCTTAAATTCCACATAGCAGTGAGATCATAGGATAATTGTCTTTCTTTTTTTTTTTTTTTTTTTTAAAGATTTTATTTATTTATTTGACAGAGAGAGATCACAAGTAGGCAGAGAGGCAGGCAGAGAGAGAGAGAGGAGGAAGCAGGCTCCCCGCTGAGCAGAGAGCCCTATGCGGGACTCGATCCCAGGACCCTGAGATCATGACCTGAGCTGAAGGCAGCGGCTTAACCCACTGAGCCACCCAGGTGCCCCTAATTGTCTTTCTTTGACTGACTTACTTTGCTTAGCATAATACCCTCTAATTCCATGTCATTGCAGATGGCAAGATTTCATTTTTCGATGGCTGTGTAATATTCCATTGTGTGTGTGTGTGTGTGTGTACACACAGATACCACAGCTCTGTGTATATATGTACATATATTATGTGTATATATATATATATATATATATGTATCCACACATATACCACATCTGTATCCATTAATCTATCAATGGACATCTGGACTCTTTCTGTACTTTGGCTATTGTGGACATTGTTGCTATAAACATTGGGGTGCAGGTATTCCTTCAGATCACTACATTTGTATCTTTGGGGTAAATACCCAGTAGTGTGCTGGGTCATAGGATAGCTCTATTTTCTTTTTAAGGAACCTCCATACTGTTTACCGGAGTGTCTGCACCAGCTTGCATTCCTTTCAACAGTGTAGGAGGGTTCCCCTTTCTCTGTATCCTTGCCAACATCTGTCATTTCCTACTTGTTAATTTTAGCCATTCTGACTGGTGTGAGGTGGTATCTCATTGTGGTTTCGATTTGTATTTCCCTGATGCCAAGTAATTTTGAGCATTTTTTTCTGTGTCTGTTGGCCATTTGGATGTCGTCTTTGGAGAAATGACTGTTCATGACTTCTGCCCATTTCTTGATTGGAGTATTTGTCCTTTGGGTGTTCAGTTTGATGAGTTCTTTATAGATTTTGGAAACTAACCCTTTGTCTGATATGTCATTTGCAAATGTTCTCCCATTCTGCCGGTTGTCTTTTGTTTTTGTTTTTGTTTTTTACTGTTTCCTCTGCTGTGTGAAAGATTTTTATCTTGATGAAGTCCCAGTAGTTTATTTTTCCCTTCATTTCTTTTGCCTCTGGAGAGATGGGTCTACCAAGAAGTTGCTGCAGCCAAGGTCACAGAGGTTGCTGCCTGTGTTCTCCTCTAGGATTTTGATGGATTTAGGCATGATATTTTTATTTATTTTTATTTTATTTTATTTTTTTTAAAGATTTTATTTATTTACTTGAGAGAGAGACAGTGAGAGAGAGCATGAACGAGAAGGTAAGAGAGAGAGAAGCAGACTCCCCATGGAGCTGGGAGTCCCATGCGGGACTCGATCCCGGGACTCCAGGATCATGACCTGAGCCGAAGGCAGTCGTCCAACCAACTGAGCCACCCAGGCGTCCCTAGGCATGATATTTTTAGATGGATATATTTTAACCATTGAAATTTCTTTACTGATTATAGGCTTATTCTGTTTTTTTTTCTTTCTTTTCAGTTTTGATAAGCTGTATTTTTCTTTTTTTTTTTTTAAAGATTTTATTTATTTATTTGACAGAGAGAAATCATAAGTAGATGGAGAGGCAGGCAGAGAGAGAGAGAGGGAAGCAGGCTCTCCGCTGAGCAGAGAGCCCGATGCGGGACTCGATCCCAGGACTCCGAGATCATGACCCGAGCCGAAGGCAGCGGCTTAACCCACTGAGCCACCCAGGCGCCCCAAGCTGTATTTTTCTAGAAAATTGTTTTAATCTAAACTGTCTGAGGAGTTATTGGCCTAACACTCATTTTAGTATTATTCATTTATAATTGCCTATTTATTATTTTGTTGTACAGAACACTTCAGGATTTTGTGTACATAAGTTGTGCAGGGGCTGTGCTAATCTTTGTATAATTCCTTTCTTATTATTTTTTTAATTTAATTTAATTTTTTTTTTTAGCATACATGCTGCCAAAGCAAGCACTATAGTTGTCTTTTTAGATTCTTATATTTATTTATGACTTCCCTGAGCCTAACAAAATTTTGTTTATTTTGTCTTTTTATTTATTTATTTTTTAAGATTTTATTTATTTCTTCGGCAGAGAGAAAGAGAATACAAGCAGGGGAAGTAGGAGAGGGAGAAGCAGGCTCCCCACTGAACAGGGAGCCCAATGCGAGCTCGATCCCAGGATCCTAGGATCATGACCTGAGCGGAAAGCAGATACTTAACTGACTGAGCCACGCAGGCGCCCCATGATTTCTTCTTTGAGCCATGAATTATTCAGTACTATTTTAGAATTTCCAAATATGTCGTTTAGGTTGTTGTTGTTGTTGTTGTTGTTGTTGTTTTAAATTAATCTATTTAGAGAGAGAGAGAGTCTGTGTGTAGAGCCAGGAGGATAGGGGCAGAGGGAGAGGGAGAGAAAGCCTTTTTTTAAAAAAGACTTTATTTATTTTAGAAAGAGAAAGAGTGGGAGAGTATGTGTGGGGGAAAGGGGCAGAGGGAGAGAAAGAATCCCAAGCAGACTCTGCACTAAGTGTGGAGCCCATTGTAGGGCTTGATCTCACAACCCTGAGATCACAACCTGAGCCAAAATCAAGAGTTGGACACTCCACCGACTGAGCCACCCGCGTGCCCTAGGAGAGAGAGTCCTTTTAAGTAGTGCAGAGCCCCATGTGGAGCTCGATCTCGTGATCCTTGAGATTGTGACCTGAGCTGAAACCAAGAGTTGGCCACTCAACTGAGTGTGTGTTTATGCTAGTGGGGGAAGGGGCAGAGGGAGAGAATCTTCAAGCAGACTCCTCACTGAGCAGAAGACAGATGGGGCTCCATCTCATGCTGAGATCATGAGCTGAGCTGAAACCAACAGTTGGATGCTTAAGCATCAAGGTGCCCCTTGATTCGGATTTTTTTTTTTAAGATTTTTATTTATTTATTTGACAGATATATCACAAGTAGGCAGAGAGAGAGAGGGGAGGAAGCAGGCTCCCCGCTGAGCTGAAGCCCGATGCGGGGCTCGATCCCCGGACCCTGGGATCATGACCTGAACCGAAGGCAGAGGCTTTAACCCACTGAGCCACCCAGGTGTCCCTGATTTTGATTTTTAACTTAATTACGTTGTCATAGAACATTATCTGTATAGCAAAGTTCTTTACTGAGATCTGCTGTATGACCTGTTGTGCTCAGTTTTCATAATGAATTCCTAGAGAACTATTGGATACTGGGATAAGAAAAATATGTGTGTGTATGTTTTAGATTAAGCTCATTGATTAGGTTGTTCACATTTTTTCTGTCCTTATTATTTGGTAGACTTTTTGAATTAATAATTTAAAATTGTATTTAAAAATTTCCACTACATAGACAGATTGTCAGTTGTCTCCTTGTGGTTCTAATCTCTGTTGGAAATATCTTGAGGATGCCTTGCCCAGATATTTTGAAACGTCTTATCTGACACTGGTTGCAGTTGAACTTTGCCTACAGATAATGAAACCAGTAGAGTTATCAGGAGTCTTTTGTGGCTCCTTTCACCTTAGTTTCATGTTTATTGAAGTGGAAATTTGTGAATGGAAGGCCAAGATACTGCCTGCTCAGTGAAAAAAGCAAACATTTTCTTAGAGACATCCAAGTTTAGGATTATTACATCTTCTGGGAAATTGTTTATAGTTATTCTTATAATCTCTAATAATGCTTTTTGCCTTAGATTCTCTCTAATATTAATATAATACTGATGATGTCCTTACTGGTTTCTCCATTTATCAGTCTATCCCTCTTACAATTTATTCTGCATATACAGTATTATTTTAAAAAGTAAATCTTTAAAAAGTGTTTCTAAGAAATGGGATTATTTGATTCCATTCTGCCTGTGGAAAAATTCTTCCCCTTCTCTGAATATACAATTTATTTATGTCTCTGAGTCACTTGTCTTGGTCTTTCTGCTTCATTCTGCCCATTTCTGCTTGGTGAACTCTGCCTCATCTCCCAGAGTCCCACCTCAAGTGTTTCCTTTATACATTTTTTTGACTTACTCATTTTTTTCTTATAGTAATTCCTGTATATTTTCATTTCTTTCTTTCGTTCTTTCATTTTTTTCCCTTTTCTTTTCTTTCCTTTTCTCCCCCCACATTTTTTTTTTTTTTTTTTTTGGGATGTAAAATTTATATTCATTGAGATGCATAGACCCTAAGAGTACAATTTGATGATTTGGTAAATTTTTTACCTCTGCAAACACCACTCCAGTCAAGATATAGAATATTTGCATCAGCCCAGAAAAGTATTTTCTGCCTATTTCTGGTCATTCTCCACTAGTTTGATTCCTACCATCATAGATTAGTTTTGCCTTTCTTGAACTTATATAAATAGAATCATACATTGCAAAGGCTTATGTCTGACTTTGTTAACTCAAGCTAGTGTTGAGATGTGTCTGTTTTTATGTGTATCTATAGTTGATTCTCTTTTTATTACAGAGTAGTATTCTGTTGCATGAATATACCACAATCTCTTTATCAGTTCTCCTGTTGTTGGATATTTGGAACAGTGCCAGTTTGGGGCTATTGTGGTTAGAGCTGCTGTAAACATTCTTGTACAAGTCTCTGGAGACAGGTTTCTTTTCTCTTAAGCAAATACCTAGTAGTGGAATGCTTAGTCATGAGGTAGGTAGGTGTATGTTTAAATGTATAAGAAAATGACAATATTTACTTTTTAAAAAATAGTATTTATCACAACAAATTGTATTTATTAGTTTGTGTCTGTCTCATCCATGGGTCTGATAACTCCTCAAAGCTGGGGCATACTCTTTGGTATTTACACTGGTGCCTGTTACAGTGCCTGGCACATAGTTGGTGCTCCATAAATGTTGAGTGAGTAGCCATAGCTCATTATTTGTATTGCTTTTTTTTTTTTTTTAAAGATTTTATTTATTTATTTGACAGAGAGAGATCACAAGTAGGCAGAGAGGCAGGCAGAGAGAGGGAGGGACGCAGGCTCCCCGCCTAGCAGAGAGCCCAATGCGGGACTCGATCCCAGGACTCTGAGATCACGACCCGAGCCGAAGGCAGCGGCTCAACCCACTGAGCCACCCAGGCGCCCCTGTATTGCTTTTTATTTTTAAATTTTTTTATTAACTTCTAAGCTCATTTTTAAATTAAATTTGATTTATTTGTTTTAGAGAAGAGTGTGTGCATGTGCAGGGGGAAGAGGCAAAGCGAAATGGGTGAGAAATCTTTTTTTAAAATTCTTTTTATTTTTTTATTTAAATGTTTTATTTATTTGAGACAAAGAGAGAGAGAGTGAGAGAGAGGCACAGGTGGTGGAGGGTGCAGAGGAAGAGGGAGAGGCAGACCCACCCCTTACCCCCAGAGCTCCATACAGGGCCCAGTGCCAGGCTGAGATCATGACCTGAGCCAAAGGCAAATGCTTAACCAAACCACCCAGGAGGCCTGGAGTGGGAGAATTTTAAGCAGACTCCATGCTAAGTGCAAAGCCTGACCTGATCACGACCTGACCCGAAACCAAGAGTCAGATCCTTAACAGACTGAGCCACCCAGGTGCCCCTTATCTGTATTACTTTTACAGAGTTTATCACATGGGGGACACCTGGGTGGCTCAGTGGGTTAAGACTCTGCCTTCAGCTCAGGTCATGCTCTCAGGGTCCTGGGATCAAGCCCCACATCGTGCTCCCTGCTCAGCAGGAAGCCTGCTTACCCCCTGCCCCCCGCCCCCCCCCCGCCCCCGCCTCTCTGCCTACTTGTGATCTCAGGATGTCAAATAAATAAATAAAACCCTTAAAAAAAAAAAAGAGTTTATCACGTGGTATCTTACTGGTTGTCTTCATCCTTTTTCTTTATTAGACTGCAGGCTTCTTAGTAAGTAGGAAGTTTTATTTTTGTTTTATTTCCCAGAATGTCACATTGCTTTGAAAATTACTTGTGATGTATGACTAAAAAACCAGCCTATCCCTAGGAAGTGAAGACTCTGGAAGAATAAGAGAAGTTTGCCTTCTGTGTCTTCTGATGGGGATGAAGAGAAGGAAAACCTGGCAGAGCTTCTGTTACAGCCATTGCTCAAATTTTTGGTTGGGGGAGCTTACTGAGACCTTGGCCTGGGAAGACCATTTGTACTGTATTGTTTTCTCTAATTTGCCTCCATTCTAGTAATATGGTGCTATGGTGCAGGAGGGTTTTTTGCCTTCAGTTGATGTGATTGGCCTCAAAACAGTTTATGTAATCGGTAGGCCATTTTTGTTAGTGTTGCATCATGCACTGGCACGTTAGATTTTCGCTTTGCAGAGTGTTGCTTGTGAAACAGAAAATAGATGCAGAATTTAAATATGTGGTATTGTGTTCTTATTTTGCAGTTAAATCCAGATGTGAATGTTTTCCAGCGGAAATTTGTGAATGAAGTTAGAAGATGTGAAGAAATGGATCGAAAGCTTCGTATGTGCATTTTTGGTTCCATATTATATTCCTGTAATGAATCATTTGTCTTAAACTAGAGACACTAGTCCTCTTAACAAAAGAAGAAAATCCTACAGAAGAAAAAGAAAGAAAGAATAGTCTTACGATCCAGATATTAAGATGGATTTCTTGTGTACAAGTAGATTTTATGGTATTGGGTGTAGGTGGTGCTTAATGGAAACCTTGTTTGAGATGACAAGGCTGAAAACTGAACATAATGGTTATTATTATTATTTTTGTGTGTGTGTGTAGGAAGGTTTTTATACCAGTACTGCATTGTAGAATTATGAGAGGCAGGGCACAGACCCCCATCTTATTTTATTAAATAATTTTTTTATTTTATTTGTTTAAAGATTTTTATTCATTGGGGTGCCTGGGTGGCTCAGTGGGTTAAGCCTTTGCCTTCGGCTCAGGTCATGATATCAGGGTCTTGGGATCGAGCCCCGCACAGGGCTCTCTGCTCAGCAGAGAGCCTGCTTCCCCCTCTCTCTCTGCCTGCCTCTCTGCCTACTTGTAATCTCTCTCTCTCTCTGTGAAATAAATAAATAAAATATTAAAAAAAAAAGATTTTTATTCATTTATGAGAGAGAGAGAGAAAGAGACAGACCACAGCAGAGGGGAAGGCAGAGGGAGAGGGAAAAGCAGAAGCAGACTCCTGGTGATCAGGGAACCCATCATGGGCCTTGATCCCAGGACCTGGAGATCGTGACCTGAGCCAAAAGCAGATGCTTAATGATCTGAGCCATCCAGGTGCCCCAATAATTATTTATTTAAAAAAATATATATTTTTTAAGATTTTATTTATTTATTTGACAGACAGAGATATCAAGTAGACAGAGAGGCAGGCAGAGAGAGAGGAAGCAAAGCCAGCTCCCTGCTGAGCAGAGAGCCTGATGCAGGACTCGATCCCAGGACCCTGGGATCATGACCTGAGCTGAAGGTAGAGGCTCTAACTCACTGAGCCACCCAGGCACCCCTAAAGATCTTATTTTTAAGCAATTTCTATATCCAGCATGGGGCTTAAACCCACAGCTCTGAAATCAAGAGTTGCATGCTCCACCGACTAAGCCATCGAGATGCCCCACTATCTAAGATGTCAATATAGCCTTTCTATGAGGGAAGAAACTAACACACTTAAGAGTCCTGTGGAGAGTTGGGGTGTTCATAGACTATATTTCATCCTTCAGATGGGTGTTAACCTCATTTAATAAATGAGGAAGCTGGGACACCTGGCTGGCATAGTTGGTAGAACATCTCACTCTTGATCTCAGGGTCATGAGTTCGAGCCCCACGTTGGGTGTAGAGATTACTTTAAAAATAAATAATAAATAAACAAGTAAATAAATGAGGAAACCAAAGATCAGAGAGGTTAAGTGACTTGCCCGAGAACATAACCAGTTATGCTGGAATCAGTATTTGAATCCTGATTGCTCTCAGTGGCTCCCAAACCAATGATCTTGTTACTCTCCTGTGCCAGCTTTCAGCTAGCTGATGGGTGAATTTGGTCTCTGCCCTAAAAAAAAGTCACTAGTTGTCACTTTTCTGGTATTTTGGGGCCTTACTCCATGTCACTTTTTGTTTTTTTGTTCTGTTAAAACCGATAATTATTGTTTTCATATTTTATGAAACTGTTGATCTGGAGTTGTCTCACTAGTATGCTAAATGTCAAATATTCTATTGAATTGTGTCCTTCTGTAGCTCTGCTCTACAGCAGTATCTACAAATTGAACCATCGTACTCCGGAGTACTGGTTGCACAGGGGGGAGAACTGACGCAGATGAGCATTTAAGATCACGAGAGAGAAAGAAGATGGTTGTGGGATGATAATCCTCTTTGGGGTGTCTGTGATTTAAAGATTTTATTTATTTATTTGACAGATCACGAGTAGACAGAGAGGGAGGTGGGACGGGGGAAGCAAGCTCCTGCTGAGCAGAGAATCCAGGACCCTGGGATCATGACCTGAGCCAAAGGCAGAGGCTTTAACCCACTGAGCCACCCAGGCGCCGCTGGGGAGTCTGTGATTTAGAGAGCGTGCAGTGAAAGAAAAGGAACGTGGAGGAAAAATAATTTACATGTTGTGCTGCCTTCGTATGAAAGTATCTTTATAGAACAAAGCTCTTTTTAGCCAGGTTTTTGCTCTTATTTTTTTCCTCAAATATTGGCAATTCCAGGCCTATGTTTTACATGAATGTTTTGATTCTGTCGTTTTAGGATTTGTTGAGAAAGAGATAAGAAAAGCTAATATCCCAATTATGGACACTGGTGAAAACCCAGAGGTGCCCTTCCCCCGGGACATGATTGACTTAGAGGTAAACAATTCTAAGGAAGCCAGATATGTTTCTTTCTACTTAAATGCAGAAATTATTTTCCTGTGTGAATGGAGAGTAAAGGAATTCTTGCTGCCATTGTCCACATTGTCTCTTGCTTATGAGTTTCTTGTGGAGACTTATTATAGAGCACTGTCTTGAACAATATCACATGTTACCAAATAAACATTTATCGCCTTATTGAAACCTTATTGGATTAATGTCAACTTACTACCATTTGATTAATCTCACAGACTAAATGAATAAGCAGTAGACTTTTTTTTTTTTTAAAGATTTTATTTATTTACTTGACAGAGAGAGAACAAGCAGGGGGAGTGACAGGCTCCCTGCAAAGCAGAGGAAGCCCGATACGGGACTCGATCCCAGCCGAAAGCAGTCACTCAACCAACTGAGCCACCCATGCACCCCAGCAGTAGACTTTTCCATATTTATTTTATCCAACCAAAGTCCCCTGAGAAATTCAACCAAATGTGTAATAGAACCTATAGATAAAGACAGAAGATGCTAAGCAAAAAATTTTCATCAAGAAAATTGTCCTGGCAAAATCACATATTTGCTGGGTAGATATAAAATTTGTTTGAACCATGAGGGTTGCAAGAATTCTATGGGATGGATGAATTCATCTGTCTTTCAGAACAAGCATGTTGAGCTTAGTGTAAGTTAATAGTTTGATTTTTTTTTTCCTGTAGGCCAATTTTGAGAAGATTGAAAATGAACTGAAGGAGATCAACACAAACCAGGAAGCTCTGAAGAGAAATTTTCTGGAACTGACTGAATTAAAGTTTATACTTCGCAAAACTCAGCAGTTTTTTGATGAGGTCAGACTATTGTTTCTTTTAGTATTTGAGCAGCTGATATCACACCCGCACAAATGGGCCATGTTGTTATGCCAGAAATTATTTTAATTTGCTAGTTTGAAAGCAGTACCATCTTTGCACTGTTTTAGTTGAAGAAATATCAGATTATGTTCCATTTTTCATGCAGTACATAGCCAGTCATAGTTTTGTATATTTTTGCATTTTCTGCAGTTTTTCATCCCGAGCTGGGGAAAGGAACCCTAAAGTAGTTGTATATACATAGTTGAAATTTTTACATTACATTTTAAGGTAAGTAAAGGGTTAAGGTAAAAGTTAAAGCAACAAGAAACATTCGGTCCTACATGAAACTATAATGAAGTTTTAACCTCTGAACTTTTTATCATCAAGTTTTTATTTTTATTTTATTTCTCTATGTTTGCTTATCAGTCATGAGCATATTTGTAACTATCCACAGAGCACATATCACATTTTAATTTTTCAAGAGTTTTTCTTTATGTTGTATGGAAATACTGGAAGGATGCCTGTTTTGAAGTTCCTGGATTTTCACAGAGACTCAATTGCACTACTTTATAGAGAAAAATGTAAATCAATTCCTGCGTTAAAAATGTAGGTTTTTTAAAAGGAGGGCTTCCTTCTAATTACACCTGGAGAGGACTTTCAGCTGGGTCTTGCTTTATGGGTGGCCCAAGATACTGGTAATTCTCTTTTTTATGGTCAGGTGTCTTGGCCACCAGATTAGTAATACCAGACACTTCAGCTCTTGGTCCAGCCACTGTTCAGTGTGCCTTCCATAAAATTCTTCATTTCCTTTGCTCAACAACGACGACAAATTTGGCAAAGCTTTTTAAAAATAGAAGGCCCATTTTAGTTAGCACATGATGTATTCTCTCTCTCTTTTTAAAGATTTTACTTGTTTCTTTGAGATCAAGAGAGAGAGAGTGCACGAGCAGTGGGGAGAGGGAGAAGCAGGCTCCCCGCTGAACAGGGAGCCCGATGTGGGACTCCATCCCAAAATCCTGGGATCACGACCTGAGCTGAAGGCAGAAGCTTAACCCACTGAGCCACCCAGCCGGCCCATGTGATGTATTCTCAGTTCTACTTTTAATATCTGTCTTTTAGGGAAAGACCAACTCTCTAGCCCTCTAGACTGGAGCACGGGGTCTGTAACCAGCAGCGTGAGCCTCACCTGGGAACTTGTCAGAATGCACATTACTAGTCCTCACTCCAGACTCAGGGAATCTGAAACTCTGCGGGTGGGGCCCAGCAATCTGTTTTCACAAGGTGACTCTGAGGCACACTTCAGCTAACTTTCTGGGCTCCAGAAAGTTAGCTGAAGATGTGACACATTCTTCAGTAACTAAGAACTGATTCAGTGAAGCCACGCTAATTAAAAAAAATCTGTTGGGGCAAGGGAACAGGGAAAAGCTCAGATTAATTTAATTGCGTGATCATCCCAAGAATCAGAATCTGGCTATGTACCAAGAGAGGTTTGGTGTGAATATTCAGTTTGCTGACTGAGTGGAGAATTTTGAGACTGACAGAAACTTCTTTCACTAGTACTCGATATCTCATTGCATTAGAGGGTGTGGGGCAGTGTGATGAACTCTTTCCAAGTGTTTCAGGTCTTTTGCAACAGGCATGGACACTTTTGCCGTGTGGTTTTAATGAACAAATAATCTGGAATTCCAGTTGCTCACTACCTGAACTGTTATTGTATTTATATTCATTAACTCACTGAGCTTTAATGAGCACCTACTCTTCGTGAGTCACAAGATGAGTAAGACATGGTCCCAGTGCTCACAGAATGCACTGCTGAGTCATATCAGGAAACATGCCTGAACACGGTGCCTCCATCTGCTCTCAGATGTGTGCTCTTCTAAAGCCTTCCAAGCTGCCCACAGGTCCATTTTCAGCTGGCCTCAGAATCAAAGCTCAGGTATTTTGAGCATCATTTGGGGCTTAATTCTTTTGCCCTACCCCCCCTTCTTCCCCTTTTGATATAGTCTTAGTTTATTGCTGGGTTGTTGCTGAAATGTATACAGATGTCTTTCATAACCTCCTGAGTTTAAGGAATGGAAGAGGTTTCCTTGTCTAGTGCATTCTGAGAGAAAATCTGAATAAACACTGACAAGTGGATTCCCTTACAGGCAATAGTTACTTGAATGTTTTTAATGTTATTAAAAACAAGATACTAAAAACAAAATAAGAGAAATCACTTGGAAACATGATCACAGTTTTAAAATCGCACATTCTGGATTTAGGAATTTTCTTTGTGATTAATAAATCTCAACATGAAACACCCATGCTGAGAAGGCACTCTGGAAGTCTTCGTGACCTTCATGCCCGATCCATAGTGTGTTGTTTTCCCCCTTACACAAAACACTTTTTGGTGGGGGGCAGGGAATAACCTTTTTTTTTTTTTTAAGATTTTTTTTTTGTTTGAGATAGAATGAGAGAGAGAGAGAGAGCCCAAGCATGGGGATCAGCAGGCAGAGGGAGAAGCAGAACTCCCTGCTGAGCAGGGAGCCCGATGCGGAGCTCGATCCCAGGACTCCGGGATCATGACCTGAGCCAAAGGCAGGTACCCAACTGACTGAGCTACCCAGGCACCCCAGGGTGGGGGGTGGGTAATACTCTTGAAGTGCTTTTGAGCATGAGGCCTTGGCTGTGAGAGATTCTTTGGCTGCTTTTGTCATCAGTCTCTCTTGTTCCTAGAACCCTCACCATAGTGTGGGGAGCCTCCTGGCAACAGCTACTCTGCCTTTCTTCTTGAGTGCAGAGTCCATGCCTTGCAGAGGCACGTCACTAACTCAGAGGCTCAGCCAGGTCCCTTTCAATGGCCCTTGCCCTACTGTTGCCAGACAGCAGCATCAGGTGTCACTACCTTGACAGGAAATGAGTCCTCACAGAGTAAGTGCATCTGTGCACGTGAGCGCACACTTTAAATAATGCGAAAGATAAAGAAACTTGGGACCCTCAAATCTCGGAAATGTAATTTTTTTCACAAGATTGTCTTCCATGCCTGAGATTATAATGTTTGCAAATGGCCTAAAACACAACCAGTTCAAACCCTTCTTTTTTTTATAAAATTTGGTGAACATGATCAGTAATTTATAATAATGAGTTACCAGAAAATGGCTAAATCAGGAATTGGTCCTTTCCATCTTTAGGCATAGTGGTCATGATTGGCAAGATGTCTGGAAGGGGAAGAGTAAACATAAATTGAGCATTCTTATGATTTAAGATGATTACAAATTCAACTTAGCCATTTCTTATCCAGAGCATTTAAAATGACTTGTTAATGATTATCCTTTTCTCAGTCTTCTTGCTTATGAAGAACTGTAAGAGCTGGAGAGCATTCTCTGCATCTTTTACCATAAGTACCCTAACATATGAGAGCGTAAAGAAGACTGGAAAAGTAATGGTTAATGGCATGCAGGTCTCCCTGCCTTCCTTTCCTTCTGCGTCTTCCATCCATCTGCTTTTCTTTACTTTTCTTTGCCATCTGCCATCTCTGGGGCTTGGGTGAATACCTTCAGTGATGAAATGTGGTTTCTCTCGCAGTGTAGCTGGAAGTAAAAGCGTTTACTCTTGTTAATTAATGCAGCTCGAACCGGACGTGCTGTGGACAGGACGCCGCTGAGATTCTGCCACTTCCTCTTTCAGGGCATGGTTTTCGTGTTCTGACTGGGGGAAAGGTGAACCGGAGAGCATAGCAAGTAATTCAGACACACATTGGCAGCGTTGTTATTGTTATTAGGGAACCCAGAATAGGATTCAGATGCCCCATGATGCAGTTTTAGAGATCATCTTAAAGGCCCTCAGTGAGCAGTTCTGGTCCTCCTAGTTCCCCATGAGGCACAATTATTTTATTTAAAAATGTTTGACTTTCCTCTCTAAGGTTTAGGATTTTTTTTTTTTTTAAGATTTTATTTATTTAACGGAGAAAGAGATCACAAGTAGGCAGAGAGGCCAGCAGAGAGAGAGAGGGAAGCAGGCTCACTGCTGAGCAGAGAGCCCGATATGGGGCTCGATCCCAGGACCCTGAGATCATGACCTGAGCGGAAGGCATTGGCTTTAACCCACTGAGCCACTCAGGCGCCCCATAAGATTTAGGATTCCTAAGTAGCAAGTAGTGAAATTATTAATTAGAATCTTATTGCAAGTTTTCATTTAGTTTGAACTCTGCTGAGGATTGTGTACACCCACAGAGTCCCAGGGTGGGAGTAGATGATAGGGTAGTCCGGTTTTGCCGCTCCAGCAGTTGTCCCCTGTACAGCACATAGGCTTGCACTGTGCCTGATCTTTTGGCTTTACTAAAACCAGGTCTTATGAACCGTGGCAGGAAGTAGGCAGAAGTCTTGTGGGTAGCGGTCAGTTTCACTGGTTTTTGCCAAGGGACATCTCTAGAAAAAGTTGACATGGGATAGTCATCTAGATCCTTAAAATGAGTTACCTGTGGCTTGCAGCTGATTTGATATTAAGTAGAAACAAAAAAGCTAAACTTCCATTTGATAGGAAATGGAAACCTGTTGCCCCCATTATCTCATCTTTTTTTTTTTTTTAAAGATATTATTTATTTATTTGACAGACAGAGATCACAAGTAGGCAGAGAGGCAGACAGAGAGAGAGGAGGAAGCAGGCTCCCCGCTGAGCAGAGAGCCCGACGCGGGGCTCGATCCCAGCACCCTGGGATCATGACCTGAGCCGAAGGCAGAGGCTTAACCCACTGAGCCACCCAGGCACCCCGCCCCCATTATCTCATCTTAAACTTTTTCAACATCTGAGGACAGTATCTGTCTGCCCTCTGATGTATCAGTGCCTGCCCTTCCTTTTCTTTTTTTTCTTTTTTTTTCGGGGGGTCAGGGAGTGAAAGGAGGGTTGAATGTTGATCCTGCATCAACTTTTAGAATTCACTTCCCCCAAAATTTATTTTTTTTTTTTTTTTAGGCTTTCAGCCTTATCATTTGGTTTATATCCGCAGGCTTACACTCAATCCTAAAGTCCCCCTCCCCCACCCTTGGCGTTACATTTATGGTCCTGTCACTTATCAGGTGAGATTCCCTGATTTTTAAGGTTTTTTGGGTTTTTTTGTTTTGTTTTTCTGAGATTTTATTCATTCATTTGACACAGGGAGATACAGCGAGAGAGGGAACACAAGCAGGGGGAGTGGGAGAGGGAGAAGCAGTCCCCCCAACCCCCCGTCAAGCAGGGAGCCTGATGTGGGGATCTATCCCAGGATCCTGGGACATGACCTGAGCTGAAAGCAGACACTTAACAATTGAGCCACATAGGCGCCCCACCCCGTAACATTTTTTGATCACAGGGTTAACAAGAAGGGAGTTGAATTGATGTTTGGATTGAAAATGATAGGCACCTGGGTGGCTCAGTGGGTTAAGCCGCTGCCTTCGGCTCGGGTCATGATCTCAGGGTCCTGGGATCGAGTCCCGCATCGGGCTCTCTGCTCAGCAGGGAGCCTGCTTCCCTCTCTCTCTCTCTCTGCCTGCCTCTTCATCTACTTGTGATTTCTCTCAGTCAAATAAATAAATAAAATCTTTAAAAAAAAAAAAAATTAAATAAAAAAAAAAAAGAAAGAAAATGATAGAGAAAAATTCTCCTAATTTTTTTGTTTAGTTTTGCTTTTGAAAAGGAAGATTATTCTGACTGATTTCTAGTCTGGTTAAACAAGCAGTGTGTGGATATTAAAGTTGGGGAGATCAAGTGATAGAGACGTTGATTGGCCTTTATTTTTTAGAGCAGCTTCTCCTTTCTGATAAAAATAAAAGGTGGTAGGATGCGTTGGGTAGAGAGCATCTAGGAAGTATAGATCTCCATCTGAGAAGGTCCCTCTCCTTCATTTCATTGTATAAACTGTCATGGTGGAAATCATTTTAAATCTGAACAATTAAACTATCCTACATGCTCTATATTGGCTTATTATCGGTTACATTATCTTCACTTGATTAAGATTATTGGGTTCTACTTTGTTCTCAGTGACACTTAAGCTATATAGCCTAACATCACCTTTTTAATATTCTTAGATTTCTGGTCAGAAACTAGGCCACTCAGAGAGGTTTTCATCTTTTCTTCCTTTTGTTGAAACAGTGGAGGCCTAGGCCTGCCCATCTACTGTGCTTGTGGAGAAAGAAATACTCTTTTTTTTTAAAGATTTTTTTTTAAATTTATTTATTAGACAGAGAGAGATCACAAGTAGGTAGAGAGGCAGGCAGAGAGAGAGGAGGAAGCAGGCTCCCCGCTGAGCAGAGAGCCTGACGCAGGGCTGGATCCCAACACCCTGGGACCATGACCCCAGCCGAAGGCAGAGGCCTAACCCACTGAGCCACGCAGGCGCCCCTCTTTTTTTTTTTTTTTTAATATGATTTACTTTTTTTTTTGGTACGATTCTATTTATTTATTTATTTATTTGTCAGAGAGAGAGAGAGAGAGAGAGAGCGAGCGAGAACATGCACAAGCAGGCAGAGGTGGAGAGAGAAACAGGCTCCCTGCTGAGCAAGGAGCCTGATGCGGGACTCGATCCCAGGACTCTGGGATCATGACCTGAGCCAAAGGCAGCGGCTTAATCTACTGAGCCATCCAGGCGTCCCAAGAAATACTCTTTAAGTCCCATGGCTTGGGGCATTTATACAGTGGCCATGTTGAGAGCTCTCAGGTTCTGAATTTTGAAGAACATGGAAACCCAGAATGTGGAAATGCCCCTTTTGCCTTTCTCCCGATAACACTGTGCTCGGGACGATGGCTGTGCCTTGCTTTCTTCCTTGGAAGGAGAGTCTCCATCTTTCACATTCCCACCTAGGGAAAATTCTAGTCTGTAGCTGCCTGGAAATTTGATGTTGCGAGTATCTTCACAGTTGCTTTGGTTTTGCTAAAAACAGCAGCATTTCAGCTTCCATCCATATGCACACATATTTCCTGATACTTTCATGGCTCATTCAGGGAAACAGAAAAAAATGGTTTCCACCAAATAACAGATTTATACATTGTCACCATTATTTAATGTTTTTTCCTTTATTCCTTGTTTCAAAAACCATTTCCCCAGACGCTTTACTGGGGCAGTTAAGCTTTCTTTTCCTCTTGTTTCTTTCCTTTGTTTTCTTCCCTTATTGTTTTTGTGGGTATGTCGTCTCTTTTGGTGGTTTCTTTCTTTTCCGTCTTTATTTTCTGAACTTATCTCCTGGTTCCTCGTTCCCTGCATGCCACTAACTATTTTCATTAGATATTAATTGATTTGTGAATTCAGGCTGAATTGCATCATCAGCAGATGGCGGATCCAGACTTGTTGGAAGAGTCCTCGTCCCTCCTGGAGCCAAGTGAGATGGGAAGAGGCACACCTTTAAGACTTGGGTAAGTCGTGCTTCAACCCTCCGTAACTCGGGGTCACATTCATTTTTGCTGTCAAAAGAGTAGTGAGGCTGGGCATTCACTTGTTTCCAGGATGTGTTCTCTTCTGAACTTCTTGAGACGTGTTCCTATGTCACTTTGGATTCAGTTCCTGAGCTGTTCCATCAACCCTCTCCTGGTTTTGGGAAGAAGACTTTGGGAGCCCTTTTGACATAACATTGCATAGCTGTGTGTTTGTCATGTTTGCGCCTCTCCCTCACTTCCCTTCTTTGTCTTAAAGCCTTCCAACCCATGGCGTGGAGTAGAGTTCCCCATCTGGCTCTTCTCCCCACAGCTTCGTGGCTGGTGTGATTAACCGGGAGCGCATCCCTACTTTTGAGCGCATGCTTTGGCGGGTGTGCCGGGGGAATGTGTTCCTGCGACAGGCTGAAATCGAGAACCCCTTGGAGGATCCTGTGACTGTAAGACAAGGAAATTGTGTCCCGTGGCGTAGGTCTTGTAAAAGGGAGCTCAGAGCAGTAACCCTGCATGGTACCCCCTGAGTCTGACCCACCCACAGAGGATCCCTTAAGTTTCCCCCTGCCCCGATCTGCAAATAGGAAGTATTGCTCTTTTCCTCTTAACTTCCGTCCTCTATGTGCCATTGATGTGTACTGACAGATGCATAGACATTTCAAGCCTCACCTGTGTCAGTATTATTTGGACTATAAGTATATTCTCCCCTTATTTTAAACTTCAGCTTTATATACTTTCTGTTACTTATCAGAGGCCAAAAGAAAATTAATGAACTTTCTATGAAAATTCAGAGTGTGACATCTGAATTTCCAGTTCCAAGTTTCCAGTTCCAGTTCCAGTTCAATGTGTAAGGAGAGGAGAGAGTTCCTCCTCCACTATGACCTTTATAAGTTGATGAAAGTTTTACTTGGTAAGGTTTTTTGTCTACTTATTTGTTGGGAGATTTAGAAACTTGGTTTAAAACTAATACATTGTGCAGGATCAGAGGATCTTCCCTACCTCGTGCTTTGCAAAGTAGGAATGGCTGACATCTTAGCATTTGACATAATGGGGCAGAGCTCTTAACATCAACATACACTAAGTATGGTGAATCCTGATTTCAAAGTTCCCAAGCAAGGAAGGTGAAATATTCTGCAAAAAAATTTACTTTACTTTTGTATTGGTATTATTTGGAAGCCTGGGCTTTGTTTTCCTGTTGAAAGTTATCCTTTGGATTTTCTTAAATGAGTATCCTTTGCTCCACAAAGAGAGGTTGGACTGTGAGACTTCTCAGAGTGAGTGGGTCATGCAGCTGAAATGGTCTGAGCACCTGAGGCTTTTATCCGTTTATCCTCCTGAACAGGAGAGTGGTGACACTTAGGGTTCAGGGAACTCCCAGAGGAGCAGAGCTGGGCAGGCTCCCCGCAGGCTGTCCTCACGTTGTGGAGACATTGCAGTCTGTAGTGACTCCTGATGTGGAGCTGTTCTCGGGAATATTCGGACAAGTTTCTGGGCAACAGAAACATTATTTTATCTTCAAGTTGAGGAAAGGGGTCTGGATAGCTACAGCAGAGCGGCTACACAAGGCACATGCTCCAGTTTATTTTCCATCCTGGAGAACTTCGGGATTTAAGACTCTTTGCCTCATTTTCTTCGCTCCTCATCTCCTTTTATCCTTTTAAAGTCTGTTTGTTATTTATTATAAGAACTCTGGGAATATGAGAAAATACAGGCAACCAGAGACAATACTGGTTAACACCCAGTTATGCTTAATTTTCTGACCTTGCTCTGCAGTCCTTGTGTCAGACTCCACGTGTGAACTTGGTATTTGGAATAGATGGCCCTCCTCCCTGGCCCTTAGATCAAACTTAGCATGAAGCATGAGATTCTATATTGGTATTCTCCCCAAACCCACACCTCCTTATGGTTCCTCAGTCCCCTTTATCTGGGGACTTCTAAGCGTGGAACAACAGGAACGGCTTCCTTTCCTCTCCTCCTCCTTACTCAGCCATTGTAAGGTCTGAGGTTGAATTAGTAAAAAGGGCTATATGGTGCTACAAGGAGAATCATCTTAGCATCTGAATTTCAGCTCATGGTTGAGTTTAAAAACAAATACAGAAGGGTTTTTTGTGTGAATGGGAGACCACAGGACAAATGTTCTAGTAACAGAGCTTAAACAGTGCAGGGTTGCCACATCCTTCAAGGACTCCCGTTGTTCCTGTAGCACCAACTAGGGTATTTAAGAAATCTTCCAGGCCAGAAATCTGAATTCTTTGTTTTGGGTTTGGGGCCCAGGGTGACCACGTGCACAAGTCCGTATTCATCATCTTCTTCCAAGGCGATCAGCTGAAAAACAGAGTCAAGAAAATCTGCGAAGGGTAAGAGAGATGCGCCTCCCAGAGGGTGCAGCCAGGCTGCGTGTTAAGCCATGGAATATAGAAGAGTGAAACAATAACCCTTTTAGTGTACTTTGACACAGTGCAAATATCTTTTAATTATATTAGGACTATTTTAAACAATTAGAAATGACCTAAGTTCGTTTTTAAAAGTACTGTCAAAACCACAATTTCCTTTCTTTGAAAAATGTATTTAGGACTCATGGTTTACAAATGCTACATTGTTTTAGGACAATGGGTTTGTGTACCCAGCAGTGTGCTGTAGGCACTGTGCCCTCATACTTTTCTGAAATTCTACCCATAGGATCTCTTTTTCTTGCCACATTTTTCTAACAATTTATAATACGATTTGCACTACTGAGTTTTTATTTTTTCTTAATTTTTACTTTTTAAAGATTTTATTTATTTTTTTGACAGAGATCACAAGTAGGCAGAGAGGCAGGCAGAGAGAGAGAGGAGGAAGCAGGCTCCCTGCTGAGCAGAGAGTCCAAAGCGGGGCTCGATCCCAGGACCCTGAGATCATGACCTGAGCTGAAGGCAGAGGCTTAACCCACTGAGCCACCCAGGCACCCCTCACTACTGACTTTTTAACACTTTAAGGGAATTCAATAGCTGCAGAGAATGTAAGGGTAGTTCAGATGTTCTTGCTCTGTCTATAGGACACTTAGAATTTATTAATGATCAGCGTGACAGTCTGAGCTAATCCTGTTTTGGTCCTTCTAGTACACTGAGATTTCTTTCTGAGGTTATTTAAAATGGACATGTTAAGAAACTTAGGTTTTCAGGGTGCCTGGGTGGCTCAGTGGGTTAAAGCCAATGCCTTCAGCTCAGGTCATGATCCCAGGATGCTGGGATCGAGCCCCATTTCGGGCTCTCTGCTCAGTGGAGAGCCTGTTTCCTCAACTCTCTGCCTGCCTCTCTGCCCACTTGTGATCTCTGTCTGTCAAATACATAAATAAAATCTTAAAAAAGAAAGAAAGAAAGAAAGAAACTTCGTTTTTCATGGGGCTGTGTCTGTATGTTCCAGGTTCCGGGCCTCACTCTATCCCTGTCCTGAGACACCACAGGAGCGGAAGGAAATGGCTTCTGGAGTTAATACCAGGATTGATGATCTCCAAATGGTACCAGAGGGCTGGAGGGAATTTGTTTGTGTGTGAAATACCATAATCGAAGACCGTTCTCCTTCCTTGAAATACTGACAGTTTATGAGACAACTGTAGCAGCCAGGATGCCAAAAACAGAAGTGTCCGTGGGTGACTTGTGTTGTTGGGCGCTGGGGAAAAGTTGCAGGGAATGATTGCTAAAAATAGCATGACAGTGTTAATCATCCTCAAACGCGACAGGAATGCTATACCTCTGAAATTGTTGTTGCTTTGAGTATTCAGTTTCCCCTCCTTATGAGTCTGAGGTATTTTTTATGAGGTTAAAAAAAAGTATACTTAGATGAGAAAAAAGTATCAAGCAATACAGAAGTACACATAAAGTCAGTTCCTCTGTCGTCTGTCACACTCTCTCTCCCTCCAGAGGTAGCAGCTCTTAACAGCTTGGTGTCTAACTCTGGTTACCTCAGATCTTAACCACATGGTCTAGCCAGAGAGGCCTACCATAAGTCTTGTACCCCAGAAGAGACTGACATCACCAGTGTGGTTTATACACTCCATGGTTATCATGAGGTCCTAAGGTTGGAGTCATGATTGAGGCATCCATGGAGGGACAGCATGGCCAGTTGGAGCTTTGTTCCCAGTTGAAAGGATGTGATGATTGTCCTCTTGAAGCTTTAAAACGCGCACAGCAGTCCCTGCTCCCCCTTCTCTCTGATTTCGCCTTCTGAGATGTCAGTTACCCACAGTCGACTGCTGGTCTGAAACATGATCCTCCCCCGATGACGTCAGAAGGCTAGTAGCAGCCTACGCCATTCTCCTCACTCCATCCCCTCACCTAGGCATTGTGTCCTCTCACATCCTCACCAGAAGGGTGAGTATGGTACAATAAGATACTGAGAGAGAGAGACCACATTCGCATGACTTTTATTGTAACATACTGTTATAATTATTCTGTTCTATTATTAATGCTGTTAATCTCTTACTGTGCGTAATTTTTTTAAATTAAACTTCGTCATAGGTATGTGTGTGTAGAACAAAATGTACTATAAATAGTTAGATAGTATTAACGGTTTCAGTCACCCACTGGGGATCTTGGGTGGTGTCCCCTACAGATAGGGGCCCGCTGTACTTAATACCAAAGACAGTTCTTTCCAGCAGGGGCAGAATTGTCAGAGATATGTTCTAACTCCTATTTCAACTCCCTTTATCATCTTTCCCTCCAGCTCGCATGGTCTGTGACCCACCAACAACCTATTCCCATCTCCTTTGAGATACACTTAACCTGTTTAACCAAGGGAAGAGAGTTTTTTAGACTTCTAGACCTGCTGGCTGGTGATAGGCCAGTTAGTACATTCTGGGTTCTAGAGCTATCTTATCCCCTCCTTGACTTATGCATAAGTTTTTTAAAAGGCACAGGCAATATGCAGAATTTGATCTTTGAAATACCCAGCTGTATGAACTGAAACTTTAGTTTTTTTTTTTTAAGATTTTATTTATTTATTTGAGAGAGAGAGTGAGAGAGAGAGAGAGCGTGAGAGGGGGGAAGGTCAGAGGGAGAAGCAGTCTCCCCGCTGATTAGGGAGCCTCATGTGGGACTGATTCCTGGGACTCCAAGATCATGCCTAAACCAAAGGAAGTCACCCAACCACTGAGCCACCCAGACACCCTGAACTGGAACTTTAAAAAGGAATAGAGAGTGGGGCACCTGGGTGGCAGTTAAAGCCTCTGCCTTCGGCTCAGGTCATGATCTTAGGGTTCTGGGATTGAGTCCTGCATCGGGCTCTCTGCTCAGCGGGGAGCCTGCTTCCTCCTCTCTCTCTCTTTGCCTACTTGTGATCTCTGTCTGTCAAATAAATAAATAAAAATCTTAAAAAAAAAAAAAAAAGGAATTGAGGGGTGCCTGGCTTATCAGTTGGTAGAGCATGCAACTCTTGATCTTGGGACTGTGAGTTGGAGCCCAGTGTTGGGTATGGAGATTACTTAAAAATAGAATCTTTTAAAAAAAAAAAAAAAAAGTGGGTGTGGAGGATGGGGAAAGAGAAAAGCAGATAGGGCAATGCTTACAAGTTTATCCAGCATCCTTCCTGTAGTTTGAATAGTAGTTGTAAAATTGTCAACAGTCAGAAGGTGTGAAAATAACTTTGTTCCTTCTCAAGTGATACAAGAGTTTCTCTAGCATGTGTGTTTTTTTATGGAAGTCACCACCTATTACCCTTCAGAAAGTAGTTACTACTTCTTTCTGAATTGACTTGATGAACCAGGTATGATGGAGCCCTGTGCATTTTTTTTTAAAGATTTTATTTATTTATTTGACAGATTACAAGCAGGCAGAGAGGCAGGCAGAGAGAGAGAGAGAGGAGGAAGCAGGCTTTCCGCTGAGCACAGAACCCGATGTGGGGCTCGATCCCAGGACTCTGGGATCGTGACCTGAGCCAAAAGGAGAGGCTTTAACCCATTGAGCCACTCAGGCACCCCAGCCTTGTGCATTTTAAAGAAATGTGGAGATTTAAGGTCAATTTTCATGCAGAAGTGTGAGTGGCAGGTTGCTTACCCTTTGGCTTAGCCCCTCTCTTGCTGTTGAAATTGTAAATGGTGATAAACAAGGCAGTAGAATGTTAAGTACCCCTGCTCCTGAGGGCAATGTGTACTGGTTTCCAAAGGATCACCACTGAAATGTCTTTTTTCCCCCAAGAAGCCTGACAGAAAGATAAAGACTTATCTGCCCCACGATAACAGTGGTATGTGGCAGTCTAAATATCTTCTAAGGGTTTGAGGCCTTCTGACCCCGCAGTGTCTCCTGTCCCTTGTTCCCTGGCATGGAGTCTCTCTTGGCATAGGCGGGCAGCGGCATTCAGCCCTGCCTCTTTCCCATCATTCCCCGGTGCTGGCTTATGTTCAGCGCATTCTGCAGCTTACTGTTTTTAATAGTGGATTTTGTCCAGTCCCAGCCTTATAATGCTGACGTCTTTGAGTCTGAGTTACAGACTCTACATGGAAAGTCATTGCTCTTTAATGATCAGATAAGCTGTGGAGTTGGGGGGAAGATAAATATAGAGGAACTAAAAACTATCTCTTCAGGTTTCTTTTTATCTTGAAGCTGAATGAAAATGAATATTAGTAACTAAAATTCTAATTCCTTATAATCCCCCCCGAAAAAAAGCCATTCTCGTCAGAAGAAGAATAAATCCCTAGCAATCCTTCTCAGAAAGATGTGCCTCTTGGCCATTCATATGCTGAGACCTAAGCCTGGTGTAGAAGGATCTCTCCTTGCTGCTTTCTCTCCCATAAGGTTCTCAATCAAACAGAGGATCACCGCCAGAGGGTCCTGCAGGCAGCTGCTAAGAACATCCGAGTCTGGTTCATCAAAGTGCGGAAGATGAAGGCCATTTACCACACCCTGAACCTGTGCAACATCGATGTGACCCAGAAGTGTCTGATCGCAGAGGTCTGGTGCCCCGTTACCGACCTTGACTCCATCCAGTTTGCGCTCAGAAGGGGCACGGTGAGTCCCCCACAGCTGGCAGTGCAGCTGGGAGGAGCAGTTCCCATCCATACTAGCATTAATTGATGACATTTTATGGCATTTCTACTTTCAGAGTTCTTAGACTCATCTTGTACTCCTCTTGCCTCCTAACAATACATTTCGTATAACCTTGTTTTCCAGACGTGGAAACTGCAGTTCAAAAAAATGAAATGACTGGGCTCTTGGGTGGCTCAGTCCTCAGTCGGCTGAGTGTCTGACTTGATTTCAGCTCAAGTCATGATGATCTCAGGGCTGTGAGATCCAGCCCCACATCGGGCTCCGAGCTGAGTGTGGAGTCTACTTGGGATTCTCTCTCTCCCCCTCCCCCACTCATGTACACACACACACACACACACACACACACACACTCTCTCTCTCTCTCTCTCTCTCTCTCTCTCTCGCTGTCAAAATTATATATAAATATTAAAATATTTTTTTTAAAAAGATGAAATGACTTGGGTATATACTCATGCTTCTTCAGAATAGCTCCTGACCAGAATGTCAATTTCTTTATCCATTCTCTTTGTTCCTCAGACTGGTTCCTTTTTTTTTTTTTTTTAAGATTTTATTTTCTTGAGAGAGAGCACAAGTGGCAGGGGGTAGGAAGGGGCAGAGGAAGAGGGAGAAGCAGACCCCACTGAGCAGGGAGCCCAGTATAGGGTCGTTGATCCCAGGACTCTGAGATCATGACCTGAGCCAAAGACAGCCACTTAACCAACTGAGGCACCCAGGCACTCCCATCAGACTGCTCCGAGAGATAACCCTGGCAGTCCTGTCTAGTAGTTAGAATTCAAGAAGATAACACTGCTTTCTCCATAAAAGGGCAGAACAACAATACTCTTAATGCTGCTTTCTCCATAAAAGGGCAGAACAACAATACTCTTAATGCTGCTTTCTCCATAAAAGGGCAGAACAACGATACTCTTAGAAAGGCACATGAGAATGTCTCCAGACAAGGAAGTTCCATGTTTTCTTTGGTTGCACATTTTAGAATTGAATTTTCTCACATAAGGATATTCTTTGTAACACTTAATTTAAATCTTTCACTGTAGATTTTATACCTAGATCATATTTCTCTAAAGACTGGGCAAGATCGACATAAACATAACGTGAAAAGCACCTATTTTATATGTGTAGTTTGATGAGTTTTGATAAATACATATGATCTAATTTTGATATATGTGTTTACTATTTCTCAGGAACACAGTGGTTCCACTGTGCCCTCTATTCTGAACAGGATGCAAACAAATCAGACACCCCCAACCTATAACAAAACAAACAAGTTCACATATGGCTTTCAGAACATAGTCGATGCTTATGGAATTGGAACTTACCGAGAGATAAATCCAGGTAAAAAAGCTTGAATCTTCTCCCTCTAGAGGTTTTATTTGTTTGTTTGTTTGTTTCTTCTGATGCCTCCCTTCAAATGTTCCTGAGTAACTGGCATAAAATTAACGATGTAGTCAAGACCTCAGCCCTGGCAGAATTCCTGTAAGGAGGTGCCCATTTTGACACAGGGAGGGAAGTTTATTACTGGGCGGCTCTCCTTTGAGACATGGTTTTATAGGAGTGAGCTCAGGAGATTGGATTCTTTTGTGTGCCCTCACAACTATGAAACACCTGGCTTTCTCTAGCATACCATTTGTAGGAAGTGCTTTAAGCAAAAAGTTTGTTCTGAGATTTCTGATATTTTTAAATGGCTTCCCTATTCCAGGTTAGAGAAAACATAGCAATTATCGACCATTTTAGACACAAAACAGATTTCACAAAGCAAAAACAGGAGAGTAATATATTAAGTCACAAGTCTGAAAATTTGTTTCTAGCTAAAGTCTGCGGGACTGGCTTTTTTCTGGGCTCTGAGCTTCCTCCCACTTACCTGTGAACTTTATTCAGCTGAGAAATGGTTGCTGCACAAGAGAAGAAAGCTTGCCTGTCAAAGGAGCAGCGTTCTGGGGTTAGAGAAAGGGAATCAAAGAACAAACCACACTGTTGCCAGGGCTAGGGACAGAACTTTCACTTCCTGTGTTCTTTGTTTAAAATGCTAATGGTCGCCCGGATCCCATCAGAGCTGCTTTGTGAGGACGTGGGGATCCTGTCATGGAAGATTTTCTCTGGGAGTCCGTCTGACCAACAGCTAGAGAATAAGTCCCCTTATACTGATCTTAGTTTATGAGGAGGAATGTGATATGCTGCTGATGGTCACGGTTTCCTGTACTTTGCTTTTTTCCTCTGGTTTCTTTATAGCTCCATATACCATCATCACTTTCCCTTTCCTGTTTGCTGTGATGTTTGGGGACTTTGGCCATGGTATTTTGATGACCCTTTTTGCTGTATGGATGGTATTGAGGGAGAGCCGGATCCTCTCTCAGAAGAATGAGAATGAGGTAATGTTTGCTCCATCTGCGTTGGACTGAAACTTTGTCATCTCTCAAACATTCATTATAAAATTATGATCTGGGAGTCTTTTATCCATGCATTTACAGAGAAGTTACAGAGGCCGTTGCAGGAGTAGAGAAGTTATATTCATTTTAACTCTAAAGTGGTCATGTGTTGTGAAAGTAATTTCTTGTTAGCACTGTATTTGGCTTTTACTCTAAGCTCTCTGACCCAAGGTGGGTGGGGTAGATTAGTGTGAGAAGAAGGGTCATATATTCTCTGTAACATTGTCACAACATGAGCCATGAGGAGTACGTTTCATTGATGTCTTTCTTCTGGTTCCCAGATGTTTAGCACCGTGTTCAGCGGCCGGTACATTATCCTGTTGATGGGCGTGTTTTCCATCTACACTGGCCTCATCTACAATGATTGCTTTTCCAAGTCTCTTAATATCTTCGGGTCATCCTGGAGCGTACGGCCAATGTTCACTTTATATAATTGGACGTAAGTTGCAAAGAAGCTAAAAGTCAAAGTTCATTCCCTTTCTGTTCAGCTCTGATTGTCCAGACAAGAGGTAAACTTATACCTCTTGAAGAGGTGGCTGACAGCGTCTCTGTTTAGGAAGAATCCAGTGTCCCCTCTTATTTATGCCCCAGCCAAGCAAATGTTTGTGATTCCTTCAACACTATCAAGAAACTGAGTGCCTGGGGTGCCTGGGTGGCCCAGTCAGTTAAACATCTGACTGTTGAAATCAGCTCAGGTCTTGATCTTGGAGTTGTGAATTCAAGCCCTATATTGGGCTCCATGCTGGGTGTGGAGCCTACTTATGCTTAGCCAACTGAGCCACCCAGGCAGCCCTAAGTGTGGAGCCTATTTAAAAAAAAAAAAAGAAGAAGAAGAAGAAGAAAAGAAAGAAACTGAGACTATAAATTTAGGCACATTGTTTCTTCTTGTGAATTAAAAGCAGAGTCCCCAAATTCCTTACTTAATTGTGTAGGTGTGTTTGTTTGTTTGTGGTCTTGTTATTTCTGCTCCCTTCTTATTCTCAGATGCTAGTCGCTCCTCTTTTATTGAAGAGAGAGGACAGCTGAAGTAGTTTCTTTTAGGATCAGTTTTGGACCCCAGCAGTTTCCCTCTCTTGATAAAAATAAATGGAACTTTTCTCCTGACGTGGTAGGGAGGAGACACTTCGGGGGAACCCTGTTCTGCAGTTGAACCCATCCGTCCCTGGAGTTTTTGGTGGACCATACCCTTTTGGCATCGATCCAGTAAGAACACTTCTTTCCTTTTGTCTAATACCATATTTTAAAAAAAGATTTATTGGTTTATTTACGTACTTACTTGAGAGAGAGTGAGAGAGAGTGTGCATGTGTGTGGGCGAAGGGCAGAGGGGCAGGAAGAGGAAGAGGGAAAGCATCCCAAGCTGACTCCTTGCTGAGCACAGAGCCCGTTCCAGGGCTTGGTCCCATGATGCTGAGATCATGACCCGAGCCGAAACCAAGAGTCAGATGCCCAACCAACTGAGCCACCAAGGTGCCCCTAACACCAGATTTTTAAACTGTAACCTGGAAGTGAGAGAATTAAATTGAAGATAGTTAACTTGGTTTTCAGCTGAAGTATTTTTGGAAAGCCTTTGTGTAGGGGTCTAGAGTACTTCCAAACCATGCCTTAGGGAGCCAAATAATTTTTCCTGTACTATTTATTTCAGAGGTGTGTGATAATTTTGACCCTGGGAAGACTGACTTTTAAGACTCCTTCCCAGTTTATTTCTGTTTAACTTAGTTTGGCTTTTATTTTTAGCAGATGTTTTAACAAAGCAGAAGCAGTTCTTTCTATGGATTTTTAGATTTCCATTTTTATCCTTACATACTTACAGAAACTTTTCCCGGAATTAACAAAAACAAAAACAAAAACTTAGGCAAATAAAGTGTGATCAAATCTTTTGTATTGTCTGTTTAAAAGGGGATGGAGGAGGGCACCTGGGTGGCTCAATGGGTTAAAGCCTCTGCCTTCGGCTCAGGTCATGGTCTCAGGGTCCTGGGATCGAGCCCCGCATTGGGCTCTCTGCTCAGCAGGGAGCCTGCTTCCCCCTCTCTCTCTGCCTGCCTCTCTGCCTACTTGGGATCTCTGTCTGTCAAATAAATAAATAAAATATTTTTTTAAAAAAAGGGGATGGAGGGAGGAATTTAAGAATGAGCATTAGACAAAAAGGAGCACAGAATTCCAGAGGAAAAACAGATCGTTATGGGACAGAAAGATCAAGGTTTCTTTAAAAAATGGGCATTAATTTGGCCTTTAAAAAATATTTCGGGGGTGCCTGGGTGTCTCAGTTGGTTAAGCGTCTGCATTCAACTCAGGTCAGAATCCCAGGGTCCTGGGATCAAGTCCCACATTAGGCTCCCTGCTTGGTGGGGAGCCTGTTTCTCCCTCTGCCTCTCTCTCTCTTTTTCTATCTCTCATGAATAAATAAAGAAAATGTTAAAAATTTCAGACTGTTACAGGTGAGAGAGAAGTATGTGCAAAAGCATAGAAGTGGGGAGATACAAAGTTACTCATTTTGATTATTATAAAAGCAAATGTTACTGAAATGGTCGCTGAGGGCCAATCTCTGTCCTCTGCCCTGAAATATTTCTAGCAGGGAAGTAAGTACTGCTCTCCCCGTCATACAGATAAGGAGACAGAGGGTTGAAGAGGTTGAATAACATTTCACATAACAAATGTTTACTGAATCCCATTGTGTCTAGGCATAGTGCTTGCTGGGGGAAACACATAATTGCAGTTGTAGCCCCTGCTCTCAAGTAGCTTAATCTAATAATAATACTAGGTAACATTCTATAGTGTTCTGTAGTTAACAGAAAGTTTTTTGGTTTGGTTTGGTTTTGTTGTTGTCTTGCATACATCTCATTTGATGCTTAAGGGTACGTTTTGAGTTTGAAGAGCCTGTTGGACGTGCAGGTATACATGTCCATCAGGCCGTTGGAGCTATAGAACTGAATCTTAGGGTACACTGGATCTGAGAGAGAATCAGCCACAAGTTTTCAGGTTAGAAGTCACCGAGCGTGAGCGCCTCACAAGGACCCCGGTTCAGGAAACATGATGCCAGGCTAGCCGATGGAAGACCTGGCTCCTCATGTTCCTGAGTCTGCACTTCATCCTGAAGAAGACAGTGGGGGTGTGGGGTAGGTTTGGGCACAGGGAAGTGCCTGCATTGGAGGCGTTGGTTCAGGAAACATAATCTGATGGTCAAGTGGAGGCAGAACTGTGGAAAATATTGCAGATGTCCAGGCTCAGGTGACAAAGCTTAAGGCAACTGATATTTAAAAATAGATGGAACTCCCCCAGAAGACAGACTGGAAGAACAGGTGAATGACAAGCTTATGGATCCCACAGGATGGCAAAACTCTAGCACCAGGGGAAGAGACTATTTTGAGCTCGAGCTCCAGGTGTTTCCTCACAACTCGTTTGTCCTTCAGACTAACATTTTACATTTCTTTTTTTTTTTTCTTTGTTTCTTTCTCTCTCTCTTTCTCTCTCTCTGTTTTCTTTTCCTTTTTCCTGTTTCAAATAGATTCTTATTTTCCAAATAAAATTAAAAAAAATAAAAATAGATGGAAAGACAGCACCATGGGGATATGATCAGGAAAACAATGACCGTGGGAACATCTACAAAATAAATGTCCCAGCTTCTTCAAATATTTTGTAAGGAAAAAAAAGGAGAGTAGAGGGAGAATTTATAGATTAGATATTTAAGAGCTGTGTCAGTGTAGAGACCTAATCTGGACTCTACTTTGAATAAATGAATTTCTTTTTCTTTTAATTGAAGCATAGGGTGCCTGGGTGGCTCAGTCAGTTAAGCATCTGCCTTCATTTGGCTCAGGTCATGATCCAAAGAGTCCTGGGATTAACCCCTACTGAGCAGGGAGCCTCCTTGTCCCTCTCCCTCTGCCTCTGCTTCTCTCCCTAACTTGTGCTATCCTTCTCTCTCTCTCTCTCAAATAAATAAAATCTTTTTAAAAATAAATAAATAAATAATTGAGGCACAATCAAAGAATTTTAAATACTGACTGTATGTTTCATGATATTAAAGAGTCATTGTTAATGCTTTTGGGAGTGATAACAGTATTGTGGTCATGTTTTAAAAAAAATTAGTCCTTACCTAAAAAAGGTAGGGTGTGGTGCCTGGGTGGCTCAGGCAGTTAACCATCTGATCTTGATTTCAGCTCAGATCATGACCTCAGGGTCATGAGATCGGGCCCCATGTCCATCCTGGGTGTGGAGCCTGCTTAAGATTCTCTCTCTTGGGGTGCATGGGTGGTTCAGTGGGTTAAGCCTCTGCCTTCAGTTCAGGTCATGATCTCAGGGTCCTGAGATTGAGCCCTGCATTGGGATCCCTGCTGAGCAAGGAGCCTGCTTCACCCTCTCTCTCTGTCTGCCTCTCTGCCTCCTTGTGATCTCTCTCTCTCTGTCAAATAAATAAATAAAAATATTAAAAAAAAAAAAAAAAGATTCTCTCTGTTGGGTACCTGGGTGGCTCAGTCAGTTAAGCATCTGCCTTTGGCTCAGGTGATCCCGGGGTCTTAGGATCAAGTCCTACATCCTCAGCAGGGAGTCTGCTTCTTCCTCTGCCTCTGCCCTTCCACCTGCTTGTATGCTCTCTCACTCTCTCTCTCTCAAATAAATAAAGTCTTAAAAAAAAAAAAAAACCTCTCTCTCTCTCTCTTTCAGCCCTTCTCCCCACCTCTCCTCCTTTTCCCCAGCAGGCGGGCTCTCTCTTTCTTAAAACAAACAAAAAAAAGAGTCAAATATTTACTGGTAAAATGATATGATACCTGGACTTTGCTTCCAAATAATATGGAGGTGGAAAGTAGGTTGTCTGAATGATAAAAGAAGATTGACCTTGAGTCAATAGGTAATTGTGCATCTGGGTCATAGGTAAATGTGAGTTTGTTATACTGTCTTCTCTACTTAAGTCTGTGTTTAGGATTTTCTATAACTAAAAAAAAAAAAGCCAGGAGCACCTGGCTCACTCAGCTGGTGGAGTATGCAACTTTTGATCTCAGGGTCATGAGTTCTAGCCCCACATTGGGAGTAGAGCTTACTTTTTTTTTTTTTTGTAGAGCTTACTTCTAAAGAAAAAGAAATAGGTGAATAATATCCTATTCATGAACTCTGTAATGCCTTTTTGTTTCCTTGTGTTGTGACAGATCTGGAACATTGCTACCAATAAACTGACCTTTCTCAACTCCTTTAAAATGAAAACGTCTGTTATCCTCGGCATCACCCACATGATGTTTGGAGTCACCTTGAGCCTCTTCAACCATACGTGAGTTGCTGTATTTATGTCACAAGAACACGCATAGCTTAGATAATGCTTTTGCATAAAGATATAATGGCTTATTTGGGGAGGAATTAGTAACTCAGAACCCCATTCTGTGTTAAAGAAGTGCTTTTATAAAAATCTCATATTCTTTTTTTTTCTTTTAAAGATTTTGTTTATTTATTTGACACGTAGAGAGATCAGAAGGAGGCAGAGAGGCAGGTAGAGAGAGAAGGGGGAAGCAGGCTCCCTGCTGAGCAGAGAGCCCACTGTGGGGCTCAATCCCAGGATCCTGAGATCATGACCTGAGTTGAAGGCGGAGGCTTAACCCACTGAGCCACCCAGGTGCCCCCTAAAAATCTCATATTCTTAAATGAGGCTTAATATTAGTCCCTTAACAATTCATAACTGCAGTGAAGATCTTTGAAAAACCTTATGTCATTTTCATCAAAATGAGTGAGTTACCTTTTTTCTTTTATGGGTAACTCATTTAAAATTATGAACTGTGGTCCCAGAATGTACTATATTTTCTAGTCTCTTTCTCATGGGAAAAGATTACTGGGGTTGGTACCAGGATGTTCAAGGTCCAAAAGTTTGGAAGTCACGGTTAATCCTTCTTGTTTCTGTTGGTTTCCCGTGCTTCTGGCTGTTGCTTCTTTAAGTGATAAAGACAGAATTGAGGGAGCTGTAGGTAGGAAATCTACTAAGTACTCCATTTTGTGTAGGGGTGACCCTGGGTCTCTTCACCTTTAAAGTAAGCTCTGTGCCCAGTGTGGGACCCAAATACACAACCCCGAGATCAAGAGGCCTATGCTCCACTGACCGAGCCAGCCAGGCACCCCTCTGGGTCCATTGACCTTTAACATTTTTTTTCTCTCTTCCTTTCTAGCTATTTCAAGAAGCCCCTGAATATCTACTTTGGATTTATTCCTGAAATAATCTTCATGACCTCTTTGTTCGGCTACTTGGTTATCCTCATATTTTACAAGTGGACAGCCTATAATGCTAATACATCCGAGAAAGCACCGAGCCTTCTGATCCATTTCATAAACATGTTTCTCTTCTCCTACGGGGACTCTAGCAATTCGATGCTGTATTCTGGACAGGTGCGTCAACCCAGAGGTGGACTGTCTTAGGTAGTTACCCTAGATCAGGAAGCCAGATACTTTTGTGACTCTGGCAAAGCCTTTAAAAATCTCTTTCTGTGGTTTTAGTTTTCAGACCATATATCCAGACTTAAATTCAGCCCATCCTCCTTAGCTTCAGAGGACCTGTTATAATTCCTGTATCCACAAAGAGCAGAATTTATAATTCTCATCCTATGAGACAATTCCTGGGCTTTGCCACAACATCATCTAATTATTTTGAGAAGCTAGATAGTGTTACTGTTAGGTCAGTAAGAAAGTACTGTTTAGGGGATATTTGTACTGGAGTTGGAAACTGCATGTTTGATTAATGTGATGTGCCTTGTCCTTACTTTGTAGAAAGGAATTCAGTGTTTCCTGGTAGTGGTTGCACTACTGTGTGTGCCTTGGATGCTACTGTTTAAACCACTGGTCCTTCGCCATCAATATTTGAGGAAGAAGCATTTGGTGGGTGTATTTTTATTGCTGAAAGTTACTAGATTTTTCCCCCCTTGAGATCAAGGCAATTCCTCATCAGATATAATGAATTGTGCATAAGTCTATATGATCTTAAAATGCACCTGTGTCCTATCCCAGCATGAGCACTGGACCTGCTGAAATTTAAAAACCAAAAAACCACATGTATTTGCTGTTCGAACATCTGGATTCAGCTTTGTGTAGCTCAGGTAGAGAAAACAAGTCATAGGTCTTTACCTTTCTTGGCCATGCTTTGCTCATGCTGTGCTCAGCACAGTCCAGGTCTGGGCCTGCCTGGATGCAGCGTCAGCCAGATCAGGGCTGCAAGAGCTGCCGGGAGGTGAATCCACTCCTGTGGTTTGCCTGGGCAACCACAGGGCTGACGCTGAGACATTTTCTTTTAAAATGACACCATGATACTTTTCACCAACCAAGACACCCAGAAAAAACATTTGGTTTAAAGAACACTGATTTTTTTTTTTCCTTTTTAGAAAGGAGCACATACACTTGTGTTTACTTAATGTATGTGTGCTTATGAATTCTACACACACACAGTTAAGTTGCCAGATTTTCATTTCTGCCTATGCAATAATACTTATTACACTGCCTAGTAAAGCCCGAAAGATCTTATTGCATGACTCTCAAAAGGCTGTTAGGTTATTATTCCTGTTGGAGAGCAGCTGAGTTACAAGACCCTCCTTCTCCCTTTTCTGACCATCTTCATCCTTCCATGTACCCTCCATTCGTCTCCCCCCTCACTCCCTCCCTCTTTTTTTTCTTTCCCCCTTCCTCTTCTCTTCCATTCACTATCAGGAAGGGCAGCCTGTGGAGGCCCCAGTCAGCCCAACCCCGAGCCAGCAGGGACTAGAGGCAGCAGCGGCTGCAACAGTGAGTGAATTAAAACTGACAAACCATCACATTTTGTGTAAAGAGGTGGCAAACAGTGCAGCAGAATTCTTTTCAGTTACATTGAGAGCATGGGACATGTGTGCTCTTGGGAAGTACGTCCTTGTTACTCATTGAGATGACAGAAAAGATATCCACCTCTTATGAATAGATTCTAATATCATCTTTACCATTGGTCTCCTAAGTTAAGTTTCTATTAAAATCTGTAAGTACAGTCCTATCTATGGAAGCAAAGTGACTGTTGTGCCCTCTCAGAATCCCGTCATCTTAATCCAAGAGGCAGCTCTTGGACTTAGCCACTTTCATGTCTGTCTTTTGTAACCATGTATTAGATGATTTTTCAGCATGGAGCGAGAACATTCCTGTGGTTCTTGAATTAATTCCCCTGCTCTTTAAACTTCTGGTTTGGAGGGATGCATGGGCATTTGGTCCATTTTAGCTATGACTTTCTCTCCTGCCAGTGGGACCTTATACATGTCTGCTCTTTTGTGAGAGACTCAGAAGCCCTCCTGTCCTCCACTGCTCCAGAGACCTCCAGTCTGCGTGGGTCTCTGTGCCCTCTGCATCTGATGCAGTAAGCAAAGTCATCTGTCTGGATCTTTCCTTCTTTAAATATCAACTCATAATTCAGCAACAGCACTTCAAATTAAAATTAAACATTTCAATATTTGTCCTTAACGATATCTCTTAACAAAACTCTTTTAATGTGCTGAGACCAACTTAGCCCAGTCAATTCCAGGTAATTGGTGAGATTTTAAAAATACCACCAGCAGTGATCACACATGTTGCTGGTGTGATCTAGTGACAGAAAATGAAATATTTAGATGGAGAACTATTTCCTTCATTAGGTGTTTCTGATCATTTTAAACTTAGATACCTGCCATAATCATCCTTCTAGAACGAGTCTAAAAGGGCTGACATTTTGGATCAGAAGATCATTTAATGTTGCTGCATGAAATTATGTTCAAAGAGAGACTTACTCTCTCCTTTCCTATGAGAAATTTTTTTTAAAAGCCCACAAAGCACATACTATCCGTTTATCAACATTCTTTCCCAATGCTCTTCTTTTTGCTAGTCTTAGCATATTTATGATGTGCTTCTAAGGCATCCGTCTTGATGCTCTTAACTCTGGTATCCCCTTTCTGTGACACTCTCCAAATTAAATGTCCCCAGTCTGGAAAACTGCATATTCATGGGGTCTTCTTCACCTCACTAATTCTTTAGCAAAATATCTGGCTCTAGAGAGCAGCCTGAAGGCATCATTTCGGTCATTTTACAACAAGGACCCTGGATTCTTGACCCTAAGGGCTGAGGATATGATCACTGATCTGTGTTTCTTCTGTTCTGTGTCCTTTGGTTGTCTGTAAGCGATGTGTTACAGTTTACTTTTTTCTTTTTTTTGCTGATGTATATGTCTCATCCCCTCTTCCTAGAACTCTCATGTCCTGTGTCCTGAAGGGACACTTGTTGGTGTCTGCCTGGGGAGATGGTTTACCTGTCTGCCCCTCACTCTGTCTGCTGGTTGGGGAAAGCTTCAGAAATGACCTTCTGTTTTGGGAGCCTGAAAGCCTAAAGGCTGCCTGGACCCTGTAACCCTTGTCAGGGTACTCTGGGGTCCTCTCCTGTCCGCAGTCCACCTGCTGAGGGTTGTTGGGTATGAGGTGTGTGACCTGGAGGTGCCCAGGGTCTTAGGGCTTCCTGAATCCGACTACACATCAGAATCACCTGGTAAACTTTAAATTTGTTTGTTTCTTAGGGTATTAAAACAAAAGAAGTAATAAAGATGGTTCCTGATTCCATGACCTAGACAATCCCCTATTGACATTAAAAAGTAAAATTAGGGGGCACCTCGGTGGCTCAGTAGGTTAAGCGTCTGGCTCTTGATCTCAGCTCAGGTCTTAATCTCAGGGTTTTGAGTTCAAGGCCCACGTTGGGGCTACTAAAGCCCGACTAAAACCAAAACACTAAAAAGTAAAATTAAAGCAATAGTTTAGAGAATGCAAATAGTACAGAAAAAGAAAGTCTCTCTCTTCCCAGACCCCTTGTGCTCAAAGGCAGGGGAGTTTTGCTTCCAAATTTTTTCTGCATATTTCTATATTATCCATTAATATAAATCTGTATATATGTTTGTATATGTATGTATTTAAAATGTACTAGGAATTGTGTTTTAAACTGTGGCACTCTTCTGCCACAGTTTTAGGTTTAAAAATTTTTAGTGTGTCCTGGGAGATCGTTTCACTCTTTTATAGTTGTCTGGTATTCCATAGAACATTCTGTTGGATATGCTAAAATTGTGTAATCACTCTCTTGTTGATGGATATGTTGGTTGTTCCCAATTCTTTGCTATTACAAATAAGAATGCAGGGAACGTTGTTGTCCGTGTACCTTGATCAAATTTCATAAACACAGATGTTCCCAGCAGCAGGACTGCTGAGTCTCAAAGGGTACTTGCATTTTTGTGTGTGTGTGCTTACATTTTCAATTTTGACGGACAGTAAAAATAATTATACAGTTTGCACTTGGGGGATGTTTTTTTATTTTTTATTATTTTTTTATTTTTATTTTTTAAAGATTTTATTTATTTGACAGAGAGAGATTACAAGTAGGCAGAGAGGCAGGCAGAGAGAGAGAGGAGAAAGCAGGCTCCCTGCTGAGCAGAGAGCCCGATGCGGGACTCGATCCCAGGACCCTGAGATCATGACCTGAGCCGAAAGCAGCGGCTTAACCCACTGAGCCACCCAGGCGCCCGGGGGGATGTTTTTTTAAACATAGATTTCCTAGGCCCCACTCCAGACCTACTAAATGTACGATTTCTGGAGGTAGCATTTGAGAATCTCTAATATCAAGGTGATTCTGATGCAGCTGGCTCTCTGACCAGCACGGGAGAACCTGTGCTACAAGTAGAGAGAGACTTTGCCCAGACACTGAGTTCTAGTAGTCCATAAGCTGTGGTAAAAAGTGCACACCAGAAGGTAGAGCCCTGAGTGGGGACCCCAGGGCAGTTGGCACATCGTGCTGCTGCCCAGAAGGCCATTTTGCTGGAGAGCAGTTTTTAAACTCTTGCCTCCTTTGGGCTCCCTCATCAGAAACCATAAGCATTGGGTCTAAGGACTGGTTCTTTAGCTCCTATTCCCTCTGGTAGGTTAGCTCTCATTGCTGTTTGTCTGATTTCACTCCAGTTCTGCCTGGTTTTTGCACTCAGAGTCCTTTTGCCTCAGCAAACCCAAGCTTTTCAAGTCAGGTTGACTTAGAAATTCTGGTTCTGGGGAGCCCGCTGAACACAGTGACTGGGAAACGGGTAGAGGCAAACACCCAGTCTGCAACTGCCACATGCCTCCAAGATTGTTGGAACATTCCAGAGTCTTCCACTGAAGGAAAGGAGCCTTTTCCTTGTTCTTTTTTCTTTCTTTCTTTCTTTCTTTTTTTTTTTAAACTCCATATTCTCTATCCACGAGCTGGTGTACATTAAGCTTTTGTCCCTTCCCTGATCCTAGGAAGTCCTTTGTTCCTGGGCAGAGACCCGGTCCGCTTCTGGGGGAGGTTGCTGGAACTCTTGGGTTCCAGTTGAAAGCTTATCCAACCAGGTTATAATCACCTTGTCATTTGGCTCCCCTCCCTCCTAGAAAGTCTGGTCTTTAGTTCTAGAAAAACTTAGACCCCTGACAACTTTATAGATAGAGCTACAGTCGTTATAAGAGTCTGCTCATAGGAAGCTTTTCCTTCGAGCAGGCCTCTCAGCTGGCCTTGACTGAGGCGAGGTTAGTGCATCCGGAAGCAGCAGGCAGAACTGATCAGAGTGAGGTGGTAAATGCAGCTGCAGCTGGGGCTGGGGCTGGGGCTGGGCCGGTGGTGGTTGGGGCGGGGACAGTGGTTTGTTTTTAGTTCAGCTGTTGGATCAGCGGGTTTTGATTTTGTTGCTAGAATATATGCTTTTCTGAGGTTTGTATGTACTAACCATCGCCCTTCCCCACCTCACAGAATGTCACATTAAAGCCCAGGCAAATTCTACTCTTTCTGTTCATCTGTGTAGGGAACTCTCAACTTTGGTGGGATCAGGGTGGGCAACGGACCGACAGAGGAGGATGCTGAGATTATTCAGCATGACCAGCTCTCCACCCACTCAGAGGACGCAGAAGAGGTAAGATCCAGTGGCGTGGGCTTCCTCTCCTTCTCCTGTGGGTCAGCCCTCGTCTTATGTGCAGAAGTGGCCTCCCTCTGGTCTTCTTGAAAAATGAAAATGCTCATATTAGTGATCAGCCTGCCTTCCGGCCCTCTTCAGGCAGCACAGCTTTTTCCAGCTGGCCTACTGCGAGCTCCGGGTGGCCCCTCCAGTACCTGCAGCAGTTGTGGTCGCTTGTCCGAGCTCACTGAATTCTGAGTTGCCCGCAGTACTCTGCATGCCGATCTCAGTGACTAACTATGCTCCTAGGGACCGAGGGCAGAGGAGGCCCAGGCTTCCCCACTCTTGTTACCAGAAACACAGCCCCCTTAGGGCAGCTTCTTCTTCCCTTTCCCCTTCCAGGAATGGTTCCAGTTGGAACTGTAACCGCGGGTATTTTTCAAGTCTTGTCCCACTAATGGGCTCTTTTTTTTTTTTTCCCCAAGATTTTATTTATTTATTTGACGAGAGAGAGAGTTCACAAGTAGGCAGAGCAGCAGGCAGAGGGAGGGGGGAAGCAGGCTCCGCGCTGAGCAGAAAGCCTGATGTGGGGCACGATCCCAGGACCCCAAGATCACGACCTGAGTTGAAGGCAGAGGCCCAACCCAATGAGCCACCCAGGCGCCCCAACTAATGCGCTCTTACTACAAATATATTACCTGAGCTTTTAAAAAATGTTACTTGCCGACCTTTTACAGGGAGAGTGAAAAGTAGTAAAGTCAAATTAGACTTTTCCTTAAACCACCACCCCCAGGCTGTTTTTTAAAATCCAGTCTCCTTGCCTGACCACTCACACTACGAAGTCTCTGAATTGAACTTTTGAATGTCATCTGTTCATTATATTGTCTCTCTCTCTCTCTCTCTTTTTTTTTTTTTTTTTTTTTTTTGCATTATATGCTTTTTGAAGCAAATAGAATAGGAATTAGGGACCCAGGTGACTAAACTTCTCAGTCTGACTGACCGCTTCCCCCATGTGTATGACATTTTTAAAAGATATTGTAAGGGTTGGGGTGCCTTTAAAAGATATGTATCTTTTAATGCTGTAAATCCCGCTGGGTTTGCTTTCTGCGTGTGCTGAGGAGGCCTGCCTCCAACGCATTAGGCCCATTTAACATCCACAGTTTTCCCCGGGAAACAGTCCGTAACCTTGTGCTCGTGACTTGTGACCGTGTGTGGCATGGCTTCCCACTAAGTGTAAATTTGTGTTTACAAGCCTACCGAGGATGAAGTGGTAAGAAACAAGCTGGCTTTGCCTTCATGTTTATCTGGGGCTTCTCTTCCCATCCTTGTGATCACTCTGCTGACCCTGCTGCAGCTGGGGGCCACACACGACACCCGCGCATCCCGCATCTCACGGGCCATGTCTCTAACCAGTGCGTGAACCTGTGTTCTGAAAAAGCTCATCTCCATTAACTGCATCTCATGTCGGTCACCTCTGTCTTTGTTTCACTGACTTTGCTGATCTAATCCCTCTGAGAATGGCTTTGAAAGGAGCTGCAAGTAATGTCTGCTTTGGCATTCTTGAAATGACCCCCCTTGGGGGTTAGATCCCACTGGTCTTTGCCTTCCTCTCCTGTGGTGTTATGTATGGTCCGGTCGCTCTGCCGCTGGGAGTAGCTGTTTCCTCCTTGCTCTCTGAGAGCTTGTGAGTAAAGCTTACCCTTCCTCCCTGTCTGAGATGCAGCTAGTCTCTTCCTCCTGTCCTCATCAGCTTGATGATGCTTGAAGTGAGAATTGCTGGACCTTCACTTGGGGTCCACTCTACCTCCCTGTGACCCAGATGGGAGGTAGAAAGCTTTCAAAAAGGAGGCTTTGTCTCTCCAATGTATTCCAGAAAAAAACAATCCCATTTGCATGAAAGGAGTTCATATTATACCAGGTAATAGAAATAAAGTTGGCCATTCAGGCCACATTTGGAGTAGAAGGCCTTCTAGCTTAGCAGTAATTCATTTAGTGATACACAAATTTTAAATTGATTTTTTTATTTTTGAAGGCCTTGCTGCACTGTTTGCATCTTCCCCCAAAACTTTTCTCTAAAATATATAGACCCATGAACCTTCCCTCTCCTGGCTCTCCTAGTCCTCTCTAAAAGAGGAGTGGGATGGGAACAGGAAGACCTTGGCTGTTCTGTGTAAAACCAGACCGTGCTCGGTCTTCCTGAAGGCTGGAGAGCCTCATTCACTGGCAGCCAGGAGCCCCTGTGGTTCTGTGAGCTGCTCACCTGCACATAGTGACTGGTCGAACTGCTTGGAAGGGCTGGCGGGGAGTGTGTTCCATGTTAGTGAGGAGCCCAGGCCTCTCCCAGTAACATAGCCTCCAACAACACTGCTCTTTCTTTCTTTTTTTTTTTTTAATTTTATTTATTCCTTTGACAGAGACAGATCAGAAGTAGGCAGAGAGGAAGGCAGAGAGAGGAGGAAGCAGGCTCCCTGCCAAGCAGAGAGCCCGATGCGGGACTCGATCCCAGGACCCTGAGATCATGACCTGAGCTGAAGGCAGAGGCTTTAACTCACTGAGCCACCCAGGTGCCCCAACACTGCTCTTTCTAAGTGTCTTCTAGTAGAGCACCCAATGCGTGGTCATCATCAGAATGGTCCGCATTAGTGAGCCATGTCCCAGGGGCTTTGGATGTCCACACAAGATGGACTGTAATTCAGCCTCCCTAGTCTCTGGCCCCTCAGCTCCCTCAAGGGTTCAGCTTCCCGTGGCTTCCTAAACAATGATGACATTTTATCTTTATCAGGCACATGTATGGTGTAGTGCTCCACAGTCAGATTTAGATAAACTATTACAATTATCTAAAGATTTCAAACAAAACTTTTCTTTTTTTTTTTTTTTTAAGTTCAGCTTAATTCTTCTAGAACGTCCCCTTTTTGCTTGGCTGTGAAAACCCATTTGCCCCACATAGGCCATTATTCCAGCCTCGGTGAAGCTGTAGTTCCTCTCCCTGGGAAGCACTTAGTCCAGTTGTGAACTAGGGCCAGGCCGGCTGATCTTCTGGGAAGTCTTGAAAGGCTGTAACCATTCAGCAGGGGTCAGTGGCACCTCTCCCTGCTGTCATCTCACCAGGTGTGGCCATCCCACACACCCAGCCGTGTACTCATTCCATCCGTCTGTGTGTTTTTTTCATCCCACTCACCCATCCATCCATCCAGTCATCCCACTTACCCATCTGTCCACCCCACCCGTTCATTCGTCTCGTGTGTCCGTCTGCCCCGCCTGCCCACCCATCCTCCCATCTGTCCATCCCACCCACCCATCCATCCATCTGTTCATTCATCCTATCCACCCATCCATCCATTAATCCTTTTATCCCACCCATTCATTCATTCATTCACCCTCTGTGTGCCAAGCACTGCGGTGCTACAGAAACTGCAAGAAGAAAAACATAGCCGTTGCCTTCGCGGAACTCCCAGCCCAACTGAAGAAACAGCCTGGGTGACAGATGGCGTGATTAAGATGTGCCCAGGATGCTGTGGGAACACGGAAAGAGGGCACCTGACAGGCACTGGGGTTGGGGTGGAGAAGAGGTGACCAGGAAGTGATTCCCTACAGAGATTGTTGCTAACTTAGTCCAGGCAAGCAGGAGTCTTTGTGGGGGCTGGGTGAGAATGCAGCCCCATCAGTGTGTATAGTTATCGGAAAGACCCAGGCATGTGGGCCCATCACGTGTTGGGGATAAACAGGCACACAGCTTGGCTGGAGCTCAGGGACAGGAATTGGAGACCAGTGAGAGGGGCGCCTGGAGGTTGCAGAAACCCACTGTGGTACTGAGTGTTTGAATAGTAAGGAGCGATCAGAAGGCGGGGGCAGCTGGAAGCGTCACAGCTTGTGTGCATTGCTGAAATGCTCTAGTGGGTGTGTTCTAGGGGATATTGGATTGGCGAGGGGTCACAGTGTGGAGGCATGGAGACCAGCTAGTTTGATACGAGTCATGAAAGAATCAGGAGGCCTGAAGTGAGGCGTTGCAGAGGAGTTGGAAAGGAAGGGACAGCTAATGAGATCAAGGAAGTTAGAGCTACGGGTCCCAGGACTTCAGTGAATGTAGGCGGTGAGAGTGAGTGAGGATTCCAGATTGACTTTCAGGCTCGGGTGCCTGCGGCCCTAGTGATGACACTGTTAGATGTGGGACCTAGAGTAGGAACAGGTCCTGGTGGGGTCAGAGGAGAGCAATGAATGAGCGTGGGGGCATGGAGTTTGAAGTGCCTGTGGCGCACTGGGAAGGGATGTAGCACGGCCCATGGGGAACAGGGAAAGTGGAAATGAAGGTGTCCGTCGGGGAGTCACTCCTACGGGTGGCCGTCCAAGACTGAGCGGCCACGCTGCAAGAGAAGTGTGAGAGCTGAGGCTGGACCTCCAACATTTAACTAGACCTCCAATATTTAAGGAAGAATCAAGATGGAGACTGGGAAGGAGCATCCGGGGAGGTAGGAGGAAAACTGAGGACAGGGGAGCGTCTCCAGAGCGAGGAGGAAAAGGCAACAGTGAGAGGCACTGCAGGGGTGCAGTCAGGACACAGAATGTGTTAGACCTCACGCCTGGGAGGCAAGGGAGTGGGTCCTGGGAAGGTAGGGTCTGTCAGGTGGAGAGGGTGGAGGGCAGGGCCCAGGAGGTGAGGAGGGGAGGGGCCGCACACCTGGAGGAGAGTGTAGACGGGAGTCCCTAGCGGTCCTTCTCAGTCACAGCTGACTCCTGAGGCAGTGATAGGCTCCTAAGGGCTGGGCTGCATTTCACGATAAATCCTCACCCACTTTCTCCGTTATATAGTGATGAAAACTTGCCCACGGTTACAAAGCAGGAAGTTAGGAAGAAAGTACAGAGAGAGTGTGGTAACACCCGGAAGGGAGGCTCCCTCTGTGTTCTCCATTCTTCTGGGAGGAACTCTAGATAAAATAAAACTGAAAAGGGGCCAGTTCTACAGGAAACCCAGCAGTCCGTGCTTTCGTGGAGCTCTTAGGAGCAGTGCTCCTGGGAGCCAGGACTGTTCCTGCCTCTACAGGCTCTGGGGTGACAGCCAGCACTGGTGGGAAAGAGCTCTTAGCAGTGTTCTTGGGATTGGAGTAATGAAGATTTCCCTAGTTTTTAGGGTAACAGGCCTCTTTAGGAGGCCTGAAGAGCCTGTTACAGAAGAAAAGCCCAGAAATACTCCAAGTTTAGATGGTCAGGTGAGGGAAACTGAGGCAGTTGCCCAGAGATGGTGTGTTGGAGCTGGCCCCCCTCCCTCCTGGCCGCACCCCCGAGGCCTGGGCTGTTAGCACTTTACCAGCCAGCTCCTTCTCTCGTCCTGCCTTCATGCAATTTCTCAGGACATTTCTTGTGTCCTTTGGGAGTGGAGTCATGGGAGTCTTGAAAGAAACTGGTGAGAAACAGACTCCGACCTGAACGCAGGGCAGGCAGGGAGGCCCTGTGCTTCTGGGTTTCTGTGGGGGCTATGTGGGAGGATCCCGGGAAGGGCCCACCTCCTGTTTTTGGTGGCTGTTTTTGGTGGGAGTTGGGGTCCCCGGAAGGATGCCTGGCTCCCCTCCAGTGCATGCCAGTAATTATTCCCTAGCCGCTCTTGGAGCGGGCTGCATGTGAACTCCTGCAGGCTTGTTCTAGCTCTACCCCTTTATTCTCAAAACAGTATTTGATGTGGGAAGGAAAGCTGGGAGAAAGGGAGCCTGAGAAAAACAGAAACAAAAAACAATAGATGTTCCATGTGGTCTCAGTCAACTGGAGGATTTGGGGAAACTTCTGTCAGAATTTCCATGTGTCATCTTCTCAGAAGCCACAAAAGAAAAAGGTTATCTTGCTCCCAACAGGCCGTAAGAATAATAAGTGAAGTGACTGTAGAGGCTTAGTCTTGCCTCGGCAGCTTCTGGCCTGCGAGCCCGTCACCTGAAGCATGGCCGCCCGGGAAAAGCCCTCTGCTCTGAGGACTCGGAGGAAGGAGGAAGGAGGAGGTCAGCTGGAGGAGGCCCAGCAGCAGGGCCCTAGAGTCCCGCGGCCAGACAGCCCATTTCTCTGAGTGCTCTTAACTCGGCGTACATTCCTCTCTCAAGCTTACAGCCTAGTGAGAAGAAAAACATGTGTTGAGAGTCATCTCGTTAAGATGGAGGTCATTAAAATGTAGTTTGTCAAGGGAAATGGGGTGTCCCAGTTGGGGGCTAAGCCAGGCAGGATTTCTGGGGATAACGTAGCTGAATCACCACCTGTGGTCAACACTGGGGGCTTCCTGGCCCGGATAGCCGTCAGTGCTGGTCCTCAGGCCCGGGCCCCAAGCTCCAAGTGGCTACAGCCCCATTTGCACATCGCACATCCCAGCCTTCTGTCTTCTCTCTGGTTTCCTTCCATGACAGTTTGACTTTGGGGACACCATGGTCCACCAGGCCATCCACACCATCGAGTACTGCCTGGGCTGCATCTCGAACACCGCCTCCTACCTGCGGCTCTGGGCCCTCAGCCTGGCACATGCACGTGAGTGTATTTCTCTCTGGTGGGAAATTACAGGTTTCCCCTTCTCTGGGCACTCTCCCCGATGTGGGGCTTAAGTAGAGTGGAAATAACATAGAGGTCTGGAACTACTCAGACTCCTGAATCCCGGGAGAAAGCCGTCCAAACGGGAGGACCAGCACTTTGCCACCTGAGCTATGTGCGGGGAGTCCCTGCAGGAAGCCGGGGTGCGGCAAACACTTGGGGTGAGGGATGGCAGAGCAAAGTGGTAGGCCCACGGCATCTCTTGCCACGCTGAACCAGATGTCCTGTCTCTCTGCATTCCCCAGAGCTGTCTGAGGTGCTTTGGACCATGGTGATCCACATCGGCCTCAGCGTGAAGAGCTTGGCGGGAGGTCTGGCGCTGTTCTTCATTTTCGCCGCCTTTGCCACCCTGACCGTGGCCATCCTCCTGATCATGGAGGGCCTCTCGGCCTTCCTCCATGCACTGCGATTACACTGGTGAGCGGCAGCGAGTTTGGGGGGCTGGGATGTGTCCTTAGCTGCACGGAAGACAGCTTTACTCTGGTAGAGAATCCAGAGACACTGGGAAGTGTCTGCTTTCGTTCACATCATTATACCCAAGGACCTACATTAGGAGTGAGCATCAGGAAATGTCCACAGAATAGCACAGCTCACTTTTCAGAGCCTCCAATGGAGAATTCTCTGGTGGGTGTTGTCAAATTCCCTCTCCCTGCCTTTAGCTTTCTTCACTGCTCTTGATTATGGCTTAAAAGCCCTGCTGAGGTTGTTAGTTTGTTTGGTTTTTGTTTTGTTTTATTTTGTTTTGTTTTGTTGCTCTGGCATAAACTTTCTCCTGTCTTCAGAGCAATGGAAGCAACTCTGGAATAGATTTGCAGTCCGGGAAGGTGCTAGAGCACACTGTACCCCAGTTTTGTCCCCCTCGTTCTGTCACTGTGCCAGTGTCTTTGCATAAGAGCCCTGGCAGCCCCATGTGGGTAGGGGGGGGTTCCTGCTTCCACCGTGTGTAGCTCAGCACTTTGAAGCGGCTTCTTCAGAAGGGCAGGTTTGGATTTGTTTGTTTTCCTTAAAGTAGTTGGTGGCTTTTAATGGCTCTGTCTGGAGAGAGCTAGCTCAGTCCCAGGGAGTGGGAGAGGTGGAGTCTGGTCTAGGCAGTGACCCTGTGGCCTCAAGGTAGGATTACCAGGTTTGGCAAATACAATTACAGGACACCCAGTGAAATTTGAATTTCAGGTAAACAACTTTTTTTTTGTAGTATAAGTATTTCCCAAATGTACATGGGATATACTAAGCACTAGCATCCTGTACTTCATCTGGTTTCCCTACCTCAAGCTCTCCCTCTTTTGAGTCTCTACTTCGTCCTTTATGTCATGATTCTCCCTCTCTTTTTGCGTCTCAAACTCCAATGGCTGTGGAAGCTCTGGACCCTGTCCCTAGAGAAACACCCCCACCAGCAGTCTTACCCATTTATGGGGTCACAAACTCAGGAACCCTAACCGTAGGAACTCCTAGACGAGAGGGCCTATGGTGCCAATGATTTCGAGATCAGAGGGTGTATGGAATGTCTCATGACATCAGTTTTCTAACCCTGAACCCAAGGATCCTCTTCCCCATTCCCCTTATCTTTGGTTTTCCTCCTGACTTGGTTATGCCGAGCCCCCTCCAGGATTCCTCTGTTTGCTGTTCTAAATGACAGGGGAACGTAAGGCATGGCAGAGCGGGGCATAACTGGGACTTGCTCTTCCCTCAAAAGCTCTTTTAAAATAACCCATCCTCTGGCTGGCTTTCCTCCTCCTTGCCGCCCTCCTCCTCACCCAGCTGTTGTTTGTTTACTGTCCAGCCAGGAGGTTCGGGGCGCTGTGTGGCTCGGACTGCTGGCCCGCTGCCCCGTTCTCAGCTTATCAGCACGCTCTCTCCCCAGCACACTTCCTCACCCGCTCGGTATGAGGGAATGTCTGTGTAGCCAGCCTGTGGTGACTCACTGTCTCTTCCTTCCTTTCCTAGTCACTTCTCTGTCTCCTGAGCCCTGGGCTTGAGGGGCCAGTTGCCACCCCACCTGAATTCCAGCCCAAGAGGGAGGCCTGTCACCTCCTCCCTTGGGCGGGCTGGGAGCAGTCAGGGCTGGGAGCAGTCACCGTGCTGGATGAGAACTGTCAGAGTAGTAAACCAGGCACACCGCCGTCACCCGAGCCTGGGCCTAATCTCCAGAGTGAGCAGAGGCCGCTTGGGAGGCCATGTTCTATTGGGGCCAGAAGGATTATTTCTCCCTCGGGCTTACCTGTGGCCTTCAAGTGAAGGTGTCTTCCCATGGCCCCATGAGTAGGCCCAAGAACCTGATGAGTGACAAGAGAGCAGGCTTCAAATTAGGCCCACCTGGGTTCAAATTCCAGCTCTGCTGTCACTGGCTGCGTGACCCTGAGGAGAGCACTTACCTTTCAGGACCTCACTTTCAGGTGGGGAGAGGATGGTGTCCGTGTAACATGGTCGCTGTGATAGATAGGAAATAATGCGCACACCAGGTGCCTGTGGCAGTGGCTGGGCTCCTCAGAAACTGACGTTTGAGTGCAGATCACTTAGAAGTGGGCTGCCCTAAGGAGAGGGCATCTTGGTGGCAGTCCCTCGCAAAGAAACTGCTTTTAGTGTTTCAAGAGGGGAGACCCCCCCTGCAAGAGAGGCACAGTCTCATCAGACAACCTTGTGGGTTGTGGAGGTAGAGAAGAGAAACATGAAGCTCCTTTGTCCAGCTTTCAGAATCCCGTTGTTGGAGGCCCGTTTGGAGCATCGCCCTGACTGAAAGGGGGTGAATGAAACGGGTGCTCGTGCTCCCCCTCCTGGCCAGATGTGGATGTGAGGCAGGGATTCAGGGCCTTCTAGTCCCTGTCCCCACCACTGCTGGGATGCAGGAATTCTGAGTTGTGGCCCTCTTGTGAGGCTGGGGACAGCGGGTCCTGCCGAAAATGGGTGCTTGACATTGCTGTATTTTTCCTGGGGTCCAGCCTGGACGTCCTCATAACTGTCACTTTATCCTTGGCTGTCAGCTGGGGTTTCCTGATCCTATGCAAGGGCTGCCCCATTACAAGAGCTCTGGATGTCTTCAGTGGGGACAAGAACAACATCATACACCACTAGTGTGAGATTCATGTAGGGTCCAAAGGAGGTGGGTAATATATTTGAAACCAAGAGTGAACAGGTTACTGTCTAGCTATTCATTCCGTGTCCTTCTGAGTTACATGTCTCTCTCTCTTTTGCATAATGTCATAGATGTCTTTCCTTGCGCAGGAAAGGCAAAGGCAGGGATAGGATTTGTCAGTTTGTGGACACCAAACTGACTTCAGTAGAAAGGCTGTTGCCTCCTGGCCCACTTTCAGGAACCAAATCCCTTCTTACTGAGCAGATCCACATGCATGTCGATGTGCACACGTGTGCACTCACGGATTTGTTGAAGGGCAAAGGAAGGTGGGGACCAGGCTGTCATAAAGAGTGGAGTGGCGGCGCGCACAGGACACCACGGGGCGGTTGCAGGAACAGCTGGCCTGGAAGTGAGTACCCCTGGAGCGTAGTTCCTGGCTGCCGTCATTGCCCTGGCTGGCATGGGGGCCGTCGGACAGATTTGTGCTCCAGGCCCTGGGCTGCTCAGAGAGCGGCAGAAAGGGCCCGAGAAGCAGCTCAGCCCCAGATCATCTTTCTAAAACTGCCTCTTTCCACTCACATGCCTGCCAGGAAAGGGAGGAGACCCAGGACTCCTTTCCCCTTCCTTCACTCAAGGAAACAGGTTTCTGGTTACATAGCAGTGCCAAGCGCTCCGGCAACTCCCCCTTACCCTTCGGGTCACGGGGTGGCCTCTGCCAGGTACCGCAGCAGGGAGGGAAGGGGTGGGAGGGAGGAACCCATCTGACTTCCTGAGGCCGGGCCTCCTCACAACTGTGGAATTCTAGAGGTGGCTTGGGCCATGGCAGGGCCCTGGAGACTCCCTGAGTAGTGTAGCAGACTCCGAAAATAAGAGGAACTTGCAGGGCTGTGAGCAGGGCACTCGAGGCCCCTGCGCAAAGAACTTGATGTTTGTACTTTCTCAGGAAACACTCATTTTCCTGACTGGGAGGGAGAAAAGGGTGGGGAGCCCGATAGGGAGATTGCTTTCCAGCTTTGTTCTGGGAGGTTGGAGTAAGTGAGGCTGAGAAGGGACAGGAAGTTGGCCTGACCCCGAGATGCCCCAGGGTGTCCGTGGTGGTGGCCACCTGAACCCTCTAACCACAAGCAGTAGCTCGAGGTAGAAGGAGTATCGGGCCATGTGTCAGAGGGACCACCCATGTGCTCACACAGCAGAAGTCATCCGCCTGCATCTCAGACCCCTGGAGCCCTTCCTTCCCGCTGGGCCCCTGGGTAGGTAAGGCACACAGAGGAATGCCAGAAGGATGGTGATCCCACGGGCTTCGGAAAACTTCCTGAAGCTCCTATTCCATTCGTCCATTTTGGAATTTGAATTGTTTGTGTGATTAGCCAGCCAGGGGGTCAGAGTTCTGCGCCCCTCGTAGACCCTAAGGTGACTTGGCCACCATCTCGCCACATGTCGAATGCAGATGGCATATGTCGATCTCTTTCCGGTTGTTCAGAAATGCCCTTGCCATATGCAGACAGCCTGCTTGGCGGGAAGCATGCAGTCCCGACAGCAGTGGGTGAAAAGCAGGAACCTACCCCATCCCTACCTAATGCCTCCAATGGAGGCCTAAATAGCTGTAGCTTCTAGGACTTCTCAGGGGGTTGGGACGGGGGAACGAGTCCAGATCCCGGTTTGAAATTGCTCTTGCCAGGAATCCTGTGACTTCAGTGTGAAGCCCCCTCCCCCAGGTCCTATTTTCCCTTGGCCCAGGGAACCCTCCAGAGTCTGGGAGGCTTTGGGATTTTGGCCCAGCCCCTGGAATGTGGGGCTGGGAGGAGAAGGCCGCCTGTTCTTAACGCCCCCGCAGAAAATTCTGTTCACCTCTTCTCCCCAGGGGTTGCAGCCAGCAGCTCTGCAGTGTCCTCAGCCAGCACTGCAGGGCTGAAGGGGCCTCTGAGGACCTCTGAGGGCTACTATCAGACCGTCCCTGCTGCACACGGTCCTTCTGTGCAGGCCTCTGGGCTTGGAGGCAGGACAGAGTCCCGCCCTAGGTCCCAGCCTCTAGCCCCCAGCCCTTCTGTCCTTTGCAGGGCTTCTGCTGGTGCCCCCAGGGTCACACAGTGCTGAGTGGAAACTATTCCTCAGGGCAGCTCTCCTTGGCTTTTTTATCCTCTGATTCATGCATTTTTCTGCCCATATTTGGTGGTGATTTGGTTGCTGGGCGGCCCTCCAGGAAGTGTGCAGGGGAAGCTCGGCCTGCAGCCTGGCTCTGCTTCCAGGAGGGCCGGCTTCCTGCCCCTCAGAGTTGGAGAGGGCCCCAGGGAGGCGGTCAGCGATGGCTGCTGGGCTCCCTGGGAAAGGAGGTGAAGCTCTGCTTTTCCTTTCAGCCCCTGAGAGAAGAATTCGTTCTCAGATGTTTTTGTCGTTGGAGAATATTTTTACCGTTACTTGGAGCAGACTCCCCCCGGCCCCGCTCCCCACCCCATCCCACCCCCGCAACTCCTGGGAATTTCCTCCCCAAAGCCTCCAGCCTTCACTCACAACCCTCCCTTCTCCTTCCTCCTGCAAGAGAAGAAACAAACAAGGGCACTTGCCGGAGTCCCTGGCGCTGAGCTCTGCCACCCAGGGGCTTCCCTGAGAGGTCGGCCGTGAGCCCCTGAGCCCTGGCCAGGAGCTGGTGTCTAGTCTCATTGCCCTTAAGAGACTCAAAGCAATGGCACTTTTGCACATGGCTAGACAAAGAGTTTTGCGTAAACACACTCTGCTTAGCAGGAAGGAGCAGGAAGGACAAACCAGTGAGGAGATACACGGCACTCACTCCTGCCTTGCCAGAGTGCCTGGCCGAGGGCAGGCCCCGGCTTCAGAAGCAGGGCTTGTGTGCACTGTGGGAAGTAGGCTAAGGCCTGGGCTCAGTGGGTGGGTGGGCAGGTGGGTGGCAGAAGGCTGAGCTGTTTGCCCAGGCTCAGCTAGGGAAGTGAGGTCTCTAGGAGGAGGGTCAGAGCTTCCTTTTAGCCCCTGAGAAACCCCAAAAGGAGTCTGTGGAATGATGGCTTTCCTTTTCCCTTTCCCCAGGGTCGAGTTCCAGAATAAATTCTACAGCGGAACCGGTTTCAAGTTCCTACCCTTCTCCTTCGAGCACATTCGGGAAGGGAAGTTTGACGAGTGAGCCTGTCGTGGGGCTGTGTGCCGGCAGGCTGCCCTCCCCACTCCCTCCACAGTGGTTAGCTGTGCACCTCTTGCCTGTTGGTTGTGTTCCCTGGGTATCGGGGTATTTGTGTCATCCCTGCCACCCCTCCCCCAGCCACCTGTGAGTCATTTAGATAGATCCGTCCCTCCCTGGGTCCTCCGCTACCGCCAACGTCATGTGTAGTGTAGTGATTTTCTAGAGAGAAGCCGGGCTCTGGCTGTCACTCCTACCCACTGGGCACTGGCCTTGCCCTCCCAGCCTCCGTCCAGCCAGAGACAGCCCCTTCTCTGTCCCCCGGTGATGAACAAGTTTGTGCACTTGAGCCCGAAGCCCACAGAAGGAGCGCCGTCCCCATATACACCAGGACTTGGAGCCCCCCTCTCTGCCACTCTAGTTACCGGTTGGGGGCACAGGTGCCCTTTAACACACCCCACTCTTATGTTAGCAGGGAGAGGGTCCAGGAGGTGGTGTTGCTGTCCTCTGCCCATCCCGTCTGGTCTTCAGGGCAGTTGTTAATCAGGAATTCAGCTGGACCCGACCGTGCCACTGTGTGTGGCTTCTCCCTGTCACTCCCAGGGGTCCCCCGGGACCGCACACCACCTCCCTAATCCTCGCCCGCCCTCTCCTCCCTCCCAGAATCCCCTCCTTCTCCCTACCCGCTGTGTACCCGGCACAACAGCACAGCTGGGTCTCTGCGCAGAGGTCCCGGCTGCCTCCTGTGGCTTCTCAGGCGGGGCTGCGGGCCCTGCCACAAGCAGGCCCTCTGGGCAGAGGCTTCGAACTGGTGCTGTTTTCCTGGCGCAGTCCCCAAGACATTCCCCTACCCCTAATCATGAGTCTCTAGGTCAGGACCATAGTCATCCCGGGTGGTTCTGCCGGCAGACCTGCCTTCTCTGCCCCCCAGTGCCCCTCTGCACTTCTACTGGGGATCCTGGTCAAGGGAGTGCAGTCCTGGTCCTGGGCAGTGAAGGTCAGGGCCATTTACAGTCTGTCAGTGGGAGGCTGGGCCAGGGCTGCAGTGCGCTGCTTGTGAGAGCTTCCGGGCCTTACCCTGTGGGCGGATGGGCAGCACCCCCCAGGGGACCACCTCTCCGGTCATCCCCATGCTGGGCTATGGCTTTCAGGGCCTTTAATCATGTGTTGACACAGCAGCCCAGGCTGCTTCAGCTAAATTGAACCCCGGGCCCCCAGTGGAGGAGATAATCCCGTGAATTGGCCAGGGCCCTGTGCTCCACCCACCCGGGCTTTTCTGAGTGAGGCACTTAGAGCCTCTCCTGGGCATGGGCCACCCGAGCTTCCTCGTGTGCTGGCCAGTGTGGCCCTGTGTTGAGCCCCCTCCCCTCTGGGCCCCGTGGTTTACATGTGACCTTTGCTCTGTTTACAGCAGGGTTTGAAGCAGAGCTCTTAGGAACCCTGCCCAAGGCCCTTCTGTTCATGTATTCCTATGCTGAATAAAGTGTGTTTGACTCTACCAGGGAGCCTGCCTGTCCTTGTGCCCACAGCCCCTGTGGTGCACGCCCCTGCCCCTCCCCCAGCACGTCTGCTTCCCTGTGATCAGAGGCCACAGCTGCAGGCCAGACAGTTTGTGAAATTCTCACCTCTCACTTTTCCCAGGCGCCTCCCCCTCCCTCGAGCCCAGCAGCTCTGCAGATAGCTCCGGTGGGGAGGGGACCTAGGGACCCGTCCTCCTCTTCCTTTCCCACACTGCCCACCCACTGGGCAGGGGAAGAGGGGGCCTGGGCAGCTGCCCACCCGCCTCTGCCTCTTCTGCAAGTGTGCTTTCCAGGACTCAGTAGCCTGGCCCTTCTGATCCCTGATGCCCTTGGCCTTGGTGTAAGTGGAGGCTCTGCGTGGGGTTCCTCAGGGCAGCAGGAGGATGTGAGGTGCTGAAGTCGGCAGGTGGCTGAAGAGGCAGCAGGCGGGGCGGGCAGGGAGGGCGAGGTCTCCCTCCTAACTGCCGTGTCAGGCACCCACTTTCTTCCTCCCCATTCCTGCTGGGGCCTCCAGGATGGCTGCGGAGGAATGTGAGCAGCAGGCAAACAGCTGCTGCTCGGGAGGGGTGAGGCGGGGTGAGGAGGGGCAGGAACACCCTGTTTCATGTTCCCCTTCCTCGAGCCCTCTCCTCCCCACAGGCCACCTACCCCGGAACAGGCCCGTGAGTGCGGCACCCGCACCTGGCTTCAGGCCCCCGCAGGTCGAGCCTTCATGGGGCGGAGCGCTTTCAGCCTCTGCTCCGTTACCGACTCAAAAGGAGAGAGATTTGGAATCAGTGGAATGAGAGTCCAGAAGTAAATTTACTTTGTGGGAGATTGAGCTTCCACAAAGGGGCCAGGACAGTTCAGTGTGGAAAGAACAGTCTTGAACAAGTGGTATTTGTACAACTGGGTATCCTCGTGCGAACGAACACATTTGGACGGTAGCCCCCACACCGTATTTAAAATGAACTCAAAGTAGGCTACATTTTTTTCTCAATGTAAAAGTTAAAAACTAAAATTCCTACGGGGAATTACAGGAGAATGTTTTCGTGAGCTTGGGTTAGGGGATGATTTTTAGATACAACCCTAAAAGCAAAGTGACAACCAGATAAAAGTGGGGCGCCCAGGGGGCCAGTGGGTTAAGTGTCTGACTGTTGGTTTCAGCCCAGGTCCTGATCTCAGGGCTGGGAGATCAAGCCTGGCATTGGACTCAGCGCTCAGCGCAGCGTCTGCTTGAGTTTATCTCCCTCTTCCTCTGCCCCAGCCCCACCTCCCACCTCTCTCTCTCTCTCAAATAAATAAATCTTAACAAAAAAGAAAAGATAAGAGCCTTAGGGCCGCCTGGGTGGCTCAGTCGGTTGAGAGTCCCAAATATTGATTTTGGCTTAAGTCACGATCTGGGCTCTGTGCTCAATGGAGTCTGCTTCTCCCTTTCCCCCTCTCCCTCTGCCCCTCCCCACCGCCGCAGTGCACAGGGTCTGTCTGTCTCTCTCTCTAAAATAAAATAACTCCAAAAAAAAAAGAGAGAGAGAGAGAGAGATGGGCCTTAGTCTTTTTTTTTTTTTTTAAGATTTTATTTATTTACTTGACAGACACAACCAGAGAGGGAACACAAATAGGGAATGGGAGAGGAAGAAGCAGGCCTCCTGCTGAGCAGGGAGCCCGATGTGGGGCTCGATCCCAGGACCCTGGGATCAGGACCTGAGCTGAAGGCAGACGTCTAATCACCCAGGCACCCCTAAATAACTTAATTTAAAAGGTAAAATTAGGTGCACCTGGGTGGCTCAGTGGGTTAAAGCCTCTGCCTTCGGCTCAGGTCATGATCCCAGCATCCTAGGATCAAGCCCCACATCGGGCTCTCTGCTCAGCGGCAAGCCTACTTACTCATCTCTCTCTACCTGCCTCTCTGCCTACTTGTGATCTCTGTCTGTCAAATAAATAAAGTCTTTAAAAAAAATTTTTTTTTAATTAAATAAAAGGTAAAGTTAGGGAAGCCTAGGTGGCTTGGTGGCTTAAATGTCTGCCTTTGGCTCAGGTCATGATCCTAGGGTCCTGGGTTGGATCCTAGGCTCCTTGCTTAGCTTGGAATCTCCTTTTCCTTCTCCCTCTTCCTCTGCCCCTCCCCCTGCTTGTGTGCATTCTCTGTCAAATAAATAACAATTTTTTTAAAAAATTTATTAAAAAAAATCTTAAAAAAATAAAAGGTAAAAACATTAACTTTTAATTTAAAAAAGGAAAGGATTTGAGTAAACATTTCTAGGAAGAAAACTACACAAATGAACAATTAGCCCATGAAAAGATTCTTAGCATCATTAGGGAAACTCAAATCAAAACCATAAGAAGATCTGCCACATCAAGCCCGCCATGAAAGGCAGGAATAAAGGGAAAATTAAAATTGTGGACAAGGATGCAGAGGAATTGGAACTGCAGTGTGGGGCGGAGGGATTGGAAATGGTGCAGCTCCTTCAGAAAGCAGCTCTGGCAATTTTTAAAACATTGAATCTAGGGGCTCCTGAGTGACTCAGTTGAGTGGCTGCCTTTGGCTCAGGTCATGAACCCAGGCTCTTGGGATCGAGCCCCACATCGGGCTCCCTGCTCAGCGGGAGGCCTGCTTCTCCCTCTCCCTCTGCTGCTCTCCCTGCTCATTCTCTCACTCAAATAAATAAATAAAAACTTAAAAAAAAAAAAAAAAAGCATCAAGCTAAGAAGCCAGATGCGAGACCAAATAACGTGTGATTCCTTTAATGTGAAATGTCTGGAATGGGTGGCAGATCCGTAGAGACAGAGTAGACGGGCAACCGGATGGGGCCCAATTAAAATGACATCAGTGACTGCTAGTAGGTATAGGGTTTCTTTTGGGGAATGATGAAGATGTAAAATTAGATTATAGTGACAGTTGCACAACTCTGAATTTACTAAAAAATTGCTGAATTGAACGTGGGTTTTTTTTAAGATTTTTTATTTATTTGACAGCGCACAAGCAGAGGGAGCGGCAGAGGGAGAGGGAGAAGCAGGCTCCCCGCTGAGCAAGGAGTCTGATGTGGGACCGGATGTGGGCTCAATCCTAGAACCCTGGGGTCATGACCTGAGCCAAAGGGAGACACTTAACTGACTGAGCCACCCAGGCGCCCCTGAATTGAACATTTAAATTGGTAAACTTATGGTATGTGTCAATAAAATGGGGCAGGGGGTGAGACCTAGGGCTTCCATGGGGAGAAATACCTCCCTTGCCCACTGGAAAAGACCTGGCTTGGCAGGTCATTGCCTAAGCGGAACTTCTGGGATCTAGTGGCCTTGGGCTGCCTCCAGCCCAGCCAGCTAAAGATGGACTGAGCCAGGAACGGAGCCATGGAAGTGGGGCTGGCGGGGAGTCCCAGGAGCCCTGGGGTATGGGCAGGGAACAGGATGGAGCCACTGCTCCTATGTTTAAGGGGCACACCATGTATCCTGATCCCCTTCTTATGGAACCCCTGCACCGCAGACCTCTGCTGAGTGAGTCTGTGCTCCTGTCCGGGGAGTGCCCCACTTTGAGGTACTGGAACGAGGGTGGGAGAGGGTGGCTGGGTGCTGTAGGAGACAAGTCCATCAGCATTTTCAGGACCTCCCTCTCATCCTGTCCCTCACTGGGGGCCTGGGTAGGACTGCACCTCTTTCTGCTCCCAGGAGCCCTGGGTAGAAGGGGCATTCCTTGGAGCTCCTCTCAGATCTCAGATTCTCAATGACCTGCCTGCTCTCCCAGCTCCCCAGCGGGCCCAAGGCATGTCCTGAGTGTGGGCTGGCCCCTGGTGGTGAGACAAGGAAGGAGCCACACATTTCTCCTCACACACAAGGTGATGGGATCCTACAGGCTGTGATGACAGGCAGAGAGGGGTAAGTGACCCTGAAGGTATTCTGGGGTGTGTAGGCAGAAGGTCAGGCAGGCCAGGAACAAAAGAGGAGACAGGTGGAGAGCAGAGAGCCCAGCTCACTCGTTCCACACATGTTAACTGCAAAAGTGTCATGGTAAAATGATCAGGCAGAACAAAAGGCCCTATTATAAAAGCCCTCCTCCCACCCCGTAAGTCCCAGTGCCCCACCCAGGGCAACCACTGTTTTCATGGCCCTTTAAAAAAAAAAAAAAAAAAAAAAAAAAGGGCACAAATGGGAGTTTGCTATACCCACTAGTTTGGCCTTTAAATATAAATATATAGGGGCACCTGGGTGGCTTAGATGTTAATTAAGTATCTGCCTTCTGCTCAGGTCTTGATCCCAGGGTCCTGGGATCAAGCCCTGAATCTGTCTTCCTGCTCTGCAGGAAGCTTGCTGCTTCCTCTCCCACTCCCCCTGCTTGTGTTCTCTCTCTGTCAGGTAAATAAATAAAATCTTAAAACAAAAATTAAAAAATATATAAATATATATATAATTTGCAGAACATTAACACCACACATTGTCCTCATCCCCCCACTTTTTTTTTTAAAAGATTTTATTTATCTATTTGACAGAGATCACAAGTAGGCAGAGAGGCAGGCAGAGAGAGAGGAGGAAGCAGGTTCCCCACTGAGCAGAGAGCCCGATGCGGGGCTCGATCCCAGGACCCCGGGATCATGACCTGAGCCGAAGGCAGAAGCCTTAAACCACTGAGCCACCCAGGCACCCCCCACACACACTTTTTTTTTAAGCAAATGCTTAAAAATGCTTCATCCAGTTGATGTACCTTAATTTCTTCGATCAGCCCCCTACTGTCTGCAGAGAGTTCCCAGCCTGATGGGGAAGATGAACAGAGACAGTGTGACTTGTCCGGAGTAATCCTCGAAGCTCCTGCCCAAGCATCCATGAGCTCGGGCCTTGAAGGCTCTACCAAACCCGTCCTAATCTTTCTCTGCTGCAGGCAGCCCCCACCACTCTGGATGAAGCCACATCCCACAGAGAGGCGCCCTGAGCCTGACAAACTGCGGCCCAACTCCCCCAACCCTTGTGCACCCTAAAACCCAGAAATGCTGGTCAAGTGTTCCCGGGAGGGAAATCTGACAAGTCTTACCCGGAGCAAAGAGAGTTTGGAGGGGAGACTTGAGGGGAGTGGAGAGAAGCGTGGGGGCGTGGTGGTATAGGCTATGGCCCCAGGAGGGCACAGCTCTGGGCTAGTCTTGGAGCTGCTCCCAGGGAACGGTGGGAACCTTCTGGTACCAGAAACTGACAGGGAGCCGGAGCTGCTCACTGACCTGGGAACAAGGCAGAGGGCCTGCAGTTCCTGCCTGTGGCCCGGGAGGGGGCAGAGGAGCAGGAAAAGAGCTCTTTGGACTCCCATGTTCTCTTTTGGTTCAGGCTCTGGATTCTCCGCACTGGCAACTCTTCCTCTGACCCCTCCCCTTTCTCTCAGCAGTTCACTCAGGCCCAACACTTTAGAAAAAACTACATCTGCTTCCAAAAGGACCCAGAATCCTCTTAGGGAGTGTGGTCCTCCCAAAGGGCCCAGCACGCAGCCTGAAAAATTGCATCATTTGGGAACGGTGGCAAGAACAGTGGGAGTTAGGAAGTCCAGGTTCTAGTCCTAAACATGTTCTCCTACTGGTTAGTGATCTCGGCCACGTCACTTCCTTTCTCTGGCTGTCAGTTTCCCAGGAGGTACAATGAAGATATGGGGTCCACCTGTCCTGTTTCGGCGTACCCTTTAAGGATCAAACAGAGAGCCTTTAACCACACCCCCACCCGTTCCCCCACCCCCCTGCCCTGTCCCACCATGGTCAGTCCAGATTCACATGACCTATCTCCTTCCACTTCCTGATCTTTTAGTTCCTCAAATCCGCCCAGCTCTTTCTTTACCCTTCTCTAGTCTTTTTTAAAAAATATTTTATTTATTTATCTGACAGAGAGAAAGATCACAAGTAGGCAGAGAGGCAGGCAGAGAGAGGGGGAAAAGCAGGCTCCCTGCTGAGCAGGGATCCCAGGACTCTGAGACCATGACCTGAGCTGAAGGCAGAGGCTTAACCCACTGAGCCACCCAGGCGCCCCCAGTCTTCATATGTACATTTTCTCTGCCGGGAATGCTCTCTCCTCCCTCCTTTCCTAGTCAATCCCAATTTAATTCATATTAAATGTTGCTTCCTTTTGGGTCTTAGGCCGGGTACCTATTGTGTTTCTTCACAGAATCACAACTTTATTTATGTTACAGTGGCCAGTGTCCAGGGCAAAGAATTGCAAAAAGAGCAGAGGAACAAGCAGGACAGAGCTCGTCTATTCTCCCAGGGAGGAAAGGGGCCAGACATCCCAGAGAAGTCACCTGAGTTTCTGACAGGCTGGATCTTTTAAGGGGTTTTGAAGGATGTGAGAGTGTTGCGACACTTGGCCAGGTAGAGCAGGAGATGGCAGGTTCTCTGAGGGGCTCTGTCCCGGGCTCATCTGGGATATGGGGAGAGAATATGCTCCATAGTTGGGGTCTACTTTCCGAGGATGGAGAGCACAGAGAAAAACAAAGAGAGGCAAGTGGACACCTGTGAGTTTTGTCTGTTAGCTTTGCTGGGGTGGGCCAGCGGGCGGACTTTGAGTAGATTCCTTTCAATTCTTTTTAGGAGTAAATGAATTTATTTAGAGCACTTGAGCGGGAAGGGGGAGGGGGGCGGAGGGAGAAGGAGAGAGAGAAGCTCAAGCAGACTCCCTGCTGAACCCGGTGGGGGGGTCAGATCCCACAACTCTGAGATCATGACCTAGGCCAAAATTAAAGAGTCAGAAGCTTAAAGGACTGAGCCACCCAGGCGTCCGGATTCCTTTCAATATATGTAAGTATTCAGTTTCTAGGCTTTTCCTAGAGGAGAGTGCCTGTATCTGGCACAAAATAAAACTCCAAATAAAAATCTGTTGGGCAGTTGCTGGATGGAAGACAGTGTGAAAGCTCTTCAGGTACAACTGTCCCTGAAGGTACAGTTCAGGTACAACTGTACCTGAAGACGCTTCTGAAGGGCACCGGGTCACAGCCCGGGCTTTTGACGACACGGGTCACGCGCTCCCACACCACGAGCCGTCAGGAGACACCCCCGGGACTCGGGTCTGGGACCCGGAAGCGCGGTCTTTCCCCACCAGGCTGGGGCGCTACCTTCTGCGCCACGTGGTCTGAGACCTGCAGCTGATTGGGCGCGGGCCGTCCCGCCCCCTAGTCAAGTCGCAATTGATGCCCCGCGGGCCCCGGGCCAGCCCGAGACCGCAGGACCATGGAGGCAGCAGCTGTCGCCGCAGTCCTGGGCTTCCTGGTCCTGGCCGCCGCGGGCGGCTCGGCCGGGGACGAGGCCCGGGAGGCGGCGGCCGTGCGGGAGCTGCTGGCCCGGCTGCTGGGGCCCGGGCCCGCGGCCGCCTTCTCGGTGTCGGTGCAGCGCTCCCTGGCGGCCGAGTCCGGCCTGGACACCTACCGCTTGAGCGGCGGCGGCGCCGGGGCGCCGGTGCGGGTGCTCGGCTCCACCGGCGTGGCCGCCGCCGCGGGGCTGCACCGCTACCTACGCGATTTCTGCGGCTGCCACGTGGCCTGGTCCGGCTCTCAGCTGCGCCTGCCGGAGCCGCTGCCCGCAGTGCCGGAGGAGCTGACCGAGGCCACGCCCAACAGGTACGCGGCGCGCCTGCCCGCCGGGTCCCACACCGCCCCCCGCACGCCCCACCCCCGGCGGCCGCCTGCACCTGCCTCCCACCTTCCGCCGCGGGGCGCCCTCCTCTCAGAGGCCTGGCGGCGCCCCGCGCTAGATGCGGCACCGAGACTGATCCTAGCGCCGGCCATAGGGTCGCTCTGCCTCTAAAAGCCGAATGTCCTTGAATAAGTCACGTAGCCTCTCAGAGCCTCAACTGGCTCATCTGAAAAATGGAAACAGTGACATCTATCGCGCAGTGTTGGTCGTGAGGATCTGCCCCGTGACGGGCGTAGAATGTGTGGTGCACAGTTAGTGGCCAGAAAATGCTATTCCTTTCCTTCCACCTTCTCTTGGAAGATGCTCACCGAGGAATGACACCCACCGCCTCACAGCCTCCATGCTGGCGCTTGTCCCACTGCAGGGAGGTGCTCACACTTCCGTCTCCACATGTGGGGAGGGACCCCCCCGCCTTCCAGGACAGGGACCAGCGTTGCCGTGGAGCACTTAACCACTGTGCAGAGGGGGGCTCTGGAAGAGTTGACAGGAGATGCAGTGCGCTCTCCGGGACTCCTGCCTGGCTGCGGCTAGGGGCACCTCAGAACAACTGGGTGGCCCAGGCCCTGAATGGGAGGGCGTCAGGCCCCTCATAAGAAAGTTCTTGGCATCTGGGGAGAAAGGTTCAAGAACAGGCAGTTTAGAGAAGGGACAAAGATTTATGGAGTCTAGAAGTCAGAAAGGTGCTACTTCACAAAGGAGCCATCTCTCCTCCCAGAAGAAGCGTTTTTTGTTTCTCAAATTAGCTATCCATGTAGAAAGAGGCTTACTTTTTAACTTTGGGTGTTTTAAAGATTTTATTTATTTGAGAGAGTGACTTGAGTGAGTGTGAGCAAGGGGGCGGGGCAGAGGGAGAGGGAGAAGCAGGCCCCCCCCCCCCCCCCCCCGCTGAGCAGGGAGCCCAACATGAGGCTTGATCCCAGGACCCTGAGATCATGACCTGAGCGGAAGACAGATGGTTAGCTGACTGAGCCACCCAGTCGCCCCTAACTTTGGGTTTAACCTTTACTTGGGTGGTTAATTTTTCCATTATTTTAGGGGCGCCTGGATGGCTCAGTGGGTTAGAGCCTCTGCCTTTGGCTCAGGTTATGATCCCAGGGTCCTGGGATGGAGCCCCGCATCAGGCTCTCTGCTCAGCAGGGGACTTGCATTCCCCTCTCTCCGCCTGCCTCCTTTGCCTACTTGTGATCTCTGTCTGTCAATTAAATAAAATCTTTTTAAAAAATGTTTTTTCCATTGTTTTAAGGTTGTGATTCGGGTTGTGGAGTTACCCATGGGGAGCAATTTTAAGAATGTCCAACTTTTGCTGCTTTTACTACTGGAGGGAGTGGGGCGTTGTAGTTTTCCAGAATGGCTTTACTTTGGTCACCTTGTCTCCCGAGCCTCCCTTCCCTCCTGCCTCAGTACTGAGTCTCAGCGCCTCAGTACTGAGTCTCAGTACTGGGTCCTGGAGTGAAAGAGTGGACGGCCACAACTCCTCCTGTCTGAGCTCGATCTGGGGTGGGGGGCCTTGTTCCCAGGGAAAGGGACCCTTAGAGTTTGGGGGACCCTCTACCCTCAGAGTCATGCTGCGGCTTAAACCCACCCTGTCCCCCACCTCCCTGGCAGGTACCGCTATTACCAGAATGTGTGCACACACAGCTACTCCTTCGTGTGGTGGGACTGGGCCCGCTGGGAGCGGGAGCTGGACTGGATGGCACTGAATGGCATCAACCTGGCACTGGCCTGGAGCGGCCAGGAGGCCATCTGGCAGCGGGTGTGTGTCCCCCTCCCCTCTGTGTCCCTGCCTCCCCACAGCCCAGGGTCTGACACACAGAATAAAGACTTTAGAGGTGTTCGTGGCGTGCATGATGGCCCAAGCTGTCCAGAAGCAGGCTTCCATTGCTGAGCCGAACACAGAGGAGCACTTGCTCGGAGCTGGACCCCAGCACCCCACTAGAAACGCTAAGGAGTCGGGCTTCCTTCTCTCCCCATCCCCACAGCTGGTCAGGCCGCTGCTTCCATGGGTTCTGTCTTATCGGCAGCCCTTGATCTGCCTCATCATCTTTATCCTTTTTCATGGCCCCAATGCAGGCTGTTGCCCCCTCTCCCTGGATGACCCCCACTCCTAACCCCACAAGAGCCTCTGAACAGGACTCCTGGCTCTTAAGTTCCACCAGTGTCCTTTCTGAGATGCAAATCTGGGAGAGACCTGCTCCTGTCAACACACGGAGGAGCTCCCCTCCGCTGCAGGCATCCCCCTGGCCTGGGGGCTTCTGTGCCAGGGCCCTGAGGGCTCTGGCTGCTGGCGGTGGGGGCGCGGAGGGTTGGTGGGTTCTTTAGTCTCCCTGCAGAGCTGGCCTAACCCGTCATTCTGGCTCTCGCTCTGTGAAGCTTTCTAAGACCCCTTCCCCGTTTTGGGGAGAGCCCCTTTGTGCCTCACCTCACTCTTGCAGCAAAACTGACCAATAAGTCAACTCCCTTGTTCACAGGCCTGTTTCTCCTGGACTGTGGGCTCCTGGCAAGGGTCACATTTTGTCTTAGTAACTCTAGGGCTCAGCCCAGAGAAGAGATGAGTGAGTGTTGAGCACATGAATTACTGAGTAGAGATGAATGTATTCACCTGTGTTTATGTGCGGGGCTCGCCCTCCTCCTCAGGTGTACCTGGCCTTGGGCCTGACCCAGTCGGAGATTGATGAGTACTTCACTGGCCCTGCCTTCCTGGCCTGGGAGCGCATGGGCAACCTGCACACGTGGGGTGGCCCCCTGCCCCGCTCCTGGCACCTCAAACAGCTGTACCTGCAGGTAAAAGGACTGGGAAGGAAAGGGGGCAGCATTGGACAGTGCCACGTAGTCCTGGGCCGAGGAGGGGTGGGTCTTTGGCCAGCCTTGGGGCTCTTAACTAGACCTTGGGGACTCAGTGTGCCGTGGGGGAGTGAGGGCCTCTGCCTCAAGGCCATGCCCATCGCCTTCCCCCTCCGTTCCCTCCAGCATCGGATCCTGGACCGCATGCGCTCCTTTGGCATGATCCCGGTGTTGCCTGCCTTTGCAGGGCACGTCCCCAAGGCTCTCACCAGGTAATGTCCCCCCCTCACCCTACCCTGCCCTGGACTTGGCTTGAGAGGGAGTTTATTTTTTTCCTGCAATACGTGATTTAAAGAAAACCTGAAGCTCTGGATGTGGGCCTGGGCTTGATTCCTGGCCTTCCTCTCTTGTGGCTGGGAAAAGTCTCCGAGGCCCAGCTGAAACCCCCCCCCCCCGCCTTCTTCAGGTAGCCTTGCTGGGGCCCCCAGCCTTGTTAGCACCTCCTCCATGCCCATGAACACCCGCTTCCCACCATTGTTACAGGGCTTAGTGCACTGCTGCTGGCCTGGCTGGCCACCCCCTCCCCTCCCGGCTGGGTAGCAAGAGCCTCATTCTTACATTCAGCAAGTGCTTGTCAGACCAGGCTCTGTGCTGGGTCGTGGGGATGCAGCGATGAAGGTGCATTGAGTTCCATCCCTGCTGTGTGAGAGGTTGGCAGGGCCATACCGTATAGTGATACAGGCAGGAATATATGTGGGTCCACTTCTCTGTTTAGGCCCCTTCTGCCTGAGGAAGAGGGGCAGCCAGGCCTCAGAGCAGAGGCAGCCCTGGGCCAAGCATTGAAAAATGAGTGTTGCTTGTTTCAGCTGGTTGGGGTGGGGGAGAGAACAGAAGCTTTACAGATGAGATGAAACTCAAAGGATGTTGAGAAGTAACCAGCTACCTAAGCAGGGAGGGAGGAGGAAAGGATTCCAGCCACAGGACAGAGTCTGTGCAAAGGCACAGGGGCACGAGAGACTGGGATGTGTTCCAGAACTGCAGATAAGCCAGGGAGGCTGCTGGTGAAATCTGTATCAGCCTCCAGTAAATGTTTGGATTGCCCCCTGCTCCCTCTCCCACCAGGGTGTTCCCTCAGATCAACGTCACCCAGCTGGGCAGCTGGGGACACTTCAACTGCTCCTATTCCTGCTCCTTCCTCTTGGCTCCAGAAGACCCTCTCTTCCCTGTCATTGGGAGCCTCTTCCTGCGGGAGCTGACCAAGGAGTTTGGCACAGATCACATTTATGGGGCCGACACTTTCAACGAGATGCTGCCCCCCTCCTCGGAGCCCTCCTACCTTGCCGCAGCCACAGCCTCCGTCTACCAGGCCATGATCACAGGTTCGGTACCAGGGAGGGCTGGGAAGGCGAGCCCCCCACCCCCAACCCCCAGGGACATGGGTGCGGCAGAGGTCAGGGAAAAAAAACAGCACTTGACCGTTTACCAAGCACTTGCACACATACACCGTCTCAGTTAACCATACTGTGGGTGGGAGATGAGCTCTGGAGCCAGACAGCCTGCTCGAACCTTGGCCTGTGTGACTTGCAACAAGTTATCTCCCACCCAGTGCCTCAGTGGCTTCATCTGTAAAATGGGGCTGCCTCGTAAGCAGAATAATGCCTGGCCCAGAGTAAAGTGCCATTAAGTGCTGGCTATTGCAAATATTTCATTTGGCCTCTGCCTCCGAGCTGAGTTAGGTAATGCAGGCCAGAGGTTAGGGGATGTGTTCAAAGCCAGTGGGTGCCCTTCCTGGTCCTCCAGGAACCCAGTGCTTTGTCCTGCCACTTATAGGGTGGGGCAGAGAGGGGTCAGGTCAGCAGTGGCTGGGTGAGGAGGCCTCCGTGTCAGCCAGGAAGGGAGCGCATTGGCTCAGGCTGCCCTGAGAGCACTGTGGTCCAGGCCCTGTGGCCTCAGCCTCATCCCAGAGCCTGTCGGGTCTGCACATTCTCCTGAATCGGAATGACTTGGGCTTGGGCCCAGGCACCTGTTTTAACCAGCCTTCTGGGTAATTTTTTTAAAGGATTATTTATTTATTTATTTGACACAGAGAGAGAGATCACAAGTAGGCAGAGAGGCAGGCAGAGAGAGAGGGAGAAGCAGGCTCCCTGCTGAGCAGAGAGCCCGATTCGGGGCTGATGCAGGGCTCCATCCCCGGAACCCTGAAATCAGGATCTGAGCTGAAGGCCGAGGCTTAACCCACCCAGCCACCCAGGCGCCCCCTTCTGGTAATTTCAAAGCTTCATAAAGCTTGCCAACTGTGATCGAGTCATTTAACTTCTCTGGACCTCGGTCTCCTCATCTATAGAACGAGGTGAATGGCCCCCTACCCTCTTGCCTCTCATCAGTCCTCTCTCTGTCTCCCTGCCTCTGCCCCAACCACAGTGGACCCTGACGCCGTGTGGCTGCTCCAAGGCTGGCTCTTCCAGCACCAGCCCCAGTTCTGGGGGCCGGCCCAGGTGAGAGCCGTGCTGGGGGCAGTGCCCCGGGGCCGCCTCTTGATTCTGGACCTGTTTGCCGAGAGCCAGCCCGTGTACCTCCGCACGGCCTCCTTCCACGGCCAGCCCTTTATCTGGTGCATGCTGCATAACTTTGGGGGGAACCACGGTCTGTTTGGGGCCCTGGAGGCCGTGAACCAGGGCCCTGCCGCAGCCCGCCTCTTCCCCAATTCCACTATGGTAGGCACGGGCATGGCCCCGGAGGGCATCGGCCAGAACGAAGTGGTCTATGCCCTCATGGCAGAGCTGGGCTGGCGGAAGGACCCAGTGGCTGATTTGGAGGCCTGGGTGACCAGCTTTGCAGCATGTCGGTATGGAGTCAACAGCAAGGAGACAGAGGTCGCCTGGAGACTGCTTCTTGGGAGTGTTTACAACTGTTCTGGTGAGGCCTGCACTGGGCACAATCGCAGCCCCCTGGTCAGGAGGCCGTCTCTGCAGATGGTCACCACCGTCTGGTACAACCGATCGGCTGTGTTTGAGGCCTGGCGGTTGCTGCTGGCAGCCGCACCCACCCTAGCCAAGAGCCCCACCTTCCGCTATGATCTGCTGGACGTGACTCGCCAGGCGGCCCAGGAGCTGGTCAGCCTGTACTACACGGAGGCAAGGACCGCCTACCTGAACAAGGAGCTGGTTCCTCTAATGAGGGCGGCCGGCATCCTGGTCTACGAGCTTCTGCCAGCCCTGGATGGAATGCTGGCTAGTGACAGCCGCTTCCTGCTGGGCACGTGGCTGGAGCAGGCCCGCGCGGTCGCCGTCAGCGAAACCGAGGCCCGTTTCTATGAGCAGAACGGCCGCTACCAGCTGACCCTTTGGGGTCCCGAGGGCAACATCCTAGACTATGCCAACAAGCAGCTGGCGGGGCTGGTGGCTGGCTACTATGCCCCCCGCTGGGAGCTCTTCATGCAGATGCTGGTTGAGAGCCTGGTCCAAGGCCGTCCCTTCCAGCAGCACCAGTTCGAAGAGAATGCCTTCCAGCTGGAGCAGAGCTTTGTCTTCAGCACACAGAGGTATCCCAGCCAGCCCCAAGGTGACACTGTGGACCTGGCCAAGAAGCTCTTCCTCAAATATTACCCCCGGTTGGTGGCTGGGACCTTGTGACAGATGAGCCACCCTTGGGTGGTGGTCTTTCCTGAATTCCAGGCCTGGGCAGGCTCCCAGGGCCTGGAGCTAGACGAGCAGGTCCCCAGGCCCCGGCAAAAGAACTCAAAACCTGCCAGAGGATCAGGCATGGGAAGTTGGGGCGGGGGTTGAGCTGCCCTCCTCCTCCTCTCCAAATTTGGGATCAAAGTACTTTTTTAATACAACTTAATAAACTGGTGAGTCCCCTGGGCTTCTCAGAATGTCACTACCATGATGCCTGGGAGGACTTGGGCAATAGGATGGACATTGGCGTGAGGCTCTTTCTCCCTGCCCCGTTTCTGATACTAACACCCGACCTTGAAACCGGGAATGCCCTCCCAAAACGTTTACTTTCACCACCGCAGCCAACTTTGGAACCTGTAATTGTCTTTATGGGACAGAGGCACACCCAGGGGAAGATGTGCCCAGGGCACTCAGTGCCCACATCTCCTAGTCGCAGAGCTTTGCTTTGCCTCTGACCAGCCACCAAAGAACGGGTATTCCCAGCAGGGGCCTCATCTCCACCTTGACCGGGAGCAGGACAAGGAGAGCAGGCCCCATACCCGAAGGAGGGCTCAGCCTTGAGATTAGGTTGGAGACACAACAAGGGGTGGGGACCCCGAGGGCGGGGGCGGGGCGGAGCAGGTTAGCTTAAAGAGCTCAGAGACCCGAGTCTTGAGCGGTGCACTCCCTGGACCTCTCCCCACGGTCTCCCCATGGACCGCACGGTCGTGCTCATCACTGGCTGTTCCTCCGGCATCGGCCTGCACCTGGCCCTGCGTCTGGCGTCCGACCCCTCCCGGAGCTTCAAAGGTAGTTGAGAGGCTGGGATGGAGAGCCCGGGTCCAAGGGGACCAGGTAGTGGTAAGCAGGGAATTTAGATCCTCATCATCTTCCGAACTTCCAGTGTATGCCACGCTGCGGGACCTGAGGGCGCAGGGCCCTCTGTGGGAGGCAGCCCGGTCCCGAGGGTGCCCTCCTGGCTCCCTGGAGACGTTGCAGCTGGACGTGAGGGACGCGGATTCTGTGGCCGCTGCCCGGGCACGCGTGACCGAGGGCCGCGTGGACGTGCTGGGTGAGCCTCCCCGCAACACGCGTCCAAACCCGTCCAAACGCGTCCTTCCCGGCACTGTGTCCAAACCAAAATGTCCTGAGGCCCAGGGACCTGCTGGGTCGGAGGACAGAGAGGCAGGCAGGGTCCGACTTCTCTCCCCTCAGTTTGTAATGCGGGGCGGGGTCTGCTCGGGCCGCTGGAGGCGCATACGGCTGGCGCAGTGGGGTCCGTGCTGGACGTGAACGTGGCCGGGACGGTGCGGACACTGCAGGCCTTCCTGCCCGACATGAAGCGCCGCCGCTCGGGACGTGTGCTGGTGACCGGGAGCATGGGCGGCTTGATGGGTGCGTGGATGGGGCGGGGCCAGCAGGAGGGGCGGAGCCTGTCTGGGGCCAGCAGGAGGGGCGGGGCCTGTCTGGGGCTCCCGGTGGCGACCCTCCCAGACGCGCCTCCGAAGCCTCTTCTCCCCTCGAAGGGCTGCCGTTCAACGCGGTTTACTGCGCCAGCAAGTTCGCGATCGAAGGTCTGTGCGAGAGTCTGGCGGTTCTCCTGCCTCCCTTCGGGGTCCAGTGAGTCAGCGCCCCGCCCCGGGGACCCCTGCCCCCTGACTATGGGAACTCCAGCCCCCTGTCCTGTTGGAGCCTCTCTCAGGCGTTCTCCCTGGCCCCTCCCCACTGCGGGTCACAATTATCGTGTGCCAGGGCACTTGCCATTCCTTACCGCGCCTCTGCTGCCATCCAGCTGGGAAGCTGAAGAGGTTAGGTGACTGGCTCAAGGTCACACAGTAAGGGAGCTTGCCAGGTTGGAATTCCGATGCAAATCTCCCTCACACCCCCGAAATGGCTGTGGGAGGGGGGAGACAGGGGTGCTTTTCGGGCTGTAAGCCGCTTTTCAAAGGCTCTGGTTACCTCGGCGGCGCCGGCTCCCGGGCATAGACCCGCATCTCGCTGGTCCTGCCCTGCCCGGCGGCAGGGCTGGGGTCCGGCCCGCTGGCTGCGCCCCCCGTCCCACTCGCCGCTTTGGGCCCGCAGCGTGAGCCTCATCGAGTGCGGCCCGGTGCGCACCGCCTTCCTGGAGAAGCTGGAGGGCGTGGCGGGCGGCGTGCTGGACGGCGCGGACGCGGAGACCCGCCACCTCTTCTCCCGCTACCAGCGCCATCTGGAGCGGATCTTCCGCGAGGCGGCGCAGGATCCGGAGGAGGTGACTGAGGTAGGGGTCGGGCGCGGTCCGGGGAGCAGGGACGGCGCGCGGCGGCGGTGGGGGGTGGGGGCGGGGGACCCAGCTCCCGCCAGCGCGCCTCCTCCCGTCGCGGCAGGTCTTCCTCGCCGCGCTGCGCGCCCCGCGCCCCGCGCTGCGCTACTTCAGCACCGAGAGTTTCCTGCCGCTGGCGCACCTGCGTCTGGCCGACCCCAGTGGCTGCAGCTACGTCGCCGCCATGCACCACGCGGTGTTTGCCGACGATCCCGCGGAGGAGCCGACCGCCGCGGCCCCGGGCGGCCCCGAGCTCCGCGCTCCTCCCGCCACCGCCGCCCCGCAATAAAGGCTTGGTCCGCCGCTGTCTGCTGCTCTCTCCTTTGTGCCCCAGGGGCGCGCGGTTCTGCGGGACGGCGCCAGGCTGCCGGCTGCACTGCTCCGGTGGGACAAGTGGCGCGTGCCGCGGGTGGGCGATCTGGAAAGATCGTGGTTAGCCCGGGTTATAGCTGTGCGGAAACTGAGGCCCAGAAAGAGGAAGAGGCTAGCCCGAGGAAGGACAGGGCGGCGAGTGGTCCCTGGATTCCCATGCGGTGTCTGCAGCAGGCGTTAGGTGGACCGGGGAAGGGCGAGAGCCAGGTTGTGACTCGCCCCCCCACCACTGCAACACACACACTAGTCATGGGATATCAAGCAAGGGCCTTAACCTTTCTCCCACTGTTCTCTTACCTGTAAAATGGGTATAAGACCTATGTCATGGAGTGTATGGGGGATTGATTGAGGTACTGTTTGAAAGTGTTGGGATGGAGATTTGTTGACGTTGTTTTAAGATTTTATTTATTGGGAATGCCTGAGTGGCTCAGTCAAGTGTCTGCCTTTGGCTCAGGTCATGATCCCAAGGTCCTGGGAGGAAGCCCTGCATCCAGCAGGGAGCCTGCTTCTCCCTCTGCCTGCTGCTTCCCCTGCTTGTGCGCTAGCTCGCTCGCTCTCTCTCTCTCTCTATCAAATAAATAAAATATTTTTTTAAAAGGTTTTATTTATTTGTCAGAGAGAGAGTGTGTGCACAAGCAGGGGGAGCAGCAGAGGGAGAGGGAGAAACAGGCTACCCCACAAGCAGGGAGCCCAACACTGGGCTCCATCCCAGGGCTCCACTACCCCAGCCTAACGCAGGTGCCAACTGAGCCACCTGAATGTCCCTGGGATGGAGGTCTTTTATTATTTTTTTTTAAAGATTTTATTTTTTTAATTTATTTGACACACAGAGAGAGATCACAAGTAGGCAGAGAGGCAGACTGGGGGTGGGGGAAGCAGGCTCCCTGCTGAGCAGAGAGCCTGATGCAGGACTCAATCCCAGGACCCTGAGACCATGACCTCAGCCAAAGGCAGAGGCTTAATCCACTGAGCCACCCAGGCGCCCCGGGACGGAAGTCTTAATAGCAGGCCCTGATACTCTTTCTACTACTAGTGGTGGTACTATGGTAATTGTGTTCCTATATGGAAGCTCGATATGTAAAGAAGAAGCAAAGCTAAGTGAGTCAAAAGGACACAGCTCCATTCGTCCTCCTCCTGCCCAGGCCCTTGACAAAACTCAGCTGGATGGATGCCCACCAGCCCAGAGGCTGCCACTCACTAGGTTCAGCTGAAGCTCCAGGCCAAGTGGGTGCCTGAGGGGCTATCCTTCCTGCAGGCGGGGGAAGGCGCTGGGGTGGCAGGAACCCGGGAAAGGGCCTGCAGGGTTGTCCAGCCAGTCTCTTTCTAAGGTGCTGGGTGCCAGAGGAGGGCTGGAGGATACATGGAGAGTAGGCTGGAGGTTGCAGGCAGAGGAAGGGCAGGGGTGCCCAGAAGGTGGGACCAGGGAAGGGACTAGGAGATGCAGAGGGAAATGACCATTTGGAGAGGGCAGGGTCCTGGCTGCAGAGAACTTGGGAAGCTGGAATAGAGAGGAAACTGCTGGGGTTTTGTGTGGAAACTGAGGGGGGCCGGAAGGAGTCACCCCATCTTGGCCTGCTACTTCCAGGTAGTAGTCTTGGGGGCTGCTTCTGCTCCTAGGACAGGGGACCTCAGCCGGCTCATTCCTACCTATCCCCCTGCCTCGCCGGCCCAGATGGTTCTGCTGTCCCTTCAGGATCCAGAAAGGCCACAGAAGGGGAAAAGACCATGCGGCATGAATCTCTGGGACATAGGACCCGCTCTCAGAGCCCAGCTTCTGTGCCCCAAGCTGTTCTTTTCTTTTTTAAAAAGATTTTACTTATTTATTCGACAGAGATCACAAGTAGGCAGAGAGGCAGGCAGAGAGAGAGGAAGGGAAACAGGCTCCCTGCTGAGCAGAGAGCCCAACTCAGGACTTGATCCCAGGACCCTGAGACCATGACCTGAGCTGAAGGCGGAGGCTTTAACCCATTGAGGCACCCAGGCACCCTTGGGTTCTCTTTTTAAAAATCCAACCTAAGGGGGCGCCTGGGTGGCTCAGTGGGTTAAGCGTCAGCCTTCAGCTCAAGTCATGATCCCAGGATTCTGGGATCGAGCCCCCATTAGGCTCCCTGCTCTCGGGGAGCCTGCTTCTCCCTCTGCCTTCTGCTCCCCCTGCTTATGCTTTCTATCAAATAAATAAATAAAATCTAAAAAAAAAAATCCAATTCTAGCAGGTATTTCCTGCTAGAAGGCTGGACTCAGTGACTTTGTGACTCTTCCAATCCTTGACTCCAGGGGCAGATCCGGGCTCTGTGGGGCCAAAGGCTTATACACACCTTTTGGGACACCTCTTTATTTACTTTTTTTTTTTTTTAAGGTTTTATTTATTTATTTGACAGAGAGAAATCACAAGTAGTCAGAGAGGCAGACAGAGAGAGAGAGAGAGGGAAGCAGGCTCCCTGCTGAGCAGAGAGCCCGATGCGGGACTCGATCCCAGGACCCTGAGATCATGACCTGAGCCGAAGGCAGCAGCTTAACCCACTGAGCCACCCAGGCGCCCCTCTTTATTTACTTTTTAAGATTTTATTTTTTTTATTATATTCAGTTAGCCAACATATAGTACATCATTAGTTGTTTACTTTTGTTTCTTTTTCATCATTAGTTTTTGATGTAGTGTTCAACGATTCATTATTTGCGTATAACACCCAGTGCTCATCACAACACATGTTAAGATTTTATTTTTAAGTACTCTACACCCGATGTGGGGCTTGAACTTACAACTGTGAGATCAAGTGTTGCATGCTCTATGGACTGAGCCAGCCGGGCACCCCTTGCGATACCTTTTTAAGGTCCCTCGGTGGCTCAGTCGATTAAGCATCTGCCTTCAGCTCAGGGGTTTTGGGATAGAGCCCCATGTCTGGTTCCCTGCTCAGCAGGGACCTTGCTTCTCCCATTCCCTCTGCCCTCCCCCCCTTGCTTGTGCTGGCTCTCTGTTTCTCTCAAATAAATAAATAAAATCTTTTTTTAAAAAATCATTTTTGTTATGCCCCAATAATGGGTCCGTGATTAAAGTAGCGAGACTGATAACAAAGCGAAGGTCAAGCAAAGCTTTATTTTGCGCCAAGCATCAAGAATCTAACCGAACGTTCGGGGACGCACCTCTTACAAGAGAGGGCAACCCTTCTCTGTTTCACAGTCTAGCTTTTAAGGGCAAAGGCCATGCAGCCTGGCCACGCACAGGTGACCAATGAGATTTTAACACACACAGGAAACTCCACAGTGATGCTAGGTGACCAGTTGAGTTACAATTTACCCTAGTAGATATTTGACCCAGCCTATTACACCTTGATTAGGATTGGTACCAAAAAGGCTCCCAAAGGGCAGGGCCTATACTCCTTGGTAACCAGGGAGACAGTATGTGTCCCCCCAACTGATCAGATGTCTCCACCTGGCCTGACCCACCCTTGTATCTGGGCTTTGTTACCTGGAGCTGGTTTCCAGGACTTGTCTCCAAGTAAATCCCCTGGGGGAAGGGGAGCAGGGACAGTTTCTAAATAGGTCCTTACAATTTTTACTTTTTTTAAAAAAAGATTTTATTCACTATTTGACAGGGAGACAGCAAGAGAGGGAACACAAGTAGGGAGAGTGGGAGAGGGAAAAGCAGGCTTCTTGCTGTGCAGGGTGCTCAATGCTGTGCTGGATCCCAGGACACTGGGATCATGACTCCAGCTGAAGGCCTACGCTTAACAACTGAGCCACCCAGGTGCCCTAAATAAATAAAATATTTTTATTTCATTTAAAAAAAATTTTTTTTAAAGATTTTATTTATTTATTTGACAGACAGAGATCACAGGTAGACAGAGAGGCAGGCAGAGAGAGAGGAGGAAGCAGGCTCCCCGCTGAGCAGAGAGCCCGATGTGAGGCTCGATCCCAGGACCCTGAGATCATGACCTGAGCCGAAGGCAGAGGCTTAACCCACTGAGCCACCCAGGTGCCCCTAAAGTCTTTTTTAAAAAATACAAAATGAACCTACATAATTATGAAAACAAGCATTGTTTAGTTTGGGAAAATAAACGATAGCACATTACAGGAATCTTGGAAACTGGTTTCCCTCCCTTTTGAGATCTTTATGGACACTTTATCTGAAATATCTCCTGATGGCATCCTAGCTTCCTCTCCCCATGGAGACTACCAGTTCCAACCTTTCGGGCCCCATTAGCTTCACAGTAAACCCTTGCCACTAGGTCTCCCTCCGTCCTCCCCTTTTCTCCCGTCTGGAGACCATCCTCTGGCAACCCTATGAGCTGCCAGGCAGAGCTCTCCTCCTCTCTCTCTCAAACTGGTTCGGGGTGGTGTGGAGAGCTCCGGAGCCACAAGACCTTCCTTATAATGTTCCTGGAACACAGACGGCTTCAATTTCCCCAGCTGTGAAATGGGGACTCGGACAGAGTGGTCCTTCCACAGGAGGATCCTCAGACTGGGAGGGCGCCAGGAGGGCTGCGGGGACTCTGAGTCCTGACTTCAGTGACACCCTGTGACTCCCATTTCTATAATTTATGAAGAGGAAAGCCAGGTGTTAGTTCTGCCTTTGCCGCTGTCTCCTGGGTAACCTGCCTGAAGCCATTCTCTTAATGTCTAAAGAGCATCCACAAAACCCTTTCAGGACCGCCTAGCCCTCCATGGTCCAAACCCCTGGACTCTGGAATCTAGAAATAAGGCTTCACCCGCCTGCCCAACCCCCGAGCCCGGCCCCGCCCCCTCGGCAGGACTCGCCCAACGCCATACAAAGTCTCGCGAGATCCCGAAAAGAGCAGACACTTTGGCCTTTCTGCCGTTCCGTAGCTCGGACACGGAGCTGCTGAGCTAATATTTCCGGGTCGCATCCAGGTGAGCCTCCGCGGCGGCACTCGCGGAACCTAAGCCCAGAGGTCTCAGTAAGTAGGGGACCGACCCGAGCCTGAACGTTTTCCTCTAGTCCCCTCCTTGGAGTCTCTGAGGACCCGGGTACAGCGTGTCAGGAGGGGCCGGGATTTCTGGATCCCCAGCCCTATGATTCAGGGGCTCTTGTCCAGCCTAGTTTCCCCACCCAGGATTTCGATTCAGTTCAGCGACTTCACCGCTGCGTTTGAGAAATGTGGAAAGCGCGGCTTAGCACATAGACCCGAGGCGCCATGTACCAGGCCCCGTGCCTTCCCCCGGTTTCCTCTGGATCAGCACAGACCCCCGTCCCTGCGCCAGGTCCCCTCCCTTGGGTCCAAGGCCCCGCTTTTCAGCCTCAGCCACATAACTTCTCAGTCACCCACGCCTCGTCTCCCTGGCTGTCCGCAGGCCTGGGCAGCATGGCCGTATTCCGGTCGGGCCTCCTGGTGCTGACGACGCCCTTGGCCTCCCTGGCCCCTCGCCTGGCCCCCATCCTGACCTCGGCGGCCCGGCTGGTGAATCACACGCTCTATGTACACCTGCAGCCGGGCATGAGTCTGGGGGCCCCAGCTCAGCCCCAGTCCAGCCTGGTGCAGGCCACGTTTGAGGTCTTGGATTTCATCACACACCTCTACGCTGGCGCCGACGTCCACAGGCACCTGGACGTCAGAGTCCTGCTGACCAATATCGGAGCCAAGAGCGCCTTTCTACCTCCCCTGTCCGGTTCAGTCCAGAACCTGGCCCACCCACCGGAAGTGGTGCTGACTGACTTTCAGACCCTGGACGGAAGCCAGTACAACCCAGTCAAGCAACAGCTAGAGCGTTATGCCACCAGCTGCTATAGTTGTTGTCCCCAACTGGCTTCAGTGCTGCTATACCCCGATTATGGGCCCGGAGAGCTGCCTGTGGAGTCCCTGGATGTCCCCTTACCCTCCACCATCAGGCCAGCCTCCCCCGTGGCCAGGTCTCCAAAGCAGCCAGTGCGTGGCTACCACCGTGGGGCTGTGGGTGGCACATTTGACCGCCTGCACAATGCTCACAAGGTGTTGCTCAGCGTCGCGTGCATCCTGGCCCAGGAGCAGCTTGTGGTGGGAGTAGCAGACAAAGACCTGTTGAAGAGTGAGTGAGACTGACCCTGGAATAGAGCAGGGGAAGGCCCTCAGAACTCCTTAATCTTGTCCCCAGTTCATAATTGAGGAACAGGGGGGCCCTCCGTTACTTCCCACCCTTCCCAGATGTCACAGTGACTGGCACGCAGTTGGTGCTAAGGAAATTATGTTAAATGATTAAGTGCAGCTTTCTCAGATTGTGGTCTAGTCACCATTCAAATCAGAATTCCCCCAAATGTGGAGCCAAGGAGTCTGCACTTTTAAGAAGTTCTCTGGGTGATGAACCCTACAAATGGAGACCCTTGCAATAAATGGATGAGTGGGTTGTAGGTAGTTGTGCCGGAGACACAGTTAAGAGGGGACTTGTGGTTGGGTGGGTCTTGGAATTCACCATCTGACTCTGATGCTGACACTGCTGGTTCTCTGGGAACAGGTGCCTGCCATGACTATTGTGCTTGGCGGCTGCCCCCTCTTGGTAGCTCCCCTGACACAGACCACTTCCCAGCCTAGCCCTTTCTTCCTGCCACCCACCCCTATCTGGAGATTGGATGCTTGGGGACAGTCTTCCCCAAACTTGCTTATACTTTTCTTCCCCAATAAAAAGATCTCCCTGTTCTTTTGGGCTCCTTCCCCAGGCAAGTTGCTCCCTGAGCTGCTCCAACCCTACACAGAGCGTGTGGAACATCTGAGTGAGTTCCTGGTGGACATCAAGCCCTCCTTGACTTTTGATATCATCCCCCTGCTGGACCCCTATGGGCCCGCTGGCTCTGACCCCTCCTTGGAGTTCCTGGTGGTCAGCGAGGAGACCTATCGTGGGGGGATGGCCGTCAACCGCTTCCGCCTTGAGAATGTAACCCCTGGGAGAGACTGGCAGAGGGAGCGGATGGGGATGGGGATGGGGAAGGCCACATGGGGGACTGCTGGAAGTACCACAACCCTAGAGGAGGGAAGAGAGGGTTTAGGGTGGTGAGGAAGAGGCAAGAAGGAACCGGTTCCCAGCTTGCCCTTGGACTCAGGCTCTACCTCTGGAATACGTAGGGGAGGATAAGGGGGGGTGGGGGACAGCTCGATTGTCACTGTCCTCCTGTCCCTCCTTCCCTCTCCTCACCCCTCCTCTTTTACTGCAGGACCTGGAGGAGCTTGCCTTATACCAGATCCAGCTGCTGAAGGACCAAAGCCACAAGGAAAATGAAGAAGATAAAGTCAGCTCTTCTAGCTTCCGCCATCGCATGCTGGGAAAACTGCTTCGGCCTCCATATGTATGCCTGCCCTTCCACTCTCTCCCCTTCTGGGTGGGCTGGAAATGCTGGAGAGTCAAGACTGAATAATTCAGTCCCAAGGATGAGTCTGAAGACCCTAGTAACTGGGGTTCCCTCTCCTCCACCTCCAGAAGAGGCCAGAGCTCCCCACACAACTCTACGTGATTGGGCTGACGGGCATCAGTGGCTCCGGGAAAAGCTCAGTAGCTCAACGGCTTAAGGGCCTGGGGGCATATGTCATCGACAGTGACCAGCTGGGCCATAGGGCCTATGCCCCAGGTGGTCCTGCCTACCAGCCTGTTGTGGAGGCCTTTGGAACAGGTAATACCTGGGGAGGGCTGCAAGTGGCCCGAAGGGAGGAGTCGGCCTGGCCTCCTTGCCCAGTCCCCTGTCTCTGTTGTCCAGATATTCTCCATAAAGATGGCATTATCAACAGGAAGGTCCTAGGCAGCCGGGTGTTTGGGAACAAGGTAAACATACTCTTCTTCAAGGGTTCCTCAGCTACTACTAGACGCAGAGGTTGGGACCCAGTGGACCTCTCTGCTCTGGTCCAGAGTGCCACTTTCCACTCATCTGTTCCCAGTCACCTCCTCCCTCGGGCTGGCTCTGTCACTGAGGGAAGGTAAACTGTCTACTTCCTCTGTTCTCCTCCTCAGAAGCAGCTGAAGATACTCACGGATATCATGTGGCCAGTTATCGCAAGGCTGGCGCGAGAGGAGATGGAGCACGCTATGGCTGAGGGTGAGTGGGAGGGATAAGGGGAGCAGCCAAGGGGGACATCAAGCCAGTTCTCCTCCTGGGAGCTTCCCCACCCCAAGGCAGACCCTCCACTTTCCTCGGGACTAGGCCTCACTGGCTCTCTGTTGGTAAGTGGCGGTATGCTGCCACCGGTGACTGCGGTCTCCCCACAGGAAAGCACGTGTGTGTGATCGATGCTGCTATGCTGCTTGAAGCCGGCTGGCAGGACATGGTGCATGAGGTGTGGACCGTTGTCATTCCTGAGACTGAGGTACCCGGACCCCATCTCCCACCCTGTCCCCACTGCAGATCGCAGCCTGCTCTGAGCCAGTGGGCTGACCTATGCCTTGTCTGTGCCAAGGCCATACGACGCATCGTGGAGAGGGATGGCCTAAGTGAGGCTGCAGCTCAGAGCCGGTTGCAGAGCCAGATGAGTGGCCAGCAGCTCGTGGACCAGAGCCACGTGGTGCTGAGCACCTTATGGGAACCGCATGTCACCCAACGCCAGGTTGGTGCTGAGGGAAGGGCTGGGTTGTGGGGAAGTGGTCTCCGCTGGGTGCCTGCCTGACCCTGTCCTCTCTTCCTCCAAACTTTCTGGCCTGCTCAAAGGTGGAGAAAGCCTGGGCCCTCCTGCAGAAGCGCATCCCCCAGATGCTGTGAGGCCTGTGGCTGACATTGAGTTCTCTGTGGGGCCAGAGTGGCCCTTGGAGCTGCCCAGAGATTCAGTGGTGAGGAGGAATGGGGGCCTCCGTGCTCATCCTGGTTGGGCCTAGAGGGCTCTGAGCCAAACTGGGGAGCGCAGGGCCAGGCCTGGTGGGCATGCGGAGCCTTATGGAGCTTGCTGGCTGGCCTTTGGCCATCACTGAGGTTGTAGCACTTGGGGAAGCAGGCCTCTCTGGCATTCTGTGCCTACTCTTGCCCACAGCGTGTGATATCTACAGCTGTCCGTGGCCAGGGCAAACACTGGGAACTTGTAACAGAATTAAAGATGAATGTTGCCGGGTGTTGCCTGTGTGGTGTCTGCTTCCTGCCCCAATGCCTCTGGGTATCTTAGGGAGCCTTGAGCTGGAACCTCGGAGTGCAGTGGTTAAGAGCTTGGCTTTCGAAGCTAGCCAGGCAGAGGTGCAGACGTCAGCCTTGGTTCTAACACTGATAGCTGTCTGATTTGCAAGAAGCTGCAGAATTTCGAGGTTCCTCGGTTTCCCTGTCTGTAAAGTAGCATAACTTGGCAGACTCTCTGACAGTGTTTCTTCCACTGGTCTTCTGCCAGATGCCTGACTGGTTTTTGAAAATGGGACTTTAAGAACCCCGGCGGTGTGTCTGCCCTGACGGGACTGGAGCTGGCAGCCACGCAGGGTCTGCCCAGGTGGCCAAGTCTGCACCTTCCAGGCCGCCTGCAGGGCAGGGCTGGGACACGCGCCCCGAGAGCCGCCTGGGTTCGCACAGCCCGTGCACAAGACTGTCGGTGACACTGGACGAGCCTTTTGAGGGGACCCCATTTTACAGAATGATTCACGTCGCGGCAGCAGAAACGCTACCTGTTCCCGCTCCGACGCCACCGTCTCTGGTCCGCAGTTTCGGTGTTTCTGGGTTGCGCATGCGCTCGCTCCGCCCTCCGCCTCCCGTTCTTGGGTTGGTGGGTTTGGGTCACGTGGATGCGCCTCGCCTCTTCCTCGCAGCAGGGGGCCCGCCCGTGGGCTGGTTTCCGTTTGGTGGGTCGGAGATGACAGAGCCGGGCGCCTCTCCGGACGACCCCTGGGTCAAGGCAAGCCCCGCGGGCGCGCACGCCGGCGAGGGGAGGGCGGGTCGGGCTCGTGCACGTGGGGGGGCCGGAAGACGAGGGGATTCCTTGCAGTCCCCAAAGGTCCCCCCGCCCTCCGGGCCCCGGGGCTGCAGAGAAGACAGCTCTCACCCCGCGCGTGCCAAGGTGGGGAGACAAGTGACGCGTGTGTACACGAGTGTTGGGGGGGCAGGGTTTGGGGGCTGGGGAGGTGCTGGAGCGTGGGTAGGGGCAGACGGGGTCCTGCGGAGGGGAGGCGCTCCTATGGCCTATCCGCTCTTGGCTCCCGGGGCAGTCCTGCAGTCGCCTGCGCACCCCAGGGGGAAGAGTGTGTGTGCGTGCGCGCACGCGCGCATCCTGAAATTGCCTGCGTACCTTGGGGGCTGGGTGTAGGTAGGATGTGTGTATGTGCGCGCGCGCGCGCGCGCAGTAAAAGGAGGTGTGGACCCTGGGCCGAGGTCTGATGAGCTTCCTATGCTTGGTGCTGCAGGTGGAATACGCCTACAGCGACAACAGTCTGGACCCCGGTGAGTGCCTCCCCACTGTCTCCAGCTCCCCCATTTCGCTCCCGCTGCAGCCCTATAGATTCCCGTGGTCTTGCAAGCCACACCTGAGCACAGTCCACTGTCCCTGAGCCGAGTTCCTGCCCTGAGACAGGGAGGAGCTGCAGGACCGGGGCAGGAAGCATAAGGGTACACCTGGTTCCCTCTGCTCTGAAGCAGGGAGGTGATGACAGTAGTGATAGCTGGCCGCTCTCTCACCCTCATTGTGCCCAGATGCCATTTTGTGAACCAGTGGTACCATTACAGGCCCATGGAGCAGTGTGGACATCAGGGACAGGAGCATTGCAGCATGGCACAAACAGGAAATGGGTGCCCCAGTATGAATGGCTTTTGGGTTGAAAGGGAGAGGTCAGATTTAAGGATCAGGAAGCCACTGTACCCACAGGTTTCTCAGGGTCTTATATAGTGTTCCCCTGCCTTACCCCTTAGTGATTGGTACCTCTCTTTTCCAGGGCTTTTTGTAGAAAGTACCCGAAAGGGGAGTGTAGTGTCCAGAGCTAATAGCATCGGTTCCACCAGTGCCTCTTCCGTCCCCAATACAGGTAGGCAGCAACATGCCCCAACCTGGGGGGACTCAGTTACACCATCATTTTAGTGTATTTCCCAGACAGGAAGCTCCAGTCACCCACATGGGGGTGCTGGAGGCCTAGTGATAGACACAGGCTCTCACTGTCTCTCACCTCATCTAGGACCTTAGGTGGTTCTGTCCATTTGCTGTCTCTAGGTACCAGTTTTTTCTTACCCAGTGGGGCACGGTTGGTGAGCTGGGCCCCACTGGGCCTCAAAATGACCTCTTCCCGCCCCCAACTTTGAGCGTAGATGACGAGGACAGCGATTACCACCAGGAGTCCTACAAGGAGTCCTACAAGGACCGGCGGCGGCGAGCACACACGCAGGCTGAGCAGAAGAGGAGAGACGCCATCAAGGTGACTGGGGGGCCTGCAGCTCAGCCAGCGGGGGAAGGCCCGTTACATTTGATTTGCTCTGCCCCGACCTCATCGGACAGCCCCAGGCATCCTTGCGGGCAGCTAATCTAGTCTCTGGATGAGAACACTCTCCTTCCAGCACCCCCACCCGTTTGAGTTTCGAGCATGGAACTCAGTTCTTGAAGAGAAAGCTTGCTGCAAGTTTGCCTTAATCTGCAGAGTTAAAGGAAGCCTTGTTTCCACTGATGTCTCCACAGAGAGGCTATGATGACCTTCAGACAATCGTCCCCACTTGCCAGCAGCAGGACTTCTCCATTGGTTCCCAGAAGCTCAGCAAAGCCATCGTTCTACAGAAGAGTATGACCAGGGAGAGCCCTGGGAGTGGTTGGGGCCAGCAGGGCAGTGAAGAGGCCAGAGCCTTCTACCCACTCTCGGCCTGGCCCTGGTGGGGTGGTGGTTGTGGGGCAGGTGGGGAGTGGGACGGGGTGAGGGGGAGACAAAGTCAGCCTTGTCCTTCTGGTTGAGACTTCCTCTGTGCCCACCCCCACCCACCCCAGCCATTGACTACATCCAGTTTTTGCACAAGGAGAAGAAAAAGCAGGAGGAGGAAGTGTCCATGCTACGCAAGGATGTCACAGCCCTGAAGATCATGAAAGTGTAAGGGCGACACTGAGCTGGGGGAACCAGGGCTTCTGAGGGGACTTGGGCAGACCTCAGTTCATACCTTCCTCTCAAAGGCCACATCAGATACTACAGGCCAGATAATCCTCTCACTCCCTTAGGTGGCTGCTTGGAGGCCGGACTCTGTACCCCCTTGTCCCTAACGCACAGCACATTCTCGAAGTGCCTGTGGGCTTCATGAAGGGAAGGGTGGGAAGAGGGGGGTCACCAGTTCTGTCCCGGAGCAGTGTCTGGCTGATGTGAACTACCTCGCAGCAGCTCTCCAGGAGCTCCTTCCTGGGGGAGAACCTCGGGCACCTGAGCCCTGTCCACTCCTCGATTTCAGGAACTACGAGCAGATTGTGAAGGCACACCAGGACAACCCCCATGAGGGGGAAGACCAGGTCTCTGACCAGGTCAAGTTCAATGTGTTTCAAGGCATCATGGACTCCCTGTTCCAGTCCTTCAATGCCTCCATCTCCGTGGCCAGCTTCCAGGAGCTGTCAGCCTGTGTCTTCAGCTGGATTGAGGAGCACTGTAAGCCTCAGGTACGGGGTAGCCGTGATCGGGGGGTGTGTGTGGGGGGGTACACTCCTCCGGGCAAAGTGGCCCAAGTGCGAATTTGTCCAGAGGAGGAGGGCAGCAGCTTTCAGGTTTCTTGGGGGTGTCTCCCTCTTCTGCTTCTTAGCCCAGATTTTCCTGTAAGGTTTCATTTGGCGGGACTGATCGGGCACTTAAGTCCCGTGGGCCTAACCCTGGCCCTTCTCAGCCCACGTGTGGCTGCCTAGCGTGTTGCCCTCACTGCGGCAGCAGATTCACTCGGCCATGTGGAAGATAGCTGGCCGTCACCCCCAGGCCCGCGGGAGTAGTCTGCCCCGGGGCTTGTGTTCTTTGTAACTGGGCAGCGTGTGAATGCTGTCGCCGGAGGCTTGTGCTCCTGAGGCCTGGTTGCCTTTTCTGAGGCTTGACTTGCATCCGCAGAGTCCCACTTTTTTGTTTCCTGACATTTTCTGGGAACACTTGAAGCATAGTATGTCCCGAACGCTCCCAAGCCCACACCTAAATGCTGCCATTTCCATTTCTTGCATTTGCTTTTCCACATAGCCGGCCGTGCCTCCATCCCTTTCCCTGTGCTCTGTAGGGACATTTCAGAGTAAACTGCAGATAGCAGTGCGGCCCAGGGGCTTTTTCTGTTGCATTCTAAAGAGCACGCCTTGTGTAGGCACAGGTCACAGAGCCCGCGCTCTGTCCTTGCCTGAGCGTCACCCATGCCTCCCTCTGCTGCCCCCACCAGACCCTCCGGGAGATCGTGATTGGTGTCCTGCACCAGCTGAAGAACCAGCTCTACTGACCAGCGCCCCAAACCCACAGAAGAGCCAGCGAGAGGCCCAAGTCTCCTGCTTGGCCACAGAGCCGCTGGCCCTCTGAGATCAGACTCGATGCTGCACACAGGTTCCCTGGTTCCCAGCATTTGGTTCCCCGAAACCCCTCATCCTCAGTGGGGCTGGGGTGTTTGTTTTGTGAAAGCTTTAATTTATTATATTGACCACAAAACTCGAGCCTCTTGTCTTTCCCCTCTCCCCGTAAAAATCCTCAGTCTGCTCTGGGCATCCCCAAGAGCTCCCGTCCTCTCCCCTTCTAAGCCTCAGATTTTTGCTCCAGATCTACACATATCTGGGAGCTACTATTTGCATTTGGTTTGGTCTCTTGGACCAGATTTGGGCAACACCTGGCCCAAGTTTGGCCATTTTGGCAGTAGTTGGACAGAAAGAAAGGAACATGAGGAAATACTCTCACAGCCATGAAGTGTGACAGGCTGCCTAGTACCTGGGCTAGGGCTCCCTTGGTGGGCCCAAGGTGGGACCCGGGCTCTGCCAGCCAGCTCTGGGCAGGGCTGCCAGGATCCTGCCCTCACCTGCTACTCCATCGCCTCTCTTACCCTCTCTGGGTGCTAGAGGGAAGCGGCCTTCCTGTGTGCTCCTGCTCCCTCTGTGTCCACAGGCAGGAGCACAGCACAGAGAAGTCAAGTGTGACACACAGCACTACATGGTAATAGTTTTTTTTTTTTTTTTTAATTTTCTAAATAAACACCAACAGTGCAGTTTGCTAAACTTACAATTTTGGAAAACAAACTGGGCCTCAGAACCACTCCCACCCTTCCTGTCAAGTGTATCTGGGTCTCTATCCCTGTGCTGCCTGCATCTCTCCCAGGACTTGGGGTCAGAGTGAAGAGGTAGAGAAGGTATTTAAAGGCCTCCTGGGGTACAGAGCTCCAAGAAATCCTGCTTAAGGCCTCGGGCTCCTTGAATGCTATATAGTTTCCTGTCTCTACTCTGTAGCCTTCTGCAGGGTTGACATCTGCGAGGTTTGGTTATCCAGAGGAAATTTAAGTATTTTTATATCAAATTGTATTACAATAAATACTGCCAAATGCTTTCCTTTAGCGTTGTTTCCAGTTGGAGCGTTCAGTTCAAGCAACTGGAATGTAGCCAGTAAAACGCACCTGAGCCTGACCATCGGCTGTGGGCTCGCTCACTCCCCGCGCCCCATACTCTGGCTCCTGCCCCTCTCCCAGCTGCTCTGCCCAAAGACAGCAGCAGGAACAAACACAGAAGCCAACCAGGAGGAGCCAACCAGTGCAGACCTCTCTTTCTTTTTTCCATCCCCCCCGGGTCCTGCCGGGGGACCCCTCAAGGGTCTGGGAGCTTCACGTTGTGATCCTCATCTGTCTCTATCCCGACTTCCTCCTGGGGCAGGGAGACAAGTGAGTGAGCGCTCCTTGGACCCAGCACCCAGGGGAGCGGGGACGGGAGAGAGAATCACTTACAAAGAACTGCTTCTTGCTCTTGGGGTATCCTTCCAGAATGGCATCAGACAGCTCTGTTGCCTGACAGGAAACAAAACCACCCCTTTTCAGGCGGGCAGCACCGCCTGGAGGGGCCGCGCTGTCGGGTTCTCCTGCCGTTTCTCCGGCCTGCCCGGCGCACGCTCACTCACCATCCTCTTCCGCTTCCTCCACTCCTTGCAGTACTTCTGCCTCTCCCTGTACACCTGGGCAGGGAAACAGCTGCCTCAGGGAAACCCCTGCCTCAGGGAAACCCCTCAGCCCCACCGAGGCTGCGAGGCTGCGCCGCCTCACCCGGCCCACGGCTGCCCGCGCTCCCAGCTCACCTGCTCTTTCTCTTCTGGAGTCACGTGGTTGGTGGCTGCTTTAATATTCTTCAGTCTCTCTCTGTAGCCAGCACACTCCTTCTTCAACTCCTGGATCTCTTTCTGCATCTCCGGTGTGGTCAGGGCACTAGTTAACTCCTTCAGCTCTGAAACCACAGCTCCCCTGGGTCACTCCCTGCCCCGAGGCCGGGGCTTTGGCTTTCCCAGCGGGTGCTCCCTGAGGTCTCGGTTCTACACACAGGGTCCAGAATGAGTTCCACATTCTGGAACTGCTCAGCAGAGATGAAGGCTTATAGAATTACCAGTTTATTCCTGTTTTCTCTCCTCCTCCATCTACCAGCAGTGGGAAAGTGAGGTTGCACAGACTGTTCTTGTAGCCAGTCAGAGCAGCCGGCACCGAGGGAGTGTGGGCCCAGGGGCTGAGGGTGTTAGGGAAAGCAAACGCATGTCCTGCCCACTCACATTCAAAGGCCATTAGCCGTTCTCTCTTCTGATACAATGCCTGTGGCCGCCCAGCAGAGAGCCACTGCCGTGGGACAACACTGCAGCCAGCAAACCGTTCACTCCATAATCCCTGACCTCTCGACTGACCCTGACCCTAGGGGCACCCTTGGGGGCTGCTCAGTCCTACCAGCCTCCATGTGGCGGCAGCTCTGCTGTAAGCTCTGCACCTTAGCAGTGAGGGCCACGATTTTGGCATCCAGGCCTTGGAGGTCAGCGTCACTCACCATGGCAAACTGGTCCTGCCAGAGGTGAGGAAAAACAAGGGGGCTGATGTGAGGCACGGGAGGGGAGCCTCATTTGGGGTGGGGGCAGCATCACATACATGCAAGACTGTGGGGCTCCCCAGCCCTCCAGAGGGCCTGTGAGAAACCACTCAGTTTAGTACTGGTCCCAGCTAACAACAAGGTATGATCAAGAAGTGAAACCTCACGCCTGTCCTCAAGGGGCATCAAGGCTGGCAGGATACTAACAGGGCGGAGATCTCAGTGCTAAGACCGCTCATTGGGCTAAAGGAGTAAAGGAACATTCTCCCCAATGTAGGGATGGATACCTGAAGTACACGTTCCCACAACAGGAAGAACAGGGATGGGGACAGAGGCAGGGGCAGTACTGAAGGGACAAGCCTGAGCAGCCAACCCCGAGGGACCAGCTGCTACCATCCTCGGGGATGGGCTCTGTGGGGGTCTTGTCGGCGACAATGGGGAGCACATTAGGGAGAAGAGGAACGCCAGCCTGCGCGTTGTGGCCTCTACATTAAGGCAAGGCAAACCCTTAGAGCCGCAGGCAGCAAACTACAGCCTGCGCGCCAGATCCTGCCAGACCCGGAGTTCTGAAAACACACCCACTGAAACACAGCCATGCCTGTGCCTTCACACAGTCTCGGGCGGCTTTTGCTCTCCAGTGGCAGTCACGAGGGCTTGTGACAGCTGTGTACCTGGGACAAGAGACCATCTGGCCCGCAAAACCCTGAAAGAGTAAGGGTCTGTCTCTTTACAGAAGAAAATCTGCAAAATTCTCCCTTAAGGAATCTAGAGTTATCACATAATGAAACCGGTTTTAGGAAAATTAGCCTTGGTGGTGGTTCGGTTCAGTGAAACTAGTATTCGGTGTCTACTAGATGTTAGCTTCTGGGGTGGGGGTGCTGAGCAAAGAAATACGGGTGGGAAGTGGGGCCTGCCTTGGAAGAGCTGCGGTCCAGCGAGGAGACACGTAAGACAAGCGCGTCCCTCAAAGAAGCGAGCGCCTGCAGAAGAGGCGGTCAGAGAATTCAGGGAAGGTCTCTGGAGGTGATCCCTGAGGGGAATCCTACAGGATGAGCAAGAGTTAGCTGAGCAAAGAGGCAGAGGAAGAAGGGTTTTTTTAACTCCAGGCAGAAGAAGGACACAGGAGTAAAACTCATCTACATGTTCTAGTCCTGGTAAGTGGACCAAGAAGGGACAGTGAGGCACGGGGGCCGGGTCTCCCTAGTACCTTTTCCCTACTCTAGGGAGCGCGAGTTTGAAGTCGGGCAATGGCACTCGCTGGGCACCCAGGCAGACCACTCTGGCTGCAGTGCTGAAGACATCTGAGGCCAGCAGATGCTAGGAGGGTATCAGGACATGCAGATGGAAAGGACAGGCCGAGTCAGGAAGGGGGAAAACCAAAAGGGCACAGGGGGAGAGAGAAGAGGGGCTCCCCAGTCTCTAGGTTGGGTGAAGCATGACTCCACTGAGGGAGAAGCAGGGAGAGGTGCCCATTTGGGGGGATGAGGCAATCTACCTTAGCAGTAGTAATACTGACTCAGAAAGGTCTAGAAGGCATCCAAGTGGTGGGCTGGCCCAGAGATACAAAATCAGCATTACCTGTGTTGGGAGTGAGGGCTGGGGGAAGAAGGCCAATCGTGTGGCAGGTGGAGGTGCTAATCTAGATGACTGGGAAAAAGAAACTTCCAAGAGGGAATGGATCTCAGCAGCAGCAATTCAGGATCTTCTGTCATCTATGCTGTCCCGAATCTGGAAGTCTCGCTAAGTCTAGGTCACAGCAAGGGGAGTCCCCATTCTGATTTAAAGGGTGCCTGGGTCCCTTTTCATGACCTAGGACAAGTGAGTTTCACGGGGTGCCCCAAATTCCCCAGAAGAGAGTTCATTCTAGAGACTGGCTGACCTAATGTCGGGGTGTCACACGGGTGATAATCTACACAGGTTCCCTCACCTGGTCCGCAAAATAGATCTTCTGCTTGCCGTACATCTTCTCTTTGATTTTGCCTTGCTGGGCCAGCTGCTCCAGCGCCTTCACCACCGCCTGGCGGGGGAGGGCGGCGGGAAGTCAGAGCAATGCGGCGGGAATTTCAGCCCGACAAGCCTTAGGAAGCCCGCGGCTGGAATGGCAGCCTCGAGAGGGCAGCAGCCCGGACTGATTCGAGGGGCCCCAAGGGGAGGAGTCCCAGGAGAGGGTCCTCACCGCCTTGCCCAGTCCGTGTTCCCGCTGCAGGTTCCCGAACACGTCCTGGGCGCTGTAGGGTCTGTTCTGCTCCTGCAGGTACCTCAGGAGGATCCCAGGGGCTACGAAGACACGCGGCAGGGGTGGGGGTCACCCAACCAACGCCTCTCCCGTCCCCCCCGCCCGGGTCTCCCCCGCGCCCACCGCCCCGCTTACCTCCCGCCGCGGCCTCCGCCCGGCCTTTACTCATGGCCTTTCCCGCCGCCAACTCGGAAAGCCGGACGTTGTCGTCGCTCGAGGCAACGGCTGCTTCCGGCGACGAGAGGGGCGGGCCGCAAGCGGTGATTGGCGGAAGCGGACGTCTTCGCGAGGCACGGAACGACCTTCCCGGGCGCCGTAGTTCAGTCCGACCCGAGTCGGGCGTCGGCCCCCGGGGTCGCCGCGGCGGGGGCGGGACGCTGGCTCGTGCCCGCTCCTCCCCGCGCCCTCCGGCTCTGGGGGCAGGTCGGGCCAACCACTGCTTGGGGTCTGGAAACCCACTTCCAGGGGCGGCTGAGCTCTCGTGACCGTGAGCTGGGACGGTGTTCCAAGGGGGAGAGAACTTAGGCTCAGCTCCCGCCGGGCTAGCGACTTGCTCAAGGTCACAGGGTCAGTTACCCACAGGGACGTGTCCTGTCCCACGGCCCGGTGTTCTTTTCGACCGCCAGTCTCATTTGTAAAACAGGAACAAGAGGTACTAGCAGGAGGGCGGTTGGGAAGACAGAATGCCTGGGAGCCCTGCGAGCACAGTGCTGCCCACACTTGCCGGCTCCCGAGCCTCGCGCACAGGGGGCGCTCCACACGCGCTGAGGTTTGGACGCCGAGGGAAAGCAGGGTTGGGAGGGGGCTATACTGTTAAGCCGCAAAGCTTGTAGAAAAGTTTCCTGTTGGCGGAGTGGATCTTATGGCAACACCTGGCAGGTGTTTTCCACTCCTGCCCACAGTGGCCAGTGGGACAAAGCCTGAAATAAGTGTTTCTAGTTTCTGAGGTCAGCAGAAGGCCAAAGAGCAGCTGTCCCTGCGGCTCACTCCAGAGGAGGAGCATGGTGCTTTTTAAAACCTGTTACCTAAATAAATAAATCTTTAAAAAAAGGGGCGCCTGGGAGGCTCAGTGGGTTAAAAGCCTCTGCCTTCGGCTCAGGTCATGATCCCAGGGTCCTGGCTTCTAGCCCCACATCGGGCTCTCTGCTCTGCAGGGAGCCTGCTTCCTCTCTCTGCCTACTTGTGATCTGTCAAATAAAATCTTTTTAAAAAATTTAAAAAGAAAATAAAACCTGTTACCTAAAGTCTCATTAGCCTTTGAAGCACCTACTTGTCTTCACACGGCTAGGGAACAATATTAAGAATTAAAAATGGGGATGCCTGGGTGGCTCGGTTGGCTGGGTTTCTGCGTTCGGCTCAGGTCCTCAGGCCCTCAGGCCCAGCTCCTTGTTCAGCAGGGAGCCTGCTTCTCTCCCTCTTGTTTGCCACTCCCTGCTTGTGCGCTCTCTTCCCCTCTCTGACAAATACATAAATACAATCTTTAAAAAAAATTAAAAATGATGGGAGTGCAGGCTAGATGCTAGTCGAAAGTGCCAGTTGTGCTGCCTGGGCTCTCCTGGGGAGGGTAAGTCGCCTCATATGTGGTCATCACAAAGGTCACAAATAGGGACAGGCAGGTGGGTCCCTCACACCCGGGTTTACTCTTCTGAGGCTGTCACCTCACATTAATCCCATCTCGGATTAACCAGCTGTCCTTACCAAGGGCAAGACACCATTCAATACCAGTCTCTTAAAGATTGTTCTCATACAAGATTTATTCCCCAGCACCACTCTCCCCCTCCCCCCCGCCGCCCATCCCCACCCCAGTTCACAGTGGAGGACTAAGGAGATTCAGAGCCGGATCCCCCGGGTACAAGAAACACCTTCTGAAGATTTTGCTCTCCTTCCTCCCTCCCTCTTGCCAACTTCCAAGGCCTGAAGCTACCCACGCTCCTGCAAACACATCCAAACCCACTCCTCTTCCACACTTCCCGTTTTTTCCCACATCAGAGCTCACCTGTGAGACATCTGGGCTCTGTCCAAAGTCTGAGAACCATAAAGCAGGGAGATGCCATTTACCCCTAAACTTCACACACACAAGTGATTATGAAACAGGCACCTAGCTCTTCTCCCTTAATTTTCACTCCTGGCCTCTACCTTTTCCATCAACCAAGAGCAAACATGTTAGCACACTCCCAATTGCAGCACACGAAAATGGGCTCTGTCCAACATCCCTTGCCCAGGTATGGGGGTGTTGGGGGAGTGGTCCCTGAGGATCAGCAAAGGGTTAATGCAGAGGGCAAAAGGACAGAACAGTTTGGCCTGAGCTCTGACTGGGGAGCCAAAGAGAGGCTGTAGGCTGGCACAGGTCTAGAATGATCATTTTTCGTTTTTGTCTCACATGATTTTTCTAGGTGCAGTAGAACAGAAACCCCTTAGAGAAGTCTCTACTGACTGCAGACACATTCTTGCTAACTGGGTTCTCCTTAAAGGAGGCCCCGCCAAGTTGGGAAGCAGTTAAAAATGAAAGTATTAAAGGAACTGAACAGGGAGTAGGAAGAGCTGGTGCAGGAAGAGCTGCGCCATGCGCGAATGCCGACAGGCCACTGGTAAAGTGCTCCCTGACACGCCGCGCAAGCACTGCCGCTCCAGCGGAGGAGCCGGGCAGGCCACAGGAACACAGATGCGGACGCGGTGTGGTATTGCTTTGCTCGTTGCTCAGGCTGATGGTCAAATGGAGCCGGGGGTAGCAGCACCAGAAGTAACCAGGCAGCTTCAGAAAATTCCATGAGACCAGGAGATACAGAGGCACTCGCCCTCTCAGCCAGCTGACCCCACAGCCCAAGGTAATGTCGAAGAAGCCCGCCCCCACAACATGTTCACAGTTCTGAAATTTCACAAGCACTACTCCAGTGCTCTGGAGGTTAGGCCTCAAGAAATGAGGATGGGCTGGGGCAGAAGGAGCAGGCCTGCTCTGCCCAACCAAAAAACTTGCTTAGAAAAAGACAAATCAAATCATGGCTTCGCAAAAGAGGAGGATGGCAGCTGCTGCCTGACTTGGAGCTCCAAGGAGGTGATGGAGGGAGGGAGGAAGGGAAGGGTGCTTCGGTCACAGAGGGCCCCCGAGCACCCATACCTAGACGCGAACAGCAGCACCCCCTCAAAGGGGAACCAATACCCCTGATTACTCTGTTCCCCAAAAGTGCCATTCTGATGGAGAGACGCCTCCCTCAGGGGAGCACTCTCACTGCAGCGACTGAGCTCAGAACCGGGCGTCCAGCGGGTAGCAGGGGTGTGAGCATCCATCCTCTCGGCAGGCCTGAGCTTCAGCCAGGCCACCAAGCACACATATGTAATTCAGCGGATGGGACCTGGGTTCTTCCCTTGCCCCTTCACCTTAAGTGGGATAGGGAGAAAAAAAACCTAAACCATAGTGACCCCTAAAAGGAGTCTCTGCTTCAGTGGCTCCTGGAACTGGCAGGGTCCAGCTGATTCAGCTCCGACTGGTCCAGAAGTTCAAAGTCATCCCCCTCAGCATCAGTGTCCAGGTCTGAACTGGGGGCCCGGAGGAAGCCTCTTGTTGTTCTCCGGGGAGGCAGGCCAGAAGGGCCTGGCTGGGAGGCCCCTGACAGGGCCAGATGCATCATGCCCTGGGAGACCAGGCTGGCGAGGTTGCTGGTGAGGTGGGACCCTGCAGGCAGGGCACTGAGCAGGAGCTCCGGCAGCACAGCCTCCTCCTGGCTGGCAGGGGGGTTCTGGAGCTCCTCAGCCCCTGGTGGGGAACGGTACATCAAGCTAGGCATCCCAATGCTGGTATCGTCCTCATCATCCAGGCCAGCGGGATCCACATTAATGGAAGGGAAGTCTGGAAGGTCTCTGGCAAAGGATTCTTCTGGATCACTGTGACCATCTAGGTCTGGGAGAAGAGAGGAGTGTCTGAGACATGGCAACAGTCTGGCACTCCTGTGCCCTAGTCCCCACAAAGTCAGCACCATGCAACCAGATTTTTTTACCTGGAATTTCTCACGGTAAAGCAAAACCTGGAGCACTGGTGGGTGTTTCCCCTCCACTTATATACTGCTGTGATCTCTGCTGGCCAAAGAATTCCCTCCCCTTCCTCCCTTATACTCTACAGGAGCCTAGAAACAAGACTACTGAGGATTTTAAGGAGAGCAGCAGCGCAATCCCAGCTGCAGCCATACCCCCCCACCCTCACCAAAGCTGCTCTGCCACCTGTTCCACACCTCCGAAAATAGGGGAGGTGGGGGCAGTATCTTCTCTGCCCAGGGAATCTGAGCAGCGACAGTCAGAGCCATTATGAATTCACATCCATGGTCCCCCTCACCTTCAGAGCCTTCTGTTAGAGGTGTCTGGCCCCGTGAAAGATTGAACGTGCCATTGTCTGTACAAGAGACCTCAGCATCTGAGTGCTCAGAGTCTGTGATGGCCAATTCCCTGGCAACAGTAGAATCATCCAGCTAAGGAGAGAAAAGATCAACAAGCCTGAAGAATGGATGCCATTAGGAACAGGTGCAGTTCCCCAGTTATAGCTCTACTAATTAGCAGGCCCTAAAGGCTAGCCTACGGCCAGCACTGCAATCAGACACGACTGGGGACTTCAGTCAGTATCGTGATCCTTCTAGGCTGCTCCCCCAAGAAAAATACCCTTACTTATCGATCTCGAGCAGGAAGGAAAGCAGTCGGGGAAGCCAACCAGCCACTTACTCTAAAGCGAGTAGCTGATGCAGAAATTACTTTTCTTGGGGGCCGGGAAGATACACTGCCCAACAAAAGGTGAGCTGGGCTGTTTAAAAGACGATCACACTAGTCCCAGAAGTCCTGCCATGATGGCAGGGGTTAAAAGGAGACACGGAAGAGGGTGTGCTGGTCACCAGGCTCAAACTGAGATCCACATACACAGTCCCAGTATAACACGAGCTGCTTTCCTCACTGTTAATGGGGCAAGGGGAGGGTGGGGCCCTGGAGCACCGTTAAGTTTGAAAGCCTAGTTACAGCCTAAATGTGAGGCGCCATATGGTTAAAGGGAGCTAAAAGAAAACTAGCCAGTGGTGTACTTCCCACATCTAAGATACCTGAGGACAGAAGGCTGCAAGCTCCTCTTCACTGTCACTGTGGCTGTCCAAGGCGCGCTCTGGGTGCAAAGCTCTGCGGCGCACTGTGTGCAAAGAGCAGAAGGCCTCAGCACCTTCCCTTGAAGGAAAAACCCCACCCACCGGACTTCAAAGGCATAAGATCAGAACACAAGAGAATGAACCCTCTAAATACAGACCAAACCAAAATTACAATGCCTGAAAAAAAACAACCAAAACAACAATGCCTGGTGTGCGGGGGGGCGGCTGCTGACCCTCAGCGGGAAGATAAGCTGATAATAAGCACAGAAAGGCTCTCTCCCAGCGCCTCTCCTCCACCAGCCCCTCTCCGTTTTTGTTCTGGTCAGAGGATCAGCAGCTCGCAGGCTACGCTGGGGGCAAACAGGATGTCAAGCGGAAAGGAGATGCCACTGCAGAGAAGGCAAGGGAGATGCCCCACCCTGGTTCAATCATGCTTCTGAGGACTGATAGTATTCGGCTGGCCATGCTGGGGAGCTGGGCCCACATGACCACAGGCAGAGTGCTGGGCCTTCATGAAACAGCCCATCTGACCAGCCCACAGAAGGGGGTGGAATGTTCACACGACTGTCATTCCTATGTTGGAGGGTATGGGGCTAGTACCCTTTTGGCTTCTCAGGCAGTATCAAACTATCACCTTTGGAAAGCAGCTTTCAGTGGTGAAAAGAGGCATGGCTTAGTTAGGAGGTACTATTTACTGACTATAAAGTTCAATTTCTTTTCTCAAGGTTGTCAGGGTTAAATAAGATACACATGAATAAAATAAAAATATACAATAAAATAAATAAAAATATGCAGAGCTGCCACCACAGTGCTTGGGTATATGGAAAGTGCTTCATAGAAAGCAGCAAACTCTAGGGATAGAGATCTTCAATGTCTGACTTTTATTCAACTTGGGAGTGTCCAGAATTGCAAATGCAAAAACTTGTTAGCCTGCACAGATTTCCCTCGAATAAGATATCACTTTTACCTACCACCCTCCTGCACACCACATCCCCCCAATCCCACTTTTGAGGACCTACCCATTATGTCAGGCCTATGGGCTTCTTCTTCTCTTCCCCAAACTGCCCAAGTGGAAGGAAGCTTCCCCTTAACACTTACACTGTCTCTCTCTCTGCTTGGACATCATGTAGCCACGGACACTAAAGTCTAGCCGCTGCAGAGCTGGCTTCAGCCGTACGTAGGCTCGATCCCACAGTCGGTGGTACACGGCTAGGGGCCACATTAGGACAGTGACAACTGAAAGGAGGAGTAGGAAATAGTCACAAGGGAGAAGCTGGACTGTCCCTCTTCTACTGTGTCCTCTGACCAGAGAGCTGGTGGGGCAAAGTTCTGCTTCATTCTCCCGGTAACCTTTACTCGTCTCCCATGCCACATGAGGGGGTTCTGGAGGGCAGAGACTTCTGTGGCCACTGATGTGGCCGCGCACAGCAGAGTGTGCTGCTGATATATCAGGGACAGAACCAGGTGTGGCCACTTGCATCTGGGTGTCGCTGAGCCATAAATAAAGCTAGACCGGCAACGACTCAGGAACGACTCAACAAATCACGGCAGCTGCTGGCACAGCCGTAACTGCTCAGTTTCCCGGCCCCACACAAAGTTCATGCCAAGAGGAAGTAATGGAATTTAAAACCTTGCACTCCAGAAGAAAAAGAAGTGCTCTAGGATAAGCAGAATTCTAGTAGAGTAACCCCTAAAACTTATGTTCTGCTGTTATATAATATACTGACTCTAAAACTTTCCTCCAAAATAGGGACAGACAGTCCTGTATGACTGGTAATACAATATATGTTAATGGACTGTCATCAATTTCTAAAGCTCGCTTGGTAAGAAAAGGACTTGATGTTGGGGAGCCTGTTATAGGCAAAAGAAAGATATTTTCATGACACTAAACAGATTACAGAAATATAAAAAGGTTATTTCCTGGTGAACCAAAATATAAAAGTACTCTCCCTAGACCTAGAGTTAGCTCTGGCTAGAAAAGCTAGGAGAGGGGGAAGCGTGGGGGAGGTACATGCCATACTTACGTATCAAGTAGGACAGCAGGAGCCCAGGGATGTAGCGGCCCAAGACGGCCAAAAATGTCAGTATCCCACAGCTCAGCAAGCAGAACTAAAGGAGTCAGGAAACAGTATTAAGTTTCTGTTACATGGCAGGAGACTGAGGTACAGACAAGGGATAAGGTGGAAACGTGGCTGAAATGATTCTTTATGACCTATGAGTGGGCAGGTCAGAATGAGAGCTGTGTCTAGCCACCGGTGCACCCCGTGGTGAATCTGTTTGAGATGAAAAGGAGCATGTCCATTCTATTCACATTCCTTCTCCCTTGCTAACTCAACAGGGCTGCACCCTTTCCACTGGAAAATTGGTTTGCATAGGCTTAGCCAAAAATTCTCTCTGAAAGCAAGTGTTGGTGGTGGGTTTTTTAAATCAAAAAAAAAAAAAAAGTAAAAAAAAATTTTAAAAACCCAACAACCTACCATATGTTTAATATGACACAGATTACACATAAGCAAGCTCTCTTTCCCATCTTAGGGCAGGAAGATGGCTCAATCTAACAGGCAAGCACCCAAAGGAGTCATCAATCAAGCTCTTCCCTTAGTTCTAGTGGCTGGTCAGAAGACCCTTCCCATAACTTCCCTTTTGTCTCCACAATCATCACTGTCTTTCCTTTCTTGAATGAGGCTATGTAGTCAAAGGATTGTTTCAGTTAGCATGAACTGAACTAAGAAGCCAGAAATGAAAATGAAAAGGGAAGAGTCTTACCTTGCCTGGGTTTTGCTTTTTGAAAAGCACAAGATTCCTTATGAAAATGGTCCCACTAACCCAGACTTCAGCTACGTGGTGGCAGAGCTCGGGCACGCTGAGCAACCGAGGGTGCACAAAGCCCCAGCTATAGAAGAGAGAAGGGGGAGCTGTGAAAGGAGGGTGTTGAGCGACTCCCCCCATCTTGCTGTGTAGGCAGCCAATGCTTCCAGGTTTCAACTGGAGCTGGGGAGTGGCTGGTTGTAGGTGCTTTGGAGGTGAAGCGGGACTTTTTTCTTGTCTCACCAGGTTGAAACTTGAATTTAGGGACTAGGAGGGCACACTGGTTCTGACAACTCCACCCTATGAGCAAGCCGCCCAATCCACTTGTATAAACCTGCCACCAGCTCCAAGGCACTCCATGCTGAGAAACATCTTCCCTGCCCTCAGAACATTGCAATTCACTGTGATTGCAATTCAGGGATAAAAGTAGAGCACAGTCTGATGCTGCTGCTGCTGAAGGGGAGGCAATGGTGTGTCCCTCAGAGAGAAAATAAATTCGGCAAAAGCAAAATAAACCATAGCAGAGGAAATTCCTTGGATCCAACATATGGGATGAATGAACTGAGAAATAAAGCAGGAGCTGTAAGACACAAGAGGAATCTTTGGCTTGCTGATGCCAGGAACCAATGTGTTTTCTGACCGGGGACCTTTTAAAAAGCCAGAGGTCACAGAAAACACTAAATGACCTGGTATAAAATCCAGGAGACAAATGAAGTAAGCTTCTTTTACGTTTTTACAGTAGGGCTAAAAAATGCAACTCACTCCCTGGCATACCAGGTCATGGCACTATAATGCTTCTTTTTCAGAAACTTTTCTTGTTGATAGCAGAGGATACCAGCCATCTCAACATACTGCTGCCTAAACTTTAGGACTCGTTAAGACGATTATTTGGAACTGACTAGGTTCTCAGTCATACTCTGTATCCATAACATGGGGTTAACAACATGTAACCAGAATATTACAACAAGAGAATCAATCAGAGCAACAAAAAGGGATTTAATTAGTGTTCCATACCTCTCATTGTCTAATGCGTCGGGTCTTGGCACTACAATATTAAAACAAACACCAGCATTAGTTGGTAGGGAAAACTAAACATAAAAATGTTAGGCTGTTGGTCTGACAGCTCGAGTTTTAATAGGTTTGGGGGAAAAGAAAATAGTAATAGCCAATAAAAAGGAGACACAATGTTATACTGACAGAGTTAGGGAAGTGCAGACATGGGGAGGATGGCTGATGCCTGCTCATTTCTCCGGGGGGGCGGGGCGGTAAGGGGATCCAGATGGAGCATCGGGGCCCCTTCAACTTACTACAATCAAGAGCCAAGGTGCACATGAAAAAATGACCCATCCCACCCCTCAAGTGTGTTTTGGTTGCTCATACACATCAACGTGCACCAGGTTACCGAGGCAAGTTACAACCACTCCAACCCCGGAAATCTGCCTTTTCTCTTTGAAAAAGTTCCATTAACTACAATGAATGACGTCAAGTCTTTTGACATTCACCAGCCATAAGACCTGTGAATGAACTACATGATTGCCTAAAGTCTCTGCAAAATACTATGGGAATGTATTTAAAAACTGTGTACTCTGGTGTAAATATCCTGCCAACACTTCAAAATTAATGTCAAAAACATACGTCAATTTTCCTTGCTCTCAACCCCCACCCCCCTGCCTGACACTATGGATCTGGTACCTGAACGCCATTCCCCCCACCCTCCTAGCGCTGAACTCCCACAGCTGGCTTTTATTCCTTACCCTCCTTAACCCCCTATTTATCAGTCTTCACGTGTCTTCCTTCTTCCCAGCTAAGTCACCCATGGTTTATTTCCAGGAACACCTCTCTGACTGCTTCTTACACAGATACAGCCATAGTTTCCTACCAGGTCTCCCTCCTTCCCCTTTTTATCCTTCCCTGGGATCCTATAAAATGCTACTGAATTAATCTGTAATCTATAGCTCTAATAAAAAAATGTTCAATGACCACAGACTATATATGGGATAAAGTCTAAACTTCTAGATCTAACTTGAAAGGCTTATAAAATCTAATCCCGAAGCATTTTCAGTTTTATCTCTTCTAGCACTCCTTTTTTAATGACCTCTTCCTCCTGGTAAAAGTGACTAATTCTCTGCTCTCAGGAGATGCTTTGCAGCTTCTGGTTTCTCAGATTAATCAAACTACTCGTCCCTCCAGAAACACACTTTTCACTTCACCTGTTCAAAACTCTTGCTTCATCAAGGCCTGAGCCAGGGCCAAAATACATGACAAACACACCGACCACACGCTGCACAGTAACATCTCCGGTACCATTCTGTTGCCTATGTGTGTATCATCTTTGAGAAAAGGAACCGTATCTTAGAAAACACTTTATGTAAGTCACAATGCTTAGCTTAGTGCTTTGCAAATAAACAATTCATAAGAAATCCCTGGGAGGCAAACTGACACTGCCTCAGTAAAGATGCAGTATCCAGGGGCGCCTGGGGTGGCTCAGTGGGTTAAAGTCTTCTGCCTTCGGGTGAGGTCATGATCCCAGGGTCCTGGGATCGAGCCCCAAATCGGGCTCTCTGCTCAGCAGGGAGCCTGCTTCCTCCTCTCTCTCTGCTTGCCTCTCTGCCTACTTGTGATCTCTGTCTGTCCAAAAAAAAAAAAAAAAAAGATGCAGTATCCAAAGATAATTTTTTTTTTTAACTTGAGGACTACTTATTCCTCCGGCCAGTTATGAGGTCAAGAATATCTCAGGTGGTGGATACAGATTTCCTGAGCCTGGTAACAATGGGCAGGGTGGAACAAAGCTCTAAGGAACTACAGATGGGGCCCCAGTTCTTCAAGTGTCTCCTAAAGCAACAATTCAGACATGAAAGGATATCCCAGTTCTAGATACACCCTCATAAACCCCAAAAACTAAAGGTAAAAATTAAAGGAAAGACCATTTCCAGTTCAGATTCTTCTAAATGCTACCAAACTCACCTTTTATTTCAGGCCAGATTTTGTTCTTCCACTGATCTATACATACGATGATCATGGAGCTGAATGCAAGCAGAAACACGAGACGAAGGGATGTCAGCGCAAAGAACCTACAGAGAGGGAAAAACAGATTATTATCCAATTAGCTAATTTCAGAAGGGACCATCTGTGTAACTCAGGCGCCAGTAAACAGACTTAAGTCCTAGTTATACACCTTAGGAAAATCAGTTAAACTTTCTGAAATCAGCTATTTCACCTATGGGACAGAGATAACAATTTGCTTCTGTAAAGGCAGAGGGCTAAATCAAATGACCTCTTAAAGCCCCTTGCGACTTTCAAGTCTGCAATTCTATTAATTTCAGGGAGAAATTCATTCCTGATAACTCATTATGATGAAAGCAAACACCTTTCTACCAAATTAGACCTTAGTGGAGGGCAACAAACTGATAGAGATGTGTTAAAAAGCACAAAATTCAGCTATCCTTTTACAGATGAAGGAACTCAGATCCAAAAAGTACAATGATTTGGTCAAGGTCAACAGAAAGCACTGAAGCTACATCTTAAAATCTTAAAAGGCAACTCTTCAGAATTAACACAAGTATTTCTTAAACAATTCCAAAAAACTGAAGAGGGAATACCTCTTGATTGATTTTTGTGAGGCCAGCATTACTCTGATACCAAAGCCAGACAGACACTAGAAGAAAACTACAGCCCTGCATTCCTTCTAAACATAGAGGCAAAAATCCTTAATAAAACACTACCAAACTCGGGGCGCCTGGGTGGCTCAGTGGGTTAAGCCTCTGCCTTCCCTTCCGCTCAAGTCATGATCTCAGGGTCCTGGGATTGAGCCCCATATCGGGCTCTCTGCTCAGCGGAGAGCCTGCTTCCCTCTCTCTCTGCCTGCCTCTCTGCCTACTTGTGATCTCTCTGTCAAATAAATAAATAAAATCTTAAAACAAAACAAAACAAAACAAAAAAACCTTCCAAACTGAATTTAGCAGCATAGTCAAAGGATTAATTTCAGGAATACAAGGGTAGTTTAATATACAAAAACCAGTAAATGTAATACATCACAATAACAGAATGAAGGAAAAGATTGTTCTTTTTTTTTTTTTTTTAAAGATTTTATCTATTTGAGAGAGAGAATAAGAGAGAGCACGAGAGAGGAGGTCAGAGAAAGAAGCAGACTCCCCGTGGAGCTGGGAGCCTGACGAGGAACTCGATCCCACAACTCCCAGATCATGACTTGAGCCGAGTCACCCAAGTGCCCGAAAAGCTAGTTTTTATTTGAAGGATCAAGCACAAATAGAGATTTACAAAAAATCTGGGAAATTTGAATACATACCGAAGGTATTAGGGAGCCACTGCTTATTTTTTAGGTGTGATAATGTTATGGAAAATATGTTGGTAGAGTCCCTATTTTTAAAAGATACATAAAAGATACATACATAATATTCATGAAAAAATGATGAGATAGCTGGGATTTATGTCAAAATTAATATTGTCTGGCAAGGGAAAGAATATGAAAGAAGATGAAACAAGGAGCACCTGAATGGCTCAGTCGGTCTTTGCCTCAGGTCACGATTTCAGGGTCTTGGGATCAAGCCCACATCAGGTTCCCTGCTCAGCAGGAGCCTGGGAGCCTGCTTCTCCCTCTGCCTCTGCCTTTCCCCCTGCTCCTGCTCTCTCTCACTGTCAAATAAATCAACAGAATCTTAAAAAAAAAAAAAAAAAAAGTAAAACCAGATTGACGATGAGTTGATAAATTCTAATATTTAAAATCTTCCACAAAAAGTGAAAAAAAAAAAGTAGTTTTTTTCCCTTAAAGATCTGATTTATTTGTCAGAGAGAAAGCTCTCAAGAAGGGGGAACAGCAGGCAGAGGGAGAAGCTGAGCAAGGACTACCCACCCCCCAACATAGGACTGGACCCCAGGACCCTGGGATCATGATCTGAGCTGAAGGCAGAAGTTTAAACAACTGAGCCACCGAGGCGTCCCTAAAAAAACTAGTTCTATGAGTCCTTCTACTACAGCAGCCTACGGCTCTAAAGCAGTGCCTCTCAGTGTCTGTAGGCCAGTGCAGGGCCACAAGCTGACTCTGCCCATCTGCGAGGAAGTCAGTATTAAATTTAGAGTAAACACTGAGAAATTTTTATAGCAATCTGACCAAGTAATTTTGAATCTAAGAACACATTTGGGTTTGTATATTCTGTCCCTTTTTAAACTTTATTTTTCTAGTAAGTCATTTACATTGTATTTTACAAAAGTACTAATTTGCAACATATCCGGGAAAACACCACCACTAGCCTTCCCCACAGACCGTTAAGCAGGGCAGTAAGGATGGCTTGTAAGTCAGACTTGCTTGAATCTGATTCTCTGAACACCCACTCTTAGTTATGTGTCCTTGAATGAATTAGCTTAACCTCTTCAGTTTCTTCATCTATTTATAGTGGTAACAATAACAAAACTTGCAGGACTGTTTGTAGTTTTAGATACAACATACTTAATTGCCTATAAAAATATCATACTTCATCTTGCTAGAAAGACAAGAAAATACAAGCCTACCACACAGTTCTATTCAACTTTACAATGTAGAACTGTTACCAGCTATTATCACAGGAACTGATCAAACAAGGGTTAAGGATGACCAAGGTTTGGTTACAAATGACCTGTCTCTTCTCAACTCAACACAAGACCAAATGGCTTGGTATAACACAATACCAGAACAATACCAATACCAGAGTATGATCCTTATGAAGGAAAAAAAAAGGCTTTGTCTATGTGTATATACCAATACATATACATATGCAGGACTGGCAGAGGAACTTCAATTTTTGCTCCTAGATATTTTTGGACTTGTTTTCAATAAACATGAATCCATGTTATGTAATTTTAAAAAACTACGTGAAGAATGAAGGATGAAGGAAATAAGAACTTAAAAATCTAGTCACCAAATGATAACCCTATTCCGATTTTTCCACACCACCACTTAAAGGACACTGTAATTATACATGAGATTAAAGAATGAAAGCAGCTTAGCAAAAATAAGCCTTTAGAGCTGCCTCAGGTCATTAATCTTTTCTCCAAGGCCAGTTCATCATCCCAACAAATAAGCAAATTTAACAAGGCCAAGGATAAGGGCCCTAGAGGTTCCTGCTCCCTAGCACTGCTGCTTCTCTGTCCCAACTGCAGGAGGATAAGGCAGGACCACTGCTCCCTCCAGAGTTCTTGAAAGGGCTCCCCGGGGAGGCCATCCAGACTGTCTGCAATTTCCACTTCCCAGATCATGATTACTAACACCCATATAAACTGGGGTAGGGAAGGGATATTAAGCTCTCCTAAGAAAGGCTGATTTTCCAAAAATGATGGCAGGAAAAATACTGCTTCTCCAAGACCTGAACTACTTTATATTTTGGTAGCCTGTTATAGTCCCTGTCTATGCTTCAATTCAATCCAGCAAATACTTACTGAGTGCCCATTTTATGTGGAGGCAGGAGATACGCAGCCCGGTTACAGAAAACAGTGAGACATGGACCTTACTCTCAAGTGTATTTATGCGTCTATCTGTGTTTGCAATATTGACATGTCAGGGTAAGGATAACAAAGAGGAGGACATCAAGCTGGAATTTAAGAGATAAATGGTAAGAATGGGGTGCCTGGCTGGTTCAGTCAATGGAGCATGTGACTCTTGATCTTGGGTTGTGGGTTTCAGCCCCACGCTGGGTGTAGAGATAACTGGGAGAAAAAAAAAAAAAAAGAGAAATGGTAAGAAAACAAGACAAAAGGGTGTGGGGAAGGAGAGGACACTCAGATAGGGAGAAGAGCTAGCTGGCATGACGTATTTAAAGAACGACCAGCAGTTTTGATAGAACTGAAACAAGGAGGAGATGAGATGGGGAGACAGGCAGGAGTCAGATTATGAAGGGCCTTTGATCATAAGCATATTAGATTTTACCCTGCAGATAAAGGCGATAGAGTGTTTTACAAAGGCTGTATTTTTTGGATCGTGAAGGCTAAAAGTGTGAACATCTTCTTGAACAAGATTAATCCTGGTCCATAAATTAATTTTAGGAAGAGATTTATCTTTTTTCTTGAATAAGCCCATGTAGGAACCTCAGAAGAAGTTTTTCTGTGTGGTGTAAAATAACATCTCTTGGGAAATCAGTTTCTTCCATATAGCTAAAAACTTTTTTTTTTTTAAAGATTTAATTTATTTATTTGGCAGACAGAGATCACAAGTAGGCAGAGAGGCAGGAAGAGAGAGACAGAGAAGCAGGCTCCCTGCTGAGCAGAGAGCGGATGCTGGCTCAATCCCAGGACCCTGGGATCATGACCTGAGCCGAAGGCAGAGGCTTTAACCCACTGAGCCACCCAGGCGCCTCCATATAGGTAAAAACTTAATTAATGTAAAGATCACCTCAATACATTGCAGTTGACCCCTCCAAGGTAACCAACAATAGTGTCAGTGTTCTCTTAGAGGTCTGACCAACAAACATAAAATATGGATAAGGGTGTGCTTCTTTTCTTCCAGGCCTCAATGTTAAAACCCTAAACAAAAAGGGAGTATCAATCTCAGATGAGTGTTTTTTTTTTAAAAAAGCTCAGAAAGAGTAAGACATGGACCATGTGAAAAGAAGTCACATCGATGCTTATCATTTTACAGATGTAACCTGGAAGCCTACCTGTAAGAAAACTCTGCAACTATGTGCAAAGATAGGACATAATTGGGGGTGCCTGGGTGGCTCAGTCGGTTAAGTATCTGCCTACAGCGCAGATCATCATCCCAGAGTCCTGGGAAGGAGCCCCACATTGGGCTCCCTGCTCAGTGGGGAGCCTGCTTCTCCCTCCCCCCACAACTCCCACGCTCATGCTCACTCTCGCGCGCACGATCTCTCTCTCACAAATACATACACATAAATAAATAAAATAAAATCTAAAAAAAAAATACAAGTCATAACTGAAGATAAAGTATTTTTGAGACTGGTACAGGTAAGGGATGGATGAAAAATCAGGACTCTCCTGGACTTGTTCAAGTCCTGCAATGTCTATTCATCAGGCCAAAAATCCACAGGCAGATTTAACAGCACAGGAGTTTGATAAGACAATATGCAAAACATTTTTCAGCAACTAAAATCAGCATGAAAACTTTCCAACTTAACAAAAACAAGTGCAAATGCAGTCAATTCTGAATCTTCACCTGTGAGTGGTTCAATCTGGGGATTGCCCATAGCCCATTACTCATTTTACCCACTGTGGGCTCACAATCTATTCTTTCTTTTTTTCTTTTTCTTTTTTTTTTTTTTAAAGATTTTATTTATTTTTCAGAGACAGAGGGAGAGAGCGCGAGCGAGCACAAGCAGACAGAGAGGCAGGCAGAGGCAGAGGGAGAAGCAGGCTCCCTGCCGAGCAAGGAGCCCGATGTGGGACTCGATCCCAGGACCCTGGGATCATGACCTGAGCCGAAGGCAGCTGCTTAACCAACTGAGCCACCCAGGCGTCCCTCTATTCTTTCTTAATGATGTATTTTTTCTTATTCATAAAGGCAACCATGTTTATTGGAGAAAGTTTAGAAAATGAAAGTGATAGGGTGCCTGGGTGGCTCGGTGGGTTAAGCCTCTGCCTTCGGCTCAGGTCATGGTCTCAGGGTCCTGGGATCGAGCCCCGCATCAGGCTCTCTGCTCAGCCGGGAACCTGCTTCCTCCTCTCTCTCTCTGCCTGCCTCTCTGACTACTTGTAATCTCTATCAAATAAATAAATAAAATCTTAAAAAAAAAAAAAGAAAATGTAAGTGATAATTACAGATGAAATTAAAAATTGAATTAGTACATCATCTATAAAACAGTCTTACCCGCCCCCTCCCCCAAAATTCTTGAACCTGAATCTAATCAAGTCTCTTGATCCAGCTATCAATGCAGAGGAAATATAGAGCGTAGGGGTATCGCACACGGATGCAATAAGAGAAATCCAGTCTGTGGAATACTTTATAGGACAAACTGGTTTCTTCAACCAACAAATGGTAGAGGAAAGAAGATTGAAAAGGAACCAACAGAGTAAAAGAGATGTAAAAAACAGAATGATCAGTCACAATATATGGACTTCATTTGGATCCTACCCAAACAATTTTTTTTTAATTTTTTATTTGACAGAGAGAGATCACAAGTAGGCAGAAAGGCAGGCAGAGGGAGAGAGAGAGAGAGAGGAGGAAGCAGGCTCCCTGCTGAGCAGAGAGCCCGATTTGGGACTCGATCCCAGGACCCTGAGATCATGACCTGAGCTGAAGGCAGAGGCTTAACCCACTGAGCCACCCAGGCGCCCTCAAACTATTTTACTTTTTTTTTTTGGGGGGGGGTAGAGGGCAGAGAGAGAGAGAGAGCGATTCCCACGCAGGCTCCACACCCCCCAGCACAGAGTCCAACGCAGGGCTTGAACCCATGACCCTGAGATCATAATGTGAACCAAAATCAAGAGTTGGACGCCTGACTGAGCCACCCAGGTGCCCCCCAAACAAACTATTTTAAAAAAACAAATAATATTTAAAAATTTTTTTAAAGTAAGCTCTACACCCAATGTAGGGCTTGAACTCACCAACCTGAGATCAAGAGTCATATGCTCTGTTGACTAAGCCAGCTAACTGCCCCAAAACACAAATAATATTTATGAAAAAACTGGATATTTGAAAACTAGAATCATTAATTTTTTACCTGTGATAATGGCACTGGTATTTTTTTTTTCTGAAGTCTTTATTTTTCAGAGACTCACATTCTAAAATACTTACAGATTACATTGTAAGACACCTGGCATTTGCCTCAAAACAATAAAAGAAGTGAGAAAAAAAAAGAACTGGGGTACAGAAGACACAAAATTGGCCATGAACTGAAGAATTTTAAAGCTGGGTACTTGGTGGTACATATTATTATTCTGTCTGTACTTATGTGTATATGTTTTAAACTTTCCATAAGAAAATGTTTGTGTTTTTTTTTTTAAATGGCCTTTTGAGGGCGCCTGTGTGGCTCAGTCGTTAAGCGTCTGCCTTCAGTTCAGGTCATGATCCCAGGGTTCTGGGATCGAGTCTCACGTCTGGCTCCCTGCTCGGCAAGAAGTCTGCTTCTCCTTGTCCCATTGCCTCTGCTTGTATTCCCTCTCTTGCTGTCTCTCTCTCATAAATAAATAATCTTTTTTTTTTTTAAATGGCCTTTTGAGGCGCCAGGGTGGCTCAGTTGGCTGAGCGTCCAACTCTTGGTTTCGGCTCAGATCATGATCTCAGGATGGTGAGATCAAGCCCCAACCCCAACACCCAGTGTCGAGTTCCACACTCATCGTGGAGTCTGCTTGAGATTCTCTCTCTTCCTCTCCCTGCTGTTCTCTCTCAAAAAACCTGAGATCATGACCTGAGCCAAAGGCAGAGGCTTAACCCACTGAGCCACCAAAGCGCCCCTCAAATAAGTTATCTTTTTTTTTTTTAAAGATTTTATTTATTTATTTGACAGACAGAGATCACAAGTAGGCAGAGAGGCAGGCAGAGAGAGAGGAGGAAGCAGGCTCCCTGCAGAGCAGAGAGCCCGATGTGGGGCTAGATCCCAGGACCCTGGCTGGGATCATGACCTGAGCTGAAGGCAGAGGCTTTAACCCACTGAGCCACCCAGGTGCCCCTCAAATAAGTAATCTTAAAAAAATAATTTTTCTAAAGATTTTTATTTGACAGAGAAATGACACAGTAGGAGAGGGAACACAAACAAGGGGAGTAGGAGAGGGAGAAGCAGGTTTCCTACCGAGCAGGGAGCCTGATATGGGGCTCAACCCCAGGACCCTCGGATCACGACCCAAGCCAAAGGCAGAGACTTTAACTCACTGAACCACCCAGGCACCCCTTAAAACGTTTTTAAATAAATAAAAAATAAATAAGCAGAAATTAGTAACTCATTGCCATTTACTTTAAAATCTTTTACTACTACTGAGAGTGAAATATTATATATCCATCAATTCATTATTTTTTTTTCCCCTGTTTTTTTCCCCGTCCTTTTGTAAACCTTCCATCCCCTTTATTAGGGGTTAAAATCCAATTATCAGTCTAAATAAAATATTCCTTGAAAAAACTGGTTTCCTGCAAAGTCACCAGAAAGTCCAAAACTAAACAATTTTTTTGAGGTTAACTATACCATGGATCCTCATTATTAGTACAGGTAAATTAGAGTTTGCTATAATCATAAAGTTTATGCTACAATCATAAAAAAAAAGGTCACATGTTTATCTTCAATCAAAGAAGATACTATTTCTGGGTTCCTTTGTTATTACAGAGTAAGCTTGTCTCACTGGCACTTCAGAACAAAGCCTCCCATCCTATAGGGACAAAAAGCCCATTATTGTACAGCACTTGTGGCTGTCTGGTTAATGAGCCAGTCACTGGTAAATGAGAATGAAAAAAATTAACCCAACCCACATAATGTAGTGATCATTGTTGCTTACACAAAACCAGAAATGAAACCAGCTAGCTGCTAAACACCTACTTTATGTTAATGATTGTCCATTAACATAAAGCACCCAACCTTGCAATTAGGAGAGATAAAAGCTGATGGCGAAAGGGAGACAAAAAAAAGTAAGCCAAGGCATTCTTGGGAGTCTCCCTGGCTACTAAAACCAACAAGGACCTTCCAGAGACTAGCATTAGAAACATGTGCTCAAAAGACTGCACCTGCAATTTGATTATAAATTTTTCTCATAGAAGAAAAATGTCTTTACTTAAACGGACCCTGCCTTCCATCTCTTGTTCCTCACTATTGTTTTTCACTCATATTCTAACCATTTAAATCAGAATTGCTGTACTCTTAATCACTTCTCGCTCATTTTTTAAAAAAAAATATATTTATTTATTTGACGGACAGAGATCACAAGTAGGCAGAGAGATGGGCAGAGAGAGAGAGATGGGGAAGCAGGCTCCCTGCTGAGCAGAGAGTCTGACATGGGGCTTGATCCCAGGACCCGGAGATGGAGATCATGACCCAAGCTGAAGACAGAGGCTTAACCCACTGAGCTACTCAGGCACCCCTCTCGGTCATTTTTTTATTTGGGGGGCTTTGTGGGGGAGGGAACACCTGTATTTTTTAAATTATGGAAACAACAGATTCCATAATATCCCCTAGGGTATAGGAAGGTTAATTCAGACAAGTGACAGTTAAAGCAGATCTCAACAGGGAATCAGCTTGTGATTGCTTTAAAGCAGTATCCGTAATAGAGACTGTCTAGAATCCTAGAATGTTAAGAAGTGTAAAGGAGCTCCAGAGTCATCTAGCCCTCCTTGAGTCATGCGCTACTCTTAAGAGAAGAGGAAGGGCTTAGAATGCACACACATTTCCAGGGCTCCTTGCTGCTCCCCTGATCTGCTAGGTCAGAGTTAAACCAGCAGGTTACTCTAACCTGTTCTTTTCTGATCTTGTGAGGATACACTCTTGCGGACTCAGATATTCTTCCCCCAAATCACTCATTTACAGGTGGCATGGAGGCTAATGAAAACACAAGCTACTGGAAAGGAAGGGCTAACATTTCTGTTAATATCCTAGAGATAATAACATATCAGTGACCAGAAGCAATATAGATTAGAAGATTTCTGACCTAATAGCTATAATTGCTCTGGAATCTGAAGGGAAAAAGAAAACAGGACAAAACATGAATGAAAGCCCTGAAATACTATATAGCAAGGCTATACATCTCTTTCTTTTGTGGTGTTGTTGTTGCTGGTTTTAATTAAGATGTAAGAGGGCACATTCACAGGCGCAGAAAAACCATGAGTGAGAATGCGTATCAATGAAAGTTAAGAGCTACCTACCTGAACTCTGATTTTTTTATACTCCCATTATATCTTCTAATACCTCAAAATGTATAAAACATCTCAGTTAATGATGTATCATTATTCAGAACAAAAAAGGAAAAAACACCGATGATCCTCTTACATTTTCTAAACATTTATAAAGTCTGAGAACTAAACAGTTACTAACTGAAATGTCAATACACATATAAAATATGTTACTAGAATGTTAAGTCTAGTCTTCAATTTGAACCTCAAACTGCCTCCCAAGGAGGCTCATTTCCTAAAACAACAATCCTGTGAATTGCCATACCAAGCTACCTTAGCTGTCACTCTGTAACCTTCATGGGTATGAGTCCGCTCTCCATAAAGTGCCAGAGTCTCCAGTCACACCTTCCTTCTGCTGTAGCTCCTCACCTACATTGTGGAGAGGGATGGGAATGTAACAAGTAACCACGTTCTGGATACACAGTAGGCAAGCTACCAGGAAATGCCAGAGATAAAGACCAATCACAAGGCGTTAAGAGAGGAAGATGTAAGAAAACCGGAGCTGAGTGAAATTCTAAACTTAGCCTATTAGTAAACTTGAGCATACACTGCTGAGGGCCAAAATTAAAGCTAACTCCAACAGTGGGAGCAGCCATGTTCAGATCTCAACTCCACAACCTACTTCTAAAGTTTCTCATGCAAGAGGCATATGGAAAGTCCCCTGAGAAATAACAACAGACGTGCTACTGATTCATTTGTATTAACACACCCTTGGCTTCATTATTCATTTAAATCCTGATGGAGTTTTTATGTATCAGCCAATCACACTTGGACCCAAACTGGTTTAATGAGGACCAACTTTTTTTCCCCAGGAGGACAATCTCAGTGGTAAAAAATGAAGTTCTGACTGGTTTGGGGTTTAGGGCTGTGATGGGGGAGGTGGGGAAAGGAAGAGAAGATCATTTCGGAAAATGCTCTTGACCGATGGTGCTACAGTTAAAGGTTTCTGACAGAGTAGAACAGGAAAGGAATAAGTACCTGGGGATCAAAGAAGCACTACCAAAAATAAATGAAGAATGCTGTAGGAAAACTTTATCACCAAGTTTGCTGAAGTCTCTGGAAGCAACTAATGTCAGAGACTGCTGCAACACCTTTAATCTGAGTCTCCTTCAAACTGTGAGGAGTAATAGCTGAACACTGTATCTTTCTGTCAAAGAATTTGAAATTGTGCTCCAGTTCACTAAAAATCTTTCAGACAAAAAATAATAAATGTGCTGGTTTTAAAACCAAGAATTTTAAGAGAAAAAAAGTATTTTCAGCAAAAACATATTGTCTGGGATGCCTGGGTGTCTCAGTCGTTAAGCGTCTGCGTTCTGCTCAGGTCTTGATCTCAGGGTCCTGGGATCGAGCCCCACATTGGGCTCCCTGCTCACTGGGAAGCCTGCTTCTCCCTCTCCCACTCCCTCTGCTTGTGTTCCTGCTCTTGCTGTCTCTCTCTCTCTGTCAAATAAATAAATAAAATCTTAAAAACAAAACAAGACATATTTTCTTTGGAAATGTTCCATTTCAGACTTATCCAGAATAGGTTTTTCATTCAGCTGTAGACCTCCTCCCCAATACTGCAGTTCCCTTGGAATTTGGTGGATAATCCTTTCTTAGTTATGAATAATTCCGAAGTAAGCTCAGCAGATTGTATGAAGACCTATGTCCACCTTAGGTCACGACAACCGAGAAGCAGCAGTTCCATTTCACATAGCATGAAACACAGACTCTTAGAGCATATATACAGTCTCACTTCTCCAGCTGAGGAAAACTCACACACGCTTTTAGGCATCCTCAACCTCCCTGCCTATATACCATGCCTAAAGATGGATCTCTAATTCTTTGGGAGGAGTTGCAATCGTAGGTGGCTTTGAAACGGGCGAAACCTCACTATCACTATTTCATAACTGTTCTTCAAAAGCTTGTAATTTTCTTTCAACTTGCAGCTTTGGAGGCTCCCACTGACGCTCAGACTTCACAAACTTCCTTGAGCAGGAGAAAGAACACCTAACGTGCTAATTCTAATTCAGATCACTCAAGCTTGTTCTATCACACCTACGGATACCTTTGCAACATCTCAAGTCTCACGCATCTACCCCCAGTAACAACTACTAAAATCAGAGCTCGGGGGGTGGTCTTCAAACCACATTTGAGCAAACAAGAGACGGGAAGTGATAGCCTTAAGTGACACAGCTTTCCCTAGCCAAAATGAGGCGCCCTCGCTCACTGCGAGCGGCTCAAGAGGTTACCAGAAGCTCCTGCCATATGTACGGGGTGAGGCTGCGGGACAAGTAAAGCAGGGACGATAACTGGAAGGCCCTAGGGAGAACTGCGGTGCAAAGCCTGCAGGCGGGATGGAGTGGAAGGCGACGAGGCAAAATTAGACAGCTACTGTAAAGAGCCAATGCAGCGAAGAAAACAGGGGAGGCGAGAGGTAGAGCCCTAGAAAAACCTGACGAATTCGCGCCTGGAAGGGTTTCCGAGGGCCCAGTTCTCTCACCAGAAAGCCGCGTTCAGCCCCAGGCACCACAGGGCGCTCCTGGCTGGCCGCTCCCACACCAGGGCTGCCTGCACCCGGCTCAGCAGAGGCTCGTAAGGCCCCAGCACCTCCACCAGGGCCCGCTGCGCCGCCTCAACCTGCTGGTCTCGCTCCCAGGAGCCTGACAGAGCGCGGCGGCCCCTGAAAGTCGGCCCCGAGGCTGGGCCTGGGGCCGCGGCCACCCCCTCTGCCTCCGCCATCTCCCCCCCGGCAGCCACAACATCCGGGGCCGCGGCCCGACGGTCACAATAAACACCAACTGCGCAGATGCGCGATTCGGCGGGGGAGGCCGCGTTCTCCACAGTGCGCCTGCGCGCGGGCTCTAGCTCCCGTCCACCCAGAGGAAAAGAACACTACGTCAAAGTACGACCTCCGCGCCCAGGCGCAGAGCGCGACCCGGAGCTGCGCACGCGCAGTCTGCTCGACTGAAGCCGAATGAATAAGGACCTACCAGCGCCAGAACTCAGTTCTCATTGGAGCAGAGAAAGTTTGTGGGAGGAACAAGTTGTTTGGCGCCTGCGTCGTGCGGCTAGCGGCTTGAGAGCCGCGGCTTGGCTGGCGGGAGCGTCTGCAGCGCCGGTGCCTGAGGAGCGATGCCGAGGGAAATCATCACCCTACAGTTGGGCCAGTGCGGCAATCAGAGTGAGCGAACCTCCGGCCCCTCCACTACTTAGGTTCCTTAGATTCTGTGGGATCTCGCTGTGTGATCCCGGACTCCATCTACCCTTCCCAGAATCGTAGTTTTCCGAAGGCGGGACATGCCTGACCCAGTGTCCAGTTGCCCAACCCCGAGGGGCCCTCCTCTCCCAGTCGCTGGCATACAGCCCTTTCCTCCTACATGGGAGACTCCCGAAGCTTGACTTCCTACCTTCAGACCCAGACGCTCAGTCCCTCTGTTCCTAGCTGGAATCTGCCCAGACCCAGATACCCTCTCTCTCCCCCGTCCGCCCGCCTCCCCCAGTTGGGTTCGAGTTCTGGAAACAGCTGTGCGCCGAGCATGGTATCAGCCCCGAGGGCATCGTGGAGGAGTTCGCCACCGAGGGCACTGACCGCAAGGACGTCTTTTTCTACCAGGTGCCCCCAGCGACTTGGTCAGGGGGTCTGAGGGAAGGGCAGGGGCCTGGTACCGGGAGACCCGCTGGGCAGAGGAACCAGGGCGGGAGGCTTGAGGAGGGAGGGCAGGCAGGAGCCAGAGCTGGGAGGATGGAGGGCTGGGCCTTAGCTGAGTGTGCCCCCTTGCTGGATGCCCCTTGGCAGGCAGACGATGAGCACTACATCCCCAGGGCGGTGCTGCTGGACTTGGAGCCCCGGGTGATCCACTCCATCCTCAACTCCCCCTATGCGAAGCTCTACAACCCAGAGAACATCTACCTGTCGGAGCATGGAGGAGGAGCTGGCAACAACTGGGCCAGTGGATTCTCGCAGGTCATTTGCTATTCTCTGGCAGGACCCACAACTCCCTTCCTGTGTGAGGACAGGTTGTATGACTTGCCAGAGAGAGAAGAAACCAGATCAAGGATGTATGCCTAGTGGAGAGGGAGAGAGAGATGGCTGAGCAGAGTTCTTTTTTTTAAGTCTACTACATAATATGGTTAAGACTGCACTTGCCAATGCTATGTGCCAGGCTATACTAAATGCTTTACATATAATTTGCTTAAACCTCCCCACAACTGTAGAGGTAGATATTATAGGTTCATGGCCTCTTAACTGCTTTTTCAGATTCCAAAATCTGAAACCAAAAGATGATGTATAACTTATTTAGTAGCGAAACAAAATATTGGGTGCCTGGGTGGCTCATTCAGTAGAGCATGTGATTCTTGATCTTGGGGATTGTGAATTCGAGACCCACCTTGGGTGTAGAGATTATTTTAAAATAAAAATCTTTAAGGGACACCTGGGTGGCTCAGTTGGTTGGACGACTGCCTTTGGCTCAGGTCATGATCCCAGAGTCCCGGGATCGAGTCCTGCATCGGGCTCCCAGCTCCATGGGGAGTCTGCTTCTCCCTCTGACCTTCTCCTCACTCGTGCTCTCTCTCACTGTCTCTTTCTCAAATAAATAAATAAAATCTTTAAAAAAATCTTTAAAAATAAACAACAAATCTCAGTGGAGATCAGCTATTTTAGCTTCTATCCAACTTGTCATTACTCATATGGGTCATTGCAGAAATATTCTGAGGGAAGGGCAGCCTTCCCTCAGAATATTAATTAATATTAATTATTAATTAATAATTAATATATTTGATTAACACACATTAGACACCCACTGGCGTTTTACTTAACATACATCATATGTACCATAGTACCTTACTTGAACGGGAAATATTTGAATCCCAAAACTTACCTGGCCCCAAGAATTTTAAATAAGGCATCGAAGAGTTGTATTATTCCCTTCTTTATACAGATGAGGAAACTGAGTAATCTGCCCAGAGTCACTTGGTTAAATAAAACTAGAACTAATACATGACCTGGATGTACCATCTGCTCATACCCACTGTGCTTTACGGCCTCTCAATACAAATGAAAAACAGGGCTACTGTGCTCCACAAAAGGACTTTTATGGTTCTGTAAAGAGAATCCAGGGTGGCTCTTCTGAGGTCAGAGTCCTTGTCCATGGTCCTGTCCCACTCTGACATTCCCCATGTCTGTACAGGGAGAGAAGATCCATGAGGACATTTTCGACATCATAGATCGGGAGGCAGATGGCAGTGACAGTCTAGAGGTGAGTGTCTTAGGAATGCTGGTGGGAGTTGTCATAGGAAAGGCTTGACGACACCCTTTAGAAGCCACCTGTTAGGTATAAGACCTCCCCATGTGCCCTTTCCACTGAACAAGTCACTGGGCTTTGTTGGACACAAAGCAGGGTCTCCTAAGCTGTAGGTGTTGGGGAGGGAAGTGGAGGAGAGGCCTCGGGAAAATAGGAGTCCTAGAAGTTGTAGGATGGGTCCAGTTTGCAATGCAGTACCTAGACACTGACTGCCCCTTCCCTATGCAGGGCTTCGTGCTGTGTCACTCCATCGCTGGGGGGACAGGCTCTGGCCTGGGCTCCTACCTCTTAGAAAGGCTGAATGACAGGTAAGCCTGTGTTTCATGAGGCTGGAAAACGTGGTTTCCCAAGAAGCTGGGAGGACTTTCAGATATGCCTTCCTATTTGCTGGAACAGAGAAAGAGTCCTTCTGTTCAGTCCTGTGGTTAGGAAAGGGAAGGTACCATAACCAAGAACCTGATCACACTCTGGGGAGTTGAATCTGCAGCTTAGAATCTAGGCCCTAGATGAAGAGATGAAGGTTCAGGGAGCATGGCTGGTTTAGAGTTAGAACCCTAGGTCTGAAGATGTGTCTCTGCCGTTCCTCCTTTGGGCTTGCAGACTTCCAAAAGTCAAGTCTCCTTTCTCTGTTGATCCTGTGTCCCACCCCAGTTTCCCCATCTAGGTTCAGCCACTTTCTGACTATCATGACCCCCATGTTTACCAAGTCTCCAGTCTCTTACCCTGACCCTCTTCTCTCAACCCTATTAGGTACCCCAAGAAGCTGGTGCAGACGTACTCAGTGTTTCCCAATCAGGACGAGATGAGCGATGTGGTGGTCCAGCCCTACAACTCACTGCTCACACTCAAGAGGCTGACCCAGAATGCAGACTGTGTGGTGCGTCCTGGATTCTGCCATTCTCCACTCCAGCACCTCTGTCTGCTTTCATCATCTTCCTGCACTTAAAAAGTCCATTTTGAGCCCTTTTGTTCCTCAGTCCTGTGGCAGTACCTTTTGGATGGGTCTTTTTGGCCATGAGACACCAAAGAAATTAAGTTTCAGAGCCCAGACGCAGGCAGAACTCCTGTTCTTTCTGTCTCCATAAATTTGTCATTCTCTTCTGTCCCCCCCCAGGTGGTGTTGGACAACACAGCCCTGAACCGGATCGCCACAGACCGCCTGCACATCCAGAACCCGTCCTTCTCCCAGATCAACCAGCTGGTGAGCCCCCACTCCCGGACTCTCTGGGCCGGAACCCCTCCTGGCTGGGGTCCACCTTGGGAAGGGAACCCCCATCCCTCCATGGGGCCAAGGCCCACGGCACGCACTCCTGTCCCCAGGTGTCCACCATCATGTCAGCCAGCACCACCACCCTGCGCTACCCCGGCTACATGAACAATGACCTCATCGGCCTCATCGCCTCGCTCATTCCCACTCCTCGACTCCACTTCCTCATGACGGGCTACACCCCGCTCACCACGGACCAGTCGGTAGGAGCAGTCGCGGCAGGCCCTGCCCTCGCCTTTCTGTCCCCCTGCTGCCCCAGGAGCTGTCCCTTGGGGCCCCCAGAGGCTCTGCGCTCCAGGACCGGCATAGACCGTCCAACTCCACGCTGACCTGCTCTCCTCTGTCCTGTGCCGCTGGCTCCCTCCCCTCAGGGACCAGGCTCTGTGGGGTCTGCAGACGGTCCCGCACAGGGCCATGACCTTGCCAAGCTAAGGAGGACTCAGTCCCACAGCAGAGGCTCAGTGTACACCTGGATCTCGAGACCCTTCCCCAAGAAACCACACTAGCCCAAGTCGGACAGGGCTGAAGCATTGGACGGTGGCCTGAGTGCGGGCCCGGGCCCTGTGGCCCACTGTCCCCTCAGGTGGCCAGCGTGCGGAAGACCACGGTCCTGGATGTCATGAGGCGGCTGCTGCAGCCCAAGAACGTGATGGTGTCCACGGGCCGGGATCGCCAGACCAACCACTGCTACATCGCCATCCTCAACATCATCCAGGGGGAGGTGGACCCCACCCAGGTAGGTGAGGCCCCTTCGTGCCACCCCCGGGCCCCGCAGGGGTAGAGGAGAGGCTACCACCACCACTGCTGCGTGCACCCCTCCCCTCAGGTCCACAAGAGTCTGCAGAGGATCCGGGAACGGAAGCTGGCCAACTTCATCCCCTGGGGCCCTGCCAGCATCCAGGTGGCCCTGTCAAGGAAGTCTCCCTACCTGCCTTCGGCCCACCGGGTCAGTGGGCTCATGATGGCCAACCACACCAGCATCTCCTCGGTGAGGCTCACTGTTTACATGTGTCTTCCCATATTTGCTTCCCTGGTTGGGCCTCACCTGTCCACATCCCTGCTGCCCCTGCTTCTGGCTCTCTTAACGTATGGATTGCCCAGCCCTGCTTCCCTAGCTTTCTGGGCCATACTGGTGCTCTAAGTTCTTTGTGACCCCTGCTCTCTGCACACACCAAGCTCTTCGAGCGGACCTGTCGCCAGTATGACAAGCTGCGGAAACGGGAGGCCTTCCTGGAGCAGTTCCGCAAGGAGGACATCTTCAAGGAGAACTTCGATGAGCTGGACACGTCCAGGGAGGTGGTGCAGCAGCTCATCGACGAGTACCACGCAGCCACGCGGCCAGACTACATCTCCTGGGGCGCCCAGGAGCAGTGAGGACCCCAGGACAGGGACCTCATCTGCCTTACTGATTGGCCCAGGCCCTGCCTGACCGGCCACCCCCTCAGAGTACCGATCAGGGACCTCACATATCTCTTCCTCATAAACACACACACACATATATACACACACACGTACTCTGTACTGGCCTGGGGACATGTTTATGTCTCCTCTTATGAGACTATTTATGTTAAATAAAGCACTGGACATAATAAATCAAGTCACTGGTCTCTTAAAGGCTTGTAGATGTGTGGAAGGGGGATGCCTGTTCTCTTCCGTCACAGTGAAAAGATCTTCCCCAACTTCCAGCCTCTTCAACGCTGAGCAAATGCCTCCCCTCGCTTTTGCTTCCCCTTCCTCATTTTGGACAACATGGGTGGGGTCCACTCATGGGAGACATTTCTTTCCAGGGTAAAAAGGCCAACAGATACTGCCTTGCTCTCTCATGGCATTCTGGGCCCCAGGTTCCCCACCCCCGCCAAGCCCTCCGTGGATCAGGTGACCCTTCCACCAGTTTCATGTTCCCACATCAGAGTGTCCTGTTAGTCCTCCCAGGAGCAGGCCTGCAGCCACCATCCCTACCGCCAGGCTCTGAGCAAGCAAGAGAGTTGGTCCAAGTGCCTTTCATCTTGTAAGCAGAGTGTGCCAGAGAGCCAGTCCAAGAAAGCCACTGGTCAGGCAGCTGGAGTCCAGGACAAGCAGCTCAGGAGACCAAAGCCAAAGCCTGGACTACATGCAGGGCCAGAGTGGCCCATAGCTAAGGGTCCGTGATTCTGTGAACAGGGGAATCTCCAGTTAAAGGGCCAGTGGCCTCTATTTCTGGTGGAAGATCGCAAGGAAGTAGTAAATATGTAGTGATCTAAATTCTCAGAATCACAAGAGCAAAGTAGGTTGTCCCTAGGTCATGGTGGATTGTCAGGGCCCCTCTTAGGCACTTATGCACCCCAAAGTTGAGGTTTGGGGGTAAGAACAACCATGTATGTGGACATTATGCTAGGGTACTTACATTATTTTGTTCAGTTCTATGAAGTGGTAGATTTTATAAATAAATAGATTTTATAAAGAAACTAAGACTAATTGTGCCTAATTTACCAGGTCTCAGACCTAGTAAATGACAGTGGGATGTAAATGAGTGGGAGTCAAATCCTGATTGGACTCACTGGTATCAGTATTCCTTTGCATTCCAATGCATTCCATTCCATTGCATGTCCTGCCTTTTGGGGTATCTCGTGGGTTAGTGTAGAATCATCCCATTCCTGAGGTCTTCTGGAGACATTGGATGAGCCTATGGTTGTCAGAGTGTGTGAGGACCTTAAACAGCTGTGCAGATAGGACAGGTACAGTCCCTGGGTTGGAGGGCAGGTCAGTCTCAACTGGCTTCAGGTAAGCCTGCAAAGTGTCTCTGTCACCCAGGTCAGGGTAGCTGGGGACCTGTGTCTGCCTTCTCATTAGTGTCACCACCAGGATGTCTGGCACCAAAGCCAGAGGGTCAGCCCAATGCATCAGGATTGGGGCTGGTGGAGCTTAGCACAGAGGTGAAGGACCACCTCCAGAAGGTGTCTGTGAGTCCCTACGGAGGCTGAAAAGTACCCAGGAACTTTGGGCAAACTACAATTTTTTTCTCCTGCTTCATTGTTGACCTGAGGACATCTTTTTCCTTCCATGGACCTACTTATCTTTAATAAAACCTTGAATATTAACAGTGAAAAACATTGAGGCCAGACCAAAGGGACTGACAGGAAGAGAATGGGCAGTCAGAGGCTGGGCCCTGGGCTTCCTGAGGGGTGGCAGGGAGGCCATTAGCCTGTCACCACCACAGTCAAAGCATGAACTTGTCACCTTAAGTTGCCAGGGCCCGCAGGAGGCTGACTCAGGAGAGCCAGCCTGGTTGGTGTCAAGCAGCCGCCTGTCGTCTCAGTGCAGAGGATGACTTCAGGAGAAACCAGCGTGTACCTGGTGCCTTCAGAGCTCCACCTCTGGCCCCAGCAGCACTGGGCACCTTGCCTGGCTCCTCTCCCTTGACTGTCTCTGCCCCGATGACCAGCCTTTCATCACCTGGGGTAGCCGTGTGAGCAACTGGTGCTGAGTGGGGCTCATGAGCACTGGCAGATGTGGCCACAAGCCCAGGGCCTTCTTTGCCAGACCCAGTTCTAGGGTGAGAGCCCTAGGGGGAGGAAGCACCAGGCAGTCCAGAGGCATAGTTGTGTGTGGCTAGGACTCCAGCCACCAATCCAAGCGGGGGATACCCTGGGCAGATAGGCCTCTCCAGAAAGGAGGGCTGGGTCTGCAAAGACGCCTCTCTTTGCCCCACTGCTGAGGGCCAGGCGCTAGAAACACAGACACACACCTCAGAGCCAGCTTCAAGGCCAGGCCCCTCCCCCAGGTCTATTTCCAGATCACCCATCACCCCAGGCCGGTGCGGCCCCTCCCAGTTCTTGGCCAGTGGCAAACCCCTAAGCGTGTCAACTAGAGGGCAGCGAGGAGGCCAGGTGGACAGGGAGGAGGTCCTCTGGGAATCAGGGCAGCAGATGGTGTTGGTGGTGAAAAATCCCTGGTTCCAGAGACTGCAGGCCGGCAAAGTAACTGTCCTGATGAGAGGCGAGGGCAGCTGCAGAGAAAGACGGCTCACGCCCAGAACAGGAACCTCTCTGACTAAACAAATAAGAAAATCAGCCACTTCAGGGTCATATTCCCAGGACCCCCGTGTGATGTGACCCAGGGACAGAACTCTGGTATCAGGAAGCGCTTTGTAATAGAGAGTGGTGTAAGCGATCTGGAACTCACGAATGTCACTTTGGCAAGCATACTGGTACAAGGAGAAGAGGGGACCACCCCAAGGGTGGGTCGGGAGCTCATGGTCAGTGCAGATGCCAGGCGGGGGTGGTGAGTCAGTCCACTTAGACTCATCCATGGTCTCCACTGCTCACCCATATGCTCCACCTCCCTAGAAAGGGGCTCACTGCAGTGAAGAGTCAAATCCACCATCAGGACACCTTCCAGGAAGGCCCATCTCCGCCACCTGCTCACCTTCCATCCCTCTTAGGTATCTAAGCAGATAAGGGGTTGCTCTAAGAAAGTAATGGGAACATTTTAAATTGACAGTCTGATTTTCTAATCCATCATTTATAAGTTTTAGTGAAATGCCCTAGGGCCTGATCGCTGCTGTGTGAATTGGTAAAATCGAGTTTCTTGCAAAGCTGCAGGCTCCGTCAATCTCAGCCCTGTGAGACCCAGTGGGAAATGCCTCCTTGTATCTCTGGCGTTGCGAGAGTAGTGACCTTGGCCATGGACTCCAGAGGTCCATGCCCTCAAATCCATTATGAATCATGAATAGGGTGACTGAAAGCTCTGAGTCCCGAGAACCCTTCATATCTGGTTTTAACTAAAATTCCCACATTCCCTCAGTCCTGAGAAAACCGGGATAGTTGGTTACCGTCAATGAAGAAGAGAACGATGAGAAAATCTTGAAGCAGTAAATATGAATGATCAGGGTTCAGTTAAGGTCTGATAGTTGTTCATTTGCCTCATTAATGAAGCAAACATTCATTAAAAATAGAGACCAGGGGGCACCTGGGTGGCTCAGTCAGTTAAGCATCTGCCTTCGGCTCAGGTCATGATCCCAGGGTCCTGGGATCGAGCCCCGCTTCGAGCTCCCTGCTCATGGGGAAGCCTGCTTCTCCCTCTCCCACTCCCCCTGCCTGTGTTCCCTCTCTTGCTGTGTCTCTCTCTGTCAAATAAATAAAATCTTAAAAAAAAAAAAATAGAAAGACCAAGTTGCCCATCAAGCTTCATAATGAAACCCACCTAAGGAGTTTTCCAATTTTATTGGGGGTAGGGAATACAATATATACTACAATTAACTTAAATGAAATAGGTATAATATATTAATATAACTTTTGCATGTGATCATATATTATTCTGCTTTTGTTTTTAAACTACGTAAGCTGCCCACCCAAAAAGGGGCTTGAACTCATGACCCTGAGATCAAGAGTCTTATACTCTACCGAGCAGCCCCCATTATTCTGTTTTCTTAATTAAATGTCTCAGAATATACGTTGCAAAATTTTAAGTGCTATAAGTAAAATAGTACATGAAATAATATTGAAATAATTACTGAACATTTAATATATACCTACTACTGTTCTAAGCACTTTACATATATGAGCTCATTTGACAGTATCTACATAGATAGGCACTGTCTTATCTGGATGTTTACAAACAAGGACACTGAAGCTCAGAGTCACACAGGCTGGGCAATGGTCTTACCTCCCCAGGAAAGAGAAAACTTAGGGGCACCTTGGTGGCTCAGGTCATAATACCAGAGTCCTGGCTCCCTATGCAGCGGGAAGCCCGCTTCTTCCTCTGCCTGCTGCTCCCCCTGCTTGTGCTCTCTCTCTATCTCTCTGACAAATAAGTAAAATCTTAAAAAAAAAAAAAAAAGAAACTTAGGAAGAGATGCAGTAACTGTCACATATATGGTGGGGTGTGGGCTGCAGGAGGGAAGGGCCTCTGCCATGACCCTCCAGGGAGCAGAACGGGGCTGGTGGAGGGAACTAAGAAGGGGCAGGTTGCAGCTCTGCGGAAGGAAGAACATCTACATGCTCACTGCTATCTTCAGGTGGCAGGAGCGACCACAGAGACTGCGAGTCCCCCCTTCACTGAACTTGGTCAAGCAAGTTCTGTGTGATGACTAGCCCAGAACGGTCGAGTCCTAGGACACAGATGAGGCAACCTTCAATGTGTCTTCCAGCCTTGGGATTTAGGAATTTCTTGGAAACCAATTTCGTTTATAATCAAGCATATTCCTTTTTTTATTTGTATTTATATTTCTTTTTTAACAAGGCTCGAGGCCCAGCGTGAAGCCCAATGTGGGGCTTGAACTCACAACCCTGAGATCAAGACCTGAGCTGTGTGATCAACAGTCGGACACACTCAACCAACAGAGCCATCCAGGCATCCCCAGGAATTCATTTTTAAAACAAATATATTAAGGCCTACTGTGTGCCTGAACCCTTTGCAGGAACTGGGGATTCTTAGGTGCATAAGCTAAGGTCCCGAATGTCAAGAAATTCTCACCCTGAGACACCCACGCGGCAAGGTGACAGTTAAGGTGGTAGGCGCACACCAGCAGGATGGCCGCAGTGTGTTCTCGGTAAATATTTACTGAGTGTTAGCAAGAGCGAAAGGCTATGCTATGCGAGGCCTGTGTGGGAGTCACACAGGGAGGGGAACGATCAGTTGACAGGGTCTTGAATTCTGAGGAAAGCTTTCCAAGCGGAGACAGGAAGGTTGGGGGGCTCGCATGTGCCCCTCGCAGGGGGCTCTGCTGGCAGGGAAGCGAGAGATGGAATTTACTTCTCCTTTGGGGGCTCAGACACCCCCTCCCTGTCAGCTGGGAAGGGGAAGCTCACACCAGGCAAATGAGGCCACCAGAGCCCACCTGGGGCTGAGGAAAGGCCAAAGGCAGAGAAAAGGAGTCATGGCCCAACCCAGGTATGACGGAAGGTTTCCCACAGAGAAGCCAACGGGGCCTTGTGTGCAGGGGGAGCGGTTAATGTGTTGACATCCAGAGGGAAAAACATGGTGGGCAAAGGGAAAAAAGGACCTGAGGGGGTGGGAGGCTTAGAAACAGGACAGGCGGTTCCAGAAACTGCAAAAGCCCAGAGGTGCATTTGGGGGCGCAGCAGGAGACAAGGTCCAGTTGATATTCCAAGACCAGACAGGCTGTGCAGGGTCTTCTATGCCATGTGGAGCTTGGACTTTATTCTCCGAGCCAAGGGGAATCCTTGAAGACCAGCTGGGAAGCTATAGCCACCAGCCTGCTCTTTCTGGACTTTTCACCTAAAATAACAGCACCCCTGCTTTCTACGCCCTCCTGTTCCCTTAACTCTTCCTGCAAACCGGTGTTTGGCAGACTCTGATATCAGAACTCGAGCCTATGTCCTGTTGCTCCTTCCTAAAGGTGAATTCTTAGATACAGCTGCCCACGTCCATGCTTCTCATCATTTTGTTCTCAGGAGACACGGCCTGCCCTGCCCTGGTCTGAGCTGCCCCAGACCAGCTCTGCCCAGCAGACTGCCCCACTTTCTTCCCTCCCCCAAAGCCCTCACAGATCATTCCTGACCAGGCACACCAGGGCCTCCTGCCATACTCGACCACAACAATCCCCTTTCTGTCTCCAGTCCACCCCACACATAATTTCACGTTATTTTGTTAGTCTTATAATCGTATTTTTGTCATGTAATTTCCTTTTCTAATACTCGCAAATACAACCCCATGTGTTCTATAGAATGTTCAGGCACTCTGGCATGAATTAAGTTCCAATGAATGCTAGATTTTAAAACACATACCCTCGAAAAATTTTTAAGGGGCACCTGGGTGGCTCAGTTAGTGAAGCGGCTGCCTTTGCATCAGATCATGATCCCAGGGTCGTGGGATTGAGCCCCTGGGATCGGGCTCCCTGCCCATCGGGGAGCCTGCTTCTCCCTCTCTCTCTGTCCTTTCCCTGCACTCATGCTCTCACTTGCGCCCTCTCTCTCTCTCTCTCAAATAAATAAAATCTTAAAAAGAAAATTTTTTAAAAAGATTTTTTAAATTTATTTGACAGAGAGACACAGTGAGAGAGGGAACATAAGCAGGGGAGTGAGAGAGGGAGAAGCAGGCATCCTGCTGAGCAAGGAGCCCAGTTCGGGGCTTGATCCAGACTCGATTCCAGGACCCTGGGATCACGACCTGAGCCCAAGGCAGAAACTTGACGACTGAGCTACCCAGGCGCTCCCCCCAATTTTTTAATGAATACATTTCTTTGTTTTCTCAAAGCACTTAGGCAAATAAAACTTAAGATCCCTGGGAATTTGGAGGCTCCAATGTTTCAACAGATCTTGAGCCTAGAGTAGTTCCTCAGACACCTGACAGGATGCGTGTTCCCCCACCTGGAAGATGCTCTCTCCGGGAGAACTGGTCCCAATCCAACTCTGCGCCACACCTCTCCCTGGCTCCCTCCGCCCCTTCCACGTCTGGCTTCCCCCAGGTCCTTCCACCCCTCACACTCAGGCTTCCCAGCCTTCTCCACATGTCTCCTCCTCTGGGGTGTCGCCTCCTCTCTGCACTTCCTTCATCAAGGCTGGCTCCTTACTCGTTCTCCACATCGCCTGTCACTTCCAGTGAAGGTTTCTGGTTTTTCCGTAGACATTCCACCAGCACCCTCTACGCTCTTTGCCATACATGTCACCACGCTTTATTATTTTATGTTTTTGGTTTTGTTTTTTTCTCCTTGAGGGCAAGGACTGACCTGTTCATCGCCATATCTCTAGAGTCTGATAGAGGGAGGGAATTCAGAAACATTCCTCAAAAGAATGTAAATATAAAGTAGAAAGAGAATGATAAAGAGGGCGCTCTGGATAGCCATGTTCACATGCTGAAGATTAGGTACTCTAGGGGCACCTGGGTGGCTCAGGGGGTTAAGCCTCTGCCTTCAGCTCAGGTCATGATCTCAGGGTCCTGGGATCGAGCCCCACATCCGCTTCCCCCTCTCTCTCTGCCTGCCTCTCTGCCTGCTTGTGATCTCTCTCACTGTCAAATAAATAAATAAAATCTTAAAAAAAAAAAAAAAAAGACTAGGTACTTTACCCATAGGTGAGCCTGTCAAGTCTTGACTCATAGTCTACTCACTCTTTTTTTTTTTAAATTTTTAAAGATTTTCGTTAATTTACTTGAGAGAGTGAGTGAGAGCATAAGGGGTGGGAGGGGCCGAGGGAGAGGGATAAGCAGACTCCCTGATGAGCAGGGAGCCCAATGCAGGGGCTCCACTGGGTGCTTGATCCCAGGACCCTGAGATCACAGCCTGAGCCAAAGGCAGTCTGTTCAACCGACTGAGCCACCCAGGAGCCTCTACCCACTTTTATTTTAAACAAAATTCTCACCTATTTAGATGTATGAATTCCTAGACTAACACAAATTTGCAAGGAGAAAGAAGAGGGGTACTAGGGACTTTTTTAGAGTACTTTTTTTTTTTTTTAAGATTTTATTTATTTATTTATTTACTGGAGAGAGGGAGAGCTCAAGCAGGAGGAGGTACAGAGGGAAAGGGGAAAGCAGACTCCCTGTTGAGCAGGGAGCCCGGTGCAGGGTTCGATATGGGGCCCAATCCAGGACCCCAAGATCATGGTCTGAGCCGAAGGCACATGCTAAACCAACTGGGTCACTCAGACACCCCTAAGTGTACCAGGGACTTTACATTAAAAGCAGTTAGGACCTGGGCTATCACCTTGATAAGGAGAAAAGAGACAGAAAAATGACAAAATGGCATGAGGAAGGGACCATCTGACTTAAGGGTGAACGTGCCTCCAAAGGCATCTCTGGGCAGCTTAGCCAGATGCCAAGGCTGGTGTTCACGTCTATTCCTGAGTCAACAAAAAAAAGGTTGAATTTCATTCAGTATATTCCACTTAAAGAAAAAGAGGGGTAAAGAATACATTTTATAAATATTCCCGCCAAAAATAATTTTTAAACGTTTTTTTAGAATATTTTATTTTTAAGTAATTTCTACACCCAGTGTGGGGCTCGAACGCACAACCCTAATAGCAGAAGTCACATGCCCTACCAACTGAGCCAGCCAGTCACCCCCAAAGTGATTTTTAAATGTTTTAAGTTATGGGACCTACAGAGATAAGCCTGGTTTTCTGGGAAATTCACTTATCTACATGGAAAATCTTTTTTTTTTTTTAGTCTGATAAAAATGTAACAATGGTTGAAAACAATAGTAAAACAATGAAGGGCTACTGCTTTTCCACTGAAAGAAGCAGTGACCTTCCTCAGGGATGCCTGCACTGCTCTCTTAGCAATTACCCCTCTATATCCCAATCAATGGTCCACTTCCCTGCCTTCCCCACTGGCCAATGAATTTCTCATGGGCTGGGACAGTGTTTTTCATCTTAATATCCCTGATAACTACCACAGGTCCTAGGACATCGGAATTGTTCAACAAATGAGAGAATGAGATCAAGGTTATAGCTTCTCTTCCCTGCCTCTCCTTTAACAAGAAGACATTAAAAGACTTGCCGCATGTGGGACACCTGCCTGGCTCAGTCTGTAGAGCATGTGACTCTTTTTTTTTTTTTTTTTTTTTAGATTTTATTTATTTATCAGAGAGAGAGAGCACAGGCAGACAGAATGGCAGGCAGAGGCAGAGGGAGAAGCAGGCTCCCTGCCGAGCAAGGAGCCTGATGTGGGACTCGATCCCAGGACGCTGGGATCCTGACCTGAGCCGAAGGCAGCTGCTTAACCAACTGAGCCACCCAGGCGTCCGGAGCATGGGACTCTTGATCTTGGGACCGTAAGTCCGAGCCCCATGTTGGGTGTAGAGATTACTTAATAACAAAATCTTAAAAAATAAATAAAAACAAACAAACAAAATAAATAAATAAAAGACTTGCCACACAATCTGATCATAGTGTACCCCAGGATAAATTCATTGTTCACTACATTGGCCTATACATCAGGAATATTGTGAGTTTAATCCTAATCAGTTTTCCAAAAAAGGAGAAAGGTGGGGATATTGGGGGGAAGACGTCATTTCTGCACCTTTAGAAATGAATTTTCTTTTTTTTTTCTTTCTTTTTTTTTTTTTTTAAGATTTTATTTATTTATTTGACAGACAGAGATCACAAGTAGGAAGAGACACAGGCAGAGAGAGGAAGGGAAGCAGGCTCCCCGCAGAGCAGAGAGCCCGATGCAGGGCTCAATCCCAGGACCCTGAGATGATGACCTGAGTTAAAGGCAGAGGCTTAACCCACTAGCCACCCAAGCACCCCTAGAAATGAATTTTTTCAATTCCTTTTATACACAACATAAGAAAATATCCCAAGATTCTTACACAGAGTAGCTACATGTCAAGGAACTAAATGGCCTGATGTTGCTGATTTTCTGATATTTGATCCTTTGGAAATATTCTGAACGGATACATTATACAATATGTCATTAGCACCTGAATGGAAACACACTAGTGACAACAAGTATCTTCCTTTACAATATCAAATAATCACCACAAATCATGAACTGATCTGTAGACAGCTGCATCAGAACGTGGAATCAGCGGAAGGCAGGGCAGTGTCAAGGCCTGACCGGCAAAGTGAGCTCGGAAGAGGGAGCGCTCAGAATCCACACTGCTGGAAGGTCATCCATGGGATAAAACAAAGTTGGCACACGGAGGAGCTCCTTTAAAACTACCTTGTAGGGGGCTCCTGGGTGGCTCAGTGGGTTAAGCCTCTGCCTTCGGCTCAGGTCATGATCCCAGGGTCCTGGGATGGAGCCCTGCGTCCAGCTCTCTGCTCAGCGGAGAGCCTGCTTCCCTTCCTCTCTCTCTGCCTGCCTCTCTGCCTACTTGTGATCTCTGTCTGTCAAATAAACAAATAAAATCTTTAAATAAATAAATAAATAAATAATAAAACTACCTTGTAGTAGCTTGTCTTGGTCCAAGAGCACAGTCACTGTCAAAAGATGGCCGGGGGGTGCCTGGATGGTTCAGTGGGTTAAAGCCTCTGCCTTCGGCTCAGGTCATGATCCCAGGGTCCTGGGATCAAGCCCCACATTGGGCTCTCTGCTCGGCAGGGAGCCTGCTTCCCTCTCTCTCTCTGCCTGCCTCTTTGCCTACTTGTAATCTCTGTCTGTCAAATAAATAAAATAAATAAAATCTTAAAAAAAAAAAAAGGTGAAATTCCCTTAAAAAAAAAAAAAGATGGCCGGGAGGGGGTGGTGAAAACTGAGAGGGAGCCTCAGGGTACCGCAAAACTATAGCTGGACCAAGGAGGAAAACACTGGGCCAAATGCCCCCAAATCTTGCCCAAGGCTTGAAAATGATCCATCTTCCTTTCCCTACCCCACAGTTCTCTCTGAGGACTCCCACTCCCTTTATGACCTGTCCTTGCTTAGGACTCCTGAACCTAGAGGCAACTGCTCCCCAAGACCTTTCTTTGCCCACCTAGATTCTGGTTCTGGAAAAGGCACTATTCTGAGTATCCCCTCAAGCCTGGACCCCAAGGATGGAAATGAGTCACAGAGACCACTGTCTGAGAGGGATGGTATGAAACAATACCAGGTTCTCTGAGGTTCATGAACAGGGTGAGTGGGGACAGACATAATAGTGTTTAGGGGCCCATGAAGGCCAGACTATTACTTCTGCTTCTAGGTCATAAACATAGGCAATACAGTTAAGGGGGGGTCCCCCCCACCCAGAGCCAGGGAACAACCTTAACAGAAGCTTCCTGTGGCCCCTGGAAATCCTTGTGACCTGGCTCTTTTCTATAAACTGAATCAATCCTAAAAGCACAGTAATATTCTGTCTGCTCTGGTGTCCAGTTGTGTTCAGGGATCTCCCCACGGTGACGAGTCTATTCCAACCAGTTGTGTTCCTTTGGACCCACAGTATTCATTTCCCTGTAGGTATTGCAGGGGTCCCCTGTTCATTCAGCAGGTTTCTGACCACTACCCTCTAACCCATGTGTGTGGAGAGGCCTCTAGATAACTACTATTGTCAGGTGATGCAACAGCTGTTAATTCAAAGCCCTGAGCCACCAAACTGATAATTACCGCACGGTCATACTCCATTCATTTATATCCCTCCCACGTGAATAAGGACCTTATAAATGCGTGCATTCCTTCTGCTGTCCCCTACACCAATGGTCCTCCTCCTCCTCCTCCTTCTTCTTCTTTTTAAGATATTATTTATTTGACAGAGAGAGAGACACACACACATAGCAAGAGATAGAACACAAGCAGGGGGAGTGGGAGAGGGAGAAGCAGGCTTCCTGCTGAACAAGGAGCCCAGTGGGGCGCTCCATCCCAGGACCCTGCAATCATGACCTGAGCCTAAGGCAGACACTTAATGACTGAGCCAGCCAGGCGCCCCTACACCAATGGTTCTTAACCTTTGTTGATTCATGGGAGCTTTCTGAGAATCTGCTATGAACCTCCCCAGAAAAAGAGTAGACATATGGACTTGAAAACAATTTCACAGACTTCTTGATTCGTAAAGCCCATCCTTCAGACCCCAAGCCAATACTAACAATTCTTGATGGCAAGAAATGATGACATTTCTTTCTTTTTTTTTTTTAAGATTTTATTTATTTATTTGACAAGGATCACAAGTAGGCAGAGAGGCAGGCAGAGAGAGAGGAGGAAGCAGGATCTCCGCTGAGCAGAGAGCCCAATGCAGGGCTCAATCCCAGGACTCTGGGATCATGGCCTGAGCCGAAGGCAGAGGCTTTAACCCACTGAGCCACCCAGGTGCCCCGAAATGATGACATTCCTAAAGAGAGGTAGTTAGAAGGGGAGAGCTGCAGCCTCATTCTTCCCACTTGTTTTTCATAGGCATGAAGGCCTGCAAAGGATGTGGGAAAGCAACTCGGTCAACCTGATCTGTGAGGTCCAGCCAGGTGCTGTCCTCACCTGTCCACCTCGCCAAGGCAGCAGGCTCATAATGACCAACTAAGGCAGCAGCTCCTGTCTGAGACTGACGCAGGTCTCTCCCTTGTCCACACCAATACACTCCCACCTGAGTCTAGCCCAGACCTTACACACCTTTCCCTAGCGCCATCCAGGCAAGCCAGGTGACTCTTATGCCTACCTTGTCACCTAGGAACAGTGGATGAAAAGGACCTCTATGGGGTCTGCTGCGCTACATCTTCTCTACACTTCCTTCTTCTCCCTTCATCTCTCTCTCTCACATGTACGCACAGGCACACACACGCACTCCAGCCATCACTCAGAAGAGCCAGAGTCAGCATCTCGAAGGCTCCCTGTAGCAGAGCTCCCCAAGCATGCCTTCAGGTTGGACTCAGCCAAGTTGAAGGGTGACTGCTACCCAGCCACTGGCCAGATTACATTTTCTGGGTCACTCTAACCTCCTCAAAGGACAAGTATTGTCATTTGATATCTCATCTGATATTCCAAACCTTTATGCCTCAAAAATAACAACAATAACAACAACAACAACAACAACAAAATACCCTTGATCTTCCCTTGATCTTGGGGACCTGGGCGGCTCAGTGGGTTAAAGCCTCTGCCTTTGGCTCAGGTCATGATCCCAGAGCCCTGGGATCGAGCCTTGCATTGGGCTCTCTGCTCAGCTGCTCTGCTCAGCTGCTCTGCTCAGCTTCCCCCTCTCTCTGTCTCTGCCTACTTATAATCTCTGTCAAGTAAATAAATAAAATCTTTAAAAAAATAATAACACCCTTGATCTGATGCAAAACTAAGTGTTTACCACACACACACACACACACACACACACTCAGGGTTGCCACCAGCCTTCCCTAACCTCTGCCAAAAATGATTACATATTTCTAACAAAGATTGACTGTGAATATAAACAAGAGTTTGTGGACCCCAGCGATGGGAAGAGGTCTCCCTGCCCTTCCACAGACTGGAACCCTCCCACTCTAGCCTTTCCCAATCATGGGAAAGACAACCAAGGTGGCTTCCTCCTTACCACAAACATGTACCCATCATTCTAACTGAGAGTATTAGCAAGAAAAGCAAAACTCTAAGGTCCCAAAAACACCTCTTGATGGGGCACCTGGGTGGCTCAGTGGGTTAAGCCTCTGCCTTCAAGCTCAGGTCATGTTCCCAGGGTCCTGGGATCCAGCCCCACATCGGGCTCTCTGCTCAGTGGGGAGCCTCCTTCTTCCTCACTCTCTCTCTGCCTACGTGTGATCTCTATTTGTCAGATAAATAAGTAAAATCTTAAAAAAAACACCTTTTGAGATGGACCTCAGAGTCAACTCTTGATGCTGTGGACTATCAGATGAATTTCCAGTTCTGTGAATAACCAGTCACCAGAGTTTTATTCCAAGACCCAGCCCAATTCTGGCCTCTCACTGTGTGCTTTCAAGTAATGCAATGTGATTAAAGTGTTATCAGAACCTGCCTCTCAGAACATGACTAACTAGACTTGTTATCTTAGGCAGGTCACTTCCTGTCCCTGGGCCTTGGTTTCATCATTCATTCACTCAACAAATATTTATTTGTTGAGAAGCTCGTAAGTTCCAGGCACTGTGCTAAGTGCTCAAGACAACAAAGATGAGTGAGATAAGGTCCAGCCGGCTGTGGTCTCACTCTGTTGTTGATGTGTTAATGTCAATGACTCCTTATTTGCTGCATGATCAGGACAATAATGGAGGTTGGACAAGGTAGGAGAGGAAAGCTGGAAGGGGAGCACCTGTGTCTGATTAGGGGCACGGAGGTTTGTGAAAATAAGGGAGTTGGACTTTTTAATCAAAGAGTCTGTTATTCTTAGATGGTGGTGCATTCCAAAAGGACACAGAAGCCATTTGGATATTCTGCTCCGGGGCCGTGTGTGCAATCCCAGGCCTCCGCTAGCGCAGATAAGGAGTTCACCATTGGCATTTGACCAGTTGGCCCTAACACCTCTTTCAGAGTTAGTAGAAGCCAGATTCTTTTTATCAGACTTCTGCGCTATCCAATTCTAAGGATCACCCTAGAAGGGTGATCATTGACACTTTGTCAAATCAAGTCCCTTCTAATTCAAAGGTCAGCAAAGACATTAGGCATACTGGTGCCGTACATTTGCTTAACCAGCTGATGAAACAAACACGTCATTTGGGAGGGGAATATCCAAACCCACACATGCACAGAATGAATCCCTCATAAGGTTTTCTTTCAAACAAAGCCAGAAATAAAACCTATTGATCTCTAATTGCCAGAAATTCAATGGTCACCCCAAGATGCTGTTAAACAGAGCTAATTGTGGCTTATAATTAACTCATGCACCAGCTAATATTATTGAAGTCCTCAAATACTGAAAGGAACAGCGTTATGAATTCCTAAAAAGTCAATATCAGTAATAACCAAAATAACCTTCTGGGTTATTTTTTCTTCTGCCTAACTATATTTTCTGTATTTAGTACAAAAAAAAAATGTGTTTTGATGTTGTAACATTTGAACCGGCTAGAGGTTATTATTTTACAGGAATAAAATGTCTTCTCTCCCATTAAAATATTTATTAGTGTTTTTCCTTTCTTGCCAAGATGGTGGGAATCTGATACTGCCACATGCAAACTGCCTAGTAAGTTCATTATACGTATAATTCAGTTCTTACATTTTGCTCTCTCTTGAAGTAGAAATGCAGGCAAAACACACCAATTCCCCATTGCACTTTGAATTCATATATACGTCATCTATATATTGGTCAAAAATGTTATGTGTTGAGAAGCCATCTTGATGGTTGTACGTCAGTGTGAATGTACTTAATGCCACTTAACTGTTCATTTAAAAATGATTAAAATGAGGGGCACCTGGGTGGCTCAGCCATTAAGTGGCTGCCTTCGGCTCAGGTCATGATCCCAGGGTCCTGAGATGGAGTCCTGCTCAGCGGGAAGCCTGTTTCTCCCTCTTCCACACCCCCTGCTTGTGTTCCCTCTCCCACTGTGTCTCTCTCTGTCAAATAAATAAAATCTCTTTTTAAAATTTTTAAAAAGATTTTATTTATTTATTTGAGAGGGAGAAGCAGACTCCCTGTGGAGCTGGGAGCCCGATGCGGGACTCAATCCCAGGACCCCGAGATCATGACCTGAGCTGAAGGCAGAGGCTTAACCTATGAGCCACCCAGGAGCCCCAACATAGATATTTCTCTCTTTTTAAATTTTTTTATTTTTTTATTAACATAAAATGTATTGTTAGCCCCAGGGGTACAGGTCTGTGAATCACCAGGTTTACACACTTCACAGCACTCACCATAGCCCAACGCAGAGATTTCTTAAAAATAAAATCTTTAAAAAATAAAATCTTTAAAAAAAAGAAAAAAGGCCTCTCTATATTAACAAAGTGAAGGCTACCAGAGTCTAAGGTTTTTTCTCTGTACCCTCAGACGCTTCATTAATACACCAGGGAGGAAGAAACCTGTCACACAGATGTCAACTCAGATTAGGGATTTGATTCCAACATGAGAACAGTTTGAGAATGACTTGGCTTCAACCTGTGATTAACAGAAAACCACCTTAAGCCACCACGGTTTCTGAGCTGCGGAGGAGAGGTGACCCAGGGAGGTGGACACAGGTGGTTTCCAGGGCTCCTTGGTTCATTGGCTCCTTATTTGAGGACAGGGTGACTCAACCAGGGAGAATTCACCGCTTCAGCCTGTTTGGTCTTGATCAATCCAGAAAACACACTCGCTGACGTCCTTCTATCATTAAGTCGTAGGCAGCGACAAAGCAAGTAGGTGAAGGGACTTTTCACTCGGGAAAGCTCAGAACCGTCACAGGACTGCCTTGAGAACCTGCACAAAGGGACGGCTTGAGACCTGCAGGCCCTTGGGTCAACAGCCAGTCTTGAACTGGAGAGGTGAGGAGCCAGAGGGGCGGGCCGGCCAGGACTAAGAATATAGGAGCTCAGAAACAAGCAAACAAAAACTATTCATAAGAAGTCCCAGGAAACAAACTGAGGGTTACAGAGGGAAGGGGGGGTGGAGGGAGGGGGTAGCCAGGTGATGGGCGCTAAGGAGGGCATGTGTTGTGATGCGCACTGGGTGTTACACAAAACTAACGAGTCGCTGAATACTGCATCAGAAACTAATGATGTTACTATATGCTGGTGAACTGAACATAGTAAAAAAAAGTAAAAAAAACCCAAAACTGTTCATAAGAAGCACTAAAAGGTGAGAGGGTGCCTGGCTGGTGCAGTTGGTGGAACAGTCACCTCTTGATTTTGGGGTTGTGGATTCAAGCCACAAGAGATTGGGGTAGAGATTATATGCACTGGGTGTCTAAACCTTAAAACAAAAAAAGTCCTAAAAGGTGAACACAGGCCTGGACCTTCCAGATTGCAATTAGACTGCCAAGTAGCTATCCTTAGAACTTTGTCATATTGATTTAACAAACCAACATAGAAAGCAGCAGACGAAAACCATGTCGAAAGTTAATTTTTAGGGGCCCCCGGGGTGGCTCAGTCGGTTAAGCATCCAACTCTTGATTTCGGCTCAGGTCATGATTTCAGGGTCTTGGGATTGAGTCCTGTGTCGAGCTCCCTGCTCAGCAGGAGTATCCTTCTCCCTCTACTGCACCACCCCCCAGCCCACTCGTGCTCTCTCTCTCTCAAGTAAATAAATAAAATCCCTTTTTAAAAAGTTAATTGTTAATAACCTCCGAAATAGTCTTATTTAAAAAAATTTAAAATTTGAACATAATTGACACAGTGTTCCATTAATTTCAGGTTTATGACTTAGTGAGTTTGATCTCTCTGTATGTCATGCTGTGTCTAAATAGCTTTTTCAGGGTTTTCTTTTAAAGATCTTATTTATTTATTTGACAGAGAGAGAGAGAGAGAGTCAGTGAGAGAAGGAACATAAACAGGAGGAGAGGGAGAAGCAGGCTTCCTGCCGAGCAGGGAGCCCAACGCAGGGCTCGATTCCAGGACCCTGGAATCATGACCTGAGCTGAAGGCAGACCCTTATCACCCAGGCACCCCCTAAATAGTTTTAATTAACCAAATACTGTAGTCTGACATAGCTGGAGGGATGTATTGATAGCACAGAGAACATTAGTAGAGACAAAATGGACCAAAAATTTCAACATACACTGAACCACTGCGGTCAAGGAAAGGTTATTAGACTGTGAGAGAGAAAACAAGGGTTTAGCCTCAGATGTTGCTAACTGGCCCTATGACTCTATCAGGCAGAAATACATTCAGCGGCAGTTAACAGAACATTCAGTTAGCAGTAAGCTAAATAAATAATATAGTTTGTTTTTCTCACTTGGTAAGTTCAGAGGTAAGCCGTCCAGGGTTGGGGCATCTGTTAGGAAGCCACCCAGAACATCTGACCCGTCTGTCTTTGTGTCCCACCATCACCCATGTGTGGCCTTGGTGCTCATGGGTACAAGATGGCGGCTGGACCAAGCTCCAAACAGAAGACTAGGAGCAGAGCAAAAGAGGCTGCGGCCTCCAGCTGCACTTGCCTTTTTGAAAAAGTTGCCCCAGGAGTCTTTCACTGAGAGGTGACTAGGGTGAGGGACCCGGATTTGCCAACCAACATTAATTACCACAGTGACCTCAGACATACACACAGATCTTAATACAATATCAAGACTAGGGAAGGGGCGCCTGGGTGGCTCAGTGGGTTAAAGCCTCTGCCTTCGGCTCTGGTCATGATCCCAGGGTCCTGGGATTGAGCCCCACATTGGGCTCTCTGCTCCGTGGAGAGCCTGTTTCCTCCTCTCCCTCTCTTCCTGCCTCTCTGCCTGCCTCTCTGCCTGCCTCTCTGCCTGCCTCTCTGCCTGCCTCTCTGCCTACTTGTAATCTCTTTCTGTCAAATAAATAAAATCCTAAAAAAAAAAAAAAAGACTAGGGAAGCTTCAGAACCTACGTATACATCTCAGCTCTCTGAATCCTAGCCTCCTCATCCATAGAGTGTAGGGGATGCACTATGGGCATTCTGGGCAGGACGGTTCATTACTGTGGGGCTCTCCTGCAGACAGCAGGACACTATACATCTCTGATCTCCAGGTACCAAGTGCCAGGATCCCCCCACGCCCACAACTGTGATGAAACCAGATAGGCCTCTGCTGGTTTGCAGATGCCTCCGGGTTGGGGTGAGGCATGGGAGGGGACTATCTTGTGGGTATGGAAGCCACTGTCCTAGATCAGGTCCGGTCTACACCTGTCTGATTCTCTCTAGCCTTTTCATAAAAGCGAGTTAGTTTTTGAAGACACGGTTACCCAGCAGGAACATAGATCCCTATTCGCTACCTCATGGTGGGCTGGTATTCATTTATCTCCTCACTGCCACCTTTATTATTTTCCTTTTTAAAAAAATTAATATATAATGTATTATTGGCTTTGGGGGTAGAGGTATGTGATTTATTATTCTTACGCAAATCACAGAGCTCACCACAGCACATACTCTCCCCAATGTCCATCACCCAATCACCCCAACCCTGGCACCACCCTCCTGTCCAGCAACCCACAGTTTGTTTCCTGAGATTAAGAATCTCTTTTTTTTTCTTTTAAGATTTTATTTATTTATTTGACAGAGAAAGATCACAAGTAGGCAGAGAGGCAGGCAGAGAGAGAGAGAGGGAAGCAGGCTCCCCGCCGAACGGAGAGCCCGATGCAGGACTCAATCTCAGGACCCTGAGATCATGACCCGAGCCGAAGGCAGCGGCCCAACCCACTGAGCCACCCAGGTGCCCCCTGAGATTAAGAATCTCTTATGGTTTGTCTCCCTCTCTGGTTTTATCCCATTTCATTTTTTCCTCTCTTCCCCTATGATCTTCTGCCTTGTTTCTCAAATTCCACATATCAGAGAGATCATATGATAATTGTCCTTCTCTGATTGACTTATTTCGCTTAGCATAATACCCTCTAGTTCCATCCATGTTGATGCAAGTGGCAAGATTTCTTTCTTTTTTTTTTTTAAGTCTTTTTTTTTTTTAAGATTTTATTTATTTATTTGAGAGAGAGAGACAGTGAGAGAGAGCATGAGCGAGGAGAAGGTTAGAGGGAGAAGCAGACTCCCCATGGAGCTGGGAGCCCGATGTGAGACTCGATCCCGGGACTCTGGGATCATGACCTGAGCCGAAGGCAGTCGTCCAACCAACTGAGCCACCCAGGCGTCCCAAGATTTCATTTTTTGATGGCCGCATAATATTCCATTGTGTGTGTGTGTGTGTATATATATATATATGTATATCTATATCTCTATAGATATAGATATATCTCATATATCTATATATGTGTATATATGTATATATACATATATATCTCTAGAGATATATATGTATAGATATAGATATACATATATATGTATGTCTATATATATATACATATATATCTACCACATCTTCTTTGTTCATTCTTCTGTCGATGGACATCTAGGCTCTTTTCATAGTTTGGCTACTCTGGACATTGGTTCTCTAAATCCTTATTGCTACTTTTAGACAATTACATTTTACCTTGCTGAAAGGCCCTCCTCCTCCTCTGAGGCCCATGTTATCCACCACCATCAGATTCTTCTCCCACTTGCTCCAATGATCCATCTATTTCCAGATCACTCCTCCACGTCCTCTGGACCTTCCACTCCAAGCTTTGCCTTCCTCCCAGGTGACTTTTAGATCCGTATGGATGGTCTTGCCTGGACTTGACCTCCTGACCTCTAATGCCCTGTACTCTTTCTTTCCTTGTCACCCACACAATGGATGGACCTCAGCACTTGCCATCCTGTGAACTACTTAAACTTAACCTTAAACTTGACCAGCTCCCTCTCGGACCATCACTTTCAGTACCTCCATGTTCTCATTCCCTTTGTCCCATTCTTCCTCCTAATGTTGATATGTGGCTTTTACTCCAAGGTAGCACCCCCTTCCTAGCTGCACACCCTTCTCCACACAGCTTCTGGACAAGCTGGTCCATCCCTCCTGTATTCCCGTGATCTTCACCTCATCCTCCCGGTAAAACCCCAGCCCCAGCTCTAGCTGCCTTTCTGCCCTCTGACTCCTACACTTGAGCAGCTGAACACCCACACGAAGAAGTGTTTCCATGACAACCGGGTGGTGAGCCGCTGGTCCCTCTACTCGTCCTTGTCAGCCCTCTTCTGTTCCCTACCTTATCACCTCGCCTGTCATCCTCACTCTCAGCAGATAACTTCACTCCTACTTGACAGTGAAAATAGAAACCATCAGTCAGAAGCCCCCTCAACTTCCTGTCCCCCACTGCCACCCCACTAAAACACTTATTTTTATCTGCACTCATCCTTTCCTCCCTTTATTGTGGGAAAAGTTTCCTTCCTGTGGTTAATCCCTCCACCTGAGCCCTGCATCCCGATAGCTCCAGCCTCCTCAGGACCTCGGCTCTCAAAGTTCCCTCTCTGCTCCTACAGCATCGCCACATGGAAGGCTCTCCCATGTTCTCAAACGCAGTGTTCTCTAGGCCTCACGTTCCCATCTCCACTGTGCAAACTTCCCCTTCCCTCTTTTCCTTTGCAGTCGGAGTTCTCGGCCTTTTTTACACCATGGATGCCTTTGGCTGTCTGGTGGATAATGTTCTCGAAAGCCTGAAATATGCATGGAACTTACCATGAATACCAATGACTGCAAATGCAGTTGTTACAATAGATTTTAAAAATTTGTGACACCGTTATACATGTGCTGCTTTCTTTTGTTCTTGGCTATCCTTTGTTAATGCATTAAATAGCAAAATCTTGAAGTGGGTCTAAAAGAACTCCTGTATTTTTATGTAGTGATGATTATAAACACTACTTTGCAACATCTGTGTCAACTGTAATGTGAATTAAAAACAGCTGTGATTTTTACAGGTGACAAAGTCACAGTTACTACTAATACTACTGAAGATTGGTGCCTGCAGTCATAATTGAAGATGAGACGATAGTTTAATTAGAGGTAGGTGAAAAATCAAGGTGTAGTTTTTTCCCCATCCAAAGTTTATGGGTCACATGAATTCTTTTTGGGTTTTTTTTTTTTTTAAAGATTTTTATTTATTTATTTGACAGACAGAGATCACAAGTAGTCAGAGAGAGAGGAAGGGAAGCAGGCTCCCCGATGAGCACAGAGCCTGATACTACGGGGCTCAATCCCAGGACTCTGGGATCATGACCTGAGCCAAAGGCAGAGGCTTTAACCCACTGAGCCACCCAGGTGCCCTGTTCCTGTGAATTTTTTCCAGAGATGCCTTGGAGGGGACCTGTCGGCACCAGATTAAAATGCTTGTTTTAGGGGCGCAGGGAGCCTGCTTCCTCCTCTCTCTCTGCTTGCCTCTCTGCCTACTTGTGATCCCTGTCTGTCAAATAAATAAATAAAATCTTTAAAAATAAATAAATAAATAAATAAATAAATAAATAAATAAAATGCTTGTTTTAAAGCCCATCTTCTCTGCTCACCTCCTTATCTTCCATTCCTGTCTCAATTTTATGATTCTCCAAATGTCCATTAGTGCCAACTACATATAACAGTAAGTTAGCTTTTGCAATCTGGTTTTCATGGCACAGGGTCATGGCCTCATGGCCCGGAGTCAATATCCTCACCAAAGTCACCAATGGTCCGCTGAATGTGAAGGTACCTTTTCCATCTCCATGTTACTCCAAATCATTTCCTCCTTGGAATTGTTTCCTTCCCTATGGCTGCACCTTGAGGTGCAATTAAAAAACAGAATCCAGGGGTGCCTGGGAGGCTCAGTGGGTTAAGCTGCTGCCTTTGGCTCAGGTCATGATCTCAGAGTCCTGGGATTGAGCCCCGCATCGGGCTCTCTGCTCAGCAGGGAGCCTGCTTCCTCCTCTCTCTCTGCCTGCCTCTCTGCCTGCTTGTGATCTCCATCTGTCAAATAAATAAATAAAATCTTAAAAAAAAAAAAAAAAACAGAATCCAGGAGCGCCTGGGTGGCTCAGTGGGTTAAAGCCTCTGCCTTCGGCTCAGGTCATGATCCCAGGGTTCTGGGATTGAGCCCCACATCCGGCTCTCTGCTCAGCAGGGAGCCTGCTTCCCCCTCTCTCTCTGCCTACCTCTCTGCCTGCTTGTGATCTCTGTCAAATAAATAAATAAAATAAAATAAAATAAAATAAAAAACAGAATCCAAATCAGATAGCTTAAACCATAAGGAAAAATATATTCTACATTTTTTTTAAAAATGTTATTTATTTATTTATTTATTTGGGCCACAAAACAAGGTTTTATTGAGCAATAGGAAAGTATATTGAATGATAGTACAAAGCTCCAAAAGACAGAAGGGACCCGAGAGGGTTACCTATTTATTTATTTTGAGAAAGAGAGAGAGTTCATGCTTCTGTGAGCAGGGAGAGGGGCAGAAGGAGAGGGAGAGAATCTCAAACAGGCTCCTGTGCTGAGTGAGGAGCCTGATGAGGGTCTCGATGAGTAGCTGGATCTCACGACCCTGAGATCATGACCTGAGCTGAAACCAAGAATCTGACATTTAAGTGACTGAGCCACCTAGGCGCCCCCAAATAAATCCTACCTTTTAAGAAGTCCAGCTACAAAGCTGCTCCCGGGCTGATCAATTTCATGGCTTCGCAATGTCATCCGGGACCCAGGTGCCTTCCGTCTTTTTGCTCTACCACCTCACCATGATGGCTTATCCTCAACACCTCTACACCTTAAAAAACAACTGTAGCAGTTCCAAGAGCCATGCCCAAATGTGATAACACGCCGCTAAAGAACAGGATGTGTCTCTTCCTGTATGTTTATTTCTAATCCGGGAGGAGACCTTCCCCAGGAGCCCCCAGAAGTCTTTCCTCACATCACATTGGCCTGAATTGCATCATATGTCCCTTCCTAAATCAGTCCCTGGCAAGGAAACTGTGGTGACCATAACTGGCTTGGATTAATCAGGATTCACTGCCAAACCACTGGGAAGAAGGGTGGAATGCAGAACAAAACCAGGGCTCTGCCAGAAGTGAACAGGCAATCCAACCTCATTGATACACACTAGTTTTTCTTCTGCTTTTTGCTGGCTCCTTCCTTTTGTCTTTGCAATGCACTCCTCCTTCCCGCCCCGTTAAGTGTTGTATTGTGTCAGGCTCTCTTCCTGTCCTTCTCCAGTCTGGGACCATCCCACCCCACAAATTCTTGCTAAACGACCCTATTTACCTCTATGGCTTGAACTGCCACTTGGGTATGCCTCACTCTCCACCTAGAATTTGCTCCTTAGCTCGAGACCCGTGAATTCTCTGTCACCTCCTGGGACCCTAGCTCCATCTGGATATTCCCAGGCCTCTCAAACTCAGCCTATGCATCCACGTTCTTCCTGAATTCCCTGTGTTTCGGTCATCACCCTGGGACTGAAATCTGTCTGCTCATACTCCTTTCTCTCCTTTACCCCCATTGCAGAATCCATCATCTTTTTTTTTTTTTAAAGATTTTATTTATTTATTTGACAGACAGAGATCACAAGCAGTCAGAGAGGCAGGCAGAGAGAGAGGAGGAAGCAGGCTCCCTGCTGAGCAGAGAGCCCGATGTGGGGCTTGATCCCAGGACTCTGAGATCATGACCTGAGCCGAAGGCAGCGGCTTAACCCACTGGGCCACCCAGGCGCCCCCATCATCTTAAACTCCTCCAGAGTCTCCCCACTCAGTGTCTCTAGAACTGGTCCCCTCTTCTCTAAACTTGGGCAGGGACCTGCTCCTTTCAGGGCTGCATGGTAACCTTGCCCCTTGCTTTATTCTAGCATACCTGTGTCACTGATGCCGGAGGAATCCTTCTCTAGCCCAATTCAGCAACCTTCATCAGCTTCCCGTTTTGCAAGGCACATCTCGTCTGGTCCTGGCTGACTTCTCCATTTCACTACCTGACACTTTTTTCTCCTTCACCCTAAACTCAACATGCCACCTCTCACATCCAGCCCGCACACATGCTGCTGCTTCCCCACCATTGGACCCCCCTCAACTCGTGCACATGCGCGTACACACACACACACACACACACACACACATCTTTTTTCCTCCGTGTGCACTCCAAAATACTTTCATTTTTTTTGACAAAACTTATTTTTGTCACCTACCATGTGTTAGCCACCTTACCATGCTGATGGCAGCTCTATCTTATCTTTCTTTAAAATGGCTCCTTTGGGGTGTGTGGGTGGCTCAGTTGGTTAAGCAACCGCCTTTGGCTCAGGTCATGATCCTGGAGTCCCACGATCGAGTTCCACATGCGGCTCCCTGCTTGGCGGGGAGTCTGCTTCTCCCACTGACCTCTCCCCTCTCAGGTTCTCTCTTTTTCAAATAAATAAATAAAATCTTTTTAGAAAATGACTCCTTTGTGTTCCTTAATAAGGATAGCTGTAAGTTTATTTAAACCCACCCCGCTGGATGGATACATGGACAGCCAGGTTGCTTTCTAGCATTATAAACCCCTTGTAGCCCCCATCCCTATACATACATCTTTGTGCATATGTCCCAGCATGCGTGCCTAGCTATCAGGGACTCGGGTGATTCCTGCAAGTAGAATTGCCAGTCAAAAGTCATGTGATTTACATATCAAGAGAATAGCCAGTTTACCCTCCATGTATCCATTTAAACTACCACCAATATAAAAATACTGTATTAAAGCATCCATTTCTCAGAACCTTCATCAACACTAAATATCTTTAAATTTTTGCTTATCTAATATTTTGCCTTAAATTTGAATTTTTCTGATTACTAGTGAGACTGAGTATCATTTTACATTTTTATTTATCATGAACCATTTATTTCTTTTACCTATTCTTTTTGACTATTCATTCTCCTCCTCCTCCTTTTTCTTCCTCTTCTTCCTCTCCTTTCTCTGCCTCTCTTCCTCCTCCTCCTCCTCCTCCTCCTCCTCCTTCTTCTTCTTCTTCTTCTTTTTTATTAAGAAACCCTCCCCCAGGATGCCTGGGTGGCTTACTCGGTTACCTTCGGCTCAGGTCATGATCCCAGGGTCCTCAAATCGAGTCCCACATCAGGCTCCCTGCTCAGCAGGGAGTCTGCTTTTCCCTCTAACCTTCCCCTGCTCGTGATCTCTCTCTCTCATTCTCTCTCTCTCAAATAAATAAATAAAATCTTAAAAAAAAAAAAAAAAAACAAGAGCTCCAACTCACAACTCTGAGATCAAGAATCAAATGCTCTACCAATTGAGTCAGTCAGGTGTCCCCTTGCTTGTTCTCTTCTTGGTTTGTATCCTCCTCGATTTTCTTCACCTGGCCCGTTCCTACCAAACATTCAAGGCTCAGGCCAGGCACCACCTCTTTCAAAATAGGTTTCTCCAGTTCTCTGGCCTCTCCCTGCACCCACCCCCAAGATAAGCCCCCTGCTCTGCACTCTGTGCTGACTTTGCTCTGTGTTTATCTCCTCCACAAGGCCATGGACACAGGGGTCTGTTACCTCTGCTTCCCCTATTCATATTAGTGTGCCCTGGTGTTGTATAGATACATGACAAAAGAATGAAACAATGAGCAAACAATCCACAAACAGGATCACTTTTAGGGTTATTTCTTTTTTGCTATTCCTTGAGAAAACAATACAGAATTAAATAGCCTCTTTTGTTTGTTTCCTAAGGAAGATGAATTTCACGTAACTCCATACAAAAAGCTTCAGCTCTTCACCTTCATTGTTTTATTTATTTTTTTTAAAAGATTTTTATTTATTTATTTGATAGACAGAGAGAGATCACAAGTAGGCAGAGAGGCAGGCAGAGAGAGAGGCTCCCCGCTGAGCAGAGAGCCCGATGTGGGGCTCGATCCCAGGACCCTGAGATCATGACCTGAGCTGAAGGCAGAGGCTTAAACCACTGAGCCACCCAGGCGCCCCACCTTCATTGTTTTAATTTTCTCTTGGCTTCCTTTTGAAGGTTATCCCCCCTGGGGTAATGGGACCCCAGTCTCAGGGCTCTAACTAGCTGTCTTCCTCCTGATCCCTGACACACTTTCCTTTCCCCACCTCATACCTCTGCCTCTTCGCTTCCCCAACAAACCTGTGCTCCCGGAGGCCAAGTGTCCAGGAAAGGCCAGAAAGGAAGGTGCAGCCAAAGTAATGTTTTACTCAACCTGGAATATCAAATACAAGCTTAGGACATTTAACAGACTTGGTAGTTTACAAATGTTGCATTTCTTATCCGAGGCAAACCAAAGCCTCAAAGGAATGCCACATCCCACATCATCAGAGAACATGGAACCAAGCAAACTGAACTCATTACTCAATGATCAAGCCATGGGTGATGACCTTGAGACCCTGAATCTGAAACCCATGAGAAAGACCCTGAACCTGGTCCTTTTGCTCAACCTCAGTAGAAGGGAGATCCGAAACCGAATCTGTAGGATGGTGACAAATAATCCAGGTTTTAATTTTTTGAAATTTATCCGAAGCAACTACTCATTTCGCTTTTACCCTGAATAAAATCTTTCATCAGTAGCAACAGCTAAGCTATCCTTCAGTTCTGACTGTGCCTAGGGGTGATCATAACAGCGGCTGGTGCATGTTGAATGTTTTCTATTGGCACTGTGGTAGATGCTCCTGTATCATCTCTTGGAACCAACAACGTGCACGGGTCAGTTCTCAGCAGAAATGGGAATAACCTGCTCATAACTGGGAAGATTTACGTTCAGCTCTGCCCACACACGTGTCTCCAACCCATTTCTATAGGTAAGAAGGAGCCTCTGGCTGGCCAGAGATGGCTTCTTCGAGGAAACCCACCTTTGCAATTTCCCCAACTCAGATCAAGTCACGCATTCTAACCTGTTTGCCTGTAAACTAGGATTTGAAGGAAATTTTCCCACTTCTGGGAGACTAGCAGGAGGAGCAAGGCACTGTTGTTAATCATAAGAAAAGGTTGACATTAAACTCCCTCATTTCACAAGTGTCATAAACTGCTTGCAGTTTATTATTTATGATTATTTTTTAAAATTATTAAACAAGATTTTATTTCTTGTTTTGACAGAGAGAGGTAGAGCGAGAACGGGAACAAAGCAGGGGGAGCAGCAGAGGGAGAGGGAGAAGCAGGCTTCCCACTGAGCAGGGAGTCCCGTGCGGGGCTCAATCCCAGGACCCTGGGATAACGACTTGAGCCTGAGCAACCCAGGTGCCCCGACAGCTTATTATGTTAAAGAAAGCAGACAGCCGTTCCAGACTCACAAGGCGGGAGGGCTGGTAAGTTTGCTCTTATCCTTAAAGGCTTCCTCTTCACCTGGGCTCTTTGGGAGGGCCTAGCAGAGCCTCTGAAGACAGCCAGCCCTTAGGAACAGCTCTGACAGGGTAAGGGAGCCCCATGGAGGAGCTCAGACTTCAAAGGGAGCATCTAGACCCTCCCTGAAAGGGTGAGGCTGCCAGTCCGCCTGGAGGACACCCTAACAGCCCAAATGGAGAAAGTGGGCTGGGAGGCTGGGGTGGGGTGAGGGGAGGGAAAGTGAGCAGAGGCCTGGGAGGGGACGGGCATGGGGCAAGTCAGAGTCTTCTAAAGAAGCCCAGAGGATTCTTGGCAGCCAGGGCTGGAAGGTGGCCGAGTTCTCATAAAAAAAAGAGAAAGTGAGAGAGAAAAGAAAACAAAAAACTTCGTCTGAGCATGACTCTTGGCCGTGGTGCCTTTGCCAGCGCCTCTGCAGCAGCTCCCAGAGAGAGCCTGCCAGACAAGGACACACGGACAGCCCAATGGAGCAGAAGAACAGCCAGAAGCCAGCCCCGCACCAGAGTGGGGACTTAGAAAGTTCTAGGGGTGAGGGGCGCTGCACCCACTCTTCAGCAATTGGCTTGGAGACCACTGGCCATCCATATGGAAAAGATAAAGTGGATCCCTATCTTACAGCAGGCCTCCAAATAAGTTCCAGATGAGCTAAAGACCTACAGGGTGTTTTGTTCAGGACAAATTATGCTCAGAGACTAAGTTTGTCTTTGCCAAAAATTTATTTAACACAGGTCCACTGTAATAATTATAACTTATAGTAATAATATTTCTCAAGCCAAGCATACAGGATATTGTCTCTTAATACACCAATAAAGAAATAACATATTCCAAACCAATGATGGATTAGTTACATTATTTTTCCAGGCAAAGGGGAGATGAAAGCAATAAAGACCAATATTAGTTGGGGTGTACCTTTCTACGAGTTGGTTCTGGGTAGTGTCAGTCCTTCCAACTAAAAGCTGGATATCAGCTGCCTGCTCAGGTCCCTCGCTGCTGGGGCACGTACCTAGCGGAAGACGGTGCCAGTGCTGGCAGGCAAAGTGGCTGCTCTGAAGACTATTACTGCAGGGTCTGCCACACAGCTTGTACCACCACTGCCTAGGAAGGATAGCCTCACTAAGGCAGAAGCAGATGTCCCTTCTCTTCCTGAGACCGCTGTGTGGTTTAACGCCACTGCTGACCAAGGTAGCCTGGTCACACAGGAGTAAGTATCTCACAATCTCCAGAGAACTATTTAGATCAGCAAAGAGTAGCCTTGTCCAGACCAAACACTTTTGAATGGCTGGTTATACCTCTTGGTTTTTAAAGTTTAAATGACCATGTGGTGGACATCATGGCTGCCCGTTACTATGGTGTCTAGAGTTCGATAAGAAAGCGCTAATAGGGGCGCCTGGGTGGCTCAGTGGGTTAATCCTCTGCCTTCGGCTCAGGTCATGATCTCGGGGTCCTGGGATTGAGCCCCACATTGGGCTCTCTGCACAACAGGGAGTCTGCTTCCCCCTCTCTCTCTGCCTGCCTCTCTGCCTACTTGTGATCTCTCTCTCTATTACAGGAAGAAAGAAAAAATCTTAAAAAAAAAAAAAAAAAGAAAGTGCTAATATCCAGCTTCAAAACAATTTCACGAAAACAAGTTCAAACCACAAACAACTTTGTCCAAAGCAAGTTTTCAAAAACATGGATTTGAAATCACAAGTCAGTACACAACACAGGGAAGAAACAAAACTACTATAGGGCATTTGGAAGAAAACATAAAAGGACAGATTTATGATACTAGGAAAGGGGAGGATTTCTTTAATAAGGTATAAAACGTACCAAGCAGAAAGGAATAGTAGAATAACTGTCTACATTAAAATCTTCTCTATCCCAAAAGACACCAGATGCAAAATATAAAGACAAGCCCTAGGGGCACCTGGGTGGCTCAGTTGGTTAACTCTCTGCCTTTGGCTTGGGTCATGACCCTGGGGTCCTGGGATCAAGCACCATATCAGACTGCTTGGTTGGTGGGGAGCTTGCTTCTCCCTCTCCCTCTGCCTGCTGCTCCCCCTGCTTGTCCTCTCTCTCTTGCTATCTTTCTCCATGTCAAATAAATAAAATCTTAAAAAAAAAAAAGACAAACCATATCTGTGACTCATACAACCAAGAAAAAAAAAAAAAGTAGAATATCTTGTGTCTTAAAAAAAAAAAAAAAAAAGCCCAATAGAAAAATGGGCAAAGGACATGAATAGGCAATTCTGAAAGGTCTAACAACCATAACAAATCAAACCAACCTCCCTTGTGACCAGATTGTGTGGAAATTACAGTCATGAGATCCCACTGAGCAGCCATGGGATGGACAAAAATTAAGATCTGATAACCCAAATGTGGATGCAGGTGTAAGGAAATGGAAACTCCTTCTCTGGTAAGAGTGTAAACTGGTACATCCATCTAGGAAAAAATATGTGAAAATGTGTAAAGCCTTCTAAAGAAGATGCATATGCCAGTGGTAGAGATAGTCTCCTTCATGTTCAGAAATGACTGATTCTGTATTCATTCTACATAACAGCAGATAAGTAGAATCAATCTAATCACCCCTGTGTGGGAAAGCTATTTCATTCATCCAATGAAATACTATAAAGCAGTTAAAAACGATGAAAAAAATCTACATGTATCAACATTGCTGAATCACAAAAATCTAACATAGGGTGAAAAAAGCAGGTTACAAAAGGCTAGTATACTCTGATAGCATTTACATACATTTTTAAAACAAAAAAGTATACAATAAAAATATAAAATCATGCTTGTATGTTTTAAACTTTAATATTTTATTTATTTATTTGTCGGAGACAGAGAGAGCACATAAGCAGAGGGAGCAGCAGACTGAGGGAGAAGCAGCCTCCCTGCTGAGCAAGGAGTCTCATGCGGGGCTCAACCCCAGGATGCTGGGATCATGACCTGAGCTAAAGGCAGACGTTTAACGGACTGAGCCACCCAGGCCTTCCAATACTTATCTGTAACTTAAAATAAAACAGAGGGGCACCTAGGTGGCTCAGTTGGTTTAGCGTTCAGCTCTTGATTTCAGCTGAGGTCTTGATCTCAGGGCCATGGGATCCAGCCCCATTTGGGGCTCTGCACTCATTAGGGAGTCTGCTTGAGATTCTCTCTCTCCCCCGCTCTCTGCTCCTCCCTGTCCTGCTCTCTCTCTCAAATAAATAATCTTTAAGAGAATTAAAAAAATAAAACCACAATGAGATACCACTTCACACTTGTTAAGATAACTATTAAAAAGCAAAACAAAACTGGGGCGCCTGGGTGGCTCAGTCTGTTAAAGCCTCTGCCTTTGGCTCAGGTCATGATCCCGGGGTCCTGGGATTGAGTCCCCATCGGGCTCTCTGCTAAGCGGGGAGCCTGCTTCCTCCTCTCTCTCTCTGCCTACTTGTGATTTCTGTCTGTCAAATAAATAAATAAAATCTTAAAAAAAAAAAGCAAAACAAAACAAAAAAATAGAAAGTAACAAGTGTTGGAGAGGATGTGGAGAAATTAGAACCTTATGCACTGCCGGTGGGAATGCAAAATAGTGTTGCCACTAAAGAAAATGGTGCAGCAATTCCTCAAAAACTTAAACATAAAATTACCATATCATCCAGCAATTCTGCTCTTGGGTGTCTTCTCAGAATAATGAACAACTGAAAGCAGGGACTCAAACTTATTTGCACAACCATGTTCATGGCAGAGTTATTCACAATAGCCAATAGGTGGAAGCAACACTGTGGCTTCTACATTCATCTACAGATAAATGGATAAACACAAAATGTGGTATATACATGCGATGGAATATTATACATCCTTAAAAAGGAATGAAATTCTGACACTGCTACAACACCAAGTTACCCCGAGAACATTATGCTAAGTGAAATAAGCTAGATACGAAATGGCAAATATTATATAATACCACTTATAAAAGATGCCTGGTCAAAATCACAGAGACAGAAAGTAGGCTGTTGATGGCAATGAGGATGGAGAGTTACTATTTAATGGTACAGGATTTCAGTTTGGGAGGGTGACAAAGTTCTGGGGATGAATGACAGTGACGGTGGCAGAACAGTCGTTATGACACAGAACTGTACACTTGAAAATGAGTAAAATAAATTTTGTGTTAGGTATATTTAACTTAAAAATAGACACTGAAAAAAGACTGGCTTGAATCCAGCCCCTCTGTCCAAAAGAGCCACCAGCCGACTCACCTACCCGCAACGCCCAGCTGACTGGGTCCTCCTGGACCGCCCCTCCCCGCCCCCACACCCGGGTCTCTACCACGGCTGCCCCAGCGAGTCTCACCGCGCAGGCGCGGAACTGGGGTGGGCGAGCAGAAGGGGGCGTGGCCTCACACTGCGCCTGTGCCGAATTCCAGCTGTAAGTGCTGTGGGGGAAATGATGTCCAGGTTGGGCTCCCCGGCCCGGCGGCAGCGGGGAGGCCTGCACTGCACACGCGCAGACCGAGCAGTCGCGTCAAAAGGCAAAGCGAGCGAGCGCTCCGCACGTCCCGCGAGCCCGGCTGCCGGGCGTTCGTCTCCGCCGTGACTCCCGCGGGGCAGGGCTGGCGCGCCCACGTCTGAAGAGCGATGCCCCGGGAGATCATCACCTTGCAGCTAGGCCAGTGCGGCAACCAGAGTGAGCGAGCGAGCGCCGGGACCCTCCAGTTTCCGGTTTTGCCCCTTCGGGTCCTTCCCAGTGCTTGGCATCCTCCAGTCCCCCTTTCCCTGCCATGAACCCCCTGCCCTGTTGCGCATGACAAACACGCCTAGCTGGAGAGCCGCACCTGGGCTGTGACAGCTCCCAGACCAGGTGTCTTGGGTGCAGCCTCTGAGTGTGACAGCCTCTGAGCCTGACTCTGGGCGCCTGAGGCCTTACGACTAGCGACCCAGGCATCTCTCCCCATCCCCCAGTTGGGTTCGAGTTCTGGAAACAGCTGTGCGCCGAGCATGGTATCAGCCCCGAGGGCATCGTGGAGGAGTTCGCCACCGAGGGCACTGACCGCAAGGACGTCTTTTTCTACCAGGTGCCCCCAGCGACTTGGTCAGGGGGTCTGAGGGAAGGGCAGGGGCCTGGTACCGGGAGACCCGCTGGGCAGAGGAACCAGGGCGGGAGGCTTGAGGAGGGAGGGCAGGCAGGAACCAGAGCTGGGAGGATGGAGGGCTGGGCCTTAGCTGAGTGTGCCCCCTTGCTGGATGCCCCTTGGCAGGCAGACGATGAGCACTACATCCCCAGGGCGGTGCTTCTGGACCTGGAGCCCCGGGTGATCCACTCCATCCTCAACTCCCCCTATGCGAAGCTCTACAACCCAGAGAACATCTACCTGTCGGAGCATGGAGGAGGAGCTGGCAACAACTGGGCCAGTGGATTCTCGCAGGTATCCGGGTGACCATCCCCAAAACCCCTGATGTTCCCTCCCCAGGGCAAGACAGGCTCAGGCATCCTGGGGATTTGACTAGACCAGACTGACAATAAATAAGAGACAACGGAATAACCTGACAAGAGGGACAGCCAGGGAGAGGTTTAGGCAGATTGCAAATCGTTTGCAAAGTAGCTTTTTTGGGGTTGAGGGTCGTGGCGGAGACTCTGCTTGAGGGTGTCCTCCCAGGGTAGAGTTCTTGGTGCTGAAAAGAGATACTCCCCAGAACCCTCATCCTCACCCTCCCTCTCATTCTTTCTCTACAGGGTGAGAAAATCCATGAAGACATTTTTGACATCATAGACCGAGAAGCAGATGGAAGTGACAGCTTAGAGGTGAGGCTCCGCCCCCGCTGAATGGAAAACAAGGCTGAAAAGTGCTGGGAAAGGTCAGGATGTTCCTGAACACGTGGTGTGATGGGGGCAATTCTATTAAAAATTAATCTTTTGAGTATCCTATGTGAGGTATCGAGGTAAATAAGGTACAGTACTTGTCCTCAAGGAGATCCTCATCTGGATGGCATCACCTCCTTAAGCATGAGTCTTCCTTCCCAAGGAATGTCAGCCTGGATAGACACAGAAGCAGCCTTGAGACATGAGTGTGTTGGGAGTGGGGAATGAGACAAGCCTGGAGCCTCTGCCCCACATCCCTGGAGACTGCCTCTCCATCCCTCCCCATGCAGGGCTTTGTGCTGTGTCACTCCATTGCTGGGGGGACAGGTTCTGGCCTGGGATCCTACCTTCTCGAACGACTGAATGACAGGTAAGCCTGTGTTGGGAGAGAGGGCATTAGCCCTGGTTCCGTGGGTAGGGTCTTTCCTTTTTATTGATTTTTTCTCTTGGACTGGAAGGTCTGGCACTGTCATTTTGGGTCATTGGTAGGAACGGAGCCTGGCCATCCAGGGAACGTCTTGGAAGCAAGAACTCCCAGGAAGGGGTTTGCCCAGGGAGAAGAGGGACCTTAAGGGTTTGATGGGTTTGATGCTTTAGGTTTATTCTTTTTGGCTCCTGGGCTCTGACCACTCAGTTCTGTCCTTGCCCCCCTTTTGTACCAAGGGCTTGGTGACACTTGGAAAGGAATGGTCGTGTAAGCTCTAGAGAAGACCAAGATGGGCAGTGATGGGAGTCCTTCCAGTTCACTGTGTCACATTCCCCTTTCCCTCTTCACCCCCAGGTACCCCAAGAAGCTGGTGCAAACGTATTCAGTGTTTCCCAACCAAGATGAGATGAGCGATGTGGTGGTCCAGCCCTACAACTCACTGCTCACACTCAAGAGGTTGACCCAGAATGCAGACTGTGTGGTGAGCACTGGAAAAGAGAGTGGGGGGCTCTGGTCCACCTCCTCAAACCTGTGAGACATAGACACCCTGCCCTTCCCAAGTCCTTGCCTAGAGAACAGAGGACCAACAAAGCCATTCCCAGTGGCCCAAATTATTAAATGAGTTGACTCCAAGTTGGTTATAGTCCCTTTAGGCAGCAGGACTCTCAAGAACATGTATACTGCCTGATATATGTCCCCATTTAGCCTGTTTAATGCCTACTCGTGCTTAAATTCTCAGCCCAAGGGTCACTTTTGGAGTCAGACTTCCCCTGACCACCCATTCAAGGTCAAATCCTTTGTGCATATTTCAGGCTGTAACCATACTTTTTTCTGTGAGGGGGACAGACCATGCCTGTTTTATCCCCCATGGTATCTACAGAGCCAGGCACGTGCATGGCACGTGGGGATAATCACATTTGTTTACTGGATGAGAGAAAAGTGTCTGGTGATGCCCCTGAGACAGTAGTTTCCTTTTTTATATTAACATACCTACACCCTGGTTTTGGAATTTAGAGGGGGCTAAGCTAATAACTTTTTTTTTGAAGATTTTATTTATTTGACAGAGAGAGATCACAAGTAGGCAGAGAGGCAGGCAGAGAGAGAAGGGAGAAGCAAGCTCCCCGCTGAGCAGAGAGCCTGATGTGGGGCTCGATCCCAGGACCCTGAGATCATGACCTGAGCCGAAGGCAGAGGCTTAACCCACTGAGCCATCCAGGCACCCTGCTAAGCTAATAACTTATCTCTCTGCCCCCTTTCTCCTCAAAAAGGTGCCGTGACCCTCTTCTGTCCCCCCCAGGTGGTGTTGGACAACACAGCCCTGAACCGGATCGCCACAGACCGCCTGCACATCCAGAACCCGTCCTTCTCCCAGATCAACCAGCTGGTGAGCCCCCACTCCCGGACTCTCTGGGCCGGAACCCCTCCTGGCTGGGGTCCACCTTGGGAAGGGAACCCCCATCCCTCCATGGAGCCAAGGCCCACGGCACGCACTCCTGTCCCCAGGTGTCCACCATCATGTCAGCCAGCACCACCACCCTGCGCTACCCCGGCTACATGAACAATGACCTCATCGGCCTCATCGCCTCGCTCATTCCCACTCCTCGACTCCACTTCCTCATGACGGGCTACACCCCGCTCACCACGGACCAGTCGGTAGGAGCAGTCGCGGCAGGCCCTGCCCTCGCCTTTCTGTCTCCCTGCTGCCCCAGGAGCTGCCCCTTGGGGCCCCCAGAGGCTCTGTGCTTCAGGACCGGCATAGACCGTCCAACTCCACGCTGACCCGTTCTCCTCTTTCCTGTGCCGCTGGCTCCCTCCCCACAGGGCCGGGGCCCTGTGGCGTCTGCGGATGCTCCCGCACAGGGCCATGGCCTTGCCAAGCTAAGGAGGACTCAGTCCCACAGCAGAGGCTCAGTGTAGACGTGGATCTCGAGACCCTTCCCCAAGAAACCACACTAGCCCAAGTCGGACAGGGCTGAAGCATTGGACGGTGGCCTGAGTGCGGGCCTGGGCCCTGTGGCCCACTGTCCCCTCAGGTGGCCAGCGTGCGGAAGACCACGGTCCTGGATGTCATGAGGCGGCTGCTGCAGCCCAAGAACGTGATGGTGTCCACGGGCCGGGATCGCCAGACCAACCACTGCTACATCGCCATCCTCAACATCATCCAGGGGGAGGTGGACCCCACCCAGGTAGGTGAGGCCCCTTCGTGCCACCCCCGGGCCCCGCAGGGGTAGAGGAGAGGCTACCACCACCACTGCTGCGTGCACCCCTCCCCTCAGGTCCACAAGAGTCTGCAGAGGATCCGGGAACGGAAGCTGGCCAACTTCATCCCCTGGGGACCTGCCAGCATCCAGGTGGCCCTGTCAAGGAAGTCTCCCTACCTGCCTTCGGCCCACCGGGTCAGTGGGCTCATGATGGCCAACCACACCAGCATCTCCTCGGTGAGCCTAATCTCCTGGGCTTCACTGACCAGTCTGTTCCACTAGCCACTCTTATCATTGTGCCCCATTCCATTCCAGCCCCTTATCTTGCACGGGTTCCCATCCTGGAGATTTCTATCTCTTTCAGCTCTTTGAAAGTTCCTGCCAGCAGTATGACAAGCTGCGGAAACGGGAGGCCTTCCTGGAGCAGTTCCGCAAGGAGGACATCTTCAAGGAGAACTTCGACGAGCTGGACACGTCCAGGGAGGTGGTGCAGGAACTCATCGACGAGTACCACGCAGCCACGCGGCCAGACTACATCTCCTGGGGGACTCAGGAGCAGTGACTTCCTTGCCACCACTTCCTCTGGACAGTAAGCACAGTCCCCATAATGCCTGGTCCCTGTGGCATGGATTCCTGTCACCAAAAAACCTTTCTAGAATCATCTCCATCCCAGGCGCTGGTCCTCCTTCCTCCCTCCTCTGCCCTGACCCTTAATATGCTTGTTATCTCTAATAAAGTGATAAAGCTGTGTTGTGCATATAGTCAGAGTGTGAATATGGGGGGGGTGACCCATGTTCCCTCCCAGTTCCCAGGCATGTGTCCTTTACCTGCTGTAGCTTCTTACCACTAATCCAGGTGTCAATGTGGTCACTGTTTCCATTGGCATACCTTGCCTAGAACCAGGCCACTCTACCTGAGTCAGCCCTGAGGTTTACTGAGGTCTGCCCTGTCCTCGGTGCCTGAGCTTCTGCCCCCGGGATGGATCACTGCCTCAGACTCTTCCACTCAGGGAGTAGGCTGTTTAGGGTAGTGAAGGAGGGCCTGCAGCATACTGAGCAGGTCAGGAAACCTGGGACTCTGGATTCCCAGCGCCCAAGGCTATCAGATCCCTAGGAACACAACCCAATTCAACCTAGCTTGATAAAGCAGGAACAGAACTCAGGAGTAGGGCTGAGCCCATCCTGATAAGGCGTTTATCTGTGCCATAGAAGCTCTTGGGTCTGATCCTGTCCCAAGCTTCTCTCCATTCCAGACCCAAAGCAGTAGGCACACCGACATGGACCCAACGAGGGCCCAGATGCTGGACACCAGGGTAGGAACTGGGTAGTGCCAGTCTTGATGACTCACTGCCTTCCGGCCTCAGGGACGCCAGGAGGCCACCCCTGTGCTGCTCAATGGAGAAGTGAGTGTGAGTAATTGCCAGCTTCCCAAACTGCCCTGTTGCCTGCCCCACCCAGCACCCTGTGGCAGCCTGCTGGCTAGGAGGAGGTTAAATCCAGAAGGTCAAGGAGGGTGGAGCTCTGTGGTGTCCAGACTCCCCTCCGTGCTGGTAAAAGCTCAGAGTGTGGGCGTCCCCAGGGGTGGAGCACTGAGCTATGGAGCTCTAACTGGTCCCACCGACAACACTCCCACAGGAAGGGTTTGTGTAAATAAGGATTTTTTTTCCCGCTTCTCTTCTACAAATAAATTAAGAAACAAACTAGAAAATCATCGGCACCCATTACAGCCCTTGGGTGTGGGGTGTGCCCTGTCCCTGCAGGGCCAAAAGGGTCCATGGTTCCCTCAAATCTCAGAGCAGTCCAGGTCCAGGCTGGAGGCAGAAGGGAGGTCGTGACCTCTTGGCAGGCTCAGTCCTGCAGCTGCCCCAAACAGCCAGACTGTCCCTGGGGCTCGTCCAGGCCCGGGTGCTGGCTGGGAGGGGAGGTGTCTGGCAGGTCTTGGCATGGAGGAGAAGGGCTGCTGCAAGGCCTCTCAGGGGAGGGATTGGGCAAGTAGGCATTCACCAGCTGCATGATCTCTTCCACCTAAGAGAGGGCAGAGGTCAAAGGGCGGTAGGGGTCACTGCGTTCTCCTTTGTCTCATCCTTTGCCCAGGCTCCTCACCAGGGCCTTCTGAGAGCTGCCCCCTCCCCGCAACCTTTCCCTCCTCACCACCACGCTCTCCCTCACTCATTAGGTGCCAGTCACACTTGTGTCTTTCTGCTTCTCTAAATGCGGTTGCCTTCTCAGAGCCTTTCCACCCGCGATATCCTCTACCTGGGATGCTGTTTCCCCAGATCTTCCTGTGGCTAGCCTAAATGTCACTTCCAGTATCCCTTCCTGACTGTCCTACCTAATGCTATGACCCCTTCCAGTCACTTCGTGTCACACCACCCTTCCCTTGGTAGCATCTATTACTGTCTTAGATAGTTTCTGATTCCTTATTTAGTGTCTGACCTCCTGCCCTAACATAAGCGCCTCGAGCTTATCTTTGATCACTGCTGGATCCCCAGTGACTAGACCTGTACCTGGCTCAGCATTAATAAAATGTTTCTTAACATCCTTTCCCTTCCTTCCTCCTTCCACACCCTCTTCCCACTCACCTGGGGACTCTGCAGGACGAGCTGGCTCTCTCCCACCCTCAGTGCCAGGGTGTGGGGGCCCATTAGCTGGCAGGCGGCCACGTGGCCATAGCTGACACTGTGGATGGGCTCTGTCTCACCCGGCCGGGAGAAGGACATGGCCTTGGCTCCCAAGCCCAGGCATAGCTTCTGTGGAGTGCCCCCACCAGGCTCCTAGGGACAGATGGGTAGAGTCAGGGTGGACGTAGGGGACCCCGCCGCATTATTTTTGGTGTGGGGAGACAGCTGTGAGCAGGAGTGTCCCAGTCCCCTCTGTGATTCACAAGGCATGTGTGGAAGGGCTGACGCCTCTGGAGAGGGGAGAGCCCAAGGGCCAGTGACTCCTGGGGTTTGAGAGGGTCAGCTGTGCTGGGTGTGGGGAGTGAGATGACCCACAGTGGGGCCTGTGGCTCTGGGGCAGAGGTGTAGGGCTTGGGCCGCCAGAGTCCCCTCTCCCTTCTCCCCCTCACCGTGCTCAGCTCCAGAACGTCATACCGAGCAGCGCCGAACCCTGGACACTGCGCCGCCAGGGCCAGGTAGGCAGCCATGGCCTCAGCTCGGCCCATGCCCCGTAGCCGCTTCCAGCCGCCCAGCACAGCAGTCGCCGTGCCCGCGCCACCTCCTCCCTCGCGGGCCGCGCTTCCCGCCGGGCCGCCCGCCCCGCCGCCGCGTCGGGTCCGCTCCGCCCGCCTCTTGGCCAGGCCCGGGCTCCAGATCGCCCCGGCCAGCAGGGCGGCGGAGGGTGGAGGCCGAGGGACGGGGCGGGGAGGGTCGTCCCGCCGCGGGGCGGAGGGCGGCAGCAGGCGGTCCAGGCGCGGCAGGGGCGCCCTCGGGGAGAAGTCTCGGTGCAGGCTCTGCAGACGCAGCGCCGCCAGGGCGCGCAGCGTGTCGTCGGGCGGGGGCGGCCGGCCGCGCAGTAGCAGAGCGTGAGCCTAGGAGGAGGCACCGGGTGTCAGCGCGGGAGTGGCGGCGAGCACACCTGGGGGGTGCAAAGTCTGACGTCTGGGTTCGAGTAAAGCCTCCCGCGAGGTTGCCATAACAGTTAAATGTGATGGCCCGGAAAGCGAGGGGTCCAGGCTGGGGGCGGGGGATGTCTTTTGGAGGGGCAGTGAACGCTGGAGATGCTCACCTGCTCAAAGAGGAAAGGCAGTTCGTGACCGTCTGGGGACAGCCCCTCAGGGTGCAGGGGCCCGTGAAGACGCAGACACAGTCTCCAACCAGAGTCCGGGGAGTCGTCCAGCCCGGCTTCCTCCACCGCCAAACTGCAAAAGAGAGGAGGACTTGATGCCAGGCAGAAGAGAGACCCCCTCCAAGGCGTCCGCCACCGCGGGCGGGGATGGGGGGGCGGGGCCATGCTGAGGGCGGGGCCAGATGTTTGGGACGCTTGGAAATCTGACAGCAAACCGCCAGCGGTCAGGGCCCATCCGTGCACCGGCAAACGTGACCGTGCAGGGCCAGTGGCCCGCTCTCGATAAATGTTTGCACAGGGACTGACCGGAGCTGAGAGGCAGATGGGTTACCGGAGAGCGGGGCTGGGGCTGGACATTTACTTCTCAAACCTGGTGAGCACGTCGGCCACGAGAGTACCCCCGGCCAGGGCTCGCTCCTGGGCTCCTCGCTGCTCATACAGCGCGAAAGCGTTGCGGCTCCGGGCCAAGCCCAGCCGTCCCACCAGCTCTCGAGCAACCTGGAGGGGAGGAGGCAAGAGGGGAAAATCAGACCGTGCTGGGTCTTGCCAACTGACGAACTCTTTCAGGTCTCCCGGTCCCGCCACACACACGCCTTACGCAAATGATAGATCTTAGACGTGGGCACACCTAGGGCCCAGGCACCAGGACAGCCGGGCATGGGAAGCTGGGAGGACGGGTTGAGGTTTCAGAGGTCTTTTCTGGCCGTACCTCGCCTGCCGTGGTGTGGGAGTCTATGGCCACAGGACAGGCACCAGCCCCGGGACAATGCACTGTGCATAAGAGCTCCTGCCGTTGGCTCAGCGCCGAAATCTCTGCCAGCGAAGGCACCAGCTCGCGGCCGCGCGTCCGGCCCAGCGCTTTCCTGATGAAGCGCGCGTACTCCGCCAGTTCCGTGTCTGGGAGCGCCTGCTCCGTCCTGGGTTAGAGAAAACCCGAGGTTTAGTGCTCAGAGGGCTTTCCTTCTCCCCATCCCTCTCGCCTTCTTACTGTACCATTTCTTTACTCTCACGGATTCCCACCCTTCCAACTCTAAGTTGCTTGGATCTAGCGACCGGCTCTCTACTCTTGGAGCACTGCGTGGAGCTCAATTACTTTCTAAGGCTCCGACAGCTCTCTCCTAACCGCGCCCTCCCGCTTGCCAAAGTCTCTCCATGATCTTCCGCGCTGAAATCCAAAATCCAGCCCCATTCCGCTCTACAACTTAGAAGCGCTGGCTAGACTGCCTCAGCCCAGAGGAAAAGCAGCCCTTAGCAACTCCTCTGCCTCAAGGGGGGCACCTTTTGCAATCCTTCTGCCGGAAAGTGGGATATGATCTGGTAATTCCCACAAAGACCCTGAGCATATTAGCAGCCGTCAAGTCTCTTCCTCTCTCTGGGTCTAAGTTCTCTGACCCTCAGTTTGGCAAGGCCTGCCATTCTCTCCCTGGCCTGCAGCTCCCTTACCTTGTCCTTACCCCAGCCCTCCCCTCTCACCTCTCCAGATGCCCCAGGAGGTGCCCGCGGACAGCTCCCCCCGGCCGGAAGGTGCAGCTCATACAGGTGAGGAGCTGCCAGTACCGAAGGGCCGCAGGGTCTTGGGTAGCTGGGGGCCCGGGGGGGCCTGCGGGGCCCGAGGTCTGCTTAGCCAGCTGCAGGAAGAGCTCGTCGCGGAGCGCGGGCAGGTCCCGGCAGGTTTGGAGCACACCCTGCATCAGGGGCCCGGGGCGCCGCGCCCCCTCCAGCGCCTGCAGCGCCAGGAACAGCCGCACCGCCTCCTCGCGCAAGGGTGCGTAGCCCGGACCTGCGGGAGGGTGGGGGCGGAGGGACGGTTTGGAGAGGGGACACAGAGCTGGGCCCTGAAAGGAAGGCATGAACCAGGGAAAGGTCAGAGGGAGTGTAAAGGGACAGGGGGTGGCAAGGAGGGGAGAGTACCAACGACAGGAAGAGTGAAGGGAAAGCAGTGGTCCCCACAGAGCCTCCCAGGCACCTCCCCGGGGGGAGCCACTGGGGCTGTTCTCTGAGTTAGTGAGCTCCAGAGGTTGACTAAAGGACACAGGTTCAAACCCCAGATTCTGCAACTGGGCACTAAAAGCCCACCACCATGGGCCAGAAAGCAGGCTGGACTGGGAGTCAGGAAACAAGGGTTCTTCTCCCAGCTCCCCTTAATCTTCTACTTTTAGGACCCGACTCTCACTATTCCTTTTAGGGAAGAGATAAAGCCGGATGAGGCCAGCCCACTCCCCACAGTGCTGGCTTTTCCAGCAGTTGAAAACATAGTATGCAGGGTCTAAAGAGCATAAAGAAAAATAGAGTGTAAAAACTCATGAAGGAATACCAGTAGTCAGAACGAGACCCATAGACAAGTGGTCAAAGGGGGCATTTTTTCCTGTGCTGGCTTCCCTCTCCTCCAACCTAGGTATCAATCCAGCCAGCGTCCATTCTCAGCCCTTTGAAAAGTGAGAGGCTGGGCCTCCTTTGGACTTCTAAGTCCCTGTCAAGTGAGGCATTCAGATTCCCCATCCGAAGGACTGGAGCCATGCCACCACTCACCTGGGGCACTGACACCGTAGGGCAGGGGCAGGAGTGGAGCATACAAGGCCCCACTGGTGTGCCTCAGGATTGGATTCCGTCGGTAAATAAGGGCCACGGCTTCCGGGTCCCCACAACTTTCCTAGAATCAGGGAAGGAGTCACAAGGATGGAAAAAGGGGCTCCCCACAAACTCAGGAGGCTTCTGGGTCCGCCACCCTCCTCTGTCACACCTGAATGTCCCTCAGCAGCAGCTGGGTAGGGGTCTCCAGGGGTGCCTTGGAGGCGATCACTTCTCGCAGCGCCAGACCCCAACGTTCCGCCTCTGCCTGGCGCGGGGAGCAGAGCCGGACGCTGTGCTTCCGGCCAGACACGGTGACTGACCACAGACCTGGGGAAAGAGAGGCCATGGAGGGCAATCAGGGCCGGATGGGGCCGATAGCAGGGAAGTACAAGAGCCCCCTACGAAGCCTCACCGGTCTCCTTGGGACGGCGCTCCGGGCCGGTCACCGAGCACAAGCTGGTGAGCACGAGGCTCCTGAGGCGCCGCGCCCCCTTCCCGCTGCTACTGAATTGGTCCAGGGAGTCCCGGGTGAGCACGAACCAGGCCCGGCGCGGGGGCAACCAGGGCCGAGCCCCTCCTCCGCGGGGCTCTCCGTACAGCCAACCTGGGGGGAGGGGTGGGAGAAAAAGGGGATGAGCAAGAGAAGACGTTATCCCCTGGCGGGTTGGGATTGGGACTTCCAGAGTGCTTGAGGTGGATCCCCACCTTTCACGACGACGTCCGGGTCCTCCTCGGGCGGCCCCTTCTCCGGGATGAGGCTCCGCGTCTCCTCCCAGCTCTGCAGCCTGGGCCAGAGGGGAGGGAGGATTGGGCGAGGCTGTCGGTCCAGCACCCCGCCTCCAGGGGGCTCCTCTGTGGGTGCTCCCCAGACCGCGAGGGGAGCCTGCTCCGGGTCTGGACACCCCTCCCCCAGGCTGTGGGAACCGCTGGGCCGTTCTGACCTCGCACCAGAAATAGCCCAGACCCCCCCTTTCTCCCCGCGCCCCCAGTCGGACCGCCCCCCCGGGACCCCGGCCAAACCACAGCGTCCGGCGTAAGGCCTCTCCCTTATTGCACAACTGCGGGAGGGCAGACTGTGAGGATTGGGGTCCCGGGAACAGGCTTGGGGGTGGGCTTCATACCCTAAGACGCAGGGGCCGTGCTCACCTGTCTGAGACCTGCGCACTCCTCACCGGCTGAGTCAGCGTCACGTCCAGGGGGCCCTGGGGAAACAGGGAAGCAGCCCTCAGGATCAGAGGCGTCATCGCGGGATGCCCGTGGCTTCTGCCCCCAGGAGAGCGCTGCTCGGGGAATTGAGGGATCAAGGAGCGGGGTCGTGATCATGAGGGAGAGAGCTGATGCCAAGAGGAAGCCCCTTCTGCCAGTCTCTACAGAACAGCCCCAGCTAAGAAGTCAAGGCTCCCGCGTTGTCTCTGTTTCCCTTTGAAGATTTAAATCAGGGCGGGATACGCTGGAAAGAGCACTGTGCAGGGAGTCCAGTGGGGAGACCTGGATTCTAGTAACAGTCTGACCACTAACTCGAATCACTGGCTTGGAACCTTCACAGATCCTCTCAGTCTTTGGGCCCTAGCTTCCCCATCTTTGAAAAGGAAGAGGTGGACGAAACTCCTTTTTGTTGGAAGTCACCCCCTCCTCCTCATTTCCCCTTCATTGGCTGGCACACAGGCAGGTGGTGGGCACAGAGCTGGATGAAGGGAAGTGGGACTTTTTTAGTATAGGGCTTTCTTCAAGAACTTCTTATGCCCTCCCACAGACACTCCTGAAACTTAATGGTAAGCAGAGACCCTCCCCCTTTGCTGGGGCTCTGGAAGAGCACGCAGAAAAATGGCACACGCTCTCCAGGAGAGGTACAGTTCAGGATTTTGCCCTTCTACCTCCTGCCCTGGAACTTCAACAGGAGAATGGGGCCTGAGAGAGGCCAAAATCCCGTCCAGGAGCCAGGTCAGGCAGGAACTGTGCCATCGTCCCATTGCGCCCAGACTGCTAAAGCCAGGAGGGGGAGGTGGGGGAGGGGGGCAGGGACACCTGTCCCCAAGCTCGGGGGAGGGGAGTGGAGGTGGAGCATGAGGGAGGCAATGGCGTGGTTCACAGAGCCCTGGTTCACAGAACTGACCCAGCCCAGGCTGGAAGCTTGGGGACGCCTGGGTCCTGTGCCTTCCTGGGACGCAGACCCACCTTTCTGGAGGGGCCAAGAGGAGTTCTTAGCCACACCGCCGCGGGGGCAGGTGCTGACCACTCTCTTAGTCCAACTCTCCTAATCGCAGTCCCCTGCTTCCCTCCCTCCACCCCCCTCTATATTTATCCGCCCTCCGCCTCCGCCAGGTGCTGGCGCCGGCCCCAGCGGCGCAGCCCGCCCCACCCGGGCACCGAGCCACCGGGCCTGCTGGGGACCCCTGAGCGGGGGATGGGAGCCTGACCCACGCCATAGCACAAGGGAGTCTGGTTGCCGGTGTGCAGGGGAATCCGGAGGGGACCTCAGGGTATGGAGGTCTTCCAGACCAATCCAGCCTCAGTTTCCCCACGGGGAGAGTCCACAAAACCAAGGAGCCAAGTGTCCCTCACCATCCCCTCAGGGATTCCCCAGGAGCCTCACCAGGGAGGGCCGAGAGTTCTGTCTTGAGTGGCAGGGTAATGACGAGGGGTCCTCGAAGAGTTGTGGCCCCCAGCTCCCTCTCCGTGGGGTCCCTGCCACGGACCCCAATCTGAGGATGCCTTCTCCCCCTCTCCCAGGTCCCCGCGGCGGGAGCTCCGGCATCTGGCCCCAGCACTCAGCGCTCACGAACTGGGAGCGGAGCGGACCCAGGCGTCCGAGCCGCCCAGCCGGCCTCGCCACATTCCTCGGCGCTGGCGGAGGCGGAAGGAGACGGGATGGGACGCGGGCCCGGCGGGGAAGGGAGAGGCAGGGCCAGGTCGGGCCACGCGTGACGCCTCCCCTGCCTCAGGGCCCCTAGCAGGTGGACAGCGCCCAGCATGCGGCGCGAGGCCCACAGGCACATCCCGAGTAGGGCTGCTCCTTGAGCTCCTGGGGGCTCTTGGCCCCCCAGGCAAAAACCTCTCCCACGTCCCCGTCCGCCCAGAGCACGGCGTTTGGCTGGAGTCTGGAGCAGGATCAGACGTGACGGCCGCTTGTAGTGAGAGGGATTGAGACAAGGCTCCAAAGCCCCAGGGACTTACCCTCCCGCCGCCCGCTGGACTCGGGGTCCGCAGCTCAAAGGTCTCCTCGTCCTCGTCCTCGTCCCCGTCCCCGCTAAGCTCGCCGTCCCCGTAGTCCCGGTGCAGAAGAGTAAAGCCTCGACGGCAGCAGAGGAGCCACCACAATCCCCCGGGGAGAGGCATCCGGGCGAGCAGCCGGGGGATGGGGGCGCGGGCAGCCGGGCCGAGCTGCAGGGGGTCGGAGAAACTGGCGGGGCTCCGACCCCAGCGGGGGAATTATGAGGCGGGAGGAGGGGAAGGGAGAGGGGACTAGGAGGAGGCAGTGTCTGGCGCTGGGCTGCAAGGGGTCGCTTGCTGAGCCTGCGGGGGGCTCGGTGTCTGGGCCCCCGAAGGGGGAGGGGGAAAGCGTCCAAGGCTGGGTGGGGGGGAGCAATGTCCGGAGCTGGGAAGTAGTGTCCGTTGTAGTGTCCAGCCCTGTGGGGGGCAGTGTCCGGTGCAATGTCCGAGGTGGGCAGTTGTCCAAGCTCCAGGGAGGGTCGTGTCCGGTAGGGTGTCCGGTGGCCGGGGCCCGGGCCGCGCGCGCTGCGCTCCCTGCAGCCCCGGGACTGGCGCGCTAGGGGCGCGAGCACAGCGCCGGGACCCCGCCTCCCCAGCCCCCTCCCCTCCGAGGGCCCCCCCTTTCCCTCTCTTTCTCTCCTCCCTTCTTTACAGGGCAGGGTGCAGTTTTCGTCACAGTCTCCCCTGCCCAATCCCTGTGCCTGGCGCCGGGCGCGGCCACCAATCAGGCCACTGAAACCGCGGCGGGTTGCATCATGTGCCCCTGGCTTGGTGACAGCGGGGAGGAGCTGAGGAATAAAGAGGGAGGGGGCGGTGCGATGTCAGCCACGCCCCCGTCCCCGAGGTCGGACGCGGAGTGCTGGTGATGTCACGGAAGCCCGCCTTCATGCCCTTGTTTTAACTCTTGGCTCACCAACCAGCAGATTAAAAACCCTCTCGAGAAGGAGCATTGGAGAACGAAGGGCATAGGGCATAGAGGAAGGCCCCGTCTGCTGCTCTCTGAACCCCTGTCTCGTCTCAGGGTTCCTGAGAAAGGAACGATCTTTAGCTACCTGCGCCAGGCCCAGCCCTAGAGGCGGCCCTCCGCCCCTGGATGGAGTAGTCCAATTCTTTGGTCTGAGTCACCTCCTTTTTAAGGTGCAGAAACTGAGGCAGAGTCGGGGAAGTGCAGACCCAGGTCGGAAATTAAACCCAATTTCGAGCGCACAGCTCACTGAACTTCAGTGGGGAGAGTGATTCAAGACTCAAGAGGATTCTACGGTCTTCGAAGAGAGTGGAGGCCTCTCGGGGAATATAGCCTGAGGTCCTGTGTCTGAAGGGGTTAAGCGAGGCGCTAAACGGACCGGGTGGGGCGGGGCCGCGGACGGGGCGGGGCCAGGGCGACAGCGGGCGCGCGCGTGCGTTGCTGACTCAGCGGCGATTCCCGCGGTCTCCGGTGGAGGGTTCCAGGTTGGCCCCCAGTGGCTGGCTTGTAGGACCTTCGGAGGATCGGCGCCATCTCCGGGCCTGCCCTGGATTCTGTCCCCTGGTGGCGGTGGCTTTCGGTCTCTGCCGCCGGAGGCTCTGGGAAGGAAAGCTAGCCAGCGCTGGGCAGGGCGGGACAGGGCGGGGACGTCGGGCCAGCGCCTCCCTTGAGACCTCCCCGCCACGCCCCGCCCTTCTTGCTCCGGGTCCCCAGACTCCAGGCTGGAGTGGTCCGGGCAGCTTTGCTGACCGGATATTAAACTGCAAGAGTTGTCGCACGTGAACACCATCCTGCCTACCGTGCTTGTGTAAAACAAAGACCAGGAATCCGTGCGACCGTCAGAGACCGTCCCGGCCTTGCCCTCGCCCCAGATGACAGTGGGCAGCACTGAGATTTCCTCGAGACGGAGACATTCGAACCATATACTCTCTTCCCTGTCTGGATCCCAGGCCCTTGCCTGCAGGAAAGTTCTTTCCGATGTCTAACCTCTCTCTTTCCGGCAGGCTCAGCACATTTCCTCTGACCCTTTCCCCAGGGAAGATGGAGAACAGCAGTTACCCCCCCACCACCACGCCCATGATAACGACTCTGGAAATTTTCAAATTGGCATTCTCTCCTTGGTTTTTCTCCAAGGTGAAAAACTCCGACTCAACTTTTTAAATTACCTTTTTTCCTTTTTTTTTTTTTTTCCCCCGCCACAGAATTTTAGAAGAGATTGTAAAGTGATAATCTAATTCAAGACCCTACCCAAAACTGGAATCTCCTGGGCACTGTCACCACACCATGCACAGGCACGTACAGTCCCCAACAGCCTTGGCCTGAACATTCCGGAGGCCAGGAACTCCGTACTTGCTAAGGCAGCCATTACTGGATAGCACCGTAGTTGTTAGAAAGCTCTTCCTTGTGCTACTTTAAGAGGAACCCCAGTCCTCCCCCCTTGGCAGCTTTCCCACCTCACATCTTGTTCGAAGAGACCAGGTGAAGGTGGAGGGAGTGACAGTGCCTAGAGCTTCAGCAGGCTCAGCAGCTCTGCACACCCCCACCCAGACTCTCAGCGCCTTCCACTCGGAACCAAGCGAGTTGAAAGGGGAGGGGGAACGCACCAGTTCTGCCCTGCTGCAAATCACTTCCAAGTCGGTGACTCAAAAATAGTAACAGTTGTTGGGTTGCATCTCATTTCCATGTTATCAATTTAATGTGGCAAAGTACAGAAGCAATTCCTTTAGGTCCCTACCTCCTTCTCAGTCCCCCCCCCCGCCCTTTCCCACTACCCTCCCTGGAATCCCTTGCTCCCCTCCTTGATTCGCAGCCCTAGTCGCCCCAGGAGGAGACACTGTGGGTCTCAGTGGGAGCCGAACAGGAAGAGAGGCGGGGCCGGCGGGGGCAGCGGCCGCGGGGGTGAGGCCCTGGGCTGCAGCTCCCACCCCGCAGCAGCCTCCGCAGGTCCTGGCGGAAGCGCAGGCCCAAAAAAGCGTAGAGCACGGGGTTGAGGCCGCAGCGGGCCAGGGCCAGCCCTCCGGTAACCAGCAGCGCCAGGTCCTTGCGCTTGCTGGCAGGGCAGCTCCGCTCGCGGGCAGCCAGCAGGTCCGCCGTATCGAGGAGCAGGGCGAGGCTGTAGGGCAGCTGCAGCACCACGAAGGCCGCCACCAGGGCCACAACGACGCGCAGCGCACGCCGGCGCTCCGGCCCCCTGGCGGCCAGCAGCGTGCGGCCCAGGAGAGCGTAGCAGGCGGCCATGACGCCCAGCGGCAGCGCGAAGCCCAGGACCACCTGCGCCACGGCGCTTGCCCCCTTCACCGTCTGCGTGAGACCCTCGGGGAAGACGAGCCGGCAGCGCCGCTGGCCTTCCCGCTGCCCGTCCTGGCTGAAAAGGAGAGCAGGCAACGCCAGGAGCAGCGACAGCAGCCACACGATGGCTGAGACCATGTGCGCGCGGCCCGGAGCAGAGGGCCTCGGTCCTGTGGGGAGAGCCCGCGTGATGGCCACGTAGCGGTCGGCGCTGATACAGGCCAGGAAGAGGAAGCCGGCGTGGAAGGAGGCTGAGTAGAGGCCGGAGATGGCACGGCAGGTGGCACTTCCCAGACTCCAGCCCTGCAGAGCCCCTGCTGCAGCGAAGGGCAGGGTTAGGGCCAGCAAAAGGTCGGCCAGGGCCAGCTGGAGCAGGTGGGCGGAGGTGGGCGATCGGACAGCCCGACGGGCGGCCAGGTGCGTGGCCAAGACCAGGCCATTGCCAGCCAGACCCAGTGCAGCCACCACCAGGGAGACACTGGGTTGGAAGGCCCTACTGAAGGCCTGGACATCCGCCTTGTAGCAGAGCTCTGGCAACGGTTCCGCGGAGTATGCCTCCTCATCCTCCCCAGAGTAGGGGCCCCAGGAGACCTGGGGAGGTCAGAATGAGAAGGACATTATGAGACATCTTCCCACACACCTCCCCCTCCCACACATACCTTCCAAGCTGGGGGCTGCTGTGTGACAACAGTACAGAGGGGAGAAGATACAAACTCTTTTCTGAACTCTTCTTAACACACCCTCCAACAGGCCTCGGCTTCCACTGCACCCCTCCTGTCTCTGCATCCAGCTTTCTGGATGACCTTGACTTTCTGGAGCTCAGTTGCCTAATATACAATGTGGAGATTAGAAATCCTGACCAGCCCAAAGTTGGCAAAGTTGTTTGAAATAAGGAAGATAATGGATGTGAAGGATTTGTGCTCTCCTTAGGTCAGGGTTTCTATTATCAATAAATCTGGAGGTTCCGGTCTGTTTGCAGCGCCCTCTCCTGGAAGAACACCCACATGCAGGCTTAGCCTCAGAGCTGGTCCCTCCCTGGACTCCAGGAGAGGAGTGTGGAGAGGGTCGCAAAGTCTTTTCCTTTCTCCCCTCCCAACCCCACCTCTAACCTCCAGTACAGGTGCACTGAACTACTCATGACAGGGAGGATCTCAAGGGTTGGGCCTCAGGTTTCCTGGTCCCTGTTGCAACATCAGACCCCTAGGTTCAGCTCACCGTTCCCCTCAGCCCAGTCCCACCCCCCAACTTCAGCCTCACATCACCAGCCCCATCTATCTGGAAGGTCCCAGGTCCCAGATGGCTCCAGATAACCTGGATAGGTCAAAGCATGGCAGAAGCTTGTTACCAGGTGGAGAATCCCATCCCTTTGCCTTACCCTCCCTCTCTATGACCCTTCCCCCCAGCCCCCACTCCCACCTGCTCCGCGGGCTGCGTCCCCATCTCTGGCTACACAGGTTTCTGAGGTATAGCCACTGGGGAGAGAAGTTAAACTAGTGGGACAGGAAGGAAGGGGCGGGGAGAGGGACCAAGAGGGCGGTGGGGATTAGGGTCTGTGGGCTCTCTTTACCAGATTTTCCCATTTCACCCCCTAATTTTTTTTCTCTCTCTCTTTCTTTACCCTGCCAGTAGAAAAAGAATGGGTTTGGGAATATCATCATTTGCTAGCTACCTGTGTGATCTCGAGTAAGTTTACCTCTTTGAGCCTCAGGTTTTTCATTTGCAAAGTGGAGTAAGGTAAAAATGTCGAATTCACAGGGTTATGAGGGTGCCTAGGATAGGTGCCTGAAGCATAATTTGCCTTCAGAAAATGTTAGATTCTTCTACTTACTCTTCCCTCCATCTCCAGATAGCCAACCCCCGCTTTTCTTGGATTTTTCGGGACGCTCCACTGGCATTATCTTCCTTTCCCCACCCCTGTGGCCACAGTCCCTGCCAGCCTCGGGTTATTCAGGGTATTTCCCGGCGGCTGAGGCTCTCTACCCCCGCCCTTTCGCAGCACGGCTGAGGCGCGCGCTTGCGCGGGGTCCGGGAAAGCTGCGCGTGCCGGGAGAGAGAGGCTGGGGAAGGGGGAGGTGAGAGGAGAGAGGGTGGGAAGGAGAGAGAGAGCAGCGGAGAACCTGGAACGACAGAGAGAGAGAGAAGGGAGAAGGGTTGGGGGAGAGAGAGGATAGAGGGAGGGGTGGGTTAGGAAGAGAGACAGCGATCCGCTGCGAACCCCAGGAGGAGAACTGGGAGCCCGAAGTGGACCTGGAGCCCTAGCCGGAGCCGGGCCCTGGGAGGCGGCCGCCGAGACCCGTCAACCCTGCACCATGTGTCTTCGGCTCCTCTGCATCCTGCTCGCCGCGGTCTCGGGAGCCCGGGGCTGGGGCTACTGTGAGTGCCGGGCTCAGCTGCAAGCAGGGTGGGACCCGGGAGTCCGAAGCCTGCAGGGCGGGTCCAGCCGCATTGCGGCTAGGTGGTCGCGGGTCCCTTCCCCGGCCGGCGCGCGCTTGCTCGTTTCCATCCTTTTCTGCCTCTCCCCCGCGCTCCGCAATGCAGCTCCGAGGCTGGCGCGCGCTCCCGGGCCGGTGCTGGGCTCCGAGGAGCCGAGGATCCAGTCGTCTCCGGGGAGGGATTTGGGACTGGGATCCAAGCGGGAGCTGGTGCCTGGGCGTGAGGGTTGGGGATAAGGGTGGTACTGGTGATCCCAGCGAGGGATGAGGTTTTTCCAGCATGTGGGGCTGGGCTTGGAGCTGGCCCAGGGGCTAGGATTTGGGGCTGGGGCTGGATTTTGAGGCTGGGATCCAAGCAAGAGTTGGTGACCCTGATTCCTGCGAAGGTTGGACATGGAGCTGGTGATGCTGGTATGACTGGCTGGGTTTGGGACCAAGGCCTGGATTTGGGGTTGGTGAGGGTTGGGGGTGCTGATGAGTGGGATCCATGATAAGGCTGGGGCTGGATTGGTGCCTTGGGCTGACTCAGGTTTTGAAAGATGCTAAGGTTGTGTTTGGGGGAGTACTAAGCCTGGGCTGGTAGGAGGGCAGTCACAGACCTGGGGAAGATCCGGCTTAGGGGTCCTCCCAGAAGAAGAAGGCAGCCCCCCTGAGTGTGCAGCTGTTGCTGCAGCCCAGGTTGAGTAGATGGCTTAAGTTAGTGCTGGGGTGCCTGCTGGGGAACAGAGAAGGAGGAGCTCCAGTTGCTCAGTGTGCCTGGTGTTTCGAAGGACCTGGGAGGGGCCCGGTGACCAAAATGTCTGTTTCCCCAACCCAGACGGCTGTGACGAGGAGCTGGTCGGGCCTCTGTACGCACGCTCCCTGGGCGCCTCCTCCTACTATGGGCTCTTCACTGCCCCGAGATTTGCCCGGCTGCACGGTGAGCCAGGCACCGCCCCAAGGTGTGGTGGGGGCCCTGGAAGGTCAGGCATAACAGGAGAGCCAGGGGTAAAATGCCCTTGCCTCTTCTATAGGCATAAGCGGATGGTCTCCCCGAATCGGGGACCCGAATCCTTGGCTCCAGATTGACTTAATGAAGAAGCACCGGATCCGAGCTGTGGCCACCCAGGGCTCATTTAACTCGTGGGACTGGGTCACACGCTACATGCTGCTCTATGGGGACCGAGTGGACAGCTGGACACCATTCTACCAGCAAGGGCACAATGCGGTATTCCAGGCCCCCTGTGCACGCACTTGGAGAACCCCCTCAGTTCTGCAACCTGCTCTGGGCACTGGCTTGGGGGAGATGAAGGAGGAGGAGATGGGGACACGTGTGAGGAACAGCGGCTTCCAATGTGGGGATTCAGTCCAGAGGCACGGTCCACTCACCGTGGGTGCAAGACTTTCTCAGATGACAGGGTTTCACATACTTTAGGGTCAAATCTGGGAGAGCTTCTTTTTTTTTTTTTTAAGATTTTATTTATTTATTTGACAGACAGAGATCACAAGTAGGCAGAGAGGCAGGCACAGAGAGAGGAGGAAGCAGGCTCCCTGCTGAGCAGAGAGCCCGATGCGGGGCTCAATCCCAGGACTCTGGGATCATGACCTGAGCTGAAGGCAGAGGCTTTAACCCACTGAGCCACGCAGGCGCCCCTGGGAGAGCTTCTTGAATGAGGTGACATCCGAGTTGAGCTCGGAGGAGATAATGGGATGGTGGGAGAGGACACGCTAGGTCATCTGTTTTTTTAAAGCCACGAGGGTCCAGGAGATCAAGGAGAGCCTGCTTTCTGGAAGCTGATATTGGCTGGGTGTGACAACTGCGGGCTGGGCTGGGAGGCTGTGGAGAAATAAAGCAGAAGGTTGGGACTTGATCTCCCCTCTACCCTTTCCCCTCAGACCTTCTTCGGGAACGTGAACGAGTCGGCGATAGTGCGCCACGACCTGCACTACCACTTCACCGCGCGCTACATCCGCATCGTGCCCCTGGCTTGGAACCCGCGTGGCAAGATCGGCCTGAGGCTCGGACTCTACGGCTGCCCTTACAGTAAGACTGGGGGATTCGTGGGGGTGGGGGAGGGGGCGGAGGGCTCGGGAATCAGTCTTCCGGGTCCTCGGCCCACCTGCTGGCCTTCGCGCAGAGTCCGACGTGCTCTATTTCGACGGCGATGATGCCATCTCGTACCGCTTCCCGCGAGGGGTCAGCCGGAGTCTGTGGGACGTGTTCGCCTTCAGTTTCAAGACAGAAGAGAAGGACGGGCTCCTGCTGCATGCGGAGGGGGTCCAGGGCGACTACGTGACACTGGAGCTGCAGGGGGCGCACTTGCTGCTGCACATGAGCCTGGGTGAGCTCCACGGTCGCGGGTACTACCCCAGCGGCTTGGCTGCCACGCCCCTCGCGGCCCTGCCTCCGCGAAGCCGCGCCCACTCCGGATCTTGCCATTCCTAACGTTTGGACCAGCTCGCCTTTTCTGTGCATGGTTTGGCGCTAACAAAACACTGGACTCCGAGTCAGAAGATCTGGATGCCAGTCTCAGCTCCACCTACCAGTGGTGTGACCTTGGAAAAGGAACCTCTCCAGTCTGTTTCCTCATTGTGGAAACCTTATATACATTAAGTGTACCTATACATACAAGCCCAAAGAGTTGTTATTTTGTATCTCATTAGCTTTTCATAACAACCATAGAATGAACTAGAAGCAGCTATTGTAAAATAGGGGCCCAGAGGGGTTAAACGACATACCCTAAGTCACATACTCCCCAGTGGGCACCATTCCATCTTAAGCTGAAGATGTCCAATCTCTATATACCCCCTCCCCCCCAGGCTGCCCTGGGCCCTGTGCCAACCCTTCTCTGTGCTCCTGGAAGCTGCTGTACCTGGGGGAGGCCTCTCCAGATTGTAGGTCTCTCTGGGGCCTCTCTGGGACTCTCCAGATTGTAGGTCTGACCCTGCTCCTCCGTTCCCCCAGGCAGCAGCCCCATCCAGCCCAGGCCCGGTCACACTACTGTGAGCGCTGGTGGCGTCCTCAACGACCAGCACTGGCATTACGTGCGTGTGGACCGATTTGGCCGGGATGCAAACCTCACCCTGGATGGCTATGTACAGCGCTTTGTGCTCAACGGTGACTTTGAGAGGCTGAACTTGGACAATGAGGTGAGCGGAGTGGTTCATTTAGTTGAGTTGGGGTGCTGGGGGGTCCGTCGGGGGACAGTGCTCTCCAGTTCCTGAATCTCCTAGCAGCTCTTGGCAAAGTTGTGGTTCACGGGCCTGGGTTGTTGTTGTTCTTGGTATTGTTAGAAGGCAGATTTCCTGGGCACCCCCCCCAAAACAACTGACATGGGATCTGGAAATCTGGGTTTTGGGGATCAGATGAGATGAGAAAATTGCCCCATTGAATTGCTCAACTCTGTGGCCCTGATCTGCAGATAAAGAATCCCAGACAGGTTAATTGACCTACCCAAGGGCATGCACCCAATCTGTGGTGGAGTCAGGGCCAGCACCCAAGCCTGGGGAGGCCCAGCAAGCTTCCAGCTTGAATAGCGATGCTGGGGAAATGTGTATTTCAAGTCTTATATAAAGCCAGGCTAGGAGCCTGGGAAAGCCTGGGGAGGAGGAGAGAGAGAGGGGCATGAGCTTGTACTCGCATCCAGGGACCCTAATCCCCTTGCCCCGCCCACAGATGTACATAGGGGGTCTGGTGGGCGCTGCGCAGAAGAACCTCGCTTATCGGCATAATTTCCGAGGCTGCATAGAAAACATAATCTTCAACCGAGTCAACATCGCAGACCTGGCTGTGCGGCGCCATTCGAGGATCACCTTCGAGGCCAGTGGGCAGGGCGTTCAGGGAGGGCAGGACATCAGAGTTGCTCGGAAAGCAAAGAAAATCAGATAAAAGCTGAAGATTCCTCTCTCCCCAGCCAAATGCTCAAGTGGGTGGAGGGCATCATCACAGACTCACAGGAGGTGCAAAGGCCACCCCTCCCTAACCCCCAGCTGAGAAGCTGTGGTCTGGTCTAACCACATCCTCAATTAATGTTTGAGGAAAATACGATGCAGAGACCGGGAGTGGCTTGGCCAGGGATCACCGAGTTGTACAGTGGTTGAGTCCGATCTTGAACCCAGGTCTGTTTTAGTGTGGTCCCCATCCCCCACCCCACCCCACCCCACCCCAGCTCAGCAGCGAGTGTTCTAGTGCCTGCCAGGAAGCCAGCCGGAAGTTGCCTCTCCGGGCTGGGAGGAAGGGAAGGAGGGAGCGGCGGCCCATGGAGATGGTGTAAAGAAGTCACAGCCAGCAGAGAGTCCCCCAGGGCCGCTTGGTTGGAGACACCCTCCACAGCTGGTTAAGGTTGTAGTGGGTGGCAATGGTCAGAATGGGAGGTCTCCGCACGCACGCACCCCGAGGCAGTGCGGGGAGGAACGTCCGAGACCACTATGGAAACTGAATTCCCCGCGGAGGCAGGCGGCTTCATTCTCTTGGGTGCTGATGGAACCTCACCTTCATCCTCAGGGTAAGGTGGCCTTCCGTTGCCTGGACCCGGTTCCTCACCCGGTCAACTTCGGAGGGCCTCACAACTTTGTGCAGGTGCCTGGCTTCCCGCGCCGAGGCCGCTTCGCGGTCTCCTTCCGCTTCCGCACCTGGGATCTCACGGGGCTGCTGCTTTTCTCCCGCCTGGGGGACGGGCTGGGCCACGTGGAGCTGATGCTCAGTGAAGGGCAGGTCAACGTGTCCATCGCGCAGACTGGCCGAAAGAAGCTTCAGTTCGCTGCTGGTGAGGGGTGGAAGGTTGCGGGGCGGAGCGGGGGGGGGGGGCGGGGTAGGGGAGGAGGAGACCCCAGGAGGCCAGAGAAGGGCCCAGGAGGAGCCGGTGTGGGCCAGCACTGAGGCCCTGGCTTATTGGAGAGGGGGGAGGGCGGGGCGGCGGGAGCACAGGCGGTGGGGGGGGGGCAGGGGAGGAGGGGGGGCTTGGAAAAGCAGTGAGTGGCCAGAGGCTCGGAGTCAGAGCGGAGGGTCTAAGGGTGCTGGGAGAGGCAGGAAGGCCGAGAGTCCTGGTACCCTCTAGCTCCAGGGGGCTCCAGAAGTGTTTATTACTTGTTTGTGGCTTTGCAGACTCTGCCTCAGCTGCTAGGGTCAGGGAAGACAGTCAAAGACGTCAGCACTCAGTGGGAGCAGTGTAATGGCGGGGTGGTGCCTGGGGGACTCAGTTCAGTTAGGCATCTGACCCTTGATTTGGGCTCAAGTCTTTATCCCAGGGTGATGAGTTCGAGTCCTCTGTTGAACTTCATGCTCAGCAGGGAGTCAGCTTGAGATTCTCTCTCTCTTCCTCTGGACCCCACCCTCCCCCACAGGCACTCTCCACTCTCCTCTGTCTCTCTCAAATAAATAAATCTTTCTTATATATTATATACCACTTATTTATTTATTTATTTAAAAAAGATTTTATTTATCTATTTGATACACAGAGAGAGATCACAAGTAGGGAAATAGGCAGGCAACCGAGGGGGAAAGCAGGCTCCCTGCTGAGCAGAGAGCCCGATGCAGGGCTCGATCCCAGGACCCTGAGATCAGGACCTGAGCCGAAGGCAGAAGCTTAACCCACTGAGCCACCCAGGCACCCCATGTTTTATATACTATTTATATGTTTAATATGTGATGTGTTTTGTATATTGCATATCATACACACATACACACATATATATGTAGTGTAATGGAGGGCACATAGGACCGAATGAGGTCGCTGCCTCCAGGCTCCAGACACCCTTCTCTCAGAATGTGGTGTTTCCCACACACCCACTCCATCCTTTGCTCCTGCCCAGGGTACCGCCTGAACGATGGCTTTTGGCACGAGGTGAACTTTGCAGCCCAGGAGAACCATGCCGTCATCAGCATCGATGATGTGGAGGGGGCAGAGGTCAGGGTCTCATACCCACTGCTGATCCGCACCGGCACCTCATACTTCTTTGGGGGTAAGTGGGAGCCAACCCGGCCAGACCCCTGTCTCTGGGTGGGAAGGCACCACCAAACTCCCCTCAGATGGGGCTGCCTGGAGAGTTTGGTAGGGATAAATCCCCATCTCCCCTCTGGAGCCTTGGGGACTGGAAGGTCACTGCCATGGTCTCTTGGCCCCCTTCCTTCCTTCATGTCTGGCTTTCCTTTGGCATCTCCCTGGGGGAGGGTCTCTGGGGTCTCCCCTGGGGAGGGCCTCACAGGGGTGGTTGCTCCAGGTTGTCCCAAACCAGCCAGTCGATCGGGCTGCCACTCCAACCAGACGGCGTTCCATGGCTGCATGGAGCTGCTCAAGGTGGACGGTCAGCTGGTCAACCTGACTCTGGTGGAGGGCCGGCGGCTCGGATACTATGCTGAGGTCCTCTTTGACACATGTGGCATCACTGATAGGTATCCGGAAGCCCCTTTCCCTTCAAGAGGCGACCCCTCCAAAGCCCTCTTTGGTGGTCTCCTGATGGGATTGGCCTTTCTCAATAATCTCCCGCCTCCCGCTCCCAGCTCCTCCGTGTCCCACCTGGAGAGGATTCCTCCTTGGCCTCTCGTCTCACCCTCTCGTCCTTCTTTACCTAGCTCTTCCATTAAAGCGACACGCGCGCAGAATGGAAACGAAGCCTCTGCTCTTGGTCCTAAAGGGTTTTCTTCTGTGTTGCGGGGGGGGGGAGAGGGAGAGGGCGGGTACACAGTAGTCCTTGAGCCCTGAGGCCTGCCTTAATGTGCTAGCACTTAGGCTTAAACCTGGCTTGTTCCTCGGGGTCCTGGTGCTCTCAGGAGCCGGAAGTGAAGCCTGTAGGGATCAGACCCCACGCTCACAGTAAGGCGCCTTCCCTTGGTGCTGACCCTCTTCTCTAGGTGTAGCCCTAACATGTGTGAGCATGATGGACGCTGCTACCAGTCCTGGGATGACTTCATCTGCTACTGTGAACTGACAGGCTACAAGGGGGAGACGTGTCACCAACGTAAGCCGCCTGGGGGAGGTGGCCGCTCAGGGGCAGGGAGGCCGGGAGGTTGCTGGGGATCATGAGGCTGCTGGAGCCTGTAGGACTGGCCTTCCTCGCCCTCTGACCCCATAACTGCTTTCCCCACCCCACAACCTACCAGCTCTGTATAAGGAATCTTGTGAGGCTTATCGGCTCAGTGGGAAAACTTCTGGAAACTTCACCATTGATCCTGATGGCAGTGGCCCTCTGAAGCCATTTGTAGTGTACTGTGATATCCGAGGTAAGTGACTCTGATGGGTGGTGAAGGGGCAACTGACAAGGCTGAGAGGGGAGGTGGGGGAGACAGGGGACTGAGGGGGGGCAGGGGCTAGCAAGACTGAACTGTGGTGTTGGGGGGTAAAGGGGTAGAGGGGAAAGGGGACACTCAGGAATTTGTAATCTAGCCTTGCAGATAAATTCTAGCTTCCTGATCCAGTCCAGCCGTCATATCTAGCCTCAGCAATGTCGAGGGCCCAGAGCTAGGCTGGAACAGAGCTGCTTGGCCAACTTTATTGGCTCTGAGGAGCAGCAGCGGTGGTGGACATGGGCAGGGAGATGGGTAGAGAATGGCCATCTCAAGCCAAAACTCTGTCTCTTCTACTCCCCCAGAGAACCGGGCATGGACAGTTGTGCGGCATGACAGGCTGTGGACAACTCGGGTGACAGGTTCTAGCATGGAGCGGCCGTTCCTGGGGGCCATCCAGTACTGGAATGCCTCCTGGGAGGAAGTCAGTGCCCTGGCCAATGCTTCCCAGCACTGTGAACAGTGGATCGAGTTCTCCTGCTACAATTCCCGGCTGCTCAACACTGCTGGTGAGGGCCTAGGCTCCCGTGGGCAGGGTGCAGAGCTGGAGGAGCGCCCTGGTTGGTGGGGTGGGGTGAGGGGTTTGGGAGGAGGGAACCAGAGAGGTCAGCTGGAGTTCTTGAACACTCGAGCAAGGATCTGGGCTGGTTGGAAAGGGGAGAGAGGAGCCCATGGGCTAATGGAGGGATGGGGCCTGCCAATGGCCTCCACGTCTTCCCCAGGAGGCTACCCCTACAGCTTCTGGATTGGGAGAAATGAGGAGCAGCACTTCTACTGGGGAGGCTCGCAGCCTGGGATCCAGCGCTGTGCCTGTGGTCTGGACCGGAGCTGCGTGGACCCCGCTTTGCACTGTAACTGTGATGCCGACCAGCCCCAGTGGTGAGGGGCCGAGGGCCAGGGCGCTCAGGATTCCAGGGGCAGCGGAGCAGCAGGGGCTGAACCGCTGCGTCCTGCCCCCACAGGAGAACCGACAAGGGACTGCTGACCTTTGTGGACCATTTGCCCGTCACTCAGGTGGTGGTGGGGGACACGAACCGCTCCAATTCCGAGGCCCAGTTCTTCCTGAGGCCTCTGCGCTGCTATGGCGATCGTGAGTGGCAGAACCCTTTTGTGTGCCCTCCCCAGGGTTGGCTCTCCAGTTTCCGAAATTTAGACCACCTGACCCACTGCAGGTCTCTAAGACGTCCTACCAACCACCCAGCTCCTGCTGGGATGGGACCCCTTTAACTGTTCTCCTTGCCCCATCTTCCCCCACCCCACCGGGGGCTCCCTTATTTCTCCACCCTCTGACCTCCCTGACCAGGCTTTCCTCCTGGTTTTGCAGGAAACTCCTGGAACACCATCTCCTTCCACACTGGGGCTGCCCTGCGCTTTCCCCCGATCCGTGCCAACCACAGCCTTGATGTCTCCTTCTACTTCAGGACCTCGGCTCCCTCGGGAGTCTTCCTAGAGAATATGGGGGGCCCTTACTGCCAGTGGCGCCGGCCTTACGTGCGGGTGGAACTCAACAGTGAGCAGGCAGACGCTGGGAGGGACATGGGCTGGACGGAGATCTCTGGGGGGAGGTGGGGTAGGCAGAGGTTAGGGGAAGAGACAAAGGCAGGTGCCAGCACGGAAAGGGCTTTAGAGAACGGTAGGTTCTAGAGCCGGGTCTGTCTTGGTAGCAGCTTTGTGAACTTGGGCACTCGCTTCAGCGATCTGGGCCTCAGGCCCCTCCCCTTTGAGAAGGCACTTGGACTCCTGAGGTGTTTTCTGCCTGACCAGTTCTAACCTCAGCAGTGGGGCTGGGAGGCTGCCTCCGGGGATCTGCAAATTTGGGAGAGACCAGGAGTGCGAGGTTTTAAGGAGTTTATGGGTTTTGTCCCAGGCTGAGGAAAACTAGAGGGACGTTTAAGGAACTCCGAGGAGAGAGGAGGAGAGGTGGTATGGAGTGAGGAACCCGTGGGGTCTGACTCCTTTCTCCCCGACCCCTGCGTTGTCCAGCCTCCCGGGACGTGGTCTTTGCCTTCGATGTGGGGAATGGGGATGAGAACCTGACAGTACACTCGGAGGACTTTGAATTCAACGACGATGAGTGGCACCTGGTCCGGGCAGAAATCAACGTGAAGCAGGCCCGGCTCCGTGTGGACCACCGGCCCTGGGTGCTGCGGCCCATGCCCCTGCAGACCTACATCTGGCTGGAGTACGACCAGCCCCTTTACGTCGGTGAGCAGCCGCCCTGCGCCGGGTCTGAGGCCTCCTGCCCCTTCCCACCCTCTCACGGCAGCTCTCCTTGCTTCCAGGAGCCCCGTGTCTGAGGTCCCGACGCCCTCTGCTGCGGAGTGGGCCAAGAGCTCACCTCTCCTGTCTAGGCCATGGATTTTATTCCATGCTCTCACCCACCTTGGCTCCCTTCCCAGCCCCAATACTTACCCCTGCCTCTGGCTCTACACCCATTTCTTGACCTGCCTGCCCTTCCCAGGATCTGCAGAGCTAAAGAGGCGCCCCTTCGTGGGTTGCCTGAGGGCAATGCGTCTGAATGGAGTAACTCTGAACCTGGAGGGCCGTGCCAATGCCTCGGAGGGTACCTCACCCAACTGCACAGGCCATTGCGCCCACCCCCGGTTCCCCTGTTTCCACGGAGGCCGCTGTGTGGAGCGCTACAGCTACTACACGTGTGACTGTGACCTCACGGCGTTTGATGGGCCATACTGCAACCACGGTCAGTGCAGATGGGAGACCCAGGAGCCACAGGGCGCAGAGGGGTATTGGGAGGACAAGGGAAGGATGGTGGGTGCAGAGTCAGCACCAGGGAAAACTAGAGTTGTCCCTGGCTTCCTGAGCTCTGAGCTGGGACCATCTCTGAGCCAGGACTGCTGAAGATGATGGGCGACACCAAGCCATAAAGAGAGGCGAGGAGGGGATGGTGCAGCTGGCTGGTACTGAAAAAACTCAAAAGCAACTGCCAGATAACTTCCCCATCTTCCCACTGTCACCAAGATATCACAGGTTCCCCACCCTTGCAAGGATACCCAGCTCAGGTGGTGCGGTCCGCTCCCATGCCATTTCCTAGTTGATAATCGCTGAGCTCCTAAACAGGTGTCTACAGCCTGGTTCTTGGTGAAGGCAAGCCTTGACATTCACCTTAGCAAGATTCTGCACGTGCACCCAGACCACATCCTTCCTAAGGCTGGTCTAGGAGGATGCACGTGCAGGAGCGTTCATGGTGGGAGAAGTCTCCTGGAGCAGGGACTTGCAGGGATGCAGGGACCAGCAGAGGACCTTGGGTATTGGTTTGGGGGTGAGTAGTGGAGAGTGTACCAGAGAGGATCATGATACTTCGATTCTTTTTTTTTTTAGATTCTATTTATTTATTTGCGAGAGAGAGGGAGCACGAGCAAGGGGAGGGGCAGAGGGAGAAACAGACTCCCTACTGAGCAGGGAGCCCGACACAGGCTCCATTTCGGGACCCTGGGAGCATGACCTGAGCCCCAAGCAGATGCTTAATTGACTGAGCCACCCAGGCATCCCCAGGATACCTCGATTCTAACCATGGCTCCCTGCATACGGCATATCCTTATAGAAGTCACTAGCCACTTCTGAGACTCGGTTTCCTCCATCTGTAAAAGGCACAGGTCGTATTGGATGATCTTTTCCATTTCTCATGGTTTTAAGACTCCATTCTGGGACCTAGAGGCTCCAGGGGACCTGACAGTGAGTGAAGGCAGGCTGTGATAGTGGCAGGACATGAGGCGGAGGTCCAGGGTGGGTGGGTGGGTGACCTACAATGTCTGAAGCCAGGAGCAGCAGTGCTGATCCCCCTCCATGTGCCCTCAGATATCGGCGGATTCTTCGAGCCGGGCACCTGGATGCGCTACAACCTGCAGTCGGCTCTGCGCTCGGCAGCCCGGGAGTTCTCACACATGCTGAGCCGCCCGGTGCCAGGCTATGAGCCGGGTTATGTCCCTGGCTATGACACTCCGGGCTACGTGCCCGGCTACCACGGGCCCGGGTACCGTCTGCCTGAGTACCCCCGGCCTGGCCGGCCGGTGCCCGGGTACCGAGGGCCAGTCTACAATGTCACTGGAGAGGAGGTGTCCTTCAGCTTCAGCACGGACTCCGCCCCCGCGGTCCTGCTCTATGTCAGCTCCTTCGTGCGTGACTACATGGCCGTGCTCATCAAGGAAGATGGTAAGGTCCCACAGGGCCCCCAGCCCCAGCATCCTGCAGGGCGCCCTTCACTGTCACAGCTGCTGGTCCACTGACACAACCCCCCACCCCCCGACCCGGAGCTCTCCCAAGAGGGGGCTGTGGGTACTGAGTGGACACGCCCTTTCTCCCCCTGCCCCACCCCCATCCCACAGGGACCCTGCAGCTGCGGTACCAGCTGGGCACCAGCCCCTACGTGTACCAGCTGACCACGAGGCCGGTCACGGACGGCCAGCCGCACAGCGTCAACATCACCCGCGTCTACCGCAACCTCTTCATCCAGGTGCGCGGAGGGACAGGGACCCCCTCAGGACGCACCCAGGCAGTGGCCCCAGGGACGTGTCCAATAGCACAGAGAGAGTGCATCCCAGTTTACAGAGGAGTCTCATGGGTCTTGCGTGTTGCTCTGGGAGGTCATCTGGGGAGGCGGATGTTCTCATGTCTGTTCCGTAAGGCAGGGAACAAGCTCGGGGTGTCTCGGGGTTCCCCACCGAGGCAGGCCACCGGCAGCTGCCACGACAGGGCTCAGAACGAGGCTGCCGGATTGTTCACAGCGAATCCTTCAGTGGATGGCTGTCCACCTGCGGCTGAGTGAGGGCTCCCCAGGAGCACGGGAGTCCCCGTGTGGGCCTGGCTTGGTCAGCCTCTGCTTCTCCCTCCCTCCGCACCTCTCCCCTGCCCCTCAGGTGGACTACTTCCCACTGACGGAGCAGAAGTTTTCGCTGTTGGTGGACAGCCAGCTGGACTCACCCAAGGCCTTGTATTTGGGGCGTGTTATGGGTGAGCTGAGGGTGCCAGCGTGTTTGGGGCAAGGAGCAGAGGGGTGGAGGCGCAAGGGAGGCCTGGATGATGAGGGAGCCGGGGCGGCTGCGAAGGCAGCAGTAAGGAGGGGCCGGAAACCCGCTGGTGGTGAGTGGGGCAAGGCTGGGGGGGCCCAGCCCCTCTCCCTCTGGGCCTGCCTCTCCCTCAGAGACTGGCGTCATCGACCCAGAGATCCAGCGCTACAACACCCCGGGGTTTTCGGGGTGCCTGTCTGGAGTTCGATTCAACAACGTGGCTCCCCTCAAGACCCACTTCCGGGCCCCTCGGCCCATGACAGCTGAGCTGGCCGAGGCCCTCCGCGTTCAGGGGGAGCTCTCCGAATCTAACTGCGGAGCCATGCCGCGCCTTGTCGCAGAGGTGCCGCCCGAGCTGGACCCCTGGTATCTGCCCCCAGGTGGGTCTGGGGGACATACAGAGGAGGGAGGGTCAACAGGGAAGGGCAGCGGTTCTTAACACAGAGGAGGCTTCGCCTCGCCTCACCGGTGCTTTTCCCCTCCAGACTTCCCGTACTACCACGATGAGGGATGGGTTGCCATACTTCTCGGCTGTAAGTAACAGGAGCACTACCTTGACCTCATTCTACCCGCTGTGGGCATTCCCTCCCTGTCCCAGACCCCCGGGCTGAGGGCGGCGAAGGCATAAGGTGTGGGGGCACACACACGGATGAGCCAGGCTGTGCGGACGGCGGCAGAGAAGCGAGCTGCCAAGTCCTCCGTGTCTGAGGACACCATGGACTCTGAACTGAACAATTAAAATGGGGCTCTAGCAAAGGGATGAGGAGAAAGAGGGTGCAGCAGTTTCTAGAGAGGCGAGAAACTGGGGTAAGCCCAGGGGCGTGGAAAGAGAATACGGGAAACGGAAGACAGCCTCAGGGTGAGCCCGGAACTCAGACCTGCAAGACATTTGGGACTGGCTTGACAAGTGTGAACTGCGGATGGCCACGCACGTACCCTTTTGGCCAAAAGCATCCATGTGTGTCTGCAGAGAAAACCCCAAGATTGGCCCTGAACTCTTCCTTTTTTCCCTTGCAGTTTTGGTGGCCTTCCTGCTGCTGGGGCTGGTGGGGATGTTGGTGCTCTTCTATCTGCAAAATCATCGCTACAAGGGCTCCTACCACACCAATGAGCCCAAGGCTACCCATGATTACCACCCTGGCAGCAAACCTCCTCTCCCTGCCTCAGGGACTGCCCCGGTCCCAGCCCCTACGGCAGCTTCCACCCCAGCCCCAACCCCAACCCCAGCCCCAGCCCCAGCCCCAACCCCAGCCCCAGCCCCAGCCCCAGCCCCTGGCCCCCGGGACCAAAATCTCCCCCAGATCCTGGAGGAGTCCAGGTCTGAGTGAATCAGGAGAAGGGCTCTAGGGACCAAGTCCATCTCCTCTGAATCCCCCAATCCCCACCTCTCCCCACCCTGTCAGGGACATTTGGCTCCTCTTAGCTGGTTCCGCTCACGCAGAGGAGGCCCCTCCTGCCAAGTCCGGTAGGCCGCACTACAGATGGGACCAAAGGGAGTGGCCAGCCTCACTGCCTAAACCAATGCCCTCCCCGTCCCCATTTCCCCAGGCTCCTGGTTGTTCGCCTGCCCCAAAGGAGAAGCTCCGTGGGGTAGAGACAGGCCCCCTCTGCCATCCCTGTCCCAGCTGCTGCCAGGGATTAACAACAGAGTGCAAGGGAGATTAACTGCTTCCCTTCAAATATTCAATCTCAGCAGGGACAGATGTGTGGGATTGCAGGGATGCACAGGGCATGGGGGGAGGAGGCTGCTAAATCATATCCCCTAGCCTCCCCCCTGCCCTGCAGAACGTCTTCCATCTGCTTCCACTCAGTTGGGGGTTAGGGAAGACTTCGTTGCTGTTCCCCACCTTCTCATTTTTGTTTTGTACAGAGACCAAGAGGCCTCGCTTTTAGCACCTTAGTACCTCCGCTGCTTCACATGCTTTAGCCAAAGCCATAAAAAACAACTTGCAATGTAGAGAGAAAAATGCAGACACACCGACTAGCCAGCCCTCTGTTCTTCCTCCCTCTCCCAAGATATGCAATAGCCTTGGTGCCTGTCCAAAGGCTTGGCCCCCTCTCCAGTGCATGAGGAGTCTTCTTTCCTCCGCTCAGAGATGCTGCTTTGTTTGCCCAGGAGGTCATATTCTTTATATATATTTTTTTGTTGCAAAGTCTCTCTCCAGAGAAACTCTATATATTACTCTAATTTTTTAATTATCAGTTTATATATAAAAGAAAAATCAATTGACTGTCCTGTGCTGTGCCCACGGTCTGTAGTTTTTGCTTCTCCCGTGTTGGAAGTCTTGTGAGGTCTGCTGGCCACTCACCCAGCCCGACCCAGCCTCCACTCTCAAGCCGTGCGCTCAGAGCCAGAGCCGTCCTAATAAAGCAGAGTGGCAGAGCCCCAGTCTGTGCGTGGTAGCTGGCGTCACGGCGAGGGGATAAGCGGGATGTTTTTAAGGGATCTCATCTGAGGGCTCAGGAAGTTCTACGAAGAGCCCTCGGAATCCTCACAACTAGGAGCCTGACTGGCTCTTGCCAACCCCTCGACCCCCCCAACCCCAGACCTCAGTGGAAAGTGGGGGTTAGAATGCTAACACTTCAGTCCGAGCTCCCCCTGTACTGGTGTCCCTGGATTCTTCCATCCCCAAAGTACACAATATACAACTTGCCAAAATGGATCCTACCACTTTATTCAGATAAGAGGTCACAAGCCACAGGACTTTAAAGTGCGTGAGATTCACTGGCAATAAAGCCGCACATATACCAGCCTCCCCCAGTCCCCACCACCTTGCTCCATCCGTCATTCCATGGTCTGGGGGGAGGGGTTGAGACCCGTCATTTAAGGTGTGGGCGTGGGGGGCAGCGAGGGGAGAAGGATGGGAATGCTGGTGGAACAGGAGTCCCAGTGGTCTGAAACTGGCAAGGAGGGGATTCCGCACACTGAGGGAAGAGTGGGGTCAGTCTTGCCTCTCAATGGCTGGATGTCACTTGCTGCCCATCTTTCCCCACAGCCAGCTCCATTTCAGACAGACCTAACTCCTCCTTCATTTGTCTCTGGTTTTTCCCTGTCCTTTACGAGGACTTCAGAGCCCACAGTCCAGCTAGAGAGCGTCTCCAGTACAACGAACACAAACCACTGCATCTGGAGATCTCAGAATCATGGCAGGGCTGGCCAGTTAGGTGGGAAGAAGCCTCTGTCAGGAGCCAGCTGGGTGTGTGCTGAGGGCTGAGTGTACGTGTGCCCATAAGTGTGGTGTGTGAGGGTATGTGAGTGTGTGTGCATGTCCCACCAAAATCCCTATGTGACAGTCTGGCCCGAGGGAACCCCACTCCTTGCTTCATGGGATAGCCAGTGGGGTTGGAGGAAAGGAGTGGTCAGTACAAACTAGAAAAGAAAAGCTTGGGATTCCTAGAGGAGAGAAACCAGCTCCCTACTCCAGTATTCCCTGGGCCAGCCTGTCCCTGCGCACATCCTTTTACCCAGCACAATGCCCCTTATTCCCCAGCGGCTCAGCACAGCAGCCGTAGACACAGGGGTAGCTCCCCGAGTCGGCCCCATGCTCATTTACATCCTGTGCGGCAAGGAGGCTCCTCCTTACTCCTCCAGGAGCTGAGAGGGAACTGGAGGGGAATCTTCCAACCCCTAGCCTTCCCCTCCCCTTAGGAATGGGATCTAGGCAGGGGCCCCAGAGACCTCAGCTCAACTCCACCTCAATCTGCAGACCTCCTCAAAGAAATAAAGTGCTTGGCTCTTCATGACTCCCAGAGAGAATGGCAGCATGGACAGGCACGGGGGTTGGCCTGCTACTTCTCAAGACTTCAAATACCCCCCACCAGTGTACATGGCGAGCGCGATGGCGTCCTAAACACATGTAACTTGGGAGCCCCTCACCCACTTCCAAACTCTGTCAACTCACCCTTTCCAACAGCAGGTGCATCAGACAGGAAAATAAATCACCTTCCGAACCTCCCCCTTTCCAGCCCAAGCCTTCGCCCATCTCCCCAGAAGACAGAAGCAACAGAGGCCCTGTGGGCGTGGGCTCTAAGGGGAACGAGAGGCCTGAAAACAACTCCACAGCCTGGAACCAGAGTGTTCACAGCCAGCCCTGCACACCCCGCCATGCCTCTTCAGGAGCAGCACGCCGCCTGCCTGCAGTCACCAAGCCGCAGCTCTGGAGGCAGCTGGCTGCACCCTGGCACCTGCTTTCAGGAATCTGAAAATGTATCCACCCATCTCCAGAGTATGGAGAAGGCTTCTCAGAGCCTAGAGGGCCCCAAGCTTAGCAGTTTAACTCGGGTCATCAGGATGGCTCTGGCTCTCTATGGAAGAACGGCACTTAGCTGTCCTTCTCCCAGTGCTGAAGACCTATCCTCAGGACTCACACTCTGAACTTGAACTCTGCCCGGAGGGAGCAGGTAGTTTAGGTGACCGTCTCCCCATCTGAAGTCAGTCTGTACCACCGCCAGGCTTGCCTTTGACCCAGGCCGCTCGTAAGTTCCAGGTACCAAACTTCATTTAGCTAGTCCTCTCCAGGTCCTGTGACCAGAGAGAGGTGCCGGCAACCAAATTACACAAGGACCCTTGACTTGGAAAGTTAGAATTACAGGACAATGCTTGTGAGGAACTTCCCAGGTTGACTGCCGAGGCTCACAGCCTACACAGCAGACAAGAAACCGCGCTGAGCCACCCACCCCCAGCCTGCGCTCTCTTCCTCTGAGGCCTAAGACTCGGTCTCGCATTTCTGCACCTCTCTCTTCTGGGGGCCCAAGCCCTAGCTGCCTCTGTCTCCCCTCTCACTGAGACAGCTTGTTCCCACCGGACACAGCCGAGGCCTCGCTGCAGAGGGAATGGGTGGGGGATTCTCGGTGTGGGAGACACGTAGTGCAGGAAACTCGAGCAGCGGTGGTGTGTGCATGAAGCAAAGACAGTGCTGCTACCATAGGCGCTGGCGTGGGGCCCAGGAGGGCTAAAGGACATCAGTTTCCCTCTCAATCCCCACGTACTTGAGAGCATCAGCTTGGCTGTACCTGTCCCGGAGCAGGAGGAACCAGGTTACTGTCAAGGCTTTTGTGAGCGAACCAGTAGACTGCCCTCCATTCTGCTCCCTCTCCCCCTCCCTCAGAGCGGTTTACAATTGCTCCCACTTCTGATGCAAGGCACCCGAGAGCAGAACAAAGAGAAAGACATGACCACCAAGACTTGACCACTGTCTGCTTCCTCCATATCACCCACCGTAAGCCCCCAAATCAATTCTAACAGCCACCCTTCTGTCCCTGGAACCACCTCCCAACCATTTCTGGCCCCCTCACCTGTAATCAAAGAAGAGCTCTTCACCAGCTTGAATTGCCCTTTTAGCAAAGATCCCAATGCGATGATCCCCATTCACCATGACCACTGCGGACAGGACAAAGCTAAGGCTAGGTTCCTGCTCAGCTCCACGCCAACGATGCGTGGTGCTGGGCTGATTTTCTCCCAATTCCCAGTGAAAACATAAATAAAGTGGAATTAAAAAGCAGTCGGTGATGACTGTTGCCTCTGTGCTTTTAGAGCTCTTGTTCTGACTGGTGATATAGGAAGAGTATTATCTCTAAGAGATTCTTGTTTGTGGGAAAATGGTTATAATGTATTCAGTGAAGAAAGCCAATTACAAAACAAAGACTCAAAATGATACCAGATGTTAAATCATGACTGTCTTTGACAAAAAATACCTCAGCAATGAAAAAGTTACATAATGGATAGAAATCATAGTAAATAAAGCATCCATCATCCACCCTCCCTCCCACGCTACTGAGAGCTCACCTTTGGCATAACAGTTGGGGTTCACTGAATGGTTTGCAAATCGAATTTTGTTTCCTTTCCGGGTAGCATCTACTACAAAATCTATACAAAGAAAGACCATGAGCTCACCAGACAAATCCACAGCTTCTTGAACCTGATTTCAAAATCAACTAAATGGAACAGAAATAATCCAGCGGGAATTCTGAAGACCAGCAGCACACAGCATAAGAATATGGCCTCATGTGAGTGTGCTCCCTTTGGATCCCCCCATTTTGCTAGAATTATGGGTCTCCTCTTCCCATCTACTGGGTGGGGAGATTTCTGAGGTGGAAATGCCCAGTGCTCCAATTAAAACAAAACCCAGAAATGGGGGTTTTCCCAAAGCAAGTGAACCGAGACTCATGGCATCTTGAAGTTCAACCTCCCCACCTCACTCTGTGCACCTGCTGGAGAAATCACAGCTGATCTGAACGTGGGCTATCGTAAGGGCAATCTGGTAGAAAGACCCACCAGAGACCACCCTGGGGCAAGAGGAAGAGACTCCATACCATTGTTGAGGTTGAAGAGGAAGCTGGACATGTATTTGTCATAGACCTTCCCCCGTCGATCAGCCTCATCCTGAGAGATCAGCTGCAGAGACAGACAAGGAACAAACGGGGGTCGGGTTGCCCACTCAGGGCATGGTCCCCTGCCACAGAAAGAGCTGAGAGGGGGCGGTGTCGCATGGGGTGCTTGCTGAGTATCATGATGAGAATCACAGGAGACAGGGCTCAAGTTAGTTCATTCCAATCCCCACCCACCATGACCAGTATGAAGCCTGAAGAGAGTTCCCTGCCTTCCCCCGCCTTCTGTAGCAAAGAATTTCAGAAGAGTGGTTTATCTCAGGATTGCAAACACTTCTGTGGGATCCCCCAAGGGGCCACACAAGAACTCAGCTGAGTTATTTAGAGAGTTAAGTCATAGAGGTCTGGCCCACAGAAAATCAGAGTTTCTCATCAGCATCTCCCCAGATAGGAATGTGGTCCAAACCGATAGCACTCACCTCACCACAGTATTCAGAAATGAATTCGTTCTTTTGCACAGACTCCTTAATGAAGGTGCCCCATCCGGCCACATCTGAGGGGGCCAGCAGCAGGTGCTGGGGAAGAGGAGTCAAACCTCAGACTACAGGGCATGTGTGAGCAGGCGGGGTGTGTGCTAGACGTGCACGTGTGCCGGGGATGGGCAGGGTGGAAAGAACAAGCAACTGTTAAGAGGATCTGAAAACAGAAAAAGGTCTCAGCCATTCTGTTCTGGGGAGAGGAAAAACAAAGAAGGGAGGTGGCAAAAGGAAATGTAACACCTCCTCCTCTAGGCCTGGGGGCCTCCTGGAGCCGAGTCTCAGTCTCAGTCTCGAGGAGCTCAACTCACTGCTGCGAGTCAAGCAGAAACAGACAACATCCTCGATGGGTCCTGTGTCCCTCCTCTCTGCTCCTCTCAGGCTGGCCAGTTCAGGGGTCACGCTTCTAACTCCTCCCCAGGACAGACAACTTCAAAATTCAAGTACACGTGTGTCCCTTAGGATTTGCCGAGCCCTTTTATGTAGAAGCCCTCCAAGGGGCTGGTGGAAAGAGGTCGCTGGAGCCAACTCCATCTTTCCCCCTCCCTCATGCAGCCCGCAGGCCCATAAAAAGCCCTCACCTTCTTGAGGCCTCGCTGGATGCTGCAGTTTTTGCAGGAAACCACCTTGCAGTCCCAGTGCTCGGAGGCCCCACAGGTGAGGCACAGGTCGGGGTCGCACTCTCGCACTGCCAGGTAGCAGGGACACTGCTTGGTGTTGCACTGGGTCTTACAGCGACAGCCAGGGAAGCGATTCTGACCTGGGGCGGTGGTGGGACACAGGGAGGGTTAGGAACCGGGGCAGGCTAATGCTGGGGCTCAGGTCTGCCTCGAGGGTCAGCAAGGAAGTAAATGTGATATGTTCCGGGAAAGTTAGCAAAATAGAGGAGAAACTCTCTGGCCAATAAGCATCTAGTCAAGTTTCTTTCCGGAGAACATGGAGTGCCTTCCAACATTCGTGCCTGGGAATCAAAAAAGCAAGTTTGCCTACGGAGAGGTGTTTCCTAGAGATTCCTCAGCAATGCTCTCCCTCCCCCTTGTTGGTGGAATTTGGAAGGGAGGTGGTGAGTGGCCCACAGAAAATGAAATCAGTGCTTTTCACTGCTAAATCATCACCATCAAAACAAGAATCATTTTGAGAACAGAATGCATCCGTTCTAAGCTACCCTCCTCCACCCACTGCCCTCCCCAGCACGAGTGCCCCTCCGCTGTGGCTAAGATTGATATCTGCTATGGGTTAGAAGGGGTTTCCAGCACAACTGCCCAGGCACCAAGTTCTGCAGGCTCTGGAGGCCGTTATCAAACTGCTCAGCCTTGAGCAGGGAAGGGCGCGGAGCGATAAGAAGTGAGGGAGAAGCACGTCTAGCCTCTGTCCTACTTCTGCTGACATCCAGACGGGACAGATATGAAAACTCCCAAGTAGTAAACTAAACTAAGCCACATACAGACTCGTAACCCCTGTATGTCGTGACACAACATCCTAGAAAGGGAGGCAGTGACTGCACCAGAAGGAAAACGATTCCCAGGTTTATTTCTTCCCTGAAAGGTAAAGATGGGAACATTTCTGTTTCTGTGTAATTGCTGCTTTTAGAATCAAACACCTACAGATTTTTTAAAAATGACTTTTCCAGATCTTAAGTACTTGTTTCCTCTGTAAAACGCTTAAAACACAGCAGAGAGAACATCAGAAGGCCCGAGGCAGCAAGGGCCACAGGCTGGGAGGGGAAGGTGGGCTGTACCAGGGCCGGCTGTCTGGGAGGACTACCGGGGAAAGCAGAGAACTCTTACAGTCCGGGTTGCACTGGCAGAACTTCTCACAGAAATTCTGTGTCATGATGCAGGGGCAGGTGCTGTCACAGGGGCGGTCTGGATGGTCGCAGGGCTGGTAGTTGTACACTTGTGTGGAGGAGTTATCTAGGGGAGAAAAGAACAGACCACAACACTGCTGTGCCCGCGCCCCCAGCTGTCCTCACGCCCAACTGTCCCATGGCCCCGCACTAGGGGAGGCTGCCCTGGTCACTGTCTTGGATGCGCATTTAGCACCTGAAGGGAAAAGCAGTCAGAGGTGATGTTTGTTTGGCAGCCACCATGGGGGGATTTCTTTGTGGGGAGAGGGTGGAAATGGCCTGGGACTGCAGGAGAGCCATTCCGAACAGTAAATGAAGACCAGAACTTGGCAAAGAGCTCGCTATGCAAGTCAGAGGCCACAAGGCTCAAAACTCTGCCTTCGGAGAGCTGTTCTCAGCTGCAGTGAGAAGCTGAGCTGTTCTCAGCTGCTGCAGACAATTCTGCAGCCTGCGGAAGCGGTGCAGGGTCAAGGAGTGCAGCTGCAGGTGGGGCGGGCGGGGGACCACAGCCCTGCGACCCCGGGCTGAACTGCCCGAGAGCACTCTGCTGCAACTTACCTTTCTTCAGCTGAATTTTCCTGCAGTGTGCAGCCCACAACCTGAAAGAGAGACGGATGGACCTGGGTCACGGCTCCGGGGAACTCTGCAGATTTGAGTAAATATCGACGTGACCTGCTCTGAGGGACTCTGGTGTGATGACTGGGGAGCACCTCCCCCAGTCCCTTCACAGGAGGCCTCTACCCTGGTGGGGGCTGCTGGAGTCCATCTGGAGTCCAGCTGCTCTATGCTTTGAGATTT